>NC_090991.1:26790000-28151666 GCF_041146395.1 Eulemur rufifrons | reverse complement strand
AGGGTGGTGGTGCCATTCAACTGGGCCACAGCTCCGTGGGGCCGGCTGGGGACTGTGCTGACACTCGCCCCGTCTTAGGCTGTGAAAGCATTGCCAGAGGGACGAGGCCTGGCGGTGTCATCCTGGGCAAATTGCTCAGCCTCAGTTTTCCCCTCCAGAACATGGGAGTGGTACCTCAATTTCCAGGTGGCTGTGAGAATTACATAAACCCAGGAACTGGTGTGTAGAAGGTGGTGAAATAGCAGCGATTTGTGGCTGGAGAGTTTCTGTTCGCAGATGGCAGATAGTCTGTGGCATCTGGTCCCCTCTGCAGGCCTCCTCCTGACCCTGTTCTTGTTTGCCCGACGCAGCCTCGTGCACTGGAAACACTGTGGTCTCGCGGGGTGCCGGGTCGGGGGGTGCCCTGGGACGGGGTCTTCACTGTGTTCTCCTTTTCCCCTTGCCCAACCTTCCTCCCCGTTTCTGTCCACCTAAGCAGCCTGTCCACACTCGGCTGAAACGCTCCCTCCTTCATGAGGTTTTTTCCAGACCTCTGTGGGCACCTGTCTCCCCATCCTTGCCGCCGTTTGCCGCGGGTGTGTTTTTCTACGTAACTTTCTACGTGATCCGGCGAAGCAGAACGCCGCCTCGGTGCCTCACCCACTAGAGGGTGGCCGCCCGGGTTGGGCTGTGCGACCGGCTGCCTGGATTTGAGCTCTGCCTTCCCCACTCTCGGAGCCGGTTGGCCTTAGATCGGCCTTTGTGTCAGTGTTCTCCCCTGTAAGGCGGGGGTGGCGCTTGGTGTCACTGGTTTGGTGGAAGAACACATAGTGTCAGCACCCGTATCGGTAGTGCTGGTGACGGTGATGTGTCCGTCGAAGGCAGAGGTTCTGTCCCTTTGTTCTCTGTCCTCCTGTGGGCAGCCTGCAGCAGGGACCTGAGCTTATCCACTGGAGTCACACGGAGGCCTTGGCTCTGTCCCTGTCGTGGGGGGGTCTCCCCAGTGCGGTTCTGCAGTCCCGTGCGGCACCTGCAGCGCTCCTGGAATGCAGCGTGTGACGAGGGTGCCCGGCCGCGGCGAGAGTCTGAATGCGGCTTTTCCTCCCACAGATGATGACCACTTTTCACCTGAGGCAGATGCCGCCATGAGCGAGATGACGGGGAACACAGCACTGCTTGCTCAGGTGTGTGGTGGCAGCTGTCTGAGAAGCCTCCTGCTGATTTAAGCATCTGGGCTTGTTGGGAACTGGTCTTTGTATTAATAAATTGCTACCTCGCTGTGGCTTGGGCCTGGGGTTGATCAGCACTCTGTAAGAGAGGTGTGTACAGTAGCTTTAAATCATGCTTTTGTTTTCTCTTCCTCAGGTGACAAGTTACAGTCCAACGGGTCTTCCTCTGATTCAGCTGTGGAGTGTGGTTGGAGATGAAGTAAGTTCTGCCCTTGTGTCCCCTCTGAGCTGCTGGTGGCAGTAATGGGTGGATTCGGAGCTGGTTTTGGGCTTTCTTGTCTTGAGCTAATCGGAGGATATAACTGTAGACCATGCCCTCCCTCCAGGGGACATGTTGGGTGCCCTGATGGGGGTGGTGATGTTAGTGTCATCTAGTGGGTAGAGGCCAGGGATGCCGTGAGCATCCTGCAGTGCCCAGGACAGCCCCCACAACGCAGAATTACCCAGCCCACAGTGTCCATGGCGCCAAAGTAGAGGAACCCTGCTCAAGACTTTCTGGGACCTTCTATCCTTTGGGTTTTTCTATCCTCCAGATCTTACGGTACTAAAGCTTAGATTTCTTCAACACATTAAAGCCTGTTATCATGCCATTCTTCCTTAGTAAACGCCACCCCCCCCACCCCCTCCCCGCCCCCAAGTCATCCCTGCCATTGCTCTGGCACATCTGTTGCCTGCGATGGCAGCCGGGGCTCCTGGAGGGAGCGAGATGGCCCCCAGGTGCCACGGCACCGCTCTCAGGGGAACTCTGTTTTCCAGGTGGTGTTGATCAACCGGTCGCTGGTGGAACGCGGCCTTGCTCAGTGGGTGGACAGCTACTACGCAAACCTTTGACCCCCGGTCCCACAGCCGCGTCTTGAGTCTTTTTTGCACTGTTGAAATCGGGCTTGGCACTCCAGGCAAAGATTTAACATCAGAATAACAAACATTGTCCTCTCCAGAAAGTCCTTTCTTTCCCCCTCATATGTAGTCCTGTTAGGAAGCTGTTTCAAAAGGGCGGAGCCGTGGGTTCTTCTCAAAGCCATAGGATAGTGTTGGACAAGGCAGTTGGCTTAACCTGATTCTAAGCCGTTTTAAAAAAAATTGACGGAAACCAGTCTCCACCAGGTTGTCCTATCCCCGCCTCTGTCCACACCCTCTTCCCCCCAGCTCCTCTCCCTGCAAGTTCAGGCCGACAGGGGAGACAGGCCGGGGGCTGCCCGGTGCTGGCTTGAGAGGATTTCTTTTCACAATCTTTCTTCAGGGAGCAAGACATGAATTAATTGGTTATCAATTACTTGTACAGCTTACATAAATGAATTGCTGACATTTAACCAGTTTTTATAAACTCCATGTAGGTCTCTAGGAACAGACTTTTTTAAATGCAGATGTAAATATGAAGTGATCGTCAACACCTCTGACCTCAGTCCATGGGGAGGGGAATGTTTTCCTGCCAAGCCTGGTAGTAATTTGTAACCATTTTCTATTTGTGCAAACTCTGTAAATATGTTTAAAAAAATGTAATATTTTGTACAAGATAACACTGGAGAACAAAGGGAACTCGAGATTTTTCCACACCACGTGTCATCTGTAAGTAGAAGTTAATTCTGCAGAGTGCAGCTGCTGCGCCGGCCCCTCTCGACGGGGGCTCCTGTGGCTTCCTGCATACTGGACAGGGTGACTGTATGGTCTAGACTGTGATCTGGGGGCGGGGGGGGGGGGGGGTTGCTGTACAAATCTGTTAAAAAAAAAACTAATTGAATTACCTTGCAGTGGTGTGTTTGATTCTTTTTTAGACTGTCTTCAGTATTGTGCAATCTAAAAATAAGTAACTTAAGTAACTTAAACTTACATAAATCTTGAATTGTATAAACTCTTAGCTTTGAGTCCATTTTTTTTCCCAAAAAGGTTGTGGGGTGGGGAGTGAAGAGGGTGGCCGAGGGTGTAGGGGGTGGGCCATGGGCCCCACACGACCACACGTAAATGAGACCCACAGTTCTTTGAAGACAGTTGGGCCAGAAATTTCTGTCTGGGCTTTTCCTCTCTTCTTACCCCACCAGGTGGCAGCCAAGCTTCCTCTGACTTCCCCCACCTGGTATCTAAATAGCCTCACTTATAGTTTTAACCAGCTGTCCCAACCTGTTGGACATTAGGGACCAGTTTCATGAAAGACAATTTTTCCACGGATGGGGGATGGAGGGGGAGGATGGTTTTGGGGTGATTCAAGTGCATTACAATTATTGTGTATTTATTTCTATTATTAAATTGTAATATATAATAATTATGCAACTCACCGTAATGCAGAATCAGTGGGAGCCCTGAGCCTGTTTCCATGCAACTAGATAGTCCCATCAGGGGGTGATGGGAGATAGTGACTGATCGGACAGGCGGCGGAGCTCAGGCAGTGCTGCGAGTGATGGGCAGCAGCTACAAATACAGATGAAGTTTGCTTGCTAGCCCTCCACGCGTCTGCTGTGCATCCGGGTTCCTAACAGGCCAGGGACCACGAGGTGGGGGACTACAGGTTTAAAGCACTGGTTTCCAGATCCAGTGGTGCATTCTTTGGTTGTACATTCTAATTTAGTCTACTGTAGTGATAAGAATGATATAAAAATACATGTAAGTGGAGAAGAGACACTAAGTCTCCACTTAATAGCCCCTCCTCTGCCAGGTGCAGTGGCTCACGCCTGTAATCCTGGCACTCTGGGAGGCTGAGGTGGGAGGATCACCTGAGCTCAGGAGTTTGAGACCAGCCTGAACAAGCACGAGATCCCATCTCTACTAAAAATAGAAAAATTAGCTAGGTGTGGTGGTGTGTGCCTGTAGTCCCAGGTACTTGGGAGGCTGAGGCAGTAGGATCACTTGAGCCCAGGACTTTGAGGTTGCTGTGAGCTACGATGACACCACTGTACTCAGGGCGACAGAGTGAGATTCTGTCTCAGGAAAAAAAGCCCTTCTTAAATATAGGCTCTGACCCCTGCAGCCCCCTGCATGTGTCTCCCTAGGTCTGACCCAGGCCTCCCAGGACCCCCCGTTGTTGGGCATCCAGCCAAGCTAGTCTCCAGAGAGCTTGAGGTGCCTTCCCCACACCCTGCTTCTCTCACTTCCTCCAGGCCTGCTGTCCCCACTCTCTGCTGAGTGGCTGGCCATTGTTGAGGTGGCTGTCTTCCCCTCAGGCCCTGGTTCTCACTATGTGGTTAACAAGTAGTTAAAAGCCTTAGTTTCCGTCTTCTGTAAGATCAGGTAATGGTACTAACCTCAAGGCAATTAAATCCTAGAAATGGCCTATGCCCCTATGTGCCCTCCCGCAGCCTTAGCTGCTGTTAGCTCCAAATCCCAAGGGTAATTGGGTGTGAGTTTGGCCAAGTCACGTTGCAGCCAGGCCTAAGCTTCTCCCATACAACCCAGCATTGCTGGAGCGGGAAAGGGTTACGGACGCCTTTCAGTTTGGGGAGGGAACTCGCAGAGTCTGGTGTGCGGACTTGGCCCCACTGATTTTTAAATAGAATGATACTTCTGGTGCAGGGAGGGGGGGGTGGACGCCGAAGCCAGGGTGGTCTGACAAGGAAAAACGGCTTCCTCTGGGATGGAGTCAGGATCCTCAGATGAAGCCCACGGGCTTCCCACAGGCATGGGCTGCTACCAGTGACTCCAGCCTCAGAGTCTTGTCCTTTGGCGGATGGCTCTATGAGGCACGGTTTGGAAAACAGGAGGACAAGTGAGTTAGGGGCTGGCAAAGGGCACGTGCCCCTCGAATTCATGCTTCTCAGATTGTCATGGGCCTTTAATTTCCAGAGTTCTGAAAAAGTTTATTTTTGACCATTTTGAAATTTTGTTGGCTCTTAAGGAGCAGCAGATTTATGGAGGTCCTTGCTACAGGGTTCTGGAGGTCCGTTATCTGGTCGATACGCTTCAGACACCGTCTTTGAATTAACTGTGGGCCATGCGGGCGATGCCTGGGTCTGATTTGGAAACTCACTGGAGGAGCCGACACAGGAGAGAGGTTTGGGGACCTGGACGGAGGGTGGGGCAGAGAGATTCCTTCCTGGCCTCGCTGCAGGTCTTTGTGTTGACGCTTCCTCTATGGTGCTTGTGGGTGTCACCGTGGAGGCTGGGTCCTGGAGTTACTGCTACAGCTTGTACAACCTTGGTTATACTACTTGTAGGCATCAACATCTGTCAGATGAGAACAGATGCTGCTTCTAACCATCACAAGCTTAAGAAGATAAAACAAGATTAGTAGCTAGAGTTACAGAGTGCTTAGTATGTGTCAGCTGCTGTGCTCGTAAGGCCTCAAGATGGCACAACAAGGCAGGGACTCCTTCACAGGTGAGCACGCTGACCCCTGAAGTAGAAGACGGTGACTTCTGCCCTCCTCTAAAGCAGCGTGGGCTCATCTTGCCTCGGCCCATATCCTCAAATAAATGCCACAGTGCTTAACTGACCAGCCCACAGAAATGTTTTAGGAGTGGAAAAAATACGACAGGAGAGATCGGTGATTTTGCTATTATGGGAAATTAAAATCTAAGTGTCATAAATAAAGCCAGAAGAAACTTGTAGCATCTAGGCCAAAGGGTGAACACTTTTAATCTATGACAATATTAAGAAAAAGGAAAACTATGTCTCCACTGGAAAATGTCATAAAGGATATGGACAGAAAATAGAAAACATGGATCTATTTTTAGACCAGCACTGTCCAATAGATATAGAATGTGAGCCACATGTGTAATTCAAAATTTTCTAGGAGCTGCAAAAAGTACAAAGAGACAGGTGAAATTAGTTTTAGTAATAGTTTTATCTAATATCATTTGAACATGTAAGGGACATGAAAGTATTAGTGAGATATTTTAAAGCATTTTTCATGCTAAGCCTTTGAAATCCAGTTTGTTATTTTACACTTGGCAGCATCTCTCTTCAGATTAGCCACGTGTGGCTTGTGGTCGCCATATTGGACAGCGTGGGCTACACTATCCACTGATCTACACTATCCACTGATCATCACACCAGGACAGCCTATATATGTTCTTCCTTATTCGAGAAGTTTCAAGTTCTTTTGCACATTTATTTTTGCAGTTGAACTTTAGAATAATTTTGGGGGGGAAAGGATAGAAGTAAATGTTCTATCGATATTTGAAAATAATGCATTGTATTGGTTCGGTATAAAGTTTTATATACTCTTTCCAGTTAAGCTTGTAAATTATTCTAATCTGTTGTTTTTCTTTTTTGCCCTCTCCCACCTCCTTTTTGTTTTTTTTGTTTGTGTTTTGGTCCTCACTATTTGCCCATTGCTAAGAAAAATGCATTAAATGATCCTGGTATTGTGTTTTCCTCTTTGTCTTAACAGCTTTTGTAAGTTTCAGTTTTCTTGCTGAGTTTGAAAGGGCTCACGAGCGGAATTTTCTCATCACTGTAAAATATCTTCCGTATTCAGTGTGGTGTTTTGTGTTTAGAATTTTATATGCTTTTTCTCTGTCACTTTAGGTGAGTGGGTGGCTTGTAACCTGCACATTGCTGATGTGTGTGTGTGTGTGTGAGAGAGAGAGAGAGAGAAATCTGGGAAATCTCTTACTAGGTGAATTTCACCTGTTTATTATGATCACTGATGCAATATTATTTGCCATTTAATTCACTTTCCTATTATTTTTTTTTGACAAGTTTGAGATGTCAATCCTATTATGTTTTTTAATTTTTTATTTCCTCATTTAATCAAATAATTTTTCCCTATAATAAATTTAGCATTCAGCATCTTATTTCTCTTATCAGTGGACAACCATAACGTTTTAAATATACTTGAATTTGGCCGGGCGTGGTGGCTCACACCTGTAATCCTAGCACTCTGGGAGGCCAATGCGGGAGGATTGCTCAAGGTCAGGAGTTTGAGAACAGCCTGAGCAAGAGTGAGACCCTGTCTCTACTAACAAATAGAAAAATTAGCCAGGCATTGTGTAAACCTGTAGTCCCAGCTACTCGGGAGGCTGAGGCAGAAGGATCACCTGAGCCTAGGAATTTGAGGTTGCTGTGAGGTAGGCTGATGCCATGGCACTCTACTTAGGGCAACAGAGTGAGACTCTGTCTCAAAAAAAAAATAAAATAAAATAAAAATATATATATACATATATATACACACACACACACACATATATATATATAGTTGAATTTATATTTCTTTCTCTCATATCTAAGACCTCTTTTCTCTCTGGGAGAGAAAAGACCCAGCAGAAAGTCGGGTTTCTGCCCTTCCTCCTACAAAAGCTTGCATGCATACACACATAAGCTCTCTGTCGCCTGGGATTTGATGGAATCATCTAGAATATGATTCAGAATTCTACATAACATTTCTCTATAAAACTTGTTTCACATTTGCCTCTATCTCAAGAATCTTTTAATGGTGACACTAAACTTCAGTCAACATTACAGAAAAATATTCTGACCCAACTCCATGGTTACCAGGTTCATTGCTCACCCATATCTTATATTCCTGAGTTCTTTACTTGGATTCACCTTTAATTTGCCTGGAGCATTTCTTTGATTTTTTTTGTTGTTATCAGAACACACATATGAGTCCGTGTACATCTGAACATGTTTATCCTTTTGTCCTGACACGCCAGCAGTTGTTTAGGTATCTCTGGTAGATTGGATGTCTCCTTGCCAAAAGTTCTGTCCCCTCTCCCACAGCAGGATGGTACATCCTAGGCCTGTTGGACTCAGGCTTGGCCACAGAGCTCGTCCTGGTCAATGAAAGGTGGGTAGAGGTGGCACGTGTCACCAAGGCAAGATTCCTCAAGGACCAATGTGTGCACGGTTCACCTGTCTCCTCCCTCTGCACCAACACTGATCATATTCCAGGTAGAATCCCATCCATCCACCTGGGTCCCAGTGTGAAGACGACATGGGACAGAGCTGCAGCCAACCTTCGATGGACGTGGCGTGAGAAACATCTGTTATGAGCCACCAAGGTTTAGGGGGTGTGTTCCTGTGGCCTGTCCTAGCCTGTCCTGATCAGTGGTATCGTTCCAATGTCCCAGACCTTTCCTTCAAGGGCTTGCAGCTCTGGCTGGCCTCAGGGCTGCCTGTGCACCCCCTTCTGCCTGCCGGGGGGCAAGCTCCCTGCCCTCTCTGCTCCCGTAGCTCCCATCTATAAAAAGTAGGGGGGATTAGGTGAGCGCTGACATGCTTGTCAGGTTTGACTTTCGACTGATCTGTTCTGCGAATAAGGGGGGGTGGTGTGGGGCTTCCTGAAGATTCCGCTTAGTGAGGCTGACTTGTATTTTTACAAAGCAAATGGTCTAAGAGAGATCTTGGCTGTTTCTTGCAAGCGATAGACCCAGCTGACATCTGGTGAGGACAGACGGCGTTTGAGAAGCCCTGATGCTCTGGGCAAGGAAGGCGGATACCTCCTGCCTGGAGCCGGGATGGATTTCTTGTCTTTCTCCGACCTCCCTGGCTCGGTGGCACGTAGGAGCTCTGACTGCTCCCACCGATTTCTTTCTCTCCATTGAGTGCCTGCTGTATGCCAAGCGTCATGCTAGGGGGCTACAAAGATGAGACAAACACTGAGCCTTTAGGAAGCTTCTCTATTTTGGGCTCCATGATCTCAGTACAGACAGCGCTTCCCTCACTTAACTTACGGGATCCTGGCAACTGCGGGTGAGATGAAAGCAGGCTCAGAATCAGCAGAGCCAGGACTTGAACCCGGGCCTTCTGGACTCCAGGCTCTGTGTGCTTCCTTGCATCTGATGCCACTCTTGTCTTTATGGTGGCCTGAGTGTCAGAGGACCCGTGTTGACAAGGATGAGTGAGGTGACATCCTTGTGCTGGTTGGGGGGTGTCCCTGGGGGAGCTGGCCGCCCCAGGCTGTGAGGGGAGAGAAGAGGGTGAGGGAGAAGCTTTGCGGCAAGGGCCATTGCCGCGGAGGCTTGTCTTGTAGGTCCAGCTCACGAACGCTTGGGAAGAGAGATGTAAAAATGAGAGCAGGACATCTTCCCAGGTGGCTGTCTGCAAATATGTCATTTATAGAAGTCCTATCTTTTTGTTTTTAATTTTTTAACAGGTGATAAACACATAATACTTGATTCCAAAGACATTTAAAGATAATCAGAGAAAAAGAAATCTCCTTCCCACATCCCCCAGACCACATTTCCTCTCTGGGGACACTACTGTCACTAGTTTCTCATGTACCCAACGCACACAAATGAAAGAATAACGTAAACTAAGGGCCATAAACTAGGTCTGTGTTCCTCAATAAAGTTTTATCGAAACACAGCCACGGTACTTGTTTACATATTCCCTATGGCTGAGTTTGTGCTACAACCACAGAGATGAGTACCTGCCGACTATATGCTCTGAAAAGCCAAAAATACCCAGTCCTTCGCAGACAGTTTGCTGACCCCTGCTGTAAACACTCCCGTGCGATTCCTACTCCCCACCCTATTTATTCAAACATACGTGCAGCCTTAATATTTCCTGCCTCTTTTCTAACTGTGAGTTCTTTAGATTTTGCAAATTGCAAAATTTCAAATTTCGTATGATTCTCCTCAGTGGGCAGCTGTGCCTTGTAGACCTCCCTCCTGGTAAATGCCCTGCTCCCGCTAAGGGGATCAGGCCCAGAACCCTCCACCCCCAGAGGATGGGTCCATAACCCGGGATGAACTGGGAAGACCCTCTTTGGGATGGCAAAGGGTGGTGCACAAGCCTGCAGCACTGGTGGCCCCTGGGAGCAGACGCTCAGGCCCCACGCGCTGCACCCCCATCTTCACTGTCGTGACTCCAAGGCTATCCGTACGCTCACAAAGTTTGAGCACTGCCCCAGGGCAGTGGTGCTCAACTCTGGCTGCATATTGGAATCACTGAAAACTACTGACGCCTGAGACCCGTTTTCAGAGATGCAGATTTAATTGGTCTAGTTGGCAGCCTGGGCACTGAGAGAGATTTTCAAAAATTATTACTTTGGGGGTCATAATTGTTATATATGTACAACCAAAGTGCACAAAGTGCAAAAGTCTTGAGTGTAGAGTGATGCATTTTTATTTTTTTAGAGACAGGGTCTTGTTCTGTCACTCAGGCTGAAATGCCGTGGTGTGATCAAAGCTCACAGCAACCTCAAACTCCTGGGCTCAGGGGATCCTCCTGCCTCAGCCTCTGGAGTAGCTGGGACTACAGGTGCACGCCACTGCACTCAGCTGACTTTTAAATTTTGGCCAGGCGCAGTGGCTCACGCCTGTAATCCTAGCACTCTGGGAGGCCGAGGTGGGTGGATGGCTCAAGGTCAGGAGTTCGAAACCAGCCAGAGCAAGAGTGAGACCCTGTCTCTACTAAAAATAGAAAGAAATTATCTAGCCAACTAAAATATATATAGAAAAAATTAGCCGGGCATGGTGGCGCATGCCTGTAGTCCCAGCTACCTGGGAGGCTGAGGCAGGAGGATCACTTGAGCCCAGGAGTTTGAGGTTGCTGTGAGCTAGGCTGACGCCATGGCACTCACTCTAGCCTGGGCAACAGAGTGAGACTCTGTCTCAAAATAAATAAATAAATAAATAAATAAATTTTTTGTACAGACAGGGTCTTGCCATGTTGCCTGGGCTGGTCTTGAACTCCTGGCTTCAAGTGATCCTCCCACCTTGGCCTCTGAAAATGCTGGGATTACAGGTGTGAGCCACCACACCAGGCTTGTGATGCATTTTTACATATGTATACATCTAAGTAACCATCACCAGGTGAAGATGGAGGGACACTTCTAGAATACCAGGAGTTTCTCTCATACCCTATTCTAGTCAATACCCTCCCCCTAGGGAACCATTATTCTTTTTTCACCATAAGGTTCTTTTTGCCTATTTTGGAACTTCATATTACTGGAATTATCCAGTCTGTACTCTTGCATCTTGCTGCCTCCACTCACCATTTTGTCTGAGATGGTATGTGCGTCAGTTCTCTTTTGCTGTGTGTGTTCCACTGTGTGAATGAATATACTACCATTTATTTACCCATTCTTCGGTTGATGTTCATTTAGGCTTCCAGTGTTAGGCTGTAATGCACAAAGCTGCTAGGCTTCATTCCTGCTTTCTAGCAGGTGCATGTGGTCATTTCTCCTGGACACACACCTACGAGGTGGGTTGCTGGATCACAGAGTAGGGGCATGTTTAGCTCCAGTCGTTACTTGCGTATCGGGTGAGTCTGATGTGCTGCTGGAATTGAGAATCCTGCTCAGAGAGACGGCTCTAACCTCCTGGTGCTGAGCTGCTCCTCAGAGGGCAGCTGTTGAGCTCCTCCAGCTGCAGTTCTGTGAGTTTTCCCAGTCACCTGCCAATACACCCCTAGTCCATTTCTGCCGCTTGCCACCAGCGGGCCTTGTCCAACCAGACGTGTGGTTCCAGCCCAGCTCCCACCCAGTCCTCCCGTTCAGTGTTTAAATCTCTTCCCCATTATCCCCATTGATTGGATTTCAGTCTCAACCTGCTATCTGCCCTGCCAGAGCCCTCGATACCCGCTGCAGGCTGGGTCAGACTTGACAAAGTTCTTCCATCTGTGTCCTCGGGGCCGTGCTGAACATGGCCATCTGAATTTATGGTGGTCATAGTGGACGATTCACAGCATCCTCTGTATCTTGGGACCGCTAACACGGGGTTGATATGAGGCTGAAATGACATAGAGCATGGAAAGCACTTACCACAGGGCCTTATGCATAGCAAGTACTCAGTAATGATGCCTAAATGCAGGTAATAGAACATGTCCGTCATCACCAAGTTTTAATGGACTGCACTGCCTCTAGAGCTGCGGTGTGGTACCCATCGGCCGCGTGGGACAAATACAAAATCTGTTTACACAGTTTGGAGTTTCTGGCCTCAAAACACCGGTCTCAGTCTGCCACTGTATGACTTTGGGCGGGACACAGTCTGTAAAGTTCCCTATTCTCCTGTGATTGTTCAGAAAGTGAAAAGAGATTATTAAACTTCAACAAAAAGCTCGCCTAAAAAAAGTAGAGCGATGTTAAAGGTGTAGGCGCTTGATGCAAGCTGTGAAGTTCACGGCGTGTGTGGAGGGGTGATTTTCAGGGTCACTCAATGCACACAGCACAGATGGCTGCCACTATGGCCTGCGACCACTAGATGGCGCCACAGCACAAGCTACCGGACTATCCTCTTCCCAGCGCTGGCTGTCTCAGGACGGACGTTCTCCAAGCGTCGTCCCATTATTAGAACTTATTAGAAATGCAAATTCTTCGGCCCTACCCCAGACCTGCAGACTCTGAAACTGTTTCAACACGCCGTCCGGGGGGTTCTGATGCACAATTTAAGTTAGAGAATCCCTGCCCTGGAATCAACCTTGGGGTAGCCCTGAGATAGGGCTTGCTGGAGCGGGCAGCGCTGGAGAAGGCGTGGAGATCACCGGTGCAATTTCTCAGAGCTCGTCCCAATCAGGGAGCAGTTAAGGAACACGAGTCTGGGTGGCTTTTTTTATTTTCTTTTTTAGGTAAGGCATTTCCAAGAGTGTCGGCTGGACTGGAGGGAAAATGCGTTACTAGCGGATCCCCATGCTAGGTGCGAGGTCTTGGACCGGGAGCAGGAACACAGGGCTGGCCAGGTTCCACAGGGAGCTGCAGGGACCGGCCCGGGTCCCCCCACAAGGGCTGTTGGTCTCTGCCTGTTCTGAAATTTCTCCAAACCACCACTGTGTTAATGGACCAAAATCTTGCAACTCTCCCAAGACAATCCAGGAAAATGGATGCTCAGAAATCTAAAAGAAGCTTTGAGACTGGATGGAAAAAAAAAATCACTAGTGAATTAAAACCTTATTTCTATCTTATCAATCCTTTCTGTATCCTAAGGAAACGCTGGTACCAGAATGAATTCATATCTTTTTTTATTTTGACACTGACAAAAATTCCTTTTGCAGGTGGCTACTGAGGCTTCAAAGGGGCCATGTATCATGCAAATAATTTTTTTCAGCTATGACGTGTACAGTTTAGTGTGATTTATTTTTGATGTCAGAAACAAAATGGAAAGTTAGCGCTTTAAAAATGAGCGTGGCTGGCTGGATAAATAAATAATATGCTCTTGGCCAGAACCTGCCAGTGCCTCCTTAATTGCCCATTGATTCTTTAATTCTCTGCACTTTAACATCTACGGAAATTAAGAGGCCACAGAGCATGGAGATGTCTTTTGTTAAACAAATTAAGGAAACCAGGTTTTAGAAGGTGTAGTCCTTCCTCAGGCTTTGACCTAGCATTTAAAGGCAGGAGGCAAAGTTGCCAGACGAAAGCCAGTTGCCCTAGGTGGTTTCTTCCGGAGCACGAGATACCCTCACCTTGTTTTTCCAGCCATGAATATTTATGGCGTGTCCCCGGGCCTGAGAAGGTCTAGAAGGCGGTGCTGTTCAGAGAGCAGCTAGGCCCCTGCGCGTCCCTCCTCTCGGTTCCTGGGAGATCTGGAGGTGGCCTGGTGACGCGTCCCTCTGGAAGATGCTGGTGCCCATGTTCAGATCCTGCAGACCGGCCCAAGGAGACCCGCCGAAAGGTTCCTGGGGAGTCACCTCCATTTCTTGCAGGGAGAGAAACACTCCGGAAGGTTTTTCAGCTGAATGGTGGGGGGCAGGGGGGAGGCAGCAGCCATTCCCACCTCCTTCGGCAGAGGCCTCTGATGCCATGGAGAAAGGCTTCCAGAACGCCATGGGCTGCCAGAGCCCGCTCGGGCTGCCCCTGCCCTCTCTCTCTCCCCCTAACACACGTCCCCTCTGAGGGTCCCTCCTCCGGGTGAGGGATGGCAGCTCCTCCTTCCCCCGGTGGGCTGTGACTGAGCTCCTCGTATCGTGAGCACAGTGAGAGCCGAGGCTGTAACTCTGGCACCTACAACAGGACCCAGAACTTCACTGGCCTTCCGAAATATTTGGTTGAGGGAATAAACAATTGAGTACATTTGCCCCCCGATACCGGAGATAGATACTCAGGTAACAGAGGATAAAATGCCCATAGGGAGTTCTGTGACCGTTTCCTCGACTTTTGTGTTCCAGCATCTCGCACCTCTTTGTCTAGAAGGTCATTCTTGTATCCCTCTAAGTCCCCCACTTTGCAGTCAGATCACGTCTGATGAGGTGAAATGAGGAAATGTGTGCAGAACACCCGTTAAGTGGCTTACACCAGTGGCGGCGGTGGCAAAGGGAGCCTCCTTTCCATGTTGTGACTGGCGGGAGGTTTTGGACAGGTGGTGCTACCTTAGCCTCTGATGGGTCCAGACCAGGTCTAGCAGGACAGGTGTGAGTGATGTGGAGAAAAGGATGGACCCTGATGGGCTTTAGACCCTTGGACACGATGTCTTCGACCACAGGTATGTGTCACTAAGGCCGAAACCTCCCAACTTGCAAAGGCAAATCTATATGTATGGATGGCTCTAGGTTGGCTGTGCCAGTTAAGAGCTGTGTGATCTTGGAGAAGTTACTTAACCTCTCTGGGCCTCAGTCTGCTTGTCTGTAAAGTAGGGTCAATAATAGTGGCACCTCAAAAGGCAATTGTGAGAATTAAACATGAAGTCCCTGGCATCCAGTATGCACTTGACACATATTTTATCATTTATGTCCCTTAGCTGCTGCATGGGACAGGGACGAGATCTACTGAATGCTGCTCTGTAGAAGTCTCTCGAACAGGCCACCTTTGCTTCTGTGGGTTCCTCCGGGGTGGGGAATACCCCCTTTCTCTGGGTTCAGAGCGGCTCATCATTTCCTGCACGTTGGAGACCCACTTGTCCCCTGGAGCCACCATGTGATGCTCCTTGGCTGTAATTATGGCTCAAGGGTGAAGCCACCACAGAACACCTGCCGCCCCGGCCCTGCTCCCTGATGGGTTTTCCTCCTGAGTAGGGCTCGGGGGCTAGGCTGGGACACCCCATCCAGGCACAGCAACCTCAGCTGGCTGCCTTAGGGCCCCGAGCCCCCCGCTCCTTCCTCAGCCCCCATTCCGCTGGCCTGTCAGCATCATTGTGTGAGTAGTCTCGGCCTGCTCCTCACCCAGCCAGCGCCGCGCCTGCCCTTCTCCGCCACTGTCTCTCTCCGCTTCTGTGTCTCCTGCAACTGGGCTCCTGGGCCGCTCCCCGCTCTCTCTGGCAATTAGGATTCCTTCCCCAGCTCCTGTCCGGAGTCTTTGTTCTTCTCCCTGAACGTTCAAGTTAATTTCCAGTGACTGTTTATTCAGCCTTTGTCCTGGCCGGCTTGCCCCTCACCCAGGAAAGGCCTCCGAGGCAGAGTGGGACTGCGGAGCCACAGCTTAGGACAGGAAGGAAAGACACTTCAGAGGCCGGGCGCGGTGGCTCACGCCTGTAATCCTAGCACTCTGGGAGGCCGAGGCGGGTGGATCGCTCGAGGTCAGGAGTTCGAGACCAGCCTGAGCAAGAGCGAGACCCCGTCTCTACTAAAAATAGAAAGACATTATATGAACAACTAAAAATCTATATAGAAAAAATTAGCCGGGCATAGTGGCGCATGCCTGTAGTCCCAGCTACTCGGGAGGCTGAGGCAGTAGGATCGCTTAAGCCGAGGAGTCTGAGGTTGCTGTGAGCTAAGCTGACGCCACGGCACTCACCCTAGCCTGGGCAACAAAGTGAGACTCTGTCTCAACAAAAAAAAAAAAAAAAAAAAAAAAAAGACACTTCAGAGCGCCAGGAGGCAAGCAGGAGTCCTTCGGGCTCCCAGCGTGGGCTGGGGAGGCCAGGAGGGGACCCAGGGGGTAGCTTTCCAATTCTCAGCCTCTGCTTTCCGTGTTAGCACCTTGGCGTGGTTCCTTCCAGTGTTAAGTGTGCACGAAGATGCACGTGGACACATGGGCACGTATAGTCACAAACCTATATATGTGGGAGGCAGGAAAAAATAGCTGTTAGTGGCCACGACTCTCTCTCTGTCGGCCTTTTGTTCTGCTGACCATTTGAGAGTTTGCGGGGAGCTTCTGGACAAGCAGAATTGCCCTGCTCTGAAAGGAGAGGAATTTGGGGCAGAGAAACAGGTGACCCAACAGGGAGGGAGCAAAGAGGAGAGAGGGACGGGACGGGGACACAAGGGAGGGAAGCCTTGGGGGCAGCACCTAGGGTGTAGGTCAGCAGGGGTGCTGAGCATTCTCAGCATTGACATCCACGTGAGCGTGTCCACCTGAGTGTGATCTGTGTCCCTCGGGAGGCCCAGGATGTATCCTCACAGAGTCAAGAGGCTCCAAGGCTCCCACTATTTCTGGAAAGCTCTTTTTGCCTCTATCTCAAGTTTCCATCCCAGCCTCCTAACTGGCCTCTCCCTCTCATTCAATCCCCTTCAGCCACTCTGGCCCCCTCGCTGTTCCTCAAACACACAGGCATGTCCCTGCCTCAGGGCCTTTGCACAGGCTCTTCCCTCGGCCTGGAATGCTGTTCCCCCAGGCGACTGGTCTTTCATTTCCCTCAGGTCTTTACCCAAAAGCCACCTCCTGGGGAAGCCTGCTCTGGCCACCTTACCTAAAATTTTGCCCCTGCCACCCTTCTCCTGCCCCTTTCACACTTTGTTTTTTCTCCTCAGCATGTAGCACTGCCCAACATGCCACTTGGTTCACGTCTTTCTCCTTTGTCATGACCCCCTACATTGGAACGTAAGCTCTGTGAGGGCAGCTATTAGTCCACTTTGTTCATCACTATTCCCAGCTAGTAGGGCGCCCGGCACATAGTAGGTGCTTAAATATTTGTCAGGAACGATACATAAATCAACACCTGGCTCATGTTCATTCAATGGGGAAAGAGCATCCCAGCCCCTCCGGGATGAACAACCAAGGGCAATTTCCATCTAAAAAGGACGTGGCATTTCCATACCGAGAGCTTAGCACATTTCGCTCTCTTAGTAAGTCCAGTTGGAACCTGACCCTGAGCTGACACTGAGTCACACCCGACTGTCAGAGTTCGCTGAGCTTAAGGAACAGGTCCTCCAGTTGTTTGCAAACTTGAAAAAAAAAAAAAAAAATACAGTGGATCCCCTCTTTTTTCCCCAAAGAAACTTTTCTGGAATTTCATCACACAAAATAGATAAAATCGATATGTTATTAGTATAACACTACATGCTTATATTTATAGTGTTTTTAAATTAAGTAAGGACATTGAGATGGATGCAAATACAAATTCGACTAAATGCAATGTGATACCTTGGATTGGATCCTGGAACAGAAAAAGGACGTTAGTGGAAAAACTGGTGAGATCGGAATAAAATTTGGAATTCACTTAGTAGTAATATGCCCTTAGTGGTCTCTTAGTTTTGACAAATGCACGGTGGAAATGGGCGATGGTAATCTCAGGAGAAATTGAAACTGGGGGAGGAGTATCTAGGAACTGTTGGTATGATCCAGACAATTTTTCTGTAAATATAAAATTGTTCCCAAAGAAAAAGTTTATTTAAAAATGTTGATTGCATTAGTAAATGAAATTTAACAGACAAACAAAAAATACAAATTTGCAATTATGGTTATGGGTGACAACTATCATCTTCTGCAACATACAAATGATTGCTATATTTTGCTTTGGTTACACAATATTGAAGAAATCTCGACTCTCTCAGCGAAGCAGTTGAAAATGGCAACAGATTTTAACAGCTGCTCGCCTCGCGGTCTCAGGATATGCTCCAATTAAACCGCGAAGGCAAGAGAGGCTCACTGTGAGCTCTCGAGAAGAATGAGTGAGGTAGACGTCACACGTTAGGGCGATGCCGGTCTGCCGTGGGTTAACGTTTTGTACAAAGCACATCGGAGTGTACGTGTTGTTTTCTACCGTTTTAAAATAGTTTAAAATATTTTTGAAAGATGACATTTGGATCACACATTTGCGGAACCTGTGAAGTATCTCTAGGGCTTTGCCAAACCACTGGTCTGATCACAAGGCCCCATTTCACAGATAGGGACACTGAGGCCCGGGGAGGGGAAGGGGCTGAGTTCTCAAATAAGTGGGGCACCAGCCCAGATGGTCATGTTTCCAGCCATGAGTTTATTCCTGTGGGTGGATGTCATTCTGGCTTTTCTTTCTAACTGCTGGGCAGGAAGTCATCACATGCTTCAATCTATCTGTTCTCTTCTTGATGGTAACCTTGCCATTTTTTTAAAGCTGCAGTGAACAACCTTAAACAGGTCTGTCTCCTTGTTTACGAGTCTAGGGCATAATCCTAAAAGTGCAGTTGCTGGCTCATAGGGTGGCGTATCCTCAGCTTCACTGTAAATTGCCAAATTGTCCTCCAAGAGCTGGTAAGAATTACATTCCCCTCCAAAGCAGAGCATGGCTTCCTCTGGGTCCGCATCCTCCCCTCCAAAGCAGAGCATGGCTTCCTCTGGGTCCGCGTCCTCACTGATGCTTGGCACCGTTGGAATGGAGGGGGCCAGCCCGCCCCATCGATCTGGCATATGACTCTAGGACCTGGGTTCTAGCCCTGAGTCTGCCCTTACTACCCGTGTGACCTTGGGCAAGCTTGACTCTCCTCGTCTGTGACATGAGGAGGTAGGCCTAGCTCAGAGGTTCGTAAGTGGAGTGTTGTCACTCAAAATTAAAATTTCGCAAACCTCACCCATAACAGCAGAATCACTTGTAGTATTTGCTGACTGAGCAAATACAACATGATCATAGACTACTATGAATGCAGTAATAATTTACATTGTTAGTTTGTACTTCATTAAACACTATAACATGCAATACATTTGAAATGGCCATACGTGTACCTGTGATCAACATATTTATTTGGTTTATCCACATACGGATGCATGGTCCACAGCGCATGTTTATTCACACCCCCATCTCCCCATCCTGCAAAGTCACAACCCAGGGGTGGAAATTGCTGGAGCAGAGAATGTCAGTGAAGGGGGAAGGGAGCACAGTGGTTTCAGAACGCCTTGGACTTGAATCCTGCTTCTGTCATTTACTAGCTAACGACCTTGGGCAAGTTGCTTAGCTTCCGGAACCCCAGTTTTCTCTTATGTGTGCACACACACACCTGGCGCTGTCCTGCGTGCCCTATATATATTCATCTTACATGCTTAGAACAGTTCCTGGCACAGAAGTGCTCTCCGAATGTTAGCTCTTTTTATTATTTCAGTTAATCCCCCCAACGCTCTTACAAGGGAGTTATCATTCACTTATTTATTCAATAGATACTCAGTGAACATGACCATGTTCCAGGGATTGATTAGACACAGGGGATGTATCAATGAACAAACAGTCAAAAACTGCTGCCTTTATGGAGCACACTGTTGCCCAATCTTACCAGTAAGGATGCTGAAGCCCAGAGAGGTTAAGTGCCTTTTCCAAGCCCACACAGTGAATAAGAGAAAAAGCATTCTGGCTGCTTTGTCTAATGACACACGAAATTCCCCTGCTGTCCTCAGGAAACTGCTCCTCCTATATTCCTGCAGCAGCTGCTCTGGTCTCTCGTGACCTTGCTCGTGACCCTTGAGCCATGCTGGGAGCCTGAGCTTCATTCCATGCCCTTGGGACCGGAGAACACGCAAACTCAGTGGAAGCTGTAAGACACGGAACTTGGGAGCTGTCGGCTGCCATGTTTTCTTCCATAAGGAGAATGTTGATCTGGAAGGAGAGAGCAGCAGAGATGTGAGGGGGAGACGGAGAGAGACACGCTGGTGTTGGTCTCTGCAGTTGCAGCCATTTGGAGACCCAGCCCCTTCCTCTCCGTGAGCTCCCCGAGACACCCGGTGTCCTTACAACAAACTGCCCTCTTTTGCTTAAACTTGCAACCAAAGGGATCCTCGTTCATACGCCGGGATATGGCAAGTGCCCAAGGAGTGACTGCCCTAAGATTCCGTGAGCTCCTGCCACTCCCTAGACTTGGCCTTGTTGGCATCTGGGGCTGAGAGTGTCCTGTTCTTAGATAACTTTGCAGTAGTTTCGCTGCTTCAGAGCATGTGGCTGCAACCTAACTCTTCATAAATCAGACGGGAGCTTTCTGCATGGAAAAGAGCCTCCGCCATACATCATTTTTGTTTTCCTCTTGGGGAGAACAGCCATGCTACAGCAATAACCTGCCACGTATATGTCTCAGAGCCCTATTTATATAGCCATATGGATAAATATATATAAACAGGACGCTGGAATAATAGATTAAGGGATCTGCTCATCCATAGAAGACTTATGGGGCTTTCAGGACCTAATGGTGGCCTGATTCAGTAAGAAAAATGGGTCTCCAGTAGAATGTGGCCAGGAATTAGATGAGCCCGTAACCTGATGGAAAGCTCACCTGGGAGATGGAGAGGTGGGAGGATCGTGTGAGGAGCCAGGGGCTCTGACACAATGATCTGTAGGCGGGAACAAGCAGGGCAGGGCTGTGCAAAGTCATGAACCTCGAGCCGTCTTCGCAGCTCAGCCTCTATTCTGCTGTGTGACCTAGGGCAGATCACTTGCCTTCTCTGAGCTTTAGTTCCTCATCTATAAATGAGGAATGTGGACTTGCTGACCTCTAAGGTCCTTTTCTGCTCTGACATTAAAATGACTCTGAGGTCTATGGCCGCGGTCCTCAAGGTGGGGAAGGTTGAAACGATCTCAGTTAAGTTCAGGTTGTCCCAAGGCCTTGACCTATTGCTGATGCTCCTTATGAATTCATACCTTCTGGAGGCTTCCCCAGAAGGGATCTACAGTCACAAGACCAAAGGTCCTGGGGCAGTCTAGATAGCAATAACAACAGCTGCTACTACTACTTCTCCCATCGTTCTGCGGGACTGTGGCTAGGGGCTTTAGGCTCAGGATCTGTAGCTAACATTTATTGAGCACTTACTATGTTCCAGGCACCATCCTGTACACTTTACATATAATAGCTTCTCTTGCTTCATCCTCACAACAACGCAGGAGGTGGGCACCATTGTTATCCCTGTTTCTAGTTGAGGAAGCAGAGCCCAGGGAGGCCTCGTGTGCATCCCAGGCCACGCAACCAGCAAGTGGGAGTGTTAACACACCCCCGGGAGTCTCACCCCGGCTTCCTTCTGCCTGATCACCGCTGCACACTGCCCATTCATAAGGGCAGGAACTGAGGCTACAAGAGGTTAATAAATGTGGGACCAGCCAGCATCCTGGGAGTTCTCATACCTGTCCCTTTTGTGGGGAAAGGTACAGAGAAAAAGCCTTCTCGCTGCTCCTTGTGTTTCTTCCATTTTTTCCAAGTCAGTCAATTTTTTTTTTTTTTTGTAACAAAAGTCTATTTACAGAAGAGACATATAGGACCCGAGATAAGCACGCATCGGCCATGCTTCAGTGAACTCCCAAATCAAAGATGCGCTGGATAACGTGTGCCTGGTGCTATTGGCTTTTGCAGCATTTCAGACTATTTTTTCCTGTTCCCTCTGTGGGTTGAAACCAGGCTTTTGTGACTTGATGAGGACACATTTCTCCTGGGGTGTAATAATGCAGCTGGCGTTAGACCTAATGCTGAAGAGAGAACATTTGCTACTTTGGAAGAGTTAATCCGAAAGCTTCTTTCTTTGGCTCCTGCCTTTAGAAAAGGCATTTCTGAGGCAGGTCTGGGCAAGACGGCTGCCTCGATAATCCGCCCTCAGTCATCTTAGCGCTCATCACTGAACTTCACCGAGCACTTGTAACGTGCCAGACCCGGAGCTGAAGGCTGATTTGATTCTCTTAACACCTTATAAAGGGTATTGCTGGTCCCTCCGCATCACAGATAGGGGCCGAGGCACGGAGGTTGGACAGCTTGGCCAGGATGCCCCAGCTGTCGAGGGCAGAGCTGGGAACAGCACCCTGACTCCAGACACAAGGCTGCTCCTGCCACACTCTGCTACTTCCAAGACTGGCCATCGCATTTGTGGGGGAAATGCAAATGCAGGCCCTCTTGTTCCACAATGATTAAGGTTTTTAAGACGATGATAGCAGAGTACTAACCAGGCTTGGGGCCCTTCTTAGCGTGGGGCCCTGTGTGACTGACTGCATGGAACAGACGCCCAGGGGTTGGCCCTACTACCTCCCTGGGCAGTGTCCTGGTGGTTTTCCACCTCCCAGGCCTCTTTTCCAGGGCTGTGTTTGGAGGGACAAAACGACCTTGGCCCAGGCAATGTGCCTCATAACGATGTGCCTTGTAACGCCCTGACAGCTCTGAAAAGGACCCGCACAGCCTGGTCTTTTTAGAAAGCTTGAGATACTGTGGGTTCCTTCTGGGTGGGAAGGCTCCTGCCAGGACTGGGCACCCTGAACCCGCCTTCCTGGCTCATCAGTGTCCCCGAGTGCAGGCACATGGCCACCCTGTAGCCAGGCTGCGCCCCGGGAGTCCTGAGAACACTGCCCACTGGACCCACCGTGTCCACTCATCCTGCGGCCAAGGCCCTGATGGGGCCTCCCGGAGGTTCAGAGAGGACCAGACCGCTGCCCTTTCTTTAAGCTTTGGTTTATTAAACAATGAAGGCATGACAAGACAGATTGTGAAAATTGCAGTGTGTTTCAAATACGTAGATGTTTAAAATTAAGGCCATTAGCACAGAAACCAATATAATGCAATATAAATGTGCTTTTCCCAAGACAGTTAATTTATTTGTTCATAGCTCACGCAGACAGTAGAATCTGGTAAAGGAATATAATTAATTTTTTTCATTTTTATTGAGGTATGACACACATACAAAGAATGTGTAAAGTACACTAATCTTAGGTATTCAACTTGGCTTTTACATATGTACCCACCCCCCAGATCAGGATATTTATATCTGGAAGGTTCTCTCACCCCCCTTCAAAGTCAATATCCCCTGAGAGGTAACTACGATTATGACTTCCATCACCATTGCTTGGTTTTGCCTGTTCTTGAATTTCCAATAAATGAAATAATACAGTGTATAGTCTTTCATGCCTGATTTCTTTCTCCGAATATAATGTCTGCAAAATCATCCAAGTTTTTTTTTTATTTCAGGATATTATGAGAGTACAAACATTTTGGTTACATTTTATGTCTTTGCCTCACCCTAGGGAGAATTAGAGGCTTGCCCTTCCCCTCTACAATGCTCACCGAGTCCATTAGTTGTGAGTTTACCGCCCCCACCCCCCTAATCCCTGGAGAATATTACTACCGTGTGAGCACCATAGTGTTGATCAGTTAGTGCCAATTTTGATTCTTTTGTTGTGCAGCATTCCATTGTATGAAAATGCCACAATATATTTACCACTTCTTGCTGAGATGGCCCTCTGGGTCACTTCCGGTTTGGGGCTATTCTGACTAAAGTGCTGTGAACATTCTAGTATGTGCTTTTTTTTGGACATACACACTCATTTCTCCTGGATAGGGTATGCATATGTTCGGCTTTAAAGATACTGCAGACAGTTTTCCAAAGTGGTTGTACCAATTATCACTCTCACAGCGGCACAAGAGAGGATGGAATATACATTTAAAGTTGGAGGATGAATATCCTCTTCTTTCGATCTTTTTACTGTTTCTGTGAATGTAGCATTTTGGAGAGATATCAAAGTTTGAACAGGACGCCCTTGGGGGCTGGGCAGCCTCCTGGTGCCCCACTGGGCCTGCATCTGATAAGAAAACTGCTTTGTCTTAGGAACTGCCCTACCCCAGCCCTTTCCACACCATCCTCCAGCCGCCCAGGCCGAGGGGTTGGGGGCACCTCCAGTGTGACCAGCTCTGTCAGTGGGATAATGTGAGGGGCAACTAAAGCAAGAAAGAAAGAGCCAGAAGGCAAAAAGGAGAGGGGAAGGAAGTGGTCCCACATGACAATTATTCCTTGTGGGATCTTGGGAAAGCCATGTGGACAGCCGGCTCAGGTTCCTCAACTGCTTTCAGGGGACACTTTTTGGGCAGCTCCCATAGGCCAGGTGCATGCTCTACTTTGTGTGACCTTTCCACTAACCTCGCAAATTCGCTGTTATTAACTATTACCTGTGTAGCACGAGGTGTGTCAGGCACCTAGTTAACATTCACTGTCTCTCATCTTCACGACTCCTCCACATACAAGAGAGAAAAAGGCAGAGCAGAAAGATGAAATAACTTGCGCATAGACAGTCACATAGCCAGGAAGTGCCACTGCGGACTTAAACCAAACCCCACCTGGCACAGCAGGGAAGCCACGTTGTACTGCCCTGACAAGCGGAGCCTCAATTATTGGAAGTTATTTGCTTGCATGATGTGTTGACCTGAGTGCACATATACATAGGTGCATGCGTGTGAACATACATGTTGTTTGTCTGAAACACTAAGCAGAAATGGATGTTTTGAAAACTGAATTACATTACTTACCAGGGGAGCTGACTTTTTAAAAAAAAAAAAAAACACCTAAAAAGAGATGTAGGGTGAGGCCTTTGGAAAATGTGACCGTATCTTTTGTGTGGTTTTTGCAGTTGGGACTTGCATGGTCCCACTTCCTTCTGCCCCACTCTGGTGCTACCTTGTGTACATTGCAAGAAGCTCAGTGTCCTGCCTTGGTTTGCAGTGACCCTGACGAGGGCAAGGCCCCTGACTCTGGCTCTTTGCTTTGGCCGGGTTGGAGTAGCAGGTGTCCCCGGCCCACAGGACTGAGGTTTCTGCGTGAGGGGCAGGCCCTTGTTGTCTCCCAATCCCCCACCCCACCCCCCCAACGTCCGTGGAGGGGCCGGTCGGTTCCGCCAGGTCTGTCTGTATCAGAGTCGGAGGCAAGCTAACACAGCTAGCAAAGGGACAGATAGTGATGCTTCTGTGAGTCCCAGCAGGGCCAAACTCAAGGGCGAGGACTAGAGCCACCAGAGCCACAAGAACATACTGTTCTGAGAGGTGACCGCTGGGTGGAAGAGGAAGGTAAGATGTATGGAGGGGAATTTGTATGTTTTTAGTATCTGTAATGTGCCAGGAACTGTGTAAGGTGCTTCCACGTGCCTTATCCTGTTTGGTCTTCACAGCAGTCCCACGAAATAGATGCAATCTGTTATCACACTCAGCGCAGCATCACGGGTGTGCAACCGGCGCAGCCACACAGAGCCCGGCGCTCGGAAGGGGCCACGCTCAGTTTAACGCTCTGCTATCGTCACCTTGAGATTCTTCATCATTTGTGAACAAGGAGTCCCACGTTTCCGTTTTGCACTGGTGCCCACAAATTTGGTAGCTGGTCATGACTATACCCACTTTACAAATGAGGAAACTGAGGCTCCAAAAGGTTACATAACCTGCCCAAGGTCACAGCTAGCAAATGGTGGATTTTGCACTTGAACCCAGGGCTGTCTGACTCTCAAGACCAAACTCTCCATTATTGTGCATTTGACTCAAAAAACATATATTTATTTGAGTATTTACTGTGGGGCTGATACTCTCCTGGGCTCTTGGGACGTATCAGTGGACACAGCAAATGTCCCTGCCCTCCCGGGGCGTATGTCCTAGCGGGGTGTGTGGTGTGCTAGCGCAGTGGCTCTCAAAATGAGGTCCCTGGGTGGAGACTTGTTAGAATCAGGCACTGGGGGTGGGCCCAGCAGTCTGGGTTCAACATCCCTCCAGGGGATTCCGGTGCAGCTCAGATGGTGAGGAACACAGGTAAGCAAAAAGCCCAGCATGGTGACAGAGGGAGACGGAGCATGCGTGTGTATGTGGCGGTGGGATGTCAAGGTGGGGTCAGTGAGAAGGTGACCTCTGAGCAAGCTGGGAAGGAGGTGAGGAGGTGACCCATGGGTGCTCCTGGGGCCACGTGAGCCAGGCAGAGGCAGTGTCAGGGAGGGGGCCTGAGGGTGGCCGTGTCCCTGGGGACGATGAGGAGGAGTGAGGGGCCCTGGGGCTGGGATGAAGCCACATCCATGTGCCCCCAAACCTCTGGATCCTAATCCCCTTTCCTTCCATATTCCAGCTATGTGACTGTGGCCCAGGGTGACGGTTTGGGAATGGTCACCCACAGAGGAGCTTGTTTCTCATGATGGACAATCACAGCTTCAAGGGGCATCCACGGTTCTCCCTTCGGGCTCGAGGTGTCTAGAAGTGCCGCTTCCTGAGTCACTGACGGTGCTCATTAGAGAGCTGAGGCTCCTGCATGTGGCATTCTCACTTTCTGGGTGGCATTAGCCCTGAGGATAGATCGGGGACATTTTCATTAGGTTTCAAGGATGCCTTGAGCTCCAGCAAATAACACAGGAAGCTTCGGGACTCACTCCACCACGGGGACATCAAGTCTGCTGTCTAAAGGGTTTCATCAAAATTTCAGGGCCAAACTTGTTACCCAGTGTGAAATCCCAGGAGAAAAAAATACCGGCATAGAAAAATTAGCCAGGCATGGTGGCATGTGCCTGCAATCCCAGGTGCTCCAGCAGGAGGATTGCTTGAGCCCAGGAGTTTGAGGTTGCAGTGAGCTATGATGATGCCATTGCGCTCTAGCCAGGGTGACAGAGGGAGACCCTGCCTCAAACAACAACAACAACAACAACAAAACAACCTCGGCACAGTTGACCAGCAGGGCTCACCCCCTTTCTCAGAAGAGGCTTAGCCTCTGGCAACTTAGTGGACTCTTGTCCTAGGGAGGTCTCTGAGCACCTGTCCGTTTCTTCTCTGTCATCCTGTACCTCTTCTCAGTCCTTGTCAGAATCTGTACCTCACTCAAGCGAGTGATGAGGAGGACCCGACTCCAAGGGAAAAGAAGGGAAGAAATATTTCAATGTCAAGTGCATGGGATGGATGGGCTGGGTGGAGGACTGCATGTGGGGGGTGACGGGATGTGAAATGCAGGGTACCTTGCAGACAGGGCACCTGGATGCCGGTAGCCGACACTGAACCAAATGCCGATTCTGTGTTAGGTGGTACGTCCAGTGCACTATGTGTGGTGTTGCATTTAAGTTTTTAATTTTTTTTTTTTTTTTTTTTGAGACAGAGTCTCACTCTGTTGCCTGGGCTAGAGTAAGTGCCATGGCGTCAGCCTAGCTCACAGCAACCTCAGACTCCTGGGCTCAAGCAATCCTCCTGCCTCAGCCTCTCGAGGAGCTGGGACTACAGGCACGTGCCACCATGCCCGGCTAATTTTTCTATATATATTATACATATATTTTAGCTGTCCATATAATTTCCTTCTATTTTTAGTAGAGACAGGGTCTCGCTCTTGCTCAGGCTGGTCTCGAACTCCTGAGCTCAAACAATCCACCCGCCTCGGCCTCCCAGAGTGCTAGGATTACAGGCGTGAGCCACGGCGCCCGACCTGCTGTTGCATTTAAATCCTCATTATCTCCCTTTTATAGATGTGCAAACTGAGTCTCAGCTGGGAAAGTCTCATGCCACAGAGCTAGCAGGTGGCGGATTTGGGGTGGAAACCCCAGCCTGACTGAATCCATGACCCCAGAGGTCCTCACACTTCAACAAGTATCAGAATCACCTGGAACGCTTGTTAAACTACAGACTGGGCCCCACCCCCAGAGGTCCTGATTCAGTAGGTCTAGGGTGGGGGCTAAGAATTCGCATTTCTAACACCTTCCCGGTGATGCTTGTGCTGATGCCGTTGATTCAGGGACCACACTTGGGGGAACGACTTTGTTCCAATAAACCAGCGGTTCTCAGGCCAGGCCGCCCATTGGCATCACCTGAGCACCTGACAGCTCAGGTGCTGGCCGCCTCCCCGCTCTGACAGTCTGATTGAATTGGTCCACGGTGGTGTCGGACATCGGCATCTTTTTAAAAGGCCCCCTGGGTGTTTCTAATGTGCAGCCAGGGGTGAGGAACACCGCTCTAAACTCTGCCAATAGAGGATACAGACGGAGAAGCAGGCTCCTGAAGGAAAAATAATGGTCCCTTTTTCCTAATATACAGAAACATAATGACTTCTGCTTTCAAGCTCCGAATCCTCGGCATTACGAGCCAATTGAGTTTCCTTTTTGGGGTGGCTGCTTGCTCTCTGTGGCTTTTCCAGCGACCTGAGTGTGGACTGATTGGAGCCAGCCAGTGGTGGGAAATGACAAGATGGAAGTCCATTGAGAAGCTGATGACAAGTCTACCTTGCAACTGGACATTTTTCTTACAAATAATAATTTGCGGCGATTTCACTGGAGTTTGCAGCAGCATGTTTTATGACCAAAGTCCTTGCATAATTATGGAACGGAAATGTATTTGAAATTGCCTAAATGGTTCTGTGTAGGTAGAATTTGCTCAAGCATTTGATGTATGTGTTTAAAAGGTCCACATTCAGTTGGATTACCCTGGCAATGTGCTTTTGAAATTGGAGTTAGCCGTTCCCAGGTCATTGCTGAGAAAGAGGAGGGTGCTCTGTGTAACCTAAAAGCAATAGTGCTTTTTAGAAGGCTGACATTAATTGTTTCTAAGGATGATTAAATCTTGTCTGGTGATTAATTGTTTAGGAAATAAGCAGGGAAGCTTGTAGCTACCGCTTTAAAATAGGGAAAGTTAAAAAAAAACAAAAAAAAACACCAAAAACGAAAAACAAAAACCCCAAAACAAATAAAGAAAGTTGACTATCTCAGTTCATTGGTTTGCACCAAGATAAAAAAAATTATGATGATGTTGTCTGGATAGAGGGGGAGGAAGAGAAATTACAATCATGGAGTGCTAAGGCCCCAGACTTGGAGCCGGAGGAGGCATCTAACTGGGGGCTCACGGCCAGTGTCTACAGAAGTTTGAGGGGCCAGCGAGTGCCCCACCCAAAGGGGTCGTGCGTGGTTCTGTCCACGGTGTGGGCAACATGCTGTCAAATTACCAGAGTTTTCTCTTTTTTAAATTTTTTTCAGGATTTGAAAGAATACCAGAGTTTTCAAGAGAAGACAGAACTTAAGATTTTAAGACAAACTTTCCTAATTTAAAAATGCTTTCTTCAATAAAAGAAATAATATGGGGGTCAAACAGGTCTGTGGGTTGTATTCAGATCACACCAATGATCTTGTCCTATCCCATTATTTCACAGAGCAGGAGACACACCCTAGAGGGTTTATCAATTTAAATAAAGGCAGTCAGCTCAGAGATCCTTTGCCTCGAGGCCTTCACAGTCCAGGGGAGGGAAAAGACAGGAAACAGGGGAGACTAGGATGGTGTGGTCCCCAGGATACAGTGAGAAGGGGGAAGGGGTGGTCTCACCCAGCCTGGGACCAGGAAGGAGCCCTCTCCAGAGAGGGTTGACAGAGGCCGTGAGGCTTCAGCAGACACCCAGGGACATGAACGGTTGGAGAACTGCAAGAGGCGCAGTACTGAACCCAGGTACAGACCCCGAGAGGTCACAGGCTGAGCCCCAGAGAGACTCTGAGCAGCTGGGAGATTTCGATATGGCTAAAACTGTGGCCCACACCCCAACATGTATTTGCACCATAATGAAGGAAAAAGATGAGTTAAGTGTCTGAGAATCTGGGAGCGGGGCTTAGCCAAGTCCGAGGAAAAGGGTGACATGTCAGGTGATGAAGTACAGTTTTGGCTTTTGTTTTTTTTCCTACTTGCTCTGAAATGAGCCTTCCAAGCCTGTCATCACAGCCCCTGGAAGGCTGGCTGATTCCTCCCTGGAAATGGCTCCTTCTGCTTTTAACAGCTCCCAGTGTTCCGAGTGAATGTATCTGCACATTTCAAAAATCAACGTGATTTCCCTTTGGTAACCTTGGCATTTGTTGCACCTGACAGAGGATGCTTTCTTTTTCAGTTCCGATGCCTTAGAATTTTGTAGGAAGGGAGGAAGAAGAGGGAATCCAGATTGTTCTTCTGTGTCATCATGTGTTTGGAGGGAGGTTTGGTTGTTTTTGCTTGCTGTTTTTTTTTTTTTCACTGTGTATTGTAACTCAAAGAGAGACCACTAGATTTGGGCAGGAATAAAGGTGGTGCCATTTCCTTCCGAGGTCAATTTACGGCTGGCTGTCTCCATGGCTTCTCTAAGTTAGCAGGCCTCACTATTTACAGTATTTCCTCAGCACTGTGACAGACTTCTAGGAGGTATACTCTGTTTCTGCCCTCATGAAGCTTACAGTCTTGGAAAGAGACAGTTGTGGTCCTCAAAGTCACGACAGGGTTAAAAACAAGGAGCTTAAACCAGGCACGTGGCTCATGCCTGAAATGAGCACTCTGGGAGGCTGAGGGAGGAGGATCACTTGAACTCGGGAATTCAAGACCAGCCTGAGCAAGAGTGAGACCTGGTCTCTACAAAAAATAGAAAAATTAGCCGGGCGTGGTGGCAAGCACTTGTAGTCCCAGCTACTTGGGAGGCCGAGGCAAGAGGGTCGCTTGAGCCCAGGAGTTTGAGGTTGCAGTGAATGAGCTACGATGATGCCACTGCACTCTGCCCAAAGCAGCAGAGCAAGACTCGTCTTAAAAACAAACAAACAAGGGGCTTGCAATACACGTGGCAGGGAGTTAAGAGTTTGATTCCTTTTATTGTTGGGAAAACTGATTCCACCAGCAAACAAACCTTGACCTGCCATTTATTTTGTATTTCTTTAAATTAAAAAAAGAAGAAATTGAGGTAAAATTCACTAAACATAAAATTCTCCATTTTAACCACTTTCAGGTGCATAATTCAGTGATTTTTAGCATCTGTGCTGTGCAACTATCACCACTATCTAATCCTAGAACATTCAATACCCCAAAAGAAACCTTATACCCATTAAATCGTCACTCCCCATTTGGCCTCTGGCCCTTGGCAAACACTGATATACTTTGTGTCTCTCTCTATGGATTTGCCTCTTCTGGATATGTCATACAAATGGAATCGTGCAATTTACATGTGATTGTATGTACATTGTATTTCATTTGTAGGCTTTTTTGCCTGGCTTCTTTCCCATAGCATGAGGTTGTCAAGGTTCATCCATGTCATAGTATGTATCAACACTTCATAGCATTTTGTGGCTGAATGATATTTCCTTGTATGGATATATTACGTTTTGTTTACCCATTCATCGGTTGATGGACATATGAGGACATATGAGTTGTTTCTGCCTTTTAGCTATTCTGAATGGTGACACTCTGAACATTTGTGTACAAGTGTTTGTTTGAACATCTGTTTCACTTCTTTTCGGATATATACCTAGGAGTTGCATTGCTGGGTCATATGGGAATTCTATGTTTAACTTTTTGAAGAACTGCCAAAATGTTTTCTATGGCAGCAGAACCATTTTCCATTCCTACCAGCAACGTGTGAGGGTTCCAATTTCTCTACATCCTCACCAACACTTGTTATTGTTTGCTTTTTTAATTATGGTCATCCTAACATGTGAAGAGGTATCTCACTGTAGTTTTGATTTTCATTTCCCTGATGATTAGTGATGTGGAGCATCTTTTCATATGTTTGTTGGCCATTTGTATATGTTCTTTGGAGAAATGTCTATTCGAGTCTTTTATTCATTTTTTTTTTATTGGGTTGTTGGTGTTTTTGTTGTTGAGTGTAAGTGGTCATTATATATTCTGGATAGTTGATATATATTCTGGATACTTATCAAATATATGATTTGCAAATATTTTTTCCCATTCTGTGGGTTGTCTTTTCACTTTCTTATTTTTAGGGACAGGGTCTTGCTTTGTCACCCAGGCTGGAGTGCAGTGGCGTGATCATCGCTCACTGCAGCCTCAAACTCCTGGTCTCAAGTGATCCTCCTGCCTCAGCCCCCCAAAGTGCTGGAATTAAAGGCAGAAACCACCTCTCCCACCCTAGTTGAAGTTTTGATAGAGATGGTATTGAAGCCATAGACCAATTTGGAGAGTATTGCAACCCAGTATTTAGTTTTCCAATCTATGAATACGCAATGACTTTCCATTTATTTAGGTTTTCTTTCAATATTTTTTAGTTTTCACTGTACAAATCTTGTACTTCCTTAGCTAAATTTATTCTGAAGAATTTTATTCTTTTTGATGCTATCATGAGTGGAAGGGAATTGTTTTCTTAGTTTCCTTTGTGGATTGCTCATTGCTAGTATATAGAAATAGACCTGATTTTTTGTGCATTGATGCTGCAACTTTGCTGAACTCATGTATTAACTCTAATAGCTTTTTTGTATGTGTGTGAATTATTTAGGGTTTTCTATATGTAAGGTCATGTTATCCATTAATAGACATAGTTTTACTTCATTCCTTCCAATCTGGATGCCTTTTTCCCCCCTCATCTAATTGCTCTGGCTAGAACTTCCAATGTTGAATAGAAATGGCAAGAGTGGACATCCTTGTCTACTTCCTTACCTTAAGGGGAAAGCTTTCGGTCTTTCACCGTTAAGGATTATGCTAGCAGAGAGCTTTTCATAAATGCCCTTATAAAGGCTGATGAAGGTTCCCTTCGAAACCTAGTTTGCAGAGTGTTGAAAGCGTGTTGATTTGTTAAAAATGGTTTTTCTGCATCTATTGACATGGTCATGTAGTTTTTTCCTTTATTAATATATGAACGGATTTTTTTTTTCTCCTGACACCGAATACATGATGCCTTTACCAACACCACTTCTCCAATTCTCCGACACCAACTGGGTATCCAACAATTCCATCCCATTCTGATCCTAACTTTCCAAAGTTAGCGCAGACCCCACAGGTTAAGGGCTCCGTCCCTAAGATTGCCCCCACTTCAGATCCCAGCCACAAATGGGGGTGCCCAGGCCACCCACGTTTCTGCTCAGCTGACTACAAATTCAGGGATTCTAATGCCCCCTCCCCAGGTTGGATCATTCAATAGGATGACTCACAGAACTCAGGAAAGCATTTTATTTACTATTAATATTTCCATTTTATTGTAAAGGATACAACTTAGGAAAAGCCAAATGGAAGAAAAGCATCAGGCAAGGTACAGGATAAACACTCAGTGTGGTTAGTTTTTGTTGTTGTTTCTATAGCACCTAAGGTGAATTTCCCCAGCCATCACTGTCTGTATCTCCGTGTCCTTCTGACTTGTACCAAGCTCTTGGAAGTGGCTGTCCAGGGGTTCACACAGTAGAGCCTCCCCTGGAGTCAAACCAGAGCTGACAACTCTACAGAAATCCTATGACCTTGACTGTTTTAACGTTTGCACCAGCTAAGTCAGACAAAACAGATCTTTACCTTCCAAATGTTCAGGTCTAAAATGCTAATGTCAACTTCTAAGCGTGCTGTGCCTTAGGAAGCTACAAAGAGTTAATTCCAAGAAGCCATTCCTATTAATCTTGGCGTCTGGATAAAAACTAAATTTGGGACCTCAATTACCTGATGGAGTCCCATGTAGATTGAGCCGGCGGTAATATTGATGAGGGCAGCAATCATTTCTCCCACTCGGAGACCCAATTGCAATCCCATCCTAAGCAATCTGTCCTTCAAGTGCATCCGGAAGTGGGCATTATTTTCTCTTTTGTTCCCTTGTAGAGAGAGTTTTTGGTTTCTGAATTTTTTAACCCTCTGCGCTCCACAGCACAGTCCTTCTGGGCTGAAGAAGAGAAATGATCCCACTAACGTTCAAATTGTCTTTTAAAGTTTGTGAAGCACTTAATGTCGTCTTGTCTCGATGAATCCTTGTCACTGCTCGGTAAATAGGTTTGGCTGTGCCCATTGGTTAGGCGAGGAAACTGAGGCTTGAAGAGGTTAAGTCACCTGCCTGTGTCACCCAGCTAGTAAGGGGCAGAGAGAGGGGACTCGGAAACTTGACTTTCTGACTCCAGTTGTGCCTGCTTTTCTAGGCTTCTAGGCGACAGAGGGCTGCATTAAACAGGTCCAGATGTTTTCAAAGAGCCACACACACAAAAAACCGAAACTTCTCTTTGGCTCAGCAGTTCATGGGGGTGTTGAAGAGCCAAGTCTGATTGAAGAGTTGTGTTGGAGAAGAGAGAAGGATTTTGAAAGGGGGCCTGGAACGGCACTTCTGGCAGGGAGAGTGATGCTGCCATCAGCAACTGAACGTCCCGACCTCTCAAGCCGCGGCGTGTGTCACTGGCCTCCATGTATCCGTAGTTCCCCTACGCTGACTCTTGTCAATTATCCCCCTGGTGAATTATGGGCGGCATGTTTTTGATCCCAAACCACCTGGCACACATCTGGTCCCCTGCCTGGACAGTGGGCACATGGTCAGAGAGTGTGAATTCCTCTGAGTAGGTGTCTAAGCAAAATGAGTCACAGGAGCAGATCGTCATCAAAAAATAGTCAAGCAGTGGTGGCAGAGGCCATGCACCTTGCACAAGATGAAGAGCCTTTTCCAAGCCATGTCCCCATCATTAGCGCCAGCTGCTAACTGTTACCCAGGATGAGGAGGACAGAGCAGTAGCTTTGTGCGGAGAGAGCTTTATGTTACTGTTCCTCCTTTGCATTTTGTCGTTGAACAGAGGGAAAGCGAATGAGACCTGATGAAATCCATCCATTCACCTATTCCTTTGCATTTAATCCTACATCCCTTCACTCAGTTAGTATGGAGGCAGCCTCTACTGTGTGTCGGGGCCCGTGCTGGGCTCTGGAGATCTAACAACAAGCCAGACACTGTCTTTGCCTTCGTAGGGCTGAGAGTCTACTAGGGAAGGAAAAAAAAATTAAATAGGCAAATAAATAACTACAAATCCAAGCAAAGAGCTGGGAAGAAGATATTGTTCCTTTTGCCAGGGAACAATAAAGGGAGACTTCATGGGCTTTGACTGTCAGAAAGACTTCTTTTTGAAGGCATGGCATGTATTAATAAGTTCTATTTTAAAGATGAGAAGAAACTTATCTTGGAGCAGGGGAAGCAGGGAAGAAGAATTTTCTGCGCAAAGCATGAGGAACAGCACATGCAAAGGCCCTGAGGCAACAAAGAGATTAGGGCCTTCGAAAAATGAAAGAAACCCGGTGTAGCTAATGATTGAGAGCAAGGAAAAGAAGAGTAGGCAGGCCAAACCGTGCAAGGGCATGTTCCTTCCTCCCCAGCCTCCTACTCCCCACTAGCCAGATGTGATTTGGGAAGAGTGTGTCCAAGGAAAATTGGTCAAGGCTGGTGGAAACAGGACAAGGGGAAAGTGAGCGGTAGACAGATTGAATTATTGGTCTCCAATGTTCACTCCCCCTTATTCTATATCCATTCTCCTACCATGATCTCTTGACTTTGGGCTTGACCCTGTAACTTGCTTTGGCCAACAGAATGTGCTGGTGCAGCAAAGGCTAGAACTGTGCTTGTGCAGCTGGGAATACCCCCTCATGCTCCTGCCTTTTGCCATTAAAAGGACAAGCCTTGGGGACTCCAAGGAAGATGAGAGACATCTGAAGCAGACCTGGACCCAGCTGGAACCCCGGGATCAAGCCCCACCAAGGCCAGCTTAGGGTAGTATGCCACTGAGCTCTTTGGTTTTCCCATTGAGTTTTTGGAGAGCTTGTTATTGCCAGAGTAATTGCTGATTAATGCAAGCAGGATGGTGAGCACTTTACTGAGAGACGACTGATAGAAACAGGATATTTAGTTTGAAGAACAGAAGAAAGAAAGGGAACCTAAGAAAGGAAAGTAAGATGTGTCACATGCCACTTGTTTCACATGACCCTGAAGTACACATCTGAGGTCCCTGAGTGGATTTACAGGGAGGCAGGTTTAGCTATACCTAGGGAAGAACTTTTTATCAACTAAAATGCCAGGAAAACGGAATGAATTATCTCTGAGACTATCTGTCACCACCAGAGGGCATATAAATCACAACAGAGTGCCTACTATGTGCTAAGGACTCTCATATTTTTTCCTTTATTTTGTGATAATTCTCATACACACAAAAAAATCTCTGAGATAAGAATTATTTTACAAATAAAGCAATCGAGTTGCAGAGAAGGCAAGAAACTTGCTTTTGCAGAGGCAGGATTTTAGGTGTGTCTGGCATGAAAACCCTGCCATCCCGGAAGCTGGTTTCCAGAGCTGGTTTCCAGAGGATTCAAGTACTGAATGGGGAGCAGTGGCCAAGGCCCAGGGCCCCCAAACCATTCCAGTTCCAGGATAGAGTTTTCACTAGAATTTGGTAAGTTTTCACTACCGGAGGGAAAGGTACGATGGGGAGGGAAAGGAGAAAGGTAGTGAGTTTTTCATAAAGCTAAATTCATTTCATTTGAATGGCTTTCCTTTATTCTGACATTCTATCTTTTCAATTATTCTTTTTAAAAACATCAAGTAATGATGTTAGTTTTAAAAGTTGTCTTAATTTAGCAAAATAAAGAATTGTCAGCCTTGTCAGCATCCTCAGATATTTTGGAAGGATACAGGCTGTGAAACCTAAAAGTCTAGAAGCCACTATCTGGATGATGTCCAAGGACTTTTCCAGTCTAAACTTTTTTTTTTTTTTTTTTGAGACAGAGTCTGGCTCTGTTGCCCAGGCTAGAGTGCCGTGGCGTCAGCCTAGCTCACAGCAACCTCAAACTCCTGGGCTCAAGCAATCCTCCTGCCTCAGCCTCCCGAGTAGCTGGGACTACAGGCATGCGCCACTATGCCCGGCTAATTTTTTCTACATATTTTTAGTTGTCCAAATAATTTCTTTTTATTTTTAGTAGAGATGGGGTCTCGCTCTTGCTCAGGCTAGTCTCAAACTCCTGACTTTGAGCAATCCTCCCGCCTCGGCCTCCCAGAGTGCTAGGATTACAGGCATGGGCCACCGCACCAGGCCCAGTCTAAACTTTTATAACTTTTTTTTTCTTAACTCTAAAGGTCAAGTGACAGGCTCCGTGGGCCTCGGACTCCACCATGGCCTGCGCTTGCCTCCAGGCTGAAGGAGGGCTGCAAGTTTGGCTGCTTCTCCTCACTGCAAAAGGATATGAAAGTTTCGTAAACCGCACGCTCCGTGGGAGCAGTCTGCCTTTCTCTAATGCTGCCATTTTGCTGATTTCTCACGGGTCGCGCATGTCCCATGCGCAACAGCCTCTGTCACAATGTTACTTGTGAGGATGTGGCTTGTCCAGGTGCCCACCCCAGGTGAAAACACCTTTTAGGCAGCAAAGCTAAGCTGTGTTTATGCTGATGAACCCTGCTGGGAGAGACCTCATCCCTCCACCTCTCCTCACCTGAGCTAAGTTTTCCTTCAGGGAAAGGCTTGGCTTGGGGGAGGGGGCGTGGGTGGGGGTGGGGGAGGCAGCCTCTTAGCCACAGGTGAAGGCTATTGAAGCAGGGACGAAGGCTGCAGTCCTGGCAGTGTCTTTTTAAAAAGATAGCTTTATTGAAATATAATTCACATGCCATATAATTCACCCATGTAAAGTATATGAGTCGGCCGGGCGTGGTGGCTCACTCCTGTAATCCTAGCTCTCTGGGAGGCTGAGGCGGGAGGAACGTTTGAGCTCAGGAGTTTGAGACCAGCCTGAGCAAGAGCAAGACCCTGTCTCTACTAAAAAAATAGAAAGAAATTAACCAGACAACTAAAAATATATAGAAAAAGTTAGCCAGGCATGGTGGCACATACCTATAGTCCCAGCTACTCGGGAGGCTGAGGCAGAAGGATGGCTTGAGCCCAGGAGTTTGAGGTTGCTGTGAGCTAGGCTGACGCCACGGCACTCTAGCCTGGACAACAGAGTGAGACTCTGTCTCAAAAATAAATAAATAAATAAATAAAGTATATGAGTCAGTGATTTTCAGTATATTCACAAACACATGCAACTATAACCACAGTCCTTTTAGCACATTTTCATGACCTCTAAAAGAAACCCCCCTTTTAGCTATCACTCCTTCATCCCCCTCACCCCCAGTGCTCCAGACCCTGGCAACTGGGAATTTAGTGTCTGTCTCTACAGATTTCCCCGTTCTGGACATTTCATATAAATGGAATCATACAATATGTGGCTTTTTGCGTCCGGCTTTTTTCACTTAGCATGATGGTTTCAGGAGTTATCTGTGTTGCAGGGTGTGTCAGTACTTCATTCCATTTTTTTTTTACTTTATTTTTTAGATTGGTTTTAGGTTCACAGAAAAATTGAACAGAAAGTACAGAAAATTTCCACATGCCCCCATCCCCACAGATGCATAGCCTCCCCCACTACCAATGTTGGTACCAGAGTGATACATTTGTTACAACTGATGAACCTGCATGGACACACGATTATCACCCAAAGTCCATAGTCTACACTAGGGCTTACTCTTGGTGAACATTCGGTGGATGTTGACAAATGTTTGATGACATGGATCCACCATTACAGTATCATGCAGAGTAGTTTCACCGCCCTAAACATCTGCCTATTCATCCCTCCCTCCCTAGCAACCAGTGATCGTTTCACTGTCTCCATAGTTGTGCCTTTTCCACAATGTCATATAGTTAGAATCATACAGTATGTAGCCTTTTCAGATCAGCTTCTTTCACTCAGTGTCGTGTCTTTTCATGGCTTGATAGCTCATTTCTTTTTAGCATCAAGTAATATTCTCTTTTGTGGATGTACCACAGTTTATTTATCCATTCACCTACATAAGGACATCTTGGTTGCTTCCAAGCTTGGGCAATAATCAATAAGGCTGCTATACTTTATTCCTTTTCTTGGTTGAATAATATTCCATTGTATGAATATACCATATTTTATGTATTCACTTACAGTTGATGGGCATTTGGGTTGTTTCTACCTTTTGGCTATTGTGAACAGTGCTTCTATGAACATTCCTATACTAGTTTTTTTTGACTGAAAACTGAACCTGTTTTCAGTTCCTTTGGGTATGTACCCAGGAGTTCAATTGCCGGGTCTTATGGTAACTCTATATTTAACCATGTGATGAACTGCCAGACTGCTCTTTAAAGCAGCTGTATCATTTCACATTCCCACTGGCAGAACAGGGGGGGATTCTGATTTCTCCACATCCTTGTCTGACTTTTTTGTTCTAGCCATCCTAGTAGGAGTGAAGTGGTATCTCACTGTGCTTTTGTTTTGCATTTCCCTGATGACTAATGACATAGAGCAGCTTTTCATATGCTTATTGGTCATTTGCATATCTTCCTTGGAGAAATGTCTATTCAGATCCTTTGCCCATTTTTAAATTGGGTTATTTGTCTTTTTATAATTGAGTTGTGAGAGTTTTTTTTTTACCCCTATATTCTGGCTACAAGCCCCTTATCAGCTATACGATTTGCAAATACTGTCTCCCACCATCCACTCTTATACAGTGCTTCCTCCCCTCCCTGCCCCCTGCAAAGCTGGAAACAGAGAATAGAAGAGTTTGATTTGTTTTTAAATACTCAAAAAAAAAAAAAAAAACCTCACAAAAACCCTCAGTTTTAACAAGTGTAAAGTACAGATAATATTAATATTAATAATTTCCCATAATGGAGTAATCATAAGAATTAAGTATTGCAAGTAAAACACCTAGCCATTATTTATCATAGAAAAATGCTTGTTATTGTTATTATTTGTCTGATAACTATACAATTTCTTAGGCATTTGGGAAAACTTTGTTTTATGTTACATTAGTCAATCTTCTTCATGATCTCCCAGTCTTATGTCATCGTCTAAGAAAATAAAATATTGCTCTTTGGTTTCTTCTAGTAAAACAAGCAAACAAACAACAACAAACTCACCCACATCTGGATACGCACTCAAAAGAGTTGAAAGTAGAGACTCACACAGATATCTGTATACTAATGTACACAGCAGCATTACTCACAATAGCCCAAAGTGGAAACAGCTCAAATAACCATTAATAGATGAATGGATAAGCAAAATGTAGTATATACATACAATGGAATATTATTTGGCTTAAAAAACAATGAAATTTCGGACACATGATACAACATGATTAAACCTTGAGGACTTTATGCTAAGTGAAATAAGTCAGACACAAAAGGACACATATTGTATGATTCTACATGTATGAGGGCTTCAGGTAGTCAAATTCCTAAGACAAAGTAGAATGGTGGTTGTCAGGGGCTTGGGGGTGTGGAGAGAAGGGAGAATGGGGAGTTTTTGTTTCATGGCTACAGAGTTTCAGTTGGGGAAGATGAAAAAAGTTCTGGAGATGGATGGTGGTGATGGTTGTACATCAGTGTCAGTGTTCTTAACACCACACTGAACTTAAAATGGTAAATTTTATTTTTTGTATATTTTACTACACAATAATATCAATTAACCAAATGGAAGAAAGCTGAAAACAAAAACAACCCCCCCCCTCCACCCACCCCCACCATGGACTCTGCCCAAGAAGCATGCCTCTCTGGCAGCTGGCTCCCAGAACAGCCTGTGGGTTCCTCTAGAGTGAATTCGAGCTGCAAGGTGCTGAGCTGTGGGCTGCCACCTGCCAAGACTCAAGACAGGCAGGTAGAAGAGACAAGAACACAGAGGCTATGTTGGGGGCAGGGAGTTTCAAGAGAGAGTCACTCTGAGAGTTAGGAGGATGGGGAGGTCATGTACACTGTTGGAAAGAGATCTGGCTCTGGAGTCAGCTTGCCTGGGTTTGACTTCTGGCTCTGCCATGCGAACTTGGGCAAGTCACCTTACTTCTCTGGGCCCCAGCTTCCTAACCTGTAAAATGGAATGGTGGTAATTCCTTCCTGGGAAGAGGCCTGGCTCAGTGAGAGAGTGCCAAGTGATGGCCAAGCAGGTTGAGTGGCAGAAGGAGCACTAGACTTGGAGAAGAATGTTCTGGAGGAAGGTTTCATTCTGTTCCCATCCTTGCTGCCTGTACAAAGCTGGGAAAGATGCTTGATCTCTCCAGACTTCAATTTCCCCATCTGTAAAGTGAGGACAATTACACCTGCCCCATTATATGCTTTGAAGTTATGAGATGGATAAGAAAGCCTTCTGTAAATGGAACAGCCTTATACAAAAGTAAAATGGAGATCAAAATATAAAGACATACTTGGTGTAACAATAAACTGTTAACCCAGGGTACTGTAGTTAATTAAAAATGATCTTGTGTAATATGCAGCCACTAAAACAGATAATTATGCAGACTGTGTAGAAACAAGCAACACCATTTATGAGTGGTAGAATGCTTACAAAAGTATATATACCTGAGGACCAGAACTATGTAGAATTATGGATAATGTAGATAAAGACTAGACAAGATCACAGAAAAAAAATCAAAGTCATTATTGTGCACAGGCATGGGGAGGATTACAGGTAATTTAAACACATTCTTTTAAAGTCTTCATAATATTGTCTTGACAATAAGAATATGACTTTTAAAAAATAGATGTGGTGGGGGGACATGGGACGGCCAGTGTTTGAATTCTGGCTTTGTTGGTGCTACAGAGAATGAAACCACCATAAGAGTCGCTCCTGCAGAGCCCTGCCCAGCCTTCCCCGCCTGAGTCCACCACGCACAGATCTCAGTGCAGGATGGACCAAGCACCCCTCCTACCACTACCACTGCAGTAGTCGGACATTTCACATTCTGACAAGCTACTCACGCTCCCAAGCCTGGATCCTGTCTATAAAATGAGGAGACATATAGTCCCTGCCCTCACATTCCCACCTCATAGGGTTGTCGGGAGGACAGAATGGAATAGTGGATGTGGAAGAACCCAACCCACGGACCCTACCAGACAAATGTGGGGTCACTACTCCCACCTTAACTGCAGAAGAAAGACAAGCTCCGCATCAGTGCAGCTAACTGCCATCAAAGCCTTTTTCCTTCTCATTTCAACTCCTAGCTGTATTTGAGAAATCTCCAATGTATGTATTTATTTACATACCTTCAGAAATAGAACATGTGGAATATAACTGTGCTTTCATTTAAAATGCTTTTTTAGTCAAAGTAACAGAGTCCCCTGTTCTTCCAGTTCATTCCTCAGATCAACCACCTCTTACCCTTTTAGAAGTTAGATGTTTCTTCTGAACGCTGCTATTTTTTTATTTTACTTTTTTTTTTTTTAAAGAGACAGGATTTCCTCTCTGTTGCCCAGGCTGGGGTGCAGTGATGCGATCATAGCTCACTGCAGCCTTGTACTCCTGGCCTCAATTGATCCTCCCTCATCAGCCTCCGAGTAGCTGGGACTACAGGTGCAAAACACCACACCTGGCTACTTTACATTTTAAAAATATACTCATTGACTTCCTGCTACATCGAAAAGAATTTACCTCACTTACACCCCTTCCCCATCTCCCTTCCTTTCATTCTCCCAACACAATTATATCACTATTTTAGCTACAACTGGCACTTTCAGAAATAGGCTCAGACCTCTTCTCCTTTATCCACTAGTATGTCCTGACGCTGCCCACCAATGCCGTCTGGGAAGAGGCAGCTAGTGCCTCAGGCTTCCTCTCTTCTCTCCTCCTTCCTTCTCTCTCCAAGCTTCTGCTATATACACTTTCACTTTTACATTCTCTTGATTGATAGCATCCTCATTCTGTTTCACAACTCTAATTAAGCCTTCTATGCTTTGCCTTTAGAGTAATTCTAAATCAACAAACAATGCTTATGTTGATACCATACCCATATGGCGCTTCACCCCACCAGTAATATTTCTGTTAACGTTTGCTTTCTTGTGATGATTTTCTTTGATCTGGAATTTCAAATAGCTTTTCTTTTTTTCTTGCACTATTTGACTTCATCATATTCTCAATTTTCCCCTAACTTTCCATCCTCATGCATTCTATTGCGTTGTTTACCCTCCCCAAAGTCTGCCTTCTACAGCCTCTGTCTTCCTGCTTCTGTCTAGACAGTTAGTTGGGGATTTTCTTCCCTGCTTTCCTGGGTTTAATCACAGTTTCTGAGATTTAGGTTGCCATCTTTCATTTTTTTTTCCTTATATTGCCAGAGGATATCATTAAGTAATGTCCTACACAGAGGTGTATGACGGGTAAACTTTCTGAATCCTTTATGATTGGAAATGTATTTATTCTGCTTTTCTACTTGATCAACAATTGGGCTGGACATTGAATTCTAGGATGTAAATCAAATTCCTTTAAAACTTTCAAGACACTGATCTATTTCCCTCTATATGGATTTTCCTATTGAAAACCCTGATTTATTCTCATTTTTATTGCTCTATAAGGAACCTGACCTTCAGAGGAAGCTTTTAAGGTACTCTGTTTACTCTTGTTGACCCACTATTTCACAGTGTTGTTCCTAGGTGTGGACCCTGTTTCATTCATTGTTCTGAGGTCTTTCAATCTGTGATCTTGTAGCTTTCACCTGTGAGAAATTTTCCTGTATTAGTTCTTTGATAATTTCCTCTTCTCTGCTTTTTTTTGTCCTCTTCCCCCCTCCCACCCCCGGAAACTCCTATTGGTTGGATACCAATTTGATCCTCAATGTCCCCTGTCTATTGGCTCCTTTTTCCCATCTCTTTGTGATATTTTCAAATTCAAATATTTAAGTATGAGAACAATTTGTCTTCTCTGGTTACTACTTAGAGTCTTACATGAAAATGTATTTCTTGTTATATTGTTTCTGTAATAACAGAGTGACAGACGTTTCAAACAAGTTTCACTTAAGGGTTTAAGAATTACCATAAAACAGAAACCAAAATTGCCTTAAATGAGTAAGGCTCTGAAAACTTAACTACAAAACGAGAGTAAGGGCTGTTAGAGGCATCAAATGAAGATTGCAATAACTATGCTAGATGAGGCAGGAGCCAGCTAGAAAAAAAAAATATCATTTTAGCAAGTGCTTGCAGGTGCTACCTTAGGTCAACGGGCTCTCAGGGCACGCTGTCCCCTGCACCTTCCTCCTGCCAAGAAGTGGGTAGCATTAGCCAGTCAGTCACCTGAAAGGGTCACATCCCAAGTCTGCGATGGGGTCTTCTCTGAGCAAGGCAGCTGGACTGAGAATGCAGGGGGCTCTTCCTGCCAAGGGGACAAACCCATCAAAGCACTAGGCAGCGGGAGCAGGAGCCAGGCAGAAGAGTCGCGCTCAGACAGGGCCCAGGGCTTGGCTTGAGGGGATGAGCAGGGTGGCTAATGAAGTGACAGAGGCTTAGAATGCTGACAGGGCACCCAAGGGCGGGGGGCTGAGGAGACTTTTCCCCAATCGCAATCTTTTTCCTCCATGCTGCAGGTCCTCCCTGCAATGAAGGAAGACACCACAGAATTAAAAGGTACAACAGAGGTTCAAGGGCCTTTTTGATGTTTTGCAACCCTATGTTCATCCTTTGTGCATGCTGTGATGTTGCCCAAAGCTTTAAGTGCCCCTGTAACCCACCCCGTTTTTAGTGGGGTTTCATTGTGACAGGGAGGAAGAGGCAGCACATACACACACAGACACACGCGCACACACACGCACCCCCACACCCTGCCACTGTACCAGCTGATTCTTTTCTTCTCACACGAATGTGCTGGGAGTGGAGTCTGCCCCGCACTGCGCCTGCACCAAGCGGGGCCGGAGCGCCAACACGGAAGCGGATGCCCTTCCTGCTTCTCGGTCCCACGCGGGGAGCAGACGTGTGAACAGAAGAGGGCTGGCAATTCCTTCATGGTTCAGCTGGCTCCAAATGAGATGTTTGGCAGGAGAAGAGGTCTGTAGCCTGTTGTCCCTATGTTCATTGTTTATTTGCTAAGAGAATAATTTAGGTAATTAGTTATTCATGCAAATGTTGATTTCAACAAACATTTGTTGCCTTCCAATAATAATAATAATTAGCACTCATCGAGTGCTTACTATGTGTCAGGCACGGTGCTAAGCTCTTTGAATTCCGCTATGTGCCAGATTTTAGGAAGATAGAGATGCGGTAACCTTCAAAGAGTAGAGAGACCCAGTGATAGACACTGCAACCATTTCACGAAACTCTCGAACAGTATCCCTGTGAATCGTTATTCTTGAGGGGAAGTATAACGTAATGGTTAAGGTGGCGTGTGCCTGTAGTCCCAGCTACTTGGAGGAGGCTGAGACAGGAGGATAGCTTGAACCCAGGAGTTTGAGGTTGCAGTGAGCTATGATAATGCCACTGCACTCTAGCCCGGCCAACAGAGCAAGTCTCTGTCTCGAAAACAAACAAACAAAAGAGTAAGGCCTTTTGTGTCCAGGACCTGTGTTGAAACCTGCTTAATACCAATTTTAAGCTGTGGAACCTTGGGCAAGTTACTTAAATGGTCTATGCCTCAGTTTTTCCATCTATAACATGGGCATGGAATTAATAACTGCTATACCTTCTGCAGTTTCAAGGGTGAAATGCAATAATGTCTATGAAGTGCTAGCACATTGAGTGGCACATAGTGAGTTGTTATTAAGCCCAGGGTACTATGGGATCCCAGGAATGAACTTGGCATAATGCTAAATTAATGCAGCCCAAAGGCATTAGTACTCACAGAATGAGTAGGAGTTAGACACAGAAGGAAGGGGATTATTCTAAATGGTTCATGTTATTCTGATTGGAAGCCTCGTATCTCCCCTCATCAATATTTCTATGTAATAACATGAACCTCTTCAGTTCCAGGTTCTACCACTGCGACTCACAGTGTGTAATTATATCAGGCCTTGGGGAAGTCTCTTCTTGCTTCTGGGCCTCGGTCTCTTGATCTTTACAGGGAAAAAGCTGTGCCAACCCCACTTAGGAATCTATCCTTCAAGGACATTCCCTATGGCACTGCTTATAATAGCAAAAATTTGGAAGAAGTCTAAATGTCCATCAATGGGGAAATAGTTTGATAGATTATGATACATTCATACAACAGGAGACTATAGAGGTGCTAAAAAGATAGAGGTAAATCCATATGAGCTGATCTAGAGAAATGTACTTTATTGAGCCATCATTTACATATGACGAGGATAAATCTCTGTGCATGTTTACAAATGTATTCATCTGTGTCAATATCACCCTGATGGAGATAAAAGACATTTCCACCACTAAAAATTCCTCTCATACCCCTTTTCCACCAATTCCTCCCCACCCACACAGAAGCAAACACTATGCCGATTTCTGACATCATAAATCCATTTTATTTGCTCTTAAACGCCATATTTTTGGAATTATATGGTGTTTTTAAATATTCAGCCATGTTGTTGCAAGTAACAGTAGTGTCTTTTTTTGTTGCTCTTACGGATTGTAGGTTACATCCCCCCAAATTCATATGTTGAAGCCCTGGCCACCCCCACAATGTGGCTGTATTGGGAGATGAGGTCTCTAGGGAAGTATAAGGTTAAAGACAGTTTTATTCTTCATTTTCAATCTTTATATATTTTATTTCTATTTCTTGCACTCACTAGGGCCTCCAGAACAGTGTTGAACAGATACAGTGAGAATAGACATCCTTGTTTTGTTTCCAATCTTAAGGAAAAATGCTCAGTTTTTACTAAATATGATATTAGCTACAGGTTTTCATCAATGTCCTTTATTAGGTTGAGGAAGTTCCATGTTATCCCTTGTTTGCTGAGATTTTTATTTTATTTTTTTATTATCATGAATCTCTTTGAATTTTGTTATACAATTTTTCTGCATCTATTGAGATGATCATATGGTTGTTCTTGTTTATTCTGTTAATATTGTAAATTATATTGAATAGTTTTTGAATATTAAACTAGCCTTGTAGTCCCATAATGTATTAGCCATAATGTATTTTTCATGTACTGGTGGATTTAATTTGCTAATAATTTTTTTATAATTTTTATGTCTATGTTCATAAGTGATTTTGGTCTAAAATTTTCTTTTCTTATGATGGCCTTGTCAGATTTTGATATCAGGTTTATGCTGAGCTGGGAATTATTTTCCTTTCTTCTGAAAATGTTTGTATAAAATTGGTAGTGTTTCCTTAAATTTTTAATAGAATTCACCAGCGAAGACTTTTGGGCCTGTAGTTTTCTTTGTGGGAAGGTTTTAAATTATGAATTCAATTTTTTTTAACAGATATAGGATGATTCCGATTTTTTACTCCTTCTTGGGTCAGTTTCAGTAAGTCTTGTTTTTCAAGGAATTTTTCCATTTTCTCTAAGGCATTGAATTTATTGTTGTAAATTAGAGTCGAGATGGAGTAACAGGGACCAGATTTGCTCTTCTGCCTGGAGCAACTAAAAAGATAGAAATTTATGTGTGTAGGACATGGGGCAACAATGGCTAATGACAATTGAGGGTAGAGAAGCAAAACAGAGGAACCACCTACAATTGCCCCAGCTTTGTGCCTACAGAGAGATTCCAGGCTTTAGAACAGGGAGGGGAAACCAACACGTAGCCCAGCAGTTTCCTTGAGTTGAGGCTACAAAGCTGGGGGTTTGGGGAGGCCAACGTGGTTAGAGTTTGCAAGGTGAATATTGGAGAGGATAGGTTGGACGTGGATGGGGAGCAGGGAGAGAGAGAAGGAGAGAAAGAGAGTTCTTGAATCTTCAACTAAATACTGGTACATGCATGTGAGAAAACTATGGAAGACTGGCCGGGCGCACTGGCCGGGCGCGGTGGCTCACGCCTGTAATCCTAGCACTCAGGGAGGCCGAGGTGGGAGGACCATTTGAGCTCAGGAGTTCGAGACCAGCCTGAGCAAGAGCAAGACCCTGTCTCTACTAAAAATAGAAAGAAATTAGCTGGACAACTAAAACTATATATAGAAAAAATTAGCCAGGCATGGTGGCGCATGCCTGTAGTCCCAGCTCCTCGGGAGGCTGAGGCAGGAGGATCACTTGAGCCCAGGGGTTTGAGGTTGCTGTGAGCGAGGCTGACGCCACGGCACTCTAGCCAGGGTGACAGAGCGGGACTCTGCCTCAAAAAAAAAAAAAAAAAAAAAAAAGAGAGAGAGAGAGAAAGAAAGAAAGAAAACTGCGTAAGACTATAGAAAGAATTACCCAAAAGCGTAAGAGAGAACAACCCCTGAAACTTACACAAGACTCTTGTTCCTGTCTCTGCTAGAATAGAAAACCTCATGTTTCAATTGAGTACTTAGCGTCCTCATAAAAGTTTTGCCTCAAACAGTGTGCAAAATTAGCCCTAAAGGCTGCTCTCATTGCACCGGACAAAGCTTAAAAACAAAACCTGAAAGAACCGAACTGTTTCTAAGCAACTTAACATGTTACAGAACAAAGGCCAAGAATATAGAAAGGGAAAAATGGGTAGTAATAATTTTTCATTACATTCTTGTATTAAGATTGATGTATTGTAGAGGTTCTGGATTTTTAAAAAATATTTTTATAAGAGCGTTGAATTTCATGGTGGCAGGCAGTTAAATTTTGATGGGTCATCCTGCTCTTGTTGAGGTTTGGTTTTGGTAGTCTTTGTGGAGATGGGTCTAGTGCAGTTCCGCCCTTACTCCTGGGGCATAGTACTTAACTCCTAGGGCGTAGTTCTATTCCTGTGATGTGGTCTCTCAGGGCTCGCCACTGAATGCTCTGCGCTTCGCCACTCTGGCTGGGTCCGAACCCCAAAGTCTCTCCAGTGTTCTTTGATCTCCGAAATCTCTGTTCAACCATCAGCCCGTTGGCAGGTGTTCTCCACTTGGCCTTGTGAAATAGCCCCCTGGGCACGGGCAGCTCAGGATTGTTCAGCTTCCTGAAGGGAACCTCTTCACAGAATTCTGGGGTGCCCTTTCTGCTCCGTACCCTGCAAGTTTGAGCCACTTTAGCAGCCCTGAATTCTGGTCCGTTTCCCCCATCAGACCCCTGGTTTTTCCGACCAGGGCAGCCTCGGCTCTATGTTTGGGCTCCACCTGTCTCCACTGCGGCTTGGAAACCGCTCCCCTCGGCAGGAAGCCAGGGTGAGTGTGGGGTCCCTGCTGCCCGCGCTACCCTTTTCTCTAGGATTCAGCTCAGCACTTGCCTGAGGCCTGGAATCAGTGGCTTCCTAGCTTTTGTTGGTGTTTATAGTTATTTATAGTTAAGGTTGATACCAGATCCTAAGTCTTAGCTGAAACTGGAAAATCCATGATATATTTTTACTGAGATAAGATTAACTATTTTAATGTGAACAATTAATTCAGTGGTGTTCAGTACATTCACCGTGCTGTGTAACCACCACCTCTGTCTCTTTCTAAAACATTTCATCACTCCAGAATGAAACCCCCATATTAAGCGTTTGGAAACCCCCTGTCTTCTGTTTCTTTGGATTCACCTATTCTGGATAATTCATATAAGTGGAGCCATATGGTATGTGGCCTCGTGTGTCTGGCTTCTTTCACTTAGCATAATGTTTCTGAGGTTTGTCCACATTGTACATGTATTAGTACTTCATTTCCTTTGGCGACTGAATACTATTCCATTGCATGTGTGTACCACAGTTTGTTTATCTATTTATCAGTTGATGGATATGGGTTATTTCTGCCTTTTGCCTGTTGTGCTATGAACAGGAATGTATAAGTATTTGTTTGAGTACCTATTTTCGATTCTTTTGGCTATGTACCTGGGGGTGAATTGCTGGGTCATTCTTTCTTTATTTATTTGAGACAGAGTCTCATTCTATTGCCCAGGCTAGAGTGTCATGGCGTCAGCCTAGCTCACAGCACCCTCAAACTCCTGGGCTCAAGCCATCCTTCTGCCTCAGCCTCCTGAGGAGCTGGGACTACAGGCATGTGCCACCATGCCTGGCTAATTTTTTTAATATATATATATATATATTTTTAGTTGCCCAGCTAATTTCTTTCTATTTTTTTTTTTTTTTTTGGTAGATACGGGGTCTCGCTCTTGCTCAGGCTGGTCTCGAACTCCTGAGCTCAAGCGATCCACCCGCCTTGGCCTCCCAGAGAGCTAGGATTACAGGCGTGAGCCACCACGCCCAGCCCCAAAGCACTTGTTGAATGAAAGAATACAAGAAGGAGAACTGCGGTTCTCCCGCCAGAAACCCATCACCTGTGTGTCCGGGCTTATTGGGTCTATAACTCCACGCCTCCTAGACATGGGGCTTTAAGGATCTAAAGAAAATCCTCGAGAGGAAATTTCCCCAAATGGAAAGCTAAGTCGACTGTAGACCCTTGCCCCTCCACACAATAGAGCTGCCTACAGATTCCCAAAGAACTGATGAATATCACCCTTCCAATTCTCTTGGATATTATGGAAGGTTCATTTCCTTCTTTGAAATAAGCAAGATGTGTTTTTTCTCCCAAGCTTATGAGTCTCAAAACACCCACCCCTTCAAGTTCCAGTGGCGATGCAGCTGTTCTTTAAAGAGTGAAAATTATTAGAAAAGCACTTTTACCTCCCTGAGAAATAAAAAACCCCAAGTTTCCAAAATTTTCAAAACAAAAAAGTTAGGAGGTACTGAGTGTCCAGGATGTGTTCTTGGCATGGGAACACCACAGGGCTGAGAGGCTAACACTGAGTCAGGTCTCTGAGCATCCTTTAGAACAATGTTGCACAAATGAGCCACCACATCGCTTCGTCAGCAGAACAACCGAGCTCCCACGATGCATCACTCAGAGAGGGCCCAGCCAGGAAAGCCCACCCCTCCATGAGCCAATGTCCAGATCACAGTGTTATTGCTAAACTCAAAAACTCATTGTGGGTCATTGTTACTGGTGCGAGTTATAATTCTTATTATCTTTGGCTTGTATGTTTTCTGGGATGTATGTTTTTGGTTGTTGCATTGATGGTGGGTTGAGTGTGTGTTTTACTTGCTATTTAAAAAAAATTCTTCTCATGGAATTTATGGGATTCTGATGATAATAAACAATGGCTCTTGCAGTTCTGGGTAAACAGATAACAGAGTTGTAGGGGCAGGGACAATTAGGATACAGGAGAGCTTCCTGTGCGTGAGGCACCAATCACAGCCAACCTAGGGGAGATGCTCACCTGGGCCCCTCCCACCCAGACCAATGAGACTACCCACCCCTTGAGCTCGGCCGCCTCAGGTCTCACAAGAGATGAGCAGAACGTCTTGCTGAAGCACCTCTGCGTCTTCTGAGCATGTTCATCACCTAACAGACTTGTGGTGGCTGGGAGGCTGGCGTTGTCTGCCTCCCACAATGCCCCAGATCCTAGTGCAGGTTGCAGCTGATCTCCTTTGAGTTTTCTAGAGCAGCCAACAATGTGATCTGGCTTTCAAAGGAAGTTTCATAACCAGAAGTGGAGACAGCTGTAGTCTGATTTGTTTTTCTGCTTCTTAATATCCAAGACAGATCTGGGCATCTCACAGTGCCAATAATATTAATATTAATCACCACTCTCATCATAGCTAACGTTTATTGAGTATTTACTATGTTCCAGGCACAACTCTTGGGATGGAATATTTTATCTGATCTTCCCAAGAATCTTATGGGGTTCACCTTCATTTTACAAATAAGGAACATGGAGCTGAAAGGCCAAGCAACTTGCCTGAGGTCACCTAACTTGTAAGTGGAGGAGACAAGATACAAACTCAGGCAGTAGTTCAAGGGCAGTGGTCACCCTAAGGTGACCTCCAATGAGTCATGTCCTTATATAATCCTGTCTCCTTGAGCATGAGAGAACCTGTGACTTACTTCTCCTCAATAAAATGACGCAGAGGTGACAGGTGTCACCCCTATGATTAAGCGACCTTATGTAAAACTCTGGCTTAGCCAATGGGAACAAGAGAGATTCTCCAGATGGCCTTAAAGAAGCAAGCAGCCCTGTTGTGAACTGCTCACAGACAGGGCCACATGGCCAAGATTGCAGGTGGCCTCTTGGATGTGAAGGCCACCTCCAGCCACAGCCAGCAAGGAGCTGAGGGTCTCACTCACACAGCCACAAGGAATGAATTCTGCCAACAACCTGCATGAGTTAAGGAGCAAATTATTTCCTAGTTGAGCCTTTAAAACATGGCTTGGCCAACCACCTTGATTTCAGTCTTGTGCAACCCTGAGCAGAGGGCCTAGCTAAGCAGTGCCCGGACTCCTGACCCGCAGAAACTGTGAGATGATAAAGTGAGTTGTTGTAACCTACTAAGTTTGTGGTGATTTGTTTTGCAGCATAGAAAACTAATCCACAGCCCATGCACTTAACCTTGCCGTGTGCTCTGTGCGTGCATGCATCCTCCTACAGTTTCCCTTTCTCTTTCAGGCAAGTTCCAGCCCAATTTCTTGGGAAAAGACCAGAGCAAGGGAATCCTGGCCTCCTTTCTGATCAAGAGGCAGAGAAGCAGGAACCCAGGCACAATCAGCTCTTTATCTCAAAGAAGGATCAGCAAGAACCATGTATCGCCCTCCTGGCTTGTGACATTTCTAGGCAAGTGGAGATTTTGGATTAGAATTAAAGCTCTCATCTGAGGGTTGGTCCTGGCAGAAATGTGCCCTAATGATATGCAGTGAGTGGGAAGGGGAGTATTTTGAAATCTGAATCTATACTTGTATAATTATGGTGTCTCACTGAGTTAGCGCTGGGCTTCTAGGGCACATTCCACCTTGACATTGAGTGCTGGAATTTAAAGTATGGCCCACAGGCCCAGGCAGCTGGGGCGGCACTGCATCTGCTAGATACTTTCAAGTTATCTACTTCATTGAGCATGGCCGTAAAAAGTCAATATCACAGGACAGGGCTGCCTGCATAATTCTTCTGAAAATAAAACATAGCCCTGTGTTTGAGGACTAATAAAAGCAGAAGGTTCCCCTTTCTTGTTGACCGTGTGTGTGCAGCCAGGCTGTGCAGAGCTGTGTCTAATAGGACAACCCGTGAGGCCACTCAAAAGGGTGTTCCCAGTCTCTGCTCCAATCACCTGGACACTGGACTCTTCCAGTAGTTGCCACGGGAGGCTGAAAGCCACGCAAGGGCCCGCCCAGGGTGAGTGTCCCCTCCTGGCGGGCTGTGGGGCCACCTTTACTTATCATACTTTCCAAAGAAGGGGAAGGAAACACCCACGACCTTCACACTGAGGCACAGGCTTGTGGCTGGGGTCCGGGGAGTCGCCCTGCCCGGCCTTGGGGTAGCAATGGTTGTTTCTCTGCAAGCTGCCTCAGGCAGTGAGAGCTACTGATTCTTCTCTTCCTAGGAGCCACAGGCATTCAGGCCTTGCATCTGTGTGCACCTGGAAGGAACAAAACACTTGCCTGCTCAGAAATGTCTCTTGAGGAGGTGACAACTGGACAAGGCTGTCACCCTGCCATGCCCAACTCTGCTCTATCTGCATTCCTGAGCAGGATTTTCTGGGAGACGGAGGATCAGCTGTAAGTGAGACTTTGGGCTTTGGGAGAAATGGAAGAGGACTTTTTCCCCCTGGGGCTGGTGGGAGGCAGGAGGCTGACACCAGATAGCCTGAGGCAAGGAGCAGCCTCCCACAGGGCTTGGAGAGAGCACGGCCCTCGGAAATCAGAGGGTTCCCGGGCTGCTGTCTGCACATCGCCGACAAGTGGCCAGGCATGAGCTGGATGGGTAGGCTGGGTCCTTCGGTCCTCCTGGGTGATGGATCAGAACCAACAGAATCTGTGCCAAGTGAAATAGAAACAAGCAGCAACTTTAGGCAAAAATTAACAAGCACACTTAAGAAGACTCGGGAGAAGCACAAAACAAAATGTATGCGCAGATGTGCAAAAATTCAGAGTGTATCACTCACATCGCTATCTGCGAAAAATACTTGAGAAAGACCGACAAAACAACAAATGAATCCACTAGAGACCTCAGGAAACAGGAAGATGAAATGACTCCCCCATCTTGCTGGCTCTCACAAGAAAGGTGTGATCTCACTCATGTCACATGTCCCTTCTGAACACTGCAGCTCCGTCCCACATCCTCTTCACTGGGGACCCATTTGGTGTAAAAGTCCATAAATGTGATTTTATTGCTTCCATTTTATGTCGGTAATTGTTTACATTGTTTCCTCTTTTTCAGTTCCCTTAACTTTGACCAGTTGGATCAAGTTCCTCTTCATTCTTCTCACCTGCTCAGCTAAGGAATTCTGCACTCTTTGTTTAACCGAGACCCTCCTTTTTCTTCCATTTATAAAGGAACACACAATTCTCTGCTATTATTTGAAAATAACGTGCCAACCAAGGATGACAGGACAGAAAGACGGGTGTGAGTCCCCAGTGACTAGCAAGAGCTCATGGTAGCCCAAGATTGCCTATTTGGGGGCTTATTTTACAAGCGAGAGAAACGGCTTCCATATTTGCCTTTGGAGTTTGGGGTTTTCTATTACATGTGGTTCAAAACATTTCTTGTCTCTTCCTGTGTAGGAGGATTCCATATTCCTGCTTTAATGAGGACAGACTTGCATATGACTGGTTTGGGCCAATGAAAACTTAGCAAGGGTGACGTGTCCCGCCCACACGCAGAAGCGTTGTGAGCCACTGTGTCATTCCATCATATTCTCTTCTCCTATGCATGAGCCCAGCAATGCCCCAGGTCAGTGACACTCTGACATCCAGATCCCAAAGTGAATGGCACATGAAGCAAAGTGGTACCCGCTCCCCTCCCCGCCCTTCCCCCATCCCACCACAATGAACCACCTATGGGAGCAAGAACTAAATCTTGCAAAGCCCTGAAATTTTGGGGGTCACATAACACAGTCTACTCAAACTGATACATAGTCAAACATAATCCCAGCTTCTGGTGTTGCTGTCTAAAATGTATTTTACTTAACAGTGCATTGTGCCATCTAATGTTTAGTCACCATCCTAATTAGTCACTTATAATTAACCCTATTTTCTGAGGACGTGATGGGGGCATAGGTCAGGCCACCTTCCCAGAACCACACAGCCAGCATGGGGAACAGAGCCAGGTCTCAAACTCAGAAGACTAAATCCCTCGCTCATTTCACTGCAAGAGGCTGCAGCAGGGGTTGGGGGGGGGGGCCGGTAGCAGCCTTGCTGGCATCACAACAGACGCGCACGGAGGACTGTGGCTTCTGCTTGGGGTTTTCTCATTCAATTCCATTTTTAGCGGGAGTGGCACATGGTACTAGCTTTCTAACTGTTATCCTTGGAGTCTGACTGACTTGTCACATAATAAGGATCCTCCAGCTCCCAAAACTCCCTGTGCTAAAAAAGAAACAAAAAAGGGTGGGGGGGAGAAAAATTTAACTGCCAATGCCCAACTCCCACAGCCAAACTGGGTGTAAAAATGGATGTTCAGTCTAAGCATTCCAAACCTTCTGAGTCAGAGACCTGAACAATCCGTTTTCTGAATTTGGGGGGAGTTATTCTCAGTCTCACCTTTGTGCAGTAATTCTAGGCTTCTAACTAGACTCAGATCTCAGGGGTGTGTGTTTAGCAGAACAGGGTCCCCATTATCCGGGAGCTGGGGACTCAATGACCGTCTCTGCTTCACACCCTGAGTTTGGCAGAGTGACCGCCCTCCTCAGGAAACTCAGGCGGTCCCCAGCCGTCTCCCTGGGAGAGAGCAAACCTTTTTCAAGGGCCTCTTTCACGAGGGGGGAAAAAAATCATCCAAAACCCTCACCCCAGCATAAACCTAACCATTCAGGGACCTCTGACAGTTTTAAACAGGACCTTAGGGGGGAAAAGAGAGGAGAGGGCAAGTAAATGCAGAAGAGAGAAGAAAGGGACTCTTTGAATTTGATTCGACAAACCTGGGTAGAAACAAGAAAACGGTGCCCATATTAGTTGCTGGTGGGGGTTGGGGAGAGCAGTGAAATCACTGAAAGTTCCACAGACCCAACTTTTCATTTTTATCTTGACATTCTTCCTACCTGAGCTTTTCTATAAGTGGATTTTGGATCTCCAGGCTATAATTTATGTTATATTAATGATGCAAAAAAAAGTTGGTTTGGACCAAAGCAACCGATTCATTCCACTTCTCAAAAAGCTGATTTATTACCTCCTGCTCCTCTTGGAAGTTCACTTTAAAAGAGGGATTGTGTAGCTTTCTGACCAGAACTCTTCCCAACCTTGGTGCCTATTCTGAGTTGTGCAAGGCAGGGACCACCAGGCCTGGAACAAGGAATGGAGAAAAAAAGTTGATGGGCTGGAAGGGGTAAAATGGGAGTGTGGGATGGATCTATTGGAGCGTTTGGGTTACTATCTGAATGGTGGGCAAGGGAGTGTTACTAACTCGCCCAGGGGAAAGATGGAAGCCATAGACCCGTGGGGTGTCATGTCTTGGTTTGGACATGGATCAAGGTTTCCCAGATGGCTTGAGAAGGCTGATGCCAAGAGGCATCCAGAGTCTTGGCCCCCTGGGTGAATCACAGAGCCCTAGAAAAGTGAAATTGTTTTCCTTGAACAGTACCTGACCCTGAACTCAAAGATTTATCTCTTCATGTTCAACTTTTGATCCTAACTAGATATGCATGAACAGATTTAACAGAATGGTGTTCATTGGCCCTAAGAAGTTGATGCAGGTTGGAAGTATGGATTTTCTTAGAACTCATGGACTTCATAAAGGCATAAGAAATGCCAGTATCACCTGCAAGGCTTTTAGGATGACTCATAATCACATGCTGTCCTGAGACAGAGGAGATGATATACCCAGATCCCTGGTACTTCCTCTAAAAGAGAGGACAGATTGGGAAGAGGGTCAAGTCACCTGTGTAACTAATGGTGTATCAGTTAGCTATTGTTCTGTAACAAACCACCCCAAAATTTAATAATGGCTTAGAAAAAACAACCATTTATTATTCTATTTATTGCCAATGAAATAACTGTGGTTCATCTGGTCTGGGCTAGAGGAGGCTGTTCATGGCATGGCTGGCTCATGCCTCTCTTGCCAGCTGGTAGGTTGACTCAGGGCTGGCTGGTGTTGGATGGCTTCACTCAAATGTTTGGTGATTGGATAGCTGTTGGCTGCAGCAATGGGAGTTAATTGAGTCATGAACCTCTCATTGTCCAGCAGGCTAGCCCAGGCTTGTTCTCTTGGTGGTGGCAGGGTTCCCAGATAATGAGTGTAAGTATGAGGCTTGGGCTCAAAACTGGCTCAGTGTCACTTTTATTACATTCAATCAGTCAAAGCAAGTCCAAAGTTCAGCATGAATTCAAGGACTGGGGAAATAAACTCCATCTCTTGATGGGAGGAGCTGCAAAATCGCATTATCAATGGTGTGGGTAGAGGCAGGTGTCGCGCATTAGGGTCACATTTGCAGTAGGCCCACACAAAGGGATTGGCTGTATTTGCAAGATGGCTGACCCAGGTGATGGGTACAACGTGTGACCTGGAGCTGATGCCATCTCTTTATGAAATGAGTACACCATAGAGGAATCAGACGCACAGCCTTAACCTCAATGCAGCTGCCAGCCACCGTAGGGCCAAAGGGTTTCCCATATACAAAATACTACCTGGGATTTCTTCTCTCAGTACCTTTGTGAATGTTTCTTGCATTTTACAGAAAGAGAGACCACAGAATGAAGGTTCGGGGCTTTTTATATTTTTAGAGATATTTCTTTTTGAAACAAGTTTTAAACTAACTAGACATTCTTTTGGGGGAACACCTGATCGCAGCATTTCTGCTCTCTGGTTTCATAGGTTCCTGCTGACTTCCTAAGGCACTGAACACACAGAAGAGGTAGGAGGAGTAACCTAAGCTTTGTGGTTTAAGGGCTATAAATCAAACTCTGTAAATCTAGGGCACAAATGTGACCTACTAAAGACAGTAGTGAACCATGGTGCCCTATCCACAGTTATTGAGATCAGGGCTTTCAAGCATTCAACCTGGATGTGTGAGTTGGTTTTGAATTATGACCTTGAATATCTCTAGGGCCACTGAACAGACCCTGGTGCCTCTATCTCTGAGAGAAAATGAGCAGTGTTAGCGGGGTGGTCAGATTCCTTGAGCACCCCACCCCACCCTATGGTGATACAATGGAAAATGAAAAGTTGCTTCTCACTGAAAAGTCAGTGTGGCAAACACTGTTGGTTGCCTACCCAATAGCTCTTCCTCACTGCCTCCACACTTTGCTTTCTTCCCCTCATTTGGTTTCAGTACAGGTAACAATGTGTTTTGGCAAGGTAGGACCCTCCACAGCCCCAGAGAATGAACCATGATTGGTCCAAGCTAACTATTGTACTCTCTTTCCCCGCCCCCCCCCCCCCCCGCTAATGATTGGTTTAAGGATGGACATGTGACCTGGTTTTGGCCAATAGTACTAAGAGAGAGTCTGCTGGGAGCTTCTGGGAAAGATTTCCCCCTGATAAAAAGAGAGGTGAACACAGAGAAACCTTCTTCCCTTCCTTCCTGCTTTTAGATTATATTGTTAGGTATTTGGAGGTGTGGCAGCCATCTTGTCACCACAAACGGAAGGCCAAGAGAATCTTCTAGACCTAAGCCCTGACATCACTGAGCTGCTGAGCAGATCTGGAGCCAGGGATGAAATTTAGCCAGATGTATGATGGAGCAGCAATGACTGTGTATAGCCAGGGTTTGTTCTGGCTGGTCAGGCATCGGTTCTGATTTGTCAATGCCTGTGCCATATTGGTTGTTAAGTATTTTGAATACCACACTTGCCCCTTGCTTGGAACCAATGTCTCTGGATTTATTGTTATGTAATGAAAGTAAACCCCTATTGTTTACACCACTTAACTGGATGTTCAGTTACTTGCAGCCAAAAGCTTTCTTACTGTGCAGTTATGGATCATGGAAACCTGGTCACATCTGAACTGTGTATGTGGGTGCTTTGCTTGCACAGCTTTGGGAGCTGGTAGCCCTGTTAGGATCTGTCCTATTCCTTCCTCACTCTCCCCCCCAGCAATTGTTAGGTAGCATTAATGTCTTTCTCCGTTTATTAGCTCCAATAGATAGATAGACAGACAGACAGATAGATAGATAGACAGATGGATAGTGGTGGGGAAAAGTAAACTATTTAATTAATGTCTTTGGCCTGGAAAAGGAAGCTATTGCAGCTCTATCAGTGTGCTGTATCTGCTCTTCATGGAAGGGTTGAGATAGAAATTTATCCTCTTTGGCAGAAAGTAGGAGATTTAGCTAACTTCTACCTCATCTTTCCATTTGCTCTTTTGCTATACCATTTGATTAGCCGTAATGATAATGTCTCTTTTAGAAATGAGGCTTGGATCTCCATCAGTCAACTGGCCAACCAATCAATCTTGTTGATGCACACTACCCGAAACAAGAGGAAACTTTGGGGAGAGGGGCCACGGGCACACTTGCTGGTTATATAGTTTTTTTTTTTTTTTTTTTTTTTTGGTGTCCACCTTCCCTGTTGGACTGTGAGCAATTTAATGGTAAGAACTGTATCTTTAATCTCTGTGTGCCTAAGTTTAGCACAGGTTCTGTCCCATACAGGGTGCCTAATAGATGATTTGTTGAAAGAAAGAAAATAATGAGGCATATACAAAATTATTTTTAAAATGCATGTTCTACCGAGAGTAGATGATTTTTTACGGCTGCAGAACAACCTGCTTTCTATGTGGCTACCTGAAAAAAAAATTCTAATTATAGATATTAGAGTATCTTATCCCATTTTAAAACGAACACATTCAGAAATACAATGAAGGGGAAGCAGCCCATATTTCCACACGCTTTTTGTGGTACAGTTTGTGTCTTCGAAAGCCTTTTTTAAATGGGCAAGATGATGCTTCCTAAAGTAACTCTCCTGCTAAATGTGGTGACGCGAAGTGAAAATATCATTCTTGGGGTTAAAAAAGATTTCTCATGAATTCGCTAAGTAGTGTGTGTTTGAACTAACTTTAAAAGCTGACTTAGAGAAACCAGATAAAATATATTTATATCTCTGCTACCCATCTTTCAACATGTCAGCTCATCCGAAGCCTCCCTGAGATCTGCGAGAGACAGCATGTAAGCTGTTCTTTAAATGGCCATCTGAAAACCCATCAAATAGCAAGGTATGAAAAACAAAATCACCTCCAAAACTTTCAAACTGCATTGATCTGTAGCATAAAGCCCTCGCCACAGCAAGAGAAATGACGGATTTGAGACTCGCGGGTAGATTCGTTTAAAGTGCTTTGTGTTGAGTGTGTGTTTTATTTTAATTTATGTACGGAATTGCCCGGGAGTAGTAAATAGAATTTATTTGTTATATTTCAAGGAAGATAAAATTATCAGGACTGTCTATGTATTTCAAAGCCAAGGAAAACAAAAACAGCTTTGAAGCTTCTCCTGGATTTTTTTTGGTCCTAATCTTCTAAGAGATGGTCTTGATAATGTTTATTCTTTTCTTCTTTCCAAAACAGTTGAGAGTACCATTTTTCTCAGTTAAAATAGCAACCGGATTTTTAATTAGGTCAGGCAAAGTACCCATTGAGAACCACAGATTATTTAAATAATTGCAAAAGGGCAAGCAGGAATTTCTGAATAGCATCACCACCCTTCTCCCCAAATCTCTCTCCTCCCCTTCTCCCTAACCCAGCGTGGCCCCGGCCAGGACCACGCCCTGCTCTTTGAGGGACGGGATTTTCCACTTGAATTCATGTACACCATCTGGACGTGTTGTTCTGCTGGGTTTCCCCAATAATCCAAAGAGATATGCCATTTTCCATCTGCTTGGAGATAATCTGTAGAGTTTTTGTTTCAATCGGTGCACACGGGGAAAGAGATATACAGATCAAACTGTATGCAGCCAGTGAAGACTGAGAGGCAGAGTTTTATTTTAAGTTTCACATACTCTGAAATGTCAGTTTCTGACAAAATCCTAACCAGTGAATCTCCCCCAGGACCTGGAGGAGGGGTTGGCAAACTTTTTCTGTAAAGGGTCCAATAGTAAATATTTTAGACTTTGTGGGACATTTGTTCTCTGTTGGAACGGCTCCATTTTGCACAAAGATAGCCATAAACGATATAGGTCCAAATAGACATGATTGTGTTCAATAAAACTTTATTTACAAAAATAAGCAGTGGGCATTGGTGCCTGGCTTGGAGCATCTCTCAATGCTTCACCTGATGGGGGCCTGGATCCTGGTTTTCTGTGCAACGGCACCCTGCCTGCTCTCATATAAAGGGGGTGAGCCCAGCAGTGGCTCTGATCCACTCAGGCAAGGCCATTACGCCACCCTACCTGTGTTCCAGGCCAACTGTTGCACTATGGAGACCCGGTAAGCACTATAGAGTGCAGATCCTCAAATTAACGAGCTTGCTAGCTGCCCTTGTCAAGACCTTCCTAGTGTTCCATCTCAATCACAGTGACTGTCTTTTCCCTAGTCAAATAGTCCACTCTTTGACCTCTTCTTCACATTCTTAACTAGGGCGGTCTTTCTGAAGAACAGCCTGATCACAGAACTGTTGGTTGAATAATGGTTGGTGTAGAAAGTGCAGTCGTGTCCAATCGTGGCCTCCAAGGCTCTTCACAGGGTGGCACTGGGGCTGCTTTATCCATTAGGCACAGGAGGTATAGTAGATGGAACCCATGATACTTTCAGGGGCCCTTGATCATGTTTTAATTTCTTTTAAAGTAGAAGAAAAATGAGTACAATAGCAAGAATAATGAATATATAGTAATGAACCCAGACTGAGTTATATTCACCTTTATACCAGTGCAGCTGTAAATATAATATTTTTAACAGGGAGGGGCTCACCAAGGCAAAAGCACGTAGAGCCTTTTCTGAGGATTGCCACATAAAACACAGAATAACCAGCTGGGTTCGAATTTCAGATGAACAATGAATAATTTTTTAGTATAAGTGGCATATTCATACTAAAAAAGTATTTGTCATTTATCTAAAATTCACATTAAGTGGGCATCCTGGACTTTTTGTTAGATCTGACAACCCTGCAGGAAAGTCCTGCGTGGGCCTGGCTGCACCACGCTGCAGTTGCGGCCTTCTCTCTCCCGCTCCTCTAGGCAAGCGTCTTAGACCAGGGTCCCCGGAAGCAGACCCGCAGAGGAGGATTTATGTGTACGTAATTTATTTAAAGAAGTGCTCCCAGGGGAGACCAGCAGGAGAGCGAGGGAACAAGCAGGGCAGAACAGGCAAGAAGGGCAGGCAGGGGTGAGTCCTGGGCCGGGCCCTGCAGAGGGTAGCTTCAGCCTGACCCCACTGAAATCACCTCGGAAATGTCCCGAAGGGTATCTGGGCAGAGCACTGACGGTGTCATCTAGATTAGGCCAGAAATACGGCTGGTGCAAGTGTAAGGAAAGAATAATCACCCTGATCCCGTTAGCTAACTTTCATTGGGTTTTACTCCCTAACCTGTACACGGGGAGCGAGCAAAGGAGGAGGAGGAAGTTGGGTCTCTATCATGGCGCGAGAGGATGCAGCTCCCTCACTCGGGCTGGTTCCTCACACTGGGTGCTGCACCTCCCAAAGAAGCCTGGACCTCACAGAGGCCGGCCTGAAACTGGTGGTCTCAGCTGCTTACACAAGGGGTGGGATGTGCTAGTCCAGAGGAGCAGACTTGCTAGCTTCTATGCCATTTTTTGTTGGCCAGCGGAGGCCTATATTCCACAGAGGCTTCATGTCAGAACCCAAGGGTCTCCCTTATTACCAGAAAAATAATTTCTGTGTTCCATCCCTCTGTGTTTCAACCTTGGCTGCACCTCAGGAGTACTAGCAGCTCTCTAGGCTGACCACCGCCTTTTGTCTTGTCACCAGCAGGCCCCGGGTCCCACCCACCAAGCCTCCATTGTTCTGCAAAAGCCCATTTTCTCACCTGAGCTTTTCCTCCTGCCATTTGCTCAGCCTGGAAACCCCTTCCCTTCCTTTTCTGACTGGCAAATTCTTATCTCTCATGGCCCAGCCAAATGCCCTCTCTGCTGTGACACTTTCTCCTACCCCCATGCCCAAAAGGAACACAGTCCTCCCTGGGTACCTCTGCACACCTCCGTCTGTCACTGATGACCTGTGCTATAATTATCACATGCACCTGTGCTCCCTGGGTGCCCGTGGCCCCACCTCTGGCAGGGATTGTGTTTTATTCCTTTGGTTATCCCATCACCTAGCTCGCAGTAGCCCCTCCAGGGTAGCGACTGACAGGAATGTAATTGGCGGCTGTGCATAAGTGGGCACTGTGCCACAGCTGGCCAGAGCTGCGCTGCCGTGGACAAAGTGTGTGTGTGTTCCCAGCACCGGCAAAGCAGAGGCACCAAAAATAAGTGGGAAAACCAAAAACAGAGTCTTACATCGGATGCCATCAAGCTCCATCCTGGTGGTGCTAGGCGGCATCAGCACTCCACCCCCTGGCGGTGTCGTCTTCCATGAGTCAGGGCCCCCAGCCTGAGGCCCGTCCCCAACCCCACTGGGGTGTCCCATCTAACGACTTCATTTCTACCTCCATTCCAGGAATGGGAGCCTGGCCCTAGTCTACCTCCTTTTACTGCCTAGGCCCTAGCCTTTGCCAACTCCTCAGCAACCCCTCTTTTCCGGAGGCTTCTAGTGGCTCCCTGCACCCCCAGCTCTAAAACATCTGCACCTGTTGGCAACAGCCTGAGGTGAAGAGCACCAAGAAGTCCCATGACCAGATCAGACCCCCGGGGCCTTGGACACTAGCCTTAATTAGATGCACCTGCCCCTCTGGACACCCAAAGGGTCTCCTGCCTCTCCCCCCACAAAGCCCACTGGCAGCCCCTCCCACAGCCAGATGCTGGAGCGGGCAGATCTGGGTTCGGATCTGGGCTCTGACGCTGACCGTCTGAGTCGTCTTGGAGAAGCCGCTCCATCTCAGTTTCCTCGCCTGCTAGCTGATCACACGATCTCACTGGAAAGGCAGAATTAAGTGCGACCACTGAGCAAGATACTGATACTGACCGTATCAGTTCTTTCCCCTTCTGTTCTTGGACCCTTCCTGTTCCTAATGTTCCCTTCCGTTACTGATCCTTGAAATCCAGGGTTCAAAGTGCACTGCAGTCCGAGAAAGAGTCAGAGAGAGGCATTCTTCTTGGTCCTACTCTGCAGCCAAGCCTGCCTGCGTGGCCACTGTCCTGTACGGTGGGGAAGGGAAGGTGGTGGTGTCCAAAAGCACCCAGCAGCCGGCACGAGGAGCAGCTGACACACAGAGCGTGAGTCTCTGAATAGGGCTCAGACTGCACAGCATGCTCCGATCAAACTGACAAGACAAACATTGTCAGGAGTCAGGATGGAATATACTCCCGACGTGAGTGGGCCAAGTGATGAAGGGAAAAGGATGAAGTGCGGGAAAGCTGGAGTGTCCTTGCCATGGTTGGTCAATTACCCAGGCTTGGGGGAGGTGACACTTGCACCGAATGCAGCACCCAGAGTCCCCGGAAGCTCCTCTCTTCCTGTAAGCAGAGTGACGGTGACGATTCAGCTTCCGATCAGTTCGGTGAGTCCGAACTTGTTTTGATTTCTCTCCTGTACCTCTTGCCTTTTTCCACAGTCAAGTACACAGAATGACTCTGGGAAATTCGCTGACAGCTGCCCTCAATTTCCAGTTTAATTCAGATTGTTTCCTGAGCATTAAAAAAAAATCCCCAGCTTGGTCCTTCAAGACAAATTATTTAGTCCCTTTTTTGTTAATTCCCCCAACATCACCTGTAATATGCCAAGCACAAGGTGGGAGGCAGGAGGAGTTAAGATGAGCTACAAAGTCCCGATGGTCCGGCAGGGACACAGGGACATAAATCAGCGATCCTGGGACAGGATGTGCCAACGCTGCTGCCACAAAGTGCTGTGCAAGGTGCTACGGGAACACCAAGAAACGAGTGACTAACAGTCACAACAGAGAACCTGCTTGAACCGTCTTAAAGGATGAATCAGAGTTTGCCCAGATTTACAGATGGGCAGAAAACATTCTAAATGGAGCCACCAATGCGTCAAGGCTCAGCTGCGTAGTTTGGCCTGACTTCCTGGAGAACTTGGCTTGGCGAGAACACAGAGTATTTGGGAGGTAGCAAGAGCCGGAGCTAGATGGGTATGCTGAGGCCCGATTGATCCATTCACAGGTATTTACTGAGCACCTACTATGCACCAGGGGCCGTTCTATGTGCTGGGGATAGAACCATGCTTGAGCCCACTGTGGTCCCTGCTCTCTCGGGGCACACCCCTGAGAGGGATGCACAGGGAAGGAGGCAGTCAGGTGTGATATCGTGAAGTACCTTCCGATGCTGTGTGAAGGAAGGTGGTCTTTCTGCAGCAGGAGATTAGGGACCATGGAAGGATTTTAAACAAAGGAATGACATGCTCATTTTGGCAATGTAGAAAGTGCGTGGCTGATGCAGTGGAGATGGGTAAGACTGGGGTCAGAGGACCAGTTAGGAGGCTACTGTGATAATCCTGCTGGGATATGACAAGGCCTGCAGTAGGCAGGAGAGCTTTTTCAGGAAGTGATCTGGCCAGACAACCACATCCTGACTCCACAGCAGAGGCCCCTTTTAAAAATATTATTACAGAAAAATACGCATAATGTAAAATTTGCCATTTTATCCACTTGAAAGTGTATAATTCAGTCACATTCAGAACATTCACAGAGTTACACAATTATCACCACTATCTTGCTCCAGAGCATTTCATCACCCCCAAAGGAAACCCCCTACTCATTAAGCCATCACTCCCACTCCCCTCTCCCTTTCCCCCTGGCAACCGTTAACCAGCTTCCTGTCTCTACAGATTAGCCTATTCCGGATGATTTATATAAATAGGATCATACAATCTGTGGCCTTTTGTGTCTGACTTCTTTCACTTACCATGATGTTTCCAAGGTTCCTCCATGTTGTAACATGCATATGAACTGCATTCCTTTTTATGGCTGAATAATATTCCATTGTATGGATATACCATCTTTTGTTTATCCATTCATCAAATTGATGGACATTTAGGTTGTTTCTACCTTTTGACTATTGTAAATAGTGAGTGCTGTTGTAAATATTCATGGACAAGTTTTTGTTTAAACATCTGCTTTTCAGTTCTTTTGGTTATATATTCAGGAGTGGAATTTCTGAGACTCATCTTTTTTTTTTTTTTTTTTTTTTGAGACCGAGTCTCGCTCTGTCACTCAGGCTAGAGTGCAGTGGTGTCATCATAGGTCACTGCAACCTCCAACTCCTGGGCTCAGCCTCTGGAGTAGCTGGGACTATGGGCGCACCACCACACCCAGCTAATTTTTTCTATTTTTAGTAGAGACGGGGTCTTGCTCTTGCTCAGGCTGGTCTCGAACTCCTGAGCTCAAGCGATCCTCCCGCCTCGGCCTCCCAGGGTGCTAGGATTACAGGCCTGAGCCACCGTGCCCAGCCTGAGACCGCTCTTTTTTATTTAAATTTTTTAGCTTCCAGAAAAATCCATTTTTTGGAGAATTTACACAAAAGCTTTCTTCACCTGCCTGAGGATTGTGAATGATGGGGTGACATCTCTTCCAGTTTGTGACTTTAGTGGCCTCAGTTACAGTCCTAAACTTCTGCTTAGGGCCTGCCTCCGTCCCATCAGCAAGAGGTCACTCCAGGTGGGGCCTGAGTTTCCTGAAGTGACCACGGAAGCAAATTGGCATGGATTCCTTGATCTAGAGACATCTGGTCAAATTTCTTGATGAACACAGAGTCCATATTGCCATATTGTCCTTCTGATTTCCTGTCTGGGTTATTCAAGGAAAGCCTGAGGGGACAGTGTTGATAATTAGAGACTCTGAGCTTCTGACCCCAGCACCTGCTTCAGGCTGTGGGATGATTATCATTGCATGGCTGCTTGGAGGACAAATGCAGCACTATCTTCTCCATTAGCCATAGTATGGTCTTCTAGAATAACTAAATTAAGTTAATAATTATATTAGAAATACCCCTTTTGGTTTTATATGTGAGTTTGGGGCATGATAAATGCTGCCTAAATTATGCTAGCTGCGCTGGTATGGCCTGGTGAAAAGAACACCCTCTCTGGTCCTGACCAAGCTGAGTTTCTTTTTTTTTTTTTTTTTTGAGACAGAGTCTCGCTCTGTTGCCCAGGCTAGAGTGCCCTGGCGTCAGCCTAGCTCACAGCAACCTCAAACTCCTGGGCTCAAGCAATCCTTCTGCTTCAGCCTCCCAAGTAGCTGGGACTACAGGCATGCGCCACCATGCCCGGCTAATTTTTTCTATATATTTTTAGTTGTCCAGCTAATTTCTCTCTATTTTTAGTAGAGACGGGGTCTCGCTCTTGCTCAGGCTGGTCTTGAACTCCTGACCTCAAAGGATCCACCTGCCTCGGCCTCCCTGAGTGCTAGGATTACAGGTGTGAGCCATCGTGCCCAGCCCATGACCAAGCTGAGTTTGAATCATGCTACTTCCTAGCTATATGACCCTGGGCGGGTAAACTCTCTGAGCCTAACTTTTCTTATTTGTAAAATAGAAGTAGTAATACCACCTGTAAATGGATGCCTTGATTTTGGCGGAGGCCCCAAAATGCCAAGGAAAAAAAATAGGTGGTAAGTATCCCCCTCATTCCAAATGAGGTGCTAGAACACACATGCAAAATTTACAAGGGGATATCCTGGAATCAGTTCTGTGACTCCCCAGCTACTGCCCGCTTCAAAGGTATAACCTGGGCTGAAGTTGTAAAGTCCAAAAGTTGAAATTAGTAATAGATGTCTTTGGATAGAGTTGTCAGTGAGTCAGTGAGATAAGAATTTTATTCTTACCTTGGGGTAGAGCCATGGAGTGTTTTCCTCTCACCACAAATTTAATGAGAAGGCTCTAAGGAAATTCTAATTTCCAAAATTGGAAATAAGGTGAGGATGTATGCTTTTGCCACTTCTATCCAATATTTTATTGGAGGATGCAGCTAGTGCAATAAGGCAAGGAAAAAGAAATAAAGGGCAAATGGATTATAAAAGAAGAAATAAAACTTTATTTATTTATTTATTTATTTATTTATTTATTTATTGAGACAGAGTCTCACTCTGTTGCCCAGGCTAGAGTGAGTGCCGTGGCGTCAGCCTAGCTCACAGCAACCTCAAACTCCTAGGCTCAAGCGATCCTCCTGTCTCAGCCTCCCGAGTAGCTGGGACTACAGGCATGTGCCACCATGCCCGGATAATTTTTTCTATATATATTTTTAGCTGTTCATATAGTTTCTTTCTATTTTTAGTAGAGACGGGGTCTCGCTCTTGCTCAGGCTGGTCTCGAACTCCTGAGCTCAAACGATCCGCCCACCTCGGCCTCCCAGAGTGCTAGGATTACAGGCGTGAGCCACCGCGCCTGGCCAAAATTTTATTTAAAGATGTCATAATTGAGGCTGGGCGCGGTGGCTCACGCCTGTAATCCTAGGAGGCCGAGGCGGGTGGATCGCTCGAGGTCAGGAGTTCGAGACCAGCCTGAGCAAGAGCGAGACCCCGTCTCTACTAAAAATAGAAAGAAATTAGCTGGACAACTAAAATATATATATACAAAAAATTAGTCGGGCATGGTGGCACATGCCTGTAGTCCCAGCTACTCGGGAGGCTGAGGCAGTAGGATTGCTTAAGCCCAGGAGTTTGAGGTTGCTGTGAGCTAGACTGACGCCACGGCACTCACTCTAGCCCGGGCAACAGAGTGAGACTCTGTCTCAAAAAAATAAATAAATAAAAAAAAAAAAAAAAAAAAAAAAGATGTCATAATTGTGTACACAGAAAATTTCAAAGAACACGTAAGAAAAGTTACTAGGTCCAATAAGTGCGATTAGTAAGATTGCAAGAGACCAGATCAAAAAACAAGATCAATTGAATTTTTATATGCTAGCAATGAACAATTTGAAACTAAATTCTTTTAATGTACTATTTGCAATAGCATCTAAAGACATAAAATGTTTAGATATAAATCTAATAAAATATGTTCAAGATCTGCATGTTGAAAACTATAGAAAACAGACTAAATAAAAAAGAAGACCCAAATAAGTGGATGATTAATGGATTGGAAGATTTAGTATTGTTAAGATGGCAATTCTTCCTAAACTGATCTATTGATTCATTACAATCCCAATCCAGAAGGATTCTTTGTAGAAATCAACAAACTGATTCTAAAATTTATATGGGCAAAACACAGTGGCTCATGCCTGTAATCCTAGCACTTTGGGAGGCCAAGACAGCAGGATTGCCTGAGGCCAGGAGTTCAAGACCAGCCTGGGCAACATAGCAAGACCCCAGTCCCCCCCACCAAAAAATAGCCAGGCATAGTGGTGTGGGCCTATAGTCCTAGCTACTTGGGAGGCTGAGGCAGGAGGATTGCTTGAGCCTAGGAGTTCAAGGATGCAATGAGCTATGATCACACCACTATACTCCAGCCTGGGCAAAAAGAGCAAACCTGTCTCTAAAACAAACAAACAAATAATAACAATACAACAAAAAATATGCACAAAAACATGTTCAGTGTCATTAGTTATTAAGAAAATACAAACTAAAACTATAAGATACTACTGCACATCTATTAGAATGGCTAAAATGAAAAAAAATTGACAATACCAAGTGCTGAGAAAGATGTAGGCAGCTGGAACTTTCAGACAGTGCTGGTGGAAATGCAAAATGCTTGGCAGCTGCTCATGAGATTATCCAGCAATCCAACAATTCCTTTCCTAGGTATTTCCCCAGGTGAAACGAAAACTTATGTTCACACGAAAACCAATACATGAATATTTAGCGTGGCTTTATTCATAATTGCCCAAAACTGGAAACAACCCCAAGGCCTTTCAGTTAGTGAATAGATAAACAAGCTAGGGTACGTCCATACTCCATATGATGGAACACTCCTCAGCAACAAGAAGGAACCATTTACTCCTCCTCAAGACAACATGGATGAATCTCAAACGCATTACGTTAAGTGACAGAAGCCAGTCTCAAAGGCTACATGTTGAATGAGTGCATTTATAAGGCATTCTGGAAAGGTTAAACTTTAGGAACAAAAAAGAGAACAGTGGCTGCCAGGGGCTGGGGATGAGGAAAGAAGCTGATTGCAAAGGGAGAGGAGGGAATATTGGGGAGGGATGAAACCGTTCTATGTCTTGATTGTGGCGCTGGTTATATTACCGCGTGTTTGTCAAAGCTCATAGAACTCTACACTAAAAAGATGGGTTTTACTGTATATAAAGTATACATCAATTAAAATGAACATAGTTGAATGAAAAAGAAAAGTGGGCATTGGGGGGTTTACGATGAAAAGACCAGACATTGGAAATTAGAGTTCTTTGGAGAGAGAGGTGGGGGTGGAGGGTAAAGTGAATCCCATTCTCCTCTTGGGGGAAAGTAGGGTGTGTTTTCCCTTCACCTTATATCTAGTGGGAGAAGCTCTAAATAGACCACTCGCTAGGAGTGTTGCTATGTGCCACGCATGGTGGGAGGACAGAGGGATTGGAACCTTAGCTCAAGCTTGAAAGAGAAGGAAAAATCTTTAGTTGAGGGGCTGGCTGAACAGCCTTTGGCAACAGAGAAATCACTGTGTTTGAGGAATCATTGCACTACTCTGAAGGTCAAAAGTAAGCAGTTCCAAATAACTCTAGGAAGGATGGGGCTGAAGGATCTTGCCCACTAAACTCCTTGCGGGGGGCGGGCAAGGAGACTGTAGCAGAAAGAGGTGGAGGGATCACAGTCAGGTGCACAACTGAGGGGCCGGGCATAGCAGTTGACCTAAGAGACCCACCACCTGTGTCAAAAGATGCAGCTGTAGGGCCCGGAGGGGGACCCGAGGACCCCATGCAAGCCCTGAGGGCAGAGTCAGCTCTAGGAGTCTGACGCAGCCAGCACCACAGTCTGCCCAGATTCTTCCTGCCCTTTGTCTTTTGTCCCCTTCCCCCATAATCCTGGGGGAGGCAAAGAGAGCCTAGTGAGGAGGGTGGGGTCCCAGGAGGGACTCGCAAGGTCGAGTCATTAGACAAACCTACTGTGGATTTCTGGAAGCTCCAGTCCAGGGAATCAGTCTCTAGAACTCAGTAAGACAGAGATGCAGTATAATGAAAGTCATTATTTTTTCTTTTAGATAAACATGAATTATTCACCAAAGATCTAAATTCCAATTTATTACAGCTTCAAATGTATCAAGGAGAAAATGTATTTTTTTTCCTTGTTTGTCTCCATGTGTGGAGGGGAAGTATGACCTCGCCTTGCTTAACGGAACTAACACTGGGTGCAATGCTCACCTTTAATCCTGGAAGGGGGTGAACTGCCCACAGGCCAGGGTGCTACACGGGGTAGTTACACATTTCTCGAGTCTGCCGTGAATGACGACGCTCTCACGGCTCTGCTGCCTGAACGTCCTCTCAACAGAGAGAAAAATATACGACCTTTTGTGATGATCTTAATGCCAGCTGTTACCTTCCTTTAAAAGGGTGTTAGTGGTCTCATCAACTTACTTGCTGATTCTGAACTCTGCCCTTAACAAGGCAGTGAGGGGGTAAAATTCTCTCTGAACCTGGTTGGGGAAGGGGGAACGATGAGATGGTCTCATGACCAAAGAGTTCAACTCAAGGATGGGTTTGAGCCCGTGGCTTGATTGAGATCCTGTGTAAGTTACTCCGTTTACTCCACGGGCTGTATTAGTCCCTCATGACAAGGATCTTCTGGAGGCTCAGTTGCTCTTCAGGGTGACGGGGACACCGTGATCCCAGACAAAGCAGGTGACTCCAACCCTCGAAGAGGGAGGGTCCTCAAGTGTCTGAGCTCACTCTACTGCGAAGACGGCAACAGTGTTTTGTCGACTTGAGGAGTGACGTCAGATTTTATTTTGCTGTCAAGGGCTTTGTAAAGCTGAGACGAAGTGTATTCCGGAAGCTAACTAACTCGCGTTGTTATTGGTGTCCATGAGATCAGGTCTTCTGTAATAATCTCTCATGAATGAAAATGTGAGCCCCTCCCCAGTTGAAATCCCCTCTCTCCCAACAGGGTAACCGTTACCCTAACATTTTATGACAATCATTCTCTTGTCTTACATCCATCCCAAAATAATACGGTTTAATCTTTTTTTCTTTTGAACTTTATAGACATTGGGTCATACTGTATATATTCATTTCTGTTTGGTATCTTTTGCTTCAATATTATATTGTGAGATTCTTCCATGTCAAGGAGTAAAGCTGAAGTTCATTTCTTTTCAATGCCATATAACACAAAGATCTAGTGTTAATGGACAGCTGGCTGTTACCAATAATGCTACTCTGAACATTATTTATATTTTTCCTGATACGTGTGGGAGAGCTTCTCTAGGATTTACACCTAAGAGTGGAATTACTGAGTTGTAAAGTATGCACATATTAAACTTTACTAGATAATGAACTTTTCTGAAATGCTTTGATTAATTTACACTCCCAGCTGCAGGGGATGAGTGGGTGAGTGATCCCATGTGCCAAACCCTCCGAAATTGTTGTTATCAGACCTGACTTTTTCAGTCACGTGTGCGTGTAATGAGGTCTTATGATGATTTTAATCGGAGAGGGAGTCTCTTTTCATGTTTATTGGCCTTTCAAGTTTTCTAAAGTGCCTGTTCAAGTCTTTTGCTCATTTTAAATTTGGACTATTTGTCTTTTTCTTATAAATTCATAACAGTTTTTTATATAGCCTTGGTACGTGTTCTTTTTTTTTTTTTTAACTGGCACAGATATTTGTTCTTTAATAGTCGTGTACTGTCAGCCCTTCGTATCCATGGATTCAACCAATTGTGGATTGAAATATTTGGAAAAAAGCCAAAAATGCAACAAGAAAAAAATACAAATTAGAAAACAATATAGTATAGCAACTATTAATATTTACATAGCATTTACATTGCAGTAGGTATTATAAGTAATCTAGAGATGATTTAAAATATACAGGAGGAATGTGTGTAGGTTATACGCAAATATGCCATTTCATATAAGGGACTTGAGCATTCAGAGTTTGGTATCCAGTGGGAGGGTGGTCCTGGAATCAACCCCACCCCCATACCAAGGGGCGACTGTATGTTGAAAACATGTACTCCCGCTTTGGCTTGCCTTTGTACCCTCTTCATGCTACTTTTTGATTTACAGATGTTTTAATAATAACAAAGACTAATTTATCAATCTTTTCATTTACGTTTTATGTTTTGTTGTGGGCCCTATTTAAAAAATCTTTCCTATGCTAAAGACACTTTAATATTTTCTTTTTTTTTTTTTTTTTTTTTTTTTTGAGACAGAGTCTCACTCTGTTGCCCAGGCTAGAGTGAGTGCCGTGGCATCAGCCTAGCTCACAGCAACCTCAAACTCCTGAGCTCAAGCGATCCTCCTGTCTCAGCCTCCCGAGTAGCTGGGACTACAGGCATGCACCACCATGCCTGGCTAATTTTTTCTATATATATTTTTAGCTGTCCATATAATTTCTTTCTATTTTTAGTAGAGATGGGGTCTCGCTCTTGCTCAGGCTGGTCTCGAACTCCTGAGCTCAAACGATCCGCCCACCTCGGCCTCCCAGAGTGCTAGGATTACAGGCGTGAGCCACCTCGCCTGGCCGACACTTTAATATTTTCTTGTTCTCATATAAGAACTTTATAATTTTGCCTTTCACATTCAATTGTTAATCCATCTGGAATTGATTTTTGTATATGGAGTGAGGTAGGGGGCAAAGTCTTATGAATTATAGAGAACTAATTGTCCCAGCATCATTTATTGAAAAGTTCAGTGTCTCCTACTGTTCTTGTGACATCTCTGTCATACATCAAATGTTCACAACTGTGTGGGTCTTTTTGAAAGGGGAGTTCTCTATTTTGTTTCTTGTCTATTTTTCTAACTTTATGTCAATATCATATCTCTTAACTAGAATAGCATTATAAGTCATGATACCTGATAAATAGCCAAAACTTATTCTTTTCTTTCAAGGGTGTCTTGATTATTTTACATTAATACTTTCATAGAAATGTATTTTGTTTATTTTTTAAATTATCTTTTATTGAATTTTACATACACAGAAAAGTGCAGAGCCCAATGAGTGATCACAAGATGAACAAATCTGTGTAACTACTAACCTGGCCAAGAAATAGTAGGTTGAGCCATATGCAACTGTTGTTATTGTAGCACAAAAATGGTTTAAAATGTGCCCACGAAGGATTAACTACTGTAGGCTTGATCTCCCACTACAAACAACTAGAAAACCAGACAAAATATATTAAACAACAATTTCCAGACATTGGACAACAGGCAGCATAGGACTGTGATCTCTGAAAGGCAATTAATGAGGCAAGCCCTTTGATGGCCCTACCTTACTGACCATAGACACTTTCCAGCTGTCAAAGGACAAAATTACAAGTTTAGTTTAAGGATCTTAATTGGCTTTTATTGCAATACTTGAACCGGGCAACACTTCATTCCATAATATGGAATAAGTGTTCCAATGAGTGAGTAGAGGGGGTTGGTTTATAAACAGAAAAAGGGCTTAAGAAAGCAGAAACAAAGAATAAAAATCAGATTGGTCCTTTCAAAGTTACTTTCCTTCTAAGGCAGTGCTAGGGAGACAGAAAATAGAACAATAACTGGTTAACTACAGGTTACTTCTACTTGCAAGGATTAAAACAGAGGGAGCTTCATTATCTTGCTGATTGAAGATTGAAGCTGGCCTGTTTGGGAAATTAGCTGCTATTTCTCTCTCCTGATTTCTCTGGAGGCCAGATAACAACTTAGTTTCGGTTTGGTGATGTGGAACTTTAGCGTGGATGACTCCATTTTGGTTTTCAGTCAGGTCTGTTGGAGGCTGTGCAGGAGCTTAGTCCTGAACAATGGCCACCTGTAATTTATATTTAATACAGGTGAAGCTCAAGAGTGGGAAACTCTAAGACAACCAGCATTTTCACTGAAATGATGGGACAGATATTGGAGTTTGGGGATGCTAAGGCACCTACAATGTGCTCATCAGAATATTGCAGAGGAGGAAGCTGCACAAAGGCAGAGAGAGAGAGAGAGATTCAGAGATTTACAGGAGTCTTCACAAATTGTTGGGTAAGTGCTGATCAGGGTAATATGACCCACTACGAGGAAAGAAAAATTAACCAATACAAAGAGATGTATAAATGACAGAAATGATTGAATTAGCAAACTAGGACATTAAAACAGTGGTCACTGTAGTCACCCCTTATCCACAGGGGATACGTTCCAAGAACCCCAATGGTTCCACACACAGTACCCAACGCAGGCAGATAATTTTTGTTTTTGCTTATGAGAGAGTGTGGATTCTCCTCTTTGCACGCTACACCTAGCTTTATCATATACCCTGCAGCGTTGCCACACAGTGCCAGAGACGATCTGTCCTTCCATGGTTTATGCCCTGGTGCTCCCTTTGAACTTTTTGTATTTAATGTAATTTTATTCATTTATTTATTTTGGAGCGGACTGAGTCTCTCTCTGTCGCCCTGGGTAGAGTGCAGTGGAATCATCATAGCTCATAGCAACCTCAAATTCCTGGGCTCAAGCGATCCTCCTGCCTCAGCCTCCTGAGTAGCTGGGACTACAGGTGCATGCCACCATGCCTGGCTAATTTTTCTATTAGTATTTTCAGTAGAGTCGGGGGTCTCACTCTTGCTCAGGCTGATCTCGAACTCCTGAGCTCAAGCGACCCTCTAGCCTCGGCCTCCCAGAGTGCTAGGATTACAGGTGCCCGATCCCCCTTTGTACTTTAATGAATGCAGGTTCTATTGGGCATTTCCTTCCAGAAGAGCCTGGTTTTATCACAATTGAAGACTTGCTTTGGATGGTATACTTTCTCCTTAATCAACTTCTTCAACTTTGCCAGAAATGTGACAGTGACTTCTTTATCAGCAGATGCAGCTTTTCCAGCAATTTTTGTATTTTTCAGTCCAAACCTATTCCTGAATCTGTTTAACCATTCCTTACTTGCAGTAAATGGCTCGGTGTCACTCGTTACAGGGGATCCCTTGCTGAAGTCTTCGTAAAGGCTCAGTGCTTTCTGGCACAACACATTGCTGTCAATCAGAACACGTTTCTGTTCATGTCTTCCACCCACAAATTTAATACTTTTTCCATCTTACCTAAGCACTTAGCACGCACGGTGACTGTAACTTCTATAGTTTGAGGCGCCACAGCAAAACTAGCACGGATTTCTTTTTCCTTCTTCACAATTTCACAATGGATAGAAGATTCATTCTTACTGTAGATCTTAGCAACCTCAGCATGTGGTTTTTTTTTTTCTTTCCCTGTTAAGTCGAGAATTTTCACCTTTTCACTTAAAGGAAGTGCTTTATAGCTTGTCTTTGGCACGTCCAAATCGCTAGTCTCACTCCTCTTCCATTTGGGGGCCATTATTAAGTAAAATAAGCATTCTTTGAACGTGGGCTCTGCCCTACAGAGATGGTTGATCTGTTAACTGGGGTGGCTGGTAAGTGACTAAGGCACTGGAGCATAGACGCTGTGTATATGCTGGAACAGGGTTGATTCACTTCCTGGGAGGGACAGAGTGGGATGGCAAGAGATTGCATCATGCTACTCAGAATGGCAGGCAATTTGAAACTTAGAAATTGTTTTTTCTGGAATTTTCCATTTAATATTTTCAGACTGCAGATGACTGTGGGTAATTGTAACCATGAAAAGTGAAACTGTGGATAAGGGGTGATGACTACTGTCTAAATTTGCTCCATATATTAAAAAATGTAGAGGAAAACATGGACATACTGAGGAGAGAATGGAAGAGATTTTAAAAAAACAGCTAACTGGAACTGTTAAAAATATAAGATATCCGAAACGAAAATTACATTGAATGGCTGGTCTGGCATGCAGGGAGCTTAGAAGTCAGCACTCCCCGCCCCCCATCCCCAACAAGTCAAAAGCTGAACAAACTGAAAACTCATCTCTTTAGGTCTGTCAAAGAAGTGAGGTCATAAGGCAAAATTGCTGCCCCTCAAATTGGACAGACAGACAGGCGGATACAGAGAATGACAAGTTACCAAAACAGAATCTGGCAAGCAGAAACCATCAGGAGCCAGCACTGGGATATGAACTCTGTGGTATGGAATGCTGATAGTGGGGGAAATTGTTCATGTGTGAAGACAGGGAATACATGGGAACTCTCTATACTTTCCCCTCAGTTTTTCTGTGAACTTAAAACTGCTCTGAAAAACAAAAATATTACCTTAAAAATATAGCATCTTAAAGACTATAGAAGAAAAGAACTGTAAACTTGAAGACACAACAATGGAAAATATTCAAAATTAAGCATGTGGAGAAAAAAAGATTAAACAAATTGTAACAATATTGAGAAGCCTAACATGCATGCAATTGGAGTTCCTGAATGAGAAGACAGATGAGGAAAATATTTGACAAAATGATCATAAATTTCTTTCCAAATTTGAAGAAAACTATAAATACAGAAATCCAATAATCTCAGCAAACTCCAGACAGAATAAACAACCAAATCATACCACATCACACCCTAATTGCAGAAAGCAGTGATAAAGACAAAAATCTCAAAAGCAGTTGGTGGGGTGAGGGGAGATGCTTTCCATGCAGAAGAACAAAAATAAGAATGACAGAAGACTTCTCTTCTGGAACAGTGTATGCAAAAAAATCAGTGGAGCTACATCTTTAAATTATGGATATTAAAAAATACTTATCAACCTAAAATTCTATAGTCAGCAGAGATATATTTCAAAAATGAAGAACAAATAAAGACTTTCTTCAGTGATATCAAAGCTGAGAAAAATCCTCACAAGTAACCTGCTCTACAAGAAACATTAAAAGAGGTGCTTCAGGCAGAAGAAAATGATACTAGATGAAAATTAAGATCTATATAAAGGAATAAAAGGGGCTACAAATGGTAAAAATATAGGAAAATATAACAGACTTTTCCCCTCATTTTTAAATCTCTTGAAAAGATAACTTATTGTTTAAAGCAAAAAAAAGTATTGTGGGATTTATAGCATACATACAAGTAAATGGCATGACAAAAATAGCACAGATGGGAACAGAGATATGAAAGCAAATTGTTGTGAGTTTCTTACGCTAAATGTGAAGGGAATTTAATATTATTTAAAGACAGACTATGTTACATTAAAGATGTATATTGAGAACTCCAGAGAAACAACTAAAAATAAATAAATAAATAAATAAACACACACACACACACACACACACACACACACACACAGGTCTGAGTAAGAAAACAATAGTGGAGATTAAAATGGAATAATAAAAAATACGAAGTGATTCAAAAGGCAGAAAACAAACAAAAGATAGAACAAATAGAAGACAAATAGCAAGATGAGCATGATATAATTCTACACATTTAGATCTTCTTTAATATTTATCAATAATGTTTTATAATTTCTGTGTAGAACTCTTGCACATCTAATGAATATTTATTTCTAGGTTTTTTATTTTATGTTGTTATTGTAAATGACACATTTTAAAATTTCATTTCAACTTGTTTACAACTAGATTATAGACATTTTCAACTGGTTTTTGTAGTATGTCATATCTAGCAACTTTGCTACATTGACTTATTAATTCTAACAGTATGTGCATATTTCTTTGGATTTTCTATGTATGCTACTGTGTTGCCTGCAAATTTTATTACTTTCTTCCTTTATAATCCATATATTATTTATTTATTTTTCTTGCCTAATTGCATTGGCTAGGGCCTCCAATATTGTGCTTTTGGTAGATAACATGTATCATGTTAAAGAAGTTTCCTTCTATTCCAAGTTTTTTCTTAGTTTTTTTCCCCCTCTTAAATCAAGAATAGATATTAAGTTTTAACAAATGCTTTTCTGCATTTGTAAATAATAATCGTATGACTTTTCTCTTTATTATGTTAAAGTGGAAATTTGTCATTGATTGATTTTCAAATGTTAAACTAGTCTTGCTTTGCTTATGATATACAGTAGTCCCCCCTTATCTGTTGGGAATATGTTCTAAGAGGCCCCCAGTGGATGCCTAAAACAGCAAATGGTACCAAACCCTATATATACTATGTTTTTTCCTATACATACACATCTATGATAAAGTTTAATTTATAAATTAGGCACAGTTAGAGATTAAAAATAATGACTGCTAGTAAAGTAGAACAATTATAACAATATAATGTAATAAAAGTTATGTGAATGTGGTCTCTCTCTCTCTTTCAAAATATCTTATTGCATTGTACTCACCTTACTTTTTCTTGTGATAATGTGAGATGATAAATGCCCACATGATGAGATGAAGTGATGGAGCAGGACAGTGAGAGATTTCATCACGCTACTCAAAAAGGCATGCAATTTAAAGCCTATGAATTGTTTATTTCTGGAAAAAAAAGTATTTATTTGTTTATTTCCATTTAATATTTTTGGACCACGGTTCACTGCAGGTAACTGAAACTATGGAAAGTGAAACCATGGATAAGCGGGGGACGACTGTATTACCCTTTTCATGTATTGCTGATTAAGATTGCAGTATTTTGTTTACGATTTTTGAATCTATGTTCGTGGGTGGTATTTGCCTGAAATTTTCCTTTCTTATACTGTCAGATTTGGCCCAAAGTTAGTGCTAGATTCGTAAAATGAGCTGAGGGAATGGGGCTTCTTTTTTCATTCTTTGAAATAGCTTGTATATGATTATAATTATTTATTCTCTGAACATCTCGAACTTGCCGATGCTGCCAACATGGCCTGGAGTTTAATATGTGGGAAGGTTTTAATTTACACATTCAATTTCTTTCATGATTATAGGATTGTTCAGCGTTTTTCTCTTTCAGTCAGTGAGATTTTCCTGAGAGTGTGTCTGTTTCTTATAAGATTTCAAATTTAATGACATAAAAATTTTCAACAAGATCCTTTTATTATTTTGTTTGGTTGTCTGTAGCCTCTGTATTTATTAATGTGTCAGTATTTCATTCTTGATATTGTTTGTTTGTGCTTTCTCTCTTTATTTCTCGGTCAGTCTTACCAGAGGTTTGTCATTTTTATTAGTCTTCAGAGGACCAACGCTTGGCTTTGTTAATCTTCTCTGCTGTGTTTATTTTCTATTTCATTAATTTCTACTCTTATCTTGATGCTTTCCTTTCCCACCTTTCTTAAGTTTATTTTACTGATGTGCTTCTAACTTCATAAAATGGGTGTTTAGCTGATTAGTGTTTAGTTTTTCTTTTCTTTTTTTAACATAGAATTTTAGGCCATAAATTTCCCTCAGCCTTGTTATAACTCTATCCCCAAATTTTTGTTAATGGATTTTCATTATAGTTCCATTCTTAATATTTACTAATTTCTACTATGTTTTCTTCTTTGATCCCTTGGCTATTTAAACATGTATTTCTTAATTTCTAACCCTATATGGTTTTTATGTTATTGATTTCTAGCTTAATTTCATTGTTGTCAGGGAACGTAGTCCATATCATTTCAATCCTTAGAAAATATATTGAGATTTCCTTTATGACCTGGTAGATTGACAATTTTTGTAAATATTCCATGTGCGCTTGAAAAGAATGTTTTTCTGCATTTGCTGGGTATGGTGTTCTAAATATGTCAGTGGTGGCAATGAAAATGCACCACTCAGCTCTTGGGCTAAATGTGTCTATGGTGGTCATGAACATGTGCAGCTCAACTCTCCTACTCTGGGGAGCATAGCTGATTGGCAACCCTTACAGCTATTCCTCCAATGCATTTGTGCTGCGACCCTCTTCCCCTGGCTTCCCCTGGCTTCTCCCAGCTTGTTGAGCTGAGCTTGCTGGGGATACTACTGCAGGCCCTTTCCTGGGGGAGGTGGGATTCCTTTAATGTATAATTTTGCTTCAAAGGCACCCATCACCCTGGCCATGCTGTCTATAGAACTGCACTGTAGTCTGAGACTCTTCCTACCCAATTCTCCTTCCTTCTCCCCTTCCTTTCTGGTTGGTATTGTGGTCAGAAGGCTCTCTCTAGCCACTCCTGCTTTCTCCTCTTTATTCTTTTTTTTTTTTTTTTTTTGAGGAAGAGTCCCACTCTATCACCCTGGCTAGAATGCCATGGCGTCAGCCTAGCTCACAGCAACCTCAAACTCCTGGGATCAAGCAATCCTCCTGCCTCAGCCTTCCGAGTAGCTGGGACTACAGGCATGCGCCACCACGCCCGGCTAATTTTTCTATATATTTTTAGTTGTCCAGCTAATTTCTTTCTATTTTTTTTTTTTTTTTTTTTAGTAGAGATGGGGTCTCATTCTTGCTCAGGCTGGTCTCGAACTCCTGAGCTCAAATGATCTGCTCACCTCGGCCTCCCAGGGTGCTAGGATTACAGGCTGAGCCATCCTCTTTATTCTTAACAGGTGGTTTCCATGATATACCTCTAGCATGTCTAATCCCATCTTGGCATCTATTTCCTGCATTGACATACTGTCCATTAGGTCAGTTGTGATAAATGTGTTAAAATCTATATCCTTACTGATTATTTTTTCCTGTTTGTTCTATTTGTTCTACCAGTTATTAGAAAAGGCATGGTGAATGTCCCACCATGGTTGCTGGTTTGTTTATGTCTCCTGGCAATCATCGATTTTTGCTTAATATATCTTGAAAGTTATAGAGTATGTAAGTTTAAAACATGTCTTCGGCCGGGCGCGGTGGCTCACGCCTGTAATCCTAGCACTCTGGGAGGCCGAGGCGGGTGGATTGCTCAAGGTCAGGAGTTCGAGACCAGCCTGAGCGAGACCCCGTCTCTACTAAAAATAGAAAGACATTATATGGACACCTAAAAATCTATATAGAAAAAATTAGCCGGGCATAGTGGCGCATGCCTGTAGTCCCAGCTACTCGGGAGGCTGAGGCAGTAGGATCGCTTGAGCCCAGGAGTTTGAGGTTGCTGTGAGCTAAGCTGATGCCACGGCACTCACTCTAGCCTGGGCAACAAAGTGAGACTCTGTCTCAACAAAAAAAAAAAAAAAAAAAAAAAACATGTCTTCATGTTGAACTGAATTGTTTAACATCTTGAAGTGATCCTCTTTGTCTCTAGCCATGCTTTTTTGCTTTCGGTCTGTTTTGCTTAATATTAACATAGCTAAACCCAGAGTTTCTTAGTATATCTTTTTCCATTCTCCCACTTTCAGACTCTCCATATACTGTTGTTTGAGATATGTTTCTTATGAACAGTATATGGTGGCATTTTTTTTTAAAATCCAGCTGGCAAGCTTTGTATTTTAGGAGAAACATTTAATTCATTTGTATCTGTCATAATTATTAACATTTCTGAGTTTATAGCTATCATAATTTTTTTATTTCTATTTTCCCACAAGTTCCATTATTGTTCTATACTTTCTTGCTCTCTCTTAGATTGATTTGTCCTTTTTTCTGCTTCCATTTTTTTCCTTCACTGGTTTAAGAACTGTTTCTATTCTATAAATGATTTCTCTAGAAATAGCAGCAGATAACTTACCAAAATAAAAATCACATAATAATTTTACCCTTCTTCTGAAAAATATAAAAATATTACAACTTCCACTGATGCCTTCCTGACTTATATGCTGTTATTGTTGTGCGTTTAATTCTATCAATTTTTCTTTCAAAACCCCACAAATGTATTATTGCTGTTGCTTTGTAGACTCAATATTCTACCTATTTTTCATTTGTTGTGTGCTTTATTTCATCCTGCTCCCCACACCTTCTGTCTGCACTAATGTTTCTTCTGCTAGAACTGAAGGTTTGTTAGCACCAAATTCTTTCAGTTTTTGTTTGCCTGAAAATGACTTTTCCCCCTTCATTATGGATATAGAATTGAAAATGACAATCATTGTCTCTCAGCACATTGAAGATATCATACACTGTCTTTTGAATTCGATTGCTGCTAATGAGTAGTAGCTTGTCACTCCTTTAAAAATAATCTGTCTTTTCTCTCTCACTATTCTTAAGATATTCTCTTTGTCTTTGGTGTTCTGCAACTTCATTGTGGTAGAGATAGCTATTTAGCTAAATATAAGACAGATAAATAGATATATCTTTACATGTTATTATTCTAGTAAATCTGTCCCTTTTTAAAAAATCTGAGTTCTTTTTTTTCTAGAAGTTCTTTTGGTTCTTTTTCAAAATCACTTAATCATGTCTTTAATTTCTTTTTCTTGCATATATTTTCATGCACAGATTTTATTTTTACTAAACATATAAACATGGTTATTTCATAGTCTTCATCTTATTATTTCAGGATCTGAAGTTCTTGCAGGTTTGTTCCAGCTATCTGCTGCTGCTTGCTCTTGGTTCGAAAGTGCCCTATTTCACTGTGTGGTTAGTTTGTTTCTTTCTATCTCTCTCTTGCTCTCTGTCATTTAACTTTTAAGTGGTCATTTTTCCTTGGCATTTTCTATGTGGGAATACTTTGAAGTCTGGGATACATTTGGCTTCCTCTGTAGAGGATTCACTTTTGCTTCTGCCAGATCCCGGCCATTCCTGGGATCACTCCAGTGACATTCTCCACTTGGGGTGTCCAGACCACCCAGAGTGTGGCTTTTTTGCTATAAACTGTGTCGTGGACAGCCTGTGGTTTGAATGTTTTGTGGTGATTCTTGGCACATGTGTCTACACACACACACACTCACACATCCTTTTCAGTGCAAGTTTGAGGCAGATTTTTCTTGTAGTCTCCAGGAGAACGTGGGAAGGGTTTCTAAATTCACCCTTACGCTAAGCCTCTGGAGGTGTCCCATCTTTATGCTGGAAGACCACTTATTAAAATCTCCATCTTGGTCAGACCTTGGGCTTTGTCTCTTCTTTTACAAGTCTTGCAAGGCCATGAATACCAAAGCTCAAATTCACCAGGTTCAGCAAATGTCCGTGGGACGTTGTGCTCTACCTAACATCTCTCTATCAGCCCATTCCATCCCTGGAATAAGAATGCTTAACTTTCTGCTTATTCACTGATACTCTTAAATTATTTTTAATTTAGAATTTTTTCTTATTTTCCATAAGTATGTTGATTCACTGGCCATGTTTCCAGAAGTGGAAATCAGTTTTATAAATTAAAAAAAAAGAAAAGACTCATGTTTTATTAATTCAATAGTCTTCATTTAAATAGCGTGCAATATACTATACTGTATCCACTGAAAATCCACCACAGTTTTTGGAGATTAATCATACTGTGTATTTGAAAAGTTCCTTTAACTTTTTCAATTGCTTTCATATGTATCTGTGGTTCTCAAAGCGGGTGGTAGTGCCCTTCAGGGGACTTTTGAAAATTTGAAGGAGTTATTTGGGTTGTCATTACGGATGGGAGCCATTATTGGCATTTGGTGGGGAGCCAGGGATGCTGGACTCCTGCAATGCACAGGCCAGTCCTGCCCAAAGAATAATTGTCCTGTGTCTCATATGACTTTTGAATGCCCCCCTGGACATTCAGAGACTGACTATCATACTCTGTCCTGGGTCATAGCATAGGAGACTGTTCTAACATGTCACTTCTTAATAAGGCCCAGTTTATTTGCAAGAATTTCTTCTTCTTCAATTTCTCCACTTTGATAAATTTTAATTTGTCTTGGTGTGTTAGTCTTACTTCAATTAAGATTATACCCCTCTGTTTCTTATCATTTGCAAATGAGTCTGTTTTGTTATCATTTATCTTAACATTAGTTTCTTTGTGGTGAACACCTGTCCCTCTGCTCCTTGATTTCTGTAAGTTCTGAACCCAAACCAGTATGTTCATTAGAACTAGCTCCTATCATTTTACCGTTTCACTGTACCTTCTAGTGAAATCATCCTGGGGCATTCATAGATTGTAATACACATTTATATATATTTGTTTATGTTTTATGGTATATCTGGAACATCATTTTTTGAGGAACTATGTTTGCAGGAATATTATCTGTGAATTTTATTTCTGTATAGGAAAAGAGGCCATCACGGAATATTTGTTCGGAAATGAGATCGGATAGGGTCTGATAGAGTTAAGAACACAGACTCTAAAAACTCTATCAGGGAGATGCTTTTATTTCTTTTTGATAAGGAAAGAGAGTAAGGCTTAGAAGGGTACAATGACTTGCCCAAAGTCATCCAGCTCTTTAGTTAGGCTTGATTACAAGGTGGCTGACACACCTTAACACACTACTGGCCTCTCACAAAATGTACGTTCATTCTGTCAATGGGGATGCATGGCGTAGCATGGGCAGGGTATGGTGCTGGGTGCCACATAGAGGTCAGAGATATATAAATCACAGTCCCCACTCTCCAGGAGGGAGAGAATATTTGATAGAAGCCCAGAGACAAAGGGCAGTCCAGCAGCCTCATTGTCATCGGAGTGGCACAAAAGCAGGGGGACCACTTCTGCTGGAAAGACCTGGGAAGGAGGGGTGCATGGAAGAGGGGCATTGGCTGGGGGCTTGAGAATGGGCAGAAATCTGACAGGGCGGAGAGGGGCAGGATGGGCCGAGGAAGAAGGAATTGGGCATAACTCATGTTGCTCCGGCACAGGCAGACAGGCCTGTTTGCCTGCAGCACCCAGCTGACTTTGTGACATGTTTAAACCCTGAGAGGAACAGAGTGACTACAAGGCAAGCATCAAACTCACTAGATACACATCAGAGGGAGGGTGAAGAAGCAGGCAGGTGAGCACAATAACACTAGGTAGCAAAGAATTCTGTACTTTTATGACAAACTGAGACTTAAGAAAAGATGTTGTTTGCAGCATTGTTTATGCTAGGGAAGCATTCGAATCCACAGAAATAGGAAATGAGTGCATAGTCATGGGACATTCAGAGATTTAGCATACTACTCATCTAGTCCGGTCTAATTAACAAGTCAAGGTTAAACAAAAAGAAAGTAGGATGTGGGAGAGGTTGGCTGGGAGCTGGGGCAAGATACTGGTGTAGCCCTAAAAGGATGTAAGAGGCACAGTCTATTGCAGTGCATGGTTTTTGATTGGATCCTGGTTTGAATAAGCCGTCTATAAAAGAAATTTGGGGAACAATTGATAAATTCATATATAGAGTATATATTAGATGATACTAAAAAATTATTGTGAATTTTGAAGTTATGTAGGAAAATGTCCCTTTTTGGAATGTGTATGGATGTATTTAAAACTAAAACGTAATGATGCCTGCAAATTACTTAAAAATACTTCAGCAACAAAGTAGATGAAGTCAATATGCCAAATGTTAACAGTTGTTATCTAGGAGCTGAGCATGTGGGTATTTATTATTCTACTCTTTCCACTTTTCTGTAAGGTTAGAAATTTCCATAATAAAAAGTAAAAAGAAAGAAAGAACAGGAAAATAATAATGTTTATGAGTACTTTTAATGATATAGAAAAATATCTGTGATTTCATGTTAGGTGAAAGAAAAGTAGGAATCAAAGTTTTGTATATGGTTTGTAGTCATTTACAGTATGGCCTTAACATTGTTTTAAAAATGAAAATGTGCAAGTGTTAGAGAACTCACCATGGGTCAGGTCTTGAGGATGATGTTTCACACACATTATAACCTTGTCCCCATCAGCTGCTCAGCAATGGAGCCGAGACTTGAACCCCGACTCAGCCCATCCCCAAACCCACGCTTTTCCCCTACACTAGGACTTGGCAGACTTTCTTTATAAGGGGCCAGGTAGTAAATATTTTTGACTTTGAGAACCATATGGTCTTTTCCACAACTATTCAACAATGCTATTGTAGCAGGAGAACAGGCAGAGACAATCTATAACTGAATGTTTGTGGCTGAGTTCCAATAAAACTTTATTTACAAAAACAGGTGCTGGGCCGCATTTGTCCTGAGGCTATAATTTGCCTGCCCTACGTGATGCTGCCTTTCAAAGCACTCAACATGCACACACAGATACAACCAGCGACCAGGAAAAAATCATGTTTAATTGTAATTCTCTCCTTCATACTTTTCTGTATTTCCCAAATTCTCTACCATATACTTTTATGTGTTACTCTCACATATGTACATTTACTTCTTTTTACAACTCCTTTAATCTGTTTTCTGGGGGGAGGAGCACATTTACATAGTTCCAAATTGAAAGAACACAAAGGCTGAATCGTGGAAAGACTTTTCTACCTATGTCCCCAGCCACCTCTGTCCCTTGCCCACAGGCAACCAATGTTGCTCCATCCTTTGTATTCTTACCCACACATAGCCAAGTTAGCAGGGCCACTGTGTCGCACAGCTTCAAGGAACACCATTTATACTGAGTTCCTGGGATGCCATTGACATAGAGTACAATGGAATTGTGCCCCCTGGAGTTGTGTGGTGCAGCAGTCTGACCAAAGGTGCTCTGTGTGTGTGTGTGTGTGTGTGTGTGTGACTATATGCTTACAAATATAGGTAGACATATATGTGTGTGTATTTTTTCTACTGCCCCCTTTTAAAACCAAGATTAGCATATCACACACATTGCTCTGCACTCTGCCTTTTTTCACTTAATAATACATCTTTTTTTTTTTTTTTTTTTTTTTTTTTTGAGACAGAGTCTCACTCTGTTGCCCAGGCTAGAGTGCTGTGGCATCAGCCTAGCTCACAGCAACCTCAAATTCCTGGGCTCAAGCGATCCTCCTGCCTCAGCCTCCCGAGTAGCTGGGACTACAGGCATGCACCACCAAGCCCGGCTAATTTTTCTCTCTCTCTATTTTTTTAGCTGTCCATATAATTTCTTTCTATTTTTAGTAGAGACGGGGTCTTGCTCTTGCTCAGGCTGGTCTCAAACTCCTGAGCGCAAACGATCCTCCTGCCTCGGCCTCCCAGAGTGCTAGGATTACGGGCATGAGCCACTGCGCCTGGCTCAATAATACATCTTGATAGTTGTTCCATATCAGTTTATAAAATGCCCTCATTCTTTCTGATGATGATGTTAATGACGATGATGGTCTTGGCGTGGCAATGGTCACTCACCGAGTCCTTTGTGTGTTGCAGGCATTGTGCTAAGCACTGCAGTGCCGATTCCTGCTGTGCTCACCACAGCCCCATGAGATGGGCACAGGGAGATGAATGAGCTGACCCGAAGTCGCAGTGGAATGTGCTCACCCCCTGAGATTAAAAAAGAATTCTCCCATGGTTCCTTCTAGTACTTATGTATTCTGTACATTTAAATCTTTTCTCCATTTGGGATTCTTCCTGCTATAAGCATGGGGTAAGGATCTTGATGGCGCCTGCTATTCCTGGCACCATGTCCCCACTGTTTGCAGGTGACACCTTTCCCACACGTAAAAGTCTTGAATGATCTGGGCCTTTTTCTGGACTTTCTTTCTGTTCCAATGCCACACTCTTAATTCTTGAGGTTTTATAATCTGTGTTACTATCTGGTAGGGTTTTATCTCTTCATTATTTTCCTTTTTCAGAAATATCCTGGGTATTCTTCGCTTGTTTATTTTTCCACATTCCTTTTTTTATTGTGGCAAAATATACCTTGCATAAAATTTACCATTTTAACCATCTTTAAGTGTATAACTTAGCGATACTGAGCCCATTCACATCATTGTGCTACCATCACCACTATCCATTTCCAAAGCATTTAAATCTATTTCCAGAACTTTTTTTTTCATGCCAAACTGAAACTCTATGCTCACCAAACAACTCCCACTGTCCCCTTCCCCAAGTCCCTGGAAGCCACTGTTCTTCTGTCTCTAGGAATTTGACTACCTCATATGAGTGGAATCACACGATCTTTTTGTGTCTGGCTTATTTCACTTAGCATAACATCCTCAAGGTCCATCCACATGGTGGCATGTGTCACTTCATCCCTTTTTATAGCTGAATGATACTACTTTGTATGTATATACGACATATATGTATTTGTTCATCCCATCATCTGTTGATGGACACTTGGGTTGCTTCCACTATTTGGCTACTGTGAGTAATGCTGCCATGAACATGGGAGTCCTCCACATGAATTTCAGAATCAGTTTGCCCAGGACCAAACAGCATCTTTCTATTGCTTTTATAATTAATTACCCGGTACCCTCTGCAACCCTCCCTCCCACCTCCCAACAGTCATTCATTATCTTGTTCGATCCCGGCATGCCCCGGATACCTTCTGGGCTTATCCTCCATCACTGCGGGGCCGCCTGTGGCTCTGCCTGCCCTCCCTGCCTTCCGCCTGCTTGCGGCAGAGCTGTGCAGCTGCTCCCTGGGCATCCTCTGGGAAAACCACCTCTCCTTTGTTCGCTGGCTCCAGGGATTGCTTCTGAGGGAATTTACTGGAACTTTTGGTAATAAATTGCTCTCCTTGCACTTATCTGCAGACCCTACCTGCATCCTGTACCTGCCTTCAGCCCAGTGGGTCCCTCCAAGGTCCCCAAACGTGCCCTGGCTTGCCTGTCCCTGGAAGGCCCTCCTTGCCAGCCACCTCCAGCACTGACCCCTCTGGGAAGTCTTTCCGCCTCCCTTGTCTGTAACTTCAGGCTCCTGGTCCCTTTCCCCTCCGACCTGTTTGAGAGCCAGCTTTGCTTCTGGCCTGATCCACCTGTGTCCGTCCTCAGCTTGGACACAGGTGACACGCCTCTCACATCTCCACCCACTGCGCCTAGCACAGCATTCTCCACATAGTGGGTGCTGGCTTGAACCCTCCGCAGGCTTAGGAGCAAGTAAAGCAACCAAAGCCCTCCCACGCCAGGCACAGGATGATCTCGCCCCCACCCCCCTGGCAGCTCACAGTGGACCTCAGGGAACTGTGACTGACATCACCCTGCTGGTGACCTGAGATGTCCAGGCACAACCTGCTCCCCCTGAAGGTCCAGCTTTGTGTTCTGATCCTGGACACCTGCAGGGTCCTCTATGCGTCCTGGGTCCCTGGGCCTGAGTCACCACTTCCAAGTCCAACTCTGTGATGAGTTTTACAGCAGGGGGGGAGTGGGCTGCAAAAACGATCTAATCCATGCCTGGCTCCCTGCGTGGTCAGCTCTCCACCCTCCAGGGTGCAGCTCTCTTGCCAGAAAGGTCTCTGCAGCCTGCTGTGTTGTGGACATGTGTATATTTGTGTGTTTCATTGCATTTCGTGTTCATCGCAATTGCTTCTTTTTCTCTATTTGTAGGCATTTAAAATTCACTTATTCAACACATGTTTGCTGAGCACTTACGTTGTGCTAGGCTTGTGCACTGAACAAGGTCAGCAAGCTCTTTACTCTTGTAGATAGTGGGAAGTGTGCAATTAGCAAGGAAACATAAACTAACACAATAATTTCAGAGAGTGAGAAATGCTAGGAAGAAGAAAAAAATAAGATAATGAGACAGGAAATAATTTGGAGATAGGTGGAGCATATTTCAGATTTTGGTGTTAAGCTTCTCTTCCCCCTAGACTTTATAGACTGTTGTTAAAGACAGAGACAAACTTTCCTATGTCAATGAGTCTACCTTGTAATTAAACACCTCTTTAATATATCACTTTACTCGGTTGATATTTTAATATTGAGTTTTCTTAAAAGATAGCTACCCTTTGGAAGAGAATTATAGAAATTTAAAGTTTATTCATTCAACAAATACTTGCTGATCTCCTCCCATGTTCCAGCATGGTTCTAGGTGCCGGACGTATGGCAACAAACAAAACAGATGAGGCCTTGCTCTGATGGAGTTTCCAGAAAGTTCTCTAGGAAAGAAATAAACAAGATAACTTCAGATGGTATCGAGTACCACGCAGGGAAGAAGTAAGGGGAGGAATTAGAAAGAAATGGGTGGGGAGGCAAATTTAGAGAGGCTGTGGTCAGAAAAGGCCTTTGTGAAGAAGTGGCATTGGAACTGAGAGTTTAGGAAAGATAAGAAGATACCCATACAGCGAGTGGAGAAAGAACATTCCAGGCAAAAGCAACAGCATAGGCAAAGGGCTTGAAGAAGGAAATAGCTCATTTTTTTTGAGAAACAATGGTGGATGGTAGTGCAGTACCACATTGGAAAAGCAGCCAGGATCGTGCCGGGTTTTTAGGTCATAGCAAAGGGGTTGGATGCAGCAGGAAGCCACTGGAGCCATCTGACACTGGAGGGGTTTATGTATCTCCAAAGACCTCTTTGGCCCCTGTGAGGGAAACAGACATTGTGGGGACGTTCCAGAAGTCAAGCTAGAGGAGGAACCAGTCTGTAAGGTGGACCCCCTTTGTGAAAATTCAACCTGTGCAAGAAGCCAACCATCAAAAGATACATTGGACGTGATACAGTCGGGGACACTCGAATCCAGAGAAGTTAAGTGAGTTGGGTGATTGCCCAGGACAGATCCAGATGAGGGTTCATGATGCAGACCAAGGGGAGTGAGGGGACATGCAGGCAAGTGCCATTTATTTTAACTCCCCCTACTTTGCATTAGTCACCAGTTTGGTAATGGGACAATTTCAGCCATCTGCAAGTAATCCGAATGCCTTTACTCACCTGCCTACCCACCACCCCCAGAGAAAAAAAAAAAAAGGAAGCCAAACCCAGAGTGTGTACGCCTGCATTCTCCACAATCATTTCTCTGTATTACAGCTCTTGTCATCTTACATTATACATGAATAACTAATCAACCAAACACAAACCCACTGATGAAAAAACGCATGTTGGATCTAGAATGTGAGCAGGGTAAAGAGTAATATTAATTTCACTGGTAAATAACAAAATGGGAGCAAACACGAGGGATGTTAAAATGAGAATCATGTTTCTGAGCACGTCTGGGAAAGGAAAGTTTCCAAGAATCAAGGGAAAGGGAGAGAATCGGATGAGGTGAGCCATACTTGGCCATTGTTTTTTTCTCATGGCATTCATATGTGACCATAAGGAACATCATTCTGGGTTAGGCCAAAGGGTCATTTAACCCACCATTCTGTCTGCCTCACCCAGATGAACAATTCATGTAATGATGATCTTCCACTGCTCCCTAATGGACAGGTAGATGTTAGTCTCAACGCACCAACCAATATCGACATGGGCTCCAACAAAACCTTTTGCTCTTTGAACATCCACAGTGCATTGCACCATTCTAGGTATGCAATATGTGCTCAATAAATGCATCCTTTCACAAACTTCCTAAATGAAGCCCATCTCTTCCTTCATCATTTTCCTAAAAGGTCTTTCTTAACCACTAAGGATGAACTCCTAATCTTCACATTCAGTGAGTGGTTTCAAAATGTTTTAGCCTTCCTCTTTGATGTCATAATGGCATCTGACACTGCTGAGACCCTTCAATCGTCTTTTGTGACTCTGGACTTTCTCAGTTCTAATCTTTCTCACTCATGGTCTCTCTTCTCTGACCTCCAATGATGTCTTTTCCTCATTCTGCACTTGAAAGTACATATTCCACAAGGACTCTGCTTTTCTCTCTTGTCACTCTTTCCTTATGAGAAATTAATTGCGTCTCATTTCAAATCAATGCATGTATCTATCATCATCTGTCACATTATATGCAAAGTCCCTGCTTATGGGCCTGTCTGTCCTACTAGACTTCAAGCTCCTCAAAGACAGATATCCCAGTGGGTTCCTCTTTGTGTCCCCAGGGCCTGGCACACAGATCTGGGCACTCAGGAAATGCTCAGTACACACTGGCCCACGGAGCTGACTCCATCCTTCCAACTATGCCTGGAGGTAGGTTGGGTACAAAGTATTATCCCCGTTATATATAGAGGGCACCCCAAGGCTCCCGGAGGTTAAGTAAACATTGGAAACGTGATTCCTGCTCCTGCCTACGGAGACTATGTCTTCAGTGCAATAATCATTTTGCTATTGCCAGTTGTAAGAAGACCGTGAAGCTAATAGAGATGCTGTCTAAATACTGACGCCTGATCCTTTTCATGCTCCTCTGAACAGGCTGGAATTTGCCAGTGCCTCTCTTAAAATACAGCCCGCAGGACTGAGCATAAAGCTGCATGTGGCCTGACCCGCCAGCACGCGCTGGGAGTATTGCTTCCCCCCTTCCACACTCTGCTGTGCTATTAATAGAGCCTCCGATTGCATTAGGGTTCTCAACAGCCTCCTCGCGCTGTAGGTTCACATCAAGCTTGTGATCAGCTAACCCCCGGGGTCTTCCTCGTGAATGCCTTCTGTCAGGCCAGGCCTCCCCGCCCCCAGCCACTTGGGCAATGGATTTTTTGAATGCTCATGATTATCCGTGACCCAGACTAGAAGGTACAAAACCAGGTCTCGCCCTCCTTTCGAACGCAGCATTAGCTGAGTGGGTGACGGGGTCTCGGGGGTCTGTTCAGAACCCAGAGGTGGGGCCAGCCACCGTGGAGGGGGCCTCTGGCATCGGCAGACCCACAAAAGTAAGAGGATGATGAGGAAATTAATTTTCTGGTTCACTTCAAATTATTCTTATGCTCATTTCGACTCCTCTTGGATTAGGGTCCCTTTCTTCATCGTGTTCTAATTCTGGGTGTTTATATGCACAGCCTCTTGTTCCTCCCACCCGTGGACACAGCCACACTTGTATTTCTCCTGCCCTCTCCGAGCAGTAGTATTTTTAGCCTGAATGTCTTGCTCAGCAATCGGCTCTACAGCCTATCTCCTATTGTTCTCACATCTAATATTTTTCTTTTCCTTTTCTTTTCCCCCCTCTGTCTCTCTATGTGTGTCAATACCATATTTGGCTAAACAGATCTGATTTCAACCTATTCGAATTCCCCCTTCACAGATGACAACGCTTTCTCCCTCTCCTTCCTTTCTTTTAATTAGTTTTGTCAGCCTCTTGGAATTGGCTGATTGGGAATTGTAGAAATCGCAGCGTGGGCTATTGTGGTGCGTCTTGGCGTCAACTCCAGGAACCCTCTGGATATCGGGGGACTTTGGTCTCAGTTTGATAGCAGGGCGTGGGGCCCCGCGGGAGACACAGCTTGTCTTTGCTCGGCCAGGGGAGGGGATTGAAATGTGGGGCGCAAGAAGGCGTTCCCTCCGTTCGCCAGACGAGGGCGCTCAAACACACGGTCCTCCCAAGTTGGAATTTCTCACCCCAAAATAGATCTTGTCGGGTTGGAGGCCGGGAAGACTCAAACCTGTGATAGGAGGGCACTACAGCTATGCTCCTTATTGCTGCTTTGGCCACCTCCTATACTGTGTAAATGGTCAAAAGCAAAGAATTTTTTAAAAGTAGGCCCAAGGTCGCCCAAGTTCATGTGCGATGTGTGGGTCTGTGAGCTTATTGCTGGCGGACCGGTGAGCTGATGGGGCCCAGGGACGGGCGTGGAAACGACTCCGGGCACGGTGGGGGTTCACAGACACAGCTGTGTGAGGGGCCCGTGTGGACGCGCCCTGCGTATCTGCAGCTGCGATAGTCGCAAGGCTGGTGGAGAGGCGTAAGGGAAGGTGACGGTGCCACCGTGTCAACCGCTTCCAGGTGGAGTTGAAAGGCGTAGGCATTTTCATCTGGGGGCCCTGGCACTTTTCATCAAGACTAAGTTGGTGACTGATTAAAAAGGAGAAATGGAAGAAGGAGCCAGAGAGGCCAGAGGAGAAAACGGTTTCCAGGTGGAGAGGACTTTGACAGAATGGTGCCCTAGTGCTGGGACTCAGCGGACGCCTGCAGTGTTCAAGCGGCCCAGTGTGCTCTCACCCTTCCAGGTGGCGCTCTGCGACAGCCGGGCCAGGAGGGGACCGGCTCCCTGACTACCATGCGGTGGAGGTGTTTAATAAAATATTTACCTACATGTTTAAGAATAATGATGACATAATGACAAACTGCGGTTAAACAGCCTTAGGGTACATGGGCGAGCAGCCCTGGAGCATTTTTAATCAGAATGGTATCTTCCTGTTTAATTCCTGAGGCTTGTCTCTGTGCCCACCATACCCACACTGGGGCCCCGAGAGAGCCCTGGTCAGGGAGGGGGGCTCACCAGACTGGCACACGGTGTCCCTTGCAGCACGCTGCCACTTGGAGGTGCTGGAGCCAGCCTCACTCCCAACCCCAAGCTACAGTCCACTTTTCCAACACCTCTGCAGTGGTCACTTAACAAATGATATTGATTAATTACAAGTCTATCGCTTTCTTATTCAGCTAGATTTGTAGGCACTGTGTGCCCTGGTTAGGTGTGATAGTTTGGAGTTAGAGACAAGGAAGCAGGAAGGCAGGGGGGAATGGAAGGGAGTAAAACTCTTCAATGGCAGCGCTAGATTTCTAGCTATGTCCAGTGTGAAAAAGGAAAACAGGAATATAGAAAAAAATTTTGGCCAAACACGTGTTTTAGGTTCCCTCCCCCCCTTAGGGAGCTTTATGCATTTTCCTCCCCAATTTGGGGAAAAAAATAAAGAAAACAAATTTCTCTATAATTTAAAGAAAATAAACCTTTATGTCTCTAAATATAGCAAATGATGTTCGGAGCAAATCAATTACACATACAGATATTTGTATGTTAGATCAGTAAAGACCATTTGAAAAGTATCATCTCACTTCCTCTCAGCCTCATACCCTACCACCTTTTTTGTGTGTTTTGACATTTTCCAGATTTTTAATGCATTCAGTTATGATGGGTAGAATGATACCATCTTGGCTTTCCCAATATTATACAGATCCAGAAGGACTGACTTAAGATCTCTACACATATGCTTATTTCCTATTTTTTTGGGAGGAAAATAAACTAGCTCTGAATTTAAGAGCATGCTCAGAAGTCATGATTCTAGACGAAAGAAGCTATTTATTTATTTAAGAAAGATACAAAGGGCCCATTACTTTTAGACATGGAATTTATAGTTGGTGAAATTTTCATGAATAAAAACTCATTTCACTAAATATTTTCTAGTAAAAATATGGTTTGCCTTTTTGGTGCAGAGTCTGCCTTGGCTGTTTTTAAAAGTAAGGCTTATGAGACCAGAGGAGACTGATAAGTGAACAGCCTCTTTAATAAGAGAGGCGCCTGGCGTGGCAGTGAAATGCAATACCCCAAAGTAAACAAAGAGCATTGTGTGAAAAAGAGCAAGTTGAAATTAATCTTGCTTTTCCTATTTGGAAACATGCTCATGGTTGTTAGTAACTGAGTCAAGACATTTAAATCATATATATATACTTTTATATCTTGACAGCGACCTTTCATAAGTGTACAGTGGGGATAAGAAGATGAGCAAAGCCATGCTGCAGAAAGAGCATTTCAGTTAATTGAACATGAAATGTGTTGCAAACTGATAACATTAATAATACATGATCACGACTTTATATCTAATATGTAGTTCATTTGGTCAGAATCTAAAGCATTCTATAAATGTTAGCATATGAACGCTGTTGCAAACTTACAAACTAAGCCACCATATTTTAGTGCATTTTGAAGTATCTCTTTATTAGTTATCTTTGCTGTGTAACAAATTACTCCAGAACTCAGTAGCTTCAAATAACACATATATTTTTATTTTAACATGAATCAGGAATGGCTTAGTTGTGAGGTTCTGGCTCAAAGTCTCTCATGAAGTTGTAGTCAAGACATTGGCCAGAGCAGATTAGCAATCATCTGAAGACTCGACTGGGGCTGGCTGAACTAATTGTAAGGTGTCTAACTCGCCATCCCTGCAAGTTAGTTCACAATGTTCATGGTAAACTTCAATTTTTCTTCACGTGGACCTCTGCACAGGGCTGCTTGAGCATCCTCATGACGTGGTGGTTGGCTTCCCGCAGAGCAAGTGATCCAAGAAAGCAAGCCAGACAGAAGCCACAGTGTCTTTTTATGACCTAGCCTCAGAATCCATCCACCATCCCTTCCTCCACATTCTGCTCCTTTGAAGCCAGTTACTAAGTACAGCCCACACTCAAGGGGAGGGCAATTAGATTCCATCTTTTGGACAAGTATTAAAGAATTTCCGAACCTATTTTAAAACCACCATATACCTTATTTACATATGGGGCAGTTGAGACTGACAATGGCTTATCTGCACAAGGTCAACGAGCTACTAGTAAGACCCCAAATGGAAGGCAGCAGGCTTTTTCAAAACTTCTCCTCTGCTCTGCCATCTATACACAAAGCAAAACAGAACACCCACGTTCCTGAAAGCATTGCACACAAATCCCAAATCTGCCTCTTTAAAATGTTCAAGATCTTCTAAAAGTGGCAGGAGGCTTTATGTTTGGAAATGGATGAAAGGGACGTGAGACTGGAAGGGAGGAGTCAGCTTTTCTTCTAATCAGCTCTGGGACCTTGAGGAAAAAAACCCCACTTCTCTCAGGGATGGTTTCCTCCTTTGAAAAATAAGAGGGACTAGCTGAATGGTTTCCAAACTTGGTGGCCTTCAAGGTCCTCTGGGGAATTACAGACTCACTGGCTTTGCATTATATCTATGAGATCACAGTCTCTAGGAATCCGTACCATTAAAAAGCTTCCCGGGAGTGTAGTGAACTGTTAAGCAGACAGTAGGAGCTGCCGGACTAGAGGATTTCTCATGCTTCCAGTTCTAACATTAGCTTAACTCCTCCTTTCCAACTGGGTGTGGCCGAATACATGGTTGGTTCTCAACTCTTGCTACAGTCATCAGGAGAACTTTTAAAAAATTATGATGCCTGGGGCCCTCCCTAAGCAAAATAAACCAGACATTCTGGGGCGGAGTCCAGGTATTATTACGGTTTGTTTGCTTGTTTTCATCAGGATGTTTAAAACTAATCATGTTCAACCTTGGCTGCACATTAGAATCACTTGGGGAGCTTTAAAAGAGCCTGCTGCCCAGACTGTCCCCCAGTCCAATTAAATTAGGCCCTCGTGGGTGGAACCAAGCATCAGTATTTTTTAAAGTTCCCAGGGTGATTATAATGTACAGCCGAATTGACCTATGTTTGCCTCAGTTGAGATAATTCCAATGCTAACTCACCTATAAAGGATTATTCAGAAGAAAAATCAACATTTATATGCTGCCGTACTCTAAGGGAAAAAAATGCATTTGAAATGGGAGATATTAAAATTTTGAAGTGGAAGATATTAAAAATTAAATGGAAATGATTTCCATTTGTGGCAACATGGCAAACTAAATAACTTGAAAATCCTCCCATTAAAAGGCACCTATAAATACTGGTCAAAATGCAATAAACACGCATGGAAGTGAGCTCATGGGACGGTAAGGAAAGGCCCCCAGGGTCAGAAAGAAGAAGGAGATAATAGCACGGTATGTAAGGAAGCTGAGGGAGAGCTGGTCTTGGGCAGTTTTGCTGGCCTTTGGGTCCTGAGCTTTGAGCATTAAAGCAGGAAGGAGACCACACTTCAGGTCCATTAAAAGTCAGGATATGGAACGAGAACCCTGATAAAGTGGGAGCCCTCAAAAGGCAGAGTCATTAGCAAAATCATTTACTGGAAAAATAATCTCCCCAATGGCAGAGAAAGACAAGGAAGTGCACCTGTCCTGACATGGGTTGAGGGTAGGGGAAAAAAGGCTTTACTGAGAATTTGGGATTACAACACGCCTGCTGATGGAGTTTGGGGCTAGAATTTATACTACCAGATTGGTCTGGAAACACCAAAGCTGAGAATTAATATAAAAATACAGAACCAATGCCAAACTACACAATGTACGTGGGTACGACCCTCCACAAGCAAGATGGCGTACGCACAAGGGTCCCAAGAAGCTCAAACAACAGAACTATGAGACAGACTATAAAGTTTAAAATTATTAAAGACATAAAGGAACCCTGAGAAAACAACATAACACTATAAAAAGGTAGATCTGAAATAGAACTAAATAGAATTTCTAGAAATGACACATATAGTTATTGAAATAAAAAGCTCCGTGGTGAGTTAAACAGTACATTAGACAGAACTGAAGAAAGAACCGCAGGTGGATCTGAGAAAATTGCCAAGGAAGAGGCAACGAGTGACAAAGTGAAGGGAAGTCTGGGAGATTCTGAGTATGCTGGACAGAAGGAGAACGTGCATTATACGTCGAACACAGGAGCCAGAAGGAGAGAATGAGAGGGAGATTTCATTTAGAGAATGGCTGAAAGTTTTCCAGACTTGATGAAAAACGTGAATCCCAAGATTATGTATGTATAATACAATGAGTCTTGAACCAGATAAATAACAAGAAATTCATATTGAACACAGCAGAGTAAAAATGCAGGAAACCAAAGACAAAGAGAAAATCTTCAAACTAGAGAGAAAAGACAGATTACCTACAAAGGAATGACAATTAGACTGATAGCAAATGTTTCAACAATAAATGGAGAAATAAGAAGACATGGGCTATTTTAAAAAGTGCTGAAGTCAAGTAACAGTCAATCTAGAGTATTACACCCAAGGAAATCATTATTCCAGAATGAGAGTCAACTATCACATTTTTATACTAGTGGAGATTATATTATATCACTCATATAACCTTTCTGAGAAAACTACTAAAGGGGTTTCAGGGAAAGGGGCTGATACTTAGAAGGAAATTGGTAAACATGGGTAAATCTAAATGATGAATTGACTGCATATGAAATTACAGTAGTGATTAAAATGAAGGATATGCAAACCAGGTGGATCTAAAATAACAAGCAACACTGACAAGTAAAATGAGAGTGTAAATGAAGTTGAATCAATCAGAATTTTGAAGTTTTAAAATAAATAAAAACAAAACAGTATTTTATTTCATCATTGATATGTTTGATAAAACATTTTAAAAAGCAAAAGAATAATAAATACAAGATTCATATTGGTGGAGTGAGATGGGGAAGAGCACATAGATAGATGCAAGTCATTGTTTCTATTTTAATTCTCCGGTGGGATAATGGGTTTACAGATGCTCATGGTATCAACAAATAAAACGGGGTCATGAGTATACTCAATGATGACAGTGTGTTGTACCAGAGATTGTGACTAATATATTTTTGTGCCCCTGAGATCCATTTAAAAATATCAGCAATTACAATAAATGTAAATAAACTAAACTTACTAGCTAACAGAATAAATAAATGAACAAGAGCCAGGTTTATACTATTTACAAGAGACTCAAGTAAAACTTTAGGCCATGAAAAGGTTGAAAGTAAAAGGATGAAAAAAGACAGACCAGGCAAGGGCTAGCTCAAAGAGCAGTCATAGTTATCACAGACAAAGTCGACTTTAAAGCAAAAAGCATTAGTGATGAAGATCAACTGTGCCAATATTAAAGCAGCAATTCACTAGGAAGACAGTAAATCTAAGCTTGTATGCGCCTAATAACATACTGTCCAAAACATAAAGCAAAAGGTGAAAGAAGTAGAAAATGCACAGTTCTAGTGGGAGATTTTAACAGTTCTTTCTGATGCACCTGATAACATACTTTTAAAATACAGACTAAAATGTGAGAGATTTACAGGAGAAATTGGCAAATCTTGTCATATAGAAATTTTAATGTACCTCTATAAAAAGTGATAGCTCAGACAGACAAAATAGTAGTAAGGCTATAGAAAATCTAGGTTAACAAAATTAACAAGCTTGATCTATTAATAATAGACCCATACAGAATGCTACACTTAACAATGAAGGCATATACATTCTTTTCAAAACCACCTGAAATATTTATAAAAATTGACCATGTACTAAAGTAAGTTTCAATAAATAACAAAGAATCTGCTTCACATATACCATATTCTTTGATCCTAATTCAGTTAAGTTCAACATTAATAACTAAAAAATAACTTCAAGTACCCTTAAAATACACATGTATGGATTCATTGGTCAAATTAAGAAATCACATCTGAAATCTAAGCATTTTTTTACCTAGATGATAATAAAAAGTCTATGTATCTTGTGGAATGTAGTTTGAGTGGTATCTAGAGTGAAATATGTAGTCTTAAATGTAAAAATCAGGAAATAGATGGCTAAAATTTAATTTCCTAAGCCACCAATTCAAGAAATTAAAAAAATAGCAACAGAATAAACCTGAAGAGAGGAGAAGGAAGGGAATAATATATGATATATATTATTAATGCAATTCCATGTCATATTCTTATATATAGCATGCCATATATTATATATACTTATATAGTACAAACAAGAACATAATATATAATATATAAGAACAAAAATTACTGAATCAGAAACAGTGTTAACACTAAAATCTGATTCTTTGAAAATACTAATAGAAAGTAGAAAGAAAAAACTAGTTAAAAAAAGATCTCTGGCACAACTGATCTAGATCAGAGAAGATATGTATAAAATACTATTTGGAATGAAAAAATAAACATTATGGATAGATATACCAGAGATTAAAATATATAAACAGAAAACTCTGAATAGCATTTTGTCAATGTATTTGAAAACCTAGATGGTATGGATAATTTCCTTGAAAAATATAATGTATAAAAATGGATTCAAGAAGAAAATAGAAAACCTGAACAGATCTATAACCATTAAAGAAATGGAATCAGTAGTTTAAAAATCAACCCACGAAATAGTCTATCCTAGACCCAGACATTTACCGGCAAGTTCTACCAAACATTCGAGGAACACATAATTCCAATCTTATACACACTGTTCCAGAAAATGGAAAAAGAAGGAACATTTACCAGTTCATTTTATGAGGCTAGTCTAACCAGACAAAGTCAATATGAAAAGGGGAAAGTGCAGCTAATTTGACTTATAAACATGAATACAAAAACTCCTAGAATGAAATCAAATGTTGATCTTCATTTGTTCATTTGTCCATCCACTCATTCATTTATTCATTCAATAATTATTTATTGAATGTCAACCGTGCACAAGCAGGCACTGTGCTGGGACGTGGAGAGCAGAAAGGGATGGGAGCTTATGGCGTGGTGGAGGAGACGGGCAATAAAGCAAATGATCACACAGGGTAAGGTACACAGAGGATGTTCTGGCAGGGTAACAGTGCATGCCAGGCGCATTCGACCCTGGCAGAGAGGTCTGGGGAAGCTTTCTAGCCCTATCAGTATCGTAAGAGTAGATGTCGGAAGACTGTTTTGGAGGATGTTGCAGGGCCTCAAGTGGGAGATCTGGGATGTAGTAGCAAGAAAGATGGATTTGTGAGATACTTTAGGGAAATCCACAAACCCCCCTAATGGATTGCACATGGGACGGGCGAGGAAGAGGGTCTCTAGGATGGGTGGGGTCTCTTCACTGACAGAGGGAACCCTAGAAGAGGTTCAGATTTAGGGGAAAAGAGCATGCATGTAGTTTTGGACATGTTGAGTTTGGGGTGCCTTTAGGAAAGCTAAGTGGAGATGTTGAATAGGAAATTGACTAGAGCCTGGAGCTGCTGGGAAGGTCAGGGCTGAAGATTTTAATTTGAGCGGCATCAGCATGTAGGTGATATTTAAACCCATCCTGGAAGATTGAGTTTCAAGAAGGGAGTGTCCAACATTGTCATGGGCTGTTCAGACTTTAAGAGGAATGAGGGCTGACATTGTGCTGCTGGAATTCTCCTGACATAGGGGCTACATTGAGTGAGTGAGCCGGAGAAGAAATGCATAACAATAACAATAATAATAATAATAAGCTATTACAAATAATATAGTGTGAAGGGGCAGCACGAGGGAGTTTTTTGGGGACAATGAAATGCTTTTGCATCTTGATTATGGTGGTTACATGACTCTGCATATGTAAAAACTCATAAAATTATAGATCAAGAAGCATAAATGATACTGCATATAAATTAAAAATAAATAAGTAAAAACAATGTAGTAACATGGACTTGAAATCCAGTTCTTTCTCAGGCACTGACTTTGTAATTGCAGCGCTAGCCCCTTTCCGGGTTTTAAATCAGTTCAGTAAGCATCAGCTTGTACAGGTCTACACCAGGGAAGAAGGGCTCCGCACTCTCGCCTTGTGAAGCACAGACCTATGCAGGCAGCAGAGCCAAACAGCATTGGACTGATGGCACAGCCCCCCTTAGGAAAGGATAGACTGGGGTGGGGTGTAGCCTGGTGAGTCTGGCACTTCTGAGATCCTGATGTAAAATGAGGGGGGGTTGGATCGGGCAAGGCCTTTCTACCTACAATGGCCTGTGGTTTCACTGTAAAAATCCACAACACAATCTAATTAGCTCTTGTCTGCATTTTGTTATTGAGAATAATCATGATAAACAATTATCATTGTAACAACTGGCTCTTCGACACATGAGACCCCAGATGATTTGGGAAGCAGCTTGGAGTGACGGGAAATGCTCCGGTTTGTGGTTTAAAGCCTGTAAAGCACCTTCTAAAAATCATATTGAGTAGTGATTGATCATAAACACGACCCATACAGGTTTACAATGAAAAAGGGACTTTTACCAGTGGTTCACTTCAATTCCTCACCCCTACCTCATCAATCCTGTCAAGGAGGAATTATCCCAATTTCGGGGACAGGGAGATTAAGAGTCCGGTCCCCCAAGGCTTTTTGGGTGGTGTGGATATTTTCCAAATATTTCATTTTTCCAAGACCCACAGTGGATTTGGTATAGTTTTGGTGCGAGTGTATTCCATTGTCTCCTAATCCTATGAAAATTAATGGAAAAGTGTTAATTGGTCATCAATTCATGCTTCACATTAATCTGAGTATTTGATGAACCACAACTTTATGTTGCCCCTCATGACATATTAACTCAGTTTATTGTAATAATTTAAAACAATATGGATAATTGTATCCGTATTGTTTTAAATACTCCATAAATTGAATCCAGCCTCAATCTGGCTAGCCTGGAATCTGCTGGAGAAGCGTGCGATGTCTTTGGAAAGCTACAAACACCGTCTTTCTGGAGTTTTCAAGGCACAGAGGGATGAAACCAGCATTCATTAAGCACCTACTGTGTGCGGGGACCTGTGCTGCAACACAGTGCTCCTAGGGTGGGGAGAAGGGTGAGCCTGTAGCTTTCTGCTACCCCAGCTACCTACCCCCCACCCCCGCCCCCAGATCGTGAGAGGTCTTGGGGCTATTTCAATGCCACGTATTTTACTCCACTGGAATACAAAGCCTGAGAAATAACAACATATACAACAAACATGTTAGAGAGGGGTTTCCTGAAATAACCACCCTTCCCAGCCATCCCAGAGACGCTCCAAAACTTTTTCTTACTATACACAAACATTTGCTTTGAACCCCAATTGTTTGACCTTGACCCCTATAAACCTATTTTATTACATTTTTAAAACGCTGTATGATTAACGCGGCAAGCCTTTCTTGTGCACTTTCTCGCCACTGGAATCGCGTCAGTTTCTCAAAGTTCCAAAATAACCTTTCCCGGGCACGGATTCGTACCTCTGCTGGGGAAGGGCGGGGAGCAGCGCAAGACGTGCCGGTGTAGAGCGAGAGCCAGAGAGAACTTCCAGCGCGAAAGGAAAATAAAACTTGTGGCTGGTGTTTGTGTGGGAGGGTCCCCGCCATCCTGAAGCCCCCCGATCCTGGGGGGTCTCGGGTGCCGCCCGAGGAGCGCCAGGGTGTGGGTTTGCTCCCGACGTCCTTGACCTAAATTTCTACGCGGTGGCTGGAAACAGGGCGCAGAGCAGGGCGGGCGGCCGGTGCCATCCCCGGATCCTGGCGGCAGGGGCTGGCAAACTTGAATGGAGAGGCCGAACTGGAAGGGGTGGGGGGCGTCTTCTCCCAGGTCCGGGTGAGGAGCCGCGAACAGCTCCCCGCGCCTCCCCCTCCCCCGATCCACCCTCCCCGCGGCAGCCCATGTGATCCCGGGAAGTCGGGGCGCGCTCCCCCTCGCCCCGCGCCCGGCCAGCCCGGAGGCGGGGCCCCCTCGGGCCGCGGGGCTCGCGCGCCACCCCCGTGGGTCCGGCCTCTGGGGGCCGAGTGTGCGCGCGCGGGCAGGCGGGGGCCGCACCGGGGTGCGTGACGTCACCGGCATTGGTTACACGACGTTCTAGAACTCCGCCCCACGTGCGCCGGGGAGGAGGGGGAGGAGGAGGAGGAGATGGGGGTGGGGAGGAGGAGGGGGAGAGGTGGGGATGGGCCGGGGGGGCGGGGACCGGGGGGTGTGCGAGGCAGCGGGGCTGAGCTAAGCCGAGCCCACGTGTGACGGCTCTAGCCGCTGCCCCGGCTCCGCCGCTCGCAGAGAGATTCAGAGGAGCCCGGGCGGGGGGGAGGAGGAGGGGGAGGAGGGAGCGGAGATCTCGGGGCTCGGAGCCGGCCGCCGCTCCGCTCCGATCGCTGTGGGGCTCGGTTTTTTGGGGGTGGGGGGGCGGGGGGGCTCAGATATGGAGGCAAATGGGAGCCAAGGCACCTCGGGCAGCGCCAACGACTCCCAGCACGACCCCGGGTAAGTTTCCAGCCGCTGCCCACCGCGCCGCCTCGGGCTCGCTCTCCTTGCAGCGGCGGGGACGGCGGTGCGCGGAGCCCGGCATCTCCCGCGCCCCCCCGCCCTTCCCGCGCGCCCCCCCCTCCGTGGAAGTTACACACCTTTGGATTGCATTTCGCCGTCACCTTCTCCCCCACCCCACCTCCCGGCTCTCGCTCGCTCGCTCCCCGCTTTCCTTTTAGCTTTTGTAAGTTACACGTCAAAATGGCCGATCTGACATCGGTGCTCACTTCTGTTATGTTTTCTCCCTCTAGTAAAATGTTTATCGGTGGACTGAGCTGGCAGACCTCACCAGGTAAGGGAGGGAGGGGGGGACGCCTGGGTCCCCCCCTTCTTGGCTTCTTTATTGCTCTTTGTTATCCCGGTGTAGGAGCCCCCCCCCGCCATTGGCTCCCCACTTCTCCTGTGCAAGGTTATTTTTTTTTTTAATAGCAAATCCTTTCCGAGCCCTCTACGCGACCTCTGTTGCCGAATTTCCCCCGCGTGTGCAAAAAATGCAAAAACAAAACAGAATAACAACAGAAAACTACTTTTGGTTTTTGTCCTTGATCAAAATTTGCATTGCTTTTTTTTTTCCACACCTTCTTCCCCCACCCCCCCATCTCTCTCTTTCTCTCTCTACAGATAGCCTTAGAGACTATTTTAGCAAATTTGGAGAAATTAGAGAATGTATGGTCATGAGAGATCCCACTACGAAACGCTCCAGGTAAACCATTCCCTTCTGGATTTTGTCTTTATTTTAGAACAAAGTTTAAGTTTTATTTTTGGAGGTGTCTTCGGAAGTAGCTAAGCGGATTAGAATGGGGCTCAGGCGCATGGCTGATCTCGAACGGCGCCCTATCCCCCCCATCCCCGGCCCCCCGTAACCCCAGAGGTTATTGTTAACTGCGGCTGAACTCTGGGTACGGAGATACCCATCTCTCCGCTTTAAGTCATTTTCCCGTGGCTGCTTTTTCTCTGTTTAAAATGACATTTCAGCTTGATTCACTTTTCATAGTTTTTTTTTTTTTTTTTTTTAAATGTATATTTCCCCTACACTCCCAGCTCCCCAAACTCTTAAGACCTCTCTTTGGTGGGCGAATCTCTTCCAAGTGCCGGGCTTTCTCCGGAATAAAACAAAGCCTTAAGAAAGGGAAGGGGAGGAGAGGAAACTGAGGTGTCTAAAGAGTGAGGCACCAGCATTTTCCAAGTTACCTCCACCCGCCCTGCCCCCGTTCCACTTCCCCCCCAAGCTGGATGTTTCTCCTCGCTACGTGGAGGGCTGTAGGCAGGAGGGGAATGGGGGGTGGCGAGAGGGAGTGGGGGCGCTTGGGGGGCAACTTTTGCTCCCCATTCAGCATTAGGTCTCACTCCTTGTTGCTTTCAATGGTGTCACATTTTCTTGTTTGTTTTTCTCCCTCTTTGTCTCCTTTCAGAGGCTTCGGTTTCGTCACGTTCGCAGACCCAGCAAGTGTAGATAAAGTATTAGGTCAGCCCCACCATGAGTTAGATTCCAAGACGGTAGGTTGCTTTTTGTTGTTGTTGTTCGCCCTTTTGAGGAACGATCTGGGCATTGACAGCCCTATTTAAAGGGACAGCGCCTTTTTTTTTTTTTTTTTTTGCTTCTTTGCTAGAGCTGGGTACTTTTATATACCAAGCTAGTGAGTTGGCTCAAAAGTTTGCCGCGGTGGCTGGGTTTGGGGTTTTCTTTTTAGAGCCCGTCCCAGGGCAGCTTCGGATGCTGCCAAGCTTAGGCTAGGCCGGGAGGGGGTCCGGCTCCGGGAGAGGCTATCTTGCCGGCCAAGGGACTGTGCAGAGAAACTCCACCAGAGAGCAAAAGCAACTTTTCTTTGTCAGCTGAGCCCAGCACGCCGTACCAACTGTGGCTGTGGGAATCGGCTGTGGGGCTCTGAGAAGCCACAGCCGGGGCTTCACCGCTGATGGGGACGGGGGTGGGATGCAGGGGAGGGGGCGCTAATTACAGGTCCAGGCAACAGGTTCCTCTTGGGGCACTTGGGATTTGGAATGCGGGTTGAGGAGGGAAGGAGACGCTGGCATAGCCAAGCCAGGCATCCAGTGGGTGACTCCAGATGGCGTGAAATCTAAGGCTGATAAGGCCTTGGGTTTCAAAGCGATTTTTTTTCTTCCTTTTTTTTTTCTCAGATCCTTCCATTTGAGTGTGGGTACTTTTATAGCATTAGAAGTTTTTAAAACGCAGAGTTGAAGGGGGAAAAGACCCAAGGTACAGGTCGGAAAAGGAAAGGAAGAAAAACTGTCTGTGTATAATAATAAATTTAAAGGTGGGGGGTGGTTTGCAGTGTTTTATTTAGCTCCTGTGCTGGCTTCCTGCCTCTCCTCTCTTCCCTTTATGTCTACCAGAATTTCCCCACAGTTTTTATATATTTGCCTAAAGTAGGGGCCTTAAAATGATGTGGGCGGGTTGCCTGGAACTTCACTTCTCTGTGTTAGGTAGTGGGACAAGGCCAGAGATGGGGTTCTGGTTCCAGCTGCCTGTTCTGAACTTGGCCAAGTTGCTCCCTGCCTCTGGGTCTCAGTTTTCTCTTCTGTAAAATAAATGGACTGGGATGATCTTTCAAGCTCCTTTGGGCTTTAACATTGAAGGAAAGAGAAGAAAAGAAAAGAAAAAAAGGAAACTGGCAACTTTCCATGCACTTGAATTGATTTTGCAAATTCACCCTCTTTCTCTGGTCAAAGAGATCAGGTGCGTGCCCCTCTCCCCAAGAAAAGACCCCCTCTCCACCCACTCTTAGTGGCTTTATTCATTGTACTGGACTTGTCAGAGCTTGGGGCCCAACCTTTTTGTACTTTTATATAATTTAATTTGGGGAATAATCATTTGTAGGGTAATAAGGGATGTCTCAAGAATTTTTTCTCCTTGACTTTGGCTAGACATTTCAAAAAGCTAGTAAAATTAAGGATGCAAATCATTTCAAGGCAAATTTGGGAATTTATTATCCACCCCCTCTCCCTGCCTGGGTGGGAGAGCTAGTGTTTGGTTTCTGTGGTGGCTGGTGGGTCGGATCCTTCAGTGTCAGGTGCAAAGGCAGCAGTTTTCCCTCCCTGATTGTTTGTAGAGATGTTGTGGTCGCTATTATTTAGTATAACCTAGCTTTTGACTTTGTTTCAACGTTCAGTGCAGGAGGCAGAAGCGGTTGGTTTATTGACATGGAAACGAGGATCTTGTTTACCGTTACCTTAAAAGCTTTGTTTAGGTAACGGCCATTCACATCAAAAATAGTACCCTAGTCTTTTCCTAGAGGACTTGTAGATACAGTAAGTAGAGCTGTACCTAACTAACTAATGTTTTAATTTTTGTTAGTTTTCTTTTTTGTTTGTTTTTAAAAAATAGTTGACAGGGATGTGCAAAAGGTTGGGATTTGCCATGCTGAACTTGACCTCTCCTTTGCTTTAGAGATCTCAGCGTGTAAACTTTGCACACGGGAGAACTCGGATTGTGATTTAATTCGCTGATATCACCTCACACAATACAGGAGTTCTGAATTGGCTTTTCTAGTTTTGCGATTTTAGATTTTTTTTTTTTTTTTTTAGTGCTTCATTTTCTCCATTGCACCTGACTCCTTCCAGCTCCTGGCCCCTCCCTTGACATGTCCTTCACCTGTTACCCCCCCCAAACAAGGTGATTTCTGATTACAATTGTGTGCTGGTCAGCTAAAAAAAAAACATTTGGGGAGTGTTTATGAAAAGACGCCACTGTCTTACGTTTGGTCAACAGAATGGAAAATCCACACCTGTTGTATTTCTCTTGTAGACAAGCTCTAGTCAGTGCTGGACACACCTGTAGATGCAGTAATGTTAATCTTTACGAAAGGGTAGTTTCCTAGCTCAGAGGTTTTTGTCTATTTTAGTTTTTGAAAAGTAATCTCTCATTTCTCAGGTGATGTTTAAAGGTTAGAAAACACAATGCAGACTTTTATTAGGTCTTTAAGTCACCTTAATAAAAGTGGTAAATCCTTGCATGTCTTACTGGCTGGGGGTCCTGGGTGACTTAAGTCAGGGAGCAAAGGGACTGTCACCTGTGGTGTGCTTCCAACCTCCCCACCGCCATACTTTTCCCCAATGCATTACTCTTTTTTCCCCCATGGCAGAAGTGAAAACAAGGTTCACATTTACTTTTTAAAAAGGAAAATTTTTGATATGAAAGCTAAAGCCTATAAAGAAATAACTTGTAGCAATGTTTATGTTATCCTCTGTGTTGAATTTTACCCAAAGATCTGTGACATTTAGAAATCTAATGAAAACCAGCAACGGAAATTTTTAAAAAATTCCCTTTCTCCTCTTTTTATCTGTGCAGTGACTTTTTCCATCTCAAATCAGCCCGTTAGATTCAAATGCTGCTGTGGGAATTGTTTTGAGTTGTAAAGCTAGATCCTGACTGAGAATCATGTGCTCTGCAAGTGTCTAATTTGGAGTGGAGGATGTTTTTCCATTTGAATTGAGTTTGGTGTAGGGGACTCCCCTAATTATTGCATAGATTCTGACTTCTTTTGTTCAGTAATTTTTTTTTTAATGCTCCCCATGATGGGGTCTCTTTTCTAATTTGGGTTTATGTTGCTCATAGATTTTTACCCCTCGGTGTTCATAAAATCCAGCTAGATTTAGCTGATATGCTTCTTTTTCTTTTTATTATTATTTAATCTTTTGAGGTATAACTACAAAACAAATGATCCTTTTGATTAATCCTGGGTACTTTGCTATCAAGAAAACTAGTGAATTAATTCAAGCAGAGCCTTGTGTTGGATGTCTATGGGGAGTTTTTGGATGTTGTTGATTTTTAAAATTTTTGGAAGCCTCTTCCCCTCCTGTGTTGTCTAGTTTTCATCACGGAGAAGAAATACCATCCAATTACCTACTGCTGGAAAATACTTACATTTAATTTTCAGGTTATGATTTTTTTTCCAATGATAATGATGCTCCCATCTTTTCTCCCAGCCATGCATCACAAATTAGATGCAGGTACTATTTAATATTCAGCGTCTGTAGAAGAAAAAGCCCTTGCTTAAATAAGAATACGTGAGATCTGGTTTATTAAGAGCATCACACGCTGAAATGCATGGGGAAACATTTCAGAAAGGCTAGCTATATTAGTCCCATTTTGAGAGGGGTGGTTAAAGTTAAGATCAAAGTTTAAGGAATTTTCGAATTACTCGAGAAGTTAGTAAAAGCTGTGTTATAAGCCTGAGAAATGAGTGATTAATAATTAGGTGATTAATCATTTTTTCTTCTTCTTAAAGTACTTCATTGACTCCTGCTTCTCCATTTTTTTCCCAGATTGACCCCAAAGTTGCATTCCCTCGTCGAGCGCAACCCAAGGTAAGTAGGAGAATCAACAATAAGATTTGTAGCACTCAGAGATGGTTGCCAAGGATTTCAAGTCTCAAACAGAGCTTTGGCAATGAACTTTTGAAACCTGGTGTCCGCCGTTCCTTCAGGGTATCAGCGTGTGATGGTGAGAAGTCCAGGCAAGGAGTTCTGTGAGATAACCGTGCATCTCCAAGTTAGCCATCCCAAGGTGGGTTCTGAGCACCCAACTGAGGGCAGGGACACGTCTGATCCTTTGTGGGAGGACGTGGCTCCGTCTATTGCGATACTTGTGCACGCGTTCTGTTTATTTTTTAAGCATTGCTGAGATCGTATCAGGAAAAGTTGAACATTTCCTTGTGATTCTTTTCTGGAGGGTGCTCTTTGGAGGCCTTGTAACTTGGAGTTTATGGCAAGGAGTAGAATTTAAGTAAACAGCTTACCCTTTCTTGGGTAAAAACAACTTCATAGATCCACAAGGCCCTAACTCAGGAAGGAAGCAGTGGATGTCTTCATTTCAGGTTGGTTGGATGAATCAGGGTACACTTGAAACCAACAGTGCTGCTTATTTGTGCAAGTGCTGGTGCCTGGGTGGAGAAGTTCTGAAAATGTTGTAACCGTGTAAGAGTGGTACTACAAGACTTGCTTAAGGAATCGAGATAGGGCTTCACTTTTTTAGAAGTGTGTAGTTAACATAGTTTTCACCGAGCTTGCCAGGTGTGGCTGTGAAGCACACGGCCGCACGAAGCCTAAGGTTACATTTGAAGGGCTTATGGCTTACACGTTAAATTTCCACTTTTAGTTATGCTTTCTTGTTTCCTAGATAACATTGAAAGAAATATTTTTTTTCCCTGCCTCTTGTGGATTTGACATGCTTTTAGGAACAGGGGAAAAGTTGAAGCTTCTGATTGTAAGTCAGAAAAGGAAAGGGCTGTGGCTTTAGCAAATTCAGTTTATTTCTTTAAGCATAGTCTCCCAGAAGCGGAACCTTTTAATTATGTAAAGGGAGGAATGGTTTTGCATATTAATATAGAAAAAGTTGGCTGTTGTGGATGACATTTTGAGAATTTCAGGTCTGGAGCCTGCCACATGATTTATTTTCTTCCTTCCTTCTTTCTTTCTTTCTTTTTTAAGACGGAAACACAATTCCTTAAGTAAATAGAATGAAATATTTTAAGGCATTTTTTTCCCCTAATGATGAAGCAAAGGATAAGAATTAATGAACTAAAGAGATTAGATTATTTCTGTACTTAGCACAAACTATAGGGATTGTCTTAACCATGTTAGTTGCTTCCCAAACTATGTGTGATCCTTCACATTTCAGAAGGCTTCTGAGAATTAGCAGTGTTTCCTGGGTTTGGAAGAATTACTGTTTCTTCCATAAGTGTGAATCTTCAAATTTCCAGGTTAGTCATTGGATCACTCAGAACTTAGATCAGATTCCCCTAGAGGGAAACTGGAAAAATCCCTGACTTGGTCAAACCATGGGTTTGACCTATTTTCCTCTCCCCTTTGTTGTCCCCCTCCCCCAACTGTAAAACTAGGAAAGCAGTATTTCGCTTTAATATACTCTGCCCTTTGGTTTTTCAGTGATGCATGCGATGTGAAAACATGACAGAGTATTTCTGACACTTGTCAAAGTGTGCCTTCGTCCCCCAACGCGCAGTCCCACGTCTGGGATGTTTATAGGTGAATTGACAGACTTTTAGATCTGAGTTAACATTAAACCAGTGGGGGGAGGACATCTTTCCATGGAATTCTAGGGACTTAATAACACCTTTATTTTGATGGCCCACTTCACTTTACAAAGGACTTCGCCGTTCTCCGTCTGAATCCCAGCTCCATCTGAATCCCGGTGGCATTAGATGGTTGTCCCTGAGCAGATCCCCTTTTCTCAGTCTCAGTTTCCTCGTCTGTAAAATGGGAGTGATGATGGTAGCTCCCTCAGAGGGCTTTTGAGAAGAGTAAAAGAGTGTAGTACAAGGCAGGGGCCTCACCACTCATCACCATTGTCCACCATTTATGTTGTTGGTTTTCTCATCGTTGTTAGGATTGTTTACGAGGTTGGCAGCCTGGGTGGGTTCAGATGCTGATGATGCCCTTCCTCCTGGCCCTGTGAGTTTGGGCAAATCCCTTAACTTCCCTGAACCTTAGTTTCCCCATCTCCTAGAGTTTTTCTGCAGATTAAATAAATTAATAAAGGTAAAATGCTTAAAAAAAGAAAGACCTGGGGCACGGTAATAACCACGTGAGTGTTACTGGCTATTTTTAGTGTTATTTTTGTGAGGCCCTCACACCAATCCTGTGAAAGAGCGAGTAATTGAATTTGTGTGCCAGGCACCGTGGTAGGGGTTTTATGTGTGTTAATCTATTTAATGCGCATACGGCCCTATGAGGTGTGTACTAGTATCAGCTCCATTCTGTAGATGAGGAAACTGAGGCACAAATGGAGGTCCAAAAGACACACCCAGGCCTTCCCTCTGTGATATTATCCCATTGTTGACATCATCTGGTAGTATCTCTCCATCCGACCCTTGGGCCATCCTTTCAGATGGTTCTAGAGTTGCTCAACCCCGGTGAGGCCACCTGGTCATTGCCGAGGTTGTATGGTGGTTGGGAGTTGGGACAGAGTGGGGAGACCTTCCCTGTGTATGGTGATTCGCCAATAAAATCTGAGCCTGGCCACCAGTGTTTCAGACTGCAGTCAGTGTTGGGGACCAAAACCCAGCTGGCAGGAATATAGAACTTTAAGTCAGGCCATATTTATTAATTGTTTATCTGCCTTCAATAAAACTTCTGCGTCTCTGTCTTAGGGTCATGGTGCCAGGGTGAACCGCGCCCCTCCCCCGGGGGCTGGGTGAAGAGCTTGTAAATGATATGTCAGCGTGCGCTTCAGTTAGAATTCATTTCTCTGCTTCCTGGCTGTCCCTCCTTGCTAACACTCGCCAGAGAAATATTCCGTGGAGGTGTCAAAATAAGACCGGTGGAAAGAAACTGTAACTTAATACGCAAGAAAACCCGTGGCAGTGAAGAACAGATTTCATATTAGGACTGTCATAATATTCTTTAATGTCTCATATAAATAAAAATCTGTTTTGACCAGAATTTTAATGAGCGACCGGAGGAAGGGTTTTGAGTCCTGCAGTTCATTTATCCCCCTTTGCGATGTAAATGTTCACGTCGCAACTGAAGTATAATGGGGCTTTATTAACTCGTCAAGGGTCGACTCTTCGGAGACTAGTGTCCGTTAATTAGGGAAGTACATTTTGATCAGGAGAAGAAGAGAGGTCCCTTCTAGATCTTCCCATTTCTCCGGATGATTATTTCATTTTGTAAAATATGTAAGAGTTTCCCCCCGTATCTTTTTAAAAATTAAAGTGGTCATGCTCTTCTAAAAAGATGACTTAATTCGGAGCCATTGGAGAAGGGATGACAGGCATCCATCATTCTCTGCCCTTTCTTTGTTCTCTTTGGGCTGGAGGGTTGGCTGCCTGCAAGACTTTTGCTCCAGCTTGTGGCTTCTTTTTCGTGTGTGGAGGAAGCAGGAGCATCCTTCAGCGAGCGTGGAGTCTGGGCGTAACTCACCATCTGTCCTAATTATCCTTGTGTGTGAGAAAACATTCCCCCTCCTCTCCATTGCCGTTTCCTTCCTGAAGTTGTAGAGGCCAGACCCTTATCTGTCGATCCAGGGAGATCTCGGTTCTTCACCCTGATTCTACTTGCCTTGGGTCACAGCTGATGGCCATGGGCAAGTCACTTACGTCCCTCCAAGCCTCAGTTTCCTCCGCTGTAAAAGAGGGAAAATAGAGTCCCCACCACATGAAGGTGTTTTGAAGATAAATGCAAAATTCTTTGCTGGGAATATTTGCACCCAGCAAATATTTGCTGATTTTATCATTATAGAATTACTTGTATTTTCATAGGATAAAAAAAATTACGATGGCAAAACGACCTAAAGAAGATCTTAATTGGAATGCAAGCTCCCTGACGGCAGGGAGCTGTTGGCGCTCAGTAATTAAATGAATGAGTCGGATCTGGCCTGCCTTCTGCACAGCGGGGGTGGGGAGGTGGCTGCCACCCCGTAAAGTTATGTTGGTCGCTGCAGGTCACACAGTTACGTTGTGGCAGGATTGAGCTAGAGGCCAGGTTTTCTTCTTCCCGTCTTGTCCTTTGATGTGGCTTCAGGGCCCTGGAAGGTTCTCTGCTGAGCACGCGTCCAGATGGGTGCAGTGGCAGCGCGGGTGTTCACATGCACACCCCCTGTTCCGGGGGAGTGCTTTCTTGGCAGCTTCTCAAGGGCGAAGGGTGAGTTTTCGGCAGCTGGCCTTCCCTTGCCGCTGTGGGTCGGGTCATTCTAGCATCTTGCCATCTTGGATGATCTGCAGCTGTCATCTCGGCAGCCGCCGTTAACCGACCTGCCGGTGGGTTTTCTCGTTCCCGGCGAGGACGTGGTGGTGTGGCCGCAGCCCTTTTCCACAGCAGCGAGGACCTTGGAGGATTAGTGGCTTAGCTTCTTGTCGGCGAGCGCTGCTTCCTCCTGCGTGCTAAGTCAGTAGCAGGTGTCGGCTCAAAGAGGAGGGGCACCTTGTCCTACAAATGTCCTTTCCCTGGATTTTGCCTTTCCTCACATGCTTCCGTTTCATTGTTAAGGTCAGTCTCCCGGGACGCTGAAGCTCCTGTGTTCTGTGTCAGATGGTTTTTGGCTGACAGGTGAGCCTCCCCTGCCGCCTGCCTGCGGAGCGAGGAGGAAGGCAGTCCCTGAGGAGCCAGCCGACCATCTTGGGTGTCCCTTGAGGCGGCATCCATTCTTCATGTCCTATTTTGAATTTTTAAACCCAAACATTCTTCGGCCGAAAGCCCCGAGAACACACAAGGGAGATAACAGTTCATCGTCTCTCCCCTCCCGTTTGATCTAGAATGTTCATTTAACAAGAGCGCGTCTGATGCTTGTTAATAGCTACTTCTGTGTGTGCTGCACCCACTTTTGGAGGGATTCAGGGAACCCTCGGTGCTTCCTGCTGCCCACTGCGCACAGTCTGAACTTCCTAGCCTGGGACCTACCATCCTTCAAGGTCTGCACCGGGGTCTTTGTCTAGCTTCTTTCTCAATTCTTCTTTTGCTGTCCCTGGCTCCCTCTCGGAAGCAGTCACACTTCTTTCTCTGAATTTCCACAGTACTTTACCTTTCCTTTGGTTACGGCCCTTCCAACTATAATGAATTAGCAAAAACTCACGGAGCACATACATCCGTTAGGTGTTGTGCTTGGCGTTCACTCATTCGTTTATTCACTTATTGAGTGCTGACTGTTTTTGCTCGGCACTGCGTGAGGTTCTGGGGATAGTGTGGACAGCGAGACAGAGTCCCTGCCCTCAGGGAGCATTCCCTCTAGTGTGGCAGACACACAGTGAGCAGACAGGTGAGTCCGTGACACACTGTCAGGTCTGAACACCAAAGCCAGGTAGGAGCAGTGGTAGGGGTGGGGTGGACCGTGTCTCTTATTTTTTATTGCAGGATTAAGACTCTCAGATGGAAGCCATATCTTTTAATACAGTCACTTGCCACTTTTCAGTAGTTCAGTAATTATTTACCAAGTTTCTGCTCAGCACCAGGGACTGTGTTAGGGCACTTTGGTCTGAGTTTTATGGTTTTTAGGTCCATGCCTTATTGCTTCCCACCGGACAATAAACTCGAAGGGCACAAGCATATTTTGCCAAGTTGAAAAAAGCTCTTACTACTGCACTTTTGCACATCATAGGCTTCCATTTAGATGGAGTGAATGAAAAATGACAAAGGAGACACAGATCTTATCTTCCAGGGTATTAGCTCCAGGTTGGGATGAGGGGGGTGACCTGTGGTGCAGGAGGGGTGGGATAGGTACAGGAAAGGAGGTAGGAACAGCATTTCGAGGAAGGGAGATCTAAGCTGCTAGGAGGGGGTGGTCTTTTCCCCAGATTCTGCAGAACAGGTATGAAGGAAGAACGGCAGGAATGCAGTCCTTCCTTGCCAGGAACTAGGAAAGGCCAGAGCTCAGCTGTCACAAGGGGTGTGTGCTGCAGAGTGGTCTAGCAGGCAGCTTGGGAAGTGGGTTGGGGCCAGGAAAAGCAAAGGCATTTGTGCTTTCTTCGGTAGGTTCCGGGGAGCCTGTTGTACATGTGTGCAGGCTCATGAGATGCTCTGTAGGATGTTCTGGGTGCTTCTGGACCTGTATAGAAGCTGGGTCAGTGGTAGGACTATGGTGGATGCAGTTTTGTGGAGAACTTCCACCCTGGACTTGTGGGTTAAGCTGAATTCAGACTGGCCATAGACCCTTCTTTAGGAGTGAGGCTCTTGGCAGATACCACCTCTGATCTTTGGGGCGTGTGGCAGCTGACAAAGAGCTCTCTCGTTCTCTTGTTTCCATCTTTTACTTTCCTCTTTTCCTCCTTAAACAAGGGGCCACGATATAGACACAATTCCAGAGTTCTGTACCTTGTCCTTGCCTAAGCTGTGTTGGTGACCTCACTGTGTGTAGACAGTGCAATGTCATTTCTCGATATGGAAATCACAGATTGCCTGTGTGACACCAGTGTGTGTGTCCTGTGGCTCAGAGCAGTCTGACCTATGACTTCATAGGCAGTGTCTGCTTGGGGTCGCCCTTGGCTGAGTGGCTCCTTGGGTTTAGGAATCGCACGATCTCTGCTTTCTGTGTGGTGTGAGAGCAGGTGCGGCCCTGTGGCCGAGCACCCCGTGGTGGTTGTAGCAGCAGCCGAAGACAGTCGCTCCAGCTGGGACGTGTGTCCCCCTGGGTCCCACGTGGAACAGATATCCTCCGTTTCCCCTCTCTTTCGAGGGTAAATAGCACCAGGCTTCCAACCATCTGAAAAGCTCTTCTTAAGGTGGGTGCTTGGCTGCTATGCTCCTTTATTTTATAGTTCTGAGCCTTTGCATAGTCAAAAAGAAGAAATTCTAATTCAAAATAATGGCTGTTGTAGGTGCAGCACTAAGACTCTATACACTTAATGTCCTTTAATTTAATCCTTACAACTATCCTTTAAAGTAGTTATTATCTCCATTTGACAGATGGGGAAGCTGAGGCCTGAGAGGGTGAATAGCTTTCCTGGGACCACAGAACTAGACAGGGTCGGGATTGGCCTTGGGACCAAAGTCTGTCCACTAAGCCCTGCTGCGTCCAACTTGAGTGGGTGGAGTGTAGGTTCTTGCACTTTGCCGGAACCGCTGTGAAATGCTCAGGCTGAGGAATAGAATTTGTTATAGCCTGCCCAGGAAGCTTCAAGTTATTTTTTATTGGCTGATTTCTAAGAGCCTGTTTAGCATAGTTAAGTGCCACTTACCAGCTATGGAGTTTGGGACAAATCACTTAATGGTTTTGTGCCTCCATTTTTTCCTGTTAAATGGGATATCATCGGTCCCTCCACTGTAGAATTGTTAAGGGGATTAAATGAGTTAACGCATATGAATGGCCTAGGGTGATATCTGCATGTTGTGGGTACAGTGTAAGCGTTAGTTATCTGCTACTGTCCCCCAAAGGTGGCACTGCCCACATCATAAGAGGACCTCACCCGAGCAGCTCATAGATTGATTGGCACCATTGCCCCTTTCTAGGGGTGATGGATAGAACAGCACATTGAGATTGGAAAATTCTGTGTCGGTGCCTTGGCCTGCTCGTGGAGTCCTGGCTCTCGAGGCGAGATAGCATGCAGCCTTTATCTTGGGGCTGCTCGATGGCATTAGGAATTCATTTCCTTTTCCGTATCTGATGCCTATGTTTTGCTGCCTCTGAGAGTAAAGTCCCGGGGAGAGGCGAGGGAGCAGCTAAGACACTGCTGTGTGAGAGGTCTCCCCGTGAGCCACCTCTCTCCCAGTCCTCCTCTTTATCTGCCTGGGGGTAGTTCTCCCAATGACTGATCTGAAAGCATCACATTCATTTATTTGTCACTGGCTGTGACAGGCAAGTTAATGCTAATGGATTCTTTTTTTAGCCTGTTGTCTGGGATGAGTTTCTCTCAAATGTCCTGAAATCTAAGGCATTAGGGGAATGTGTAACTTTTATGGCAGGGGAGGATTTATAAGATAAATAGGGTTTTGTGTGCAAGGGCCTTAAATTTAGGTTTGGGGTGAGAGCAGCCGGTGAAGGTTGGGGGGGCGGATGTTGGGAAAGCACAGAATCTTCTTTTTAAGAAATCCATTCAAGAGCTCTAAATTGCTGTTTCTGTTTCAATTATGTGACGATTTCAAGGGTTTAGAAAAATCTAATAAAATGGTCTTGATGATGCATTCTGGGGAGAGAGTGCTTCAGAAGATCTAGGAGAATAAATTCCTTGAGGGTCAAGAGATGCTCGTTCCTGCCACCTCGGGCCTTCCTTCGTCTGGGTTTTTACATTTTTATTGTTTTGAAGGGCAGAAAATGGTGTAGGAATGTATTCAGGGCTTCATCTATACCCTCCACCGAAATGAATTATTCTCTTTGGGCAATTGCAAATAAACGGGCCTCTGCAATCTTTTTTTTTTTTTTTTTTTTTAAGCTGACATATTGTAATTGACTTTCAGGGCATGATTTGAGCACGTAGTGATGTTGAATAAAGCACCAAAGAGAAGAAACTGGAGGAGGGGAAAGAGTGAGGGGGGGAGGCCCTGTAAAAGTTTTTTCTTTCTCCCATCGCAGCTTTTGATAGTTTCCTAAAGAACAGAAGTTTACAATGGAAGCCGGCTTTGGGGCTGCCTAGGGGAACAGAGTGCAGAAAGACCTAGTGTAGCAAAATGTGATGCTGAGTGACATTAATGAGGTGACCGCTCTGGTGGGAGGGAGGCAAGGAACCAGCCAAGTCGTAGTTCCCATGACTTGCTCTCAGCCGAGTGTGTTTCCTTCTGCATGCCTGCGTGGTGCCTGCGTGCGTGTGTGTGTGTGTGTGTGTGCACGCACACGCCTTGTGTGTCCTAAGCCTTCCAATGAAAGTTTTAACACCAAACCCTGTTCTTTTTATTATGGTCTTCCCCACCCTCGAGAGGCCCCGTGTGTCAAGTTCTGTCCTCTGTTCCCACATGCCGGAAAGTAAAGTTTTAAACCTGGAGGCATTTTGTTTGACTTTCTGGTTACCTGCTGGAGCCCGGGTGGGTGGCGTGTGAGGCCAGCATCACAGAGCTGGCTGTTGCTGGAACATCAAAGCCAAGAGTGTGAAAAGTCAATATTCCCGTTTCTGAATTCCAGGGAGAGGAGAAGAGTAAAACCTGTGGATGTGCAGCTCCCCCCCCCCCCAAAAGGCCCCAGACCAATAACACTTCATATTGGTGATATAAATGGAACATTGCAACAGCTGCTTCTTAAATATTTTCATGTCTTGGAGAGTATTCGGTCTTTCCATGTTGTTCTTGTGCAAGAATTTCCAGTTACTCCAGAAAAGCCGCAGCATTTCGGGTGGCTTACCTGTTAGAGGCAGGGAACCTGGGTCTTGCTGACTTAGTGGATGAGACCTTGAGTACCCGGCTCTGTTATGAACCCGTGTTAGAAAGGAAGCTGGTACCTTTATCTTATTCCGTTTTAAACAGTGACCATTCTAAACAGCACTAGGCAAGAGTGAGAGATCTTAAGAAATGAAAAAGCCCAGGCAGGAGCTGGGGTGGGGTGGGTGGAGAAACTGTGTATTTACTGATGCAGCCTGGATTTTTTTTTTAATCCCTTTAACTTAGTTCCCTCTGGGATATCTCTCAAATGTGTCCTTTTTGTAGCTAGAGGCAAACAAACAAACAAAAACATTTCCACTTACATGTGAACTACTTAATAAAAACTAACGGGTAGGTTCACCGTCTCTTCTGCCTGGGGAACGAGGATCACATTGGGATGCTTGAATTTAGGGAAGAATTGGGTGGTGAGTCTCCACAAGGCTGCTCCCTGTATATGTTTCCTCTTCTGTTTTCAAAGCAGATAATTGGTTTTAGTAAGAACTTCTGACTTGATTAGGGGGCCCTTAGGAAATTAAAGTGTGTTTGAATTTCACAAGTATAATTTTAATTATACAAATTTTGCATTTTTCACTAGGGAGCCGGGTTCAGAACTTGTTTTCCTGCACTAATAGGGGTAGGATAGCTGATGATGGCAGAATGCCTTCCTTGAATTGCTTTGAAAATACAAACTCCTTGGATTTGAACATCGTTCTCCCCTGCAGTACATGATGTTCAGGTTAACGTCCATACACGTCCCACATCCTTGTGAAAAATGATTTTTTACTGCATCCACACAACTGCAGAACAGACTGACATAGTGGGGGTAGGGGGTGGGGGGAGCCTCATTATGAATTTTTCTGCTGCACTTGCTGAAAGAATTCAATTAAAGTTCTTTTGAGCGCGAGTCCTGCCCGGGCAGCTTGTGTCTGGCACGCTGCCACGTTAGCATGTTGTGATTGCCTTTATTGCCACATCATCCTGTTTGCTCGGAGCTTGTGTGTTCCCAGTGTCAGCTCTGCAGACGGCCTCTCTTTAGGATGGCCCCGGTGGATGAGAGTAGAAGGTACTGTGGGAACAGTCGCCTGGGTTCCTCCCCGAGCTGTGAAGAGATGGTGGAGTGAGGCTGATCAGACCACCTGGGCTGTGTTTTCAGGGCTACCCAGACAAAACCCCCAAGTGTCGGGGAGGCGCTTTGTGGGTTTGAACTCAGGCATCCTCAAACAACTCCCCCCTGTGCAGGCTCTAAAGAGCTTCCTAGAGACCGGCTGCTCCAGCCTTCTGGGCTCTTGTTTCAGATATTGACAGGAGAGATTGAATAGGACGATTGTTCGCGATAGGGAAATCATGAAACCGGCTCGTGAATGACTTGGTGTCACCCTACAGGTGAGGGCCTGAGACTACGGGGAGACAAAGCTGCAAATGTAGGCTGGTTCCCACCCCACCCAGCCCAGCCTGCACTGTAATCATTGACTGTTCGCATTACTTTCTGTCGAGGTGGGGTGTATGGCTTAGTGTTGCAGAGCGTGGACTCTGGAACCCGTGTGCCTGACTTAGGATCCTTGCTCTGCCACCCAACCAGCTGTGTTACCTGGATCGAGTTATCTAAATAGTCTGTGCCCTTAGTTTTGTCATCTGTGAAATGGAGATAATGGAGTTGCTGTGAGGATTACATGAGTTGACGTAATCAAGTGCTTCTAACGGTGTCTGGCGCATAGCAAGTGCTGTGGATTTGTGAGTTAGGTGTTGTTAGGAAGGGTGACGTCCTGTGCTCGCTTGGGCAGCACATACACTAAAATTGGAATGACACAGAGAAGATTAGCATGGCCCCTGCACAAGGAAGGGTGACGTCCTGGGGCCAGTTTGGCTAAATGCTCTCTGCCTGCCTTACTTAGTAGTTGGGGAATTAATTGTAAGTGCTGCTGTCTACTGCCTTACATATTTTTTCTTATGTTGTAATGTTTGAGAAGTACGAAAGGGTACACGTACATGTGTATGTGTGTTCATGCATGTGAGTATATATGACGTGGGTAGAATTGCAGTGTAGTTTGGGGTCAGACAAGTGTTTGTGCTGTGACAAATGAAGCATGTGTTTTGTTGAGAGGCTTTGAACTCAGAGGGACCTAGTTTGAAACTTGGTGTTGCTGCTAACACCTTAGAAAGGTTTCTCAACCTTTCTGAGCTTCCATTCTGCACCTAAAAAGCGGGGACAATAGAGTTGTGAGTATTAAATGAGACGATTATAAATATGGCACCTGGTGTATGGTTGACACCTTGAAAATATTAATTCCTTCCCCCGTAACCAGAAAAAGAAATCTTGAAAATGGGAAAGATACCAAGTGTTCTGCTCTTGCTGGCCGTGAGAATATCTGAACTTAGTTGATAAGTACTTGGAGGGCCGAGTAGAGAAAATCAGACCATAAAAGGGGATGTTGTTATCCTGAATCTATACACAAAAGGGCTGTTTTAGGGGCTTCATTCCACAAAACCTGCATTTTCAAGGACAGTGAAATAGCATCATTTAGTCGGGAACCTTAGTGGTGTCCACAGCCTTTGAAGATTCCTTTGTTCCTTTGATGTCTGGTGGAAACTGGGAGCCCAGGGCTGCGTGGTCAGAGGCAGGAGTAACTTCAGGTGATTGAAAGAGTCCCAGCTATGAGTGAGAACAGCGGGGAGGGAGAACAGCGGGACTGGAGCCAAGCGTTACGTTTTCGTAGAGCCTTTTACTTGGGGATATGGAACATTGGGTTTTGATCTGCAAACCCAAGAGCCCCATCGTGTGAATGGGAATGAGATCGGCAGAGCTCCAGGGAATGACCGCCATTCCCAGCCATTGGCCTGGGAGCTCCTGAGCCTCAGACTTGCTGTCAGGGCTGGGAAAGACCCACCGGCCATGGGTCTGCATTGCCTTGCTCTTTCCCCGTTAGCCCCCTCTACTTCACCTCCATCGTCCATCAGGTGGAATTTACCAGGTGTTGCCAGGAAGAGGGAACAAGATCGTGATTATAAGTGGATCCCGGGCAGGGGATGGGGCACGTGGGCATGTCAGTGTGGAGAGGGTGGAAAGGGAAGGAGAGAAGGGGGTGGCCGGGAGGAGGGAAATAGCAGATTACATTGACTAATTATAGGGAAAAAGCCATATTTGCTGCTCCATTAAGTGAGCGCTAGGCTATGAAGCAGTTTATTGTAATTAATGCAGCAACAGCAAGTAAGTGTTGGATTTGGAGTGGAGGGTCTCCAGGAGCCCCTCCCTCCTTCAGGTCCCCGTGCTCACTGTCCCGCCGTTATCCTTGGAGGGCAGGGGCACGGGGGAGAGCGCCCTTTTGGGAAGAGCAGTGGCAGAGTCTATGGCTAGTTTTCTTCCGGGTTATTTTGACAAGGAAGGAAGATCTCCTGCCTGATCTCCAGCATCTTCTGTCGGGGTCTTTATGTTTTCTAAGGATGAAGGCGGAGGGACAGACCTGCGCCATCATTGCTATTCTTGCCACAATCATTCTAATTTCAGCTCATGAGAGTGGCAGGTTGCACATCCAAGTCCATCGAGTCATGGGCCGTGTGGAGTTGTGATTACTTTCCTTGATGATTTCTTGTTCAAATCAGCAGTGCTCTTAATTTTCCAGATGAAGTAAAAAGAAAATTGGCGACTCCCCTCCCGCCCTGTGTCTCTTCATCCAGGGTTTTCTGAGCACGACTCTGATTTGGAGGGTTAATATTAATTAGGAGCCGGTTCAGACCTCGGATGCTTGATGAGGTGGCTTCGAGTGTTGTAACAAGCGTGGCTCCTTTTCGCATGGGCCTGCTTTTGGAGAAAGTTTCTGGGCTTACAAGTCAAAGGGATGCATATGCAGGGAGAGAAGTACCAGGGGCTGAATGCTACAGGGATGCAACAGATGCTCCTGGCCGGTGAGGAGCAACAGGACCAGAGAGCAGGGGCAGATCTGGGTTCTGAGCTACCACCTTCCCCAGCTTGCAGTTGGTGCTCTTTGCCTCAGTTTCCTTTTTTGTAAGTGCAGGTTGTTTCCTTAGTTTCCAAGTTGGGTGACGCTCGAAATTCTCTGATGCGAGTCCCCTGTGAGTGCCAGGTAACAGGGAGGAAGCTCATTTTGTGCTGAGGCTCGAGGTTCTTGCTTGTAAGCTTCACCAGTGCTGACTGGTCTTTGGGGCAGCAGGGCAGAGAGGATAAGGCAGAGCAAGCCAGTGAGCCCCACAGTACACTTAGGGGAAAGGACACCTGGGGAGGAGGTGACCTCCTCTTCTCAGATTCGATCCTGTTAGGGATCTTTCTTCTGTGGCCTGGGAGTTTGGGTTGTTTTCTTTTTTGATGGGGTAGTTTGGGGTGGGAGGGGGGTGGCTGACCATGGGTGTGAATGTTCCGGGCATAGCTGATGAGCTGACTGTGACCTTGGGCACATGGCCTTGCAGCTCTGTGCTTTGGTTTCCCCATCTGTAGATGGGGAAGAATGAGGGCGTATGTGGTAGGAAGCAGCCATGCTTAGGGTTTAAGAGAATAGGCTCAGAAGACAGGCAGTCTTAGGGTTTCTTTCTGGCCTAATAATTTCCTAGCTGTGTGACCTTGGGAAGTTTGCTTAAGTTTGCTAGTCTTCAATTTCCTGATCTATAAAATGGGGTAATACCATCCTAGCATCTACCTGGCAAGGTCGTTGTAAGGTTAATGTGAGACAGTGTTCGTAAAGTGCCTGGGAGGTGGTTAGCACTTCATACACGAGGGCTGCTTTTACTGTGAACTGCTGCGTAGTGATTTGGCTGAAGGTCTCTGAGATGTTAGCCAAGGCATGGACCAGATGTGACCACAGTGAGAAAACATTTAAGCTCTGCAGATTGCCTTTCTGATTTAGACAGAGCTGCCTACAGAGAGAGATTTGTGGTCAAGGAGGTGAGGCCTGCCTGAAATGTGTGGTCTGGTACCTAGGGGATGAAGTGCCCAGGTGTTGACCAGGAGGGTCTCAGTGTTGCTTGGGGCATGCACCCTGGCTGCCCTGGGACGCCCCCCAGAGCAGAGGGGATCTGGGCTGGGCTGTCCTGCCCGCACGCCTGAACCAGAGGCTGCAGCTGCCCTGGCACCACCCAGCTTCGAGGGGATGGGGACCGGGGTGTCCCCTTGCTTTACATCTTAACCACTTCATGGCAGGCGAAGGGGAGGAGGGAGGAGAAGAGGAACAATCTCCAAGTGACATGGAGGCCCACATTAATTTTTGGAACCCACGTCTGGTACGATGTGAAATTCAAAAGCCTTGCTTGACTGAGACAGAGCTGATCAAAGGCCATTTGCTATTTCAGAGTGTTCCTAAGTGTTTGGCAGACCAAGTTCTGTCTTTTTATTACTTCCTCTCCCACTGAGTCCTCCCTCCCCAACTTCTTGGTGAGATGGTTTTAAGTCGGCACCAACACCTGTTTCTCATGCTTTTGTGCAGCAGGAACTGTCTGAACTGGGGGCAGGTCCGTGACCTTCCTGGTCACTGCCCACGTGAGCTGTGGACACCAGTGCTTGCCGTCGTCCGTCAGCTGTGTCTTGGCTTCCTTTTCAGGGCAGGCCTGATCGGGTGTTGTAGGTGGGAAAAACCTTAGCGCTTGTTACACTATTAACGCTACTCCCTGGAAGGGAGGGTTGAAAGAAGGAGCAGGGTGGAAAGCAACTTGTGGGGAGGGGAGCAAGGGGGACATGCAGTCAGACACTGGCCTGCCCTCCGGCTGCTCCCAGGCTAGCAGAGAGGCAGGTGTACGAACAAAGACAACCAGTTCTAGAAGGGAATGTTGGCCACGCTCAGGAGGGGCACAGAGGAGGGAGTGAGCCGGGAAGGCCTCATGGAGGAGGCCCTGAGAGCTGAATCTTGAGAGAGGGGAGATCCTCCAAGTGCAGGGAACTGCGGGAGCAGTTAGGCAGTGTGGCTTTTGCAGGGTGTGGCACCTTGTTCCCTATGGGCTGGAGTGTAGCATGCAGATGAGGGTGGGGGAAGATTGATTTGCTCATCATGCAACAAATATCTGCACTCCAATCCTGAGCCCGCCCCAAAGCTGGAGCGTGTGGTGATACAGCTGTGACAAGGATGACCCCGTCCCTGCCCTTCTGGAGTTTGCATCTGACTGGGGCACATTCATTGAACAACGCCCTGTGTGGTGTGTTATTGAAGCATGATTTCTGTAAAAGCTACAAAGATACATTGGGGGTTACAAAGGATCATGGGAGGGAAATCAGGTCTCCTGGAGGGTTTTGGGAAGGCTTCCTGGAGAAGCAACATTGAGGGTGAGCTTGGAGGGTGAATAAAAGCGTGATCTTGGGGAGGGAAGTTTCTGGCGCATTCCATGTGCTGAGGGAAGCAAGGGTGGCTAGAGTGCAGAGGCTGAGGAGGGGGAGGGGAGGGGTGAGGCTGTACCGGGGTTAGGGTTTCAGTGTTATCCTAAGAGGGTTGGGGAACCCACTTAAGGGTTAAGAAGGGATAGGAAATGATCACTTTTGAGTTTTGAAAAGATCACTGACAGCCTACGTGGAAAGTGGCCTGTGGGGACCCCAGACAGTTGTGGGGGATGAGTAAGGAAGTTGTCTCGGGGATCCGAGTGGGGAAAGATGGTGCCGTGGTGAGTTCTCAGAGGTGGAGACAGAGACCAGTGGATGGATTTGAGGTTCGTTTGAGAGTTGGAGCGGCGGCTTGGTGGTTTGGTTAGCTGGGAAGTAGGAAGTGTTAAAGGTAAGTGGCAAATTTGGCATGTAGTCTGTGTGGGCAGAGTCCCCCAACCTCAGTGAGATTGGGAATGTTGGCACACACCGGAGACAGGGGCGGGGCAGATGGGCCTGGCTCGGGGGGCTGCATTTAGCCCCTTGGCTGGAGACTGGCCTGCCCTTAGTGACGTAGTCCTAGCAGTAAACTTTATTTTAAGTGTGCAGTGCATAGTTATTTATTTATAAATGACATACATGTATTTCTGTGCTAAAATAATATGCTCTCCTAATAAGCCAAATAATGAAAAATAAAACAAGATGAGAAAAAAAATGAAACAAGAATAAAAATCTTTTCTTCTAACCCCTACTTCTGGGACCATAGCTTTAGGCCTTGGGGAGCCACTAATGAGTTTCAGGGTGAGGGGACCGGATCAGATGGGTGTGGGGGAAGAGCCCCTGCAACCAGGGGCCCTCGGGCGAGTTCTGCCCGGGCCCGGGGGCCAAGGGGAGGTGCTGACATGGTCTCACGACCGCTCGTGGCCTGGTGAGTCAGGCACGTGAAACTGCAGCATAATTAATAACCCCAGAAGTGATCTTGGCAATATCATACCAGGTGTGTGAGGGCTTTTCGATGCTTAATGTTTGTTAGTCTGTGTCCATCCCATGGGAATCCGTGGTGAGGCTCACTCCCGTGTGGTCCAGAGGGCTGAAGGCCACACTTGCTCGTGAAGAGTTGATCTTACGTAGAGGAATCGAGGCTGGTCTCAGCACCTCTGCTACCTGCAAAGCCACCGTCAGCCAATTCCGAGCCCATTCGGGCCACTCCTCCCCTGTTTTTGGTGGGTTGATAATAATACTTCCCTACTGAACTCCAAAGACTGTTGTGGGTCTGAAAATGATGCAGAGTGAATTGTTTCTATCTTTGCAATCCAAACGTTCCTCTTCGTTTACTCTCCAAATCCCTTCCAGCAAATTGGTATTGCCGTGCTCACTCCATCCCTCGGTTCTCGGAGGCTAATTCCGTTCCAGCCCGCTCCATTTAGCTCTTCCTTCGAGCAGAACCCAAGCTAGGATCTCGCCTTCCAGAGAGTGCTTTAAAAAGCCTTGTTTCCCAATATACTGCATTTCGGTCTTTTCCACGAGTGCAGCCGTGCTCGGGAGAGGCCTACGAGCCGTTTTCTACATGTGAGAGGTGAGCGAATCAAAGGTGAGCCCGTTCTGCCTCGGCGAGGCCTTTTGTGTAAAAAGGACCTTTTGAGTAAAGCAGTCAGGTTGACGGACAACTGCCAAGGCTGCCTGGTGACAGTGCTGCTCCAAAGGGTAACTTGGACAAAAATCAGGGCCAGGAGCAGACAAAAGGATGCCCAGAAACTGGCGGTGGGGAAGCCTGAGTGAGATCAAACACCCTGGAAATGTGTCTTCCATCCATTTAGGACTTTACGTGGAGCGAGGTTGAAAGTGGCTGGCTGAGGACATCAACATTTTAAATTTGTCCTGCTTTGACTTCCCTGGCTTTATTTCCCTTGACATCAAAGCAGGGAGACTAGGAGTTGTCACTCCTGGGTTTGGCTTCAGACTATGTTGTGGTACCCTTGCTTCATGACCTTGGCGCTTCGTGTCTTTGCTTGGGGTGATGGGTTAATTGCAAACAAAAAGTGAGATGTGTATTTCAGTCTTTTAGTCAGAGGGAGCTCTTAGACAGAGGCACCCAGAAAACGCTTTGAAAGGACCAGAAAGCAGCCTGGAGGGTCAGGTCCCATATTTCTGGAGGATTCTGGGAGATCAGGAGTCCAGAAGTTTCTATGTGTAAGCCTTGCTGCTCCTCCGAGGAGCCATCGTGAAGGCAGTTCAGTCCTGCACATAGAGACGAGGGACAGGTCTGAAGAATTCCTGCCCCTGCCGCATAATAAACCTGATACTAAAATTAGCGCCGGCCTCCTGCGCTGTAATTCTTGCTGAGATGATACAAAGAAGTGTTTGTGTGGCCGGCATGTCTTTCCGGATTGTAGGATGTTGCTGTATGTCAGATAAGTGTCCAGGTCTCCAAATCGGTATTTCATGACAGCATCTTCCCCGTGTCCCCGCTTCCTCTCTCTCCTCCTCTGTTTTGTAGGGGTGGGAGGAGGTAGGGGGCGGATAGAGGAGAAATATTTTAGCTTCTCTTTTGGTTTTGTGTAAGTCTCTGTCACCGTAGGTAGACGTTCCTTGAGAATCCTTCTGAAGGTTTTATAATTGAGTCTTTTACAAACTCAGTGACAAGATGTTACTCACTTTCTCTAAAGCGTCTACTTTATGCCAGGGTTGGGGTGGGGGGAGGGAAGACTTTTTCTTCAGGGAAATGTGTCCGTGGGGGGGACTGGCTGTCAGGGCAGTTGGGTGGCCGGCTGACAATTTTAGTAATTGAGGAGGCATTGGGTCCCTGAGTGAACGGCAGTCCTTCTGGCGGGGTGATTTTGCTTTTAAAATAACATGTTCACCTTTAACTGCAAACGGCTGTGACGAGAGTTGTATTTAATTTTAAATTGCCCATGTCCAGCAACCTTCTGTGACTCTTTAAACAATAAAATGTTTTTAATCTTCCTGCAGCTGTGTTCTCTGTGTGGGGGCTTGCCTTTTTTGAGGGGAGGGGACTTGCGTGCCCCCTTCCCCCTCCCTTTCCTTTCCTTCCAACTCACCAGGACTTCCAGAAAGCCCTGTTTCACTAGCGTGGAGCCCCCACCCATAAACGCTCCGGAGTGAGTGGCTGGGAGGTTTATAAGCAGAGGCCGCCCAGGGTCAGGCGGTAATGTCAGCCCCTGGGGCTGAAGTGCTTCCTTTGTGGGCACAACCCAGAAGTCGGTGTGTGTCGCTGACCCTTTAAAGAGTCCATAACTTTTTTCCCCCTGCCACCCCCCTACCCCCAACTTCAGGGGGACCTGATTTGCCTGTTATAATCAGAAACAGATTCTAGGCTCCTGATCCATTATAGATGTGTTTGAGATGGATGCCAAACCTGAAGCCACTTAAAAGAGCATGTGAAAATGGATTTAGATACAAAGGAAAGAAAGGAAGAGGGAAAGAGTCAAGAAATAGCCTCTTCCAAGTCCCCCAAACCAGAAACAACTCTGAAATGACAACACACAACAAAAAACTCGAATCAGGGCCGGGAAAACCACGGGAAGGGAAAATTTGGCTCCAGAGTCAGCCCAGTGAAGGATGTGAAAGGGTCAGAGGACACGTGTCTGGAGCCCACGGAGTGTGTCCTGAGCAGAGGGTGGCAGGTGGGCGGGGCTGCATGGGGAGCAGTCACACCGTGCCCAGCGGGACTGTGTTTCCGTGCAGAGACCCTTGGGTGAGAAAATATTGATTGCTCTGTATTTGTAAACAATCTTTAAAGGGGACCCGGTGCCAACGCAAATAGCCAACTTCAGGCGAATCAAGCGTTCGCCTCTCAACAGGGAAGCCCATTGCTCTGATTTTCTGGATCAGCACGGCCCAAGATTTAGTTTCCTTTTTTCATTCTCAAAAGGGGCCCGCTGAGTTGAGTACTGTCCAAGTATTGGTTTCTTTTCATCCTGTTGCATTTTTTCCCTTCTTTAATGAAGGAGTCAGCTGACTTGGCCATGCTGGGCCCTCCGTCCAGTCCTGGTTGTCCTGGTGACGCCTGGCCCCTAGGGTTTCAGAGGTGGCCCTCATTTCAGCCGTCCTTGAAGCTCGCACCCCTGCGTGTCCTCCCCCAGCCCCCAAACGTTCGCAGTGCAGCTGCCAGCCCAGAGCTCAAACTGATGCGTCTCTCACTCCAAACAAAAAATAAACCTGTGTGCTGTGTGTATGTATTTTAGAGGTGCGTGTGTGTGTTTTTTTCTCTTGACAAGTTTATTCCCTACAGCTGTGCCGTCACAGCCCACTTTGAAATCTGGAAAATGTATTTTTTTAAGTGGCTGGGGTTAAATCCGAGGAGACGGGAGGTGTGGTTTGACTGTAGTCACACATAGAACACTCTGATCCCAACTTTAAAAAAAAATATTTCATGAAAATATTATAAGAGACAGTTTGGTGCTTTTTTTTTTTTTTTTTTTTTTGTTGTTGGTCACCATAGAGATGAGAAGCATTTAGCCCCGGCTGGGGGAGGACTTGTTGGCACAGGTAGCAGCCGAATCTGCTGGCGACGGGGAAAGTTCCAGTTGGCTAGAGGTTTACCTTGTGCCCTAAGTCAGCTAGAATTAAAACTGCATTTTTTTTTTTTTTTGCTCTGGAAAGGCAAGTTGGTAACAACTTATGGAAGCTGGGGAGCTCAGCAGCGATCAGTTCTTGGATTTGTTCTTTCTTGAACCCTTCTCCTTTCTGGAAGCCTTGTAGCAGGAAGGGGGAGGTTTTCTGTGCATAGATTGGCTTCGGTTTCTTAGAAGTTTCTTCTTTTCAACTTTTATTATTTATTTATTTATTTATTTAGAGACAGAGTCTCTGTTGCCCTGGCTAGAGTGCAGGGGCATCATCACAGCTCACTGTAGCCTCCCACTCCTGGGCTCAAGTGATCCTCCTACCTGGGCCTCCCCCCATCAGCTCTTTTCAACTTTTAAAAAAAAAATTGTTTGCATCCCTGCTCTCAGACTGCCTTTTAAGATAAGGACTCATCAACATTGTTGTTAGAGGGCCATACTTTATTTTCAAGGTTAAATTGCAACAAACTTTCAGAGGAACAGGATTATCAGGTGAGGGAGAGTTCTTTGGGTTCAAGGTTACCCATTTTTCCCCCTCCTAGGAAGAAAGCCTTTCTTTCTGTTTTCTTTTGCAGTCTTCTTCCAACAGCTTAGAGCAAATAGATTAGCAACCGGGCAGAAACCAAACAAAGGAGCAGATAAAGAGGAAGTTCGGTGTGGATGTGGGCTAGATGCTGTTTGGGAGGCTAGTTTGCATTTTTCTGTTTTCACATGGAACCACATTATCTCAGCTTTTCCTGGTATTCACAAAATCAGAATAAAAAGAGGGAAAATAGTGGGGGGCACTTCTCAGGAGAGGCTAGGGGGAAGTAGGCATAGATAGGTCTGTGTGTTCTTAGCAACGTTCAAATAAAGTTCTTGCGGAAGACTCGGTCTCGGTCGGGCACACACAGTTGTGTCTGGGAAGCTTCTGTGTTCTCGGTAGTTGTTTTGAATTCCGGGGTATAGAACTGAACGTTTAAAAACAGTTACAGGAACATCTCCCCAAAGAGGTATTCCCGAGAATTTCTGTGTAAATGGAACTCTATTTTCCCAGCAAGCATCATTATATTTTTAGAAATGTTTTCTTTTCTCATTGCCCGTCAGTTAGCAAAACCTCCTAGCACTTTCCGTGGTGTAGTTCTGATTTCCTGAACAGGTGTTTGGATGGATGAGGGGTTATAATAAAAAAGAAAACAAAACAAACAAACAAAAAAAACTAAAGCATACTTTCTGTCACGTGAATCGATACCTTTTCATCCAACATGGAGTGGGAGTGGAGACCCAATCTGCCTTGTGTCCCTGTGTTTCTGATGAAGGCGAGGAAAGGGTCATGCTGTTCCTATTAGCTGGCCTCTCTCTCCCTCTCTCTCCCCACCCCTTCCCTCCCTCTCTCCCTTCCTTCTTTCCCCTCTTTCTTTTTTATTTTTCTTTCTTTTGTCTAATGCCTAATTCCTTGTCCCCTTTCTGGGATTTGGAGAGAGTCATTTCACGTGGGCCAACAGAACCAGTAGCTGTAGTTTCACTTGTTTTTTGGCAGTGAGGAAACAATTCACAAATACATTTTTTTCCTCCAGACCGAGCACACATTTTGAAGTGTTTCAGGGGGAAACTCCAAAGGTGGTTTGTGGTGAATTTTTTTTTTGTTGTTGTTTTTAAGCTTTGGTCTCTCCTGGAAGCTGTGTGTCCTTGCATTTTCCTCGAGGGTCGCTAATAAGAACTGCTGGTCTAAATCAGTGTCTCTGAGAGTCATTGATTCACTAATTGCTCATAATCGAGTCCTGGCTTCCCCCTCCTGCTGAGGGCACTTTTGTTTTCTGCTATTCTGCAAGGAATTGGACGGGTTGCTGGAGTGTTTAAGAGGTAACCAATAAAGGAGTTTGGCGTGCCAGGGTTGCTAATTGTGCTTCTCGGAGGTGACCGCGTCATTGGTATCTGGGCTCCGTAAACAAGGGGCTGCCATGCCAGTGACCTTTCCCGCCTAACGCTGAAGGCCCCAAGGTCGCTTGTCTGATGGAGAGTGCATTTCTCAGCCCGCTGTGGGCCTCCACCGAATCTGTTGCTTTCCTAAGGCAAAATGACCTCCCAGTAAACCTGCTTTCCTTTTTTTTTTTTTTAAGTGAACAAACAGAATTAGGAAAGGCGTGTTCTTCCAGTAGAGAGCAGGCAGCTTGGGCAGGAGACACCAGCAACGGTGCGGGTCCTGCAGGTTAGAGTGTAATGCTCAGAGAAGAGCTCGGGGCCGGGAACAAGGGCCCAGGAACAAAGGGGGACCGAGAGAGGGGCCGGCCTGGAGACACTGGGTCACACTGCAGAGAGTTTAGAAGCAATATTTCTCTTGGCATTGGAAATTAAAAAAAAAATGCCACTCCTTTCTCTCCATATTCATGTTCTCTGTAGTCCTCTGCAAGAGTGGTCCTAAAAAGCTCTTTTTCTTTTCTTTCTTCTTCTTTTTTTTTTCCTGGTTTTTTTTTTGGTCTTTTTGCTAAACATTTGTAACAGGACCCTCATCTTATAAGTGGCCCAAGAATGCCTCTTGGCAGTGTTAGTGTGAGAAATTAGTGTAGCCGCAAGAAAAGGAAGCACAGAACTGCACCCCCCAGCGAACACCCAGCCGGGTGGGGAGTGCCCTGGGTGTTTTGGAAGCCCCACTGTGCCTGAGTTCGGGGACCTTATGACTTGTTGGCCTACTGTCCTGTCCACAGTTCCCTCTCGGCTAGCCTTGGGGAGGGGTGCGGTGGGGACAGAGGGCATGTGTTGGGGTGGTTTACGGATGAAGGGCTGCCAGGGTGTACGGTCCAAACTTACTCGCTCAGTCCCAGAGTCTTGAGTGTTGATTCTCCTGTGACTCGGTCGGTCACTTGCTGCTTCTCTGCAGTTGTTGATTTGTGTTTGGTGTTTGGTATTCTGGTTTGCTTTGAGGTCCAGACACAGGTGGGAGCTGGGGTTTGAGCTCCAGTGAGAGGCTTGTGGTGCTTCTTCACCTTTCTGCTCTTCACTGGGATGTTAGAAAGCTCTTTCCCTGCCTTGTTGAAACTTGCACAAACTGCCCACACGGCTGGCCTAAGTTCCTGGCCTTCCCTTTGTAATTTATAAGCAAATGATTTCCATTGCAGCCGCTGCCTAGAGGGGAGTCAGGATGTAGTTTCAGCAGGTAATGAATGAAATCAGAGTCCTGTGCTCGCACCTGGACTTGTAGCAGGTCTGCTGTTGTGCATCTTCCTAAAGGGACCCTAGAGATGAGACCAATGTGGTCAGATTATCCCCTTAAGACAGCAGTCGTGTGGAGAGCAGGCAGAACCCCAGGTGGATTTGGGGCTCCCTCCTCCTCTCTTCCTTCATCTCTCTCTCTCTGGTGGGATGTTTGGGAGAAGAGAGGCGACGTGGTACGGTACATAGGGCCTGTTCTTTGGAGACAGTTCTAGGATTTCATCCTGGCTCTGTGACCTGGCCAAGTTACATAACCTCTCTGAGTCTCATGTGTGTCATCTGTAAAATGAAGACAGTAAGACTTGCTGGGTGGCTCTGGGAACAGATGGAACTTTCTGTAGAGCATCTAGCACCAGACCTGGTATCAAGTGGGCGCTCAGTGTTGGTTGTTCAGCTGGCCTGGACCCAGCTGTTGCTGGGACAGGGAGGAGGTTGGGCAGTTACCAAGCCTCACACCAGTCCATTGGTTTTGCTGGTTTGCTACCGAGTGTGGTTTAGGGTTCCAGGCCCTGGAAGGTTAGTTGCGCCCTCCTCTCTTCTCTGCAGGACCTTCCCCTGGCCCCGCAGTGTCTGCTGACCTGAGGACTAGCCTCACAGCCAGAATCCCAGCTTCTCCAGCCTCCCTTTTTGCTAGCCTCTGTCTGAGAGCTGCATGCACCGGACCGAGGGAGGTGGGCTCCGCTCAGGGCAGCCCCCCGCTCTCAGTGGAGGGTGGATCTCAGCGTCCGGATGATAGATGGCACCAGTTTGCTTTCTAATTCTTGCTTGATTTAGTGGGGTGCTGGGAGCGGGTGGTGATGGAAGGAGTAGAGGCCGTGGGAAGGCTGTGTGAGTGTGAGTGTTTAATTACTTTCAGTGCTCTAGCCCAGGGGTTCTCCGCACTGTTGACATTTTGGGCTGGAAGATTCTTTGTTGCCGGGGCGGGGGCGCATTGGAGTGCACCGTGCACACTGTAGGATGTGTAGCGGCAGCCCTGGCTTCTACCCATTAGATGCCAGCAGCAGTCCCTCCCCAGTTGTGACAACTGGAGATGTCTTCAGACATTGCCACATGTCCCCTGGGGGGGGGGCAGAATCACCCCTAGTTGAGATTCATTGGTCTAGTCTCATAGGTGGCTTCTGTACCAGAAGGGAGAAGGGTTCTATGTGTTCTGAGGTTCTGTTCCGCGTGGATTGGAACCTGGACAGTGAGATAGTCATGGAATTCAAGAGCAGGAAGGTGCCTGGAGACGTCCCCTGGTGCAGGCCTGGCCTCCCTCAGGTGACCAGCCACATGCCCTGGGTTTGATCTCCATGGTCCCTGGCAACCGTCTCTGTTGGTTAAGTGAAAGGGCAGGAGAGGGACGTTTCCATGGGGCCTACATCTCTGTGGAGCTGTTCAGAGTGGGCACGTCTGTTAGCAGAACGACTCTGCTCCCAGGGCCCTTGGCAGTCCTGTGTCTGGGCCTCAGGAGTTCGGTTACAAGCTCGTGAGTTTGATCTGCCCTCTCGTCCTCGGTGCGCACACATTTGCCACTCAGAGGAACTGGCTTTTCTGCATGCACTGAATGGACTTTTATTTGAAATGAATTCATTACGTAAAAAAAAAAAAAAGTTTCGCTGGCCAGGACTCCGCTGTTCTGTCTTTTCCCTTTCATTCCCCTCTGTCATCTGTAAGTTGAGCCTGGAAAAAGCTGTCTGGTGGGATTGGTTGGCCAGGGATTTTCCTAGGCCCCGATTAAAGGTAAATTATCAAATGAAAGTTGAATGTTGCTGCCGTGCTTGGGAAGAAGTCAGCCGTGTGCCGTAGACTCCGTCCCAGCTCCCTAGGTGAGGAGGAGGAGGAGGCGATGTCAGCGTGGCTCCCGGTGGCCTGGCTCCCGCGCTATCGGAATGCCACTCCGCAGCCCAGCCTGCCCCGCTCCTGTCAGGAGCTAGCTGGATCGGATCAGTGGGAAGCTCAGAGACAGGGCCCGGGTGTTGCCGGCAGTTGCCACGAAGTAGCGTTGGATGTCGAACTTGGGAGAACCGGATGGCTTCATGGCCTGGAAGTGAAGCTTGTGATGTCTTGGTGACTTTTGCCTCCCTTTATTTAGAACAAAAGATGCCGTTGTCTGCTTGGGATGGGCGTGGGGAGTCTGGTCTTGGAGAGGCAGTTTGGCCTAGTGGTTGAGAACACAGACGCAGGGACCAGCCTGCCCAGCCAGTTATAAAGATGGGACTCTGGGCCTCAGTTTTCTCATCTGTAAAGTGGGGATGAGAGTGATAGTATCTACTTTGGGGTGGGGTTGTGACGAATGAATGGAAATAAAGGGCTGAGGCTAGAGCCTGGCTGGGGGTAAGGAAGTCACTCCTAGTTTGTTGTCATTAGGTGTATTATACTGTGATGGATGGTCAGCCTTGCTCCCGAGGCTTTAGGACAACGGTGCTCTGGCTTCACTGTGCTTCCCTGGTTATGTTGAAATTGCAGACTCCGTTGTGGGGCTCAGGAATCTGTGTGTAATGTCTCAGGTAGGTGCAAGGGGATCTGCAGCTAACCTGGTGACTCCTTGACAGCAATGTCGATCATATTCTCAAAGAACAAAGGGTGCCAGTGCCATCAAACGGAGAGGTGTCCTCCACCTCCGAGGGGCCTGATTTGGGCCCTGGGTCGGTGTGCTGGGTGTGGATGGCTGCAGGCTGCTCATCGCTCCCTCCGGGCCGGGTCCTGGCTGCACCCTGTCCTTAGGGCTGGGGGGACAGCACCCTACGAGGCAAGAATCGTGTCCTCTGGCCCGTGGAGCGTCCCTGTTTGCCAGCTAAGCTAGCGTCCCACACCCAGTTCTGCCGGCGAGAGCTGCGGGCCTGTTTTGCAGGTTGTGCCGTTTCAGTGGGTAACTGGTATGTGTGTGCATGCGTGCAAAAGAAAACATCAAAATGTTTGGGGAGTGTTTTAGGAAAATAGCAAGGAGCAGATTGCCAAGATTCGCTTATATGTTTCTTTTTCTTTCCTTTCTGCTGTGTACATGTGTGATCAGCATCCCGGAGCGTTCTGAAATACAGCTTTGGCTTTTCTTACCCCAACTGTTCTTCCTTACAGCGGAGCGGATACAATTCAGCACCAATAATACTGAGCAATAAATAACCCAGAGAAGATGAATAGCCTTGTGTGGTGGTAAATTAAAGTTGATTTATTGCACATAATATATACAGGTGCTCCTAATGTAATTAAGCAGCGAGGCTTTTAATGCTGCAGAATCTGAAAGAAGACCCAAGAAAATTGGGTCTTAATAAGGCTTATTGAAATAACAGCTAAACATGCTGCTTAGTACCGTTAGGGGATGCTGGAAGATGGATCGACTCCACTGCTTTTTCTTATGTGTGGAGATGACACACCTGACCCCTTGTCAGCGGGGCCCACATTTGAATTGTTTTCTCTACAGCAGACCTGGATTGCATTGAGCTGTCTGTGCACCCTGGCCTTGTCCCTCTTGTGGCCAGAAGTCAAGTGGATGGCCACTGAATAGGGTTTTTCCTAGTGAAGGAGAGGGAGCCGAAGGGTATGGAACTCACGACCCCGGCCTCATTAGCACCTGTTCACGGAGAGGACTTGCCGGCTGAGCCCTTACCTGGGAGATGGGGAGAGAGGGATGAAACAAAAGCAAGACAGTCCCTGTCCTGTCTAGTGGGCTGTCTAGGAGGCTAGTGGGCGAGGCCATTGTGAAAGGCCACGATTGTTGTCATCAAGGTCGAGGCAGAGATTGGAGGAGGGGTTGCATTCACGGAGAAGGTGCGTCTTGGGGTCCAGTGGATTGGGAGCTGGGAAGGCTGGCAGGTGGGCAGTGCAGCGGCTGCCTGGGGCCGGAGGGCAGGGTCAAGGTTTGGGTGGGAGAGGAGGCTGGACAGGCAGTTTGGGGACCAGAGCAGGAAGGGCTTTGCATTCAAGGCCAAAATATAGAGACTTCGCCTGAAGGCAGTCTGGGATCGTGGAGGCTTGTTAGCCAGGGCAGGGTCAAAGTTATGTTTCAGCAAGAAAATTCTTGGCAGCATTTTGGGTTTTGGATTGAGGGAGACCAGTTAGCTAAGAGAACGGGGCCTGGGTGAGAGCAGGGGCAGAGTGAGTATGAACGAGGGAGGGTCGGGGGAGGTTGGTCGTGGTGGAGGGAGAGTTAAAACCCCCCATGTGCCTTAGCCCTGGTGACTCCAGTGGGGTGGGGTGGGGCAGGTACTTGAGGGGGGTGGATTGGCGTGAGCGAGTACTGGTGTAAGAACCCCTCTGGGGTGCTTGTTAGAGATGGAGGTTGGGGGTCCCTCACCTGGATCTGCAGCTGCTGGGGTGTCTGGATGTCTGTGACCAGAACCAGGTCCCCGAAGGATGCTGAGGCCTGTGTACCTTGGTCTTACCTGGAGAGGCAGCTCCACAGTTCCCTCGGGAGCGAGTGAGTTATTCCACAGAGAGTTAGGAGTATTCCACAGAGGAGCCGGTTTGGGGCCAAGACAGATGGAAGACTTCCTGCAGCCTTTTATGGGAGTGGCCGTAGGGGCTCGAGAGTTTGGGTGCTGGAGGACGTGCCAAGGTGCAGCACTGAGAAATGGACCCTCCCTCTCGCAGGTGGGCCCCGCTTGAAGAAAACCCACTAGACGGAAACCTTGACTTCTGGAACAGGATCTTGGTGTCAAGGAGGGATAATTCTTCCCACTACCAAAGGTTTCAGAATAAGATCCTTTTAAGACATGAGCTGATCATTTGAACCAAGAAATAAGATTTGGGTGTCTCATAGAGGTCTTTTATTGCAAAGCTGAGAACACTGGAAAAATTTACCGCTTATGCTCAATAAGGTTAAAAAAAGTCAGTCTACTCGGTCAGAGGTATTGGGTGTGTGCGGTCTGCAGAGCCACTCTGGGTCAGTCAGTGGCGTTGGCTCCCGAGCCTGCGGCCACAGCTGGGCTGGGGTGAGACTCAGGGCCCTCCTGTCGGAAGGGCCTTGGCATGACATGCCCTGCTTCAGGCTCAGAGTGTGAAACCACCAGGAGGTGTGTGCAGCTCACGTTCTGGCGTGGGAGGCAGGGATGCCCCTGGACCCGGGGGGCAGCTGGGCCGTGCTGTGAGCTCCTGGGCCTGACCGTGGTGCCCGTCCCGGGCCTCCGCCTCCTCCTCCAGCGGGAACGGGGCTCCATCGAACCTTGCCATTACTTGATTATTTGAGGAATTAGAAAAGGCTCGAGTATCTGATCATCATTTTTTTCCTGGATATATAGCACATCCTCTGAATATATAATCAACGCCTTTATTGCTTTTTCTTTTTTAAAGGAATCCAGGATGTTAGATGTTGTAGGTGGATAGGCAACGCATGTTTACTTTTTCTGAGGCTTGTTCGGGGAAACTGAAGAAAGTTCCTGTGTCGCCTCCAAGTGCGTTTGGTGCATCTCTGTGGTTCTGTCTCTCCCCAGGGGTGTGGGGTTTGGGGGAGAGGGGCTGGAGGGGACCCTGCAGATGACCCCAAGAGAGGCTTCCTAAGGTGCACTTGTTTGTTTTTGGCAGAATGAATCCTAGACACAGGAGTATCTGGCTCGGACCAGCCACAAATGGAATATTTGTTTGACCTTTTTATTCCTTTGAGTGGGAAGAGCTCCGGTGCCTCCTTTATTGTAAATCTCGCCTTGTTGTTTGCTCCGGTATGGCACTTCAGCTGGGTGCTGTCTGAGCATCTGGCTCTGATTTTTAAGCGCCTACAGGTGCAGGGGGCAGGCGTCTCTCTGGGGACTGTGGCAGTTGAGTGAGAGGTGGCAGGAGCGGGCGTGGGACTGTTGGGGGTGGGCGTTACGGGAGGAGGAGGAGTTGAGTTTGTTTGTGGGCAACTCTTCGCTCTCCTGCCCCTGCTTCTGTTAAGGCCACACAAAGATCATCAGCTCCAGGGTGAAGCAGTGAGTCCAGGTTGCCCAGAACTTGGTCGGTAGCAACTCAGGGCACTGCCAGCCTCTGCACCTCTGCGATTCCCCCCCTTCCCCGCCTCTCACCCCTTCAAGACGAGTCGTCTCATCTTTGAACCATCCTACCCCAGCCACAAGTCAGTCGATTCCTTCTTTGTGCTCCCAGAGGGCTTGGCAACCTGGCTAACAAGGAGACATTTGTTAGTTCATTTCTTCATTCATTATTCATGCAGCTAGTGGTAATTAGCATTTAGTAATGTGGTTTCTGGGAGCAGTTGAGTTGGGTTCATTCATTGAGCAAATGTGTTGATCCTCTGCTCTGGGTTGGGTGCAGGGCGTGGGGCTAGGGTTACAGAGGCAAGGAAAGGGCCTCGTTTGCCTTTGAGGGTGCAGTATGTTTGGGGAGGCAGGTAACGGTGTCACAGGACCACCGAAGCAGGGTCAGTGTTAGGGAGAGCTGGGGAAGGCTTCGTAGAGGGAGTGACATTTGTCTTGGGCCTGAGAGAGTGAACAGGAAAGAACTGGGCTGGGGCGAAGTGCCCATCCTCCAGGGCAAACACAATTCTGGAGTTTTGTTTCCCATGATGGATGGTCATGTGTCTTCCTGGCCCCTCCCTTCCCTCCTGTCACTCAGGAGAATTCATACACCTTCTGCCCAGCATCTGGTGGCCCTGCCGCCCTGCTCTCAGGGAGACGGCTGACAGTTGGCGAGAAGGGGAGAGAGAAGCGTGCTGGTGAGTCATCAGGTTCCCTGTGGCTAAAAAGAGAGCAAACTTCAAAGCCCAGAGCATATCAAAGATGGATTGTGTCACACTCCTTGAGCCTTTTGCACAAATAGGAACCCAATTTCTGGCTCTGCAACAAAAATTTGGTCAGCTTTGGGGAGATTTTGTTTTCCTTTTACAAGTGGGGTAGGTTGAGAGGCATCATTTGTAGAAACAGGCTAAGTCGAAGTAGGCTATTTCTATTAAGGAATAGGTTTAATACTTACTGGGCATTAAGGTGGTGAGGTGTGTGCCCTTCTCTGTTTTTTAACTCCATTTTTCTTTGTTCTAGCCAGTGTTTCATTGTTGATATGAATCACCAAGGGGTTTGGAGGGAGAAGGGAAAGGGTTTCTGTATAAACAGCTGTCTTGCTGATTCAATCTACAAAGTGGATTTTATAGCTAAAGTATTTGTTCTTGCTTTAAAATGCCAAAACAGCACCGTCATTTCCTCAGCTAAAAGAAGGGTCTTTGAGAATATGGGGGCCTTCTCTCATCTCGAACCTTTGTTGGGGGCAGAGGAGGAAGGAATTCCAGAGAACTTTCTTTGAACCTTAGAGGAGAAGAATTTTTGTTACAGAGTTTAACAGTTCATGTAGCCTTTCTGTTTTTTCCTTACTACATGTTCTGGATAAAAAATAGCAACAATAATCCTTGCTGGTCATCACAGCTGACTACCTGCTTAATGTTTGCATGTAGATATTTCATTTTCATTTTTTATGCAAGATTTCATCTTTGCATGATCTGAGATAGTTGGCTGCCCTGAGATTATTAATAAATTGAGACAGTTAATGGTGTGTGACTCAGAACATATATTTAAAAACAAGTTGGAATAGAAATAGGTCTTTTACAAAATTAATTTTTTGTTAGGCTCCTCTCTTGAGCCTTTTTGTTTGAAGCCAGCTTGCTTTGTAGTGTTCATATATGCCCGATTGCAATTAACATAAATTACTTTTAAATACCAGTTAGTTGCCGTGGAGAGAGGCCAGGGTGGTGGCTGCTCATGGAGGGTTAAGAGGTTTGGTCATTGTCTGGCTTTTTATCTCACTGTAGATCAAATTCTGTTCCCTCTGGAGGCCAACAGATCGTGTCAAAGATTGCTTTCTTTGATGGTGAGGAGAAGGATTAAGTCTTTGCCCTGGGTACCAGGATGTTTTCTTACCAACGAAGAATAAATAATCATGAGATGTTTGCTTCTTTTAAAAACAAGGTATATTAAAATGCAGTGCAGTATCCTAGATTGGATAGAAAAACAGAAAAAGGACATCATCGGAAAAATACTTGAAATCCAGATAAAGTCTTTGGTTTCATTAGTAGTATTGAACAATGTTAATTTCTTAGTTTGATAAATGCGTCATGGTTGTGCATGATGTTAACCTTAGGGGGAATTGAGGGAAAGGTATGGGGAGCTTTCTGAACTATTTTTGCCTGTCTTCTCTTATTCCAAAGTTATTTTGAGATAAAAAGTTAAAAAAAAATATATATGGAGTATTGCTTTTGGCTGGGTTGGGATTATTCAGGCAGACCTCGCAGAGATTGTGAGTTTGGTTCCAGACCACTGTAATACAGTGAATATGGCAATAAAGCTAATTCCATGAATTTTTGTGTTTCCCAGTACATAGAAAAGTTATGTTTACCCCATACTGTAGTCTATTAAGTGTGCAATGGCATTATGTTTAAAAATGTACATACCTTGATTAAAAAATACTTTATTGCTAAAAAATGCTAATGATCATCTGAGCCTTCAGTAAGTTGTAACCTTTTTGTGGGTGGAGGGTCTTGCCTCCCTGTCGATGGGTGCTGACTGATCAGGGTGGTGGTTGCTGAAGTTTGGGGTGACTGTGGCAATTTCTTAAAATAAGACAACAGTGATGTTGGCTGCATGGATGGACTCTTCCTTTCATGAAAGATTTCTCTGTAGCATGTGATGCTGTTTGATAGTATTTTACCCGCATTAGAACTTCTTTGAAAATTGGAGTCAGTTCTCTCAAACTCTGCCAGTGCTCTATCAATATTTAGGTAATATTCTGAATCCATTGTTGTCATTTCAGCAAAGTTCACAGCATGTTCGCCAGGAATAGATTCCATCTCAAGAAACCACTTTCTTTGCTCATGCATAAGAAGCAACGCCTCATCCATTCAGATTTTATCATGAGATTGCAGCAATTCAGTGGCATCTTCAGGCTCCACTTCTAATTCTAGTTCTCTTGCTGTTTCTACCACGTCTGCAGTTCCTTCCTCCACTCAAGTCTTGAACCCCTCCAAGTCATTCATGAGGATTGGAATCAATTTCTTCCAAACTCCCGTTAATGTTAATTTTTTGACTTCCTCCATGAATCACCAATGTTCTTAATGACATCTAAAATGGTGAATCCTTTCCAGAAGGTTTTCAATTTATTTTGCCCAGATCCATCAGAGGAATTACTATCTATGGCAGATATAGCCTTAGGAAATTTATTTTTTAAATAACTTGAAGTCACTCCTTGATCCATGGGTTGCAGAATGGATGTTGTGTTAGCAGGCATGAACACATTAATTTCCTTACACAACTCCGTCAGAGCTCTTAGATGACTAGGTGCGTTGTCAGTGAGCAGTAATACTTTGGAGGGAATCTTTTTTTCTGAACAGTAGATCTCAACGGTGGGCTTAAAATATTCAGTACACCATGCTATAAGCGGATGTGTTGTCATCCAGGCTTTATTGTTCCATTTATAGTGCAGAGGCAGAGTAGTGTTAGCATAATTCTTAAGGGCCCTAGGATTTTCAGAATGGTAAATGTGCATTGGCTTCAACTTAAAGCCACCAGTTGCATTAGCCCCTAACAAGACAGGCAGCCTGTCCTTCGAGGCTTTGAAGCTATGCATTGACTTCTCTTCTCTATGAAAGCCCTAGATGGCATCTTCTTCCAATATAAGTCTGTTTCATCTACATGGGAAAATCTGTTGTGTGGTGTAGCCACCTTCATCAATGATCTTAGCTAGATCTTCTGGAAAACTTGCTGCAGCTTCTCCATCAGCACTTGCTGCTTCACTTTGTACTTTTTCTGTTATGGAGGCGGCTTCTTTCCATAAACCTCATGAACCCACCTCTGCTGGCTTCCAACTTTTCTTCTGCAGCTTCCTCACCTCTCTCAACCTTCAAAGAATTGGAAGAGAGTTAGGGCCTCCCTGTGGATTAGGTTTTGGCTTAAGGGAACGTTGTGGCTGGTTTGATCTTCTGTCCAGACCACTACAATATTCTCTGTATCAGCAATAAGGCTGTTTTGCTTTTTATCATTCGTGTGTTCACTAGAGTAGCAATATTCATTTCCTTCAAGAATTTTTCCTTTGCATTCACAGCTTGGCTGTTTGGTGCAAGAGGCCTAAGCTTTTGACCTATATCTGCTTTTGACATGTCTTCCTCACTAAGCTTAATCATTTCTAGCTTTTGATTTAAAGTGAGAAACATGCGCCTCTTCCTTTCGCTTGAACACTTAAAGGCCATTGTAGGGTTATAAATTGGCCTAATTTTAATACCATTGTGTCTCAGGGCATAGGGAGGCTGAGGAGAGGGAGAGAGACAGGGGGATGACCAGTTGGTGGTGCAGTCAGAACACACACACAGTCTCATGGGCATGGTTTGTGGCACCCCAAAACAATCACAGTAGTGATATCAAAGATAACTGATCACAGATCACTGTAACAGATATAACGATGATGAGAAAGTGTGAAATATTGTGATGGTTACCAAAACGTGACATGGAGACACAAAGTGAGCTCCTGTTGTTGGAAAAATTGCATCAATAGACTTGCTGGAAGCAGGGTTGCCACAAACCTTAAATTTGTAAAAAACCCAATATCTGTGAAGTGCAACAAGACAAAGGGCAATGAAACAAGATGTACCTGTATTTGGTTTGTGTGCATTCAAAGTGATCAACCTGTAGGAAGGACAGAGTATTCTGTTTCTGCCTCGGAGATTGGGAAAGGCCTAAGGGGCTGCAGGGAGCCCCTGGCTGCTTCCTCCTCCGCACTGTTCATCCCGGCCCTTCTCCGCCCGATGTCCTGGCCCATGGCACAGCTCTCCGGCCCACGTGCTCTTCTGAAACTGGCAGCCAGCTGATCTTGCCTCCTGATTCCATCGGCACTTCTTGCCCAAGGTGGACGGACGGCCAGCAGCTTGTGACATGCTCCCAGTACCCTGTAAGGACCAGGTAATTGCATTTTTTATGCTATCTTGTTCACTCGCATTCCAGGTGTGTTAACTTGTACCTTAGCAGACAGATTGGAAGCTTCCTGAAGGTTGGAATTTTTGTCTTGCTCCTCTTTTCCTTAAAATATATTCAACCAATTTTTCCAATTACATAAATAATGCACGTTCGTGGTAAAAATATAAACATTGGAGAATTTATGGCATCAGAAGTAAAGATTTCCCTTGGGTTGCCTCCCCACAACTACCACCATTAATGAATTATTAATAGAATCTATTCTTCCATATTTTTTCTGTGTATATTACAAATATATATTATGATTTACAAACATGAGATCCTAATTAGACATATTATTTTGCAGTATGGTTTTATCAGTTAGCAAAATACCCTTGCCTGGCTATGGTTATGGGGACTGTGTCTGTCTTTTTTGTGTGCCTACATGTTGACGGGCACAGTGCCAGGCACATGGTGAATGTGCAGTAGGTGTGTATTGTTATTGATGTTGTTTATACTGTTACAGTAGTCCCCACTTATCCACGGTTTCACTGTCCACGATTTCAGTTAACCTGCCATCCACTGCAGTCCAAAAATAGGTGAGTACAGTACAATGAGATGTTTTGGGAGAGAGAGGGAGCGAGACCACATTCACATTACTTTTATTACAGTATATTGCTATAATTGTTCTATTTTATTATTAGTTGTTAATCTCTTACTGTGCCTAATTTATAAATTAAACTTTATCATAGCTACGTTTGTATAGGGAAAAACATAGTATACATAGGGTTCAGTACTTGCCGCAGTTCCAGGCATCCACTGGGGGGCGTGGAATGTATCCCCTGCGGATAAGGGGGGCCTACTGTATGTTAGATCAGGTGACTCGGTTCAGAACACATCCCGTTCATGAGTTGGGAGACAGAAGGGTGGGGACAGAATCCTAGATGACCCGACGTGGTGGAAGCAGGGATGGCGGTGTAAGGGGTTGGTTCCTGGGAGCTCAAGAAGATGGCTGAGTTCTAGGGGTGTCCTTAGGTGGAGTGTGGATAAGTTAAACCCTTGGGTGGAGGGTCAGGGGAGAGGTAAGAGAACAGTTTGAGCAGGGGCAGGACAACATTTGGCCACCAGTAGCTTTTCGGGCTTCCTGGAAGGAGGGGAAAGTAGTGACACGGGGAGCATTTTGTTGATTGAAGAATGAGTTGAACAGAGAACTGGGAATTTGTTGGTGTTGGAAAGAAGGTGAAGCCCTTTGAAGAGATTCTTGAAGAAGGAACCCGTTTCCATGGGCAGTGCTTCATGAGAGGGGCTTGCCTTTAAGGTTATGTGCTCGTGGGGTGGGGGACAGAGTCCGTCTCTGACTTTTGGGGTCCCAGGAAGTCTCTGGAAGCTCCCACGTCTTCCCTGGGAGAGGCATGGCAGTGTGGAGTGCTCAGACATGGGGACCTTCCTTAGGAAAAACATTCCAGAAGCATTATCTTTGTTGTTGCAACCTCAGTTAGCTATGTGGTATGGATACAGAGATTTTTCTAGAACAGATCTTGCCTTGTGGTATGAATAGATGGATTTCCCTTTTGGTTTTGCATCTCCTCGATAGAAGTTTGACTTGACTCGAGGGAAAAAGGTGGCAGTTAGTACTGAGAGCCCTTAACAAGTACATTTCTTTAGAGAGAATGAGAGGTCTCAGAGGAAAAATGATGGTACTGAGAGAAAAGGAGTGTATGGAAAATATTGCATATATACAAAACATTGGGAAATGTCTGTGTAAGGTACGGACACTCACATAGTTGCCACATGGCATGGAAGTAGAATGTTACCAATGCCTTTGGCACCCCTGTGTTTCTCCCAGTTTTACCTGCCTGCCCTCCCACCACGGTTAGGTTTGCCTGCTTTTCATCCCTGCATCAGAATACTTTTTCCTGCAGCTCGGTGTTTGTGGCATTCATTCATGCTGATGCACGTGACTGCAGTTCATTTGTTTTCAGTGCTGTGTAGTGTTCGTTGTATGAATGGGTTACCGTTTGTCTCTTCTCCTTTTAAGGGACATTTGAGTTGCTGATTTTTATTATTTTATTTTGTTTGGCTCTGTCAAACAGTGTTGCTGTGAATATTCTTGTACATATCTTCTGGAGTATAGATAGGACAGTGTATCAGAATACATATGTAGTAGTGGAATTGCCAAGTCACAGGGTGTGTGCAACTTCAAGTTGACTAGAAATTGTATTATATTCTAAAGATCCTCTTCTTGCAGCAGTTACCCCATTAGTAGTATGTAATAGTTTTCATTGCTCCGCATCCTCACCAACAGTTGGTATTATTGGACTTTTATTCATAATATTTTGCCAATCTTGTGGAATCTTGCTGTGGGTTTTTTGTTGTTGTTGTTTTTTTTTTTTTTTTTTTTTTTTTTAGAGATAGGGTCTTACTATGTTGCCCAGGCTGGTCTCAAACTCCTGGCCTCAAGCGATCCTCCCACCTTGGCCTCCCAAAGTGCTGGGATTATAGGTGTGAGCCACCATGCCTGGCTCATTGTGGTTTTAATTTGCATTTCCCTAATCATTATTGAGATTGAACGTCATGTTTATTGTTTATTTATTATTGATACATAGTAGTTGTATTTATTTTTGGGTACACATGCTATTTTGATACATGTATACAATGTGTAATGATCAAGTCAAGGTGTTTAGAATATCCATCACCCCAAATTCTTATCTTTCTTTGTGTGGGGAACATTTTAATTCTTACCTTCTAGCTATTTTGAAATAGACAACAAATTATTGTTAAGGATAGTCACTCTACTGTACTGTCAAACACTAGAACTTATTTCTTCTGTCTGGCTGTATTTTGGTTCATGCTTATTTTTTAGGGAAAGGAATCTGCACACACTTATTAAATGACACAAAAATGGCTGTTTTGGTAGGGCACGTCCTCCCCAATGCACTTTTCTTGCCTTGGGACACAGTGAGACACGTTTTTTCATTTATTGTGAGAATTTGGGGAGTGTCTGTTGGCTTGCAGCACCTTTTTTGGGCTTTGTGTCTTGTTCTGAGAACCCAGCTGATGCCTGGTCTTGTTGACTGTTTATTTTATTAAAAAGCCCCTGGGTGAAAGCAAACGGGCTCTGTCCTGGTCTGATGGGAGCATGTTGTTTCTTTTCATGCAAATAGGCAAATACAGGAGCGTTCAGGCAGGGTCCCCAGGTGTTTTGTGGCAGCAGGTCCTGGGCGAGGGAGTGGCTTTGGGGAGTCACTGGGGACAGCCTGGGAGGGCGGGGAAAGAGAGAGAAACGGCAACGCACTTTGAGTGGGGAGAGAAGGGGGAAAAGGGAGCAGGCTCCAGCGAGGAATCAGAGGCCCCCGGGGGGCTGGGCAGGATTGCTGGGGCACAGCGGGCCCTGTCGGGTATTCAAAGGGAGGGTCCTGAATCTGAGCAGGGCACCCATTGGCCAGGGCGGGTCCTGCCATGGCTGAAGCTTGAGTGCTTTCATGTGAAAATATACCTTTGATGTTCTGGAGAATGAGAAGGAAAATCTGCTTTAACACCTGGGGGAGAGAAAGCTGCCTGTGGGGGGAAAAAAAAAGTTCTGTTAGGAAAGAATGGAGTTGCACAGCTTGACGTACACAGGGTTGGTTGTTCTAGTAACCCCAGGAGGAGAATTGCAGGACAGAGTGTAGGCTTTCAGTCCCAAGTGAAAGCATGTTTAGAAACACAATGGTATGGGGGGAAAATATGAGAGGCTATGGTCACATTTTTATTATGGGTACAACTGTATAAATATTACCTGTGCTTATGGATGAGGTCCAGGAGGGAGCAGGGAAAAATAATAATAGTTGATTTTGTTTGTGTGGTGGGCTTGTGGGTGTTTTAAAAAATTCTTGTATTGTTATTGTACAAGAAAAAGTCTTTAACTAAAATAAGCCTGGTCTCGGCAGTCTGTTATTTTATCACACCGCTCTCTGAATGCCTGCCGGCACTTGTGTTTATTGAGTTCCTGATATGATTGGAAGAGGAGGAAGAAAACACTAGTCCCTGCCTTCAGGAAGCTTACAGACTGTTGCGAGATACTAGAATGTAAATATCCAAGGTGTAGATAATGGTTTACTAGAGTAATGGGTGTCACACAAGGGGCACCTGGTTAATTGCCAAAGGAAGTGGACAAGAGTACAGGCTCTCATTGGGGGCTTCTGGGAGGACTTCTCGGAGGAGGTGGCCTTGGGGGAGACACCTGAATTAGTTAGAGGGAGGGGGGAAAGGTAGTTGCGGAGTGAGGGAGACCTTTGTCGAAAGGGGAGGAGCAGAAGGATAGTTGGGGCCATATTGAGAGCTCCTTGCCTGTCAGGATAAGAAGTAACCATTGAGAGTTTGCCCAGAATTGCCCTCCAAGAGCTCACCAGGTGTCAGTAGTCTTCAGCTGTTTTTGGGTAGGTCTTCTTTGAGCATAGATGAAACCCGTGGACCGTCTAGCAAGAAGAATGGTTACATACATGCAAACTTAGAACCCCTTGCATGCCCCATACAAGGTTTTGGATACAGTTTCAGAAGACTCTCTGCAACCCATCCTGAGGGATCGCAATTCAATGTAACAAATATGTTCTGAGCACATACTGTGTGCCGGGAAAGACAGGACAGGTGTTTGCCCTCAAGGAGCTCACAGTCTAAGGGACAGGCACTGAGGAGGCAGTCACAGGCAGGAGTGTCAGCAGCAGGTAGACTGATGCCTGGGAGGAGAGTCGTGGGCAGCCCTCGCCTCTAGGAAAGGCCCTTGTTTGGGGTCCAGAGCTAGGGTATGTGCGGGGTGCACAGTCCCATGGTGAGAGCCGCACAGGGACCTTGTGTCTGTCTGGCGGGACGGGCTCGTTGCTCAGAGGGGGAACGCTGATGACCGCTGCGCGTGAGCCATTCGGCCGGGGGCTCGGAGGCAGCCAGGTGTCTCTGGAGCCTCCCGCGTTGAGCCTTTTCTGGAGCTTTTTTCCTTAGCAACACACGCTCACCTGGAGCCGGTTGTGCATTCTTCTTCCAAACAAACAGCTTTCAGGAAGAGCTAATAAATTAATCTTCTGGGAAAAGAATCTGCCGCCGCGCCCGCCAGGCCTCCAGCAGCCGGGGCCAGAGACTTGGCTAACGCAGTCAACACACTCGCTGAGCATCGTGCGTCGCTGCTGACGAGGGCTTGGGCGGCCGGCTCCGCGCCCTTGACATCAGGCAGTTCCGGAAAGGGAAAGGAAGCCGGAGTGAGTTAAATCGAGCCCTCGCCGCAGCCCTTGGGGATACCGATTACAGATGAGGAATCTGATACACAGGATACAACTGGCTGGCTTAAGGTCAGAGCTGCGAGTCCAGGGGGCTGGGATTGCTATGCTGTTCCGTCTCTGCCATTTAGGTGGCTTTCCCTTGGTCCCTTTCTTCCACTTGTTTATAATAGGTAGCACGACCCACAAGGGGGTGTGAAAGGCTCTGTGTAAACCGTCACCTCTTATCTTACCAGAAAAGCATTTCAAACCATCTATATTTAAAGAGAATATGTTACCGATACTGTACTGAGGTCTAAATCCACCCGTTCATTCAACAGATACTTATTGAACGTGTGCCTCGTGCCCCCAGGACGTGTCAGTGCGTAAAACTGACCAGGGTGCCTGGCCTGGTGGGGCTTTCCTTCTCAGAGTAGAGAGAAGCCTGGCTCCCGCCCTCCCTGGGGGCTGGGGAAACTACGCTGGCCTCTGGGGACACTGGAGCAGGTCCCACCGGTTCCTCTGGCTGATGAGGAAGAGTTTATCTGGCTGCCTCTTGTGTTTCTTTCTGCGTGTCCCTCACCACCTGCAGGCCTTCTGGGGCTTGGAGTTCACTGCTGTCTATGGAGAAGAGCCCCACCTGCCCACACTAATGAGAGAGAGAGAGGGAGAGTCCCACTGAGATCTGCTTGTTAAAAAGTTAGGCTCTTCTGCAGTTTCACTAAAATGATGATCTTACAGTGATCGAGCAACAAAGCAGAGCCTGTCCACCTCTTCATGTAGGTGTCCTTTGTAGATAGCACCCGGTGTCCTCCCACTCCCCAGCGTAGACCCAGGAGTGCCCGCCTAGGATCTGCAGGTGACTCAAAGGAGGGTGAGGTTGGAAGATTCAGGGATGGCGCTGTCGTTTCTCATAGGTGGATGGGCAGCAAGGAGATTCTGTCGACCCCTCCTGTTCCCAGGAATTGGGAGCCCTGGAGCACCTGGGGACAGTGGGATGTGTACACACCCCCTCCTTTTTTTTTGCTCGTCACTGTTGAGGTGCTCTGCTGCCAGCCTTAATATTCTCTAGTGCACACAATTGTGTCTCACTTCATGAAAATGTGGTGTGAGGATTCCCATATCACATTAAAAAGCAAACTGATGGCTTAAGTAATTATGTGGTTCTCAAAAGGATTCACCGGGGCTCCTTTAACTAGGGAGTCCCCAGTGTACTTATATGAGGACTTGGTCTTTGATAAATAAATTTGCACCGTTTTTGAGGAACAGTTTGAGCTTCTGATGCCCATTATACCTTGGGCTTTCAGCATTTCTTAAACCCTTAGGCATTTTTCCTGTTTTCTAGCACTTCATACAGCCCCTGTGTTGGTTAATTTTATGTGTCAACTTGGCTAGGCTTATGGTTGGTGAAACCCCAGTCTAGATATTGCTGTGAAGGTATTTGTGGATATTATTAGCATTTATAATCAGTTGACTTTAAGTAAGTTGCATCACCTTCCATAATGTGGGTGGGCCTCATCCAATCTGTTGAAGGCCCTAAAAACAAAGACGGAAGTTTCCCAAGGAAGAAGCAGAGCTGCCTCTGGACGGTGACATGGAAACCCTCTGAATTTCCAGCCTGCTGTCCTGCCCTAGGTGCTTCCGACTTGCCAACCCCCCCCCCCCCCCAGTCACAAACCACGTGCTTAAGATCAGTTAACCTCTGTGTCTGTCTCTCCTGTTGGTTCTATTTCACTGGAGAGCCCTGACTAACTCACCCCCATCATAGCCGTTGCTTGTTTGATTGTCACTTTCTCCCTGTTGGACCATAACCTGTATGAGAACAGGGACAGTGTCTGTCTTGTTCCAGACCTTCCGCAGAGCCTGCCACACACAAGATGCTTAGTCAATACATGAAGAATGAATGAAGGCATCTGTATTCACTGAGGGTCAGTGGGTTGTTGCCTCTTTGTGGTCAGACAGACCTGAGCTGGAGTATTGGCTCCACCATTTATTAGCTGTGGGATCACAGGTTTCTCGTTGGTAACAGAGGAGGGGTAATATCGACTTCCCAGTTGGGTGTAAGGATTAAATGAGATGACGTGTCTGGCACATAGTAAGTCATGCCAGGTGAACCAAACGGTGTTAACTACTTCTGCTATCGCCACCACCATTTTCCAAGGATCAAATGAGATAATCGGTAGAACATTACTAGCACATAAGAGAGGATCATAAGTGCTAGTTCCCCTCTAAGTACCAGGCTCTTTCATATGCATATTTTTGGTAAATTTAAATTCTGTTCAAATCCTGTGAAGCAGATTGAATCACCCCATGTTAATGATAAGGAACCTGAAGTTTAAAACTAAATGGCTCACCCCAAATTCCATGGGCAGATTTTTATTGTGCGTGCCTACTGCATGGTTCAGACCCCTGCTGGGCCAACTCTGATTCCTGCCTTTCCTCTGGGCTTATTGCTTCTGGAGGCCTGTGTGAGTTTTGACCTTGGTTTTCTCCTTAGCCTGTCAGTACATTACAGGAGCTTTGCGTGGTGTGGTAGGAGCGTTCTTCCCTGGGGCTCCTTGGCTGGCTGTCCTTTTCCTCCTCGATGTGGCCCCGGGTATGCCATCCTGGGAGTGGGGGTGTCTTCTCTCACACTGGCTCCTGAGGACGGCACAGCCCCCCAGCCCCCACTTCCCTATCGCCCTGGAAGGTGAGCCCTTTTTTAAGTTGGGTTTTGTTGTTAATCATGGAAGTCTCCAATAGGAGGAAATTTCAGTGACCACAGGGGCTGGGTACCACTGGGCTATTTTATTTGTCTCAGGTACCATTGAGGAAACTGAAGCCTGGTGCTGAGTTAAGTCATTTGGCCAAGGTCACAGAGCTGTCACCTGGTGGGTGTCCTGCCTGTATTTTCATCAGAGTGGGGGGATACCACCTCCTCAGCCATTAGCCTGTGCAATGCCACAGGCCACGACTGGATCTTCTTCCCGGTGTCAACCTGGGTTTTCCGTGGACTGGAGAAAGCCTTTGAAAAGAAATGTTAATACTCTTTAATAAGTGGAAACGCACTTTGCAGAGACTCTTTCAACATAAGCAATCCTATAGATCATCTGTTCTACTGGGCTTAATCATCACAGGGAATTTTAGCCTCAAGTTTGGGGCTAAGGAACTTGCAAGTGCTTCTCTGTTACCTACGAGCTGGAAGCTGTGCTCAGAGCAGGCTCCTCTTGTTACTGGGATTGTGCCGCCTGGTGCCAGTTTTATTCTGAAATTGCTTTGGGCTTTCTGACAGCTCCTATTCCCCCTCCGCCACCAGTCAGCTTCCAGGATGGGCTTGCAGAAGAAGTGGCTTTAATCCTCTATCGGCCACTCATTATATAGCCCTACCATGGGGAAAAACGTGTGATAAAACGTGGAGCTATGTGGGGGGGATTCCTACCTGTTCTCCGTATTGTGTATGTGCGTGATGTTGAAGGAAAGGTGTATGCCATAAATATTAGGAAATGTTTGCACAAATAAGCAAGGATTTAGTCTTTGTGACTTGATTGTCCTTGAGGGGAATTCCTTCTCTGAAAAGCAGGTGTTGGCACCAGATGGTCACATGTCAGTTCCCTGAGATCCAGCTCGGGAAGGAGCAGTTGGGGAAGAGGAGGCAGGGAGGGCCCCACTTGGGGAGTCTCGATGCATGACAGGCAGAGCCGAGCAGAGAGGAAGTCACGACTCGGTGGCAGGAGGGTTCTTGAGGCCAGAGTGGAGTGCTGTTAGTAATCAATAGACCCAGAAGCAGCCAGGGCCAGCCGCAAGGCATGAGCAGAGCGGTCGCTGTCCACTGGGCTTCAGCCTCTGTCCTCGCAGGTGGTGGTGGGGAGGGAGGGGGTGTAGGGCTGGGGGGGGACGTTGAAGGGTTTGGGCTTTGGTGAGTGAATGAACTAGCATTCATGTGTCTGCTCAGACCAGGCTGGCCTGGAAGTTGGGTATGATAAGCACACCAGGCCCTTCTTTACGGTTCTGTATCCTTCCTCTTCCTGGCCCTGCAGGCCTGCCTGGGCCTGTACCCTGCTTCTGCGTCCTGCGCTAGGAGTCACCATGCCGCCTCCTGAGGGATTGCTGCTGGGGTGGGCCCGGGGGCAGCTGGCACATTGCCTGTCTTCCCCAGTGCAGAGGAGCAGGGCCCCTGGGCACGACAGCAGGCCTGAGAGCAGAGCTCAGTGGAGAGCCGGGGTCTCTGGAGACCTTGCCGCCTTGTATTGGAAGCACAGGAAGGAACCTGTCTTTTCCCTGCAAGTGAAGGGTTAGGGTCACTTTCCTTCTTCACTGGGCCCTAGTTTATCCGCCAGAGCAACGGAGATGAGGTCTCTGTCCGCCTGCTTCTCTCCCACCTGGATGCTGTGCAGGTGGAAGGTGGACAAGGAGAGGCCCAAGCGCCTTTATAGGTGATGTGTCCCCATTGCAGAGAGCCTTGGCATCAGGCAGACCTGACTTCACATCCTTTTGTGCCTCTGGGGCCCCTGGGCAAATTGGTTGTGCTTTTTCAGCCTCAGTTTTCTTACTAATATAAAAGGAATAAAATTTTTTTTTGGAATGGAATGGTAATGGCAGTTTAACAATATTGGATCCGAAGAGTTTCTGTGTAACACATGTCAAGTTCTTGTAGTGCCTAGAACACAGATCCTTAATGCTTGGTGGCTCTTGGTACTGTTATTGTTGTTGTTTTTGTAGAAAATCAGGCTTTCAGGCTCCCATGGGTGGCTTGTGCCTGGAAGTTTTTGGCGCTCAAAGTGCAGAAGAGCCTTAGCAGTTGTAGACCGGTCGTGAGTGTGTATGGCTCACTGGGTCTATGGTGACTTCTCGGCAGGTGATAAAGAGGTTCTGGGTCTTTCTTGAACAGCGTGGGGATGGAGGTGCTTCTTTGCCAGGAGCAGGGTTCCCTGGACTTTGAAATCCCCGTTTGCAAAAGATAATAGACAGAAGAGAGACATCACAGCAGCACCACATGCAGTAAAAGACTCATCACTGTTCAAAGAGGTTCTTGGGGAGGTGCCTAAAAGGGGCCCTAAATGCCGGGGGTTGGTGCTGTCCCGCCCTTGTCTCTAGGGAAGGGGGAGGGCTGGGAGAGAGAACGAAAGCCGCAGCACTGCCTTTGATGCCCACTTTCTCTGGAGACAAGCCACCGTGCTCACGCCTGGGAAGTAGGAGAGAGAGCAGGTAGGAGTTCAGGTAGGAGAGAGAGCACAGTCCTATCTCCGTCCCACCTGACCATCAGCCCGGCAGGGGGCGTGCGGGGAGAGGCCCCCGGCTTTGCTGTCCGAGAGTCAGGAGAACTGCACTTTATAGTTTCTCGGGGCTGAAGGCCACTTGGCAGGGCCAAGGAAAGGGCCCTAAATCTGAAGGCTGCGTTGGGTGGTGCAGCAATTCCTGCCCACTTTCCACACTCCCTTCCCAATTTTTCTTTTTCACAACTGCCAAGTGGAGGAAACCTGGTAGCCACTGAGAGGCCCAGCGGGGTGCCGACCTCTGGACTGGAGGCCACGGGCTCCTGGGGCCCGGTTTGGGAGGGCTGTGAGAGGTGCCCGACTGGAGACTGAGAGGCCCAGCGGGGTGCCGACCTCTGGACTGGGAGGTGCCTGACGGGAGAGAGAAAGTGGCTGCTGGAGTTGGTTTCAAGGCTGACCAGCCTCTCGGCCTTCGAGAGAGCAAACCCTGCAGTCTTCAGAGTATCACTCGACCCCAAAGAGAAGGTGACCCTTTCACATTTCAGGTTCTGTGTGAAAAGGAAAAGAAAGTTCTATGAAGGTGCCTGGGCTGTTTTTTACAGGTCTGGAGTCCACCATAACTTTTAATTTGACTCCCCCTTCTCTGCTCTTTGCACATAAAGGATCTCAGTATTTTATATTCGTGTGAATTAATGGACCTGTTTTGGATCCTTCTTAGAACACAGGTTTCCAGGGCACCGTCTTAGTTCCCAAGTGGGGGTTAAGGTGTCCCCTTTGCAAAGGTGGGCATTCCTTTTTCCATGTCTCTCACAGGCTGTCCGCCCTCCTTTGGATTGCACCAAATTTAAACCCCGTGGGTTTTTGCAAGTGCTTGGTCCTGTAATACACGTTCAGAACGTGCTAGTCTGATTCTGTTTGGTCGCCTCTTCCAGCAATAAAACACGTCCACACCCTGGAGGATGGGAGTCTGCCTTCGCTCCCTGCCCAGTGTTTAGTTACCGCTGCCTTTTGACAAAAGAATTACTTTCTCTTCCTGGTTTTGAATTGAAGACCTTTTGTGTATTTACTGCAAATATGATAAATGCTAGTCTGGAGAAACCAGCTGCCATGTAGGGCTGGGGGCAGCATTTTTAACACCTGGCAGTTTGCATTTCAATATGGTGGCTTAAAGAAAACTCTCACACAATAAAAACAAAACCCGGCTCAAAACAATGATTATTCTTGGCTGCCTAGAGGCAAACAAAAGTAGGGGAGGCTCAGTGGGCCCTGGCGCAGGCAGGGGAACTTGCTGAGAAGTAACTGCTTCAGAGGTGGGGTCCATTTTTCAGTTCAGTTTGGGTCACATTTATCGGCATCTTCCGTGGGCACCATGTGAGGTGCTGGGCATGGAGACACAGCTGAGAGGGTCGACGCCTTGAGCTCACATGCAGTTGGTGGTCAATGAGCAGGTCAGGGAAGCCCAGAGGCTCAAAGGATGACCAAAGAGATGGGCCTGCCAGAGGAGGCTGTGCCTGGATCGGGTCTTGAGAAATGGTTTGTTAGTTTGCTGGGGCCGCTGTGACAAAGTACCACAGACTGGGTGGCTTCGACAACAGAAATTTGTTGTGTCACAGTTCTGGAGGCTGGGAAGTTCAAGATCAAGGTTTTGGTAGGGTTGGTTCTGGGAGGCAAGGATCTGTTCCACCTCTCTCTCCTTGGCTTGCGGATGGTTGTTTCCTCCCTGTGTTTTTGTGTTATCTTCCCTTTGTGCGTTTACATGTGTCCAAATCGTGTCCAGATTTCCTCTTCTTATAAGGACACTGGTCATATCAGGCATTAGGGCCCATACTAAGGACGCCATTTTAACTTAATTTCCTCTGTAAAGACTATATGTCTAGATATGGTCACATTTGGAAGTACTGGGGGTTAGGATTTCAACAAAAGGATTTTTGTGGAGGACACAGTTTGGCCATTAATAGATAGCAGGAGTTTCCCAAGGAGATGGAGTCATTGCTGCCAAAGAGAATAGTAGGGGCGTAGCTACTGGGGTGGGTAAAGCACTGTGCATTTTGGGGGCTGCAGGCACTGTGGGGTGTAGAGTAGGCAGCAAGGGACGGAAAAGGAAAAATAGAGGGTCGGATCGTATGTGCCTGAGTGCCAAGCCAAAGAGTGCAGACTTTTTTCCTGAGCCTCGCAGCTCCCAGTGTGGTCTCTGAACCGGCAGTATCAGGGGAGCCTGTCTGAGATGCAGAATCTCAGGCCCCACCTGCTCCGCCAGCATCTGTGTTTTAACAAGATGCCCCAGCTGGGCGCGGTGGCTCATGCCTGTAATCTTAGCACTCTGAGAGGCCCAGGTGGGAGGATCGCTTGAGGTCAGGAGTTCGAGACCAGCCTGAGTAGAGCGAGACCCTGTCTCTACTAAAAATAGAAAAAATTACCTAGGTGTGGTGGCGCATGCCTGTAGTCCCAGCTACTTGGGAGGCTGAGGCAGGAGAATCGCTTGAGCCCAGGAATTTGAAGGTTGCTGTGAGCTAGGCTGACATCATGGTGCTCTAGCCCGGGCAACAGAGCGAGACTCTGTCTCAAAAAAAAAAAAAAAAAAAAAAAAAAAGATTGTTCCTAGGTGTCAGAATGTTAAAATGAAGGTCTGTGAGCTAATTTAAAAGAACTAAGAAACAAAAACAAGATGCCCCAGGTAACCCATGTGCACATTAACGTTTGAGCAGCACAGACCTGTAACTTGGCTTGGAGTCATCTGGGGAGGAGCACTGATGCCTCCAAAATTCTGGTTTACTGGATGGGGGTGTGGATTGGGCTTTGGGAGTTTTTTTAAAGCTCTCCAGGCGATTCGAATGTGCGGTCGGGGTTGAGAACCGCTGTTTTGGAGAGTGGAGGCAGGGAGAGTTTAAAACAGAAGTGTGGTGTGGGGTGGAAGGTGCAGAAACTGTCTTCTGTCCTCTCTTTGCCAAGAGCAGGGGCTCCTGCCCAGACCCCAGTGACTGTCCTGCTGTGCTGACGGGGCAGGTCAGAGGAGTGAGGGCCTGCAGTTGCGCAGCAGGGATCTGGCTTGAGTGTGTCTCCGTCATCTCAAGGACCCCAGATGGAGGGCATTTGACCCCACTGCTGAAAATCATTTCTAGGGTGCGGGGCGGTGGGGGAGGCGGGCAGATGTGCAGGAGTAGGAGAGGAGTTCCCAACCGGGTTGTCTGGAAGTGGTTATGTATCTTATCTCCCATAGCACGGAAGGTTCTTGAAGGCTGGACCCACTCCTTGGGAAGGATGCTTTTCATGGCTGTTGCGTGCACCAGATAAGCTCTCTAAAGCCCACTGGTGATAAAGGTGATCTAGAGAAAACAAACATCAGTGAAAAAGCAAACAAACCCAAACACCCAAACAGCGTTTATCCCAGTTTAGCGGGGAGACTTGGATTAGGCAGGTCACATGGCTCACAACTTTCCTTCAATCCTTGGGAGACTTCTTCCGTGGAAATCTTTTTCGGCAGCTTTGCAATTTTGATTTTCAGTTAATTAGATTTGTGCTGTTTGGGAGACTTGGTTAATGCATTTCACCCCACAGAGCTAATTTGCCTCCGTCTAAATTAGGTCTTCGCTATGGCGGAGGGTGTACATGGGATGCGTGAATATAGACTCACACGGGGCATCGAGAGACTGTTAGTCAGTAAACAGGAGAGGGCTTTGAAATAAACATTTGTCATCGTCATCATTGTTATGGAATGTCTGAGGTCCCACTGAGCGAAGAGAGGTGTTCTTCAGAGAAAGGGCATCCGTGACTAGACGGTGGTCTTATTCCATGTCTCTTGAAACAGAACCCGACGTCCTGCGGTATTGTCAGCCCAGGGTCATCACGTTAATGAGAAGGGAAATCTGTTTGGAGGGTACAAAGCAGTAGATAATGCAAAGTAATAAACTTACAATTCCTAAACCTTAGAGCTGAGAGGGACCTCAGGAGTTATCTTAGCCAGTGCCTTGTTTTACAAGCCCAGGAAACGGAGGCCTAGGGTCCTTCCTCCTTCTGAGTTTGAAATATCATGTTTTTCCCTTCTTTTCCATGTGTCCTGCCCCACCCCGTGGTCTTCAGGGGGACATGAAGGAGGGGAGGGAGGCTAGTCTGATTGCATGGGTGTATTTGAGAGGCCGCGGGAGAAACCAAGTAAGGGCTTGGGGTCCAGTGTTATGGATTCATCACGAATTCTGTCCTTTGTTCCCCTTCTCCTGTGTCAGAGATTACAGAATGTGTGTTAGTGATACAACACCAGGAATCGTAATTTAATAATTTGCATCCTGCTGATCTACTCAAAGGCTTTGAGACGGCAAAAAAAAAAAGAAAAAAAAAAAAAGTGTGTGGGAGACCTAGGTAGATAGAATGAGACCCTTTGTCTCTGCTGCTCCCAGGAGTGTTCAAAAGCCATCTGTGGAGGTGGGCTGTGTTTTCAGAGCATCTGTCAATAGTTAGGATCTATGCATGTCAGAGATCACGCGTGCCATGCAGACTGGGGCGGGGACCTCAGCTGTTCTCACTTCTTGTGCCATCTCTGGTTGGTGGAAGCCGCTTGCCTGCTGGGGTGCCACACTCGATTAGCCATGTCTGCCCAGGCCTGGGTGCGGGGTGGTGGCGCACTTGCTCTCTGTCCTCGTCTATTCAGCCTGCACCTCCAACTGAGATGATGGTGTGCGGAGCATCTTATTTTAGGCATTTTGAAAAGAGAAAGAGACATAACCTCTGTCCTCGGGAAAATTATCGCCCCATCAGAAAGGCGGAATATATGCACAGAGGACTTAATGCCTACAGAGTCTCAACAATCTCAATTAGCATTATTAGCATAATTTCCTAATAACTGCCCTATTATACCATATCCCATTTTAGAGTTTTTACACATGGAGTAGATCGGACAGAAAGGAACATTTAAGGCAGAGAAAGAAGTCAAGACTCCAGACTCTGAAATAGGGACTTTATTTCCCGAGGCCGCGCAGCTGGCAAACAGAGCCCGGCTGGGTGTGCGTCCAGGCGCGGGGCCTTCGCCTGGGACGGTGCCACTCATGACAGGGGCCCTGAGGAGCGGTTTAAGGCAGGATGTGGAAGGTGGGCAAGGGGGAGCCTGTCTGGAAGTGGTGGAGGACCTTAAAGATGAGGTAGGAGGTCCAGGGAGATTGCTCACTGCTGATGGGGGCCCCTGCTGTGCAGGTTCTCTTATGGGAGCCTTTCCCCCATTCCAGACTCTTCACGGCTTTGTCTGAGTCTTCCTCCTGGGACAGTGCCCTGAGGGGTGTCTGAGGGCTCTTGCCTTACTTCTGAGGTCACCCCTGGCCCTGGCCTTGGGGGACTGCTCCAGTTTTCGTTTGTTCTCCTCTTCAGCAAGGGTGGCCGTGCTATCCTGGGGGACTGGAGCGGGCCAGAGAGGCTGTGGGCCATGTTGGGGTTGGGGCGCTGGTGCTGCTCCTGAGAAGCTCGGGGGGAGAGGGTGTGGGGACCTTCTGTTGGAAACCCAAGTCTGAAAAGGTGCCTGGGGGTGGGGGTGGGGGTGGGGGGAACGCAGCTAGACACAAGCACTTCCAGCAGGTTCCTTAATCCAGGTCTTAGAGAACAACGAGTGTCTGAGCAAGTTTCCTCTTTTCTATTTTCTCGTGTTGTTTCTCCCGTTAAGTGCAGAGAAGATGCCGCGCCGCAGGAACATCTGTGCTCCTTAGGATTCTGTGGCTGATTTGTTAAATGTAAATTTCCTAATGTAGGTTGCGGAGCTGTGGAAGGGGAGAAGCAGGAGGCCGGCTGGGGAAGCATCCCTCTCCACTCCACTCAGTGCCAGCGCCTGTGGCTCCAGGGCGCGCCCGGCCTCCGCCTGGGGTGCGTGGGCCCTGAAAGGACAGTTTGTGCCCGTGGCAAAGAGCGCGTGGGGAGCTTCGGCTGTGATCTCACCCTCCCCTGAGCTGGTGTGGGAGAGCATCAGTGATCGCACAGAGCAAGGCCTCTGACTCTGGGCCGGCTGAGACCATTGCCTAGATGGATGCACAAAAGGTGTTCAGAAATAGTGCGACAGGGCGGAGCCTGTGCTGTCTCTGCTGATTGGGGACCCTCGTTAGCACTTTCAAGGGCTGAATGGTTTTCAAGTCTGTCCCTCCACCTCACGCTGAGGAGGCTGACACTCAGGGAGGTGAGGTGACCTCAAGATTGCACAAATGGTTTGGTGGCACAGCTAGGACAGGAATGGGAATGTCCAGATTCCCACTAGAAGTACCATATTTCCTCAGTTCGAGGTGAATTTTTCGTTCACTTTTGCCCTTAAAAATCAAGATGCTGGCTGGGCATGGTGGCTCCCGCCCGTAAATCGTAGTAGCACTCTGGGAGGCCGAGGCAGGAGGGAGGATAGCTTGAGGCCAGGAGTTCGAGACTAGCCTGAGCAAGAGCGAGACCCCATCTCTACAAAAGATAGAAAAATTAGCTGGGCATGGTGGTGTGCGCCTGTAGTCCCAGCTACTCAGGAGGATGCAGTGAGCTGTGATAATACCAGTGCACTCTAGCCTGGGCAGCAGAGTAAGACCCTCAAAAAAAGAAAATCAGGATGCATCTTACTAGTACATGGCATTGTGTCAGAATGGTGAATCTTACACTCCATGGGGCCTTAGGTTCAGTCCAGTATGGTAGAGACTGTTGATCGAGAGCTTGCTTTATGTCCAGTATTGTGCAGATTGCTTTGAACATATTTTCTCATTTAATCACAAACAAAACAAACCCTTCTTGAGGAGTGTGTTTTTAAATGCCCATTTCTGGTGAGAACGCCGCCAAGTCCCCCTTTCCTGCCACACTGCTGGTCGGTGACAGGGTAGGGGGGAGGGGGCTTGCTGCAGTTCCTGGACCTCGTTCCCCAGTGAGTGGCAGCCTCAGTGTGCTCCCCCCACCCTCCCCCGGCAGCATCTTGCTCTCAGCTTCCCGGGAACGACAATGCTTTCTTCTTTTGAGCGGTCACCAGCCTGCCGCCCTCGAGTTTTCTGGACACTTGCTGCTGAACTGTGTTCCGATCGAAAGAAACACAATTACTCTCGGAGGCTTGAGGGCAATTGTGAACACTTGCAGTCTGCCTTCTTGTTCGATACTTGCTTGGAGTGTCTCTCTCGAGAGGGCTGGAAAGGCATCTTTGGGTGGAGGATGATCTGTGTGAGGGCTGGTTCTGTCATGGGGACAGCGATGGTCTGCTTTTCGCTTCTCTTGGGGAGGGAGGAGAGGTATTTTTATTTATGCGTTGATGTGGGGACTTGAATCCAGGGCAGAGGTGACGTCTCGCCTCTTTTGGGTGCAAGCCAATGTGTAGAAGGGTAAGAGAGAGGATAGCTGGTACGCCAGGGCTCTGTGCAGAGTCCTCGAGGGAGAAGCCCTGACGGGAGGCGCCGTCAGATATTCCTCGCCGGTTTGCAAAGCGCTTGGAGGTAATATTTTAAGACAGTTGGGAAGGGTCAGAGGTTCCTGCCCTCAGACTCTCATCAAAGAGCTAAGTGATGCCCAGAGAGGATGAATAATTCCTCTAGAATTCTGAGTCTTAAGCTTTCCTCCCTCCTTTCTTCTTGTTGAAATAGGCAGGGTGGTGGAGAGATACCTCTAACCTTTATTTTAAGGTGCAGGTAGAAAGAAATACTAAGCAGGCTCTTGCTGTCTTTGTAACCAGCAAGCAAGGGGGCCTTGCAGAGGGTGGTCCGGGAGGGAGAAGGAAGAGACATGGGCGCAAAGGGCCTCGGCAGGGGTCTGAGCCGTGTGTACAGCCGTGTCCTGGAGATGAGAACAGACGTCCCAGCCTTGCTAGCCCACTCCCTGCCATGCCGCCCTCCTTTCGTCTGGGCCCTCCTCCCTGCTTGCTCCCCCCTGCCCCTGACCTAGCCCCCTACTCTGCACCACCCACCTGGACCAAAGTGAGAGGAGGGTGTAAGAACATTTCACTGGTTCTCTTACTCTGGGCCATAATGGGGAGCCATGGATTTGGGGTCTGGGGGGCTTTAGCTGCTTCCTATGGACTTTGAGTACCTCTGAACCCTCTGAACATGGCTTGGCCAGACAGGCTGGGGAACGTGACCAGGAGTCTCATCTCAGCTTCCCAGACTGCTGTGTTCTCGTTGAGCCTCCCGCCCGTGGCTTCCAGGCCGAATGTCTCAGTTATTACTGTGCACCACCAAGCAGATAGAGACGGTAATTATAACACTTTGAGAGCCGCCATTCGCTCCGCTCGGCAAGGTGACTCAGAACATTAGATCAGAATTAGAGAAGGAGAAAAAACGATCAAAGGAAGCCCCCCTCCCCGTCCTGTGATATCCCAGCTCTAGCATTCCATCCCAGACATTAGTTATGGACGTGTCCCAGCGTCCCTGGAGACGAGAGAGCTCCGTTACACCAGAATCCATGCCGAGCTTTCCCCTGGACTAGGCCAGAAGAGCTGCCTGTGGCAGAGGGGGCCGATCTGCCTTCTGGCTTGTGCTAGAAGGCTCACCTGGGGAGCCATCATGTTTGTGCTAAAGAGGTGCAGGGGAGCAGGGAAAGGGGGAGATGTGGTCAGATGAGAAAGGGCCCTGCTGTTGGATGTTCTTATTTTTCAATTTTGGTAAACAGCCTCCAGAGAAATCCTTTTGTGTTAGGCTGGGCAACTTTGCCCTGGGTTTAAATTTTAAGCTCCATGAGGGTAGGGGCAGGGTCTGTCTAGTTCACAGCGGTCCCTACGGTGCCCAGGCCAGAGCTCAGTAAGTGCGAGAGCTGAGTAGGAGAATGGGTCCAGCGTGTCGTAGCCATGAAGCAGGGAGCTGATGCCGGCCAACTGTGCTGGTCCCGAGGACAGGAGGCAGACGTGCCTCGTCTTGTCTGTTCAGGTGTCCTCTGCACTTTCTGGTTAGAGTTTGGTCCTCTGAGTCCGATTAGAAAAACTCAAATGGAAAAATGTATTCCTGTTTCAGGAAAGGGCAAGAAAAATATTTGTTCCCATCATCAAAGTGAAAATTTAAGTCAATGACAATGGAAACTATTTCTGGCCATTCACAGACTAGGGAGAGGGTGGGGGAGTGGGTTGATTGAAACAGGGCAGAAGAATTCAGGGACTGTAAATTTTAGGGGTGAAATAACAGCATGGAAATAAAAACTCCCCAAGGAAACGTAAATCAACCCTTAATCAAACAGAAACAGCAAACCACGTACCGCTCACTCAAACTGGCGGCTGCATCGCTGGCTGTTAGCTCTGGGCTTGGCTGTTGGAGGGAGGGGCCGCCCAGGAGGACTTGGCTACTAAGGCAGAAGCGTTGGGTTTTCTCTCTTCTCCTCCAGAGGTCCTTGTTGACAGCAGACAACTTCTCAGAGCACCCGGTCACTGACCTGTCCCTCCCTCCCTTGCCCACCCTCTGTTTTCAAGCCGGAAAACCCGGTTGTGGTGGTTGTAGGTCTACACACCTGCAGGACGGGTCCCAGGTGAAAATGTGAGGGCCACGGGGCAGAGAGCAAAGCCCGTGCAGGAACCATGTGCTGTGCTGGTCCGAAACAGGCTGGGAAAGACGCCGGGGATGAGAACGACACGACACCGTGCATATGTGGGGGGGGGGAGGACATAGATGAGGTGCAAGGAGCCATGTGTGGGTGACAGGTGACCCCGGGTGGTGGATGTAGGGGGGTTCATTAAGTCAATCTCATTACTTTTGTGAACATTTGCCAAGGCCCACAATGAAAAGTCAGAAGATAAAAGGAGCAGCTGACACCAGGATTTCCCCTGGTGTATCCAGTGTAGGTCTGTTTCCTCGTCTGTTCTGCACAGACTGACTTTGCAAAGACCCAAGTCCCGAATCCTACGGGAGAGTGGAGAGGAAAAGATGGGAGACAAGTATTTTTTTAGAGTTTCAGCTGAGAGAATTACATTTTCCTGTGGATCCATGCCAGAGAAGCACTTTGGGTCTGCCCTGCTCGGGGTCCGGCTGTTATGTTTTGTGATGGTAGGAGGAGGGTGTCGGGCTGGGCCTCGGTGGGCCCTCCCAGAGACCCAAGTTCTCTGTCTGTGGAGTCCTTTGCCACTGCCCCGTGGTCTGCTCGTGGGGTGCCCCTCCCTGTGACAGGCACACCTGCGTCGCTGGCAGGGCCAGGGCTTGGGCTCCCAGGGGGCTCTGGGGCCTGCGTGGGCACGTGCTGTGCTGCTTGGCTGCACGGAGGGGCGGCTGCTCAGGCCAGCGTCCTGTGGCCCCAGTGGGATGGGCAGAGCAAGGGGGTTGGAGCAGACAAACCGTCCACCCCTGTGGGGGGGCAGGGAGGCCTTTCAGGTGCACCCCAGGATGGCTGTTAGTGGCATGTACCCTTGCTAACGCGGAAGGATGTGTAGGTTTTAAATTCTTGTATGAATCCGCTATTTCCTCATCACTCTCGTGTGTTCCGGCTCTATGAGGAGCATGTTCCCCATGGGTTCCTCTGAGATGGGTTTCTTTTTGGTGGTGGCTTGATTTACCAGGTTATGTGGCTGTTAGGTTCTGTGACTATAGGAGGAGGAAGGTCGTCCCTGTCCCTGGGGATCCTGAGGTTCTGTGGATGAAGTCCAAGGCCCGGGAGCAGGGCCGGCCAGTGGGGTCTCTGAGTCACCACGTGGTCCCACTGGTCTTGCTCTCCTCACTCAGTCGGGTTCCTCTCCGCCCTCCGACCGTGGGGCTGAGCATTTGGCCACACTTCCTTTGTAGCCCTTGGCTTTCCAGTTCCCAGAGGAGCCGGCAGGTAAGATGGGGAAAAGCCGCTTCCGCCATCTCCCAAATGGCTGCTCTTCATGGCCTGTGACACTTGGGCCACTTGGATCTGTCTTGACACAGGGAACGTCTCCTTTCCCGCCTGGCTGCAGGCTGGTGTTTTGTTTTAGTTTGGCTTTGTCTGTAATAGGGCAGTGACTGTTTCCGAGACGATGGTGGCAGATCGTCCTCAGGAGCCAGCAGAGGCCACGGCCAGGCCACCCTGCACCTTCCCCTCCTCCCGGTCCCCCGGCCAGCCTTCTTGGTCTGTGACTCAGAAGGGTGTGTGACAGGTGCTGTCCCCGCTTCTCCGACCCACTGTGTGGTCTTCCCTGACTTGCTTTTTTGAGCCACGGGGGTGGGGCCTGACTGGGCGCCATGCACCTGACCTGGAGGAGAGCAGGGCAGGGGTGAGTAAGAGGAGGAGTGAGTGGCCACAGCTCAGTGTCTGGTGCTGCCAGAACGGTCACTTTGTCTTTCGCTACACCTGAAAGTGGCATCTAGAAGAGGAGCCTCTGTGAGTCCTGAGCCTGGTGGGTGAGGGCCGTCTCTGGGCACCGACTGCCCTCCTCAGCCCCGCCATGAGGCCAAGTCCCTGCGCCACACGGGCGGGTGGCAGCTGTCCCTCTCACCTCCTCTGCTGCCCGAGTTGGCCCCATCGTCATCACCTCTTCCCTGACCGTTGCACCAATCTCCGACTGGGCCTACTCCTTCTCTTCTCTTCCTGTCCACTTGCTAGCGACTATGCTGGGGGGCTTTATGAAAATGCAAATCTGACCGTGTTCTCCCCTCCCCTGCCTCCGATCCTTCACGGGCGCCCCGTGGCCTGCAGTACCGAGGGTGACTCTGCAGCATGGCTCCTGTGCTGTTTAGGCACCGACCCTGGCCTCATTTCTCAGCCTTTCCTCTTGCTGCTCCTGAACACACATGCCAGGTTGCACCCCACGACCTGGTGTGGTTCCTGAACATTCTCTACTGGTTCCCACCTCCCCGCCTTTGCATCTGCCGGCTCCTCTGCCGGGAATGCTCCCCTGCCCAGTTCATGAGGCTCCTGTGTCTCCTTTAAGTTTCAGCTTGAACTGTGCCGTGTGTGTGTGTGTGTGTGTGTGTGTGTGTGTGTGTGAAGCTTTTCCATCACCCTCATTTCAACATGTCCCTTCTTTGTGGCATCAAAAGGAGTGTGGTGTGGGGACCCCCAGCCTTTGCTCCTGCCCTCTGAGGCTCGTGTAGACAAAACTGAGGCCTGATGGTGTCTATTTCACCAGTTAGACATGCCCCCGGGTTGCGGTGGGGTTGTGCTGGGGAGGCCCTAGTTTGTGGATGAAGCTGGGGCACAAGGGACCTATAGGTTCACCTTTCATTTGGTTGTTTGCTGCAGCTTCTTGTATTATCTCCTAACACCTTATTACTGTATGGTGGAGGTTTACAGACCCGTATCTGCAATTCTGATATCCAAAAAGTTCTGAAAACCAAGTTTCTTCGGTAACTCATTTGGGCACAAAATCGGACCTGAACTCTATGTCTTGATCCTGCTTAATGTGGCTGTACGTGGGGTTTGCTGAGGAACATGCCTGTGTGTTTGATCTCAGGTGCCCTTCCAGCCCCTGGGGGCAGGGGGAGGGGAGATGAGCGCTATATCATGTATAATTTATGTACTTGGTACCTGTCTGGATGGAGAACCATCTAAATCCAAACGTGTTTGGCCCAAGGCCTTTGGATAAGGGATCCTGGGCCTCTATTTCTTGGTTCAAGTTGGCCTCTTCCCACTAGAGACTAAGAGCCTTAGACTGTGTCCTAGTCAATATTTTTGTGTTTCCTTAGCGACTTTAAGATTAACTGGTACCATGTGAATAAACACCCAGTAAAAGTTTACTGGGTGAATGGACAATAATAGCTAATGCTTATTAAGTGCTCACTGTGTGCCAGGCTCTATTCTAAATGCTTTACTCGTTTAATTAATATTCACAGTGGCCCCGTAAGAAGATACTCATTTCATCCCTGTTTTATAGATGGGAAAATTGAGGCAACTGCTACTTTAGCAACTTTCCCAGGATCATATGGCCACGACGTGGAGAGGTGAGCTTTGAGTTCAGGAAGCCTGATTTTAGCCGCCAACTGGACTGTCTCGGTGGAGGACTGAGGGCACACGCTTGGCGGTTCAAGCAAAGTCACGCGTGGCAGCAACTGCAAGGGCCCTACCTTACCCCACCACAGTGTCTTTGCTTTCTTGCTGTCACAAAGTTGGAACAGTACTGCTCGTCTGAGACCATTTTTGATAGCATTTTGATATCACCCTGTCAAAAACAGCTGGATGTCGGAATTAGAAAAGAAAAAATCTCCAGTGGTTATGAAGTGTTTTACTGAGTGCCAAATGGAATTTGGTATTTACCGAAACAGACCCTCCCGTAGAAGTAATAGCTGTCTTCACGATCATCTTGTCCAACAACTATGAAGGTAACACCTGAGGCTCAGAGAGGTAAAGTGACTCGCTTGAGGTCACACAGCCAGTGTTACGTTGCAGGGACCAAAATCCGATGCCTTTTCTCTTGCAGCATTCCAGGGAGGTACCTGACACGAGTACTGAGTTCTGTGGTTTTAAGCCCAGGACTGTGGAAACTCTACTCTTGGTTGGTTAGTTGGCCGGCTGACCACGTAACTTGTGCATTGGTGTCCGATGAGCTTTTAGACCACAAGAAACGTTCTCTTCAACATGTCCCTTCTTTGTGGCATCAAGGGGGGATGTAGTGTGGGGGCCCCCAGCCTTTGCTTCTGCTCTCTGAGCTTCATATAGACAAAACTGAGGACTGATTGCATCTGTTTCACCAGTTAGAGATGCCCCCAGGGTCCGATGGGGTTGTGCTGGGGAGGCCCTTATTTGTGGGTACAAGGGACCTGTAGGTTCATCTTTCTGTTCATGGCGAGACATTTGCCCTTGACTGCTTGCGTACGTGGGAGTCCAGTGCCAGGCCTGCAAATCTGGCCTAAGTGGATAGTTCTTTCCTTCTCCGTGTGGGACAGGGGAACTGCCTTGCCCAGGAGTGGCTCAGAGGTTTGTTTCCACCCCTTAGAATTCAGCATGCAAAGGCGCTGCTGTTGCGGGCGCGTGAGTTTTTCCTCTTTTTATTAATTTCTTTAACTATCTGTTTATCTCAGCAACATTCATATTCTAAAAGCAAAACACTCTGTGCTCAAAAGTAATGTAACAACTTATTGATAATAATAAATTCTCCCCAAATACCAGCATTGGCTCCTGTCCATCCATCCACCCATCCATCTTGTCACCCATCCAGCAAATTCTCTTCTATCTTTCTCATCTTCTAGGCTTTTCAACCTACACGTAGACATAACTTTGTATATATTTCTCTTTTTTTAAAGAAATTAGATCACATTATACATTTAGATATTATAAAATTAGACTCCGTTATAGAAAACACATAGTTTTGTAACTTGCTCCCGCGACTGTGCTTTGCTGGGGTTCACACCCCTACAGCAACGGCAGCAGAACACACCATTGTTTGGCTATAACCTAATTTAACTAATCCTCTGTGGTTGGACAGCTGGGTGGCTCAGCTTTGCCTATATAAACAGTGTGACAATGAACACCCTTGAATAACCTTTTTATTTTTTTTAACCCACTTGTTTGTTGACTGCCTGAGGAGACATTCCTCTCTGTGGAATTGCTGGGTCAAAGTCTGTGTGTTTGGTTTTGAGGGGTGGGAAGGAGGAGGTTGATCCATTTTGCTAGATGATGTGGCTGAATTTTAGTTGTCTTGCTGATTCCCCAGTCGTTAGGCTTTGGGGCCCCCGACAGGAATATAAACTCCTTTTAATATTTGTGAACATTAAGAAAGTGGATCTCTTGTAGGCTTAGGGGGAGGGAAGACCTTAGCCGGTGTGTGCTGGGGCGGTACCCCCAGTGGTGAGATGGATGACACTGAGGATGAACCTGTGTTACTTAACATCGCAAGAACCCGTTCCAGGGGCTTATTTGAATTTCCCCCTGCAAAACAGCTCTACATTTTGTAGAAATAGGATTATTAGAAGAGGTTTTCAGCACCTTCAGCTACATTTGGAAAAAGCTGTATTTCCTTTGGTTTGGTTGCAAAAGACAAGTAAATAATTTTTTTTAAAAATAGGTAAATGGTAATATTTTGCATTTCCAAGAGTGTGTTCTGTTCTTTAAACTCAGAGTGTTTAACAGTAAATTATTTGATTCCTTCGAACAATACCCCTGTGTGGGAGGCATGTATAAACTTCCATTAAGAGCAAACAACATGGTAAACCTAAGCCCAGAAAGGTGTAATTTCTTACCCATCTGGGTGGGCCAGAAACTCCTGGAGGGGTTTTACCAGGGTGGAAGCGTGGGTGTGTGAGGGGTCACCGAGGGTGTAGGGAGGTTTTCTCCAAGACTTATTTACATGAGTGAGTGAAAAAGGCCTGTCCTCCTTCCCTCCCCCCTTCACCGGTGCTGGAGGGGGCCCGATGTGCGCAATGCATTCGCCCCGGCCAGCAGGCTGTCGAAGGCATAATCAAATCAGAACCCTCGTTTTCGGGGTTACGTAATTTTGCAGAACGGACACAGAAGCTCCTGGGAAAAACGGCCCGTCCTTCTGTTAATTTTAAGGTCCATTTATAAAATTAGAAGCTGTGTTGAGCCGATGAATACGAAATGGAACCTGCCTGTTAAATTTTTTTTTTTTTTTGGTCAGATAGCCTTATTTAACCTTTCTGTGTCGCAGAGGTTGGTGGCCTTTGCCTATGGCGCCTTCATGGAAAAAGTTCTAAATATAGCTCCTGTTTGTTGTTGAATAATGACTCGGGAGGGCGGATGGTCGAGTTTCCAACTTCTTTCAGTCAGCAGAGTGGACGGAGCCATCCAGTGCAAAGGAAAACCCTGGGCCCGAGAACTGCTGTTTACTGTGTCCTGGGTGTAGCGGACATGCCTGTCTCTCCCCACTGCCCGCCTCCTCCCCGCAAGCCTCTGATTAATCCCTAGCTTGTAAACAGGTAAAGGTTACCTCTGCCATTCAGATCCTGGCAAGACTTCTGTCCCCCCTGTGTTCCTGATCCACAGGCCCTTGGTCTGCTGAAGGGAGTGAGAGTTTTAAAAGCACGTGGGTTCCCTCCTGTCTGTTTCAAGGGTGCCTGTCCTGTGGTACGGTGAGCTGGCAGGGGCGGGCCCCGGGCTTCAAGTCTCTGGTGCACGTGACCTTGAGCAGGACTTTGACTTCTGTTCTTGGTAAGGTGAGGGATTGGATTATACTCCTTGCCTTGCCCAAAAGGTTGTGTTCCTTTGTGCCTCAAAGCAGTTGAAACTAAATAATGGAACTTCTTAAAGACCTGACCTAGAACGCACTATCCGGTCTTCCCCTTTTACGTTTCCGTGTGGTTTCTTGGTGAACCTGTGACCCAGTGCAGACCTCTTCTTGGAGGCCTCTGAGCTGGGAAAGGGGGCAGGCTGAGGGGGTGGGCACTTGGGCTTCCAGTGGCTTCTCCAAAAACCCATAAAATGGAGAAGAGTTGAGCTGTCAAGAATGGGAACGTGTGAGGCGAGTCGGACGGTCACCGTGGTGAGGACCGTGGGTAAGCTACGCTGGGGCTGGTCATTCCAACAGCTGTAATTTTCCTTCTGCCCCTCCCGAGCGAGACCTGAAAGCTTTCAGGGACACATCGGTGTGGTACAAGGCCTGTGTGGAAGCCCCGATGATTCCTGAAGCCCCATTTCACACGACCGGGGGGTGCCTGGTGTGTAACCTTCCTTTGCTTTCAGCTACATCGAAGTTCCAGGTTTCCCAGGGGCTGTCTTGGAGCAACGAAGGCCCATCAGCCACGCCAAGGGTCCGCCTGTTTACACAGGACAACTTTTGTGTATTAATAATCCTCTCCATTTTGTAACTTTACAGCAATAAAGCTGGAAGGCTACATACTCGACAATATTATGCTAGCTCTTTATAGAATCGCCTTCTCTTGAGTTGCTTTTAATATTACAACTTTGATATGCATTTATTTACTTTTCAGACAGGGTCTCACTCTGTCACCCAGGCTGGAGTTCAGTGGCGCAGTCATAGCTCACTGCAGACTCTAATCCCTGGGCTCAAGTGATCCTCCTGTCTCAGCTTCCTGAGTAGCTAGGGCTACAGGTGCATGTCACTGCACCTGGCTAATTTCTTTTTTTGTGGAGACGAGGTCTTGCTGTGTTCCCCAGGCTGGTCTTGAACTCCAATCCTCCCAACTTGGCCTCCCAAAGTGCTGGGATTACAAGCGTGAGCCACACGGAGCCCAGCCTACAACCTTGATTTTAAAATCATACTAAGAAAAAGTCAGTGAGGACCTCTGAGGACCTCTACCACTTCATTGTATTCTTTTTTTACACTGAATAAGATTGGCCCTTTAGGTTTGTCATACTTTTACAGAATATTCCAGAGAAAATTCTATGGAAATTTAGTAATAAGAAAATTTTGGTTTTGAGGAACTGATAAGCTTTTCTCCTTTTGGTAAAGAAAATTTTGTAACTGATCATGTTGCCCTTTTTCTGTGGGCTGCCAGGAGGCTTAGTGCCTAACGTGGAGAAGCGTCACAGCAGTTGTGCTGGCCTAGGTACCATTGTATTTATTATAGTCCCTTTACATGGACATGATTTTCTTTACTTTTAATTTTATTGTTGGTTTTATGTCTTTTGTTAGTCATCTCAGGTCCTTTGTGGAAAGAGCTGGGTTGAGAATACTTTAAACAACAAACACACGAAAAATAAAAGGGAAAGCACAAAGATTTCATGGTGTTAGAAAAGCTTCGGAATGTAAAAACTTTCTTCTCTTAGAGAGAGAGAAAGATTAATAATATTAGCATAATATTTAAGAGCACAGATTGAGGAGCCTGACTGCCAAAGCTCAAATCCTGGCTCTATGACTTTGTAGGCTGGTGTGACCTGGGCAAGTTATTTAACTTCTCTGTTCCTCAGTTTCTACATCTGTAGAGTGAAGATGATAATATCTCCTCCCTCATAGGATTACTAGGAGTATTAGATGAGTTAATTAATACATAAGACCCTAAGAAATGTGTCCAATGCATATGAAGAGCCTATAAGCTTTATTTATTAATATTACTAGCAAATTACTACTTTCTGGAATTATTTTTTTCTACCCTGGAAATTTGACAGTAGCCTTTGAGTTCTTCTTTTCTTCCAACTCTGACTTTTTTTTTTTTTTACAGACTAATCCTTGATCTACCAAGCCAACTTTTTTCCTGGTGTAATTTGCCAAGGTGTGGTTTGTACCCTTTAAAAGTTTTTTTAATAAGGAAAAAAAAAAAAAAAAGATTTGCCCTCTAGGTTTGGCATACTTTCCCAAAAGATCAAGAAAAAGATGAAGTACTTTCTCTTGTCTGCACTACCAAAGCCTTGTCCGGCCCAAGTTTATCTTTGTGGTTTGGCGGTGAGGGCTTTGCCTCAGTCTGTCACCTTGAAAGGCTACTTTGTTTCTCTGTGCCTCAGTTTCCCGGAGTACCTTGGAGACCTGGTCCGCTCCGTTGCCCTCTCCAGGGAAGCAGGGATTCTTCCTTCTCCTCCCTCCCCCATGCCCTGCACAGGGGGCCACTCGGGAGATATTTGCTGAACACACTGATGCATGGAGATTTAAGCTTTGCCTCGGCTGCCTTGTGCATTTCTTCTGAGTTTGAAATAAGATAACCAAGTGAGAGTAGGTTGAGGAAGTCAGAAGTACCCTCAAAAGGAAGGGTCTCTGATTCCTGTCTCTCCCCTACTCTTTGACAGTGGCAAAATGCTGATAAAATCTGAGGGTTGGCTGAAGTGAAACAGCCCATCAGGGTCCTCTGCCGTCTGGGTAGGTGGTGATTAAAACCGGCAAGCCTGGCAGCTTCCCCTGGAGGGCTGTCTGTGGGCCGCTGAAGGTGGAGGTGCAAGGGAGCCTGGCTTTGCAGGTCGAGGAGGACCAGCAGGGGAGCTGGGGGGCACCTTTGAAGGCATCACTCCCCAAGATCTCATTAAAATGCTTCCTCCAATGGACTGAGCTGGAGGAAAAGGGTTTAGGGAGAGAGACAGGCTAAGGCTGGTAGGAGACACTGAGCTATGAATTTAGTAGCAATTAAAGCAGAAAGACTTGAGCAAGTCGATTTTTTTTTTTTTTTTTCAAACAGTGCCCTGTAGTTATCCTTTGTTCTTGGTAGTTAATTTAAAGTAAGCATAATCTGTCTGCTAGCTGGCTGCCGTGCCAGAGTTGCATGTATTTATTTCCATGACTATTCTTTTGCATGGCACGGGAATCCCATCAGTGCCGGGATGTTTTCCTCTGGGTATATTTTGGCTTTGTTGGTGTCCTCCTGCCACCCTCGTCTGCCATCTCCTTGAGAAGTCAGCAAGTGTGAAATGTTAGCTTTTCCTCTGAGGTGGAGAATGTGAAGACTGGTTGATGTCATTCCAGCTATGGTGGAACATGCTAGAATCCTAGACCCATATCTGCCTTGCAGTCCTCAAGACTGTGACAGAAGTGAGCTGACCCACCACCCTTTCTGTCAGCCAGCTCTTAAACTGGTGGGCCAAATGCGGCCCACCGCCTGCTTTCACAGATAAAGTTTTATTGGCACCCAGCCACACACATGTTCGCTCTGCTCAACAGCAGACTTCAGTAGTTGTGACAGAGATCGGAAGGGATGCGAAGCCAAGTATTTACTATCTGGCCCTTTATGGGGAAAGTATGTGGGTTCCTGACATACATAATGAGCCTACTGTGTGCTGGGTGCTGTTTTAGGCACTGGGGATGCAGCAGTAAACTTAAAGTTCTGACAGTGAAACATGAATGGTTACGTATATAATTGGTCAATTCGTGATAAGTGCTGTGAAAAAAATAAAACAGAACGACAGCATGGAGACTGAAACAGGGTGGGGGGCGGTGTCATTGTAGGTGGGGTTGCCAGGCAAGGCCCTTATGAGTGCTCTCGGGGGACAGTGCTCCAGGTGGAGGGCGCAGTGATGGCAGAGGCGTGGAGGCAGAGGTGTGCTTGGTTGTGCGGACGGAGTGAGGAGCTAGCAGCAGGCGCCGAGGCGGGGGGCCGGACCCTGGTAAGTGCCTGGGCATTTATTCTGCGTGCACGGGGAAGCTGCAGTGGGGTTTTGAACAGAGCATTGACAGAAGAGGACTTAGACCTTAGAAGGACCACCAGTTACTGTGTGCATGGACTTAGCGGAGGGTACAGGTGACAGCAGAGAGGACAGTTGCGGGCTGCTGTCCTTGTCCAAGAGCCAACGGTGGTGGTGAGAGAGGTGGTGAGAAGTGGTTGGATTCCAGATGTGACTTGAAGGTAGAGCTGTGGGGTTTGCTGAAGCCTGGGATGCGGGAGGTTTGGGGAAAGGACAGTCAAGGGTAAGGCCGAGGGTTTTGGTCTGAATAAATGGAAGCCCTTCCCTCTGATGGAGAAGACTTGGAGGAACAGCTTTGGAGGTGAAAGCCCGCATTTGGGAACCATTCTACTGTTCCAGCCGTCTGCCTCTCCTGCTCATTTTCTTTGGGAGAGAGAGGGAAGAATTACTCCATTTACTTTTACTACTTTATTTGGGGTAATACAGGATGTGGGCAGTAGTTAATTCACCTGTGTTCCAAATAAGAGACTTTGAACCAAACCTGCATTATGATGTCAGGAAATATATACTGGTGAACTGCTTCTCCTCCATTCTGAGACATATTTCATGTTCATATGTTAATGTTTGTAAAATCTGGAGGATGCATTTAAATACTGTGTATATTTAATATGATCGCATTTCTTTTTTCTTGAAAAATCTGTTATTATTTGGTTGTTTTAACATGCAGGAATTGAGGAAATAGCGAAGGAATTATACATTGAACTCTTATATGGCAGGAACCAAAATGTGTACTAGCTATCTACTGCTGTGTAACAAATGACTCCGGAATTTAGTAACTTAAAATAGCAAACGTTTATTATCTCCCACAGTATGTGAGGGTCAGGAGTCTGGAGTGGGTTCATTATTAGCTGGGTGGTTTTGGCTCAGGGTCCTGAGCAGTTGGAGGCAAGTGGCTGTCCTGGGCTCCAGTGATCTGAAGGCTCGACGGGGCCAGAGCTCTGCTTCCGAGCTCCCCTACAGCACTGCTGACTGGAGGCCTCAGATGTCCTCACAGCATTGCAGCTGGCTTCCTCCAGAGCTTAACACCCACTACCGTTTCCTTCAGCACTTAAAATTCTCTTCTAGGCTTGACATTTTAACCAGATTTCCAGACGAGGAAACTGAGGGTCAGGGAGGTTGGTCAGCTCCTACGCAGAGGCCAGTGGTCAGACCAGGACACCATCCCTGCTAAGACTGACTCCATCCTCGTGTTCTTTCCGGGGCCCCACGGGGTTGCCCACGTTTTTCTAATGCTGAGATCCAGGATTCACCCTAGGATCCGCTTTGGGGTCGTTATGTTTCACTTTAGGTGTCTGATGGCACTGGGGTGGTTCATGCTAATGAGGACAGCTTAAAAGTCGTCTTGTTGTCTTTGAGGCTCACTTTCTCTCTGGTGCCCAATCCTTATCCCTTACTCCCCACTTTCCTTCCTCGGCCTCCAGCCCTGTGGCCGAGGCGTCGCAAAGGCTGGGCTCTCCCCTCTGGGAGGGCTCTTGCCTCTGACACTGGCTAGCTGCGGCGCTTGGGGCGGCAAGAAGCCCTGGCGGCTGTTCCTGTTGTGTTTGCCACCTTGGCAACAGCGCTGGTGTTGGCACCACGGCCGAGTCCTTGGCTGGGCGGTGACTTGGGTCAGGGGCTCCTACTTCACATCGTGAATTGGTGTCTTGCCAAGCCCCAACAGTGGCTGCTTTCTTTGCAGAAGTAAAGGTTGTTAATATTTTTTTCTAAATTAGAAAATGAATGCCTACTCCTTACAGAAGAGTCAAAACATATAGAAAGGTGCAAAAAAATGAATGTTTTGGTGTATTATCATTTTTGTGGGCATATATATTTAAAAACAGAATTGGAATCATTCTGTGGTACATGTGTGTCTGCGTGAGAGTGTGTTTGTGTTTGTATTTGGCATTTTAACTTAATAGTACTTAGTAATAATTTTCACACGTCATTAAATGGTTGTGAATACATGATATATTTTTTTTTTCTTTTTGAGACAGGGTCTTGCTCTGTTTCCCGGCTAGAGTGCAGTGGTGTCATTATAGCTCACTGCAACCTCAAACTCCTGGGCTCAAGCGATCCTCCTGCCTCAGCCTCTCGAGTAGCTGGGACTACAGGTGTATGCCACCATGCCTGGCTAATTTTTCTATTTTTAGTAGAGACGGGGTCTCGCACTCCTGACCTCGAGTGATCTTCCTACCTCAGCCTCCTAAAATGCTAGGATTACAGGCGTGAGCTACTGCACCTGGCTACAACGTGATTTTTAATCACTTATAACATTCCATCATCTCAATGTAAAATACAGATATGTTTTAAACTTACCTTACTGCCAGGATAAAATGTGTAAGGATTTAATTTCATACCATACAAGATAGCCAGGGTGGAGAGGAAGGAGGATGCAGCTTACAGTTAGAGGGCCTGGATTTGAGCCTCGGCGTTGCCACTTGGACAAATTATTTAACTTCTGAGCCTCGGTTTCCTTATCTGTAACTTGTGGGTAATATTATGTACCTTATAGTTGTGAGGGTTAAATGAGATGATGCCTATACGAATCTTTCATAATTTGCAAACTGTATTATGCTGTTAAAGACCCTGATTTCTTCTGTATCAGTCTTTCTGACGTTCTTCCACACGCACTGCTTTGGAGCTGTGATATTTGCATGTTTGCTGGGGGCATCATCCTTAAGAGACCTTTTAAGAGATGATGTTTCAGTTAGGAGGGGTGGTCAGGGAGGTGCGCTCATTAGATGAGACGGCCCTCCTGTTGGAAAGCTACGAGCCGAGCAGGGTGGAGGTGGCCCCGAGAAGCTCTGATGGGGCCAAAGAGAGTCAGGAGCACGGCAGGTGCAGGGAGTCCCCGCACTGGTGCCGGAAAAGGTGCCAAGGCTAAACCCCAGCCACAGGGGTCGGGAGGTTGTTAGATCTGGGGATCCGATGGGAGATGCGATGGGAGATGCGAGGAGATTCGCCTTTCCAGGACACCCCCTGTGGTGGGGACGGGAGGGAAGAAGAGAGAGCCCTTTCCTTGAAGGATTTCAAGAGTCACAGGGGAAGTGTGTGGGGGATGCGTCCTGCAGTGGGAAGCGTCCTGTCACTGTCCACTGCCTTTGTCACTGTGCCATACTTCACCAGGAGGACAAAGGAGGAGATACAAGAAATAAGGGGGGAATTAGAGCCTGTTTTATCGCCTTGTTGCTGATGAGGGAGAGTGTGTCTGTGTTTATGGACTCATGATCGGTGACACACGTTTTTGTTTATTTTTATCCTCTTACCACCTCTTGTGAAGGTTGGCGTCCCCAGGGGAAGGCCCTCGCCTGTCTTGTTCATGCGGTATTTGTATTCTCAGCGCCTGGAATGCTGTTCGACACGTAGTAGGTGCTCAGTCAATAAGTGTTGGGTAACTGACTGAGGAAAGAAAAACGTCAAAGAAAAAGTGACTACCTGGACCAGAGGCCGTGACAGTGAGGCACAAATAAGGTTCAGAACAAGGACACTGGTGTCCGGAGGAGCTGGGTGGGATCCAGACTCCGGGTCTTCCTTCCCAGCTGTGTCCCCCCTCTGACAAGTGGGGACGGTGACAGCCACCCTGCAGGGGCCTGGGAAACCGGCGACAGCATGTGTGCAGTGTGTTGTCCACGAGGCCTGGCGCACAGAGCAGGCACCTGGTAGCCGGAGCCATTACCATTCAGCAAACGGAGGAGGCCCGTGGGAAAGGCGGAGGAGATGTGCACGCCACGCCGGCCACGTTAGTGCCTCCGGAGTTCATTGGCGGTGAATTATGGGGTGCGTGGCCGTTCCATGCCCATATTTCTATTCAGGTGTCCAGGAGAGCATAAATAAAGAACAAGTAGCTTGGCAGGCTCCGCACAGACTTGTTGCGTCCCAGTTGCTTGGGGACCCTGAAGGCTGCATAACTCACAGCCAGGCCTCTGCCTTGGGGAACGGGCTGGCGTTCGTCCCCCGACCTGGGTCCCTCCCTCTCTGTCTCATTGGAACTGAAACCTCTCTTCCTCATTTTGGCCCCTTTATGGCTTTTTATTCAAGGCTGTGGTTTCAGGGTGCGGAATTGCGTTCTACCACAAAGCAGATAAGGCGGCATCAGCGGCTCCCGCTGGGACTGTCCTCCCCCCCTGCCGTCCCCTCCACGAGCTGCCGGAATGGTGACGGGACCCTCCCCTCAGCGCCCCTTTGTCTTCCTTGTCTCCTTTGCAAGGAGAGTCCTTCTTTTGTTCCTTTAATGCAACTGGCCTCTGAAGATCCTTTCCAGATCAATTTGGCTTGTCAGGGGTGCCAGGCTGAAGTTCTCAGGCTTCTAAGAAGAGGACAGGGGAGGGGTGGGCCGGGGATCAGACTTTCTTTCTCTTTGTGGCTTTCAGAAGAAAATCACGCACGTTAAAATAAATGATGCAAATATCTGTATTTTATGTATCAAAGAGACAAATGGCATAAATGCAGATTATAGGGTGTTCCTTAGAACTGTCCGTCACACAGGAGCTCCGGGAAAAGGCAGGCACAGGCATGGCCGGCTCCCCCGAGCAGGGGCTTGGCTTTGGGTAGCCTCCAGGGGGTCGGCATATTTAGATCATTGTCTCGTGGATTGATTCAAGATTGTCTTAAAAGCCACCTCGTTCTCCGAGTGTTCCATCCTACATGCACACTTAAAAAAGGAAAAGCCATTTCTTCTGTGATGGACACGGACCAGCCTTCTCCACCGGTGTGATGAGTTCTCTCCTGCTTGGAGAACTGGCAGATTGGGTGTGCTCTGCCCTGGCTCCCTGTGCTGTGTGCCGATGTGGACTGGCTGTACTGTCTGCGGGGCCGAGGGTTTGGGTCCAGTGTCCCCAGCTCCTCGTGTTTCCCAGCCTGTCCCTCTACACCCCACCACGATGCCAGGACGTCCATCTGTCCCCCCAAGGAAAGACGGCTCCCGCAGGTGTGGAGGAGAGAACTGTGGCCGTCCTGTGCCGAGTCCCTGGCTTCTGTGTTCCACCAGTGGGTCTCCACGGCCAGTTGAGGACCTTGGATCTCACGACTCCTGGAAACTTTCCAGCTTCCCGTGGTCCCCCAGTGTCCCTTGCCCCCTTTGTGGTGGTCCTCCAAGAGTTCTTCGGTGACCAGGAATGTCATCAACTGTGTTAAAGTCATGGGCAGAAACTGGGCAGCCAGGGTGTTGGAACCCAGCCCACGTGGGCCAGCTGTGGGTCCAGTGTGGGTTCATTCGTCACTTGTTGACCTTGAGTGATAACAACTAACGTTTCTTGACCATTTGCCACAGGCTGGCTCACCTTAACTCCATGGTGTTTCATTTATTCCTCATGACACCCCTTTGAGAAAGAGATCGTTCTTACCCCATTTTACGAGGCTAAAAGAGGCTCAGATAGTAAGTGATGGGCCACTGTGCAAACCTATGCAGTCTGCCTCCAGATCCACCTCCTGACAGCTGCTGTACCGTGTTGCCTTAACCGCTGTGCCATAACTTGCCGACACAACCAAAGGTTCACTTCCCAGAGCCTCCATTTCCCCTTGTGCAAAGTGAAGGTAGTGACGACTCTGCAGGGCTCTTTGGAGGCTACAAGGAGACACATGTAATGGATCAAGCCCTGGCACTAACAAATGGTAGTTCCTTTCTTTTGTTCCCCACGGACAAGGAGTGGGGTGTGAACAATGGGGGACAGTGCGGCCTTGCCTGGCAGTCCTGATTGTGCAGAGGGCAGGACCAGAAAGGGGGAAGGTGAGGAATTCCCCTCCTCATGGCCAGGTCATGTCACCACGAAGTCTCTCCAGCAGGGGCCTGCAGTTCTGGGGGATGGGGTGGGTGGTGGGAAAGTGCTTCCTGGAGAGGAACGTGCTGTGGCGAGTGTTGTCATGTAGACATTTGGGTCTTCGCTAGAGTGGAGATTGAGTCCTTGTCCTCTGTCTCTGGGGCGGGCATGGAATTGGGCCTTGGAGGTTGAGCGTGTGCACCCTCTGCCGATCTCCGACGTGCCCAACAGGGGAGCCCAGTCTCCCAGTCTCTGGTCACTGTTCCCATCTTGCTGCTCCTCCTTGGCTTGAAGCCCTTGCCGTTGCACCTGGAGGGAGCCAGGGCAGGTATGCAGTCTCCCCTCTGTCCCAGGGTTTGCATTACTCCCCAAATATCCATTTGGCCCCCAGTGTGCTCAAGTCGGGGTGCATCGTAGGGAAGTTCAGGTGCAGGCCTGGGTGGCGGAGCTGTGGGGCCCTGTCCCAGCCCTCTTAGGGGTAGAGGGCTCCCAACTCCCTACCGGGGCTGGGTGGGTCAGGGAAGGAGGTCGTGTCAGGACGGAGTCTGCAAGGACACAGAAACAAGAGGAGGAAGCCGGGACAGTGACGCCAGCTGGTCAGTGTGGCCCCAGCGTCACCTGGGAGCGTGCGGAAGCTCAGACAGCACCCGGACCTTGGAGTCCGCGTCTGCGTGGTCTCCAGCGCTTGGCTGCGCGTTTGCACGGGGGGGTCCGAGCGCTGCCTTCCCTTCCCGTGGAGCTGAGGGCAACTGGGATGCACCCTCCTACCTGCCCGCCTGCTTAGCACAGAAAGGACAATAATGTATTTAGAAGATTGAAATGAGTCAAGCTAATGAAAGTGTGGAAAAACCAAACCAAGCACCGCCCAGTGCCTGTCGGGAGACGGAGCTGTCTGCTTCCCCGTCGGTGCTCACAGCACACCTGGCCGGGGACCCGCACCACGAAGGCCAGGACACTGTGTACCCCGAGGCTCCCGTTGTCTTGTCTGTTGTCGTCCTGTCTGTCCCTCCGTCTGCCAGGGTGAGCCTTCCTCTTTCTCCATCCCCTTTCCCTGGTACATGGTGCTCAGAATGTTACTTTTTGGGGAGAGGGTTTGTAGCAAGTGGGAGCCGTGGGTAAATATAATAGCTTCGTTGGCTACTTTTGCTTTTCTTGCTTATATTGTGCACCTTAATGGCGCTTTTGCTTTTCTTGCTTTATTTATTTTTTTTTAGATAATGGCAAAATCACCGCTTGTGGGCACCGCCACAGATAATACAAAAAACCCCTTTGAAAAGAGCTTTATCTGAGCACAAAGTACTTGGAATTGAAGACCCCCAGGGATTTGCCTCTATCTCATCTTTTTTCTCTTCTCCTCTCCCTCTTTCTCTCCCCTTTCTTTGCTCCCTCTCCCCTCTCTTTTCACCCTTCTCCCTCCCTGTCCTCTTTCTCTTTTCTTCATTCAAACTTGCCTAGAAGTGAGCTACATATTGCCCTATTTTTGACTGATTTGCATGTTAGAGAGAGCAGAGTAATTGGTGTTTAACCAGAACAAAAGAGGATCTGTTTTCTAAAAGAAAAAGAATTTTTGAAGTAGACCCTATTCCATCTACTGCCTTTGTCTGTCTTCTCATTAGGAATTGAATAGGATGGCCCCGTAAATGAGAATGTGGGAGATATTGCTTTGGTTGTGATGCTTTTTGAGCTAATTGGTTTGAAAATTATATTTGATGTGGATCTGAGGGATGTTGGCAAAACACCTCTTTGGGACAGGGACATCCCATCCTCACATCAGCAGTGGGACGGGCAGGAAGAGGCGGCGTTGAAACTGCTTTACCTTCCTGGTTGAGTGCTCTGCGGGCCACCCCAGAGATGTGGATATTTTTCCAGATCTTCGGGTTGGTCTGTGGATATTGTCTTCTAGGAGCCTTGGAGGGCAAAGCTCAGTAGTAACGTCCAGTGGCTGATGATTTGACTTCTAGTCTAGTCACTAATGTGTAGCATTTTTGCGAGGACATGAAGTTGAAAATGATGTAGTTTTGTGAAAATTAAGTGAATTTTTGAAGACTTCCAGTAATGTTTCAGTGACCACAAAACTACCTTTAATGATTAGAGGGTGAACTACCGCTACATAAACTTTGAAAAATAGAAGGAGAGAACGAGTTATAGTCACATCACTCCAAACAACAGACGTTTTTAATTTTAGTGTATTACCGAGCCTTTTGCCATTATAATTCATACACACATATTTTGAAATGATTCTAGAATACATTGATGGCTTTGGGGATCGTGCTTAAGCGAATATTTATTTACTAATAACCAGTTAAAGGGTTCTGTGACCTTGATTCCTGTTTCAAGATCACGCAGCTTTGCACAAGTTCAATGTTTGAAGCCAGAGAGGAAAGAGATATGGGTCATGATGACTTCCTTAAGAAAATGTGATTCAAACCAACTTTCCTGTTTTTGTGTGTTTGTTTGTTACTTTATCTTTCTGCAAAACCTGTGAGGTGGGTCAGGGTTAAGCTCTCTTGACCCACTTTACAGATGAGGAAATGGAGTCCTGCTTAGGAGGGAGGGCGTTGAGAGGAGCAAAGGACTGAGCCAGTAGGTGCGGTCTCCAGCTTTATCTACCAAATCATCCCACTTCTTTCTCTTCCTTTTCCTTTCTACTTTTATTTGGAAATAATTTAAAAACTTACGGGAAGGTTTTTAAGAACACGTACAAAGAACACACGTATACCCTCCACTCACTTATATCCTTTATTTTACCCTCAATCAGTTTTTCCCTTTTTCTCTCTATAGGTTTGCTTTCCCCCTGAGGCATTTGGGAATATTTGCATGCATTTTCATGCTTCACTCCTAAATACATTCGTGTTTCCGAGCACGAGGACATTCCCTCCCCTAACTACAGCACGGTTAGGAACTTCAGAGATGCAACATTGTTACGGTAGTTTTATGTAATCTACCATCTGTATTCCGGTTTTGTCAGTTGCCCCACTATGTCCTTCATAGACTTCTTCTTCTCGCAAGTACAGGACATAATGGTGGATCAGGTATGACACTGAGTTTTTTATGTCCCTTTCGTCTGCTTTAACCTGGAATATTTCCGCAGCCTTTCTTTGACTTTTATGCCATTGCCATGCGTAGAGAATGTCATCCTCCCGCCTTTTCCCAGTAGAACATTCTTGTCTAGTATTTCCTCATGACTAGATTCAAGTTATGCATTCCTGGCCAGAAGACGACGTAAGAGGTTTTGTGTCCTTCTCGGGGCATTACAGCTGGAGGCACTTGGTGTCCATCTGCCCCTCTTTTGATCACCTGGTCAAGGTGGTGGTTGATTTCTCCACCGTACGGTTATTATATTTTCTCTTGCAGCTACTAAGCACTCTGTGGGGAGACACTTTGAGATCATGCTCCTCATCAGAATTTCCACTGAGAGTTGTTTGCTGATGATTCCTGCCTCTAGTCTTTACTGTGATGGTTACAACGTGATTGTCCAACTCCCGTACTGCCTCTGTGGTCACCATTTGGCACTTGGTGTCTACTGTAAGCAAGTGCCCTTCCTTCTTTCCCCTTTAATTTTAAAATCTACTTATTGGCCGGGCGCGATGGCTCACACCTGTAATCCTAGCACTCTGGGAGGCCGAGGTGGGCGGATCGTTTGAGCTCAGGAGTTCGAGACCAGCCTGAGGAAGAGCGAGACCCCATGTCTACTAAAAATAGAAAGAAATTATATAGACAGCTAAAAAATATATATAGAAAAAAAAAAATTAGCCGGGCATGGTGGCACATGCCTGTAGTCCCAGCTACTCAGGAGGCTGAGACAGGAGGATCCTTTGAGCTCAGGAGTTTGGTTTCTGTGAGCTAGGCTGATGCCACGGCACTCACTCTAGCCTGGGCAACAGAGTGAGACTCTGTCTCAAAAAAAAAAAAAAAAAAAATCTACTTATTGCAGATATGGGTTCATGGAGTCCTAGTATCTCAAAGGCTTATTGTCTTTACTGTACTTAATAATTTTGGTGCCCAAATTATCCTAAACTTGGCCAGTGGGAGGCCCTTCATGCTGATTCCTTACAACATACCTCCCCCGACCCAAATTTCTTAAAGCACTTCTTCGCTTTCTGGCATAACAAGATATTCCAAGCTCATCTTGTGTCCACTCTACCTCATACCTGGTGTTAGTCGTTTCTCCAAGGAGCTGGTTTCTTTTGGTTGGGAATGGATTCGAGGCCAAACTATGAGTGTTACTAGAGCATCTTTATACGCTGTTACCGGGGTGTCTTTGAGTCTAGGCCATTTCAGTGGAGAGATCTAGGAAACCTGTGAGTGTAAGTATACATACATACATATACAGACACACATAGACATATGGACATAGGCATGCCTAACACACACACACACACACACACACACACACAGTTTGGAAATCATGAGTTCACACTGTGCCTCCAATTGCGGTGCATCTGCACCGGGTCCTGTCTTCTTGTCTCCCCCATTCCATGTTTGGGGGGCCTTCATTCCACAGTGAGAACCCTGGCTCCCGGCATCGTCACATTCACTAGTTTGCTCAGCCCTGCAGCATGTCCCAAACAGAACCGCGTGGCTTGCCCACCACACTGCAGGAGACTCACCTGTTACAAAGAGTCCACGGCCTGTTCGCAGCTCTCCTGTCTCTCACCCCCGCCTATCCCAGCTGAAAACGGAGCGTGTCTCGCCCAACACTGTGCTCATAAGCCACTTGGATTGGCTCGCCCCTCTGTCCCCTGTCCCCATCCCTACGATTATGGTTTGCTTCCTCTTCCCTTCCCATCCTTGTTAACTTAATTTTATTTAATGTGTGGGACATTAATATATGTTTAAAAGTTACTGAGAGAAGCGCTGTTCCCACATCGTATCCCTCCTACCCCTGAGAGGTGACCAGCTTCATTGTTTTCTGCTCTGTCTACAGATATATGTATATTTTCTTATTTTCCCCTTCTTATATACAAGATAGCATAGCATGGGCATCTTATTATTTGTAAAAAAATTAAAGTCCATACTTTATTATGATTTTCCCAGTTTTTCCTTAATGTCCTTTTTTTGTCCCGGAATTCCACGTAGGACACCACTGTTCATTTAGTAGTCTGGTCTCCTTGGTTCTGACAGTTGCATCTTATTTTTTGAACTATATAAAAAAAGTTGGTGGGTGGAGGAGAAGGAGAAAGAGGAAGGTTAAAGGTGAGAGATGAAAAAGGTTCGGTCCCTATCCCCCAAACGTTACACCTTTGTGATTTCTACCATATTGTCATGCCACATGTATTATTACTTACTCAGTTCTTTTCTTTATATCGATTCCTTTATGATCTTAAGAACATTTTATAAGAATATTTCACATCACTACTGTAAATGAGAAACCACTATTACTTGCCCACTTATAGTTTTTGAGAGTTGTATAAAAATTACAACCTTCTGATGCGTAAAAAGTTTGACAATAAAGTAACTTCTAACATTTATTTTTAACAGGACTCGAAACATGTAAATAATAACCCATTTTGGGGAGTTGGATTTCTTCTTAATGAAATGTAAACCATTGAATTTATTGATCTAACCCATCGATCTATTATATGCAATAAACTAGGGCCGGGCCTCTCAGGGATTTGAGAATGAGCTGTGTCTTATTGGGGGAATAAAATAAAAATGTGAATAAGTATACTGCAAACTGGATGAGTTCAATGCTAAGACCAACGTTTTTTATTAAGTCATTAATAGCACATTTGATAAAGTGACTTATTTATAACAAAATTTAAACAGAGTAGAAGAGTAATTCTGAACATATCTATTAATATGTTTATGCATAAGTTGTACTTCAAATTTTCTCTGGTTGTCTTTAAGATAACGCCTTAAAGATTCAGGACTATATCTTAGCCATATCAAGCGCAAACTAGTTATGCTTATATCTTTGACATGGAGTTCCACATAGAAAATTTGCCAGCATTTTACTGTAGCGACTCCTAATTAAGGCGCCATTAGCTAATACTCCTGTTCACCATTGTTCCTGGAAATGAGTTGTGGCGGTCCTGGCCCCTCCCACTTGTTCTCACATTGCCATAGATAATGAGGGTGCAGTGTGTTCTGGTCTCGCATTCTAGAAAAGCAGTGGGAATTAACAGAGCACTCCACAGTGTATCATCCTATCACAATTTGAATGATGAGACCTGTATTCCCAAATAGCTCTCTAAAAATGCTCTTCATCATTATTTTAAAATAATGAACACAACATTCTAGCAGCACATTTAAATTGTAAGCAAAGAAAAGGAACACATCCACCCACCTTCCTGCCTGGGGGTCTCTTGCTTCCCGGCCCTGTCCCTGTGTGTACCAACCCCGAGTGTAGGCGTTACCGTGGTGCAGATGTACGCTCCTCTCTCTCTCTTGCTTTTCCCACTTAGCGTGGTGCATGTTGAAACCCATGGCTCTTCTATTGCGGTGGTTCTATCTGCATGATTGTGAGTAGGAAGTTCAGCGAGGTCACTCCTGGTTTTTTTGCACATAGCACCCGCCAGAGGCAGAGCAGTGGGGTTTTGTGTGGGGTTTCTGTCTTGGCAGAGTAGACTTGTCTCTAGCTTTCCCACCTGCCTCAGTGGAATTAGCTTGAACTGATGTTGTTATCAATGCCTCCTCAAGTCACCAGAGCAATCCTCCTGCCTTTTTCAGGACATTGGGTTTTCCTTATATCTCACCGTTGCTTCCTTCTTTTGTTCCACTGAACCAACATTCAGGGTGGTGCCTTCTGCCAGGCGCTGGCCTGGCTATGAGGACACAGCAGTGAACAAGATAAGTGCATTTGCTCCTGCCACCGGAACTCACGGTTCATTTGCACAGGTGTGTGCACACTTCCCTTGTGCTGTCCGCAAGTCCAGCCCTTTCTCGCCCACTCAGGGATGCACACGTTGCAATAGGAGAAGGAGAAGGTGACAGTGTTGTAGAAAGACCCTAGAATCTGGTCTATCTTCTTAAATGCTAAGTTCTTTGCATGCTTTGGTAGTTTGCGAATGGTCCAAGTTGCATGCGATACAACTCACTTGGATATACCTGTGGCAGCAGATGGGAGGATGGTTGGGCCTGAGGGCTGAGGTGGGAGTCGCAGGAGGTGGGCGGGGAGTGATGGCAGCCAGGGCTGCCCCCTCGGACTACAGGCCACTGCTCAGACTCAGGAATCCCAGTGTTCAGGTCATTTTTGTACCCCCGAAGACGGACGAGCTATGGTGGGGAAATGGTAACATTCTTAAGTTGGTGTCCGTCTTCTCCACAAGTCACACCACCGCGCTCTCAGGGTGTTCTACCTTCTTAGCTTTCTGCTCCTGTCTGAGTTAGGAAAGATCTGATGTTGTTTACACTCCTTTGCAGTAACTCTCCCAGGTGCTGCCCGTAAGCCTTTAATCTCAAGTTATGGACTGAAAAGCTTTATCTCTGGTTCAGAGGCATCAAGTCCTGGCCAGCAGGCTAAGGAGATATTTGGGGGCACAGAGAAGTCTTCCTGAAGTTTCTGAAGTGAGAGCAGTTTCAGGCCAGCTCTCCATCGTGGTTCCTAGCTGACCACTCTCTTCTCTGTCCCGGGGTTGGAGGCCTGGGATGAGGGGTCCAGGCTCTTCTCTGAGCCCTTCCTTGTCCTGCTACCCACCTGCCTCTCCCTTTTGGTGGTCAGTGCTGCCTGAGTCCTGACCTGGCAGTCTGGGGACATTCAGGGTTGTGCGCGTTTGCTCCCCTGAGCTCACTGGAGCGGGGTAGGGGAGCAGACCTGGAGAACGACAACTCCTGGGAAGAGCACAGGAAACTCAAAGGTTCTCCATTTGGCACAGTTGGGAAGGAACATTTAAATCTTCTTTCAATTAAAATTTATGAATGATCCTGACAGTGATTAAAGAAATAAGAGAAAATGGTCTACATATATGTCCATTGTATAGGTGCTGGGGGAAGAAGAAAAAAAGAGGAAAAATGAAGTGCTCGAATGATCTACTTGAAGTGTGAGTTGTGTACATTTATGTCCGAGTACCATGGAGCGAATAACAGTGCTATAAATACTCAACTAGGTGAATAGGTCACCTTTTATCAGTTTGATTACAGGAGCCAAGTTGGTGCGTGTGTGCTGATGGTCTGGTTACTACCGGAACAACAGAAAGGAGTTAACACTGGTCAGCGTATTAAGCAGATGAGCTTCAAAAATTATTCTCCTTGAAGCTTTTTAAAGTCAATTCCAGGAACGCATATACTTAAAAACCCTAAGGAGGGATGGGAAGCCAAGGAACAATTTTTTAATCCAAGAATATTCTAAAATCCAGTAGTACCTGAAAATCTCTTGAATACACCTTCTTTTGCTGCTCTTTTGGAAGAATTAAAGCCTATCTCGTGGCTCTAATAGATGTCATCTGAATGGATTCTTGCTGACTGATGCCATGTGAATTATAAATGAACCATATGGAACCACTTTATATTAAGTCACTTACGTGTTCCAATGATAGTTATTTAGGTTGTAATCTTTTCAAAATCTGTTGTTAATGACTGGTGTGTTTTCACCTGACGTTGTTAATGCTCCAAAGCCTGTTGTTAACAGTGCCAGAGGTAGATGTGTGTGTGCGTGTGCGTGCGTGTGTGTGTGTGTGTGTGTGTGTTCATAGAAGGATATTACTGTGAACCATATTTCATGGTCTGATAGCTTTTATTTTTTTGCCTTGGAGTCCAGACACAGTGCTCTGGAATAGCCGTTTTAGGGATTATGTTTATTTGTCCTAAACGAATGCCAGTTTTCAGTTTGTCCAAGGAAGGGATGTGTCTGGAAACACATGGAGTATTGGACGGAATCACCATGTGACCGGCCCTTGGAGACTGCCCATTGCTTCAGGATAAAGTCCAAGTGCCTTCGCCTTGCCTGCGAGGCGTGCCGTTGTGTGTCCCTCCCTCCTCGCAGGCATTATCACTTCCCCTCCTCGCACCCCGCCACTCTGTGCGTACTGGCAGTTCCCTGGGCACTGGCTGCTGAAGCTTCCGTGCCCCTGCCGGTGGGGCTCTGTGGCCTGGAACGCTGTTGCTTCCATCTTGTTTATTTGGCTTCAGCATCACCAGGTGTACGAGCTTCTCGCTGCCGTACCCATGACACTTCTTAGACGTCTCCTGTCCAAGTACTAACCAGGCCCGCCGCTGCTTAGCTTCTGAGCTCAGAGGAGATGCGGTGTGTTCAGGGTGGTATGGCCACAGACTGGACCTGTCGTTCACCGCTCCTGTCAGCCAGGGTCTCTGCGGGACACAGACGCTTCGTGGGAGGGAGGACCTGAGAAGACTGAATGAGGGGACTGTTGACAGAGGCATAGATGAGTTAAGGCTCAACAAGGAATGATGAGGCAGCAGGATTAGTGCTAAGCAGGGTCTTAGTGCTGCCGCGCCTGGGTCTGAAGGGGTGAGAGGATGGAGCAGTTACTGGAATTCAGCTGACGGGTTCCTGGCTGGCGCTGTGGCAAGAGGGGGGTGTGGTCTGGCAGGCAGGGACTGGGGCTGTCACCGCCCCAGCTTCTCTTTCTTCCTACCTTCTCCTGGCGGTGTCTTCCCTTGCCAGCCCCAGCCAGAAGCTAGAGAGTGAGGGAGCCCAGGAGACCCATTCTGCAGAAGTCGGTCTTGCCAAGGCATGAGCAGGGAGGAGAAGAGCGGGGGGTGGTTCTGGAGGGCCAGGGAATAGCCAGCACGCCCACACATTTTCCCGTGGGAGTGTGATCGTCGGGAGGGTCCTGGCCACATCTTGTTCTCGTGTTCCCAGAGGCCATCACGGTGGGATTCTGGGACTGGGGCTTGCTTCCCTTCCTACTCTCCATTGGCACTTCCTTGCCCCACAAGTAAGTGCACCATTTAAGTTGCTGCCCCTAAGCACCTTCTCTATCTAAATTCTAGAGCCCCCACTGACCTAGCTCAATGCCTGATCCAAGATTTGTGTGCAACATATACTTGCCGATGGAATGAATGAATGGATGGATGGATGAGTGGGACGGTAACGGAACTAGAAGATATGTTGTGTGAGGAAAGGCATGATACAGGCCTGTCTTCTCACTCTTGGTACCTCTTTCAAATCCATACGGTGCAGGAGGCACCTGAATGTGAGTCCCAGGAAGGTAGGCATTTCTTACTGCTTTTGTTTACTCTTGTGTCTCTGGCACGGTGCTGGCACACAGTAGGCACTCAACAAGCACTTGTCAAGTAAATGAATCTGGGTGTTAAGTCGTGAACCCGGATGGTTTCTTCTTTAATGAACTGCCCTCTGAGGTTTGCCCATGTGCAAAGTCTTGGGCCGGCATCTCTCTTTTGGGACCTAGGGCCAGTTTGGTGTTTTTTCCCAAGTAGAGCAATCTGTGGCCACCCTTCCTATTTATTCCTTTGATTTCTGGAAACTTAGAAGTCTGGATAGAGGACTCTATATTTGTTCCTGCTGTGCCAGAGAGGAAGTAGGGGAGAAAATAGGCCTCTAAGACTTTGGTGGAAAGAGAAGGAGGGCGTGTGAAGAGGCGCTCAGGTGATGGCGGGCGGAGCCCTCGGTCCTAGAGTGGGAGCACGTCTGGTTGGCCTGTCCCCCGGGGCAGCTCTGTGTCTTCTTGCTCTTCCAGGCCCACGTGGGTGTGTGATTTTAGGAGCAGGTATTGAGGGACCCTGGACAAGAGACAAAGGCGGGGTCAGGGGATAAGTGTTGGCTAATCCCTAAATAGCTGTTACCTTGGAAGGCTGTGCCTGAACCGGGTTTTAGGTCCTGAAGGAGCGGTTGCATGTGTTCAGGCTTCTTGGTCTTTTCTTGGTCTGTGTGGGTTTAACTTGGAAGGGGTCCCACGGGCTACCAGTTTACTCTGGCCAGAGGGGCTGCTCCTGGTGTCCTGTGCTGCTCCGGCCCCGCCGGGCACTTAGCAATTTCACAGGGCGGCGTGAAGGATCAGGGTGTGGAAAGCAGGAAATTAGTAATGACTGGACTGGGTGAGGGTGACTCTTGTAATTTTAAAGAAATGCTTAAACATTAATTGGTTCTTTGCAGCTTTATTCTGCTGAGGCCAGAAAGAAAAGTCAAGATGGAGAATTTCCCACTGTGACGCCTTTTATTTCTGGAAAGTTGAGTCATTTAATGATGCTTCTAATATCAACAGCCCGCTGGCCCATCTTTCCCCAGATAGCTCCCGAAAATGTGTTCTCCTCCAGAGAAGGACCCGTTTCATTCCTTTAGTATTCTGGCAACTCCAGGAGGGTCCGGGCTCCTGTGCCTCCCCAGACCATTGTTGGACTTGCAGTGGCCAAAGTGGGAGTGGGTTTTAACCTGTGCCTGCTGCCCCTCCTTAAGTCATCCTTGGACCAACCGTGGGTAGGGTTGGAGCAGGCGTGGCTGTGTCCTCCACGCTGGATGGAGGTTGGATGGATTTGACATGGATCCAAAGTGCTGCTGGGTTTTCTTGGGGCTGTGCTGAGGACCTCTGTGTCCTGGCGGACACAGGCCGCACCGATGCACGGTTCACACTAGGGGAGCCCTTAAGAGATTCTAAGGCAAATCTATTATTTCCTTAGCTATTTAGGGAGTGGATAGAGATAGAGGGTAGCACTGGGGATCTCATTTCTCCTGTGGGGGCATTTGCCTCTTTCCTCTGGAGGGTCTTTGAATTTAAGAGCTGCCAGTAGATTGAAAACTTACTTCTGATTATTTTTTTTTCCCTGAGTCCCGGGACATTAAGAGCAACTTATGACCTGGTTCTGCTGTTTCCTCATTAACAATTAGTCCCGGATGGCGCTGGGGTTGGACTGGCCTATTAAGTCCCCTTTCCCCCCTTGATGAGTAGTGAGTCTGTAGCAGCGGTCAGCAAACTCTTTTCCTTTTTCTTTTTGCTTTTGGTAAAGGGGCCAGTGAGTAAATACTAATATTTTAGGCTTTGAGGGCCAAGAGGCAATACTGAGGATATTATGTAGGTACTTACATAACAAGAGAGAAAACAAATTTACGCAAATTTTTCACTGATGAAATTCAAAATATAATAACAGTGACTAAGTACAATTTTTTGTAATACCAGTGTGCTGATGAGAAGAATGGATATTATTTTTCTGGGAGGGGATAGCGTTTTGAATTGGAGTTCAAAGTTATTGTTTTCTATCATCAAATCAGTTTCAGATGTTCATCTGTAAAAACCATTCTTAGTCTGCAGGTCATATAAAAACAGATGGTAGACGAGATGCAGCCTGCAGGCTGTAGTATGCCAGCCCCTGATCAATAGCAAAGCTCCGGTGGTCTTGGTTTTGGGGTAGAAAGCCTCAGCCCATAGAAGGGCTCCATGCCGCACCCCGAGTGGCTGGGAAGTGGTGTTGGGATGCCGCGGTACTGGAATTTTGTTTATCCAGTAGATAGTGGCAGAGATCCTAGGCGGATACAGAAGTGAACGAGATGGTCCCTTTTTGCTGTGGGAGGGCTCACATTTTAATTGGAGAGACGATAACTATAAAATACGATTCCTGGTGGTGGTAGCTGCTGTTGAAGAAGTGATTTGGGGAGAGGTATTTGAGGGATGCCTCTCTAGGAGGTGATAATTGGGTAGAGAGCTGCACTCAAGGAGGAACGGTTCCCAAAGCCCTGGGTGAGGCTATGGCTGATGGGGTGTCTTGAGGCAGGAGCAAGCTGTGAGTGAACCGGCTGGAAGTGCAGCGTGGCCCGGGCAGAGTGTGTGTGATGGGTCAGGGGCTGGAGAGGGGTTTGAAGAGGGAGGAAGGGACAGAAAAGAGGGACCCGGGAGCCCATAAAAAAAGCTTGCCATGGGACATGGTTGGAAGGATTGGAGCCAGAGAAAGGTGCGATATGATGAACTGCTGGAGACGATCACTCCGGCTGCTGGGCAGAGAGTAGACTCTAGAAGGCAAGAGTGAAAGTGGTTTTATGGGGCCACAAAACTGAATGTTGAGAATAAAGATGGTCTGAAGTATGTGGAGTCTGTGGTCAGTGTATTTTTAAGATTGTCTTCTGTGTCATAAGTCAGGATCCTTAGGGTTTCAAATGACCCAACTCAAACGAGCCCAAGGAAAAAAGGAAGTATATTGGCCCGCATAACTGTAAAGTCCAGGAGTTTTCCTGGCTTTGTCACAGCCAGTTCCAGGGGCTCAAATGATGTCATCGTGGCTCTCTCTGTCCCTCCTCTCTCCCTCTCCTTCTGTGGGTTGGCGTCCTTCACTCCTTTTGCATGTAAATGTTTTCCATGCGTTGGAGAAGGTGGCCGTCAGGATCCTGGAGGCACATCCTAGCTTGGCAACTGCAGTGGAAATATGACTACTTTCTTTCAGCATCTGCATATCACTTTCAGGGAAGTTCGCTGGTTGGCCTGGCTTAGGTCACAGACCCAGCCCTTGGACCAGTCCCTGACTGGTAGCGCGGTTAGAGCTGGGTTGGTTTGCAGGTGCCAAACAGGCAGAACAATGCATGTCCAATGGCCTGTCCTCTCGAGTCTCCTTTATTGTTGTTCTCTTTCTTTTCTACTTCAGGCTTTTCTGTTGGGGATGCTGCCAAAGCTCAGGTGAGACCTGTGTCTTTACCTTGCAAACACAGGCTCATGAAGAAGCACAAGCACATGCTCATTCTTGGTTACCACTGTCCAGGCCCCATGATCCTTCTGCTCCGAGGGCTGGGGCACGGGCACACCCCTCCCTTGTTCTGGCCATGCTGTTTTGAGAAGCCACGGGGCAGGCAGGGCCTGGCTGGCTTCCACATTCTGGTCTGCCTCTTAATAACTTGCTCTGTGACCCTGGACATGCCACTTAGCCTTTCTGAGACTTAGTTTCCTTATCACCACGTCACTGAGTTGCTGGGTGCATCGGCCGAGATATCCACCAAGTACTTTGGAAGATGTAAAGTGGCATTTAGATGATAGCTGTTAATTGGCCTTTTTTAATCCTTTGCTCAGGAAAGAGAGAGTGACTGGGAGAAAGATATTACGTTTAATTCCGGACCTTGCTACCCCTACCTACCGGCTCTGCCCTCTCTGTGTAACTTCTCTCCCAGAGGGCGTGTTTCTTCATTTTTATGTCCTTGGTACTTTTATGTCCCGGTTGGACTCTGAAGCAGGTATCCTTGGATGGGGATGCCGGCCCTGGAGAACCACCCGACATTAAGACAACTTGTGTTTTGTCTGCCAGCCACAGGCACTCTTAGCAGTTTGACATAGACGTCAGTCATTTTAGATTTACGGAGAAGAAAGGACAACACATTCCGTATTGATGAGATTTCAGCAAGACCCTCATACCCCCTCCCCCCCAAAAGAAAACACACGAAACTTAACGCATTACTATGTACTGCCTTCGTTCCTAGTTTTGTAATTAGGCCTGTGGTTTAGTGGAGTGCACCGGCTCAATACACAGATGGTTTTTATGTAAAATTTTTTTTCAAATGTTAATTTCCAGTGACTGATGTTCTCTGCCTAAATCATTTTCCATTGTTTGTATTTGATAAGAACTGTATTTGAACTGCTCCTTTATAAGTTGGAGTCTTTTGTAATGGGATTTAACTTACTGGTTTTACAGGTGTATGAAAATGTTAAGCTGTGTATTGTACTTGAGAGTTTGAAAATTCTTAGTTGCAGCTAATTTAAGAAAAAAAAAAATTAAAACAGGTGATTAGCAGCTGCTTTCGGTTTTGAATGTCCTTGCTTCGGGGTTTTGTGTTTGCTTATTCGTGTGCAAATTGGTGTGGTTATTCTGGACTGGTTGAGACAGCATTGCACCTCCCGGCCAGCTGCCCGGGCCCATTCAGAAGACCCTTCCCGGTTCTCCGGGGCTGATTTGTTCCCAGCTTGTGTGCTCGGAGCTTGCTCTCTCCCTAATGATTCAGGCCTTCCTGCGAAAACAAAGCAGGCCTGCCCCCGTTTCTCCTTGAGGACAGCCTTTTTCCCTGCCACAAAGGCGTCCCTTTCTCCCCGAGCAGAGGAACTGCCTCTCTCCTACTCCCTCTTCAAGTTCTGAACTTCTGGTCTCCTGAGTGACAGCTTCTAGATGACCTTAAACTCCAAGACCTCCAGGGTCCCCAGAGTCGGGGTCTGCCATCAGTGGGAAACACATTAGGAAGTGGGTGGCGTGGCATAGGTTGGGGATTCTGGGTGTCAGAGCTGGATCTGGCCACAGGAGTCTCACCCCGGCAGCACCCAGAGACTGCTGATCCCCCCTGCTGATCCCCCCTGCTGATCCCCCCTGCTCTGGCCCAGACCTCAGGCTCTCTTGGCACCGGGGTAGGGGTGGGGGCCATCCTTGCTCAGCCCTGGTCAATGTGCTTCCCGGGGTGAGAAGAGCTTTGCCCAGGCCACTGCCGCTTACTTACTAACGATGACGCTGGTGGGAGCTGCGCCACCAGCTCCCTTTCCAGGCCTTTGTGGCCGCATCCTGTTCACTTAAAGGCGAAATCATGACCTGCTGGGCTTGATTTTTCAGTTGAGGGGCTTTTGTGTATGTGTCTTTCTTGATCCAGTAAGAGGATTGTGCTTTCACTCACAAAGATTTGATCAGTAAATACAAAGAGAAAATGCTAAAGGGAGAAATGCTTGCTGTTCAGATTAATAAATTTTTCTTTGTTTTGTTTTTTTGGGTTTTTTTTGATGAGCTGAAGGTGGGGCTTTGTTGTTTCTCCTGACGGAGCCTTTGTTTGCCCTTACCTTTGATCTCAGTGACTTTAGCACTCAGCCAGGATCCTGTGTGTGCCCATTTCTTTTCTGGGGTCAGCCGGTCACGCTCAGGCTTTCCCGCTTCTGTCTTGGGTGGCGCTCAGTGAGCCCCATGGGAGGTAGCTTAGGAGGCTGCTGTTTGAGGCACCCATACTTGGTGGGCTCAGCTTCAAAGGGGGTCACGGAGCTCCCAGTTAGAGACCTTGGCAACAGTTTGTCCCTGAAGGAAAGCAACGGTGCAGATTCGGGGCAAAGGGAAGGACCCTTTGTGGGGTTTGCTTTGTGTGTCTTTTTTTTTTTTCCTTTTTTCTTTTCTTTTTCTGGACAGAATTTTGTACCTGCAAAACCACAATGACTCCTTGAGGCACTTTTCTCCAGGCTGGTTGCAATCAGGGGCTGAAGTTGGCTTTTCTGAAGACTGCAATGATGTTGAAGGTTAAGGGTTTGCTGGGTAACATGTTGAACAACTCAAGTCTGTAATTGGAGCCTCATCAACTTCAATCTGCTCTGAGGCCAGGCTGTGTCCATTTAGAGGAAAGAACGTCTTTTTCTAATTCGCACAGAGGCATCTTATGGGCCAATGGTCGCTCCAGAAAGCCATCACTTATGTACAAGTATCTTTTGAAAAAGTGAGATTGGAGAGTGCCGAGTTGGTGTATTAGGAAGGTGAATATGGGATGTAGCATCCTAATGATTAGCGTCTGGAGGGGGCCTTGGAGATTCATTAGGTCCAAGCTCTCGATGTGCAGATGAATGGGCCCAGGGAGGTTGAAAGACAAAAGGTCCTACAGACATTCTACGGACACCAGAAGTACAAGGCTTGAGGAAAGTGATTTTAGGACAAATAAAAGAGGTGCTGATTTTCGAATGTAAATGTGCTCAGGATGACTGGAGGTCAAATCAAGGATGTTACATTGCTGGGGTCCTTTGAGGGCTGTTCCTCATATGTGGAGATTGGTTCTATGGAGGGTAACTGTATTCACGAACTAAAGTCCCTTGATGGTGAGAACTTGGATAGGAGAATGGAGACTGCTCTTCAGACTGGGTTAGCAGGGGACCTGCCATCCTAGAGGCAGCTGCCGCCTCCCTTCCCCAGCCATTCCCGGAGGAATGCTCTTGTGCCCTGTCTGGTTCCCAAAATCCCGTAGGTCCCAGTGCTTGGGGTGGAACAGTAAAATCCCTGCTGAGAGCCAACCCATCAAGAACTATTTGGGTCCCACTATGGACATCTCTGTTCTGACTCAGTGTGGGTGTTTTAATCTCACTATGAATCTGGCGGCAGGGGTAGAGAGAGAATAGGCTGATTAAGAGCATGGGCCTTGAAGTCAGAAAGACGAGGGCTCGAAATGCAGCTACCTGCTTCTATAATTCTGGACAGGGACTTACCTGTCCAGGACTCAGTTTCTTCATCTGTAAAATGGACTTCCCAGCACCACCCACTCCCCAAGTTTGTGTACGTGAGCCCTCGATAAAAGCTGGTACTGGCATTCCTAATAGTGTTTGATGGCACAGTATGTGCCCGGCTGTGGGTGGGGCAACTGTGTCTGTCATCCAGTGGGCTCTGGCAGCTCTAGCAGGCACTGCCACCTGCCCTGGGGACGTCCCTGCTGTTGAGCCTCCAGCTGAGACCCTGGTGACCTGTGCTACCATTTCCATCACCGTTGGCTCCCTCTGCTTTCCTTTGCAGTGAACACGGTTTCTAATTCCTTTGTGAGTGTTCTAGTCACACTCTGTCAACCCCTGGGCTAAGCACCCCACCCTGTGTGATATCTGTCACTCAGCACTTTCATTTGTGACCTGGGGTTTTCTAGGGAACTCCTCCATCTATCTCTTAGGAGATCCCACATGATGTCCAGGGTTTAGCACCAGAGAGGTGCTGTAGACACCATTTTCCAGAAAGTTCTTTGTGCACATGGTGAGGAAGTGGTGGCTTAAAGCAAGTGAAGAGGCATTGGAGGCTGGACCCACGTTTTGTTACGATAGGGGGCTCAGAAGCCAGATGTCTGTGGCCACTTGGAGCAAGCCTGGGTCTTCCACAGACTGAGGTTTTAGGATTTAGGGAAGGAGCTGGGCTGCGGTCACAGGCGAGGGCCTGTGTGTTTAATGTGTGTATTGCTTGAATGGACACCTGACTTCACTTCACAGCTTGAAGCCCAGCGGTGTAATAGTTGAAACTTTTTCTCTTTCACCGTTTTGTCTTCTCCTAACTTCTCTGAGCCTCTGACCTCTGGGAGAGGTTGCTCAGAAGTTGGTTTTGGGTCTCTCACCTGGCTAGGTAGGGTTTTGGCATCACTGGGGAGAATGACAAGGGCCCAGCACGAGGTGACCTGCTAGGGGAGAAGAACACCTGTCCAGAGTCTCTGATTTCCACTGTCCCTCCGCAGAGCTGACTTGCCCCTTGTCCCTGAGCGCTCGCCTCACGGGCCCCGGATCTCAGTGAGTTTAATCTGGTGGCACCAAGGTGGGCACTGTTTCCGGATGTTCATGGAACCCTTGGAGACAAGATGTTAGAAAGAGGCTTCATAAAGCTCGTGGAGTGATTCTTCCACAGTTTCTTAGTTCTATTAAATTTTAAAAATATCTTATTGCTTCCACAGAAGAAAAATTTCAGAATATGGGAAAAGTGAATATAACATTTTGTTCAGTATTAAAAGTTAATTTAAGACAGAACCAGAGGCCAAGACAAGTGTCATCTCTTTTCTTCGTTTGGTGTTATAATTGACCCTTTGTACCTCCGTGTGACTTAATATTCATTCTGCGGAAGCTAATTATGGGATGTGTAGGTGCCACACGGTTAAAGTGGAGATGCAGATTTCTGCGTGAACTGCTTAATTCTGATGGTTATAAGTTGTCCATAAAATTTGCTACGGATTGTAGCGAGTGGAATATTAACTCAGTGTGTGGAGGTCTGGAGTAGCTCCCGTCTGCCTGCTTACCTTCTGCAGAGACCTCAGCTAAACCAAGTGATGTGTGTGTTGTGAACGGTTAATATATGGTTGACTCTTGAATGACTCAGAGGTCTGGGGTAGCTGCATAGTCAAAAATCCACATATAACTTCAGCTCCCCCCAAATGTAACTCCTAATAGCCTACTGTTGACCAGAAGCCGTAATGATAACATAAACCATCAATTGGCACATGTTTCATGTATGTAGTATGTACTGCATTACAATAAAGTAAGCTAGAGAGCAGAAAATGTTATTAAGAAAATCATCAGGAAGACAAAATACATTTACTGTTCATTAAGTGGAAGTTGAATCGTCATAAAGATCTTCATCCTTGTTGTCTTCGTGTTGAGTAGGCTGAGGAGGAGGAGGAGGAAGAAGAAGAGGGCTTGGTCTTGCTGTCTCAGAGGTGCCAGGGGCAGATGAAAATTTGCATAGAAGTGGACGCTTGTAGTTCAAACTCACATTGTTCAAGGGTCAACTGTACTTTCTGAACCCCAACTGGAATATATGGCCTAACATAAGCTCCCTCCCCCAGATCACTTTATATATGTGTGCGATCAGACTTAAAGGTAGAACAATGAAATTCCATTTTCTTACATATTCTGCAAATTATCTTTGCCAAAAATTAGAAAACATACAAAACCGAGCTCTTCTGGAAAAGCCAGAGTTTATCTCTGGTGTTGGGGTAATTGGCAGGTAGAGGGGCATACCTTGATGACCTGTGATCTTGACTTTTCCTGCTGAAACTGAGCAACCCCTTAGCTCTACCTGGGCCCCCGAATTCTGTGGACGGCCCACAGAACCACATGGAACCCAGTGGCAGCGCAGGATCTTTGTAAACAAAACGACGTTGACTTTCCGTTGTCAGAGAATGGATGGGGAACCAAACTGCAGTTTGTAGAAGCAGAGCTGGGCTCAGACGTTGACATTAAATGTAAATTGTTCTGTAGTAGCGTTGGGTATGGGGAGTCTGGTCTTTGCTTGTATTGGGTGAACTGCAGGCGTCATTCCCGAAACGGAGGACCCTGTGGGTGATGCAAAGGGAGAGGGTGAAGTAAGCTGTCTGTGGTTCCCCTCCCATTGTGGAAATTGTTATCTGACCCAATTTTGTTTGCCCAGTGAGTTTATGGCTTGCTAAGTGGCTGCTGTAATGATCCATCGGCTGTCGCAGCGCAGCGTTTCCTGAGAATTTTATTTTATAGTTCTGAAGTTTTAGTTCATAAATCTTTTGAACTTGAGGCTTTGAGTTGGAGGAGCCATATGGTTTGAGGGGGGGAAAAAGGGCCAGGTTTATTTTTTATGCCCATTAGTTGAGTCTTACCCCCATTCTTTTCTTTTCGTTCTTTAAATGCCACCCCACTGCTATTTCCTACCTGAAAAAAAATCCATACTGAAGTGTTTTTCTACATGTAATACCACTCGTATTTGTATTAAAAAATAGTCTGGAGAGGGCAATGTTCAACCCAAGGGCATAAATTATCATTGTAAAGTCATGTCTGTAATCCTAGCACTCTGGGGGGCTGAGGCGGGAGGATCGCTTGAGCTCAGGGGTTCGAGACCAGCCTGAGCAAGAGTGACACCCTGTCTCTACAAAAATAGAAGAAATTAGCTGGGTGTGGTGGCTCATGCCTATAGTCCCAGCTACTTGAGAGGCTGAGGCCGGAGGATCCCTTGAGCCCAGGAGTTTGAAGTTGCTGTGAGCTAGGCTGACACCACTGCACTTTACCCAGGCGACAGAGCAAGATCCTAACGCAAAAGAAAAAAAAAAGAAGGCTGTTGGAACCCTTATGTATTGCCGGTAGAAATGTAAGATGGTGCAGCCACTGTGCAAAATGCTGTGGTGATTCCTCAAAAAATGAAACATAGAATTATTGTGTGGTCTTCCACTTCTGGGTCTATACACAGAAGATGTGAAGGCAGGGACTTGAACAGGTATTTGTACACCCATGTTGATGGTAGCATTATTCACAATAGCTGAAAGGTGGAAACGACCCAAATGTCCATGGATGGATGAATGGATAAACAAAATGTATATGTATACAAACAATGGAATATTATTCAGCCTTAAAAAGGAAGGAGATTCTGATACATGCTGTAACATGGATGAACCTTGAAGACATCATGCTAAGTGAAATAAGCCAGTCATAAAAGGAGAAATATTGTATGACTCCTCTTAGGTGAGGTTCCTAGAATAGTCAAATCCATAGAGACAGAGAGTAGAAGGGTGGTTTTCCGTTGCGTATGTTTTGCCACTGTAAAAACATAATAAATGAAGGCTAATGGGAAGCCCTATGTGGGCAGGGTCATTTTCCGTCTTAAACTAGGCAGGTGAGAACCTCCTCTGCGGATGTCCTTTGAAAATATAGCATTGTCCAGGCCGGTCTGTGATGATCGGCCAGCTAACGTGGCCCCGGGTCCCAGGCCACCTCCCGGGTGGGGGCTCATGCCCGTGCTGACCTGCGTCTTCCTTCTAGGTGGGGATTTCAGGAGCAGAAGCAGCTCCCACCTGAAACCTGTGTTCTTGGTTGCTTTTTGTGGTAATTATTGTGTTCTATTTTAAGCCGCTTCTCTGCATTTGGTAACCGTCTGGGATTCTGTTTTGTTAACTCTCTCCGCGAGACACAATGAAAGGACAGAAAGACCTCACGTGGGTGGCGAGGGGCCGAAGGCTCGGCTGGCTGGGTTTGGAGACTGCTCTCTCTCCCGTGCAGCAGGAGTCTCGATTCCCTTTGGGTGAAGGCTGAGAAAAGACGAGGCTTAAAATAAAGCAAAATACATATTTTTCCCCTGCTCTGGAAATGCGCTTGGCTGCAACCCAGCAGGTGGCCGAGGAGCTCAATCTGTGGAAGGCATCAGTGCTTTCAGTGCAATCAAAGTTAAGTGCAGAAATTTAATTAAACGGCATCAAGGATGGCAGAAACTTTGTAAAGCTGCAGTGCATTGTCAAATTCAACAATTATTTCAAGGAACACAATCCACAGATGGCGTCTAATTGATAAATTAAGGTTCTGCTTCTCTAATGGGCTTGCATTTAAGCCCGTTTTCCACCCATACAATAACCGTCACCTCCAGGACGCCCCCTTTTCCCTCTTTGCTCCTGCAGCCCTGCAGGAAAAAAAACAAAAAACCACACCACTCCTCCCCATGACACCCTGGAAACAGAGGCTTGGGTCCTGAAGGTTTGGTGTGAAAGACCTTTGGCTCCTTTTCCTGTGAGCCCAAAGCCCCCATTTTGGATGGAGTTTCGTCCTAAAAACAGAAACAATAGGATTTCTTTGGGTCTGTGTGTCCTTTCTGCTAACCCGGATATGTTGCTCAGAATGCCTGGGTTATTTATTTATTCATTTTTTTTGTTTTTTAGCATTGCTGACTTTTATCCTCCATGGCACAGGATTTCTGCCCAAAAGTCTCAATTTATTTATTCTTTAAAAAAACACACACACACACACACAACAAAACCTCTGTTTTTCAGGCCTCGCGGCACTTCCTGTCTGTTCACAGTAGATACCCAGCTAACTTACTTTATTTCATAAGAAAATATTTGCTGCCTCCAAAGATCCAGTCATGTGCAGAGAAAATATATCCTGTGTTGAGACTTAATTAAAAAAAACAAAACAAAACTGAAGGTCTTGAATGTTTACCAGAACTTCATTTTGCAGATGAGAAAATTGAGGCACAGTGGTTTTTTCTATGCCTTGCCTTGGGACTAGTTTCATGAAATCACGATGTTTCTCAAGCTGGAGGAGAGGCCTTTGAGCACATCTGGGCTCCGTCCTTTAAATGGGTATTTCTCCATTCATTCCTTCCACCGGCACATATGTGTTAGGTACCTCCTAGTGCTTTTCTAAACGCTAAGGGGAAGTTCAGTGGTGAAGGGAGACGCTATTCCTGCCTGCATGGAGCCTGCAGGAGAGCGTGGGGGACAGACACTACACTGATCCCACCAGGAGATGTACTAGTACAACTTGTCATAAGTGCTCTGTAGGCAGAGCAGATGGTGACATGGGAGCTTCTACTGGGAGACATTAAGAGAGTTTCTCTGGACGTGACTTAGCAAGAGCAGAGTTAAATTGGGGTTAATTGGGGAAGAGCCTCTTGGCAGAGGCGACAGGGAGCTCACGGCTGGGAGACGCAGTAGAAGGCCACGTGACGGAGGAGACGGTAGGGGAGAGGCTGGCGACAAGCAGAGGGTGTTGTTGGGGGAGATTAGCTGATTGAGCACTAGCTGGGTGGTATTCCTGGTTCTGTTCAGGGCCTTCTACAGCCCATCTTGTCTAACTCTGTTTTATTGCTGGATGTATTTCCGTATCTTCTACAGTTCCTGGCACATAGTAGAGTCTCGATAAATGTTTGTTGAATGGATGAATGAATCTCCCCAGTGTTGGGTATTGTTATCCTGATTTTCCAGTTGGGGAAACTGAGGCCGACAGAAGGTAAATCCATTTGTCCAGCTCCCTAGCTGCCGGTAGGGTCAGTTTCTGTGCTAGAGTGGGTCTGTCTCCCCCTCCTTGCCCTTTCTCCACTCCTCTTCCCTCCCCCAAAGGGATCACGTGTGGGAACCACTTGGAGACATGTTCTGTAATTCATGACTCTGGCTGTGCCCCCACTCCTAAGTTTTCATCCCTTGAAAGAAAGAAGAGGTAAGAAACACTCCCTAACTTTTTCTTCTGCACGTGCAGTAGTTAGTGGTGGAACAGGCAGCACCCTTGGTTCAAGACTCACCTGGGTCCTCCCGGCCTTGTCTTTGCTCCATACTCGGTTTGTCCGGGAACCGGGGAGCAGAGGGGAGGAGCAAGGGGGTGGGTGGAGCAAAGGAACAGATCATATTTACTTATTTGTTTGTTTATTTCTAAAGAATAACTGTGGGGAATGCTGCAACAGAACCCTTCCTGATTGCCGATTTTTTTTATTTTTTTTTGCGATAGCGTGGGTGGCTTTTGAAATTCTGCGTAATTGATGGAGGCGAGGATCCTGTGCCTGGGATACCGGATGATGATGTAGCTGAGTGGCTGTCGGCTGTTTATTTGCTAGTCTGTCGTTACCAACATAGCGTTCTTGAGTTCAGAGGCACAACAGCGTTTGATCCCCCTCCTCCCTCGTACCTAAATATATCCAACTAGTCAATCAGACTTGGCAGCCGTCAGGGCTGGGGCTGTCACATTGAGTTTGCCTTGGATCCTCTGAACTATTGACTTGTTTTCCAAGCTCGGGAAGTGTATTCAAATAGTGATATCCAAATTAGACTTGCAAACGCACGCCCAGGTAGGGGCCCTGTAGGGTAAGAATGAGGCAGCATTTTGGCATGAAGATGGCATTTCCTTCTCCTCCGCTATCGGTTGTAGAGCTACTCCCGCTGCCGCTGGGAATGGCTTCACGCTTGGTGAACAAGATGCGTGGGTGTGTTTTCCTGAATTGTGATTTTAAAAAATTTCTTTTTCTTTTTTTTGAATTTTAAGTTGTATCGAGAGAGAAAAGGAGAAGTGGGTGGCTGGTAGAAAACACGCTGGGTGTGTCGTAGGTGGAGGTGGGGAGGGCTGGGGGAAGGAAAGGGCTGGGACAGACACAGTTGGGGGCATTTTCACAGGGCGTTTCAAGAACTGGTCCCTGTGAAGTTGTTGTCTTGGCCGAGGATTCGGGAAGAGTCTTGGGCCTTGAAGAGGCCTTTTGCTTCCAGGGCCTGCCCCACCGGACCCAGGATGCTTCTCTCCTCAGTGCTGCTTCACGCTTCTCCTGTAACCTAGGAACCCAGCTCCCAGGTCCCTCCCTGGAGGCTTGTTAGGGGGATCAATGGAAAGCAAACCAGAGGATTTAAAATCCCTACGTGTGAGGCACCCTCAAGTCTCCAGGGAGGAGCTGTTTATAAATACATGTCATGAGTGCTCACCTCCCGAGTTGAGGCTTACCTGCAGGGAAGCGTCACTCCAGGAGAGGGTTTGGGTCGCCCCTGCTAAGGCCTGTGCACAGAGGCACCCACGCCCCCACCGACTGCCGCCTTCCAGCTGTGCAGTGTCCTGCAGGCCCAGGTGGGAGACGGAGTGTGCAGCAAGCTCTCCTCCAGTGACAGGGAGCCACCGTGGTTTTGTAGGGTTCCTAGGACAGGGGTGAGGGTAAAGGCAATTCACCAACTTGGGCACCAGGAACACAGAAATATATAAGATATAGACCCCGCTCCCAGAATACAGAGAACATGCAAAGGAATGAACTAGAATAATGGTTCTCAAATTGTGGTTCGGGACCCCTGGGTATCCCCGACACCCTTTCAAGGAGTCTGTGATGTCGAAGTTTTTGAATGATAATTTTCAGGTTTTTTTTTTTTTTTTTTTTGAGACAGGGTCATGCTTTGTCGCCTGGGCTAGAGTGCAATGGTGTCATTATAGCTCACTGCCACCTCAAACTCCTGGTCTGAAGCAATTCTTCTGCCTCAGCTTCCTGAGAGCTGCACCACGCCCAGCTAATTTTTCTATTTTTTGTAGAGACAGGGTCTCGCTCTTGGTCAGGCTGGTCTCAAACTCCTGGCCTCCCAGAGTGCTAGGAGCCACCTCACCCTCTATCACAGTAAATATTGACAGATAACAACACATATAAACAAAAGCTCTTTGGTGGTCTTCACTTTTTAAGAGGTGTCGTGTCACCGGAAATTTTGAGAGCCACAGAACTGGAAGATAGGCACGTGAATGGCAGGCTGAAGTACATAGTAGATACTCAGGTAGCCCAGCTCTGGGGGTAGATGACAGTCACCGGTGAGTGAGGTAGGGAGGGAATTTTCAGGGAAGGCTTTCAAGAGGAGTTGTTTTCTTAGTTGGGCTTTGAAGGATGAATAGGAGTTTACCAGAGAAACGAAAGGGACCAACATTCTAGAAAGAGGGAACAGCATCCATGAAGGAACTGGGGTGTAAAACACCATGGCGTGTCGGCCTTCCCTCTCCAGTCTGTAGGGCAGAAACGGTTTCACACTGGTCCCACCGTGGGATTTTCTGTGCCAGGGATTTCCAGGTTGGACAGCACCTCAGCGTCGCTTGGTGAAGTGAGTCCTCAGACCTGTTTTGATCCATTGATGGGTTGGTGGCACTGTCTGCTTCTGGTGGTGGGAGCTCTTTGTACCATCTTTAGTTATTTTGTCAAGGGTGACATCACAGTCATTCTTGCAACAAGCCAAGGTCTTGCCACCCTGCTGGCTGTGTCAGAATTGCAGCGGGTGTCATTGGACGCATGCCGTCCCCTCCTCACACCACCTGTCAGCCTGCAGTTGGGGAGCGAGGCGAGAGGGGTGATCAGTTGTAGTTCGGGGATCCCGGACTCTGAGCAGCTGAGCAGAGAGACCTTGGGAAGGGTCTTGATGTCTCTGAGCCTGTTTGTTCTTCTAGGAATAAAGAAGATTAGACAGACCTTACTTATTAATGGTAGACATGCCTAAATCTGCCAGGGAAGGGGACCCTCTTGAAGATGAATAATTCATTCTGGTTTTATTCCATGGGGCACACCGCTTTCTCAGTTGCTCTTGGTTTTGCAAAGGAAGGTATTGATGTGTTCGTATTAAGAAATTGGACAGCTTCTGAGCCACTAAGGAAGGGTAAAATGAGGCCCAGGACCCATATCTTTGATCTGAGGTTTTTTTGTGAGTCATCTCATTTAGTGGTTACCCCATTTTACAGATGAAGAAACAGAGGCACAGTTAGGTTACCTCAATTTGCCCAGTGTCCCACAGAATCCAGACGTTCAGCCTCCGTGTTCATGGAGTTCTGTTCTTAACGCCGCCGTACCCTGTGTGCCTGGGGAGGGAGGGGGCCGAAGACTACGGTGGTTCAGAGGAGGAAGGAGCCCAGTAATCGCCACTCTTCCTTTCTAAACAAGAACAGAAGACAGAGTAAAGGGTATAGGGATAAAGTATTGTTAACCAGACTGGTAAATCAATAGACTAATTAAAAATCAAACACCTTAAAACACTGTCACTGGGTTAATTGTAAACCAACATTGAAACGTTAAAACTTGCCCGGCCCGTGGGTTTGAATTATTAACTGAGCAAGTTAATTTTAAGCCATCGGCTTTGGTAGCTGTGAAAGCCGCGGTTAGCAAGAGAAGGGGAATTTATGTGCCCCTTCCTGCTCAGGCCTGCCTTGGTGCCCAAGGTCTTGTTATCGTTGCTGCTGTTTGCGTTTTTAATCAAAATATCTTAAACATTTAGGCAGAACCTCACAAATTCAGATAGATTGTGGAAAAGGACAGTGTGAATCAGCAGGGAGTTGGATTACGTATATCTTTCCACATGGAAGAAATGTTGTTCTGTTTCGCAATGTCACGGAGCCCTGGTGGCAAGAAAAGGCCCTTTTTAAAGTCCCGTGTTGCTCTCCAGTGTTCCTTTCTGCCCAAAGAGAGCAGGTCCTGGGAGTAGAGGTTATGAGAATTTAGCCCTGAGACAATCTGTTCTGGAATGAGACCTCTAGGCTATTCAGAGATGGCCAATTGACCACAAGATGTTTCTGTTAGGTTTTAAGTCGAGATCCTGCTAGACCTGCTTTGATGACTAGGTGAAACTCTTCAGCACTAGCTCCATGAATTTACCTTCTGTGAACTGTGTTTCTAACCTGTGTTGCAGAGAGAGTTAGAGACCCTTTACCCACGGAGATGCTGGGCACCGAGGTCACACCGAGCTTTGCACTGAGGGTCAGGGCGTGCATGTCCTTGCTGTGCCCGGTCACAAGTGACCTCACCAGAGTTAAGAAACCCTGCGTGGAAGTCACAAAACAGCCAGGCTTTTAATGATAGTACTAGGATTTCACTATGACTTATATAACGTTTTATTTCTTTCCAGAGTTCCTTACAATCTTAGCCAAACAATCTTATTTGATCCTCAGGAGAGCCCTCGGAGGTCAGTTATCTTGTGGCTGTTTTGTATGACATACGGAGTAGGCTCAGTAACTTCCCTGAGTGTTGCCGTTTGCTTGTTAATTTGCTAAATGGGCTTTAAACAAGGAGATAAATGTAAATTTCAGCCCCATAAAATAGTCGCATTTCAAATGCTCGTGACTCAAATTAATTAATTAAAACACAAATAAAATATTACTCCAGCCACAAATACAGCAAGTGCGTAATGTTTGTTCCATTCAGATAATTGATGGGGTAAAATTACCAGATTGGTTTGTGATGAGAAAAATCGTTTTTGATTCCAACTTGGACATTTACAGAAAGGAAAGACTTGGGCAGTTTGTTCATTTAGAACACTGATCACAGCTTTTGCCTCGATTCTCCAATCACAAAATCCTGGGAAAAATTTCCAAAACTACAAGAACTAAGTGAAAATCTCCCGAACTCCACTATTTCTCATTCAGAGATGACTGTCATTAACATTTTGGTACATATTCTTCCATCCTTTTTTCATGGCAGAAAAAAAAAAGCAAAAATATACAGACATGCACACATGTAAGTTATTTGCTAACCTGCCTTTATAAATTTATCATGAATATTTTCCATGTCATTTACTTTTTTTTTTTTTTAAAAAAAGACAGGGTCTTGCTCTGTCACCCAGGCTGGAGTGCAGGGCTGTGATCACAGATCACTGCAACCTCTAACTCTTGGGCTCAAGTGATCCTCCCACCTCAGCCTCCTAAGTAACTGGAACTACAGGTGCACACCACCATGCCTGGCTAATCTTTTTAATTTTTTTTTTTTAGAGACAAGGTCTCACTGTGTTGCCTGGCGATCTCAAACTCCTGGCCTCAAGTGATCCTCCTGCCTTGGCCTCCCAAAGTGCTGGGATTACAGCCATGAGCCACTATGCTCAACCCTCACTTACTATTTTTTATGGCTTAGTTTTTATTATCCATGTGGTATCATGACACGATTATATTTTATTTAACAAAAGGCTATTATTGAGTAGTTAGCTTGTTAATGATTTATTATTCTTATAAATAGGGCTGTGGAATATCCTTGTACGTAACCCCTTAGCAACATCTCTGATTGCTTCCTTACAACATACACTAAGAAGTGGAATTTTGGGGTTAAAGGCTTTGGATATTTTAAAAAGATTTTACATGTACATGTATATATATAAAATCTCCTTTAAAATATCCATACATACATTATATATTATTAATATATAGACTTACACATATAATGTCTTAAAAATATATTTTTATTTTACATTTGTTCCCATGGTACTACTGCTTTATACCCTCACCAGAAATTTGAGAGATTAAGTTAATCTTTTAAAATTAGTTTTCGGGGGGGGCTGGGTGCATTGGCTCATGCCTGTAGTCCTAGCACTTTGGGAGGATTCCTTGAGGCCAGGAGTTAACCAGCCTGAGCAAGAGTGAGGCCCTGTCTCTACAGAAAACAGAAAAATTAGCCGGGCATGGTGGCACATGCCTGTAGTCCCAGCTACTCAGGAGGCTGAGGCAGGAGGATCTCATGAGCCCAGGAGTTGGAGGTTGCGGTGAGCTATGATGACATCATTGCACTCTAGCCCTGGCGACAGACCCTGTCTCAGGAAAAAAAAAAACTACTTTTTATAAAAATGATATGTTTACAGTAAAACTTTTTGTTTTTCATTTTTAAAAATGTTTCATATTATTCATAATTGACACATAATAATTGTACATATTTATGGGGTTAATAGTAAATCTTTATTTGTGCTGAAGGTGAAGGCTTAATTTTTAAGACTGGAGTTTCTAGGCTCAACTTTGACTAAATTTATTCTTTTAAACTACGCCTCTTCAGTGAAGTTTGGCAAAGCTTTCTCTTTGAGGTTTATTTGTTTACTTACCTACTGATGTCCGACACACTGACCTACCCACCTGTGTATCTAATTTGGTTAACATTTATCCAAGTTTAAGGAAGGAAATAGGCCCTCCTCCCCCAAATCAGAGCTTTCAGTGTAGCCATGCTGAGAAACCGCCACCCCAGATGTGGAAAGAGGGGAGAGAGAGAATCTTTTTACCTATCTGGTTAATAAATGCGGCAAATTTGGAAAATGTCAGAAAGTATGAAAATTCAAACGAAAGCTGAAATCTCACCACACAGAGATAATCATGGTCAACATATTGATATATTTTCTTTTTTGGAGGAAAAAAGTCCATACAGATAAACAAATTTGAAGCTGTGCCTGTTTTCTATTTATTATGCAAAGAATCAATGAGTTCTTTGTGTTGTAAAAAATGTACACGATACAGAAACCAATATTCCTACTCCCCTTTCTAGGAGAAATTATAAAAAAGTGTTATTCGCCACTCCCTACCTCCCCACCGCTACCACTGCGAACCCCTTTCTTCCAGGGAAATGCTGAGCTCCAGGTGCAAGCAGAGTTTCTTGGCCTGGAGAGCTGGTTCCCCAGCTTGATTTGAAAGCCACCACCCCAATAAGAATGACAGTATTTTTTTCCTACCTCGAGGCACCTATTGTACTGATTAATTGATTGCAAAAATAAATTCAGAATGATGCAAGTAAAGGGCATCTGGATTTAAAATCACTGGCTATTAGGCCTGTTAGGGTCCTTGGAGATGATCTAGTTTCACCCTCTCATTTTATAGATGAGAAAACTGAGGCCCAATAAATATTAGTAAGTGCCTTCCCCCAGGTTAATCAGCCAGTTAGGCACAAAACTGAAATTTCAGGTTCTGGTTTGTATCTTTTTTTTTTTTCTTTTTTCTTTTTAAAGAAGATACTGATCTACTTTTAAAAACAAGAACAAAGGCCATATTTTAGTCCAGTTTCAGACTGGTTTCAGAGCTGAATCCACTCCTATCTGGTTTAAGCAGAAAGGAATTTTTTTGAGGTCATTAAAATGCTTACAGAAATCATCAGGAGACGTAGAGTTGAAACCTCCAGCTTGTGCTTTCAGGAACTACTCTCAAAGCCGTGCAGCAGATCTGGAGCTTCAAGTAGCTACCGCCTCTTCTGACATCTGGGAGTCCCCACCAAATCGGGAAGGTGACGCTACAGCTGCTGGGTTCCAAACCTGGCTGCACTCTCGAGATCTGTCACTGCCCTGCTGTGATCACTAGTAAAATAGATGCTCCATGAGTAGTCAGTGGAGACGGGATATTGCTGCAGAGTCAGCAAGCACCTCCCTGGCTATGGTGCCAGAGGAGACGAAGCCCAGAACACATTACTTCCCCTTCCATACCTAGCTGCAAGGGAATCTGAAATCATTAATCCTCAATTTTCCCGTATAACAGGAAGGCTTAAGGGGAGGAGGTTGAAAGGGATGATGGGCACCAGTTTACCGTGTCTACCCAGCAATTTAGTAAACCCATCAAATGATAAGAAATGTGCTTAAGTTCTGTGTTGTGGTCCTATAGGGATAGAGTAGCAGAAAAGCAAAAAACAAAACCAAAAAACAGGGAGACAACTGGAGAACTGTAGAAAATGTCAAAGACAAGCTATATGCAGAAACAGGTGGCAGTGCTACATTGTATCGTTTCAGGATATGTCATTTGAAGTTACGTTGCATTTTTGCAACCACGGGTGTAAGCGGTGTGCGGTGATTTAGTACTCAGTCTGCCTGAAATGAAATGCAGATCCAGATCCAGCTTGAGAATTGAAGGTTTCCCATCCAGCCCTTGAACTTGTGTCCTGATATATGTCACTCAAACTTCAACTTCCTCAGTGATTTTTTTCCCTGCCCTTTTTCTAGTGCTAATTTCCTCATCCTGTTGATGGACCCTACATTCCCTCTCAGAATATCCAAAATTTAAAAAGAGGCTTATCTCTGATCTAGCAAGGAACCCAATTAGCATTTATTCTGTGCACAGTTGACATTTGAGCTGTGCTTTAGGCAAGAAGGCAACCAGAACGCAGGTCCTGCTGTGCTGTTTCCGTATCTTCAGCATCGCTAGTGAGACTTCAAGACACCCCTGAAAGTTCCCCATACAGATGGAACATTATTCTTTGCTGTTGCTGGAGATTGCCAGCTTCCTGGTGTGGCGGCTGAGTGCCTCGTGTTTACACAAGTCTGAATTTAGATTTGGCTGGGTGAAGGTAGTATCTTTACTGAACTGTCAGGTTTATTCGTGAATATCCAGCACGTTGAAAAAGAGACTTACAGGGAGAAGAAGGAAGAGAGAAATAGAGGATCAGACGTTCAGAGAGGGTTGGCATGAGGTGCAGTGATCAGCACATTTAAGTCCCCGGCAACAGGTGGTCATCAGCCTTCCCGGTCCTTGAGCTGGCGGAGGAGGTCAGCAGCCTTCCTGAGTGGCTGTGTGGGAAACATTCTGCTTGGTGACAGAGGGGAGTGGATGAAGGAAACCTAAGAAAGTGAAGGTGCAGTTCTGTCCCCAGAGGAGTTTACTTTTCTATTCGGGTGGATGACCCAATTTCTGAGCATGTAGAAAGGGTGGTGGAACACAGGATTGTGTGCGAGGTAACAGGGATTTCTGAGAGGTCAGGGGTTCCTGGGGTGGATGGGGAGGGGGGATGTTAAGCCAGGCAGGGCTTCTTGGAATAGCTGAGGAGATGGAAAATGTGAGGATGTAACTATCACATCCTCCTACTTAAGCATTCAAGAATGACTTAAGGCAGTGTATTTAAAGCATGCCCAGCAAGAATAAAGGCACAGAGGCCACTCTGAGGGAACGTGCTTGGGGAACCCTGAGATACAATGGCCGCGTGGGAATGGGGAGTGGTGTTGGGTACACATAGGAGATAAACTCAGAGATGAAGGATGGCTGTGCTCCCCTCCCCCTCCATCTCCTTTCCGTGGGTGTGGCCCTTGGAGCTGGAGGATGCCGGCTCCCAGGGCTCCCACGGCTCCCACGGCTCTGGCAGAGGCACACCGAGCCTCCCCTGCTGATGCTTGCTCTGGCCGCCCAGGAGCAGCGCGCTGAGTCAGCCCGCCCTGCCTTTGAACTTGTGCGCACCTGCTTGCTTCAATCAGATGATATGTTGGTTCCCTTATCTTCCTGAGAGAAGATTTCTCCCTTTAGGTGATCGGCTATTGACGCCAACGTGGGATTAGAGTTCCTGCTCTCCACTTCCCCCTCGGGCCCTGGTAAGGGATGGCTGAGATAGAAAAACCGCGTGTTTGAACAAGTGATGAGTGCGTCGCTTTGCAAGTCCGCAGCACTGGTCCCTCCAGTGCCTTTTCAGGCTGACAGAGCACATTCACGTAGAATCTGATTTGATCCTCAGAGCAAAGGTAGACTATGCTTTGGAAATACCGTCCCATTTCATAGATGAGGAAACTAAGGCTCTAAGAGATGAAGTGTCTTGCTCAGGGTCAGACAGCCAGCGGGTGGGGTTGGGTACCATGTCCAGCTCTGAGTCCAGTGCATTGCTCTGTCCTCCAAGTCAAGCCAGTGTCCACTTAGACTTGGCGTTCAGTGAGGATTTACCGTTGGTGCAGCTCAGCTCAACAAATGTGCTGTGGAACTGTGTGTGTTAGCTTCTTAGATGCCATGTGACACACTGCCACCACCGACCACACTGTCACTTTGTCCCACCTACCGTTGCTCAGGTCCCTTCTCCTAAAACTAGACAGCAGAAATAAAAATTCCAAGGCCACCATTGTCTTTCTAACCCCTTTGAAGAGCTTTCTGTTTATGAGCAGCCAGTTGGCTACACATTAACATTTTGGAAACAGTGTCTTCATCTTTTGGGAAAATGTGCATCTCAATTGCTTTCTGGAATCCAGAATTTCTGCCCTTTGCCCTTGGACACATTTGCTGCCAAGACCTGCCTGTGACTAGGGTCCCACCCTCCCTTCATCCCTGACCCCTCCACCCCTGGGAGGGGAAGCGTGTGGTCATCCTGAGTGCTATTTTGACCCCCAGGTCCCTTTTTTAAGGTACTTGGGATAGAGTCAGAGAAGGACGGAATGAACCAAGCCTGACCTCAGGTATCAGTCTGACAATCTTTAACTCTGACTTGAATCTGGGCATCTAGTTCTCTGTGGCATTTCCTTAGAAATGCTTCTGCCCTGTTACAGCACCTTTGAGTGTTGGTCACTGTGGCTGGCTGCTCAGCTGGAAATCTGCGTGTTGGGGGAAGGACGGGGAATCCGGGGCCATGGCCGGGTGAGCGGGGCTCTTGCGCGGTTCGGTCCCGCTGCCCTCCGAGCTGTCTGCCACTCCCCTTGGCAGCGACTTGCCCTGGGAAAGTACTCATCTTTACCACAACAACTTCGAATATAGTTGACCATAAATGGCACACTTTGGAGGAAATGCATTTATTTCTTTCCCTGCTTAAAAAAAAAAAGGAAGCTCATTTGTGTTGATGAGTAGGACTGGAGAACACTTCTTATCCTGTCACTTCAGCCCACTCGGGGATCGAGGCATGGTGGGCATTTCTTATTTATTACCGTCTTGGTTTCTTACTTGGCCTACCTGTTTAGGGGTATTGCCTTGTCAAGCTTTGAGTGAGGGTCCCTTGGAGAGAAGGTTCTGGAGTGAACCAGCCTCCCATAAGCAAAGACTTACCCCACGCTGATTACCCCCGTGTCTGACTCTGCCCCAGATGTGGGGCCAGTGGGACAATGAACCCAGTGGAAGCTGGATTCTCACCCCCGCGGGGGCCCACAGTGCCACCTGTGCCGAGTGGCCGGGTTTATTTCTCATGTGAGCTGCGGGCCTGCACCTGTCTGTGGTCTGGTGATCCTCCGATGAGGATTGGCCGCGACACAGCTCCTTCTTGCTCTCACCCTTTTGCACATGTTCTGTGGCTCCGTCGAAGTCATGACTTCACTCTTGATCCTTTCAGCAAACACACCCACCCCAGACCCTGCGGAAACGAAACCGTGATGTCCTTGCTCACGTGTCTGTTGTGCTCTTGTGTGGTTCAGCTCTTGACTTACCCCACTTCTCTTGGCCTCTGGGTCCCTGTGTTTTGAGAACAACGTAGAAAAACCGCCACCTGTCTCTGCGACTGAATGCGCTTTCCCCAAAGCCTGCTGTGTCTCGGAGCTCACTGTTCCCTCCCGCCCACCCTGGGCTGGGGGAGATGTGGTCTCTCCCTGGTACTTTACAGAAGGGTGTCTTTATTCAATTTGACTGTTGCTATTATGTGGCGAAGCATTCAATAAAAGTCGTGATTTATGAGACATGTGTGGCTGCGGTTGTTTTTTCGTTTTCTTTTTTTTTTTTTTCCTTCTTCGTTTTTTTTTTTTTTTTTCCCTTTTGCTTTGTCATCTATCAGGGAGAGAAAAGCCAGGCCTGATAATTTCTTGGCATATCCTGTGTTCAGTTAAGAATGTCAGCTGTCGGCCGTCAGGAAGTTGTTTCTGGGATTCGCCTTTCCCTCCCCTTACCTCTGGCCACAGTCCCCTGGTTAAACAGGCGGAGGCCCCGCTCTGGCCTGCAGGCCGGTGATAAGGGGCCGCCTGGACCCCGTGGGGCCAGGAGTGGGGCCCCTGGAGTGGCCCCTCGCCCTCGTAACCCTCCTGCGCAGCTTCTCATCCAGAGCTGGGTCAGCCCTTGACTGTTGAATAGGAAGAGGCAGGCAGGGTCCTTCCAGGGGTTTCCAGAGTTTTCTTTGTTCTCGAGTCTGGCACCCCCTCCCTCCCCCAATCCTCTTTGCTTTTTGGCCTGGCCACTTTAGAAATCCTTTCTTTTCTTTTCCTTCTTTCTTTTTCCTTTTTCTTTTCTGCAAAGTATGTGCGTGTTAGATAAAAGGCTCTTGAATAGCAGGCCCAGCATGTTGGGTATTGGCTGCCGAAATAGGCTAATTGGAGATAGAAGCAAGTTGTCACAGAGGTGCCGTGGAGGGGGGTGGGAGGAGGATGAGCCCCAGTAAATGCCAGGTGGACTTCTCCCAACTCTCCCCTCCTCCTGCTCTTATGATTAGCTGTTTGCCGAAATGCAGCCGCGCCTTTGTGGAGCCACCTACAATAGCATTAACCAAGTTGTGCCTTGCATCTTAAGCACCTGGTTAGGGCCTCTGTCTGGATCTGGAGTCCTTCCACGCTCAGCCCCCAGAGTGTGCATAAATAAGTCTTTAACCCTCAGTGGGTGGCCGGGGAGGGACCGCAGAGCAGGCCTGAGCAGAGCGTGGACCCCTCAGTTTCAAAGCGGTGGCTTTAGAGCCATCCAGACTTTCATTGCAGTTAGAAGCAGCTCTCGCCGGCAGCGTAGAACTTGGAAGACCCATGTCTTTCTGGCCTCCTAGCAGTGAGAGTGAAGTGGAGGGTGGGCAAGCTGAGACCCCATAAACTCCCATCAGGATCTATGCAGAGTGGGGGTTTTCAAACTTGCCTCGGATGAAACGTGCTGGCGTGAGAGGTTGGTTTTTGATCTCCCAAACCCCAAGTGAACGTGGGGCTGCCTTCTCGTGACTTGCCCTCTCGGAGGGCAGGGGACTCTGCTTTGTGGACACCCAGGTCCTCTGAATTTGACACCCCCCATCCCCTCCCACCCCCAACCCTGTAATTACTTGGCTAGTCCTATACCCGCCACCGCTGTGTGGGTGTCTCTTCTAGCTTCTGTTTCTGCTGGTATACCCCTCATCCATGGAGAGCTCCATTCGTCATCCTTGTGGCTTTCTCCCTGGTGGCCCTTCTCTGCTCCCCCCTCCAGGCTGGCAGGGATCTAAAGGGGTCCCTGTCATTCCCACTCCCGCTCCGCTCCTCTCACACACGCCCCCAGGCAGGGCACAGTGGCTCCTCCTAGGCCAGGCTTTGGCATTGACCTCCATTTGTTTTGCCTGTTAAAACCCACCCATTTTTAAAGGGTCATCTCCAATCTCTCCCCTTCCTTGAAGCCTTTCCTGCTTTCTTCCTTCCCCCAGGCAGCGACAGTTCCTCCTTTTCAGCCCCGTGGCCCTCTGCTGGCTCTTTGAGGAATGGTTATCGTTTCTCCGGGTCCTTCTTGTTCCTGTCCTGTGTGCCCCTCTGGCGGGTTACATGCCGAGGGCAAGGACTGTGCCTGTGCTGTCCAGTGGAACTTTCTGTGAGGAAGGAAATGCTCATTCTAACGCGTGTGGCCACTGAGCACTTGAAATGTGGCCAGTGCTGCTGGGGACCTGAATTGTTAATGGCGCTTCATTTTAATTAATTTAAATTTAAATTTCAGAAGCCACCTGTGGCTGGTGGCTGTGCTGTTGGTCACTGCAGATGTGCATCTTGCTTATCTTAGTATTTTCAGAGGCCCTGACACTGTGCTTTGCCCACAAGAAAAAGCCCAAGAAATACTGCTGAATGAAACAGAAACCACTTAGGTGTAGAGTTATAGTTATGTGAACTTGTGCGTGCTTGGCCTATTTTCCACACAATTTGATTTTTTAAAGTTGCATTCAACAGATTATATACTTTCGCATCACCAATGCTTTGGGGGAAATATAAAGATGAATAAGACACAGTCTCCGCCTTCAAGGAACTTAAACCTGCTGGATAAATACCTAGTGATGGTAGCAGGCGGGGTGAAAGCCAGTCCCCCTGTTCAGGAATAATTGGCATCCCGGGCAGGTGTAGAGAAAGGAGGAGTGTGTGGTGACCGAGGGGAGGTGGGGGCTGCTTTAGGATGTCCATTCATTCAGTCAGCAAGTAGTTACTGCATGGCACTTACGGCCCAGGTACAAGACAGGCACAGTTTGTGGCCTCATGAAGCTTACTTTCTGGTGGCAGCGGGAGACAGAGAATAAGGAAGTAAATCATGGAGTGGTTAGAAGGTGAGAAGCTGGGAGAAAGTGTAGGGAGCACTGAGGTGCAGGCTGGATTGGAGTTTTCAGTAGCTTGGTTAGAGAAGGCTTAGTGGAGAAGGTGACATTTGAGCAACGACATTTGGGCTCGAGGGTTTGAGTGACATCGTAGGAGGCAAACACAGGCGGAAGGCCATTCCCGGGCAGGGGGCAGTTTGGAGGAGAGCCTGGAACGTGGAAGTGTGTGTGGTGGTCAGAGCCGTGTGGCTGGAGCATGGAGCTTAGTGAGATGACCGGGAAGATGAGGCTGCAAAGGTGGTTTGGAACCTGATAACAAAGGTCTGGAAAACTATCCCGACGATTTTCTATGTCTCTGCAGATGGACACCCTGCCTCCCTGATTAAAATATTAGCCCCCTCCCAGGACAATGGTCCCAGTTGTTACTTCTGTTCTTCCCCCAAGGATTCATGCCAAGGAGCTACTCAGAAACTGTGTTGATTAAGGGACAGTTAACACTAAACCAAATCTCTTACGATGAGATTTTGAAAAACAAAAAGTCTTGTAAGAACAGGTCTCTCCCTGGGTTAATTGTACCTCTGGCTCTTATTTCGATTCTGGGCCTTTCTTGGTGCAAAGTGTGTACTCTGCTGGGTCCCAGGTGGCTCAGTCCCTGGGTTTGAACATACGCCTTTGGTCTGGATCCACTCTGGGACACAGAAGGTGTGGGGGAGCCAGGGCCTGTGAGCAACAGGAATAGGGTGGAAGAGCAAGCCGGCCTTCAGACAGGCAGGATTTGTGGCCAGGGAGAGAACGCCTCATTTCCCAGCAAGGATGAGGACCCAGAGACTTCAAGGCTGGACAGGAAATGAGTTGTCCTGAGCCACAGATGCCACTTGGAGAACAACTGTGCAAGATGATCTTAGTTTCAGATGTATCCTGAGCTTTAAGAATTTAGGTTTTGCCTAGGAAGAAGAGGAGGGCCTTTGCCAAGGGCAAGAGAGGGCCCTGCGAATGGATTGCCCAACAGCTTGTTTGGCAACTACTTGGAACTACTAACATTTACAATGGTAACATTTAAAAACCATTTCTCTCCAGAAAAAAAAAACCCTGACTTTTTAGACTTCTACCTTTCTAAAGGCGAAGTTGATAGGGTGGCGTGCCTTGGGGCAGTTATATTTATGGGTAAATCTTCCTGTGCCAGTTGCTGTCAGCAGTGGGGTTTGCCTCCAAATGAATACTCACAACTAACCAGCGACTGCCAAGTCTCTCTGTGGCTTGGTGCACCTGTGGGCCTGTCGGGGAGCGTTGCTCATATGGCAGCTTGGAGTTTGCTGACGAGCTGCACATAGACTGCCAGCCCAGCAGGCACCCAGCTTGGGCATGGGAAGTATGGGGTTGAGGTCTGGATCCAGTGAAACTGAAAAGTGCTTCTTCATCTTACCAACCGTCTTTATGGTGTTGGACACCATTGACCATTCCCTTCTATTTGAAATGTCCTAACTTCTGTTATAGTTATTGTGGCTATGGAACAAATTACCCCCAAAGTTAGCAGCTTTAAGCAAGCATTTTATTATGCTCATGGAATCTGGGGTCAGGAATTTGGATGGCGCACAGCAGGGATAGCTGGTCTCTGTTTCACCATGTTTGGGACCTCAGCTGGGAAGACTTGAAATCTGGAGGTGACATGATACCAAGGGGCTGGGATGATCTGAAGGCTTGTTCGTGCATGTGTCTGGCCCCTAGATGGGGATGACTTGAAGAATGCAGCTCCTACGTCTTGTCTGTGTGGTTGGGCTTCCTTACAATATGGCGGCTTCAGAGGAGCGGGACTTCTTGCTTGGTAGCTCAGGGCTCCAGGCATAAATGTTCAGTGGACAAGTTGGAAGCTGTAGCACCTTTTATGACTCAGTGTTGAAATTCACATACCATCCCTTCTGCTAAACTCTGTTGGTTGAAGCAGTCACAAGCTCACTCAGACTCAAGGGAAGGGACAGAGACCGAGGGACCATGTGTTGCAATTGTCAGAGCAGTTTCTCCTGCTTCTCCTCTAGTTCAGTGGTTGTTGCTCTGGGTTTCCAAAAGATACAGAGCTTCCTCCTGAAACTGTCCTTGTTTTTGCTTTTATTCTACCCTCATCACATCTGCTGTCATAATTTAGTGGCCACTAGACATTGCTGAATTCAGTCTAGGTCATCTGCCCTGCTCTTTCTCGTGAGTTCCAGAGCAGATACGTAAATTGTCCTGTGGGCACTGCAAATTCAACCGACTTACGATGAACACATTTATCTTTTCTCTGCAAGCCTGCTGCGTCTGCATCGCCTATCTCAGTTGGTGATGCCACCACCAACTCAGCCACCTAGTAAATTCAAGACTCATTTCTCTCCCCCTTCTCTGCTTCTGGCCATTTCCACAGTCCTGATAATTTTGTCTCCCATTCTTTCTTAAATCTTTCCCTGCTTTGTTATGCAAAAGATCCTTGCTTTAGTTCAGGGTCCTTTCATCTTGAACTATTATGATAAGCTCCTAGCTGTTCTTACGGGCTCTATTTTCAACTCCTCAGATCCATCCTCTATAGAATAACTTATCTAAAACACAAAGCTGATCATGTTATTCCCCGGCTTAAAATCATTGGCTGGTTACCCTTTGTCTACAGGATGAAGTCCAATCTCCTTGGTTATGGTCCACAAGACTCCTTGTGATATGACCCACAAGCACGTTTCTGTCCTCATCTCCCATCAGACCCCTCCTTTCCACTTGATTTCTAGCAGTGCCAAGTGTTCGCTGCCTGAAACTGGCAGTGATAGTTCATGATGCTGTCACTCTGCCTGCGTTTCTCTCCTGTCGTCCCAAACTCCTACTCATCCTTTAAAACCCTAGCCAAGCATCTGCTCTTTGAAGCCTTCCGTGACTCTATGGACAGAGTCCATCACATTTCCCTTTGTCTCATTTGCACGCTCAGGCCGTTGTGTGTATAAGTCAGGCCCCTGGGAGATCTTCAAGAGCAAGAACTAAATCTTTTAGTTTGGGATCCCCTAGGTGCTCATTAGTGGTTGATGTTGAAGGGAGTTAATCAGAGCAGGTGATAAAGACAGTGGAAATTGTCACCAAATCTGTGAATGCCAGTGATGTCAGACCTCTCTCCTGTTTTGCTTGACCTTTTAACTAATTTCTTATCAAGAGTCACCAATTGTCCTTTATATATATAAAGAAGCCCCTATCAAATCACCAGTTGTGAGTGTCCAAGTGATAGGGAAGGGTTGGTCTGACTCAGTCGAACAGGGCTTTTGACGGCAGCACTTTCTGCTCGTGTCCTCCATGGCTGTCAACGAACTTTGACCAGCTGTTCTTCACAGGGACGAAGCCTTTTATCATCTTAGTGCTGCTGCCCAGCTTAGCGACAAGGAGTGTTTGCAGTTACCTAAGGGGAAGGAGAGGAGACAAGTAGAGTATGCAGAGCCCTTGAGTCATCCACAGAGTAATTTAGAGTGGGAAACATTCATTCACTCATACTTTTTGAGTGCCTACTGTGTGCCGAGTATCCTTTTACATGCTAGGTCCTAGAATCACGTAGACAAAAGTCCTCAACTTCCATTGTGGATGGTGCATGGACCACGGCCCTCCCTTATGAAGCATCCGCTCTGGGTGGCATCCTGACCACTGCTGATGTGGCTGTGAGTACCTGGTACGTAGCAGACACTCAACGCATGTTTGTGGAGGGAACAAATGAGTGCTCTTGGATGATTCAGGTTGAACTAGGCAGATTTTTCTTCACCGAAGGAAGGGCAGTAGATTTTGTTGAGTGCTTACCACGTGCAGGGAGATTTCCCCTTAGCAGATCCTGGTCTTTGCAGGCAGAAGTGCCCGTCAGAGAGAGCCGCGCGCCATTTGCCGGGCCGTGTGGCTGATTTGACTGCCCTCCAGAGTGAGCTGCAGAATGAGCCCTCCACGTTTTGGCCGACAGCTAAAGGTCCCCAGTTGCCTCTTTGCCTCAATAAACAGCCAGCCCAGACCAGTTAGCTGGGTTGGACGCATTGGGGAACATATCTTTTCCTTTTCTCTTTTTCATTGTTTGGTTGGCCCAGTGCAAGTGTTTTAAATAGAACAGACATCATGGCTATAAAACATCTGTAACACTGCACATTTAGTAAAGTTCCTGGCCCACTGAGTTCTGTTGGATTGGTGATATTTTTGCTGCGACTGTTGTTTCCTTTTCTCTCCTGTTTATCCCTCTGGAAAATAAAGTTTTCTTTTATGTGAGGATTTATAGAAATATGTTCCTGGCACGAGGAGAGCACGGATGTATTAGGTTATTGGTGCAGCAGAGAAATATCACCTCTGAGGCATGGACAGCTTTATCTCATAGAGAGTGACCTTCCTAACGTGGAACAATCTGTTAGTCTTTCTAGGGTAAAGAGCTACCTAGGCCAAGACAGATAAGACACTGCCGTGCATGGAGATAGCATGTTCTTTTTGCTAGAGCATCCTCAACCCTGCAATGCCGCAGTTGCTAAGCACCGCTGCTGGGGCTGGGCTGATTCAGGGTGCTTGGTGTCCGAGAAACCCAAGGGAAGCAGAATTGATAATCATTAGTCATTACATTTATGGAGTGTGCTTCGTGCCTTTTCCAAGTTCTTTTCCTTCTGTTGCGTGGCCTGGGAGGCGGGCAGGGAAGTTGGAGCCCCACCACAGATGAACAGACAGGGGTGAAGTCACTGGTGGGGAAGGGAAGGTGGCAGGGGTGGGGCAGAGGAACTTGAGTGCTTGTCATTCCGGCCCATCCCAGCTAAGTGTGTTTCATGTGTTCGCTCTTTCAGTCCCATTTGGTAGAGGAAGAAACTGAAGTTCAGAGAAGTGCAGCTACTCGCAATGGTCACCTAGTACATACGTGACAGAATTGGGTTGTCCGAGATCTTTCCACTCCATCTCTAGGCCTGCTCACGGTGCTAGGGTTGGAACCTGGCCTTCCCATCTCCACAGTCTCCAAATCTGGTACTGTTGTCAGCCTCTGTGACCTTCTTGGGTTTAGAAAAATCACCTTTCCTCTTTTGAGGAGTGACACATCCAGTAAAAGGTGGAGAGTTTTGCTCATGATTCTTTCGGCTTCTCTGTGTTACTACAAACCCTTCTTTGGGTTCCCCTTCCCCCCCGCCAAAGGAAGTTACTTGCGGAGGGCGAGGGAGGGGGAGGACTTGACTTTTTTCCCTTGACAGGTAAAATTTATGACTTAACGGATGGTTGAGTGTGTTTCCGAAGACCACTGTGCCCAGGGTGCAATGTGCTTATCTCTCCTTGTGCCTGCTCCCCTGCCCATCTTGCCTCCCAGCCCCGGACGTTTCTGGAACAGCAGAATGGCCGAGCAGGAAGGGACCTGCTGCTGCTGGGGGAGCTGACCCCAGGCTGCGTGCTGGTCAGTAGCACTGCTGTCCACACGCCCCCCTGGTTCACGTGTTCTCACCACGTCCTTGCCATGTTGGTTCTCACCAACATCTAAGCATGGCGATGGCCCAGCCTCCCTGCTCTTCCCTTTAACAGCCGGATTGAAGAGTCGCACCCATGTTTCCATCCCGTGGAGGTTCCGCCCTCCCTGTCCTCCTGGCCATCTCTCCTCCTCGCATTCCACAGCTCCTCGCGCTGCTGTCTTTGGGACCACCCAGGCGTCCTTTCGCCAGACGTTGAAGATGTGAGAGCCTCTGGCGGGGGCCGGCGGGGGACCTTTTCCCTTTTTCCCCTGGCTGTCCCCTTCAAGCTCCGGGTCATGCCTGGCCCTGTACCCGAGCGCTACTGTGCCGCACACAACACGGCCTCTACCTGACTGTAAGCATCTTTGGCACAGAGACGAGGTCTCACACAGTGCTTGGCACATAGTAGGCTCGGCGAGAGAACGGATGAATGTGGCTTGCCACCAGAGAGACTCCTCTCCCATTTACCTTCTCTCGTACCCTCTTGGTCTTCATTCTCGCTCTCCTGGGACTCAGCGAACATTCTTTGAGCAGCGACCGCGTGCCGGGGGCTTTACCGTACTTGTCTCTCGCGCTGTTTGCAGCAGCCGCGTGGCCTAGCGGTCCTGCTCCCACTTCCCCTATGGCTCACCTGAAATTGCCCAGCTGGGGACATGGCCTTCCCGGGGCTCAAGCCCAGCTCTCCCTCGTCTAAATCCCAGGCTCCTTTTGCTCTTCTGTGGCTCTTCCCCCCTGGTGCTCGGGAAGAGGAATAAGGAGAAAGAACCTTGGCTTTTGTTGAGGCCCTGTCCCCACCTTTGCTCCCTTTACATGACAGAAGCAGCTTCTTCTAGAGCCCTGGTGACAGATTAGAATGTTCTGGGAAGTGTTTAAAAAATGCTGATGCCTGGACCTCCCCTCGGGCTAATGAAATCAGAATCCCTGAGCGGGGGGCGGGGTGGGGGGGGGGACCCTGGCATCAGTAGGTTTTAGCGACATCCCTGCTTCCGGCCCCCAGGCCACTGGCGTGTGCGCAGGGCTGAGAACCCCTGCACTACAGGAGTGTCGGCCTGTGGATTAGGTGAAACCAGCTCATCAGGAACTGATTGCCACGTACATCTGAAATATGGTAATGAAGGTAATCAGGGCTTGGGGTTAAGGCTGCCATTTGTTCTTTTCATGAAATCAACTGGAGGGTTTGGGGGATGGGACACCTTGGCTTTAGAACCTGCCAACCAGCCAAGTTTTTATCTTCTCTCCCCTAAGAGGAGCGGGTCAGGTTGTCGCTGGTGAGGACGGGCCTCCTCCTCGCGGGTGGCTCCCAGTGCACTGGAGGGACGGCGTCTTCGCCAGAATACAGGGGTGTCCTCGGAAGCTTTGTTTTCCTTAACCTGTCGTGTCCCCGAGGGGCTGTAGTCTCGACCATTCTTTCTAAAGTGGCTTCTCAGCCTGTCTGTGGATGTCTCCTAAACACCCTTGTGGAGGACACAGAGGCCTCCAAGATGGTAGGTAAAGGAATGGCTGTTTACTTTCAGTTCCAAGAAATGTTGAAACTCTCAACCTTTGGTAGTGGCTACCCAGGTAACCCAACATGTTTTAGGAAAAGAGCAGTTTTGGAGGTGGGAAGAGTGCTCTGAACTCATGCCCACGGCCGTGAGTTCCTAAATCCTGCAGCCTGTACACGCTGGTGTCTGTTGCCATGAGCACGGCCGGTAAGAAGCTAACCCCAGGCATTTCTCAGCCTGGACATTGGCGTGGGTGAGGCTCGAGCCAGGGGGAGAAGCTCCAAGAAAAGTTTGTGTTTAGAGGCGGAGGCTCAGAGAGTTGGGTGTTCCTTAGTGCCTTTCTTGGAGGCTGCAGAAAGCTCCTATGGGTGGTGTTCTCAGAGCTGTAATTTCACATTTGTTGTCTCAGTTTGTGTTATGTGGGATCCCATGCCCATTTTATGGAAGGGGAAAAGGAGGCTCAGAGCCGCTAAGGGACTTGACCCAACGTCACCTGGGTCAGTTATGTAGCCACGTGTTTGCATATACAGATGTGCTTATAAATGCAAAAATGGGTGGACAGATACAAGATATTTTAAACTTATTATTGTTTTATTTGGATCATTTCTGTAGGTAGAATCACCTTGGCCTTGGGCTTTAGCCATGGAGCCCTGAGGCCACTGTGACACCATTTCTAGGGCCCTGCCCCTCACCGTGAGTCATCCCTTGCATGTTTAGAAGATTGCACCCTGGGTGGGCCGCTCGGGCTCCCACTGCGGGAGTGACAGGCACAGGTGGAAAGACGGAGTCCTTACCAGCCCCACCACCCTGTCTGGCCCTTTCTTTCCCACCTCTTTCTGAGGTTTGTTAAGAATCTGCTTTGGCTGCCTTTTCCTTGCTGGGGCTTCGGAGGTGCCTCTTCTGTATGCAGACACGTACGGCTTCCTCGCCGATTCAGCAACAGCGAAGGGTACTTATTTAATGTTGCTTGATACCACTGTTGTATAAAAGATGATGGATTTTAATTGCATCCATGTATTGGTGATCGTTTGAACACTGGACAAAGTATTTGGGGCCTTTCCCATAGTGGGTCCAGCTCGTCGTGAACCGGGGCTTCGAGAAGGATGGAGTGATGGAGGAACTACCTGTGGACGCAGAGCAGCTTGGGTGCCCGCGATCGGGACGATGGCCAGCCAGCCACCTTGCTCAGCATCGGTTGACGTGTGGCTCACGATCCTTAATTTCCTGTGCTTTCCAAGGCGACACTCATCTCTCTACCCTTCCTGTTACCTCCCCCAGCCCCCAATATGAGGCAGTGCCACTGTCTAGGATATTACTCTCCGATACCAATCTGTGGACAGGTCACCCCTGTGGCTCTAGCTTTTCCCCCGAGGGTAGGAGGAAGTGGTATTTTTTAAATTAGCCTGAGAGGGAGGCAGGCAGAGGGCTGTGCGATGAGGGCGAGGAGCCTCAGCTCCCTGCTGCAGCGCCCTGATCATTTCATTACAAGATCATGTTCTCCTGTAGGTGAGTTACTGTTGTTTTAATCAGAGGTAATGTTGTGCCCTGACTATGTCGTATAATTGTGTGTAAATTATATTCCAGCCCCATATAGATGAAGGCTATTTTTTTCCTTCCAATTTTAAAGCTATTTAGAGGGAATGCCAAATTGGAGCTTGAACCCTGGTGCTCTCTGGCTAATAGCTGTATACGGGGAGGGAGAGCTTGGAGATACATGTGGGGTTATATTTGTAATTAGTTTCCTCTGAAGTTAAATTAATTTCAGCAATCGACAACATAAAATATTATAACACCCTTTTCCAGTGGTCAACGGTGGGTGGCCTGAGGCACGTGGGATGAGGTGGGGGACGGAGCCTCAGGAGCAGCAGGTGGACACAGTTTCTGGGGCACTTGGGTTCATTTCAAGATTTCAAGCCCTTTTTAAAACATTCAGCCTCTTGGCTTAGAGATTTCTCTGGCCTCCTTTTTTTTTTTTTTTTGACAGCTTTATTGAGATATAATTCAAATACCATGTAATTCACTCATTTAAAATGTGCAATTCAATGATATTTAGTATATTTACAGGTAAGTGCACCCATCATCACAGTCCATTTTAGAGCATTTTCATCACCTCAAAAAGAAACCTCGTACCCTTCAGCCATCCATCACTCTCCTCCCCCCCGCTCCCCCTCAGCCGTAAGCAGCCAATAATCTACTTTCTGTTTCTATAGATTTCCCTGTTTTGGACTTTCATATAGATGGAATAACATACAGGCTGAGCATCGCTAATCCAAAAATCTGAAATCTGAAATGCTCCAAAATCTGAAACTTCTAAAGCACCAGCATGACTCTCAAAGGAAATGCTCATTGGAGGATTTCAGATTTTTGGATTAGGGATGCTAAACTGGTAAGTATAATGCAAATATTCCAACATACGAAAAAATCCAAAATTCAAAACACTTCTGGCCCCAAGCATTTCGGATAAGAGATGCTCAGCTTGTAATATCTGGCCTTCTGTGTCTGGCTTCTCTCAGTTAGCGTAACGTTTTCAAGGTTCATCCGTGTCGTAGCCTGTGTCAATGCTTCATTCCTTTTGTGGCGGAATAATATTCTATTGTATGGATGTACTGCACTTTGTTAATCCATTCATCTGTTGATGGACATTTGTGTGGTTCCACTTTTTGACTATGCCGAACAATGCTGCCATGAACATTTGTGTAAAAGTTGCTGGGTGGACATAGTTTTCATTTCTCTTGGGTATATACCTAGGATTGGAGTTGCCAGATCCTATAGTAACTCGGTTTCATCGTTCGAGGACCTGCCAGGCTGTTCCCCAAAGTGGGTGCGCCATTTTACATTTTCATCAGTAAGATCTGGCCTGTCATTTTTGCTTCAAACTTGAAAAGGGCAAGGTCACACCTGTTCCCCATGGTGCTCTCAATCCTCCTCTTTCCCCAGTTGTTTTTTCCTACTGGGAAGAAAGAAGATGATTCAGTTGCACGTGAAGGTGTAAGCGACTTCAGTGAATAGAAAGGGCAGGATTGAAACTCTCCACTTTGTCACTCCTGAGTGCCATTTGATTGTAGACGCTTGATATCTCTGATCCTTAGTGTCCTTATCTGTGGAAGGGAGGACAGGTCTTGTAGGACTGATGTGGGGACTCAGTCAGGTAACTTGTGGGAAGAGCATAGCCCAGGCCTGGCCCACAGGGAGTCTGCAACGAGGGCAGAGAATCATCGGTGTGGAAGGAGACAGCAGTGAAAGGGCTTTGCCGCAGCGGACCAGGACCTTCCTCAGCATCTCAGATCTTACTAGGCAGGAACCTGCCCATGCGACAACCCTGGCCTTACTTTTGCTTTGTGTTTTTTTTTTTTTTTTTTTGAGACAGAGTCTCACTCTGTTGCCCGGGCTAGAGTGAGTGCCGTGGCATCAGCCTAGCTCACAGCAACCTCAAACTCCTGGGCTTAAGCGATCCTACTGCCTCAGCCTCCCGAGTAGCTGGGACTACAGGCATGCGCCACTATGCCCGGCTAATTTTTTGTATATATATATTTTTAGTTGTCCATATAATTTCTTTCTATTTTTAGTAGAGACGGGGTCTCACTCTTGCTCAGCCTGGTCTCGAACTCCTGACCTTGAGCGATCCACCCGCCTCGGCCTCCCAGAGTCCTAGGATTACAGGCGTGAGCCACCGCGCCCAGCTTGCTTTGTGTTTTATCAGGGACACTTAAATCCTTGTGCAGCCTTTGGGTTGCTTCTCCTTACAGTCGGTTTTGTCTTCCCTGCTCCCTCACCTGGCAACAGGTATCATTTCTCCATTTAAGGCAGAGAGGTGCTGCCGGTGGGTGTGACCTGCCTTCCTTGGGAGTGCGTGTGTCACCCATGTGTGCGTGTAGCACTCTCCTCCCCCATGTGGACTCTGACTCCACTGCCGCCAAGGAAAGGCGAGATGGAGGCACAGGTGTCTTTGGGCCTCTCCTGAGTAGGTCTCTGTGTTAGTTTCCTGGGGCAGCTGTAACATTACCGCATACCGGGTGGTTTAAGCAATAGAAATATATTCCGTTGTAGTTCAGGAGTCCAGGAGTCCAGAATTCTTGAAATCAAGATGCTGACAGGGATGGTTCCTTCTGGAGGCTCTGAAGGAGAAATTGTCCCGTGCCTCTCTCCTGGCTTCTGCCAGCAATTCTTGGTGTCCCCTGGTTTGTAGAGACATCACTCCAGTCTCTGCCTCCTTCTCCACATCTTCGCCATCTTCCTGTGTCTGTATGTTCTCTTACAAGGATACCAGTCGTTGGATTTAGGGCCTAAACTACATCCAGGATGACTTCATCTCAAGGTCCTTAACTGCTTACATTTGTAAAGACCTTATTTCCGAATAAAGTCACATTCTGAAGTTCTGGGTGGACATGAATTTTGGGGGGACTCTGATCAGTCTCCCTCAATCTCTCTTCCACATGCGATCGTAGAAACACTTGGAGAAGGTTCCCAGTACCTGACGTGTGTTCTCATTTTGCACAGCAGGTGAGCTCAGCCACTGGATCCAGATGTGATGGTGGCAGTCGTGGTGGTGGCAGTGGCGGGGATGGGGCCCAGGAGGGTGATGGTGGTGGTGTTGGTGGGGGCAGGAGTGGTAGTATGGGGGGGAAGGATGGGAAAAAGTATGAGGAGACACAGGAATTTTCGAGGGCAGGTCCCTTGGACAAAACACCCAGGAGGATGGGGCCTTGGAATTTGGGAGTTCCGTGACCTCAGATAGCCCTGCTGCGGTGTCTTTGCCACACAAAGGTTGGGTTTAATTCTCAAATGCAGAATGATGAAGCAGAACTGTCATGTGGACAGAGACCATGCGATTTCATCCTAGTTTCTGAATTTGGTGAGCACTTTGGTTTTTCAGTATCACTGGACGGTGTGGGGTGATGGATGGAGCCTTGTCTGGTCCCAGGAAAGCTGTCCCTCCGACCACCTGCCTTGCCTTTAGCCAGCACATGAGTCATTTCCCTGGGACCTGATGTTCCCGTCGGCATAATGGGGATAATGGGCCAGAAGGTTTGTAAGGTCCTTCCAGTGCTAGCATTTCTGGCATCTTTCCTGGGCTTTCTCCCTCCACCTTGGGGTTCCCACAGACGCGAGGGCATCTGTAAACAAGCTGTGTTCTCAGGCAGTGAACATGGCTCATATTTTTTCACCAAGGGGAATCTGAACTCTTTTAAGGAACATGATAATAGCAAGAGCTGATTTAATTTCTCTGGGCCTTTTTCATACCCATTTAAGGCTCTCTGGAGCCATTTCCTGCCTTTCCGTGCATTTGTTGGGATTAAGAAATATTTGGGTTTTTTGGTGTTTTGTTTTGTTTTCCTGTGTGATAACGAATATCTTTGGGCCGGGGCTTTTGGAGCTAAGTTTTCCCTTCAATCTCATTTTTAAAAGTTGTTTCTCTTTTCTAACCTCCTCTCACTTTACTCTGCTTTCAACACACACACACGCACACACACGCACACCCCCCCCATTTGTTTTATTCTATTTTTTAAAATACGAGCAGTGGCCCCACTCTGACCATTTCTGATGGAAACACGTTTTTTAAAAGTGAATTTTAAACTTAAAAAGCCAGCTCTCTGCTTAGAGGCAGGAAGATGGAGCGTTCTTTGCAGCTCTGGTTAGCAGCTGGCTTTGGCTAGTTCTTACGTGTAAACAGCAATTTTCTGAACTGGAATGGGTGCTGGGGTTTTCTTTCTGAAGCCAAGGGGTATGTGGAGAGCAGTGGTGTTTAGTTAAATTACGGGTCTAGAGGCAAAACTTTGCAGCATTGATTTGTGAGAGCCTGACCACTCCCCACTCCCCTCCTAGGACGTGGGTGAGAGTGCACACACACACCCCACTTCCCCAGAGTGACACCCTCAACCATGAAAGGAGGGGCCTCTGTTGGGGGAGGAGAGGGGGACGTCCCCACGTGGTGCAGGGCTGTCGCGGGGCTGTTGGGTAGGTTTCTGGTGTCTCTAATCAGGAAAGCACTCGCATACCAAAGTGTTTTCTGCAAACCCTCCACTAAAAACTCCAAGCAAAGGAAATTTAAGATCAGTTTCCTAATGGATTTTGGACTGAACTCTCTCTGGAACACATGAGTGGCTCTTTCCATCTCAGTGCACTGTGGAGGCCGGGTGGGGCCATCTGAGCATTGTGGGGTGCATTGGCCACCTTCCCTGTGCCTTGTGTGGTTCAGGTGAGGGAACTGCCACGCAAAGGGCCTGGCATTGGAAGAAAACACAGATGGTCTCCTTGATGGGCGAAGAGGAATCTTTATAAGGCACAGGAGTATAGAGGTGGGGGCCAGTGGGTTCCTTGTCCTGCTCACTACGTCCAAGGTCAAAAGGGTTAAAGTTCCAGGAGTCCTGGATGGTTCCTGCGGCAAATAGAAGCCAGGACTTGAAGGATGATGGGACTGGAGTTACCCCAAACACACACACACACGCTCACGTGTGTACACAGACTTTGCATAGTATTAATGGGAATTCAGGGACCTCCATTTAGTCCTATGAGAGACTAGACACAGCACCCCCACCCCCTTCCCGCCCTGCCCAGTAGCCATGGAGATGGAAAGGAACTGAGAGAAGAATGTGTGACTCCTCTAAGGTCCTCTGCCTCCTGCATCCCTGGCCAGAATGCAGGTCACGGAGCCGGCCACAGTCCATTTCGCAGTCATGCCGCGGGATTCCCAGAGTAAATCACTCCCATTCCCCCGGCGCGCCCCTGGCGGGAGAGGTCGCCATGCACGGCCCCATCGCCCCCCTACAGCCGTGCTCCCCTCTCCCGACGCCCAGACGTCGGTGAGCAGCTAACCAAGTGTTGCCCATCTTCCCACCGGCCTTTCACGTTTGGAAGGTTTTGATTAAACCAGTTTCCTTTTAGTGCTTGCTGGAGAGTGGAATCCATCTTCCATCTGAGCTGCTTCCTGGAGAGGATGTTTTAGCAACTTGGACACTTTGGTGCATTGTCTGGGGCCTGGAATTTCTCATCCTTCTAAAAAAAAAAAAAAAAAAAAGTGTTTTAAAGGCTTTTTTGGGACTGCGTAGATTTATAGCTGAGTGTCTGCCTGGGTGTTTAGGGCTCTGTCTAGGCAGGTTTACAGCTATGAGGCAACGGTGGAGGGGCATGAAGAGACCTTTTCATTTAACTAGTTACCGGGGAATGAACAGTCTGTTGACTTCTGTTATTTGGAACGAAGGCACGTTGTTTGTTTAATTCTCTGGGTCCATATGAAGGTTTGGAATATAGATAGTGCCTGCTGTATACCTGCCTGACTCGTGATAAAATGGTTCTCCGGGGTTGCTTTAAGTTGAGAACTCCACTCGTGCGTGTTTGCAGATCATGTTAGTGTTTCTTCACCGATATTTAATTACTTGGCTGGGGTAAAGGAAAAAAAAGGGAATGAAAAATCTGAAATTAAACTATTGGGAATGTTTGCCCATCTGAAATCACGTAGAGATGCAGGAAAGTGTTTTTGAATTTATAATGGAAGAGAAGGAGGCAGAGTTACTTTTTCAAAGCTTTTTTGGTACAACGTGTCTTTCTGCTGCATGGTTATTCTGCACTTGAGGGATGAATTTAGTAACTGATTGGATTTATTGACAGTGACCATCTATTTAGCAACTGCCCGGTACCCTGTTAGACACTTTGGCATATGTTATTGAATTTAGTCCTAATAGGAACCTTGTGTGGTCGGCTAATTATTATATCTTCATGTTATAGTGGATTAAATTCCACATTCTATTAGAAAGTCAGCTCCAGCACCTAGCACTTAATGGATCTGTTGAATGAATACATTAGGAAAGTTAAATTAGTGAAATTTGGTGATTCATGAATGTAGGGAGAGATTTAAATCTGGAGCAGGTCTGATGGAGTTTCACCATTCAGGTGACCTTGATTTACTAGGGGACTTAAGGAATGGGTGAGAAAGGGGACAGGCCATGAGGAACAAGCATAAGATGCCACCAGTTCGTGAGAGAGAGGTTCTTGGAGCTCAGTCGTGTGCACACCGGTGGGATCTTCATAGAGTGTCTTCACAGGCACCGTATGGGTTGGTTCATTCATTCACTCAGCCAATGTGCCAGGAGCCGTGGTGGTGACGGTGACAGGCAGCCACAGCCCCTGTACTTTGGCACCCTCCACTGAGTTGCAATAGACACAGACAGATGACATGGTGTGTTTATTGTATGCAACCAAACTGGTGAGATGCTGCATCCACTGAACTTTTCATTTTTTTTAGCAGTAAAACGAAAACAGCACACAGCCTAAACTTAGTCTCCAGAATGAAATGTAGTTCCTTAATTTTTCACTCCTACATGTAAGATTTTTGGTTCCTGCTCTGCACACTTTATATCCTTGAGCTTCCTTCTCCCTTTGCTTTGGACCTGGCGGGATTCTGAAATGTGGCCACATTTGCTCATCCTCGCACCCACCAAACATTTGGTGTGGGCTTGTTTGTACCCAACACTGTGCTTGGTGTTAGGGGATTTCAGAAGAGGGAGGAATAGCTCCTGGCTGGAACGACAGGTAAATATTTTGAATTTTGAGGAAGGTAGCTGGATCTTGGAGGATGGTTCTGACTTGCCGTGGGGAGATTTAGGAGTGGAGAGGCATTCCAAGGAGGATCTGCAGGAACAAAGATGTGGAGACCTGGTGATTAGCTGGGCTCGACTGGGGTGCGAGGTGACTCAAGGTGAGTCTCGAGAAATGAAGAGGGGAAGCGGTGCTGGGTCAGAGCTTGCAGGGTGGTCCCTGGGTGCGAGGTCGGCGTCTGTGCCGCTTGCAGACATATACCAGCAGCTACAACAAACAGCTCAGCACAGACAGTCTGCACATAGTTTTGAATTGCTTGTGCATTTCTTAGTGACAGGTTTTGTGGGTACTTTCTGGGCAGCAGTTTTTATGTGTTTAGTTCTGTTTTGTTCACATCTCTTAGCTTTAAAATAGCTTGACGTGTGATTTTTCTCTTTATGCTAGTACGTCAGAACGAAACTGTGTGTTGTGGCCAAAGAGGTTCTGAAGTGTACTCCGTGTCTGCATGAAACACGAGCTTTTAGGTTGCAGTCTGAATGCCTAAGATATGCAGCGTGACTGTCTCCCGCATCCTTAGACAACTAAAGGGCCCGCACCGGGCAGCTTAAATATATCTAAAATTGCCTTCCCAGAGAAATGTGGAGAGTGGTTTGTTTTGGCATCTTCTTGAGCACTGCTTCAGATAACCTGGTTAACCCATGCCTTTGTCTTGTCATTTCTTGCAGATGGTCACAAGAACAAAGAAAATATTTGTAGGCGGATTATCTGCGAACACAGTAGTGGAAGATGTAAAGCAATATTTCGAGCAGTTTGGCAAGGTAAGCACTGCGTGGGGTTGGATGGCACCCACCAGAAGTAGCCGGATCAGTCCTGAGAGGTGGCTGCTGTGGCCCCTGCCTCTGCCACGGTTGTGTCCTTGAGAACCTTGTCCTTGAACTTGGCCGCCATGATTTAGGTGAAATTCAGCAGGAGCTGAGATGGAAGAGTCCGGCTTGTGGTCGGCACGGTGCCCCTCCTGCCTGCAGGAGCAGACAGAGTGGCCTTTTAGTGCAGTTTTGCTGGCATTTGCCGGGCAGGTGGGGCCTGGGCCTGGAGCTGGTGGTGGCAGCAGCTTGGGGAGACGAAGGGCTATGACTCACAGGGCAGGGGCTCCCACGGAAGCTGCTAGAAGCCTGCAGGTTGGCACTGGGCTTCTTCCTTCTGTGCCTTTCTGGAAAATGCATTGAGAGATGAGGCTCCCTGGGGCCCTTTGCAGCTGAACCCTCTCCTGTCAGATGCCCAGGGAGACTCGGGAAAGTGCTGGGCCTGTACCTGTCAGCGTCCTCTGACTTGAAAGTCTGTGAGACAGCAGTAAAATCATCCCCTGGGCTCTGCTGCTGGAATAGGCTGGGGCTAACCCAGGAGCCCCGAATCAGCTAGGAAGCGGAGTATGAAAAGGGGTGTGTGTGTGTGTCAGAGAGAGAGAGAGAGAGAGACTGAGATAAATAGACAAGACATGTAACTGTGGGTAGTGAGTGTAATTCAGCCTCTTTCTAGTTGGTGGGGGGAGACAGTGCCTTCGAGAGTCTTCCTGAGGGTGACACATTCCTCAGGTAGCCCTGTTGCCCCAGGGTGGCTGGCTCCGATTGGCTTTTGAGTGGCGTCCTGGCCTTCGTCTGGCTCCCATGGGATTGGCAGGTCCGAGGAGGCTGGCGGGTGAGCGGTGGCGCCAGCCCTCTGCTTCCATGTCTCTGAGTAGTTAGGGACATTGCCTGGGAGCCAGGTGTGGGGCAGTCTCCTTCCGTAAAGGTTTGTGTCTTCCTTGCCGGAGGGCTGACACGGCAGAGCTACCGGGGCATCCCGAGAAGACACAGTGCCTGTGCCGAGCCCGTCACTCGCTTCCTCCCGCGACAGCTGTCATGCTTGCCGCGGGTACAGAGGCACTGCCGCCACTGGCTGCACGGAAGGTTCTCTGCTTTCTATTCGTTTGCCCAGGGCCATGGGCAGCCGTGACCCTGTCTGCAGGTGTGTTCGTTTGTGAGCTACCGTCTGGGATGAGGACCATGCCCTTTATTTAGCCTCAAAATGGAGATTTTCTTGTCTCTGGCATTAGTTTCTGCATGGATGGGAAACCATGCAGCAAAGAGAAACCAGCTTCCTCCAACCCAGCCGTGCATTCAGAATGCACCGAACTGCCCTTCCAGGTCGGTTGTGAAAGATGCCTCCCCCCACGGGCCCTTCCTAGCACTGTCAGTTGGGGACTGATTCATTCTGGCTGGGTCGTAAGAATAGCTAAGTGCGTTTGTGACCATGTACGTTACAAGGCTCTTCTCTTCAAGACTGATTTAAGGCGGTGAGGGGGGGTTTGCCCATCACCCGGCCCCACCCTGCCTGGGGAGAGGGATTGGAAATAATGAAATGAGACAAGTCCGGCTTGCATAATGGAAAGCTCTGGAGGGTAAGCCCTCTTTGCTATCTTTCTGCTTTTAAAACAAGTCCAGGGGTAGTGTTTGCAAACACGAGGTGGGATTTCTTTTTTCGAGCCATAACCTGCCTTGGAATCTCATGGGCCTATTTGTGTCAAGGAAGTTGATGCTGCCCAGATGGGCTGTTAGAATATTCCAAACAGGCTTATACTTGCCAATGCATAGTACATCTCTGCATGTCCCCAACCCTCGGTTTCTTCCCATCACCCCCCTTCTTTCTCCCTCCCTTCCTCTCTCTGTTTCTGTCTCTCCTTCTGTTGTTTTTCATTAACACTTATCATTGTGACCCAGTACGCCTCTAGTAGGCACACAGCAAGCTTTGGCCATGCCCACGGCGGCCACCATTGCTGCACCGAGAACAGTTGTCCTTTTGTCTGGGAACCAGTCACAAACCATCTTCCCTGGCCTGGCACTCGCTGAGTCTGAAGCTGCCCAGTTAATTTTGCAGTAACGTTGGTGGACTTTGATGTGCAAACTTATCGAGTGTTTTATTAAAGGACTAAGGAGGCTTTTGAATGTATCAAAACCGTAACACTCTGCTCATGTTTCAGTAGCTTGTTTCATACATATGCTCTGTGCATTATCTGGGTCTGCCTTTGGAATAGCTTATTTCCCATTTGGTTGGTGGCTGGTGTTACGTTTATGTCCCCTTGGGCAGGGTGCGCCACCTCTCTGGATTCTGGCATAACTCGTTTGAATCCAGGATGATCAAAGTAGGGGACAGTAGTGCCGGGCCTTAGGAGCAATGAGTACATCCAGCAGTTGTAAAAGGAGGTAGCAGGTAAAATGACAGACCGATTCTGCCCTTCAGTAGTGTATGTTCTGGTTGAAGGAAACGGAACACACACACACACACACACACACACTTGCATGAACTTTATTCACACGCATGTGCACCCTCACATTCATTCTTCACTGTGTGAAGTTGTTTTGGACTATTCTTAAAACCAGCTGCAAATTAGCAAGGTGTAACTTTATTATTTATAGTGAGTGTTTACTAAGTGTCTCATACTGGCCCAGACCATTTACTTAACATTATCTCATTTAATTTTTCTCTGAGAGGCTGGTAGTGATGTTCCCCATGTTGCAGATTGTTAAATGGGGCCTTGGTGACATTGTGCCTTTGACTGAAGGTCACAGCCCTCTGAGAGGTAGAGCTAGCTGGGTGTAGACTGTCCCCCTCCAGGCTTTCTGATAATGGAATCTGAACGCTGTGCCCCATTCTAACCGGTGATTGATTCCTAGGATGGATTTAGGGCAGGGAGGATGCAAAGGACAGGGAGAGATGGTGCCCTTCAGTGTGCCCAGGGACATACATCTCCTCATTTCACCTGTGCAGCGAATATTGGTACCATCCAGCCCATTTGGCAAAGGCGGATGATCAGAATCAGGGAGGTTAAGTTTCAGCACATGTCACCCAGGTAAGGCAGTAGTAAGAGCCAGAATTCACACCCTACTTCCTCTTCCTCCAAGTCTAGAACTTTCCATCCTTTCACAGCCTCCATGCAGGGTGTGCCACTCTTTTTAGGTTTCATTGCTGTCATTCCTCTCTCCTCTCCCTCTTGCCATCCTGCCCAAGGTGGCAGCTGCTCCGACTGTTTATTCCAGGTGGCAGTCACAATGGGTAAGACTGCTATCAGGGGGCTGAGCTCAGGGAGTTTAAATATGTCATTACTGTAAGTGGAGTGGGTGCAGAATGACACACCGGGAGCTTTAAATAACTCAAATTGGAGGCTTGTAAACCCTTGTGTGCTGTTCTCCCACCTTCCTTCCAGAAAATTCACCCCTCCAACCCCAGGTTAGAGACATTGTGACTTGTTTATGTTTAAGATGAGATCGTGAAGTGTGGTCATTGATGTAAGCACTCTGCTAGCTTGGATGGCCAGCCTCACCCCTGGGTCGCTGTTCTGGTGCTGTCTTCGGAGAAGGGTACGGCTGAAGGTATTTCAGGCCCACATGCTGGGCCTGACAGTGGGATGATGCCCCTTGACACCTTGATGAGTCGTTTCTTTGCCGGCCTCAGTTTCTCTTCTGAGGGAAAGAGCTGGAAAACTTGTCAGGGGCCAGATGGTAAATATTTGCAGTGCTGCAATCCAATGTGGTCTGTGTTACAGTTATTCGCTTCTGCTGTTGCAGGGTGAAAGCGGCCATCGCCAACATGCAAACAGATGGATGTGGTTATGTTCCAATAAAACTTTATTTACAAAAACAGGTGGTGGGCCAGATTTGGTCTGCGGGCTGTAGTTTGCTGAGCCCTGGACTGAATTATTCCTAAAATACGGTTTTAAGCTTGAAAAGTCAGTGATGCAGAAAGTGTTTAAACATTAATAGATTATAATCCAAGGTATATATAGGGAGACAGATTATAATCCAAGGTATGTATAGGCTATGACCAAAATAATACGTCATCAATAGTAATGAGCATGGTGCATAACAAGCAAAACAGTCTTAACCATGTGAGAGTTTATTTCTGGGCTTCGTGATGCAGGGACAGTGAAGGGATTCTTTATTTGGAAAAAGCCACTATTTATAAACTGGAATCTCCATCTTACGAGTAAGACTCAGAAAAACTGTATGGTATTTCCATCTCACTATTTCACATGCTAGATCTAATTAATAAAACTCGGAATTTTTGAGATTCAGATTGTACTGCAAAGATACTTTTACCGTGCGTTGTTTCTGAATTAGAGTTGCGTGTGCTTGGTGCTAAGCTTCTTAATGCATCTTACGACGTGCTTCTCAAGAATGTCAAGTGACGTGGGTGGCAGGTCTATTATGTAGGTGATGAAGCTCTTGCTGAGAACGGTGAGGAAGTTGTCCAAGCTGACACCGCCCGTGCTGGGGAGAGCCCGGATAGCCGCTCGTTCTGCACGCCCGACCCCTTACCTCTTTCCACCATTCGGAAAACCCCACTTCCCACTTCACCACTGAGCAACCTCTTATTCAGAGGGAGTCCATTTGTCAAAAATGTTGATCCATAGTAATTCATTTTACTGCCTTGGGTTTCTTTTTGGACGTTATCTGTGTTCATGATTTCATACATACAAGAATGATGTATATAGACCATTCCAAAAAACGACAGGTAAGCGATGCTCTCGATAGGCCCGTGCAGTCCCCAACAATGAATCGGTCTGTTCTCCACGGTTCTCCCCGCAGAGCCACCCGGAAGAGCCCAGCTTAGTAATTAAAATGCACCAGATCAAAGAAACTCCACGTACATGGGTTTCCTCCTTCTCGCCTTTAGGCCCCTCCTTCAAGTACTAGTTTCTTAAATTCTCACTTATAGGATTTTGGAGATCAAAAAGAGGCCTTTAGACTTAATGAATTCTCGGCTTCGTCCCCGGATGGAGCAGTTCTGCACCTTTCAGCTGTTCCCCGAGATGATAGGGCCGCTCGGTGCCGAGCGCGCTAGGTAATTCTCACTTTATAGAACTCCCGTGAAAGCAAAGCAGCCTGCGTTTGGAGGCTTCCAATTATACTTCACATGGTGAACTGTGTAATTAGTTTGGAAGACTTATGCTTAGTCATTGGTTTATCCTAATCGGCTTTGGCTTTCCCCAACAACAAAGTGAGCTTATTTTGCTAAGCTGAACCGACTCTGCACCCTTTGTTCTTGCCTTTTATTGTCTCATTCCTTTCATTCTGTGTTACTGCCAAAGTTCTGTTTCATTAGGCCTACAAGTCGTTTCCAATTCAGTGGGCCGCTACAATCCGGCCTTTATCACTCGGCTGCCCTGGTTCCCATGTCCCTTCTGGGCCAGTGCCCGAGTTTGTGGTTTGACACGAGGGCTTTAACCCTTTCCTGAGCCAGCCCCCTCATTGTGGGGGACCACGAGGGGGGAAAAAAAGGCCTTCAAGGAAATGGTTTGGAAAGTTTCAGCTCTTTAGGTCTCATCAAAGGGGAGCTCTGTGGAAATGAGGTGAAAGGCGTCCTCAGGGCCTTTTGTGTTGGATTTGGGTTGTGTGTGGGCCCAAAAAAGTTAACTTGAGCTCCAGAGAGTGGTGCTTGAAAGCTTTTTGGGGAAAAAAAAAAAAAAAAAAAAGAAAGAAAAAGAAAACAAGAATGGATTGGTTTTTTAATATAATGAGATCTTCTCATGTATTCCGATGGTGGGGGGACTGTCGGGGAGCAATGTTCTGAGCAGGCGGCGGCCACCCGGTATTTTCTAGCTCCGGGTTTCCCGTGCGGGCACAGTGGGGGCGCGTCCCCGGCCCCCACGCAGATCCTCCTTTTGATACCGTGTGTGTGTATGTGTGTGAGGAGAGTAATACCTCGCATAAAAATATTATCAAGCCTTTGAAATTTGAAAGGCAGGAGATTTGTGAGAACACGAATAAGCAAGTGACCATGTTCCTGAAGGTGGACAGTGTGATCCTGAGGTAGCGTTTTATCGCTTCCAAATGTGTGTTGTAGATAAACGGAGCTCTGTGCGCTGCGCAGGTCTCTCAGAGGAGCCCTGGAAAACAAAAGTCTTGTGTGTCCTTTGTGGACGTCAGAGCTCTCCCGTGAGGCGCGTGTCCTCTGAAGTGGTTTGTGCAGGTGGACAGCTTCCTGGGCCTCGCCTGTCATCTGCGTGACCTTTCTCTGCAGAGCAGGGCTGTTGCCGGGACCCTCTTCTGCTATCACTGTGGGGTGGACCAGGAAGGACCGTTTTGCTTCCTCTTCCCTGGCCAGCCATGCGGAAGGCTACTTTAGTTTTCTTCCTGGGATAGCCCAGAACCAGGCTAACACTGCCCCCAAGTTTGATTATTTCTCTGCCTGGTTAGTGTCCGTGTTTGCCCTTGAAGGTGTGTCATACGGGGAGGGGACTTTATTTGCCCCCTGACCCTGTAGCTGTGCGCTCTGCTCAGTGGGAGACTCCTGCCTCATTGGCCCCCTCCTCCTTCTAGGGGACAGGTGGCAGCAAACAGACAAGCACTATCCACCAGTAATATGATCCTTGAGCTTTGCAGGTAAACCCTCCTGCTGAACAACTTTCTGTTTTCCTGGTGAACTTTTCCTCCTTAGACCCATTTCTGCTGCAGCCAGTGGCGGCTGTCGAGTTAGAAAGAGATTGAGCACCCTAACCTCACGTCTCCTAAATCTTCATATTTTTGCTTCAAAAAGGAGATCCTGAAATAGATAGTGAGTTTCTAGGAAAACTTCCCATTTCCCTCTTAGTGTATAAAATATAGCCAGCTGTTGTTAGGCAAAGGCATCAGACATTATTATTGCTCTGTTAACAGTGTTTTAAAATATACAAATAGAAAAATAGGATGCCTTCTGGGTAGCAAGCTGGGAAAACTTTGAGATTATGCTAATCAAATGCCATGCTCATCTGCACAGTAGGTAGAGGAACAAGGCCCCAACTTTCCGGCTTTGCATTTTAACTGCGTTTCCCTGTATAGTTTAGCTTTATTTGGTTTTTCTGTTGGGGCAAGAAGAGGAAAGCCAGGGACAGAGGAGCCCTTGGGCACAGAGGAGTTAATGAGCCCGGGGGTGGGAGGGGAGGGGCAGGAAGTACTTCCACCAGCTCACCTTCCCAGAGTGCTCCTGGGTCCCTTGAAGACGTCACTTACAATGGAGTTGTTAGCATGAGAAAAGAAAGCCTTTCTCTCCCTAGATGTAGTTCAGTGGGAACTGCTAGTGCACCAGAAATCACGGTTCAAGCTTGTGCCAGTGGGTGCAAGGGGTGGTTCTGATGGAAGAGAAAGCTCAGTTCATTTAGACTTGGCATAGAAAGGGACGCTATTGTTTGGGGGAGCGAACATTGATATGGAGATTCCCAACCGCCCCCCCCACCCCCACCCCATCAGTAGGATACTCCCTTACAGTCCAGTGTGCTTTTCTTTTTCCTTCCTTTTTCTTTTCCTTTTTTTCTTCTTTTGTCCTCTCAGAAATAGTCTCTCCGTAGAAGGGGCCATACGATTTGTCAAGTTACTGCCTCCTAAATTTTTACAGCCCTGTGTATTCAGACTTGGTTTTTGCGAATTAGCTAAAAGTCTGTCTGTACTTTATTTACATTCGGAACGGTAAGAGTGAGAGCCCCAGAAAAAATGTTAATATGCAAGAAGAGGCAGAAGGGTTGAGTTTCTGACTGTTGCTAACCTCACCACTGCCTTTAAAACCACTCATGAGGCACACGGCTGATATTTAATAGCTTTTAGCTGATTATTTTTCTTCTCCTCCTCTTTCTTTTCTCTCCAAGTTGACCTGGGTGTACTTGAGCGGAAATGAAGTCATCCAAATGCTGAATTAGAATAATCACAGGCCTCTAAGAATGAAATGGAAGCAGAGATTAAATGGTGGGGGAAAGCTGGCAGTAATAAGCACGAGGAAAAACTTTGCATAAAATAAATAGGAGATCGGGTAGATTGAATTTGTATGTGCTGCTGCCATTTTTTCTTCAGTTTGTGTTGTCTTCCTAGAGCCAAGTTCCTGGCAAAGTGGGATTTGGTTTGCCTGCTGTCCACATACCTTCTGCAGCCTGCGTGACGGGCCTTTCCTCTTTGCGGGACGGTGGCGTGGTCCCGATGCTCCCAGGAAGGAAGGGTCTGGTGGAGGGGCTGTTCCTGTGAGGGCTGGATGATTACTTGTTGCAAGCTGGGGTGGGAGGTGGAAGAGGAGTGAGATGGGAGACAACACACAGCGGCAAACAATATTATTGACGATTGATTCCTGCCTGTTAGAGAGAAGAACTGGGCGGGGTGAAGGTAGGGTGACCAACCGTCACAGTTTGCTTAGGATTAAGGTTTCCAGGGGCTTGGGACTTGCAGACCAGAATGAATTGATCACCTTAAACAAAGGACAGGTGAGAGAAGTCAAGACACTCTAAAAGGGTCAGTACCTTCCTTGACCACCTCCAGGCAAATTTAAATATTCCTTCCTGTGTGTTCCGGAACACTTACTTCATACCTATTTACATTCTGCCTTCTTGATTTAACCCAGCAGCTGGGACAGGAGCCAGCATAGGACCTGCGTGAGCACAGGCCGGTCAGTGTGGAATGAGCAAGTGCCTGCAGAAGGCAGGACGGGCAGACCCGCAGTCCCTGCCGCAAGCCATGGCTCATTGGCGACTTGGAGGGTAGCACTCCTGTGAGCTCCTGTCTGGGCTCCCACCGGGGGGTTAGTCTTCGTCTCCTGAAAATAAAAAATTCTGCCCTCGTGTAGTGAAAAGTGAGCTTCTTGTAGTTAAAGAGCAAAATGAGGTTTTAATTAGATTAAAAAGTCCAGCATCATGGTTTGTTTACAGGAAGTCATTTTTTAGGTGGTCTGTTGTAGAAGATGTAATTTGTGCAAGTAGATTAGTTGTAAATTAGAGATTTTTGGTTGTTGGGGTCGAGAACGGTCTTTTATAATTGGTGGCAGAGGTAAATATTTTCAGATTTGCTTACAGAGTGTTAGTATTTAAAAAACAATTGAAGGTGCTTTTCACTTCAGGAAAACTAAATGCGAGTGTGGAATGATCAGAGACAGGCTTCCTGATCCTACTCCCAGCTTTCTTATGGAGTGGCGGAGGGCATGGTAGGCAACAGGAAGATGAGTGTGGAGTAGTTTGCAAGGGGGCTTGTAGATTCTCTGAGATGGAAACAAATAGTTTTCATTTTTATCCTTTAAAAAGGCCACCCCCTTTCTTTAACAGGCTAGTTTCAAACAAACCTGTTTTAGTAGCAAGTAGGGTTTATTGATGTCAGAGCTCTCCACTGCAACCAAGTTGGCGTCTGTGTTCAGATTCAGGGACTCCTGTTTTCGGGAACCATTCGTGCATCTTTTGTTTCTTCTTCTTCTTCTTTTTTTTTTTTTTAAGAGATAGGATCTTGCTCTGGCGCCCAAGCTGGACTGCAGTGATGTAATCACAGCTCACTGCAACCTCGAACTTCTGGCCTCAAGTGATTCTCTTGCCTCAGCCTCCCGAGTAGCTGGGACTACAGACGTGTGCCCCCATGCGCTGCTTAGTTTTCTATTTTTTCTAGAGACAGGGTCTTGCTATCTTGCCCAGGCTGGTCTCGAACTCCTGGCCTCAAACAATCCTCTCGCCTCGGCCTCCCAAAGTGCTGGGATTACAAGCAGGAGCCACCTCTTTTGTCTTATAATTGTCCCAACAGCCCTGTGAGGTAGGAAAGGAAGACGGGGAGAGTGTAAATGACTTGCTCAGGACTCCTCAGCCAGATAGCAGTGGGCCAAGATTCACACCCGACCCTCTGGCGAGGAGTCCAGGGGTTGCTGCTCCCTCTGAGCCGCTCATCCTGGGGCACCCTCCTTCGGGGTGGCCCCGATTGGCTGTGTGCAGGGCCGTAGCAGTACCATGGCATGTTTTCCAGGAAGGTGACTATGATTTTATGGTGGTTTGTTTAAAGCATGTTACATTAGAACAAATATTATGGCTCAGAATGAAAAATTTTCATAATTAAACAAAATAAACCATGAGTCTTCAAGACACAGATAGCTGCTGGCTGCTTCAGCCTCTGTTCCTGATCATTCTGGGCTGTCCTTTAACTTTCTTGACTGTTAGGAGTACATGGGTGGAAAAGTTGAGGATCACCACTGTTTACTCTTTAGCATATGGGTTGGCAGACTTTTTCTGCAAAGGGCCAGATAATAACTACTTTTAGTTCTGTGGCCTAGATGGTCTCTTACCAACCTATTCAGCTCCACCATTGTATCTCGACAACAGCCAAAGACAATATGAAAATGAATGATCATGACTGTGTTCCAATAAAACTTGCAAAAACCAGGAGGCTATTGGATCGGGCTCTCAGGCCATAGTTTGCACATCCCCTGGGTTAGAATATTATGTGGTAATAGGGTATGGGTTGTATGCTCAGACTGCCTGGTATCAAATCCACCTCATCTATTTACTAGCTCTGTAACCATGAGCAGGTCGTTTAACTTCTTCCCATCTCAGTGTCTTTATCTGCAAAATGGGGATAATCATGGTACTTAATACACAGGATTGCCGAAAGGATTCAATGCACTAATGAGCATACAGTTCTCAGCAGCCTGCCAGAGACAGAGTAAGTGCTTAAGAAACTTTAGAAACATTAGCTACTGCTGTTATTTTCCTCCTCTGAGGCAGGGTCCTCTGAGACTCAGGAGTTGCCTCTCTAATTCTATCCAGTAGTAGGCTTGCCAGTGCAGCAGCCTTTTTTGAGGGGGGATAAGAAGAGACAAGGTCTTGCTCTGTTGCCCCGGCTGGAGTGTAGTAGTTTGATCACAGCTCACTGCGGCCTGGAACTCCTGGGCTCAAGTGATCCTCTTGCCTCATCCTCTCAAGTCACTGGGATTACAGGTGTGCACCACCATACCAGCCTAATTTTTTCATTTTTTGTAGAGATGAGGTCTCACTATCTTGCCCAGTCTGGTCTCCAACTCCTGACCAAAGCAGTCCTCTTGTCTTGACCTCCCCAAGTGGCAACAGCCTTTATACACACACACATACACACACACACACACACACACACACACACGCTCGCGCGCGCGCTCTCTCTCTCTCTTTCCATATTACCCATCTGTCTTCTGGGTGTGCTTACCACTCAGTTCTGCCTAACCTAGAGGTGACACAAATTGAATAGTCCTTCCTGGATCATCGCAGCATAGGAAAAAATCTGTTTTGTGTAATTTTTGACGAGATACACCTTTAATTTAATCCAGCTAACTTAATGCTTCCAGGTTGTGGAATTGACCTTCAGGTTGCTCTGGCTTTGATGGGAAATGTTGAGCTGATTTGGGCCAAAAGAGAATTCTTCTGGGTAGACCCTCCTGATGAACTCTCTAAACTTTCTTGAGTAATTAAACATTTTTTGCGGGGGTAGGGGTAGGATACTGTCCAGAAATTGTTTCAATATCATTAGGCTGTTGTTTATTAAAATATATTTTTATATATATTGACCTTCTAATCTGTTTATTGCATTTATTTTGTCACCTGAGAGAGCTTTTCACATCCCGATTTAGATTTTCTTTCTTTTTCCTTTACATGTGATTCTAATCAGCTTGGTTTCTGGCTTCTTCTGAATTTATAGCAAATATTAAGGGGTGGGAAAATGTTAATAAACTCAGTATAAAGCAAGAGGGAGAAAAACCTATAAAAACAAAGAGCCTTCGATCTCAAAAAGCTCTGAATCGTAGGACCGTTCAGTGCAGGGAAGCAGCCATCCTTCCTCATTAGGCCCAGAAAGCATCGCTTCTGCAGCCTCACGCATCATTCATCTGTTCATTGATTCATTCAGCAGACCTTGATTATCTTGAATGCCGGGCGCTAAGCTAGGAGCCGGGGGCACCTCGGGGAAGGGAGCAGACAAGATCCTTGCTTCCTCGTGGCTTGCATTTTAGCATGGGGTGTGGGTGGCGGAGGGCCAGCCCAAAGCAGGCAAGAAAATAATAAAAATAATTACAGATTATGTCATAAAGGAAACAAACCCCCCGGAGTGGAGAGAGTCCAGAATGGGACCACGAAAGAGGGGACCGTGGCTTGTCAAGGGCAAGTCAGATGTGCGCAGCCTCTTTGCCACAACTGGATTGCGGATGCCAGTTCGGTTCAGGCTGGGTCTGCTTACTCAGCCTCTGGCATCGGGACTGGCCAGGTGCCTGGGGTGTAGTTGATGCTCAGTAAGTAGTGGTGGAATGAATGGGCCTTATGTATCAGAGGGCAGGGATGTGCCAGTCATTGGAGAAGGAGTTTCCAAGGATAAAATTAGGATTTTTCTTTTTAATATGGTGCTTCCAGGGAATATATTTCGTTATCTGGAACATTTCCTTATTGTTCCTGGAAGCCCGGGGTACATGAGCTATCTGGGCAGGGTGTGCTGGTCAGCAGGGCCTTTTCTCAGTGGGCATAGAAGGCAGACGCAGCTGCCCCAGAGAAGAGAAGGAGGAAAGAATCGGGGATGTGCTTCTCTGTTTAATCTTCTCCCCTTCGCTTATTTCTGTCTTTGGTCTAAGAAAAGCAGTGGACCTGCTGAGGATAGGGCCTGTGGCTTTCAGGAGCTGGCGAGAGCGTGGGCCTGCCTGGGCTCACAGGTGTGTGGTCCTGCGGGGCTTGGAGGATGAGGTGGGCATTGGGCAGGTTCTGCCCTAGACTTGCCGTCGGGTGATGAACCAGCCTGGAGAATGAAAACAGTCCTCTCCGATGCTGGGCATTGTAGCCGTGGACAGGGAGGACGTGTTTGCAGGTACGTTTTCCTGTCTCAAAGGAGCAGAGGGTTGCCGCTGGCATTGGTCGCCAGACTATTAGGAATGGTCTGGGTTACGTGGGGTGAAGAGGTGGAACAGTTCTGGTCTTTGGAATCAACGTGGACCTGAATTTCAGTCCGGATCCTTTGCTGATAGTATCGTGACCCTGGGTTCTTGGTTTAACTGTCCTGAACCCTGCTTCTCATCTGCTAAGTGGGCATAGAATTTCATTTATGGGGGGTTCTAAGAATTCAAAGAGACAGGTTTGCCCAGTGTCTGGCACGAGGGGCTTCCTTCTCTACCCCACCACCAGCCTCCCACCGTGTTTCTGAACCCCCAAATTGCTGACTTCTGCCAGTTTCACTCCCTCTGATAAACTCCCCACCTTAATCTGCACAAAGCACACCCTGTGTGCCAAATGGATGGTTTCTGAATTTTTAAGGTACTGGTTTCTTAGTGGCTCCGAGTCTCCGCCCCCATCCCTCCACATCCGTCAGCTCTGACAAATCTTGAGCCACACAAGTCCCGCATCTACGATCCGGCTAGATTTAACCCAGCTGGAGTTACAGTGTGGGGAGGACTAGGGGAGGATTTGGCTTTTTTTCCTCTTATGCTAATGAAGTGGATATGGCAAGGAGTCACAATATTTTCTTTCCAGGCAAAGAAATGTTGTAGTAGGAGAAACAGCATGCAGGGGAAGCAAATGTGATCTCACTGGATTCTCTCAAGGGAGGAATAGGACAAATTGTCAGCTTCTGTTGAGAAGATAATACTCTCACTATGATAAATGCCAAGTTTCTATTGAAAACCACCATCTTAATGGTGGCGTCCCCAAGTACTTGGTGCATGCCTGGCAGCTGAGGCCAGAGGAGAAGCAGAGGAAAGCAGATATTTGTAGGGGGTTGTTTGTTTGTAATGAGAAATCAGTTTAAAGCAAAGGAGATGGTGCATTAAAAATGTTCTTTTAAGACAGCTTTATAAAGCTAACTGGAGTGCTCCAGCGTAGCCTGCTCTTAAAACACACCTATGGGGAGACTTCCACCCTCAATAAATATTTCTTGCATATGACTCGAATTAAAGGAGGCACAGGGGACTGGAAGCCGCCTAAAATAATTTTCCCTCCCATAGGAAGTAGCTGCTGTAATTCACTTGCAAGTTATTTCAAAAGGCCTGTTCTGATAGCAATTGCTGCCTTCTCACGGACTGGGATTTTTCTAGTACTGTCTGTTTGTAACATCCCAGCTTGATGAGGGCGTGTCTGGTTCTATTTTACCGAGCACTACTCCCTCGAAGAGCGTCTTAGTTTTAAGTTGCCTTTTTCGGGGAGCTTATGCTAATTCCTCTTAGGTGCTTCAGTGTGGCAGGTCTGTCTCATAGCTGGTGCATGGGGAGAGCTTCAGGCTGGTGGGGAGTTCTCGGGGGGTGGGGCAGTGCATTCAGGAGCTCTAAGGGAGAGACTGTAGGACAGCTGGAGGGGAGAAGAGTGTCTCTATCAGCTGTCACCAAAAGGCGACAAGGGAGGTGGTTATGCCTGTCCGGTCATCCGTGCATCCAGTAACCCATTTTAGGTGTTGGGCCCCGGCTGGGGACACAGGTGAGCGAGGTAGGGCCATGCAGCCACCAGAATTGCAGTGCAGTGTGCTAAGTGCAGTGCTGGAGGCGGGGGCCCTGTCACAGAGGGTGGGGACAGTAGTTGCTGCTGTTGAGCTCCTCCCCTGTGGCAGCCCTGAGTTATGGCTTCCCTTGCCTCAACACCAGCCTGAGGGTTGACCTGGAAAAGGGGCTGCACAGACCTTTCTTCTGAGTTCTGCTGAGGACCAGCATTGGCGTGGAGGGAGGGCCCGAGGAAGCCCGCAGTATGACTTACCGCCTCCCCCCGCCCCCTGCCCAGATAGCGCAGCCCTGCCTGTGCCCACTCAGGAAAGAACCCGATGGAGATGCCCACGTCTGTGGACTTGAGCTCATGACTTTGGCTTTGTCATCTGCTGGAGAGTGCGGAGGGAGGCAGTTTAAATTGGGACGCCTGCCTTCACCATGCCCATGTGTGTTGAGTGCTGAGGACACGCCCCAGGACCCCAGAGACTCTCCCCTTGTAGCCAGGTGCAGTCCCCTCTCTGAGCTCTCACCCTCACCCCCACGGAAGCTGCACGCCAGGTTTGCTTGCTTGTTCGCCCCGTGGAGTGGAGCAGCAGACACTGTCTCCTCCATGCTAAAGAACGCCAGGGAACCTGAGTCAGGGTGTCTCGTTACAATTCAGGCTCATTGTTGCTCCCCAGACGTGATCAACGTGGGATCTGCTCGAGCAGGGCTTTGGCAGCCTGAGGAAATTGGCAAAGATGGCCCCTCAGATACACCTAGGACAGAGTGACAGTGGAAGCCAGTGGTTTTCTGCTATAACTTAACCACTGGTTGAAAGTTTTTATAAAGTGTCCCAAAGTCAAATGTATTAATTCTAGATGCCTTAAAAAAAAAAAAAAAAACCCGAAATACTGATTATTTTCATATGTGTTGAGTCCTCCCAGCATCTAGGAATTACAGAGTCATTATTATTATTATTCATATTCTCATTCCTTGCACAATGTTCCCATAGAGCAGGGGTTGACATACTTTGTCTCTGAAGGCTCAGATAGCAAATATTTCAGACTCTGCAGGCCATACAGACTCTGCCCCAGCCACTCTGTTCTGCTGTTGTAGCACAAAAGCAGCCATAGAGGATATGTAAATGAATGAGCAAGGCTGTGTTCCAATTCGACTTTTATTTACAAAAACAGGTGGCAGGCTGGGTTGGCCTGCAGGCCCTAAGTTGCTGTCTCCTGCTGTAGGCATTCTCAGTCCCCAGCTTGAGTTTCAAAGACAGTAATGATTTCATAGAACTGAGGATGTTTTTAGGATCAGTCATACTCTGGGAGGGCACAGGTATACTCATTTGGAATAGTAGACCTACATCAGAAAGGTACGCCCTGTTGTCTGATGCCACTCCTCCAGTCCCTTTGGAAAAATCTTTTAAATATCAGGACTAGGGAGAGTAGAGCAAGCGTAAGCCCTTGCTGGTCACGTAGGGGAGGTTATGGTGGCCAGGCAAGGGGTGATGATCCTGGAGTCTTGCTTCCTCTTGGGCCGCAGGTGCTGCTGCTCAGGGACAGGTGTGTGTGTCTGTGGCAGCCACAGGCTGGAGGACTGTACCTATGGACACGTGTGCAAAGGCCTGCTTGTCGTGCACTGCTTGTCTGGCCACATTCCTGAACACGGAAGGCCAAAATGGAAACTTTTATGGAGCTTCACGCAACGGCAACAGAATGAAGCTACATGGATGACTTTGCTCACTCACACCCATGAGCTGAGAATTTGGCTATAATCATTTTTCTAAAAGAAGGAAGAAGAAAAAAAAAGGATCCACATGGACTGATTTGTGTTCCTTAGGTCTGTAAAAACCCAATGACATTGATGTGTCGATGAAAATGTAGAAATTAACACTTGGAAATTTTTGTATAAAACCTTTATTGAAAATTCAGCTAAACATTCACACACTAGAAAGAGCTATATATTTATACCTGAAAAACTCAATTTGATGCAAGCTGCTTATTTCTCCATTGTGGTCACGTGGGCTGAGGTTCTTAGTATGAAATGTAATTTACACAAATTAGTCCAAGGCAGGTAGAGTGTGAAATTAAATTGATGCCTTGATTTCTGTATTCTCTAGTAAGTGTTTCTCTGAAAATTTGTCATTTCTGTCGTAGGAACTTTGAAGTATGAGGTTTGTTTTTTTTTAAACAGGGCAGAGAAGTTCTTATTGGTTAAGGACATGAAACAACCTTAATTACAGGCTAAAGAGGCATGTTTTATTTTGTTTTGTGGCTAAATATTAGAGTAAGCCAAAACTGGGCTACCAATAGAGGTAGTGATCTCAGGATGTAACACGTCTATTACATTTTTCAGCTGTCTGGACCAAGCCATTTAATTCCTTTGGCTGTGACTAGAACAGTTTAGGGTTTCTAGTTGTGCAGACTTGGAAGGGGCTTTGGAGACCCTCTTAAAGATGAGAAAACTGAGGCTGAAGAGTCACATCATATCTGTCAGGACAGCGTGGGTCCAGGCTGGGTCTGCCCCTGCCCCGAGTCCCAGCAGCTGCCTGTCTCTGGGGACAGTTGTCCGTGTCGTGTCCTTGTGTCTGCAGTCGTAGTAAGCAGGAGTCAAATACAGGGTATCCTCATTCAACTTTGATCATCCGAGAGGAAGGAGAATGGCTCGCTATACACTCAGAAATAATCCCTGTGGCCCAGCTGAGGGGCCACATGAGCACATTTTAAGGACAGCAGAGAGGATCTGACTCGACCTCGTCAGCGAACGTCACCCTCCAGGGCTGAACCCCTCTGCTTGGCCCGTGGGTAGCTCTGTTGACCGCCCTCTGCTGAAAAGGAGTCAGGTTGCACCTGCGCGGCCCAGGACGTCTGTGGCTGCATTTTGCAGGTGTCTTTCCGCTAGCCCACCCCCCGGCAAGGTAGGCCTGGGTCAGCCCTCCCGACTCTGGAGCGAGTCATTTCTGTCAAATAACCGGCGGCGGATGTTCGGGGCACTCTGAAAAATGAATTATGGGCTCTCATGATTTTTATTTGTCCGTGGTGGCATGGGTGGTATTTATCTCTCTTGTCCCCGCTCTCCCCGCTTTCTGAGGCTTTGTCTCCATCTGAGTCAGCATGACATGGTTGGAAAATTGCCTGTTTGGCTTTTAATGATGATTAATGTCCATAGGCGCGTTTCAAATTTAGGATCTCTTGAAGAGTCTCCCAGACCGTTACCAAGAGCAACCTGCTGAGGGAGACGGTGGCGCAGAGCTCTTCGCGTCTCCGGCCTGAGTTGGATCCCTCCTAAACTTCTCCATCTTTCCACCAGCACCTTGTGGGCCCTTCTTGGGCCTTCGGCACCAGGAGCTGAGTTGGAGCCGGTGGGAGAGCCCCTGTCCGGTCAGCTCGGCCTCCCCTCTTGGTCACTTGCTGTGAGTGCTTCACCAGGGGGTATCTGGGAGGGTCACTCCTTCCTGCCCCGCCCTCCCTTCCTCCCCCCAAATCAGGGAGGCCAACGAGGAGCTTAATTTTCTCAACAGCAGGTGCCTGTCATCTATCTGAAGATAGTTGCCAACATCTGGTACAATTGCCGCCGCAAACGCAGTAACAAGGCGGCCTGCAGTTCAGTGGCAGAGCGAGCATCTCCGCTTTAATGATAACAAGCTGTTGGCCTCCCCTCTGAGATGAATCCATCTCACAGATGTTTGTCTAGTTTTGGCAATCATATCGCACTATCGCTTTGGTGATTATGCTCAACTGGAGACTATTACAATAAAAGAAGTTTGAACTTGTTCCATTTTTATACCCCACCCCCTTCTCCCCTGTTCCGAGGTATAATTTATATCAATGGCTGTAATATTGGTTCCATTACGGAGGCCTCTTTACTTTTTATGATGTCGCTGAAGCTGCAGCTTATAGCCCGGCTTCCTCCGCAGGTTAATGTGTTTTAGCTCCATCAACGCTTTTAATGTCCACACTTAATGGCCCCGTGGCAGTCCCTCGCCCTCCGTCGACGCGCGTGTTGACACTGAGAGGTCATGTGATTGCTTTGACGGAGCGTCTCCAGCTGTAGATAGTTACAGCTCGTGCGTGGACGCGGTCGTGAGCGTGGGTCACCTGGGGGCCTGGTGCCTGCACACGACAGAGAGTAGGTGGGAAGGAGAGGTTTTTCCCGAAGGCAGCAGTAAGAGGCAAGGCCCGGACATGCAGACCCTTCTAGACTGCCGTTGGCCATGCTCTCTTCCTCTCTCCCTTTCCCCCATTCATTCTTCTCCTGCCTCCCCTCCTCTTCCTCCTAAGGAGGGGTGGTATACTTTTACTGAAACAAGATAAACAAATCATGCCTTGGTGAAAGGGCATTCAGAGTCAGGAGGTCTAGTGCTGCAGTGTTCAACATTTGGGGCTTTAATATTACACAGTGGTTTAATATTTAATACTGTTTAATATTATACAGCTTTACTATTATCATTCTATATATGAAAGTTGAAAGGAACTATCAACCCATTCCGATAACAGCTGTCACCAGTTGCCTCTCTACTGTGTACTGGGCACCACCCACGATGGTTGCTTTCATTAATCTATAAATATGTCATTCTTGCAGTACCCCTGTGAGGTAGGCATGCTTGTGCCCATTGTCACAGGGGAGGACAGTGAGGCTGAGGGACAGGGAGGTGCATGCTCAGTGGCGGGAGGCTGCTGAGGGGCAGAGGGCCATCTCAGGTTGGGGATGGAGAACGCCAAACCCACCCATGCTCGCTCTCCAGCCGTCCTTGTCATCGCCAGCGCTGCTTGCAGCCTGATTTGATGTCATGGAAAAATCTGCCCATCCGAGATGTGGCGCATTGTATAAATCAGTACAAGATAAATCACCATCATCACTTGACATTTAAGCCTTTTTTCATTTTAATTTGGATATTACTTTGTCAAAGCTTAGGAAACGGAATTTTGGCAAGGTGTTATTTTTGGCCGACCACTTACGAATGGGTGAGTCAGCCTGGCTGTGGATGTCTCATTGGTGGCAGGACACCACGGGTTTCTTTTCCTTGTCCAGAAATAGATGTTGGTCTCTGTGCTGGTGACACTTCAGGAGGCACCCGGACAACTGTACTGGGCACACGTGTAGGAGCCTTCTACGAGGGACCAACAGAGCAACCTCATCTTAGCCTCTGGGATAGGACTCTGTTCTTTAAGGAGTTCTTCAGACGTGTGCATTTGTCCTGTAGGGAGAGAAAACTTTTCCCAAAAAGTTAAAATAGAGTGATCTTTTGTAATGCATATCAGAATAAAAACTGTTGAGATAGCCCATGAAAGATAATAGTTCTCAGAATTGGCTAAAAATGTGAAACGTGAAATCCAGCAGATTATTAAAGACGTGGGGACATTATCTTTGTCGTTAGAGTTAAGTATATGCTTTTAACCTGAGCCATACGTGGTAATAGAAATAGCCACACGCAGAAATTTAAAGACCTGCTAATTCCTCTCGTGACCTTGGGCAGCATTTACTCCTCTGTGCCTTGGCCATCTCCTCTATACATTTTGGATTTATGGACATTGAATGACTGTCCAGATCTGTTCTGGCCCTAGAGTTGTGTTCCGTTGGCCTCTTTGTGGCTTTCGACGATTGCAGTGTCTTTTTTGCGGATCCCCCATTGCTAGCCTCTCTCCGTGTCTGAACCAGATCCCAAGATGCCCAAAGTCAGGGTAAGGCAGGCATAATTTAGCATTTGGTAAATTTTGACTGTTGATTTGGAACCTTCCCTTCCTTCACTTCCCTCCCTCAGCACAGATCTCTCGTACCAGGAGTCAGATGTAAGATTTTTCGTAGCCACCCCATATTTTACATGAGGGCGCCTGCCCCTCCTCACCAAATTAGCACTTCCTCTTCGCTGCTAGAGCCAAACCACCAAAGTGGAGCAAAGACATGTGGTGCAGCTTTTCCCAGTTTTTCTCTTGCGGTAGTTACAATATTATTAAAAATCCATTAAATTTTAATGTACCCTATAAAATATGTGCTCTTGTGAAAGCAAGCACAGATAATTATTTCTGATGAATAAACCAGGAGGACAAGTATGTATGAAGTTCATGCTGCAGCGTTCAATTTTTATTATATACATCTCCTGCAGGGGCAATCACTGTGATGTTCCGGCTGCTTGTGTGGAGGGCCAGCTCTCGGAGATCCTTCGGGGGCAGCGTGAACCCTGAACTATGCGGGTGTTCTTAGAGCTCGTTATTACACGGACAGAAAGAGCCCTGTGTAGTAGCTGTCTTCTGTTAGGCTCTTCAAACCAAAGAAGGAGGAGGAGAAAAATGCTGTCTCCTCAGTACTCCGAGGTAGCCTTATGGGATGAGGAGCAAAATCAGATATGCATTTGAAGTTCTTCTACCTGGTGACTCTGTTCCCGGGAGCCAGACTCTTGGCTTCTCCGAGTATTTGTTTCCTAAATGAGGGATGGGTGTTCTGTCTGCCTAGGGGCCTGGCTCAGAGTGGGGGGTTCTGACTTGTAGGTACCCCCCTTTTGTTCCTATTCCTCTTCTGAGGATCCTTTGAAACTTTGCTCATAGCTCCAGAAGTTGGAAGACAGGGCTGTTGCCTGGCCTCCTGGGGTCCATGTGGTGTGAGGCTTGGACATCATGAGCACATTACTTTGTCTAGCCTCACGGCCTGCTGGGCTCCGGACGTCCTCCATGCTCCAGAAGTGGCGGCTTCCTTGTTGCTTTGAAAGGCTGCACCTGCCAGGTGGCTGGAAGTGCTTCCCGCTGGGAACTGGACTGGGGGTTGGGGGGTTGCTGGTCAGCCGGCCTGGTCCCCCCTCTCAGACCGCCTCTGGCTGCTGTACCTGATGGCTCCAGCGCGCGTGGCAGCATCCCCTAACTGGGAGGTGAAGTGGCTTAGAACCAAGGGGGTGGAGCTCGGCCCAGCAGACCCTCCTGGGATTAGTTGGAGGCCTTGCCTGGGAGCTGACACCTGATCTGCTTTGCAACTCCAGAGCTTCAGCAAGGCCCTAGATCCTTCCTGGGGCGTGGTTAGTCATCCCGCAGGATCCGGCCCTGCAGGAGGTGGGGCAGGATTCAGGAAGCACTCGTAATGGTTGAAAACCAAGGGCTTATGCAACAGGCCCTTCTTCCCAGGCGACAGAGTTGCTTTACTCTCACTTCCAGTCCCGCTCAGCATCCTGAAGAGGGGAGGGCCAGGGTTGTAGGTTGCATGGAGCTATTCTGGAATATTCACAACTAGAGGTGGATTCAGCTGCTGGGATCACTGGTTAAGAAAGTCTAACACTTTGCATAGAATTGGGTGATCTGTAAATGAAGGAATTTGATTTCTAACAGCATTATGATTTTGTTTAAAAACAAGGCATGCTAGACAAAATTAAATACAGAAGTAAACAGAGAGCTAATAAATCCCTTCATATTTCATCGCCATGAGATGACCCATTGTAACATTCGGTGCAGCTTCCAGAGGTCTGTCTGCGCTTCTATAAACATATGGCTGTGTACACTTTTATATAAATGGGATCACATGTGGTATTTGCCAGACAGCTTTTTCCGTTCAACAATATGTCAGAGACATCTTTTCGTGTCAGTATGCCCTACACGGTCATATTTGACGCCTTCATTGTTTCTGTGATATCGATGTCCTATGATTGACTTACACAAACCCTCAGTTAGGAACATTTAGGTTGTTTTCAGTATTATTGTGATTGTTATTTGGTATTATAACCAGCGCTATCGGGACCGCCCCTGTGAATGCATTTCTCTCCCGCTATACTTGCAACCCTGCAATTCCACTGCCAGGGGTTTACCATAAGGAGATAATAATACATTTTACAATTTGCTGTTTATTGCCAAACTGCCCCGCAGGGAGGGTGTACTAATTCACATTTTTACCAGGAAAGGCGGGATAAGTGTGAGCCTGAGCTTTTTGGTCTTTGCATTTTTGCACCCTAGTTTTTCTAAAATTTATATCCCTCTGAACTTTGTCCTGTGAAACTTTTTTTTTTTAATATTGAAAAGTGAGAAATCTGTTTGACTTTTAAATGCTTTTCCATTGCCTCTGTATTCCCTGATGACCTGTGAGGTCTTAAATTGTTTTTTGACCAAATGGTTCCGGAGTTCCTGGAGAGACCTGGAGTTGAGTTTATCTTTCAGGTTGTCGTCTTGAAACAAAAATGGCGGCAGATAAAATGTTTTCAAGTGATGTTTAGTCGTGATTTTTAGTGAGTCTTTCATCAGTGTTCCTAGCTTCGTGCCAGTTTTGTCCCTGAAAGGATATAACTGAAGACAAATAGTGACTTTTTTCCTTCGTATAATACATTTGGCAATTACATCTTGCCTTGTGAAAGCATTGCTATTGTTATTTAAATTTTGCATTGCTCTTTTAAGATAAAGGTTCAGCTTGCTACCTGTTTATCTTTTCCCTCCAGCCTAAGGGCTGCAGACGGCTGCTTTTGTGCATGGGCTTGCGGTGTGTGGGGCCGGTGCCCTGTTCTTAGTGGTCGCCCAGTGGCCTTTTTGTGGCTTTTCTCCAATTACAAAGGTTCAGCATTGGGAGGTCTCTGAGAGTCAACTTTCCCTCCATTGTAGACATGTCTTTGATCTTTGGTCCACTTTATTTCTTTCGTTCAATAAATAGTTGTCGAGTGCTTTTGCTACACCAGGTGCTGAGGTGACTGCGCAATGACACTGTTCCCTGCCTCGTGGAGGGGCAGAGGATGATGGGTTTCCCATGCAGCATCCAAAGCGCCGAGCGCAGGCCTGGGGTACACTCGGGCCTTTCTCACCTCCTGTTACCTTTTACATCTGCATCTGATAAAAACCTCCTCCAGAGAAAGGCTTATTTCAGTAGAGGCCTTCACTCTTCACCCTAGAGTGAAGGTTTTAGTTAAGCAGGGCCTGGTGGAGAAGTGTTTGGGGAAGAGATTAAGAAGAAGCAAACTCTTTCCATCGGATGCAAATGCAGGCGGTGCCAATGGCCGCAGGACCCAGTGCTGCGGTGGCTTCGCCAGGCCGCAGCTGGGGGGCAGCTGAAAGGTGCTGTCCGGTGTTTTCGAAGGATCCTGAGCGAGGGAAGCTCTGTGTTTCTCCTGGTTGGGGCTGGCATGAGCAAGGGCGGGAATCTCGCAGGATGTGGGGAGACCTGCGTGGTTGTAGTAGAGGGTGGGAGTGGGGACCCCGCTTCTCTCCATGATGAGTAAAAGGTGTAAAACCCCCTTCCCCATCGTGTGCTCCCAGGGAGTAAGTGGGGCCGCATATGTAAAGCGCCTGACACCAAGTAGGGGTTACTAAATGTTACAGTGTCGTTAAACATTAGTACATTGGATTAAAAAGTTAGTCTCACCTCTCCGCCAGATCCATATAGGAATCTCTTCTGCAATATTCCTGACAAGTTCGATTTTTTTTTTTTTTTTTTTAGGAATCTCTTTCAGCCTTCCAAGGCATCAACTTCCATTTTTGATTAGCTTCTAATGATTTAAGGAAGAACATTTCAGAAGTAAAAATATGCTTCCCTGCTTGAAGAGCACGCAGTTCTTTATTTTGGCTCTCAGAGCTCCACAGTGGAATGACTCTTCCCTCTTCCCACATAGCATATTGTTTTTGTTTTTGTTTGAGACAGGGTCATGCTCTGTCACCTGGGCTCTAGAGTACAGTGGCCTCATCATAGCTCACTGCAACCTTAAACTCTTGGGTTCTAGCGACCCTTCTGCCTCAGCCTCCCAAGTAGCTGATATTACAGGCATGCACCACCACGGCTGGCTAATTTTTCTTTTCTTTTTTCTTTTTTTTTTTTGTAGAGACGGGGTCTTGCTCTTGCTCAGGCTGGTCTCAAATGCCTGGCCTCAAGCAATCCTCCCACCTCGGCCTCCCAAAGTGCGAGGATTCTAGGTGTGAATCACTGCACCTGGCCACATAATGTATTTTGAATACTCGATATAGATAGAGATATAAATATTATATGTTATGTAGATTAGATATATAGATATATAAAGGTTGTATATTTTATCAGTGGTTTGATGTATATGTCATTGGTTCACAAACCTGACTATGCGTTAGGATTTTCTAAAGAGCTTTGAAACAGTCCAAATTCACAGACTCATCTTTGGAGATTAGATGGTAGTTCTGTGGTGGAGTCTGAGCTTCTATTTTTAAAAGTCCTAATGTACAGCTCGAGCTGGGAACTATTGGGTACCTGATTTTGTATTTAGAATAAAGACAAGCACTGTTCTAGGGGTACGCAAAGTTAATCGAGTAGCAGACAGCTCGGTCCCAAACCAAGGTCTTCTAATTTCAAATCTCATGTTTTGTCTACTGTATCATGAAGTTTCATTGTGTAGGCACAATGATGAGATCTCCCAGCCTCACCATATCGTCTGTTTTCCAAGGTAAACACGCACCATTACTTCAGTTCTTTTTACTCTATGATTTTGAGTGTCCTCTGCTTTCCTAGGTAATAACATATTTGCCACTCAGCATATATTTGTCATACACTCTGTGGGCCAGGCAGAGAGCTAGGCCTTGGGAATTAAGATTGTCTGGAAGAAAAGATTCCCAAACTAAATATAATGCCTTAGACATGGCCATCAGGATCTTTCCCAGCATACCTGGCTCTTCCCAAAGTGGGGAGCATCCCTTCCTGGATCTGAGAGTGTGCTCAGTCCAACCACGGTGTACGCATGTAGACCTGGCTTCAGGTAGGGAGGACTTTCTAGATGGTACCAGGGCTATTCCACCTTGGAATAGCCCTGCATTTCACCTTGATCCCACACAGTCACCAGATACGCAGCATCGCTCTAAGATCCCTGCGGGAAAAGGGCTGGCCCCCAATTTGGGGAACTTTGGGGGGTTTTTTGTGTCTAAAAGATTAACTTCAGTAGTTTTACTCTCCCAATAAGAGGAGAAAAGCTGCCAGTGTTTGATGCAGACTCTGGGAAAGCCATTTTTGCAGGGGCAATATTTGTACTGATGTTCCAGTTGACTCTTGCTGCCACTGTCCTTCCCGGCTGGATGTTTTTGGAGCTTCCATCCACTCACCCGGCATCCGGGGAGGCTGTGATGAAGCGAGGACCATCTGTCAGGGACCAGACAGCAAGGACGTTTGCAGCACATTGAAGGTTGGCCTAGATGGCCAGCAAGGGCTCTCGTGCCCTGCGTACCTGGACTCCCACCTCCCCACCGCTGAGTTTGGACTTCTGCGTAGGGGGAGTCATAGCTAGGGGAACTCTAGTCTTTAACAAACTAACAAAACAATCACCCCTCAAATAGTTCACATGCATTATGGGATGTTTTTAAAAAATTATGAATATGTTAAAATAGCTAAGCAAAAGGACGACTTTACAGTCCCATCATGGAGAGCCAGACACTATGAGCATTTGGTGTGTGCCCTTCCAGACGCGCTGGCTGCCCATTCGCTCCGCCGTTGTCACGCTGGTGATGAACGTGGACGCTGGGGGCAGGCGGGCCGGGCTGCCAGTTCTTGGCCCCATCACTTCCCAACTGTGTGATCTTGGGCAAATTAATCCATCTATAAAATGGTGATATAACAGAACGTGTTTTATAGGACTGGGGGTCTGGAAGGAGATAGATGCATGGAAGTCCTCAGCAGAGGACCTCACGCACAGTGCTTGCTCAATACGATGTTTATTTAAATCATATGTGCCTTATTATTTATAAGGGTGGGACTCCCTCCAATGTCTTGAGGTTGTTAGCACATGACCGTGAATAAAAGTATCGACATTTTGCCCATCCCTTGGAAATTCTTTTGCCACCAAAGAAAACTCACCCCAAAGTTAACGTGATTTTTTTTTTTTTTTTTTTTAATGTGATACACTTTTAATGGTAAACACCATCATTTTGCTGCACGGTAATTAGGCATGAATGGCAAACAGTTCACATCAGTGATTATAATTAATTTAGTAGTGCTTTTAAATTCTTTTTTGGCCAAATCCAAGCTCGCCTCCTTTCTTTTCTCATGTGGTTGTCTTGTGCCAGTAGTGAGTACTGAAGCTGTCTCTGTGGGCATGTTCCTTGAGGGCAGCCGTGGCGGTTTCCTCTTTGTACCCCCACTTTCTAGCACACTGGGGCTCAAGTTTGCCAGTGATCGAGGACACCTGTCCACTGGGCCCTTTTTTCACTCAAAAGTCATTACCTAACACATATTCCCCTAAAGGCAAGAGCCTTACTCTCATAGGATTTCTTGTTCTTGCTCTTCACCCCTCATTTTCCCATGTAAGAGGCTCCCGGGCTGCACTCTGCGGATTTCATCTGTTTGTCTTCTTTTCAAGGCCGGAGATCTCTGAGTCCCCACCTCTCCCCGGCCCGTGTGCTGACAGCCCCGAGTGTGGCCGAGCCGTGTTGGGGGATGTGGAGGAAGTGGGCAAGACCACGGTGTTGGGGTGGGTGGTATCAGAGCTTAGAGCAAAAGGGGCCCTCTGGCCACAGAGTTGAGCAGCTTTCACCGAGTAGAGGGTCTGGTTTGCCTGTCCTGCCTTCCTCTTCTTCCTGAATTTGGCACTGGTTATGATTTAGGAGGGTGGAGGCGGCTCCTCCCAGAAGCACCAACAAACAGAAACTCCGTTTGCTCTGCCTTTGGCTGTAGAGCCTTTAACTGGAGACTGTGCTCTTTGTTGCACACTTAGGTAAAACGCCCCCAGTTGCTGAAACCCACTCAGTGTCACATGACCCCTGAGAGCAGCCGTCTCTGCTGTTGGGTAACTGGAGGACGGTGGGCTGGAAGGCCCAGTAGAGACACTTTTGGCTCTTCCGGCTCTGAATATCTCCTTTCTGCCCCTCGCCCTGTTGGAACTCACACTCTGAGGTCAGACAGACCTGAGTCTGGATCTAACACTGGTGGAATGTGGGACCGTTAACCAGTTACTCGACTCCTCTGAGCTCAGTTGCTTCCCTTTGAAAAGTGAGGATCATAACTCCTTGCCTCCCACGGTGTGGTTAGGCTCAGAAGAGAGAATTTTTACAAAATCTCTGTTGCAATGCTGGGTACTTAGTAGATGCTCAGTAAATGTTGTTTTTTTTCATGAAGCCCTCCTGGAGGTATTTTAGCATGCCTGATACCCACTACCTTCATAGAAAGTTCCAGCTGACTTTGGATCAACTGGAGAGTGGAGGCTTTGCCCCCTCACCCATTAGAATTGCCCTGCCTGATACCACAATGTTCACTGACCACTTAGTTAAAGGAAGGGCAAAAAAACCCTGAAATCCGTGAGCACATAGGCGCTAAGCGACATTTAAACACGCCCACCCGGTTTCCCCCGGGGTCTTGGCCCTGGCTCTGGGCCGCCTGCTGCTGCAGAGCTTTGGTTTCTAATCAGCGGATTGCCCTGCTCATGGGCCCAAGGCGGGTGCCCCAAAGAACGGGTGTGGCTTTCTCTAGCCACTTAGGAAGGGGGACACGTTTTCATGCTCACACTTAAATAAATAACCCATTGTTTCTTCCCAGTTGGTGCGGTGTCTCCTCCCCACTGCACTCCTTCATTGTGACCCTCCTGTCTTGAAGAATCCATCCCTCCCAGGTCTGGCTGTTCTGTAACTGGTCAGACGTGTGGGCTGGGAGCCCAGGCGGCCTACACTTCAGGCATCAGCCCTTTCTCTCCTGTGACACTCAGAGTCAGCTTCTCCTGAGCACAGAAATCAGAGCCCTGTGGTTCACGTGGCCACCATGTAGGATGTGGGGTGGCACCAGCTACTGGGGGCTGAGCTGGCAGCCTGGCTGGGAGGCTCCTTAGATGCTAAATGGTTCACAGATGGTATCAGCCCGTTTGAGTACCTGCACTGTGGGTCTACATCTTCCTGTAAATTTACAGAGAGAGGCAGCCGCAGGGCCGGGAGGTTTGGGGGCCGTGAGGCCAGCTGTGTCGTAGCATGGGCAGTGAGGCACTTCTTTTTATACACCCTGCATCTGGTCACTGGAGGCCAGAAGCACCTGTGGTCTCAGAGGGAGGATCTCTCTGACATGAGGAGGCAGAGAGGTGGTGTCAAAACAACTTCCTGCCACCCCTGGAACGGTTTCTCAGAGCTCAGCCGTCCCACCTTCCTGTCTTGCAATCCTTCTGTGACCTTTCTGCCTTCCGGGAGACTTGATTGTGGTAGAAAGAGGATGGGACAAAGGGTCAGGGTGGGCCTCGTTCCAGCTCTGCTGCAAACAGGCAAACAGGCTCTGATTTGTCGGGAAGGCTGGGAGGGACCCCACTTTGGACTCTGCCCCGCCCCCCCACCGTCTTGTCCAGTTGCCCTGGGCAAATCAGCCAGGTAATTCTACACACAGAGTCCTCCCTTGGAGCACAGCCTCACTCAGCTGGGCGCTTGGCTGGGGCGGGGGCTGTGGAGAGAAGCCTTCCCTAGTCCAGAGGTACGACTCGCTGTGTCCCCTTGCAGCATAAATGTGTTCCCACTAATCTGTGCCTTTTTCCCTGCAACACGTTCAGCCTTTAATTGTAACTATTAATCACGCCGAGTTGTGTCGCACTTCATAACCCTTCCATTAAATATTAAGCTTTAAAAAAAATTGAGCTTTCTTAATTGAATTATTGAATTACCAGGCACTTAATGTGGCTCTGGTGGATGAGGAGCACAGAATTTCAGCTCGGGAAGGGATCTTAGTTTCCTCATCTGTGACGCAGAGAGGAGCGACAAGGCTTGCTTAAGGTCTGCGGCCCAGAAGAGACGTGAGCCTGTGTCTCCTCTTTCCACGCCTGCTCTGCTGCCTCTTTCTGCAGGTGGCTCTGGGCCTGGGCACCGAGCCCTTCTCAGGTTTCTGCTGTGCCGGGTTTTTCTAGCCTTTCCCAGCATTGGGGTTGGGTTTGGGTGGAGACCGTCACATGCAGACATTGGAAGGGCTGCTTCTCTCTGGAATCTGGCAGCCTGTCCTGTGGCCTCGCCGGATGCTCACCGGGCCTGGCTCCTTCCCTGGAGATGTTCGTGCCCGTGTCCTCGGCCACCATGCGTCTTCCTCCCACTTTCTCCCTGCAGCTCAGGCCTCTCCCCGCCTGCCTCCCCACTCCCTTAGCGCGCCAGACATTTCCATTTGAATGTCCCAGGCTCATCTCACCTTCCCCCTCCTCCCGCTGACCTCACTGCCTGGTCTCCGGCCTTGAATTCCTGTCTGGGAGAACAGTGGCGTTTCTGACAGCTCTTCCTGACTCATTCCTTGAGACTGATGTTTATCTGCTAAACAGTTCCTGTGTTCACCGCTTCTCTCTTCTGCCTGCTGTCCCCATCTCCAGCCAGGCGGAACCAGTTCTGCTTCCTAATGTGATTCCCTGTCACATTCCCGGTGCTCTGACCTGTCTTGCCCTCTACCACCAGATGCGTCTTCCTTAAACCCTGTTTTCACTGGACAGTCCTCTGCTCCCAACTTGCAGTGGCTTCGTACTTCCTGCCACAGCAAATCTACAGTCCTCTCGACTGAGCTCACGCAGACGGGCTCTTCCAGTGTGACAGGCACCGTCATCCGTGCTGCCACCTCCCTTCGGGGAAAAGCCTTTGAGACCCAAGGTGGAGTGATGAGGAAAGGGAGGCTTAGACACTAAGGTCTCACACCGAGTTGGTCGGGGTACTGGGCAGATAGTGTCCCAAATTCATGTCTCCCTGGAACCTCAGAATGTGACCTTATTTGCAAAAGGGGTGTTTGCAGATATAATTAGGTAACATGAGGTCGTACTAGATTGGGGTGGGCCCTAATGCAGCGACTGGGATCCTTGTAAGAAGAGGGAAACTCGGACACAGAGGGCACACGTGGGGAAGGTGCTCTGTGAAGACGGAGACAGGTTGGAATGGTGCAGATCAGCCCAAGGAGCACCAAGAACTGCTGGGAGCTCCCAGAACGCAGGGGAGGGGCCTGGAGCAGACTCTGCCTAGAGCCTTCAGAAGGAACCAATGCTGCCGACACGCTGACCTCACACTTTTAGCCTCCAGAACTGAGTGTAGATTTCTGGTGTTTTAAGCCACCCAGGTGGCAGCACTTTGTTCTGGCAGCCCTAGGAAACCAACACGCTGGGGCAGCCATGCTTTGAAACCGGGTCACCCGATTCCACGTCCAGGGGTGTTTTCACCGTACACAGCCACCCGCCCCTGCCTGGCCTCATGGACTTCCCTCATGTGAGCCCTCCCTAAGAAGTGTTAACTGTGATGATCCCCAAGCACCTGTCTTTGGGGTTCATCAGCTACTGTTTTTTCTTTTTCTTTTTAAAATTTTCTATCATTTTGCTTGAAGCATTCATTCAATAATCTTTTTTGAGATAGGGTCCCTCTTTGTCGCCCGGGCTAGAATGCCGTGGCGTCAGCCTAGCTCACAGCAACCTCAAACTCCTGGGCTCAAGCCATCCTCCTGCCTCAGCCTCCCGAGTAGCTGGGACTACAGGTGCTCACCACCATGCCCGGTTAATTTTTTCTATATTTAGTACAGATGGGGTCTTGCTCTTGCTCAGGCTGGTCTTGAACTCCTGATCTCAAGTGATCCTCCTGCCTCAGCCTCCTGGGGTGCTAGGATTACTGGCGTGAGCCACCACACCTGGCTGCCAGCACCTCATCTTCTCGTGTCACTCGTGTGGACCTCTTGTCCTTTGTTGGCACTGTCATTCATTCGCATCGTCCCCTCCTCCTTTACCTTGCCCAGCAAACTTTTTGTGTGTGGTATAAATTTATTTTAAATTTAATTTTTGGTGTGTGGGGTATATACAATGTGATGTTTAAAATTTTTTTAATTGACAAATAGTAATTATATGTATTTATGGGATACAATGTGATGTTATGATACATGTATACATTGTGGAATAATGAAATCAGGCTGGTTAACATAGCCATTGTCTTACAAACTTATCATTTCTTTGTGGCAAGGACATACTAGCAATTTTGAAATACACATTATTATTTTCTGTAGTCACCATGCTGAGCTATCGATCACTGGAACTTATCCTCCTGTAACTGAAACTTTGCACCCTTTGACTAACATCTCCCTCTTCGCTGTTCACCCCCATCTTCTGGTAACCACCACTCTACTCTCCAGTTCCATGAGTTTGACTTTTTTAGATTCTGCATAGAAGTGAGATCACGTGGTATTTGGTATTTGTCTTTCTGTGCCTGGCTTATTTCACTTAGCATAATGTCCTTCGGGTTCATCCCTGTTGCTGCAAATGACAGGATTTTTTTTTTTTTTTAAAGCCAAATAGTATTCCATTGTGTGTGTGTGTGTGTGTGTGTGTACGCGTGCGCGCGTGTGTGTGACATTTTCTTTATCCATTCATCACTGGTGGGCACTCAGGCTGTTTGCATGTCTTGGCTATTGTGACCAGTGTTGCAGTGAACACACCCCCAACAGATTTTTACTGAGTGTCTGCAGTATGCCAGGTGCTGTGCTGGGCACTGGGGGATACAAGATGGACCAAGTTCTTGCTTTCCTGGAACATACACTTCAGTGGAGGGTTGAGGGGAAGGCACACAGATGGCAAGCAAATAACAAAAATATCCAAAATAACAAAAATAATAAAAACGAAGATAGTTCCCTTTGCTATGAAGAAAGTAATATCTGCTAATGTAAGAGAGAGTGCTTCGGACTGCCTTTGATGGGGTGGTCAGAGAAGGCTCTCTTGGAAGCTGAGACCTGAATGAAAGAAGGGGCCCCTGTGTGCAGATCTGGGGGATAGTCGTCCTGGCAGGGGGAGCGGGCAATGCAAAGGCCCTGGGGTGGGACAGAATTTGGTGATTTGAAAATCAGAAGGAGGGCTGGTGTGATAGCGCCCGGTGTGTAGGGGAAGAGGCAGGTAGGCCACGCAGAGAGCCCTGCAAGCCATGGAAAGAAGTCCGAATTTGGTTCTAAGTGCCATGGGAAACCTTTGGAAGGTTTTACGCAGACAAGTGACAAGATCAGTGTTTTTAAAGGTCACTTGGATTTTTCTGTAGGGACTGGATAGTGGGGAGCCGGATGATCTGGCTTTGATGCCCGGCTCAATTCTTCTGCTGTACACCTCTAATCCACCGTCTTCCTCCCCTGAGCTACTCTTGTACTTAAAGTCAATACAGCATGCTCACCACTTAATTAGAAAATCGTTGCAGCGGTTAAAGGGACCTCCCCAGCCAGGGAGGGCCTTAGGACTACGCTGATTCACGGGTGGCCCCTTTCGAATGCCTCGCACTCCTGGCGATGGAGTCATTGCTCTTCAGATGGGACTCGGTGATGGATTCGTGTTTCTGTGGAGTTGTCTTAAGGGTGGGGGTCAGTTCATCCCTCCTAGAAAAATCTTTATCCACGAACTGCCATACTCATGCAATAACCAAATCATGGCCCGAGGAGACACGGGGGATTATTGGCTCTGCTGGACACATGGGAAACTGAAGCTCTGAGAGGAGGTGGGACCTTGAGTGAGGGTCAGAGCCCAGGTCTGCTGGACCGTGAAACACACACCTTCTTCCCTGCACTCCTGTGCTTGGGGTGGAGGCTCAGCTCATGCAATGAATGCATGTCTGAAAAATCTGCAACTGAGTGATGAAGCAGTTAGAATTGGGACAGTTCCTAATGGCTTGTGGAAGCAGGCGTCACTACAAGTGACTTCACTGAGTCCTAGTATGTTGGTCTGTAAGGTGGGACGAATGATAAAGCAACTGCTTCACTGGGATGTGGTGAGGCTTAGAGAGATTTCACGAAAGGGGCTTAGGAGAGTGAGTGGCACAGAATATGCACTCAGTAAATTATTGTTTTTGTGCTGAGGACCGGGAACCACTGATAGAAGGAGGAAGGTGTGTTCACACATCTGTGGGGAAAACTCTTTTGCTTGTGTTCTGACTACCAGGTTCTCTGAAAAGTATGGGCAAAAGAAAACATGCCCCGCCAGGTGGATGCAGGAAGAGAGAAGGAGCGTGGGCCTTGCTCTGCAAGATGAGTGTTGCTATGCGTGGGAAATGGAAGTTGAGAGATTCCAGAGACTGGGACGGAGGAGCCTTTGGCTCCAGGCAGCCCATTCTTACAGGGGTGGAAGGGGGCTGAGAGCAGGCAGAAGTGGAGAGTTGAGTCGAAGTGAAAGACTAGTGCTCACAGGGATGTTCCAATAAAACCACTCCTCTGAATGTGACAGAGGTGAATCATAAAGTCATAAAAGTTTTAAAATTGGAGGGACCCAGGAGAGCATCCAGTCCTGCCAGAGGTCAGACAGGGCTATTATGCAAGCAGAGATGGGTACTGACGGTGCTCAGGTTTTAGAGAAAACATTTCCTTCCCGTCCCTTCTCCTGGGCTGGCTCCAGCAACTCACCTCTCCCCAGCTGCGAGGTGGATGACATCAGGTTGAAGGACGTGAGAGACACTCACAGCCTGGAGCCTGGTGTGTGCACTGTTGATGAATCCCCAAGGTTGAGCAGAGACACTTGTGTGGCGGGTGAAGTGTCTGCTGCATATCAGCAGAAACATTTTTCATCTTCCTGATGAGAAGGGAAACTAGGAAAGAAGATTTGGGCGTTTCATTTCATGGGAATGCCTTTATTGATGGTGATGTACACTTTGGGGTAGTAACCTTGCTTTTTGGATGTATTTTGTTCCCCATCCTAACTCATTTTGTCATCTATTTTTACTGTGTTCTAGGAATTTTTTATAAGACACCTCTAATCCCTTTTGGAAGAAAGTGAGGTGGAAACAGATAATTGGAGTCTCTTGGCTTTGGTTTCCCAGTCGTCGGAAGGATAACTTGATCGGCCAGATCTCTGGGATGCCAGTAATGAACTTGGGTTAGGTCAAAACTCGAATTCCAGTTCAGGGAGGGACTTGACAGTGGGACTGCTGTTCCTAGGGGTCACGCCGTGGCCATAGCACGAATTGGGGATTGAATTGGGGGGGTATGCATGAGGGACTGGGGAGGGGAGAGAGAGAATGTTTTCAGTGGGCTGTCAGGTAGAATTCCAGTGTTCAGTGCAGTCAAGCTTTTCTTGAAACTTTTGTACTTGGCAAAAGTTTCAGGGGGACGCGTTTTTCTCACTTGTTACCCAGATCAAAGTAAGGAGAGGTATGAGGAGAGGAAAAAAGAGGATCTACAAGTTCCTATAGTCTGTTCCCTGCATTCTAGCGTGGACCAAACGATTCCCAAAGAGGCTCAACTAAAAATAAGTTAGTATCCTGTTTCTAGTAGCCTGAGTAAAGCACTTCTTTTTTCTACTGACGTACTGAGTAAATATTTATCAAGTTTGTGATGCTGGGTGGAAGAAGGCAGCCATGGTCTCACGCTCATGGAGCCTAATCTAGGGGGGAAGATTGACATTAGACATATACACACGTAAGACAAGTTGTCACACGTGTAATGACAAATCGCCATAGGTGCTGAGAATGGAGAGCACAGTGGGCTTTTTGAGAGGGAGACGGGGACTAATCTGGGCTGGGTGGTTATGGGGGCCCCCTCTGAGCAAATTTACCCTTCTTGGCTTCGCTGCAGCCTCTACCTCCCTGCTCTTTCCCCAGCAGAGGTGGGTTGAGGCAGGTGGTTTGGCCTGAGCGGGGACGCATGGCTGGTGACATGCCCAGGGGAGGAGGGTCTGGTGGAGGGTAACAGGCTCTCCGCAGCAAGCCTTCCGCTCCCCGGCCACCTGTCCCAAACGGCTGGTTCCCAAGGGCAGCCCTCCCGGGGGTTCGGTAACGGGCGCCATTTCTCAGAAGGGGCTGGCCACAGAGATAAGACCACAGTGACAAGGGGGCCATAAATTGTTACCTGTGCCCTCTGGTTACCCCCTCTTCCTACGTCCCCTCCTTCCTGAGCTGGTAGGGTTGGATTTAGCAACAGGGTTTCTGTTCATGGGATGGAGCAGAGCGCTGACTTTTCTGGAGGCTGGGCGTAATCGCCAAGATGCAGAGCCCTGATAGGGAAAATCAATTTAATTTCTGTTGCTCTGTGACAAGGAGGCGGGGCAAGCAGGAAGGTCAGGACTGTTTTGAAAGCCACATTTCAGTTAACATAAAACACTCCCTCTAAGGGATTTTTAAAAATAAAGTATTTTAGGGAGGAAAAATGGAAGTGGGTCGAGACGAGGGTTTAATCAGAGGAGCAGGGCAGACCCCGTGGAAATCGCAGTCCGAGTACAGCCCGGGGCCTGGGAGTCGCGGCTCTCCCGTTAGAAGGGCTGTGTTGCGTGTCTGTGCAGTTGGGTTACTTGGAACTTGCTGAAGTAGAGGACGCCTTAGTTAGGTGTCCATTTCTTGGGACATGATTCGAGGCCCCCGTTCTTTCTTCTAGTGGTTGATGCTGGGGGAGTCTCAGCTTCCCGCGGTTTTTGGTTGCTCACATCAAAGTGTGCGATTAATGGGGTTTTGCAGGTTGGAGGCCGAGAGGTATTTGTAGATTTGGATGATGGTTTGCACTCAACCTGAATGTGGCATTTCCCACTCAAACTGTGACCTCGCCTGACTTGGCCGACTTGTGGGGCCCTGCAGAAGGCACCTCCTTGGCTGATGGTAGAGGTTGGATGTTTGGGGGAAGAGCAGGATCAACCCGAACCTTCAGCACTTCCACACAGCCCCGCCTTGGGGTGACTGCCATTCAGCAAATCAAGGGTGGTATTGCATTAGAGACAGGCTTTGTCTTGAGGCCCAGACTTGGGCCATTTCCTAAGATCTGATAATTGAATAAATTTCCAGGATTCTTAGTGGCTGGCCCAAAGTCTTGGGTTGGTGTGTGAGGTCCAGAGAAATCGGAGGTTTATAATCCAGTGTTAAAGGAATCCTGGCATGCTGGTTCCCTGGCCTGTAAATGTTGGTCGGATGTTATCAGTACCATAAACGTGGTTAAATGAAGATAACTGAATGAAGGTGTACGCATCTATCTACTGTAATTGGAACCACATTGCAAAGTTGTGCCTGTGATGCTTGGGGTGGGGTGGGATGGGGTCTATTCTGGCCGAGATTCAATCCCAGTAGGGTCTGCTTGCTGCGGGCTTGTGGCAAGGGTGAGTGATCTGCACTGTTTGGTTCCCCCCCCCACCCCCACCCCCGGGTTAGGTGGTTTTTATTTGAACCACCGATCACTTTGGGTGTTGCGACCTAGCAGCCATGCAAGGCGGTTTGAATTGCGCTTGGAGGTTGGGGCCACAGGGCTGGTTCGGAACTGTGAGTGGAGAGGTAGCGATGGGTGCGCCTGTGCTCATAGAGGTCTGAGGAGTGAGCCGGGGAGCCGGCCGGATCTGGCTGCCGAGCGCTTGCTGGGGCACAGGAAGCCGTGCCCCTCATTCCTTTGGAAACAGCTTTGTGTTTGTCATTCTGGTGACTCAGAGACCCCTTTGGACCCCGTATCTGTGGGCTTTAGCAGCAATCAGAGCCTGTTTATCAGACAGTCTTACTGGGGTGTGTGCACGAGCTCGCGCCCGCCCTCACCTTAGCTGGCGTGGCTGGGTCGGGCTGGGCTCTCTGTCGAGCATCTCACTAAAAGAGGTTAAGAGGAGGCAGGACTCACACCACTGCGAAAGGCCAGAGAACTTTGCTGAATGGCTGGTCATCTTAAAAATGAGCCGGGCTATTTATAATTTGGCAGGCTGCCGCGGGCCTTTAATGAATGGCGGTCTGTGCGGGCTTCACACACTCAGACCCGTACACTCAGAACAGCTCTGTGTACTGGTCTGAGTGTGTGTTTGTTCATTGCTGTGCCCCTGCGCCGTGGGTGTGGACATGATTTCCCGGCTGCCCTGGGTGAGGAGCGGGGAGGTGGGGGCGTAGGCTCTGCCCTGGTCCCCAGCCCTCCAAGAGGCCACAGCTACCCTTATTTGTGTGTGGACAGTTGGTGTCTCTGGTATTTGAAGGAGTGGACTGGGAAGGTGTCTTGTTACTGCTGAGGAAACAAACCCAGGTGGGTGCCTGGAGCCCAGAGTGGGCCTCAGGTCAGGGGCCACCCCGGGTGGGGGCTCAGGCTCTGGCCCACTTTCTCCTGTCAACACTGCCCCCTGCCGCTGTTCCAGGGCTGCGGGGACCTGGCTGCGCCGGAGACGGATGTTTTCAGGCAGCGTAGCCCTCTGTAGGAGGCAGTGACGCCTGTAACCCACTAATGTGAGGATGGAGTCTTTGTATTTTGTTTCCATTGACGAGGATGGGTTTGCAGAACCACCCACTCCCTTGCCTGGGCCTGGTGACTCATGCAGACAAGATGGCTGACCAGGGAGAGGGAGGGGTCCCATTCCCTCCAATGCATTTGGTGCTAATTTTCTTCCCTCAGGCTCCTGGGCAGCCTGAAGTCTGGCCATCCCCCTGGGCCTCTCCTGGAGTCAGGCATGCAGGCATCCAGACCCCCCTTGGGAAGTCCACACTGCTGGCTCTGCCTCCGTCACTGTCATCAGCCTTTAGGCTGAGCCGGCCTGGCTGGTTTTAACTGCAGGGAGGTCAGTTTTTTTAGAGAAGTGTAAAAGTATCATCAGCCTATCTAGACAGACCTCTGCAGTCAGATGGAATTTGAATCTCAGCTTTCAGACTCAGTAATTTTCTACCTCTCCGAACTTCTTGGAGTTTTTGTTTCAGGAAAAGGGGACCCTATGAGACCAGGTCCCTCTGCGATGTCTAGTACAGAAGGCAGCTCCAATCCAGGTTGCTTTCTTTTTGCTTTTCTCTCTGCCTGATTCTGTTCTTTGTTCCTTTTTGTTGTTAAACTTACGCATATCATCTTAGCCTCATAGGGGCATCATGTTGATTAACGGGGCGATGGGAAGTACTCAGTGTATTGGCCGCACACGGTGGGGACACTGGCAACAGGAGTCACTGTTTTTATAGTTGTCTGGTTTAGACAAAGGCGATCCCTGCAGGAGTTTCTTTCATTGTTACTTCACTATTTATTCCACTGTTGTAGCTTCAGGGGAGGACGCCAGGGTTGAGGGATCTAAGGGAGGCAGCCCCCTCTACCCAGAGCGCTCCCTTGAAGTCTGCACATTGGAACTGGGCTCCATGTCGGTTCACGGTCTTGCTCATGAGCACAGCCAGTTCTGATAAACCTTCTAGAGACATTTACCTCCTTGGTTTTCAAGCATGAACAACTTCACATCCCTAAAGGGGAGTTGCTATAAGATTCAGAACTTAGGGAGGTTTTTGTTTGGGGGGTTATTTTCCTTAAACAGCACAAGGTTCGTTGGATTTGCAGTGGGTTATCTGCCCAGTTACCCATCTCTCCCCCTCGTCTCCCAGAAGAAACGGGTGTTGTATTCTCCACTCGCCTCTCTTCAGCGTGTTCCTTCCTGTGGGAAACAGCCCCCAGCCCCAGGTTGTGTTGCCCACGATGAGACCGGATGGAAATTGAGAGGGGACGTTGACAAGGCCCTGGAAGTCTCGGGGAATGGTGGGTGGGAGCGGGGAGGCCAGCGCTGGCATAGGGCCACCTTCCCCTTCCTTTCTTCTCGACAGGTGTATAGAATGGCATCTCCTGCCCGCATGCTTGGGGCCTGGGATATCTCTGGCAGACAGTGCTGGAAATTTGATGCTCATACTCTTCCCTGAGGACAGGAGAGCCTAAGAATGCTTATAAAATTGTCCTCATTGAAATTCAAGGAGGTGAGGAAAGGCCATAATGGGGAGAGACTCATGCTCATACAAACCAACCTCAAAGGGGTTAGGAGTCACCTCCCACCTCACCGGCTCCCTCCCAGCCCTGGGCAGACAGGGAACGTGGTGGCCGGGGGCTTCAGGGCCCTGGGGACAGGTTGGCACCTCCTGCGGCCTCTCCCTCTACCTAGCTGATGATGCTTCTTGCCTGTCTACAGGTGAAGCTCCACTCCTGAATAGAAAATCCAACCAAGCTCATCTCCGGGGCTTAGGGCATGTGGGCTGGGTGGGCCTTTTGGCTTCAGGTGACTTATTTGTGACTTCAGCCATGGGTGAGGGGAGGGCCCTCATTGAGCCCTTTGCAGCTTCTGGACTCCTGCTGCCCCGTGGCTGTGCCTGTTCTCTGGCTACCCAAGGCCCAGCAGAGTCTCGGGCGCGTCTCCGTTGGTGCCGCCTGTTTTGTGGCAGCAGCTGTTGGTGCTGACTAATGAGACTTCCTGGCAGCTGCACCGGGCACACGTGGCTCCACAGGAACTGCCTCTCCTCAGCCGTCAAGCAGTGCCCCAGCCACCCGGGACAGGCCCGAAAACGGTACGGAGAGAGGCCGCTCATGCGGGAAAGCCCTAGAACCCGGTGACTCATGGATCCACAGAGCGCAGTTGGAAGAGCCAGCCTCCATTCTGCAGGGGGGAGGACTCGGCGCCTGGGAGGGGTACCTAAGATCAAAGGGCGAGTCGGGTGCTGAGCTGACACTTAAACCCAATCTCCTCTCTGCCCCCGAATGAGACCGCTCTGCCCTGGTGAGGCTGGCTGGCTGGCTTGTCACGGGGTTAGTCTTGCTTGAGGTCCCACACTGGACATTGTCACTCACTAGCTGTGTGTTCTTGCGCAAACCCCCATTTCACCTCTCTGAGCCTCAGTTCCCCCCAGAGGCAAAATGGGATAATCATTGTCCCCACCTTATAGGCTTGCTGTGAGGACAGGATGAGAGCCCAGGGCAACACGTCCAGCATGGGGACAGCAAATCTCAGCAAATGCCACTTTGCTTTCTTTCTCTCCCAAAAACTCGCCTGGTGCCTCTCTCCCCGGGAAACCCAATGCTGTTTATGTCGGACGCCCTAGTGGCCCCTTCGGGAACTGCAGCCACGTAGCCCTGGTGGGGGATGGGCAAGGGGCAGAGCCAGGGAAGAAGACAGGAAAGAAATGGGAGAACGTACCCCCACCCCTTTCCCCTCTTTCCAAACCTCTCCACTTTTAAGTCTTAGAAGGGGCTCTTCTTAGAAGGGACTTTTAGGGCCAAGCATTGCCGAGGCCGGCGTGACCCCACAGATTTCCTGACCAATGGCTGGTCGTCCTTTGCCTGATAAGCCCACCTACTATCCGTGGACACGGACAGGGCACCGTCAACATGAGCAGGCAGGTTGCATCATCCCCGCAGTCTGCAGAGCAGAACAGGGCTCAGCCTGGGGAGCTGCACCTTGCCCAGAGGCAGTCGCTGCAGGGCCATGCAATGACCCAGATCCTTTCTCTAGGTTGTCCTGTTTTGTGCTGGGGAACTTTGTCCCCAGAAAAGCAGGAAAGATCATTCTGCTTGTCCAAAGGCCTCGTGGCCTGGCTTGTCCCCTGGGACTCCACATCTGGGTAGCCTGGCGTGGAGTGTGGCCCAGGCAGGAGAGACAGGCCCTCCCAGAGCCGTGTGCAGGGGCGGTCCCCTCCGCGGCTGTAATTAAGCTGCTCTGCTTGCTCTCCTATTCAGGCACCAGCTTTTCAGGGTTTCGGATAACATGGCTTTTGTGCTCAGGGCCCTTTCAGTACTTGAAACAGGAGGACCCGTCTCAGCTGTCGGCGTCCACAGAGCATGGTGGCCCTTCTGTCCCCACAACGCTGAAGTTTAAAAAAGTGGGGTGTTAGCATCGGCAGGGTAGCTGATGTCTGGCCCTTTTTCACAGAAGCTCCATGATGGATGTTTTCCCAGGATGCAGTCAGTGTCCCGAAGAGAGATTTATCAGTTAAACCTGCTGGCTCCAGAGGAGTTGCCGCAGACTTCCTGGTAAATACCCCTGGGCCAGGAATGCATTTGTGAAATTTTTAGGAGATGATCCCAGAAAAGCCTCCTTTGGTCACCAAGCCGTGTGTTCGTGTCTTGAGATGAATTGTGCAGAGGAAGATGTTTGCTTCCGAAACGAGACATTTTGTACCATACACACGAGCCTTTTATGTGACATTGAAGTCAGATGCTGAGCTGTCAGATGCTGGGGTTTGAAGTTGAAAGTTGACTTTACCTCCTATAGTGACAAAGTTCTGTGTCAGCCTGAATTTCAGTTTCCTAGGATTTTTGTCTGTCTGCAGACAACTTGTTGTCCTCAGCACCTTTGGGATGTTTTTGTTGTGGTGTTTGTTTTATGCTAGTTAGAGGAGGGATGGGTTAGTGACAGGGCAAATGGGGGGACATTTAATCATTTATTCCTTTTAGTAGGTTTAATTGTATAAAGATTATAATGCATACAAACGTCTGTAATTAGGGGAGTTGGTTCTGTTAGACACTGTTTTAGTGAAGAAAATTATAGTGTTCATAAGCTGTTTAAGGAGGAAGCAGCATATATTAACATGCAACTAGTTTTTGTTAATTCCTGCCGAGTGTTTACCACTGCTCCCTGGAGGTGCCTCCCCGACTCCAAAGTATGCCCCGTCCCTACGGACTGGCTGGACTGCCTTCAGCAGAACTGGGCCATTTTTCAGAATAGGGAGCTTTTTTCTAGACATTTAGGAGACCAAGCCTTACCCTGCGACAAATGAGTGTCATTCATTCATGAGACCAGTATGTAGGGGTGCCCCGTCTGTGCCGGGAACTGTGCTGGGCATTGGGACATTGAGGTCAATAAGGCAGCAAGCTCTTTGCTCTCGTGAAGTTTGCAGTCTCATGGGGGGGCAGTCAGACTGTAAGGGAGAAGACAAGCAAATGAACACACCACTGACGGGTGCTGGCCAGTGCAGAGAGGAAATGGGACAGAGCGTTAGGTTGGAGAGGGCCTGGGGTGCATGCGAGGGTGTTCATTTAGGCAAAGCCTTCAGAGAGGTCTCTCTGGGGCATGTGGCCATCCAAGGACAGGAATCTCCAGGCGGAGTGCACGGCCTGTGCAGTCGCCAAAGCAAGAGCGAGCTTGGTGAGCTCAGGGAACAGAAGGAAGGAGGTGGAGCTGGCGGACAGTGAGCGAGAGAGCAAGTGAGGAAGATGAGATTGGAGAGGTGACAGGGCCCGACTACGGGGGCTCTGCCAGGGGACGGTTGGAAGTTTGGATGTGTTCTCAGTGTGCTGGGAAGGTAGACACGAAGGACCTGCTGCAAGGAAAGAGTCGGATGTTCTGTCCCAGCACGGACGGCCCCCTGCGGGGCTCTCTGCCACATGGTCTGACGTCAGAGGTGCCACGCACATAAAATAGGGCCTTTCCTTGGGAGTTTTTTCAGGCCCCAGCAGAGGTGCTGGAATGTAGACACCTTGCAGGAGAAAAGGTGGACCATCTATTCAACTCACAGTATTTTCTTAGAGTACCCACGAAGCTGTCAGAGATGCACTCACGTAGGAACATCGCTGATTCCAAATGGCTCCATCTGGGGACAAGAAGCATGGGCTCTGAAGAATGAGCGGGCGTGTGATAGAACAGATAAAGATGGGAAGGACTTTCCGGCAGAGGGAACCCACATGGGCGAAGGCACAGCGTGCTAGGGGAACGCCCAGTAACCTGGTGTGTGGCAAGAAATGGACCTTTCGGGAGGAAGAGCTCGGGTGAGCTTGGGGCAGACCTTGGAGCTTTGGACTGTATAGCTACACTCACGTGTGCTTTGATACTAGCTTGCTTTGTAAACATTGAATCCAGAGAATCCATGTATTGCAAGGAGACTGACCATCACCCTTAACAACTCCAGAGCCAGCTGTGACAGTTCAAGTTATAAATTGTAAATTCCCCTGCTTCGGAAGGGTGACCCCTGAACAGAGTGGACCAGATTGTGGAGGGCCTGGTCCGTGTTTTTTCTGAGTCCTGACTCTGGCGGTCACCTGAGGACGGCCCAGCCAACCCAGCTGTCCAGGCGACCTCTTGGTCAGATGACAAGTGTGTGGAATGACATCGGGAGGCTCAGGTTTTACGGCCAAGCTCCCAGCAGTCCCTGTCCCTTTTCCCGTCCAGCAATCAGTCCCCTGTGGATTGCACTGCGCGGTGTCTGCATCCCCGCACGGTCGCTCTAGAACCACACGTTCCACTTCCAGAATGTCACATTTGGCCACCATTGTCCTTTTCCTCCCCTCCCCCGTGACAACATACTTCTGATTGAAAGCCGCGGATACCAAGAAGCATGTCATCTGAAATAGCACTGACGCATCTCTCCTAGTTGGTTTGGAGCAAGTTGTGAGCACTAGAGACGATCAGTTTAGGTTTCAGCCGGAGGAGAGCGGAGATTAAATTTACAAGTTTCCAAACATGAGGCGGGCATCTGTGTGCCGCTTCCACGGGGGCGGTTCCGGGGCTCTCTGGTGGGCACGCTCCTTCTGGCCTCGCTGAAAGACGATTTGCTCGGATGAAATAAAGACGTCCCTAATTGTTTGTGGTGTGGGAAAGCAGTCCCATAAGCACTCATTTGCCCAAGCCCAGAGTGTGTGAGAAAGAGCATGCCTGACATGTTTTCCTTTTCCATTAACACTTCTGTGATAAACAGCTTAGATGCACTGAGAAAAAAATTAATGAAACTATTGTAACAATCGTGCACAGGTAGGTAATTTATTAAGGACAATTAAAAAGCTTTAAAAACCATCCATGAGGCAAAACGAGCAGGAAGACGGTGTGTGGCGGGTTTTGGCAGGGAGCCCGCCCGTAGGTGTGTGGAGCAGGTTTCCCTTCCCGATGCCCCACCCCCACCAGAGCGTCTTGGTGGCAGGAAGCTTGGATTTCTGCTGTCGATGCCGTTCTTAACAGACATCCCATGCTGGCTGAGTTTCTGGGAGCCAGGGAGAGGTGTGGACGTGTGAGGAAAGATGCTGAGTTCTGGGAGCCATTTCACTTCTGCTTCCTGGGGACCCAGGTGTGCTTGTCCCTACCCTGAAGGGGCTTGTCGGGTAACACTTGTTGGACTTTGGTTTGTGGTAACGCTTGGACTTTTGTTTATGTGGACTCTGGGAGCCTCGAAACCAGGGGAGAGGCAGCAAGGGGAGCCTGGAGAGGTTATGGTGGCACTGTCGTGGTGGCATTAGCCACTTACTGGCTTGCACCTTGAGCTGGCCTCTGTGTTGCCGCCCTAAGCCTCAGCTTCCTCATCTGCAAAATGGGGATAATGGTGAGGAGTGAGTATAGTATCGAAGTGAGGGTCACACAGGATCATGCATGCACATTGCTTATGTGACGTCTCACACGTATGGTAGTAAGTGCTCAATAAATGTTTAATATTCTTTGTCATCATGAAGGGGGTCATTATTGCACTGTTGGCTGAAAGCCTAGCTAGGGTTGAAACTCAGATATCTAATTCTGAGGTCCGTGCCCTTTTCACGATGTGCCGACACCTACCCACTCGCCCGGCGAATCCCCCGCACAGCCCTTGTTTTGCAGAAATGTCAACCCTGTGCCCTGTTCAGTGCTGAGATGCACTCACTCGCTCAGCCTGCTCAAGGCTCAGGCGAGGCCCCTCCTTGGAGGGTTGGAGCTGCCCTACCTCCTCCTGGTCTCACCTCTGTCCCTAGTCCTTCTCCGCCTCTGGTCCTGGCTGGGTCACAGCCCCAGAGTTGACAGATCTTCCACACCTTGGAATTTTCTTCACGTGTGGAAGACTGGGGTTGCTAGAATTGGTGTCTTTTTATTTGGTTGGTGACCCCAGAAATCTTTGACCTTGTAGACCAGCAGTTTCTCAAATATAGATACATTTCACAAAGTGAGGCTCTGTTAGCAGATGCTATTGGCCACTCTCTGGGTAGCTATTTTTGTTTTGTTTTATTTTTCCTAGGCTTGATCTTAGCATAGGCTATGTGTCCCTTACAGACATATGCATCTATTTGCAAGAAGTGATTTTTAGTTCTCTTAATGACTAGAAAGGAAAATGAAGTGTTTTAGCGTAGACACGTCAGACACGACAGATTTTTTCCCCCTCTTCCCTGTGCTGCAAATGAGCAGTGAAAAATGACTTGCTTTTGCTATTAAAAGCTATAGTGCCTGTAAAAAATAGTAAATTATGGGGACATTATCAAAGTTTATGGGCGCTAGAATTTGACCTTCAGCAAATTCAACATTTGGAGGGGAACAGGGGTTTCTTTTCTTTTTTCAAAACGAAAAAAAAGAGGGAGGAAAGAGATTTATTTCCTTCTGGGGCTGGGCAGCAATTGGAAATGGCATTCCCAGCTTAAAAAAAAAAAGAAAAAAAGCTTTGTTAAATTACAAAAAGTAATACGAGAAGTCAGTCTCCTTGGAAAAAATTAAAACCTTATAGAAAAGGCAAAAGTCCCTTTGTACCGTTTGCCCTTCCCCCTTCCCCCTTGCTCTTATGTTGGCAAATATTCAGGCAGAGCTTTGTCTGTGCATTTATATACTGTTCGATATACTCAGAGAAAATAATATAGTATTGTTTTGTCTTTGCAGGCTTTCCGCCTTCCCAAAACTTTCCCCCTTTTCCTCTATCCTTCCCTGAGACTTAGCTGGAAAAAGAGGGGAGAGTCTATGGACCAGTGCAGTTTTCTTTAACGTGGGGTTGGATGGCCCAGTGGGTGTGGGTGGTGGTTTTACCCTCTTCTCCTAGTTCTGCTTGGGCTTCACGAAGCTTCTTCGATTGCTAATAATCCAGGTTAAGATTGAGAAGATGGATGGTGGGAGGATGCAGGTAAGTGACCAGGAGGAACAAAGGGTTGGGGTGAATTGAGTACTGGATATTGTGGCACAATTGAGCTTCCTGTGCCTTTAGTTAGATCCCAACACTCTTCTGAACCAGGAATGTTTGGAACTCCCTGCAAGATGAGTGGTTTTGAGTGTGTGAATGCGTGAGAGGGCAGGTGTGTGCACGCGTGTGAGTGCACATTTAAGGGAGGGACTTCTCGGAGAAGCTGCCACCTCCTTGGCACATGATCTTGTCCTGAAATGCACAAATGGAATCCTTAGCTAAGTAAGTCCGCAGATGTGAGTGAGTGTTTGAGGAAAGCAGCTTCAAGGAACTGGTTGTTATTTCTAAAACGGTGAGCTGATCTGCCCACGGTGGGCTCCACGCTGGCCTGTGACATTTCTGCAGCAGCAGGGCCAGCCTGGGGCCTGGCATCTCTGGGCAGTGAGACTCTCCACTCTTTCCAACAGCAGAGGCCTCCTGGCTGTTGCTGGGTCTTCACAGAGAACAGGTCCCTAATCTCATTCTCACCCGCTTCTACCTCTGCTCTGAGGTCAGCAGAGAAAATTGCTTTGGTGCTAAGCTGTTCTCTGAGATTTAAGGTGGGAAGTGAAAGCTGCAGATCCTTGCAGAGCCACGTTGTGACTCAGGAATTACGGTGAGATGCCCACAGCTGCCTGGCCCGGCCGGCTTTCTTCCTCGCATCCTTTTTAAGCTACAGTCTTTAAAACTCTTCACGACTACTGCCCAGCAGGGGCAGCTTGCGCCTTTCAGAAAGAGGGAAGGGAGAGGGTGCAAGCTGTCACCTCCATCAGCTGGCTGTCTGGTCCAAGAGTGAAACCTTGGGGACGAAGAGCATTAGGACGTCAGGGAGTTGTGCAGACGAGAGGCCCTGCCTCCGCCAGGCTTTGCTGACTATTCCCATGAACGAGGTCCCCTGTCTGTCCTTCCTGAGGAGTAGCCTTCCCATGTCCTCAAATCCAGCTTCCCTGAGATGGGTGCCTCTGCCCACACCCTCATTCCAAGGCACGATAAGGGCTAGCCAGTTTGGCTGACTTCCCTGGGTGTGCAGTGGGGGTTTGCCCAGTTGGAGTCTGGGACAGACGTGGCTGGGGGGTTCAGGCCTTCGTCGCGTGGCTCTCTGGGCAATGCGTCACACACCCCTCTTCTTCTGCTCACCAGGACATCAGCAAGCCTGTCTCCCAGAGGGGGAGCAGGTGACACAGTCTCAGCCCGAAGGGACCACAGCAGCCCCCATCCATCCTCACGGAGGGGAAGCGACTTGCCCAGGGCCACCTGGGGCAGAAGTGTGCCACCAGCAGATCGAGGGCTACAAGCCAGACCTCCTCTTGTGTGTGCCCCATGCTAAGCCAGAGGCCCCTTAGCTGTGGGTCTGGGACTCTCCAGGGGCAGCCAAGCGATTGCAGCGCTCTTTCCAATCCACCTGCTTACTCGCACTCTTTGCAGACTAGGATCGTGAAGTGTGGACTTTCTGGACTTAGAAACAAAAGTGGGAGGGAGACCTTATACCTGAAGATGCCGGTTTCTAAGGTGGTTCCAATCTGAAGAGAGAAGGCCTGAATTCTCTCGTTTTTGCAGTCATACTCATAGCCACAACATGCCAGGCACCGAGCAGAGTGCTTTTTGTGCTTCGGTGTACCTGTCTCTCCCAGCCCCCCGTGAGGGTGGTGCCACCTTCATCCCTGTCTCACCTGGAGAAGTCTGGGTCCTGCCCTCAGTGTCACAGTGGAGAGGTGGGGAGCTCTGATTTGGACGCAGGCTCTGACCTGAGGCTGGGGAGGGGTTCTGCGCGGCAGATGTGGAACAGGACGGTCCTGGCTGAGAGACCGTGTCTGGTGGAGGGGCTTCTCTCCCGTGCTTGTGGTCTCTTCCCTGCAAAGCCACCGTCTTGATTTTCAGGGCAGCCCATGACAGTTCCTGAGGCTGTCCCTTCTCTGGCTGTCCAGGTGATGAGCACGACAGGCCTAATTTGTAACCTGATAATTTGGGGTTGAGCCATAGCCCTAAAACTTCCTGTGTGGTGAGGAGTCGGCGGTATCACTGGGCACTTGATCTCGTGTGCGTGTCTCAGCCTGGTGCGGGGTGAAGCGAGAGCGTCTGCACCTGTGTGGGGCACGTACCCTGCGCCAGGTGTGCTTGTGTATTCACTCGTCAGTCCTCACCACGGTCCTCGGGCTGGGGACTGTTGCTGCTGCCGCCACGCGAGGCCACAGAGACATGGCAGTTTGTGTGAGGTCAGCTGGGAATCGGCAGAGCTGGGATCCAAAAGGCCTGACCCCAGGGCTCCTGCCTTTATCTTCCTCATCAAGAGCCACTCCAGGCAGAAAGTTCTGCGTGGCCCTGTGTTCTGCTGTCCAGCTGTTGGCCACCTAGGCCAGCACCCACAGGGGGCCCCATTCACAGGGCAGGACCTTAGGACAATAAACAGCCGCAGGGGCCTAGGGAGAGGACTGTTATGTTACTGAACCGGAGGAGCCCGGGGCCGAGCGATGATGAGTGCGTGCCTTTGGTGGCCCCTGAGACAACCAGGAACTGTGGATAGTCAGACACGCTCCTGCCTGTGTCCCGGTGATGGCGCTGGTGTCTGGTGGCCATGTGCGCCCGTTTACATTCTCAAGGGGCAGGCGTGAGTGGTTCCAGCCTGCCTCACCCTCCTGATAGCCGTCAGTGGTGTATTTTTCCAAGATCTGCTTCGACCTGGGTCTGTGGCTTTGGACCTGGCCGTGGAATAGAGTAGTTCTTCATAGGCAAGCAGCCCAGGTGGCACTGGGACTCTTGACCAGGTTAGAGCCAGCAGAGGCAACAGTGCGGCCCTCTGGCTGGGGTGCTACTGCCGCTCCATCTGGGGGTTACGACTCGTCTCTCCTTACTGGCCTTGCCCGCCGCTGCTCCTGTGGTGGGATTAGAAGACCCGGCTGGAGCCCTATTCCTGCCGTGACCTTGGGGCTGTTAAGTAACCTCTGGGAGCCTGGTTTCCCCACCTACCTCACAAAGGTCTTACATGGCTCCCAGCTTGCATTCAGGTGCGTGGGAGATGCGCGGTGACTTCCAGCTCCCTCCTCGTGCCTCTTCATGTGGCTCTGGAGCCCGTTAGAGCGTCCCTTTCTTTTAGAGTACAGCCAGCTGTCTGCTGTGGCTCGTACACGAAACGGTCTCTCTCTATGGTAACTTTGCACAAAAGATGGTTTTGTGGTCAGCCCCTGAATAATGCAGCGGGGCTCCTGCCCCCCGCCCCCCACACAGGGATCTGCGGTCACGGCCAGACCACTTGGCAACAATCACAGGACTTGAAACGGGGGGCTTGAAGCCATTGTTTGTGAATTAGTCTGTTTTTCTCTCTTTCGCTTTTGTGAAAACCAACTTCCTGCACAGCCACTTGCATTTTAAAACCCCGAGAACCAGGGGTGGGGGCAGCTCTCCACCCTCATCCACCGCTTGCCTGGTTCCTAGGACCGTTATGAATTAAAGATCACAGACGTTAAAAAGAGATCGTCTTTAAACAAGCTCAGTTCCCTCTCCTCGTGCCCCCTGAGTGTTTAAGTTTTTGTGTGTAGCGAGTCCAAAACAAACAGAGATGTTCTTGAGAGATGTGGTGAGCAGGGACCCGGGACAGCAGGAGGACGAGGACAGCAGAGGGGCAGTGGGGGAGAGCTGGGGGCTGCACTTCTGAATGGTTGGCCTCCTGTTTGTGTGCTTGGAGAAATGGGGCCTCGTGGCGTGCCCGGCAGAACCTGCCTCCTGCTGGTACGCTGCGTGACCTTGGGAAAACGCTGGCCGTGCCCCGTCCTCAGCACACACGCACACACACGTCCCCACCCCAGCTGATGCCCACGTGTAGGTGTTCTGCACAAACTCACTGGGCAAAGCTCTGAAGATGAATTGGGGAAGAGGTGTGGTAGAAACATCACCAGGAAGCTTTCTATGATGTGCCTTATTGCCGAATGGGAAGGTGGACCAGACACCCCGTAGAGACAGCCCTCATAGAACTCTCACCTAAAGCAACACGGCGAAGGTGAGGGATTTCTGCGCAGCAGAATAAAAACATCGACACAGTAGCGATCATCGACGTTTCTGAGCTCATCCCTGGAGATATGAAGACTTTGAAGAGCAATTACTGCCCTCGGCAGGGAGCTCGTGGTACAGAGGGGAAGGCAGACAAGGGATGAGTCCAGAGCACCTGTGTATCTGTACGTGCCCTTGGCCTCTAACATCTCTAAGAGGGAGTGGAGGACACCAGAGGTGATTGCCCCTGTTTTGGAGGTGGCTGTGCAGATTTCATCTTGGTCAAGGGCTGTGCTCAGGGGCATAAGTGGGGCTAAATTCCAGGCACTTCACTGCAAATGTTGATGTAGTTCCCAGGGCTGCATCATCTTAGAGTTTATTTTAGGCAAATGATTGCCTTTTAGGTCATTCTCAACCGTTTAAGTATCCTTGGCAGGAGAACGTATCTGCATGGGCCAAGGCTCTTTGAGTTGGGAGCAAGGCATATTTTCCCACCCAATCTCCATGCACCTGGGCCCTGTGGTTTTATTGGCACCTCATTTGGAAAGTTCCTGGCTTTTGGTAGGAGAGGGGAAAGAGAAGTTTGGCAGCATCCTGTTCCAGGGCCTGGAGTTTTAATGTGTGGTTAGACTGTTTATTGATTAATTGGTTTTCAAGAGGGAAACCTATTCTTTCAGGATGTAGGGTCTCTAGGAGAAAAATAATTTTCAAACAAGTGGTGGAGATGTTGGAGAACATTCTAGTAACTTCTATCATTCCATAGCTGAGGAATCTGAAGCCCTAAAGGGGGAAAAGACTTGAGAAAGTTTCACCAAGTTCACCATTTCTCTGGGCAGAATTGGACTGCAGGTTGAAGACTGGACATTTTCCCCTAGGGCCACATTTCCCCAAGGCATTGAGAGGTCTTAAGAGGCGCAAGGGCTCCATGGTCAAATAAATGTAGCAACTGTTGATCGAACATTCCCTAAATGCAGGACTCCTCAGAGCCTTTACTCTGCTAATAAGTGCAGGTTAAGGTAGGCAGTGATTCCTGAACTTATTTGGCGACTGAACTTATTTTAAGGAGATGCTCACAGGACTAACGTCTCTTGAAAAATTCCTTGAGAGATTTTCTAAAGTTTCTGGAGACCCCATGTGCCTGAAAGAATATGTTTCCCTCTTGAAAACCAATTAATCAATAAATGTTGGGAAGTCAGATGAACTCTGACTTGATAGATTGAAGTCAGATGGACTTATTTATATTAACTTGATATATATATGTATATATAATATGTAAAATATATATCAGGTGCCATATTGCATACATATATAAATACATTTAAATAAAATATATCAACCTGATATAAGTGCATATTTATGTCTGTGTCTATATATTATAATCTCTCACTGGCCATTAGAGCTTTAGCTCAACCAGTGTTGTTATGCTTTAATCCAGAGCAAAGAACTCTGGGTCCGTGTGCAATTTCTGGCTGGCTTCTGGAAGCTGGGGTAGCTTCACCATTGATAACTGCTCCAGGAGCACAGGGTCTCTGATCGGGAACCGCCAGATACGGGGATGGGCAGCCCTTCCCCAGCTCTGATAGTCCGTGTTTGCTGCCTCTGAGGGATCAGTAAGAAACCAGCTGCTCAGCCCATAACTCAGATCAGCCACCGTATAAACGCCAGAAAATAATTGGCCTCTTAATTGCTACCGATGCCACGTCTTGAACCAGGTTCGGAGTGTGGGGAGGGTGCCCTGTGTAGGCCCTGGGAGGATAATTTGAGAATTCCCTTGCTTGTCCCTGCTTTGTGGTTGCCGGGCACCTGGCAAGTGTGTTGGGTTGTTTGCTTTGGGTAACTATGGCAGCTCCTTTTAATTGCCACCAAATAATTTCAGCTCGGTCTCAGCGCTGGTTGTTTTGCTGCCTTGCCCGGAAGAATGCCTGCCCCTTTGTAAGGGCCGGGTGGCTGGAAGCTTCGCAGAAGCAGGCCGACGCTATTTAATGTTTTTCTTCCCATTTAATGAGTGTTGAGTAAAACTTTTGAGTTTAGGGTATTTATGTGGCACAAAACTTAAACCGCTCGCTGTGTTTGGGGACTCGGGCTAGATGTTTTTCACACATCTCTTGTGACATGGTGAAGACTGCCTTTGTGTTAAACTCCGGTCGCTGTCAACTTCCTTTTGAAGTGCCCTCTGCTGTATTTTCGGGGGGCAGGAGTGGGAAAGGAGTGAGATGAGGGGAGTTGGGGCAGAATGAGGGGATGCCATGCAGGGCCATCACCCTCGGTGGGACTTTCTAGAAAAGGGAATCACGTGGCCTAGAGCTGGGAAGGGAGATTTGAATCATCTGCTGTTCCCTTTGCTCCTCTGACGTTAGAATGATAAGAGGCCCTGAACCTTTGACCCCTGGCTTCGGGTCTGTAAATGTCCCGCCGTTCCCAGGGAGAGGAAGCCTTGTTAGACTGGAAGCCTGATGTTGGATTAGAGCAGTTTTGCAGTCACTGCCATCACGTGTGTGTCTGTTCACGCACCAGCTGGAGTCAGTCACGGCGCCAGGTGCTGGAGATTGGGGACATAGTCCCTACTCGTGGGGAGGTAGAGTTGTGCAGAACATGTAATGAAAGTACGACTTGACGTGTGCCAAGAGGAAAGCACGCAGAGTTGGAGGGGTTCATCTGGGGAGGGTACTGGGGGACGTGAGGCCTGGGCAGGGGCTGGAAGGACAAGTCACATCCACCAGGCAGGGAGCAGCACGTGCAAAGGCCTTGAGGGGCCACCCAGCCTGTGAGTTTGGAGAGTGCCCAGAGGGGACAAAGGCTGGTGGCAGTGGGGTGGAGGTGGGATGGGAAACTTGTACTTTATCGAGGGGGGAGGGGACCTTCACAGGGAATGTCACCATTGAGCTGGGAAGAGAGCAGCGTTTTCCAGGCAGAGGATGGGGTCTGTGCACAGAAAGCATGGCCGACTGAAAGGGCAGGAGGTGTCCCGGGGAGCGTGGCAGGCCCTGGGTGGCACATCCAGCCTGGTCGGGGTGTGCTCGGCCGAATGAGAGAGGGGAGCTGCGTCGTCTTCTACTCCACGCTCACTCGCCATGCTCAGCGCTGAGCACCTGTCTTTGCAGACTGCACCCCTCTTTGCGGGTGCCTCCGTGGACAGTTAGATTTGAATGACCTGTGGGCCTGTGGCAGGGGCTGAAGTGTTCCCTTGTGTCAGTGCCCCGTGTCCTCTGACGTGCGGGGATTGGCGACACCCCCGTGATGCTTGAGCACGTGTCCGCAGGGCCCGCCGACCGCTCCCTGCCCTTGACCTGCCGCAGAGCGAGCCAGTACGGATCACACGGATGCAGCGTCGACACCCAGTCTTGTCTCGGCTCCGCACGACGACAGTGTTCTGCCGGCTCCCCGAAGGCCGCACGGTCATCCCAGGCAGCTGTTCGGTGGTAATTAGTCACCCCAAGCCTTACAGGTTCAATGACTCATTGTCTTAAATTTTAATAAGTACAGAAAAACAGAGTGCTGATTTATTAAAAATTAATCCTCCTAAGAGGTAGCTTCGGCAGAGGGGCTCGGAAGGAAGGAAAGCAAAGGGAGTGCGCCAAGGAGCAGGGACCGTGTCCTTCCCGGGCCGTCTGCTGCTGGGCACAGCAGGGCACAGCAGGGCACAGCCTGGGCCCCCCACGTTGTCAAGGTCGGATTTGAAGAAGAAGATGGCAGCTCTGCACAGATTCCCTCCTTTTATTCTTCCTTTTCCTTTCCCCTTTTCCTTCCTCTTCTTCCCACTCCTTTCTGTATGAGTTTCCTAGGGCTTCCGGAACAAGTGTTGCTTCAGCTACAGAAATGCATGTCTCACCAGAGCCCAAAGCCCAAGGTCAAGGTGTAAGTAGGGCCGGTTCTGAGCGCTGCGAGGGAGATCTGTGCCACGCCTCCCCCCCAGCTTCCAGTGGTTTGCCGGCCACCTTTGGCGCTACTTGGCTTGTGGACACATCACTCCAGTCTCTGCTTTCATCTCTATAGGGCCGTCTCCGTGTGCGCATGGCTGTGTCCGTATTTCCCGCTTTTATAAGGACACCAATCACATTGGGTTAGGGTCCTTCCACATTCCTGGATGGCTTCTTCTTAACTTAATTACATCTACAGCAACCCCATTTCCTAATGAGGTCACACTCTAAGTAAGGTACTGGGGGTTAGGATTGCAACATAGCAATTTTAGGGGGACACAGTGCAGCCTGTGACTTCTTTCCCTCTCCCCTCCTCTTCCCTCCCCCACCCCCCTGCCTTTCCTGACACCCTCCTGTTCTCTTGCTCACTCTGTTCCCCCTGACTTTTCATCTTGTGCTGTGTCTCTCTGTTGCCACCTCCCCTGCCTAGCCCTCTGGGCTTCCCATCATTATCGAGGTCCCAGCCACCCACCAGAGAGGGATGGATGCCTCCCCGGGTGCTGGCACCTACGGGGACTCACTTCCCTGCCTTCTGCACTGGTGAGGGTTGTGCCCACGTGAGCCCAGAACGTCTCACCTTGCAGTCTCTGGACTGCCCTGCCGTTCTCAGACAGAATTTTTCTTCTGGAAGGTTGAAGAAGTCCCCTGTCCAGGGTTCAGTTCCAAGCAGGGGTATGTGCGTGCAGACGGGCAAGGAAAGAGGTATCTATGTGAGTCTGCATACACGAGGGACAATTCCCTTCTCTCGATCAAGAAATAACTCCAGCACAGGGCAGGGACATCCCCAGAATGAGCCTTATCATTTAAAGCACTTCCTTCTCAAAGGCAATCAATTTAGGCGAAGTGCAGAGCCAGCCGAGTTGAAATTCAACAAGAGGGGAATGTTGGCCCCCAAAGCATTATGGGCCATTAAGTCTGTAATGTGGCAGAGGCCTCTGGGTAGCCGGCGTTCCTTCCTTCTTGTTAATTGCAGGATGCTGCCACAGCGCTGTCCTGCTATGCTTGTGTCAGACCCGCGCACACTCGGGCACATTCTCCCAGTGTCGCACCCTTCCTCGGGCACCTCTGTCAAGAACAGAGGCTGGTGAGTAGGCAGGTGCCTCCCCCTTGGATCCCGGGGGGGCCGTGGGGTCCCTCCCGCCACAGGTCTCAGGATTAAGCACCTGCAGTGGCCACAGCAGCACACGTGCCTTTCCGTGCTTGCGGTTTGGGGGACCCCAGGCCTGGGTCCCTCTGCTCTCTCCCTTCTGCCAGGACCTGGCCTGCTCTGTCCAAGGGTGGCCTGTTTCCAGCTAGAGTGTCAAGCCGCATTGAGCGGGGAGGGGAGGGGCTGGACACTCCAGCACTGCGTGTGTAGGGGTGGGGGTGGCGGGCAGGGTGCGTGGGGCCTTCGTCTGACTAGGACCCATAGTTCTGAAATGACTTGGAAAAAAATTCGATCTTGGGGAATTTCCAGCCTGAGTAAAACCTGGAGACCTCTCAGGGTTTTGAGAAAGCCACCCGCCGATCAAGCCAGTCACCAGTTCCTGTCTCTGAAATCTCCCTCTCCTCAGCCTCTCGTCTAGGTCCTAGTCACCCGCCACTCCAGGGTTTTGCCCGTCCTCCGCTTACTCTGCCCCTCCCTGAACACTGCCTTCACGTGGGTATGCCGGCATCGGAATTTGCAGAGTGTTCTCTCACCTGGCCTTCCAGCCCCTTCCTGGTCCAGTCCAGCCGCTTTCCATCTTCGTCTCTGTCGGTTCAGCAGTGTGACCCGCTGCCCCAGCCCCCTGGCTGCCCGTGGCCCTGGCCAGCACGTCTGCTGTGCCCAGTCCAGAGTGTGCCCTCAACTAGCCCAACTGGACCCACCCTCCAACCCCAGTTCTGTTCCTTCAGCCTCTCTATTAGCCAAACGGGACGCCCCCTTCTCTGCCATTTATTTGACACTTTCTGGGTTCTTAGATTGGAACACTCAGTACAGAATAGGTTACCCGAATATCTTCTACTTTGGTCACTGCTAAGGTACCTCTATCTTGTCTGCTTGCGTGTTTTATTTGGTTCAGTTTAACAAATATATATACACATTCAATAAATACATTCTGGACTCACAAGGGCTGTATCTCCTTGGTTGACATTTTGGGGCATGGGGTGGGGAGTTGAGTGAGGAAGGAAGGAAAGAAGTAACCTGGAGACAGAAAAGTAGCGTTGTCTTAGAAGTAGAGGCAGAATAGAGGGGCAGGTGGGGCCAGAACATAGTTACATCCATTTCTCCGAGAAAGTGTGCAAGAAAGAGGAGAGCCGGTTCTTCCACTGGGCATGGGCCGTCCTCGTTAGCTGGAAGGGTGAGACAGGAGGCACCTCCCACATTGCTCCCCTGGGGACAGTCTTTGGAGCCCTGAGAGTTCCTGGTAGGCCACTCTGTTCCTGTCCCTTCCTATTTGCCCTGAGATGGGTCCAGCAGGCAGCCTGCAGAACCTCCTGCTTCAGCTTGGCAGGAAGACATCTGACCTTGCCAAGACGTCCTCAGTCCTGAGTTGAAAACAGTCCCTCTCCATCATCGGATATGACAGAGCCCCGTGAACCGTGCCCACCTGGCGCGAGATACCGTATGTGAAAGCGTGCGCTAAGTGGTGTGGCTTCCTTGCTTCCCGCTGACGACATCCATCCGATACCTGCCCTGGGAAATGCCACTCTGTCCTAGACCACGCGAATGTTCCTCAAGGGCAGAGAAAAAATATTTTTGTGATGAAACCACTAAGAGTAAGTTAGGCATTGCATACTATTATCCTTTTCGTTACTGTCATAGTTCTGTGTAACATGATGAGATGACTTATTCTGAAAATCTAAATTAAAGCACAGAGGAGGCATTTTGTTTAGACAAGAGCCAGCCCAGGCACCCCTTTCAAAGGCAGAGACGCTCCAGAGCTTTTTTCCTGGAATCGGGGAAAGTGAGGGAAATCCCTGCCTGGGTTTCTGCAGAAGCTGCTTTTGGTTTTTGTTTTTTACCATGAAATATTAATAAGTTGCTCATGATGTCAAACTGTTGCACTTAAGCGTCCCGGGGCAGATGAAGGATGGGTCAGGGGAGGAAGGATCCTGCTGAACACCAGGCCTAGTGCTGGTGGCTCTGCATCCGTAATTCAGGCCTTTCCCAAAGCCCGTGGGGGTCGCGTGGGGTCGGGTGGGGTTCTTCCGTTTACAGAGGCCACGAGCTTAGGCAGCTAGTCCTAGGTGTCCTGTAGGTGGTGGAGCTGGGGCGACACTCCTAACCTGCATGGCCCTCCTTTCCTGAATTACAGCCGCCCCCCACCTTTGTGGGGTTAAAGCAGCCCGGAAACCCCAGCTATCCTTAGTGCATCCGTTTCACTGAGACCTGAAAATGCCAAAGAACGTGAAGCTTTATGTTGATGCTTTTAGAGAAGGTTCGCTCAGCTAAGAGCCCTGTAGAAGGTTTCCAAAGTCTATTAGGCGGCAAATGCTTTCATGGCTTTGGAATCATAAGGTTGATTTGAAAAATTGGCACCTAATGGCTTACAACTGGAATAAATTTCCTGAAATTGGACCTCGGAGGGAGACTCGGGTGCACGCACGGCGGCCTCGCCCCGGCCGAGCGCACACCGCACTCGGCGATGGGCGTAGCTCACCGCGGCCATCAGGAACCTGAGTCCCCTCTAATTAGGGGAGAGGCCTTGTCACTCTTCATTTCTCAGTTTGGACCCAACATTTGGCGGCAGCGACTGTGGGGAGGCTTCTGACTGGAATTTCTCCCCACTGGCCTTTAAAAGGCCAGGGCCTGAGAATTCCTGAAAAATTAATGGGGTCTCTGTGGGTTCTTTGCGCTTGCCGGTAAGCGGGCCTCTCCCGGGCCCACCGTGGCTCCCTGGCATAATAGCTGCGCAGCAGCTGGTCTTTTGTATGCAAATATGACCTAAAGAAGTATGGGCGGCAGCCGTCCATTGTTGCCCGAGACTGCGATTTCAAACAGACACGGGCTTTTAAAATATTCCAGACTGATATTGAAAATGTCAGCAGCAGGTTTCTCTCCCTAACTTCTGCCCAGCTCTCTTTTCCTCTCTCCCTCCCCTGGCCACCCACGCCACCATAAAATATAATCAAAAAGCTAGTAAATAATTTAAAAGAATTGCCTCAAAGGATTTGCAGACTAGAAAGAGACTCCCTTCTCTGGTTTAAGTTGGGAGAAACTGTTTTCATTTTTTCCCCCAAGATATTTAAAATATTCAGGAGTGTCCCGCAGGGTCTCGAACTCATAAGTGTCTGCATTTTTCTCACTATACTCTCATCCCCTCTTTTCTTTATTGATATTTTTTTTTTTTTTTTAAGATTGCTGTTGGCAACATTTAGGTCCAACTTTCAAATGAAAATCATATTTCAGACACTGGTCTCAAGTCACACCAACTTAAGGTCTGTTTCGTTCATCTCAGTTCTGGGCCCCGGTTCTTTAGTTTAACAAGAGGGTGGAGTGAATGTTGACCACTGTGATTTTTCATCCTATTAACTCTCTGCAGAGGGGTCCCTTACCTTGTGAGCAGAAGACAGTGATGTCTTATGTGTGGCGTCACTGCGCATCTTCTTCCAGAAACTTAATCAGGCCCTCCCTGCTCACCTTGAGCAGGGAGGGAGGTGGTCAGGCATCTGGGTAGCCAGAAGCTTGGACTGGGATGAGGGTGCAGACTGGAAAAAAACCTCCTATCCACCCGATCCCAGCCCCTGAAATAGGCACTGCCCCTCCTGGAAGAGCTCTCAAGCAGGTATGCTTTTCTGGGCCTCCCAGCAATCTTGGGGCCAGGAGTCTGGCTGGCCAGGTGGAGAGGACTGTATATGGGACACAATGGGCTCTTGATAAATATTGGGTGGATGGAAGGAAAGAAGTGTGAATGGATGGATGCATGAAAGGAAAGGGGGAAAGGAAGGACAGATACATGGACAGAAGGATAGATAAGGATGGATGGACAGATGGATGAGAGGAATGGCAGACAGATGGAAGCATAGATGGACAATTGGTAGATGGACACATGGACAGATGGAGGGGTGGATGGATGGACGGGCAGATGGGTGGATGAAAGGAGGGAAGGACAGATGAAAGATGGCTAGATGGGTGGATGGGCTGACGGATGAATGGATGGAAGGAAGGATAGAGAGATGGTAGATACTTGGTTTACCTTTTAGTATTTACACTCTTTATGCTGAACCCACCCAGAGGGTATTCCTTGGACTTGCTCCTGAAAGTGGGCAGGGGTGATCTAGAACACTGGTGCCAGGGAATCCTGACAATGTCCTGTCCTCCTTAAATACAACAGATGCTGCTGCTGGCTGACCTTCTAAGAAGGTCATTCCCATAGCTTTCCTCTTCCTTTAAAAGCCTGTCGTTATACTCACACAGCCCACCCCCACCCCTGTTGGCATTGCCCCTTTCCTCTGTGAGGGACCTGCACGTGGACACTCTCTGGCCCATGGTTGAGGTGTCTGGCAGTCCTCTGCCAAGGAGCCAGATGTATCCTCTCTGGGTCCAGCCAACAGAGGTCACCTCCTTGGCACTGTGGTCTGTCAACTAAAGCAGCTGCCTCAGGCCCGGGAGTGTGAAGCCTGGTGGGTGAGAGGCAGGCTCTAGAGTCACGTGGAGGTGCGTTTGGATCCCCGGTGCCGCCACTTACTATCTGTGTGACCTCTCACCGTCTCCGGGTCCTCACCTGTACGATGAGGGCAGAGAGTCTCTACGTGAGGGTACTGTGAGAATTAAATGCTATGATGCACGGGGTCCTTAGGAGCACGCAGTGGCCGGCACGTTGCACTTAAATGCCGTACGTGTAACATTCGTTGTTGCTGGTGAGAGTGGAGGCACTGACATTCCCAAGGAGGAGATGGGAAGAATCTTGCCAAAGTGCCTTGATGAGCTGTCATCGGTGCTGGGGGGACGCAATCTGGTTCGGCACAGTGGCTGCCCCAGAACACGGGTCTGTCGGGCCTCATCAGGGCGTCCCGTGTTATCTGTTGCCGTTTCTGTAAAGAACAGCCGAGGATGGTGACACCGGGGAGGTTCTGTAGGAAGCCCGAGAGGAGCCCTCCCCTGACCTCTGTCCTTGAGACTCCCCCTCTCCTTTTGTTCTTGTAAACGGCCGTCTGACTGTTTCTCCCCCCTTGAGAGCAGAGGCCCTGAACCCTCCACTAGCATTCGGTTCGCATGTCCCCCTGGGCCGAGACCCCAGCTCGGCTGCCTGAGACCAGCTCGCACCTCCTGCCGCTTTCAAGTTGGTAACAGCCTCGGGGGAGCCTCGGGGGACGGCGGCCGGCTCCAGGAGCCTCTTTGAGCTCTGAAATCCAGAACAGCCCTGGCCTCAGCAGCTCTGAGGAGCCTTCCAGAAAAACAGAAGTTCTGGACTTCTGCCTTGTCTCCTAACTCTTGTTCTTTTCTGTTTTAAAGCCCGTAAGAAGGGAGGTGTGAAGTCCATGATCTGTAAGCATAAAGGATTTTTAAACTAAACAAGAAAACCAATTATTTTTCTAACTGCTTTAGTCCTTCAAATCTTTCACTGTAATGGAGATTTAGAACCCATCACAGTCGGGCTATTATTTCTGTGTAAACAGTGTCATGCCCTATTGCACCAAGCAAACAGTCAATTTTTTCCATTACACTTAGACACAGATGACGAGGGTGCTGAGTCGATGGTCTCTCGAGTCGTCTTTTGGTTGATGGGGGAGCGCGAGACCGTGGTCGGAGGTGAGGAAGGGGTTAAGGCTTACGGGAGATTTCGGTCCTTACCCAGAGGTCACCTCTTTGGCTCCGGAGCTATATTAATCTTCAGTTCCCGGCTTGTGAACCTCCCCCACCCAGAGCAGGGGAGCTGGGGGACAGGGAATGCCAGGGCCAAAATGAGAGAGGCAGGAGCTCATGGCATTCTTTGAACGGGTGGGATGTGGCGCTTGTCCCGTGTCCCCATCTTCAGATTCTCCTTTCTTCCAGATGGTTCTGCTCCCGGATCTTCTAAAGTGCACATCTGATGTTGCATTCCTTTGCTTGTGGTCCTGGGATGAAATCCAGACGGCTGAGTGTCCGCGGGCTCCTGTCCTGTGGTGCTCACCTGGACTTCTTTGCTTCTCCAGCGCTGACTCGTTTGCGGCTCCCTGACGATGCTGTGTTGTGTTGTGCCCTCTGTCTGGAACATTCTTCCCGCCTCTCCCCTTTCTCTGGCCTAATGCCTTTTCGTCCCCCAGGTCCCCGCTTAGATAATGCCACTTCCTCCAGGAAGCTCTCCTTCACCCCAAGGCTGGGTGCATGCCTATCCCATGCTGCCCTGTGGTTCCTCCCCTTCTAGCACACACTGATCTGTCTTGTCACCCCGATCTGCCTTCTCTAGTGAAGTAGATGCTCCTTGAAAGCAGCCATTGCATCCTTGTCAACTTTGTACCCCCGGTGCCCACCACAGTTTTGGCATGTTGTACCTTCTTATTGAACATCTGTAGAATGAATACGTGAGTCCCCAAACCCGGCTGGGGAAATAGGGCGGCAGAATAGTGGACTGCGGGCACCAGGGTGGCATCGGCCTTGCTGCCTGCAGCAGGGATGGAGACGACAGTGTTCCCAGCAGCCAGCAGCTCCTGCGGGCAGAGGGCGATAGAGCAACGAGGGGAAGAATGCTGGACGCTGGGGCCAGCCTGCCTTGGGCAAGTCACTTAAACGCCCTGTGCCTCAGTTCCCTTATCTGCACAATGGTGTTAATATTAATAATAGTATCTACTTCATAGGACCGTTATGAAGGCTGAGTTGACGGCCCACGTAAAGCGGGTGGTGCCTGGTCCAGCATGGCCACCGTGGACGGGTGGCTCTTGTCGTTCTCCTTATGGTTCTTCTCTCTTGGTTCTGCCCAAGCTCACTGCCAGCCCCCCAGAAGGCCTTGCTTGCAGCAGAGGTTGGGGACCACATGGGATATGTCTGCACACAGCAGCGGCCACATGGCTGGCCCTCTGGGTGGCTGCTTCCGGGGCCCTCACTCATGCTGCCTGCTTGGCCTCTGAGGCACTGCAGTTTGTGCCTTCCTCGGTGACCTTTAGCTCGGTCCCGGGCTTCTTGAATCAAGCTGGCTCTGCTAATAGACACAGCCGGTCAACCCGAGGCATTTATGAGGCACCTTCTGTGTACAAGCGCAGTACTCACGGGTGACCTATGGCTCATAAGTGCCTTAAAGAGTACATTTGCCCTGCTCCCTGAACCCACGAGGTAGGCCAGGCTGGTATTATGATTCTTGTTTTTTCCAGGTGAAGCGATTGAGCCAGCGAGTAGCTCGAGGCCAAGGCGTACAGCTGTGGGCCCCCAGCCCGGGGCCTGCTGTTGAATGTTTTTGTTTCTCATGTCCAGACAAGTACCCTCTCGCCCTTGACTCTGCGGTGGGCTCAGGATCCACTCACGCCCCAGAGCGTGGGCTTCCAGAAGGCCACTGGTGTCTGGAGGAGAGGAGCCGGGAAGTATCTGCAGCCACAGAATGCCCGGTCCCTTTCCCATTTGGAAGCTCAAAGGCTTCCGTCCTGAGGGGCTCGTCCTCCAGTCTTGAGCAGCAGAGGGGATGGGGACAGGAGAGCCGTGGGAGGCGTGGGTGAGGGACTGGGAAGGCTTCGGAGTTGCTGCCGGCTCCTGCCTGTGGGTGGGTCTTGCTTCTAGCCGGGTTGAGAGCTGACATGATGGATTCCCACAAAAGACAAATTAGAAGGGGATTATCATCTCACAGAAGAAGGCTTTTAAAATATACTCGGGGGTGTTCAGAGTGAGCGTTGGCGCACAGGAGGCTTGGCAGGCGCACCTGCGCTCGTTCCAGGGCCTGACCTCCGCGTGGCGGGGGCAGCGTGAGCCCAGGGACTGTGACCTTGTTTGCTTCCCCTAATGGCCAGGCCAGGGAGAGGCCCTGCAGATCCCGTTAGGGAAGGAATGGGGATTGGGGGTCCCCAGATGCTAGTAACCCGGCCACAATACGCAGGGGGAGGGGAGATGCCTCTGGCCCCTAACTGAAGGTGACGGGCGGGGCGTGGGGTCACTCTGCCTTGGGGATTGGGACCTTCTTCAGGGGCCAGGGTTTGAATCCTAGCTCTGCCACCTCGTGGCCTCGTGACCTTGAGCGAAGTCCCTTAATCTTTCTGAGCTTTATTTTGCACATCTGTAAAATGGAAATAATAATAGCAATAGTAATAATAACATGGGTCGTTGTGAGGTTGAAATGAGGCAACGAATGTGAACGGTTTAGTGCGGGTCCTGGTGCCTGGTAAACCCTGTGTGGCCACGGTGGGGGTGGCTGTTGTTACTTGTCCCCCGACACGGTACTGCCTTGTACCCTGCAGCAAGTTCTGCTTTCGTGAACCCTTTCACGGGCGCCATCCATCAAGCTCCTTCCCTTCAACTGTCCTTTGAAGCTAACCAGCGGCTCGCCTTCCCTTCCCAGAGGCCCAGGGCTGCCTGCCCGGGGATTTGCCCGTGTATTTTGTCTGTAATGCATAATATATGTGCGTGTGTGAGTATGTGTGCGTAGGTCCCCCCCACACGGATGTATATATAACTCATTCCCCAAAGAGAGATTTATTTCAAGGCACAAATGCTTCTGGTTAGCTTCTGTGTGGATCCGATCCAGCCCCCAGCCGTTGCCATGAGTAGAATTCATTGACGGCAAAAGGAAATGAAAACAAACGTTCCTGACATGGGGCATTTCCGCTGGGGGGGCCTCTGGGAATTCTCCTCCTCTATTAAAATATCTACCAAATTGGACAGAGGAACTTGGCAGCCACAGCCTGGGCTCTTTAATTGTTTCTGTGGGGAGGGGAGGTGCAGAGGCTATGGGCTGGCCTCTCTTCCAGAACCTTCCTCTCACCCACCACCGATGTACAGGAGGAAGGGGACGTTTGAGAATGGAGGCTGTCTGGGTGCTCCTGGAATCCAGCTGTGCCCCCCACATCTGGGCAGATGCCCAGGGATGGTGAGGGGAGAGCGCCTTCCGCCTGGCCCTCTGGAAGCAGCTCTTTGTGAAGTTCGCCGGGGAGGTGGCAGGGAGCTCACATTCCTGAGATGGTCTGAGGCCTTCCGCTCAGCCCCGGCCGACGGAATACGACTGTGGTTTTGATCACAACCAGCTGATGGGAGCTGACCCAGACTTATATTATGATTTGGCTGTTTTTTGGGTTTTGTTTTTCCTTCCCCCTCCTCTTCCTTATGGAAGATTTCTTTCTTTCTTTTTTTTAATTGAATGAATTTGCTTCAGGGGACAGAGTTCAGGACAGACGCAGATGATGAGATACAGGGACTCTCACGCAAAGGTGGGGGTATTTGCTGATCTGTAGTATCCAGGTCTGTTTCCTCCCTCTCTCCCCTTAAAAATGGGCCACAATTGTGTTTCCTGAGGCTCCTAGATGTGTCCCAGTGTGCGTGGCAGTGGGTTTACTGGTGCTAGAGGTGTTCATTTATTCACCTTCTCATCCGGTCCTCTGCAAGGTGGTTATAACCATCCTCATCGTACGCATCGGAAAGCTAAGTCTCCGGGAAGTCACCTGTCCCCCACAAAGTGACGAGGCTGGGAAGAGGCAGAGCTGCTCAGCTCAGGCAGGTCAGCTCCGAGGAGGTTTCTCCGCCTTGGCACTACTGAGCTGTGGGCCAGCGATGGCTGTGGACACTGTCCTGGGCCCTGCAGGAAGTTTCACAGCGTCCCTGGCCCCTACCCACTAGGTGCCGATGCCACCCCACTCCCCAGTCATGGCGATCAAACACGTCTTCAGACATTGCCAGAGTCCCCTGGGAAGCAAAATTGCTCCTGGGTGAGAACCACAGCTTGAAACCCACGTGCCTTCTTCTACCCAGTGTCACTCTATGTGGGAATACAGCCCTGCGTACTCCTGAATACTCAGGGGGCCCGTGGACGTCTGAGGTGCTTGATCTAAACTTGCCTTCACATAGTCAATAAACACACAATGATTGTATTGCGTGTCTCCTGTGCATGAGGCACTTGAAGATGTGGGGGCTAAGCGTGAAACCCCAGGCAGGAGCGGTCGGTGTCCAGGAGCTGAAGGGTTTTCCAGAAACACGGGGGAAAAGCTCCCTGTTCTCCCAGAGCGTCCACGTGGGCGGGACACTCACAGTCTGGTTGGCTCACAGATGCTCACTTTCCGTTCCCGGGTGCGCAGGTGGGGCAAGTGGGGGCCCCAAGGACACAGGCACGCACACGGGAGTAGAGAGAATCAAACTCCAGTGATGTCTGCGGGGCTTCTGGTCATTCCTCATCAGGACCTGATAGGCAACATACTGTCACCTGCAGTAACCCTCCCCCTTCACTTTGTCTGAGGGCCTGCATGCATCTCATTTCTGAAAACCCAGTGACGTTTTTTTTCTTAATCCCCCACTGTTTTTGAAAATTTGCCTTTAAAATAAACACATGGGGAAAAGCTCCTGGGCCTTTGCCCTTGTAGTTTCAATTAATTGGTGCCAAAAATATCTGCCAGTGTCACCGTGACCCCATATCTCAGGGTATGTCAGACCCCTGGAGGGACTAGGATTCCTTGGGAGTCATTTCCGAGGACCTCCAGAGAGGAGCTCGTGGAAAAAAGTGTTGTCTGTGTGTGCGCGTGCACGGATGCTTGTGTACACATACACACACACACACACACACACACGCACGAAAAGAACATCAGGTTGCTCATTTTCTCCCTTAAAAACTCCAGGAATGCATTTCAGACTCCTCCTGTCTGCCAGTCTCCCGTCCTCCCCCAGAAATCCTTGGTTAAGTTTTAGGACTCAACAACAGCAGCAAAGAACAAAGCCACGGACAATCTCCCCCGACAATGTCAGCTGCAAACTGAAGATCTGAATAGCCTTTAAAATTGTTTTATTGTTGTCAGCGCTGCAGAATGGTGTGTAATCTTTGTGTTCGGGAGAATCTTTAATTGGCACAAAAGGGCAGTTTAGCCGGCATCTTGTAGGAGGTTTGTCATGCAAACGGTTAGTGCCTGCCACTCACTACGTGTAGGGCTATCCAAGCTGATTTACATCAACAGCTCCCTCTGGTTAATAGCCTTGTATGTTTCCTGGGGGGGTCTCTGAGCAGAAGTCAAGGGAGGATGAGGCTCCCCTCCCCTCCTCTGCATCCTCACTGCCTTCCAGCCGTTAGGGACCTCCTGCCACCTTCCTCTGAGCCCCATGGGATGGGGTGGGTAGGATGGGGGGGGCGTGCAGGATGGGGCCCTCCCACAGCTGGAAGCCGTCAGCTATTGGACTACCTGAAGCAGTTAAGAGTAGGTGATCTAGGGTGGCCTACCTGGGTTCAAATCCCAAGCAAGAAGCTGTCCCCTTGCTTCCTGTATTAATTAGGGTAATGCTAGCTGCTGAAATAACTAAGCCCTCAGATTTCAATGCCTAACACAACAGAAGTTTATTTCTTGCTCACTTAACATTCCAGTGCGGAGGTTCCTGGCTGGCTTTTCTTCTATGCTGTGATTTGAGGACCCAGGTTCCTTCCATCTTATGGCTTTGCCATCCCTTAGGGCCACAGAGTAGCTGAGTGGTGGGCACCCAACTAAGTAATTTAGATATATTATTAATATTTCATTTCATCCTCACAACAGCTCTTAGAAGATGCTGGTGTGAGAAAATTGAGATTCAGAGAGGTTAAGTCATTTGTCGGGGATCACATGGGAACGTCGTAGGTGTCCCAGAGCTAAGTAAGGGGAGATCTGGCTCTCCCCCAACACCCCCCATCCCCAGCTAAATCTGTCTCTTTCCCATTTAAAACTTGGAAGACAAGGTTATTTTTCCCCGTGGCCTTGTCCCCATGTGGCCAGCCACCCCTGCATTAGCAGGTCTTTGGTGTGGGGGCTTTGCTCATAGTGGGGGCGCAGGAATTCCACCAAACTGAGGCTGGCTTTAACTAGGGAAAGGCAGGGTAGGGTCAGGAGAAGAATCCTGGACCATTCCCTTGTTTGGTGCGGAGGTTGGCCTCATGTGGCCTTAGGGTGGGTGGGTGGGTGTGTGTGTGTGTGTGAACCTGTGCACACATGCGCTGGGGGGGTGAGGAAGCAGGGAGCTGTCTGTCTGTCTGAACTCTGGAGAGGTAAACACAGCATGTGAGCCCCACAGAAGGAGTCTCTTGACAAGCTGGGCTTTCTCCTGACACGACTGCCGGATAATGAATTCAGAGTCTGGCAGTTCCACCAAAAGCCGACTGCCAATGAAGCCCGGCTGCTCTAAACCCTTGACACTGCTGATCAGAAATGGGTTTTCTTTTGACACTCTGCCCTGCTCTGGAGATGGCCTTAACCAAACAACAGAGAAGTAGTTAACCGGAACTTGTCCCCAGGTGTCTCCTAGAATTCTCTTCCTCCTGCCCCCACTCCTGTAAGAAAAGCGACATTGATGTCTGCAGGGGAAGAGGGGATGGGGACCCCACCCCTAGCCCTGCAAAAGCTGCACACATTCCTGCAAAGCCTGCGAGTGCTCTCAGGGTGGCTTCTGCTTGTACCCTGAAACAGAGCCCACCCAAGGGGGGCAGACTCAGCCAGGGAGGGCCCCAGAGGAGGCTGGGTGCTGGGAGGGGTTGGCAAAAGGAACAGCCCCTGAAGACCTGAGGGCTCTTGGAGAATGCTTTCTTTTCTTAGGTGTTGAGGACTTGGCATCCCTGTCTCTTCTGGGTGATTCTTAGCAGAAATGTCGGGAATGTGTGGTGATCCTAAGTGGGAGGCATTTGAAGGCTTGAATGCGAGAAACAATCATGGCCTTGGTTTAGTCCACACGACCAAGCCCTCCCGCAGCCACCTGGAAGGTAGAGGGAGCCACAGCCATCCTCCCTTCTCCTCCCCGCAAGGATGCTGGCTGCAGCTCGGGGGTAGATTTTGCACGTAGAGAGCACAAGGCCTCAGAGCCTCTGCCCAGCCTGGTCCTGTGGACACTCGCCCACCAGAGAAGCTTTCAGGGGCGTCTCCTCACGCGTGTGCCACGCTGGACGAGGGTGATGGGCCCAGTGGCACGGGCCAGAAGCCAGTGCACAATCTATCCAGGTGGCCCCTCTTCAGCGCTGGGGAGCTTGGCCTCTGCTGATGAGAAGGAGCCGTTGGTTAGAATCAGCAAGTCAGAACAGATGGCACCTGGTGGCCCCCAGATTCTAGAATTCTCAGTGTCCTGGTGGCTCCTACGTACATTGTTTAAGCTGTTTTCCCAGTTCAGAAGCACAGGTTCAATCTCTGATGGAGAAGCCTTTATTTGTTACTTAATTCTTGTGTTTTGTTTCAAATTACAGGACTTTGAAGCCTTTAGGATCCACTGCCAAATATTTTAGTCTCTTTTCTCAAGAAAGCAAAGGCCACAGGTGTCTGAAACATGCATTATGCTATCTGCCCCCCAAAACCAAGTGAGACAGACAGATTACCACTGACGTCTTCCTGTTACATTCAAGGCCAGCGCTTAGGTCATTGGGTTTCTGAATTCTCGTGTTGAGCCAGAGATGTGACGAAGGCCACTGTGAGGTCCCACACTGCCCTGGGAGAAGCACAGAGTGGTTCTCAGAGTCGGAAGGAATTCAGGAATCCTGTACTAGATTTTCGTCCAAAGTAGCCTTGTATTTGGCCTTGGGCAAGAGACCAAGCCATGTGTTGCTTTCGGTATTGCTTCTTCCATTGCAGAAGTACAGATTGCTTCTCTTTAGAAAACAAGCAAGGACTCAACTACTAATTCTTTTGAGAGAGTAGCTGCTTGGTCTCTTTGCTACTGCATTTGTTCATTAATTGATTCATACAGTCATTGAGTGTCTGCTGTGTGCCAATGTCCTTGTAGGCACTAGGGATGTATCGGTAAATAAAATAGGCAGAAGCCCAGCCCTCGTGGATTTACATTCTGGCGAAGGGCTCCCAGCCGAACAAGTAGGTACAGTGGGTACCAGCAGAGGGTATGGGACATAGGGAACCACACCAGAGGGAAGGGGCAGGAGTGCTTTGGCAGGGTGGCATCTTCCAGCCCAGAGAGCCCTACGGAGTGACCGAGGAGTGCTGGGCTGCTGGGAGGTTGGGGGGCTGACAGCGGCAGGGATAAGGGGCGCTGTGAGATTAGTCCTCAAGCTATTTGGTGGGAATGGGGCTTTGAGTGTGAGGGAGAGGCAGCCCCTCCTCTGTCCTCCGTTGCGGATGTGGAATTGGGAAAAGGGTAGTTTTACTTGGAGCACATGTTCCTCCTGGGCCAATGAACTGTGACCTTTTGGTCTTAACTCTTCTTCTTTGGACTCGGTGATCCTGATTACAAGGTACTTTTCAGATTCGGTTTTGTTTTCTCATCCCTGCTTTGGGTAAAACGTTCCAAATACTCCATTTTTACATTTAAAGTTTAATCCCAAACAGTATTATATTTAATTATGGGTAATTCAACATTCTTTCAAAGAAGAGCGGGAAGGACACGTCAGAAGTATCAGGGTTAGAAATTTTGGTTCTTGGGTAAAGCAAAGCGTTGGCGAAAGGCTCGGGGCACATCTGCACTCACTGGAGCCAACTGAACTTTGGATTTTTGTTTGTTCTTTGTGGTGGGGTGTCACCTGGACAGCAAGGTCCCCAGGACCACATCCAAGCTGCCATTACCAGGCCCTATTCTGGGCTAGACAGGCACCTTGCCAAGCCTCCATCATCCATTGATCCTCCCTGATAGTTACGAGGAGTGGGAGTCTATTTTTTATGCTTGGGGAAACTGAGGCTTTTGAAGGTCAAGTAATGTGTCCAGCATCCGAACCCAGGTCAGAACAACTGAAATGCCAAAAATCCTTCCCTTGCACATTGCCAACTCAAGAAGCGCCAACATCCAGGAGAAAGAGCTGTTTCAAATATCAGCCCGGCATGGTTAGAATATAAAGAGTTAATCTTAGCATCTGTCTCGGTCACCATTAAAAACAAAAACAAACCCAAAATAAACAAACAAAAAAGGCATAACTGCCTGAATATTTTTTTAAGCCAATAAACAGGACCCCTGTTGTCATTAGCTGAGGTTCAGTCTCCAGCCAGCAGCATGAGCGTTTTGAAACTGGAGAAGAGACTTCTTGTCACCTTCGTCAGAGTGTCTGCCTTACCCTAAGCCCTTGAGTAATATATTCAGAATTTCAAGATGGGATCATGTGAGCAGGACTTAACAGGCCTACCTCTGCCTGTGCTTGGCTGGGTTTCAGACCTCAGCTGCAGAGACGACGAACTATAAATAGACAAGGGGAAGAGATTTAGCACAGAAATCCTGTGTTCTCAGAACTGCCACGTTCTACCTTGGGGGCCAAGCTTTCCTAGTGTTGGGGCTGTGAAGTTTGCGCTCGTAACTCAGCATGGGTTAGTTTTCTTGACAGCCCACACTCCAGCCACAGAACCACGGCTCCTTAATTGTTAGGTGAGCATCAGCAAGAAGGTGACTTTAGCCTTGGCTCCTACATATGACACAGATGCTTACAGAACTTTCTCCCGAGTGGTGCGCTAAGAGAAAGGAGTGGGCTTGTATGCCAGTGACCATTGGGATTTGAGGGCTGGCGATGACATTGATAGGGAAACCCACAGGGTTTCAGTGACTCAGGGTAAAGGGTGTAAAGAGCACAGGGCACTGGGGAAAGACCAGGTTCCTCTGGGTTCGTGACGATCGCTCACACCTTCCGTGGTCTCCCGAGGCTGTTAACCATTCTGGGTGCAAGGAAGTCTGGGTTTTCAGTGACAAGGTTTTACACTAAGTCTGCATTTCCCTGTAGTTAGAAGTTGCTGCTTCTCAGGTTGATTTCCTTGAGGGGACCCAAGAGCCGCAGCCAGCAGGGAATGTGCTTCGAAAGGATGTATCCGCTCTGCTGAAAAGCACGGAGCCAAAATAATCTGTAACCTATTTCACCCAAATAAATAAGTCAGCAAATAAGTCTGCTTTCATTGTATTGTCTTCTTCATAAATATCCTTTAAATTGAGGCTGAGTGACAAGATGTGCTTCTGCCACTAAAATGGTATCACTGATGATATTGAAAGAGCCTTTAAAATACCACAATTGTCATTGAAACTATACTTTGCTTTTTTTTTTTTTTTTTTGTCTCCCTCTCTCTCTCTTCTCCTTTGCTAGTAACTAGGTCTCTTTGGGAATTTTTAAAGTGACAATTGGTAGATTGTAGCTGACGATATTTCTTCCACATAACATTTCTGAATGCCACTCAACCCTGCCTTGATTGGCTCCGAGTGTCCCAAAGAAGAAAAATGTTTCATTTGAAAATGCAAAGTGTGTTGGAGGTCATTTGCTCCCCACCTTTTACCCCTTTGCACAAGGGGCAAGGGAAAGGCAGCAAAAGACAACAGTGGTGGGACTTGGCCTCAAAGGAGCTTAACTGCCATCAGCATCGATCCTATCGGCTCGAGTGCGGGGTGGTATATGCTTATTAGATTCTCAAATGTTATTCAGCTTGATTGCAGCTTTTATACAAAGGAGTTAAGACACGGGTGGGAAAGATAACAGAACTATAAATTGCAAGACAGGTTCTTATGAAATCAGTAAATTATTCATTTAATAGTTCACTCCTTGTTGATTTCATGTTGCTATGGCACCTCAAGATGGAGGCGAATCGGTCCGCCGGCCCGACCAGGGGCCCTTACACAGACGCACACATTCTGGTGGAAGGCAGATAATGCATTACGTACAACCTTCGGCCACATGATAAATTGCCTCTTTATCTGGCAAATTCCAAGGAGATCTGCTGGAGAGAACTGAAAGAGATCTCACAGTGGCTAACATTTCTTGGAAGAGACCCAGCCGTCTCAGGGTTTGAGTCAGAATCTGTTTAAGAACGCATTAAGAATGCATTGTCTTGGAGTGGCTTGCCTGTCTCCCGAGATTGTTGGAAACACCGTGGGCTCACAGTTGCTTTGGCGTCCATGCTACAGTAAATGCCTGACTTCAGTTGTTATTTTGATGGGCAAAGAAAACTGTCTGCCGACAGCCGTGCTGCTTCCGAAGCTCTTCCTAGCCTCACTGTTGTACCCGTTTCCAGTTTGATTTCTTCCTGCCTGGTAAATTGTTGTACTTAAGAAATAGAACGCTATGGCCAAGTCTGTCACTCACGTGCAATGGAGTTGGAGGGAGTTTGGGTGCCAGGGGAATTAGGAAACTTGATGTTGGTGTTGGCTGTGACATTGGTGGCCGTATGACCTTGGACAAATTCCTTCATCTATGGGGTCTCAGCATCCTGATCTGAAGCATGATTTGGGTGGTCCCTTCCTTTCCTAACCTCCTGAGACTTTGCCTGTAACGTGTATCGATTGCCTGTTCGTAGATGTTACGAGGACCTCTGAAGGCCACCTGAATGTGCCTGCATTTAAAAGTCAGGGCCAGACCCCCCAGATGCATTGGACTATGGGGACATTTTGTGTGAGTGAGACTATTAAGAATTTAGCAGTTCATTCTGACAGCTTGATAGATGGAGTGGTTTTGCATGGCATCCATGTAGGAATTGACTTAGAAAGGAAGCATTTTCTAAGACAGTCTGGCTTTGTGTGTATGTTAGGATAATTTTCCCCCCAATCAGATTTTAAAACTTTGCCCTGAAAGGCCAATAACAATAACCTAATCCAGTATCCTTGTATATTTGATTCCATTGATCACAATGTCTCTTCTTTTTTTTTTTTTTTTGAGACAGCGTCTCACTCTGTTGCCCGGGCTAGAGTGCCGTGGCATCAGCCTCGCTCACAGCAACCTCAAACTCCTGGGCTCAAGCGATCCTACTGCCTCAGCCTCCCAAGTAGCTGGGACTACAGGCATGTGCCGCCATGCCCGGCTAATTTTTTCTGTATATATTTTTAGTTGTCCATATAATTTCTTTCTATTTTTAGTAGAGACGGGGTCTCGCTCTTGCTCAGGCTGGTCTCGAACTCCTGAGCTCAAACGATCCACCCGCCTCGGCCTCCCAGAGTGCTAGGATTACAGGCGTGAGCCACCGCGCCCGGCCCACAATGTCTCTTAATTTCTGTTTTTGGCTTCTGTGACTTGATATAATAATAAATATTAATATTAGTATTAGTATTATGAGTTAAGTACTATTATTCCTATTGCATGAATTAGAGTCTAGTCAGGGGATAGAAACTATGCTGGGTTGATTCTCCAATATTAGGGTACATCCGAATCACCTAGGGGCTTTTTCAAACACAGATTACTGGGCCCCCCAAATTGACATTCTAACAGGTTTTCCAGTGATGACAATGCACCTGGTTTGGGGCCCACCCATTGAGAACCACTGTTGCAAGGTACCACGGAAGCAGCAACTGCAGGAAGCAGCCTCCACCCCTACCCTAACTGGGGCTGGCCAGGCTGGAATTACTAAAACTTAGATGTTTGGAGGAGGAGGGGCCTGACCTTGCAGGAGCGGGGTCTTGGCCTCTGGTGCTGGTGTCTCTGAGTGAGTGTTGCTGGTTCCACAAGTGTTGGGAGAAGCTGCAAACTGGATTCAGCTGCCGGTGTGGGAAGGCACTGTTACTGCCCGATGAAGCAGCATTGCTGGGGTGATGCTCAGAGGAACCACAGGCGACAGGAAGCAGATGGGAAGGAGCAAGACCCTTCCTCCTCCTCCTCCTCCTCCTCCTCCTCCTCTTCCTCCCCCCTCCCCTCCCCTTCCCTCCTCCTCCTCCTCCTCCTCCTCCTCCTCCTCCTCCTCCTCCTCCTCCTCCTCCTCCTTCCCCCTCTCCTCCTCCAGCCTTAGTGGCTCCCTCCAGCGCCCCCTGTTGGCAGACCTACCAGAGAGCCCGCAGCAAGGTGGAAATGTACGCAGTTTGCAGGGTCCTGGTTCTAGGCATGAAGCCAAGTATAACTGGGTAGGTTTGGAGCTGAGAGCCATGGTTTTACAGATGGGGAAACTGAGGCATTTTCCCAGAGTCTCTCACAGTAGGTGGGGATTTAGCCCCTGCATCAGTTTGCCTGTAGAGAGGCTGTTTTCTCTGACTCTTCTGCTTCCTCGTGATGCCTGTTCTTGGCGTTTGTTGGCAGTTGCTTCTCTCTTTCTGTCCCTGAGGTCAGTGGCCTTAGGGCTTCGTCCCCTGGCTCCTCTCCCTGCACCTCCACCTCCAGCATCACCTTTAGGTGAATGGGTCCATGTTTCTACCTCTACCTTGGACTGCTTCTTGGACTACACCAAGCTTTGAAGTCCAGTGATCTGGACATTCCCTCTGGGATGTTCTATAGATACCACAAGTATTTCTTCTCCTGACTTCAGTACTGTGGCTTCAAAACCTCCCTCTCTTGTGACTATTTTAGATTCTAAGTATGTTTTTTACTTGGACTGGCTCAGTGGCCTGCCTACTGCTTTCTTCCTATACTTCTCCTCTACCCAGTTTATCCAGTGAACTGAGGTTGGAGAAATGTTCCTTAAAAACAACTTTGCTGCTTGGAAACGCTGGCTAGTTCCCCATGGCCTCCTGAACGAAACTGAGGCCTCCCAGAAGCAGGTGTCTTTGTGGCTCGGTGGTTGGGCCTTCTATGTACGTGGCTTGTCTCCTTTCCCTGTTATAATTCAACTTCTCCAGCCCCCGTGGGCTATGAGTGGCTCTCCTGCCTTTTTCCATCCTCTCTCAGATTCCTTGTGGTTGTTCTAGTCATCCCCATGTCAGAAATGCCACCGTTTCCAGCTCCTCAGAACCCTTGCTTGAAGACCCAATTCTCATGCCAGCTGCTCCATGCAGCCCTCCCTGGTTCTCCCCCAGGTAGATACGACCTCTCCTTTCTGTAATCTCCCCTGGCATTTTGTTTGTGCCTCTCCTACTAGCTGTCCTCTGCCCACCAAAAGCTGAGCCTTTATCCAAGCAGACACATGTCTTCTCTATTTCGGAATCTCCCAGGGTGCCTCGTGCAAGGCCTGCCCTACAGCGCGGGCTCACTGCAGAGCTAAGCGTTTCTAGTTCAAGTGCGCGTTCCCACAGTGTGTTTTGTTTCCCATTCAAGAACAGCCTTCCTGCCCAGCCTCGCATAGGTCAGCCCGGGCTATTCTAGTCTCAGGAAGAGTGGCCTGGGTGTGAAGCCACAGGCCACACTGTTGGCTTCTTTCAGCACCTATTCCACAGTGAGGGACAGGGACCTTGCCCCTAGTCATCTCTGTTGAGCTATTTCCACATCTCCCAAATTGAGGGTTTTAAATCCTTTTCATTTCTGAAGATCGCTTGGCTAATGTTTGGAGCTCTCTTGGGTCTGTGTTGGCCTGTCATTTAATTTCTCCCACTTGCCTGTGATCTAGAAAAACCAGATTCATTTGCACGAATAGAAACAAAGGATGCCGCAGATGGGAGCCATGCATGGAAGGGGAGAAGTACTGATAGCCGTCATGCAAAACGTGGAGCTGCTCCGGGGAGAAAGGGCGTGTGGACAGTCAGTCTGGGAAACGTGGATTAAATAGGCTCCTCTCCTGCAGGCCTCACCAGGGCCTGTGATGTCAAATGATTAGCTTCCTGAATCTGCAGCAGCAGGCTGAGTCCCACAGGTGAAGTGGATTTGACCATAGGCGTGTAGCTCTATGGGACCAGTATTCCTTGGAACATGCTATGAGACAAATTGCCGTAATGACTGTGCCACAGGCATCAAGCAAGCAGGAATTGAGGCTGAGGATGGGTCAGTGGCCCCCTCCTCTGCCCGTGGAAGGGAGGGCACCATTGGATAGAGGGAGCCATCGGGGAAACAAAGCCCACACCTGCCCCTGTGTTCTGAGCCTACTCCACGCTTGCGGGCTGAGACTGCCCACACCACACAAATGCAAGAGTCCGGCTCCCTCCACCAGAGCCCTGGAAGGCCTCTCAGAGGGGAGGGGGGTCCTGTTTCTCCAGCCAGTCACCTCCCAAGGATGCAATGTCAGAATAACAGCTTCTATTGCTTCTAAAATGAGTTTTCTCCACTCATGCAAATTGCTGTCTGACTTTGAACACCCATGTCGGTGGGAGCAATGTTTTGACTGCCCAGTTGGTGAAGGAGGAACATCACAGGGTTATTTTTTTTTTTTTTTTTGTCCTAGCAAGTGCAGACAATACCCTTCCTCTAATCAACAGGTTTGCAAGCATCTGAGAACCAGAAATGAATTTACAAGGGGCTCTCCCAGCTTTGTGGAATTAGAGCAGAGATATTGCTTTCTTTTCACTTCAGTTAATCCAAATGAGCTGAGTCTCCTTTCTATAGAGAAGGGCAAAACAAAACAAAAACCCAACCCAGCAAAAACAAGGCTTTCTTACTGCCAAAATAGGGCTCCAAAAATAGTTTGGGTCATTGGAATCATGAAAGAAATGGTGTTTATATAACCTCTCTCTTGCAGAGAACTTGAAAGTGATTTCCTTACATTTTATGCAAATAATATAAGGGATTTATATCACCCACTTTTGTCAAACTCATCTTCCATGTATGTATATTTGGAAAGCTTCCTTGCTGGTGAGCAGGCTTCTTGTTTTTCTTCTGGGCATAAGTTGTCTTTTGGGCAGTAAATTCTGAGCTCTGTTGTTAATTGCAAGTTGGGAGGATATAAGTGGTGGCCATTCCTGAGTGCGGAAATGAGAATCAGTTTCAAAGAGCTCCTTTATCGCTGCTGCCTTGACTTTTTATTGTCTTTTATGGTATTTTCATGTATTGCCGGACTTATTGAGAACTCAGTTTGTCCTGAGCTCCACAAGGGCTGCAAAGATAAACCAAGCCATCCATGTCCTTGCCTGCAGGGGACATAGGGTCTAGTGGGTGAGACAGTGACAGACACCATAATACAAGATGAGTACCGGGTGTGTGCAAAGTGCTTTGGGATTGTAGAAGAGAGGGAGTAAAGCCCAGGCAGGTGGGGAGGGGGAGGAGCTGCCATTTGAGCTAGACTTGAAGACTGGGTTGCGTTTCAGCAGGTAGAGGGGGTGTTGTGGTCCCGAGAGTAAGGGAAGAACAGAAGTGGGAAGTGCAGAAGGACTTAGGGTCACAGGGTGAGTGAGGAGGTACAGTGAGAGAGAAGACCAGGGCTGTGCTTGTGGGGCCAGCTCATGAGGCTGCAAAGCCAGATAGCTGCAGGCTTTGGTGCCCAGCAGGGAGTTCCCCTGGCACCGCTGGGAGCCAGCCACGTGTTCAGTGCAGGCGAGGGGCATGGCAGGGTCCTATTCCTGTGTGCTCCACCCCAGTGGTACCAGGAACTGGGGAGCTATCTCCACACCTCCCCTTTTCCTGTCCCCCACGTCTACAGTCATCGGTCTTTCTATTGCACCCTATAACTATTGCTTGCCTCTGCCTTCAGTCGCTCTGCCATTGGCTCTCATTCCCTTGTCACTCATCCTCCAGTGACAAAACCCTTCTTTTGACTTTCAGCCTCAGCCTCCTCTGGTCCATCCTTTACAGACTGCCAGTTCTGAAAGCTGGGCTGACCACGTCACTTCCCTGCTCCATCCTTTCCGTAGCCCCGTCATCCCCCAGGAAAGCCTGAGCTCCTGGGCGAGGCGATGGGGCTCTCCCAGGCGTGCTGTCCGTTCCTCTGCCTTCTGCCCTACTCCACTTTAGCCACGCCAAACTGGATGTCCTGGGCACTTCCTCTCTAGGGATGTCCTGGGCTGTGTCCTCTGCTCGGAACTCTCTTCCTGTGTGCGCTCCCCATATCCAGCCTCAGCCCGATGCTCCTCCCCTCCCCCACCGGGTGCCTTTGGTTGCATCTCCCCCACTTGGTTCCCATAGCACTTTGTGCCCCCTCTGTGCACACAGCCCAGTGCTTCATGGATATTTTTTGCCTGCCTGTCGTGTCACTAGACTGTGAGCCCCACACAGTGCTCAGCTCTGCCAGGCCCATGCTAGGCCCCCAGGAAGTGTGTGCCAGAGGGATTAGAGGGAGAGATCTGGAAGGAGAAAGATCCGTTTGGAGCCCTGGGCAGCAGCCCAGGCCACCTTCATTTGCCCTGATGATCCTGCCGGCCCCAGAGTTTGCTTCTTTCCTCCTGAGGGTGGTACTGAGATTACTGGAGAAAACAACGGGAGACTCATGCATACATAGCAATGCCACCTCCCTCCTCCTCGTCCCAGGGGGAAATGATATTTCCATACATCCTAAACATCCGCCTTCTTTCAGCATCTGCGGAAGCTCGGTTGAATAATGAAAGATAATCAGCAAATGGGTTGAAATTTCCTCTCCTTGGGCAGATCTTTTTTTCTCTCCTATATTATGTATTTAAATATATATACATCGTGAACTTCGCCTACCGTTGGGGCCCTTGGAGGTTATGTTTGTGGACTAGGGCTTTGCTTGTTCTTCTCCCTAGTTTTTTGGGGTGTGATGATGTATACCTTACATTTTTCAGAGCCAGAAATACAGCTAAAAAATGTGTTCAGATCCTGCAAAAATGACGGCACATTAGAGCTGGCGGTGTGCAGACATGGCGAGAGGGAAAGTCAGATGTGCCCATCCCACGAGTGCCTCTCTGTGGGAGGAGAAGTGTGCTGCCAGGAGCCAGGCGGTGGCCTGAGGCCTTCACTCCTGTGCCCAGAGTTGCAGCCCCCTCTTGCTTGTTGCTGTGTCATCAGGATCATTAAGGGTCATTAAGAGCCTTGGGTTCTGGTCCGAGCTCTGCTGCCAACTGGCTGAGGGCCGTTGGGCAACCCAGTGGTTTCTGGGGCCCAGGTAGCCTTCATCTGTCAAAGGACAGGGTCGGATGAGATCTCCAAGGGTCTTTCCTGCCTCCCAGTTCCACGAGTCTGTGAAAGATGAAGGGATGTGGAATTGGCAGTGGGGTCTGATGGAACTTCCCAGAGAGAACATGCCCCTGGAGAGAGAGGTGAGCAGCAGCCGGGAGGCACAGGGGGTGAGCGAGGGCCGGGGACTGCAGGGGTGCAGGACAGGAAGGGAGGGAGGATGCGAAGAGAAGAACAGGTCTGCTGGGCAGGGAAGAGCAGCCCTTGAACTTGAACCAGATGGCTCCTGTGTTCTGAGCATGAGCTTTGGAATTCCAAAGTGGCCAGGGAGGCCCTTGGCACAGCGAGGCCAGCTGATACTGCCCCACAGCTTTCCCAGAACCGCTGTGGGTTGTGTGCCCGGTAGGACTCAGCCCACACCAGTTCTTCTTCCACCCTCTGAACCTTCTTTCCCGACTCTTCCCTAGCACGGGCAGCTCCTTCTCAATTATTCTTCATCAGCAGCCTCTGTAGGAGCCCACTGCTGGGTGCAGTGCCGGACACTGGTGCCACAGCCACACCGTGTGCTCCTCATCCTTGGAGTTACCACCCAACACCTGCCCTTCCAGCTGTGTGTTGGCCTTTGGGCACTCGGGGAAGGGGAGGCCATTAACCCCGCTGGAGTGGGGACCCAGAAGCCTTTTTACCTCGGCCTTGCGAGGGCTCTGTTATGCAGATGGGAAAGCCTTTGCTAAGATGGGACTTTGGGAGGAAGAAGGGACTTTGGGAGGAAGAATGAAAGCAACACGTGGTCCCCTGTAAATCCAAGTGGCAGCCCAGGTGGGCACTGCAAACTGTAACATTGTGTATTACTCTAAGGAAGCTATATTGGGGTGAGTAGGAGGGAGAAGAGAGGGTGGTTGGAACGTCCAGGTGATGAAACCTTAGGGATGACTTGTGTTTGCTTTAAATTCTAATGGGAGACTCAAAAACATAGAACTTCCTTGGGAAAGCCCTTGTAGCTTCCATTTCTAGGAAACAAGAACATACCTAATGGTCTCCAGCAATGGCTGAAAGGTCACGGACCTTGGAGCTCTCCCAGGGCAAGCTCTTTAATCTCACTGAGCCTTAATTTTCTCATCTATGAAATGGGGACCATCGAGCTATCTGGAAGGGTTGTGATAGACATTTAGGTGAAACAATATATGCCCAACGCTTGGCACTCGGTAAATGCTAGTTCTTTCTTGCGCTTGCTTAGAATATTTAGCAGAGGCTTTCCTTTTAAGCACCGCAGAGACCTTGCCTTTGTTCTCCTAAGCCTAATGTGTTTAGATCTATTGTTGACACCTGATGACGTTTGCCAGGTGTCTTAGGGTGGCCACCATGCCAAAATGCTTGTCCTTGGCAGGGACCATCTTTTCATTTTCTCAGATCTCCTCTGGCAAGAGTTCTCCAGACACCCTCTAATTAGAGCCCGGAGGGTTTGGGGGTTCATTAAATGATTTCTCACGCCAGAGGTAGACCTCTGCTTTGAACGCCGCCCTCTGTGTGCAGGGAGGACCTGTGGTTGCCTTTACAAGAGGCCATTGAGCACAGAGGGGGCAGCGGTTGGATTGGGTTCACGCGTGTGTCCTGGCTCCCAAAGCAAACGGATTATCCTTGCCAGAGGAGACACATTTGGAATAAAATGCCATGCTCATGTTTCAGGATATTACAGGCCCAGAAGTGACCGCGATCTTGGTGAGATGCCCTGATGTTTTGTTTCTGTGGGTCTAAAGTGGGACACATCATAAAAGAACGTTGGTTACACATATTGCTCTGCCCCCATTACCCAGCTCCAATCTTCCAGATCATTCTGAGTGGCTGACATGCCCTCTGGGGTGTGGGGGGGGGGGGGCGTGTTGCAGTCTCCATGTGCCCCTAGCCCTCTTCTCCCCCCTCTGTTTTTTCCTTCCTTAGCCGTGGCAGCAGCTTAGTACTTGGAACCGGTCACTTAATGGCTCAGACTCCTTGGAGCCAAGGTACACGCTGGCAGCATCTGCCAAGCACCTGGCCAGGGTTCCAGGGTGGGGGTGGGACACATGGGAGGTGCCACACTGCCCCTCGTGGGCCATGGCGCTCCCAGCTCCTGGCTGCCCTGGTGCCAGCATAAAGGGCTTACCCTTGACCTTGGGAACATTCCTGCCAAGCACCCATGTTGACAGTTTATTCTGGTTCCCCCACGAAGGGGGCGGACTTGTTTTTTCCTGTTTCCTTTCTCCGTCTCAAGACCTGGCTAGCAGCCTCTCTCAGAGCATGTCCGGGCACCGCGCAGAGCAGGGGAGCTGGACAAGACAGGTCGTAGAGTGAATGGGTGAAGGAACCCTGAGATTCCAGGGTGTTAAATCTTAGAACACCCAGATTCTACATAGCTGCAATCCAGCAGAACGTTGGCCCTGGCATAAAAGTAATTTTCAGACGAGCTGAAGTGCCAGAAAGCAGCCCAGGACACTTGGGGCAGAGAGGCAGCCAGCCTGGGGTTCACCGTTTATGGCTAAGAGACCTGGGATAGATTGAATGTGGGCACAGCGCATCTGATGCAGGACTCCAGCAGTGGGAGGGTCTTGGCCTTTTGAGAGGCCTTTGAGAGGGCCTGGGTTTGGATGGGGTGCACTGGGACGGAGGCTAGTGGCTGCCAGTCCTCACTTCCAATTCCAGGACCACTGAGCACTCCCGTTGGAGGAATGCCAGCACCATGATGATGATGATGATTTTTTTCAAAGCTTTCATGGGTGCTATAATGATAGGCAGGTGAAGCCACAGTTTGCCACCTTCCTGCCATTCATTCAGCCTTTACCTAGCCTAGCGACTTCGTCTCAGTTTTCCTCCCTGGATGATTAACCCACAACGCCAGCCAGAGGGAAGATGAACATTGCCCTGAAAGTCATCATTTTGCTCTTTTAAAACTTACTTTTCTTTCCCTGAGTACTGAATTAGTGTCGTAATTTGCTCTGATACCACCTAAATCGGTTGTGATTAAAGCTTCTTCTTTTTCTTTCTTTTTTTTTTTTTAAACCAGGTTTGCTGCCTGGAGTTCACATATTAACAAAGATGAAAAAGATAGTGTCTGATTTATAATGTTCTGAATTGCTCAAGTCCTTCATTTGTAATTCTCGGCAGTATTTCTCTGGGAAAGCGAGGCATAGCTCTGTCGTCAGGGTCTCAGTAATCCCCATGAAAAACGGGGGAAGGATTTGTGAGACAGTCTCCACGAGCTTTGGCGGTGATGGACAAGGAAAAATCAGGACAGTGTAAATTACTGCGTGTCTTTCTTCCCCACGGTTCTTGTCACTGTGGCATTACTGTATTGGGCAAGTCCTCCGGGTCCCTTTAAGGTCAAGAAATCAGGAAATAAAAACCTTGTAGCATTTAACCTAATCGATACTGAGGGTTCTCAAATAGATATCTAAGTCTTTGGCAGCCATGTCGGGTGGGCAAGGGCAGCGCTGGGTTTGATAGGTATTGAAGGAATCTCAGCCGCCGCTGAGGACGAGGTGCCTCTTTCCCACGTGTTTGACGTGCCCCAGGCCAGTCCAGGGAGGGTGGGGGACGTCCACGTGGATTCTTAGTCTTTTGGGGATATCTTTGTTCTTCCTCCATTTTCCATTGGTTTTCCACTTTGGGGAACCGAAAATTAGTTAAAACGGAGCGAGCTGGTGTAGAATGGGTTGAGAAGCGAAGCCCACTGAGGACCTTGTTGGCGCTGAAGGAACTCAGCCTCCCATTTAAAAGGAGGACATCCAAGGTGGATTCCTGGAAATGTGTTTCAACTGTGCCACCAGAATTTTGAGTGTGGCCAGTAGGCTCTAAAGACCAGGTGGGCATCTCAGAGACCAGGGGAGCCGCCATCTTTGCTCCATCCTCCTCTTCTGGCTGCCTTTCAGGAGTTTTGGGAATGGGAGCTTCAGGGTGTTTATGTCACGTGCATCGTCAGAGGAAAGGTAAAGGGTGTGATTGCTGTGACATCGGGGATTTCTGGTGTGTCTCGTGATAAAATCTGGTTACATCATTGATCTGCGGCAAAAAGGGAAGAGCTGAATGAAATCACTGTCCTCTCTCCTGATCTTTTTATTCTTTGGTTGTTAAGTGCAGCAAAATACCAATAAAGAGGCTGGCCGTTGCGATCTCAGTCGGGGGACGATTGCCAGGGGCTGTGCTTGCCCGGCGGAGATCTGGCCCAGACGGGCACCGTGGCATTGCCTGCGTTTGGGTCAGAACATATTGAGATTTCTGTTCCGTTGACCGCTAAGTCCGTCCCACGAGATGAAGGCATTGGGGATCCCAGGTTAAGCTGGAAGCAATCTTGAACTGACTGAGGAGCTTGTCTCCGGGGGCGGGGGGAAGGAATATTAGAGATCGGCTCTTCTCATGTGCCTGTGGTCATTATTACTAAAACCTTCTTCAGCTGCCCAAAGCGAAGGCAGAGGGAGCCCTCGTAATCCTGCCTCTGGCTGCTCTCGAAATAGCAGAAGCTCCACTAGCACTTTTGGTCTTTGGGACCACTCCGTGCAGTGAGGCCATGCCCCTTTTCACAGATAAGGAATCCGGGGTTCAGAGAGGTTAAATAACAGAGAATATTCATTCTTCTTGTCAGAGAATATTCATTTTGTTATGTCTTATTCTCACTGCCTGTAGTAAGGGAGACCCACTAACACACAGCACCCTGATTTTGCAGAGAAGGTAACAGCAAGGCCAGGAGATTTATGACTTGCACAAATTCATGTTGGGATTTTGGACTCCCACACGCAGTAGTCTCCGTGACATAGCAATGCCCTGCAAGAGCCTAAAGTTTTGGTCTTTTTCTGGTGCCAGGAGACAGACTGTGGACCTGGAGTGGGGGTGAGGGCAGAAGTAGAGGGGGTGGAGGTTCTAGAGGAACGGTCTGCTGTGAGGGCAGTGAGACCAGTGACCACATGAGGACCTACCTGCCTTTGGTCTGAGCCGTGCAAGTTGCATCCTTACCCTTATAGGGAATTTTGTCTTTTTCCGCAAAGTAACCTGCTGGGAGCACCTCTTTTGTGCCAGGCACCATTCCCGGTGCTTTTGCATCTGCTCTTTACTGTGGTCCTCTCAGCAATGCTAAGGAGTAGGTAGGTATCGACCTCTTTTTTCCTCAGTTGAGGAAACTGAGGCTCAGTGAGTTGAAGAAACTTGTCCCGGGCCACACACCTGGACCGTGGTCATGCCCCTTGGTCATTCAGCAAACCTCAAGCACATGCCGTGTGCCAGGTACCAGGGTGGGCACCAGGGGTAAATCAGTGAAGAGAACAGAAACAAATCCTGGTTGGTACAGAGGTAAACCCAAGTGGAGGGAGACATAGGAGAAACAGCAAGTCTGATAAAAGAGGGAATTACAGAGCGCATTAGAAAATGGTAAGAACTGTTTCAAAGGTGTGGGTGATTGGGAGCACCTGCTAGCTGGGCAGGGAGCAGAGCCTGGCACCGGGTGAGGGACCCCCGTGAGGGACCTACACATGGGTCTGCTCTGCTGCTCTCTTTTCAGAAAGAAAGGGAGGCCCCGTGCGTGGTAATGACTTGGCCAAGGTTACCACTGACAGTGCCCAAACCAGGTCAGGAACCGGGGACTCTCCCAGCCACTTTGGAAAGCCTCACGTGGCTTCTGCTCCCCCTGCACGCCTCTGACTTTGTCCTCTCCACAAGTGTCCACGGCCCCCTTCTAGCATCTTCTGCACCCTTCAGCCTTCCGTGCCATTGATTCCTGCTGGTCCCACCCTGGCCCCACGGTCTTCCCTATCCTCAGAAGTCCCGTACCTCTTCTCTCCTCAGATAAACACGCATCCCTCTCCCCACCATCCCAGCGCCCTGAGTGGGGAATTAATGCTTTTTTATTTGAAGAGACCTGCCGCTGTCATTTTTGATATCTTCTGTTTTTGTATGCGGGAACGCAGAGCACAATTAGAATACAGTTATATATCCTCATAGTTATTAAAGCTTGGATTAACATGACATAAAGTTTTGTCTGGGGAGTCTTTTGCTATGGCTCAGGGAGCATTTTTTGTGACAGTAATAGGCTACAGTTAATATACTTGAATGATACTAGAATCTGTGTTATAAGGCAGAACAAAAGGGGTTTATCTGAAGCTGAATTACAAAGGTGGAATTATCACTGCGAACGATCCACAGAGATCTGGGCTTAATTATTGTCGCTTGTGTCATTTCGGCATAATACGGGTAGTTACTGGAGCAGAGTAGAGGTGCGGGAGGGCCGGCTTGTCAATCACCGTCCGGTGCCTGGACTCTCGCCCCCTCTGCTGAGGCCACTTGGTGTGCAGATCTGCGGAAATTGCCACCTTTGGCCATCTGTGGCTATAGGGTGCTTCCAGGTTTTATGATGTTTCTGCCAAATGTTTTTAATGACTCCCCTGTCCCACCTCCAGCCCCGTCCCCGGCCCCCCATGCAGGTCCCCTGCCCTCCTGCCCTGTCGAACTGTCCGGGAGGCTGATGAACCGGCTGGTGCGCTGCATTTTCCTGCCCCGTGTGCTGCAGCCACCTCCCAGAGCCTGACTGTTTTGATAAGCGGAGGAGGCCAGCTGATGTGCTCCGTGAGCCATTTGGTCACAGAGCCTGGCTGTGGCTAGCTTAGGTGTCTAGCTGCAAATGGGTGCACTCGGGCAAACCACTTCCCCATCTGCTCCCAGGGGACAAAGGGCCTGGGAGGCAGGAGTGCCCGGGTGGCCTTTCCCCACCCCCTGGCTGCAGTGCGTTCATCCTCAGTCCGGCCTTCTGGGCGCTCCATGCCTCTGGGGAGGTGGGGCCCGAGGCAAGTACGAGGATAAGGGGTGGGAACAAGGCAGCTCAGCACCTGAACAGGGCAGGGCACCCAAAGCCTTTTATAAATGCTGTTTTATGGGGACCACAATTATCTGATTGTTGCTGGGGGTATTATCCACCTGCCAGGTGTGCAATGACTAAATTCAGCTCTCACACTCACCTGTACTAGTAACTAAGAGAGATGTAGCCATGTTAAATTGTCAAAGTGTTTCCATTAGACCTTTTTTTAAATTTAATTTAATTTTGTTTTTTGTGACAGGCTAGAGTGCTGTGGTGTCATCATAGCTCACTATAACCTCAAACTTCTGGGCTCAAGGGATCCTCCTGCCTCAGCCTCCCTAGTAGCTGGGACTACAGGCGTGCACCACTGTGCCTAGCTAATTTTTCTGTTTTTAGTAGGGATGGCTAGTCTCGAACTCCTGGCCTCTATTGATCCTCCTGTTTCAACCTCTCAGAATGCTGGGATTACAGGTGTGAGCCACTGTGCCTGGCCAGACCCTTTTTAATGTAGATTTTTCTGCCAAGCTTATCTTTTGAGAGGTTGTTGCGATGGTGCTTTTGGAAAATTCACTCTGATTTGATGAGCTTCTAAAGTGAGGAAAGGGAGCAGGTCCTTGCCAGGCAGCTGTGTGTGGCAGGAAGGGGACCAGGCACTCTCTTCAGCCTGCAGCAGTTCAGGAGGCCGCACTTCTTCAGGAACAGAGAGCTCCAGGGAGGTGGAGGACCTCACTCAAGGTTATTCGCTGGGAAGTCAAGAGCATAGGATTTGAGACCAAGTCTTTCTGTGTCCAAAGGCCATATGTTTACATTAGACCTGTACTTTTAGAAGTATGGCTTCTAAATACCTTATCAGAGGTAACTTTGGGCCCTTATCCAAAATGGAGATTCCTGGGTGCCACCCACCCCAGAACTACTGAATCACGCTCTCTGGAGAAGCAGCCTGGGGCTGTGCATTTAACAAGGTCACCAGGTGTGATTCACACACACGCAGGTGGCTGGGAGCTACTGCACTGTCCGGACAGGCCGATGATAGCTCCAGCCCTGGCATGTCCATGGAGGCCAGGCATGAGTTCGGACACCATGTGTCCCAAAATGTTCTGTATGCCAGGAGAGCTGGTCATTGGTACATTGTGTCCCACTGGGCTGGGGCGACAGGAGGTGGGAGTGATGACCTCAAAGTACATTAGAGCCAAAGGGAACAGGTGAAATTTTAACATCTCGCATTTTATAAATGAGAGAGCTTATACCTAAAGTGAAAGAGTTCCATGCCCAGGGACATGTGTTCACGGCAGAGCTGGTCCTGACAGTGTCACCCCCACTGCCCACTAAAAGTAAATGCCCATCACCCCTTGCCTTTGCATTGCTAAGATGACTTAAAAGAAGGGTTAGTTTTAATTAGAATAAACACACTATTTTTCTTGCTGCAACAAGGCCTTCAAAGGGGGGGGGGAAATCTCAATACCCCAATTATGCCAAAGCATTCCCAGTCCTATCCAGGAGTAATTAAAAAATACAGCCGACGCTTGTTCTCTCACTTGTTTTTAAATGAATAGCTAAGTATCTATCAAGATGATGAGTGCCTAGGCCGCTGACGGCCTTGCGATCTCAATTTGCTCCCAGGAACTGCCGTGATGAGGACGCGAGAGCTGTTGTTTTGAACTGTGAGGCACCTGGCCACCCCAGGCACACGTGTTTTGTGGTTGGTGAACATTTCCCCCACCCTGGTACCAAGGTGCGGGATGGATGGCCAGACCTCGTGTCTGCAGTCTGTCCTGCGATGACTTTTCCTCTTTCCCTGTGGGCAGATGAAGTGGGTTCTTCCAAGCTACACCGGGAACTCAACTTCTCTGCAGCACAGAGCATGTTGAAGGTTTGAGGATCTTTTTGCATTGAATTAGCTCGACTTTGTTGGGGGAAATCCTCCAGTTGCAAGTCTCTTTTTAATTAGTCCATGCATGCAATGTTTATTTCTAAAGGATGCCACCAGGTGAATTGATATGTCATTTTGCATATTGACACCATCTATTTGGTGACAATCAGACTTTCTTTCTCAGAGGCTAAGGGCAACTATGTATACATTCTCCTCACCTCGTCCCTCTTGCACATGTTTTTCTGAAGACAAAATCAGGGGCAGACTTAAAGAAATCAAAAATCTTATAGCATTGGGAGTCCTTCATATGTACCCATCATTTACAGCATGTTTTTATGTATGTGGTATTCCAGTTATCTATTGATGCATAACAAACCATCTGAAAACTTGTTGGCTTATCACAACAACAATCATTATATTATTTCTTGTGGTTTCTGGGGATCAGGAATTTGGGAGGAGCTCAGCTGGGTGGTTCCGGCTGGGAGTCCCTTACGAGGTTGCAGCCCGACAGTGGCTGGAGCTAGCACTGCACAGGGCTGACTGAGCATCTCTCCCCGTCCTTGTATGGTCTCAGGACGCCTCCACCTCGTCTCTCTGTGAGAGCCGTGTTGAGCTTCCTCACATCATGGCTACCTGGGGCAGCCAAACTCCTCATATAACACCTTCGGGCTTGAGCACAAATGCTCCAGCCAACAGGGCAGAAGTGTATGCACGTTTTTTGACCTAGCCTCAAAAGTCATAGATCAGAAGTGAGTCCCAAACTCAGCCACAATGAAGGGGAAGGGACATGGACCTCACCTCTGGATTGGAGGCATATTAAAGGTCACAGTGTAGGTAGTATGTGGGACTGGGGAGGTGTCATGGCCATGTGTGGAAAATACAATCTGTCACTCATGGTCACCTTTGGACACACTTAGGAGGGGTAGGAGGTGTTATTATCACCATTTTACAAAACTAGTCATAGAAAAGCAAAGCCAGAGAGATAAAGTCATTTGCCTGAGGTCACTCAGTTACTAAGTCGACATTTGAACCCAGGTCTTTAGCTGCTAAACCCTGCAGGTTGCCTGAAGGATATGGGCAAAGGGGACAGAAGGCAGAACCAGGTGGCTCATCCAGGTGACATTTGGGGACATGTGGGACTCGGTGTCTCTATACCATGATCTCTTTTCAGCACCATGAGAGGAGCTACACCTTTTTTCTCTTCCACAGGTCCCTGGGTACAGAGGGAGGATGTGGGTGGGGGGGACAAGGAGGACGGGTGCATTCTGGAAGAAGAGGGTGGGCAGGTGCCCTTAGTAGCACAGCCAGTGTTTGACAGCCACCGTCAGGTGAGCAAGGGCCACCTGGGTCCGTAGGGTGCGATTGGTGACCAGGCTTCACACAGAGCGCTGTCCTGTCAGTTCTGAAGGTGAGGGTACTCAATTAAGGACGAGTTCAACTGTGGCCTTTAAGTAAGAAGACAAACCAATATTGTTATTAATAATAATAACAGCAGCATCAAAAGCCAGTCCTTTCCATGTGTGTCCATGTGTGTAAATGCTCTGTAGCCACCATCTCATTTAATCTCATTTCATTCCCCTTTAAAGAACATTGTATTAACTGGGGCTCAGAGCGTTAAGGCTTGTTCTGTGGCTGGCCCGAGGCCATTCTGTGGTTCCTGAGCATCAGATGTGAAGCCAAGTCTCTGTGACCCCGGGCCCAAGCCCTTAACCACTGCTAGTGTCTGAGCTGGCCGCTGTGGGGCTTAGAGGATGGCTGGACCGAGGACACTGTGGGTGTGTTTGCTGTGTTGAGCTGAGCCCCCCTGCCAGACTTGTCAAAAACAAGCGCGTTTATGTTTTTACTGCCTGACACTCTCAGCCAGCTCTTGTTGTATCATCCAGTTTAGACTGAGGGAGGAAGTTCCATCCACTAGGACCTGACTCACTTTCCATCCCACGGCCCTGGGCCAGCCCTCGGGAGAGGACGCAGCCCCCATGGGTGGCCCCGGCCCCAGGCTGCCCCTGCCCCGGCACAGAGCATTGCAAGATTGATCTTTCCAAGTGTCTGTGTCTCCCAGAGCCTCACACAGATCCTGGCGTGCTCGGAGGATTCTTTGGATGGCTGAACGAGCAGCATTGTGTTTGCTGATTCATCTCCCTCACTGCTGTCAGCACGGCCCGAGTTCGGCCTTTGGCAGTGATGGACCTAGAACAGCCACCGCTCCCGGAGATTTTATTCACAGACCCTTCAAGAAAGCCTGCCCTTATAGGCCCAGTCATCCCATGTCCTGGGTTTTTCAGGGAGATTTAGATTTTCTGTGTCAGATGCTACATTTAAGATAACTCTGGTCACTGCACACCCCTGCAGGGCAACCCTTTATTACGGATCTATTTCAATTTCGGAACTTACAGTAGAGACATTTGGTAAGTTCATGCCCTCAGATCTCACCTCCAGGTTGCATGGCCGGTTTCTAGGAGGGTCCTGGGTTTTAGGAGCAATAGATGTCCTCATCCTGTACTCCTGGGCTGCAGACAGGTGCAGAGAACAAGGCACAGAGGGACTCATTGTGGATTTGGAGCCCTCCAAAGGCCCTCCAGGAAGGGGACCCCCCGGGGAGAGAGAGTGGGTGGGCAACCAAGAGAAAAAGAGCAAGTTAGCGTTTATGGACTAGTCTGTGTGCACCAGGCATTTCACACTTGGCACCTGGTTCTTTGCCACATTTTGGTGAGATGAGTATTACTTTTCCTGTTTTACAGGGGACACGTGCAGAATTTAAGAGCGTGGGCTCTGAGGTCCACTGTTGGGTTTAAATGCAAGCTCTGCTCATCCTTAAGTGGGGTGAGTTTAGCCAAATTGCTCAACCCTCTGGACCTCAGTTTCCTTACGTATAAAGGGAGAGGAGAGTAACAGTGCCTCCCTTGAAGGTGCGATGTGAGAATTGAACCAGAAAACTTTGCGAAGTGCCTAGCGCAGTGTCAGGTGTACAGTAATGGTGTCCTAAGCATTAGCTGCTATTGTTATTGCTGTTGTTAGTAACAACCCAAGGGATAGGGACAGAGGATGAAGGAGGTGGCTCTGCCCTATGTTAAAAAAATCACCATTTTTCTGCCATCCAGGAAGGTCTGGGCTCGAGGGTTGGGCCTTCTAGCACCTAATGCTGGGTCACTGCTGTGTCCAAGGGACTCTGATGAGGCTGGGTGTGTGCACAAGCTCTCGGGGGAACATGTCTCGGGAGCCAGCCACCTCCCCTTCCCCAGTGCCATTACATACCCGGGCTCCACTCTGACCTTTCCGCTGACCCTCCGTTGCCCCGCTGGGGCCTTGGGAGCAGATGCCCAGCTGGTGGGTTGGGCCTGGGCTCCGGCTTGCTCACTACACCCTGAGCCTCTGTTTATGACTAATTGCTTTGTTTGTTCTGTATGAGACACTTAATTTTTTTTCAGTGATTTACTCCTCTTTGTAATTAGGTGTAGTGATTAGAATCTTGTTCCTATTACAATGGAGTTTTCCTTTTAATTCATGCACGTTCACCAGGCCTGTCTCTGTCTGCTCCACGGGTTGTCCCCAATTGGCTTTTCCCAAGCTGTCATATCAATCACAGTTCAGGGGTGGCTCAGAGACTGATGTGAGTCCAAGGAGTCAAAGAAAACCAACTGGGAGTTTTGTTATATTCAGTTACCCAATTGTGATACGTACTTGGGGATAAAGTCTCAATACATCAGTGAACAAGGAATTGGCAAATTACTTTAATAAGTGTTCTTTACTGTATCTTTCCCGTGGAATTCATTTTCTTATTAAAAATGTTATTATATACACACCTATGCATTCTGCTAGGAAAAGGTCTGGAAGATAAACGCCAAAATGTTAACAATCGTGGTTTGTAGTTTTTTCTTTTTTGCTCATGGGCAGTTTTCTGCTGTGTATGTATAATGCATGTATTAAAAAATAAAATGTTTTGCAAGCTGTCCTTTATAACAGATTAGGTATGGTACATTTGTCAACTAGCCCAAGGTCACGCCACACATCAGCAAAAGAGTCCAGGTCTTTAAAGTCCCGGAACAATCATTCAGTCCCCAGAGCTGCCCTTCATTTGTCAGTCGGAACGTGGTCATTGAGCCTGTGGTCAGGGGCGAGGGCAGAGAAGCTGTAAGGTGTGGTTCCTACTCACGAGGTGCTCATGGTTTAGGGAGAGAGGTTTTGACTGAAACTTTCTCTTCCCCTGACCATGGCTCTGACTTCTTGGATTCCCCAGATTGTGGTTTCTATTTCAGGGGCCCTTCCCTTTCATGACACTATAAAGGTGCTGGTGCCAGGGGTATTGCCCTCTCAGGTCTGCCTCTTCCTGCCCCCCACGGCCCGTGATCTCTCTTCTCCTTGTTGGGAGCTCTCAAGGCAGCATGCCCAGCTGTCCTGGCCTTGCAAGACAGCCCCTGGTGCCCTTCCTCCGGAATCTCCTTGTGGATTTCCTTGTGGTCTTTTTTCCGTGTTCGCACTATGGGAGTTGGACAGAGGCATGTTCCTCCCAGCAGCGGGGCTGGAGGAGACTCAGTAGAGAGTGACTGACAGTGGACTGGACCGAGGGGTGTGTGTGTGGGCGGGGTCAGAGAGACAGGAGGCTGGAAGGCAGGGTCAGGCAGCTTGCCTTGGGCCAGGAGTGCTTGGATGTTTCCCTGTGGGCAGTCAGAGACATGACCGGATGGCCGTGGTCCTTCAGGGAAAGTCACCAGGCCACTCTGAGTGGGACTGATAGCAGTGAGTCATCCCAAGAAGGAGGTCATCCTGTGTTAGGTCCCAAGGTATGGTGATAAGGTCCTGAAATGAAGAGAAATGTAGAAAAAGTAAGGAAAGAGAAAGGTTGGGGTCCCATCAAAGGAACAGGGTAGCTTGGGAGAGGGCAGAGAGAGTTGGTGAGGGCGGACAGCTTTCAGCCATGGGAGGTGGTGGTCATGAGTGGAAATGGAGTTGGGGGGGAAGGTCAGTGTTCAGATGTCCCAGAATACCCACCTGGTGGGACACCAGCGGCAGAGAGTGCTACTGGGGCTCTGGGGATAGCCCTGGGAGGAGGGCACAGAGAGGTGGCGGATGCAGAAGTCGCCTTTTTGCATAGAGGGGAGAGCTCAGATGGAGAGAGCAGATGGCAGATCGGGTGGGGCGGATAATGCTCCAGAGATGTACGGGGTGGGGGCAGAATGGGGAGCCAGTGAAAGTCACAGAGAGGGGAACAGAGCCCTTGGTGCCTAGAAACGCCGGGAGTAAGAGCGGGAATAATGGAAGGTTGGGATTTGGGATAAATGCCAAGTTTTCCTTGATGTGTTTTCCTATTTCCTCAAAAAGGGGATAGGGGGTTCTAGACTTACCCGAACAAGTTAACAAGGTAAACTGTCCTTGCCGGGAGTCCCTTGCTTTCTAAAAGAATGCCTCACAGAGCTGCTTTTGTACAGCATTGTAGGGTGCGCACTATTTTGCCGGGGGAGTTAAAACCTAGAGAGAATGCGATTTCAGGTGGAGGCTGTGTCCGTGGTTATGTGGTAGGGTTGGGTGGCATCTTGGTTTGGGCCAGGGATGTTGCATATGTATTCACGCATTAGTGTGTAAGTCGGGGTGGAGTCGAGGGACAAGGTGAAAAGCATATAGGCAGTAAAAGCAGTTTTCTCTGAAATTCTGTGGCTGTAGATTTCTTTCTCTGGAACCAAAGAGAAACTCTAATGAGTTTTCCTTTGCAGGTAAAGCACAGTTTTATTCTGTAGCTGAGACTTTTCTAAATAAAGCAGCCTTCTTTTTTACCCCTGTCCCTCGGCCACATCCCCCTTCCTGCAGGGGGTGGGGGGGACCCTCCAGACGTCTTTAGAATGGCCTTCCTGCATGAGGAGCGTCATAATATGATACGCCTCTTATCTCCACACGCACCCAGTGGGCATGGACAAAAGGACAGTGGGCAAGCCTTAGATATCTCCGTGGCAAGCGGGAGTCGGACGTTTGCTTTTGAGACATCGTCACCTGGGGCTGTCCAGGGTGAGACCCCGGCAGGGCAATTAGCCAGGATCAGAGCTTCGGGGTTCCGGTCCTTTCTCTTTGAAAGGCACAGACTCATCTTCCTTTATGTTTGCGAAGTCCTCACTCGTCCCCCTCATGGTAAACAGTGTGAGGCGCAGTGTCTCCAGGACTCGGGGAAACCTGTGGGGTTATTATGGCTCATTTGGTAGATGAGAGGCATCTGTAATTTTCCGTTGTGTACTTGTATGCGCGGAGATGTGATAAAGAGGGCTTGTAGTCTCTTTCATTTTCCAGATGTCTCACCAGTGGATAAACATCGCTTCTTTCTTTGGCTGTGGGTCCGGGCTGTCTGGTCTGCGCCCGATGCCATGTTCCCTGGGAGTGTTAGCAGTCACCTCGCCAGCCCTGGGCGCAGCCATTTTGCCTTAGGAGGTTGTCCCCGGCCTTCTGGGGTAGTGGGGAGAAGGCTGTGGTCTCAGGAGCTCTGCCTGTTTTTCCAGAGCTGTTCAAACATCTGGATGTGTTTAGCCTGTTTGATTCGAGTTGAGCAAAACTGGAGCTTGTTTTTCATGCCCGTGGAGGGGAACACCTTTCTGTGTCCTCCCCGTGTACAGGTTGTGGGGACAGCGGGGATGAGACTGGGCGTGTTGGGAGGGGAAGGTCTTAAATCTCGGGAAGGCTGATTTCTGACAGCTGAGGGAAAAATGGTGCGTGTGCTGGGGTCAGGGGAGATCTGGAGGTGATTTTCAAGCCGTTTCGGTCCTAGCCCAGACTCACAAACCCCCCTGCTGCTTGGTAAACACATCTGAAAGATGCTAATTTTGTTGTACATTGATTGAGATGGCGAATGTTTTCTGGGCATTGAATCCATAATGTATCTGGTATTAGGCTTTGGAAAATCCTTTCTTATTTCCTTCCCGTTTATTGGACCTCCAAGGTTCTTTAGGAGGTATTGGTCTTTCTCTGTCTGTCTGCCTGTCTGCCTTCCCATCTGTCTCTCTGTTTCTCTGTGTGTCCCTCCCTCTCCCGCCCCGCACAGTGACGAGAAGCGTGAAGACCAAGGCTTTTTCCTACAAGTGCAGTGTGTCCTCTTCAAAGTGGGAGTCTGTGTACTTATTCCAAAGATCCTGCTTTTGCTCTGAGCGTTTTCAAAGCTTTCACTGTGAACTCATATTCAGGCTCTGGCATTTTCTTCTGAATATCCTCAGTGGTGATAAATCTTTGGCCTTTGAAAGTGGATGTGATTTTTGGAAACCGTCACCAGCCTTAGCTCCAAATGACTTGTGGCCAAGATTGATTATGCTGTTTTTGGACCCAAATGCGGTAGGACTATAAAATAATAAGACTAGTTGTCTTGCATGACTTGGGAACTGACTAGGAGGGAATTCCCCCTCAGCACCACCCCCCCAAAAAAAAATTCTCAAGAAAAAAAAAAAATTCCAAGTCTTAGCAAATACCTTCCACAGTGACTTCTTTGAAGGAGATGATGACCATATAGTGCCTACCCCGGTGCATTCGATTATCAAGCAACAAGACGGAGGTTGTACTTTATTTAAATCCTTGCTGTGCGTTAGATGTGGGACCAAGCCGGCTGATGCTGGATGGAGGCTGGAGGGCCATGAGTCCGTGAGACCTAACTCAGCCCACAGCAGCAGGAGAAGTTGCCCTTTCAAAGCTCCTGCTTCAGGTCAGCAGCAGCTGGACTGTGTTTGGGAGCGTTGGGGCCAGGACAGAGGAGAGCCACCCTGAGTGGCTCATCACCCATTCCCTCTTCGGCTCTGGGTGGCCCCTCTGCATTGACCAGAGCTGGCAGGGCCCCCGGGCCATACACTGTGACCGAATTACCCCTTCATTTGCTGACTTCACCCGGCCTGGACTTCCCAGACCTCAGGCCCCCGCAGTGCACAGAATTTGAGGTTTCTACACTGACAGCCCTTTCTTCCTTGTCCTGCCCACCGGAAAACCAACCCATTTTCTACACGAATGACTAACAAAGTGAAGACTCAAATGACAGAAACCTTCAATCTCATTTTAAAGTGGTAAATACAAAATCCACTGGAGGGCTGAAGCTGAGGGTGCACTACAGAGCTTGAAGGGTTTGGTGCTGATGGTGAAGAAGTGTGGGGGTGTTGCTTTTAGGGAGAGAAGAAAAGCCACGCCCCAGGACAGAAGCCCCTCTTTGGAAGACCTCCTCCCAAGCCTGTAGTTTGTCCCAGAAACTGACGTTTTAGTTCTAAATGGCATCCAGTGTGTGGGCTTGGCATGGCCCAGGAAATAGAGAGCAGGTCCCCAGCACATGACATGCTAATGAGCCCAGCAGGCCTGGCCGGGGACAGGACGCTGGAGAGGCAGCCAGTGCCACAAGAGGAGGCTGCACCTGGCTGGCCGAAGTGCTGAAGGAGCCGTGTTCTTGTAGACACAGCCGTCGTCAGAGGCCACAGGGCTGTCCCCTGGACTCATCCGTTAGAACAGTGTCCTAAGGTCCTAAGTACAGTGTCATCTTCAGGGGAAAATGGTTCCTGGGGTCCAGGTGAGTCTGCCCCTGAGTCAGGTCGGCATTAGTCCTTGCAGACATCCAGGGCTCCCCGGGCAGCCCTGCCTCCGTCTTCCCAGTCTGGGAGATGGGGCAAAGCGCTGCTTCGCCAGGGTGCCGGGGATTGATGAGCCGACATTTGCAGGCTGCTAGGGAGATGAATTGGAAGTGCTAAGTATTACTATTTCATGTGGAAGTCTGAAAATAACCTTGCCGAAGCGCTCTAATAAATAACTTAATCGGGCTAGCGAGGGGGACATTTCAGACGTCTAGAGAGTGTTTCTCTTAAATATTTTTCTCTCGAGTGGAGAGGAGGCGTGACGGGAGGCGTTGGGAAGGAGCGCTCATGCCCCTGCGTTCTCTGGCCCGAGAAGGGAAGAGTAACAAGTCATGGGGCGTGAGGTTGGACGGCGTCGCCAGGCTGGGGACGTCCTGCGTGAGCCCCTCCTTTAGCTCAGACCAAGGCAAGGCAGAGACAGCGAGATCCCCCGACACTAGCACGGGTTGTCCCCACGGTGTGACACCTTCACAGAGTCTTCTCTGTTCCTCAGAACTTTCCCGTCCTTCAAGACCTGTTTCATTCTTGCAAGATTTTTGGCCAAGGGGCAATTTCTCCTTTCCTCTTGTTGCAGCACCTCATTGTGCTACGATCAGTCAGTTTTTGTCCTTTGGTTTAAATGTCTGTTTCTGCTTGACTCCCTCAACTGGGGGGTGGGAGGCAGAAAGGGTGTGTTCTTGACATGTGCTGGGCCTGCCGCATATTTGTTGATTGTCGATTTGCTCTTAATTGGGCTGTTTGTCACACTACTGCTCTGTCCCACGGGGCTTCCCCATCTTCTCCTTCCTCCGTCTCGGTCCTGTGGGACTTGCAGCCTCTTGGGTGGTTGGGTTTCTGCAGGCCTCTTGGGGGCTGGTGTGGATGGCCCTGGGTGGGGAGGGTGCCTGGGCCCCTGGGGCCCTCTTGGTGAGGTGGAATGTTGGGAATGGTGGCCCTGTCCCCAGAAAGCCCTCTCGTTTCTTCCTACCCTGATATTTTATAGCAAGATGCTAATAAGCTCCTGGCTTCACTGGTGTGAGCGCCTAAATAATGCTGCACTCTGTCTGGTTTTTTTGTTTGTTTTTTGAGACAGAGTCTCATTCTGTCTCCCAGGCTAAAGTACAGTAGCATCATCATAGCTCACTGCAACCTCAAACTCCTGGGCTCAAGCGATCCTCCTACCTCAGCCTCCCGAGTAGCTGGGACCACAGGCACATGCCACCATGCCTGGCTAATTTTTCTATTTTTTGTAGAGATGGCCCTCTTCTCCATTTTAAAAGCCATGTAAGTTCTGAAGGCTACAGGAGATGGCTGGGGCAGGAACGTGCTTCCAGAAACACCTTTTGAAAAATAGGTTTGTGGCACATTCTGTGTTTCTCTAGCTTTAGCCTTCAGCACATAAACTAGGATTAGGAGCAGGCATTTGAATCCCTGGAGCCGGCTCTTGTCCTGCCTGTGCCTGTCCCCAGCTCCCTCCTGGAGGTGGGATGGAGGTGTGCCTGCCCCTGCACCCAGCAAGCAGATGCTTCTGTCCCTGCAATTCAGGATTTGTTTGGTGACCAGAAACTCTGGGAGGATTGATCAGCCTTGATCCGTTTGGAGGAGGTTACCGCCACGTCCAGGCAGGGACCGAGCCGTTTGTGCTTTCCCACTGCTTCCTGTTCTAGCACCAGAGCGGGTGAGCCAGAGGGCCTGGCGTGATTCAAAGGGTGGAGAAGACACGGGCCCTGCCCTCAGGGAGCTGCCGCTGCAGCAGGAACTGCCCTGGTGAGATGCCTGCGTGGAGCTAGGAACGCGAATTCACAGCTCAACATGAGAAGCGGCTATAGTAGAAGGCAGAGTGGCGTCCACCCACTCAGATGTATTGAGAAGAGTCTCCCTCCCCTCCCCCACCCCCACACTCACACCCGGAGGCTGGGAGAAGGCCCTTTAAGCTGGAATAGTCATCCTTCCTTCCCACACGCCTTGACGTGGGGGCTCCCAAGCAGTCCAGGCCCTGGGCGCCTCTCATCTGCTGCGAGAGCTGCTCCTTGAGTGTGGTCCCTCCTTGGGGAGGCAGGTGTCTTTCTGCCTGGTTCTCTGTTCATAGTGATGCTGTTTCCTGGGGTTGGTGCAGTCTGCAAACCCCAGCTCTGCCTCTGACCCGCTGTGTAACCACGGACAGCAGAGGATTAAGCCCCGGCACCTCGGCTGCAGCCGGCACCGGCACCAGTAGATCTCCTCCCAGTCTGTTTGGGGAGATTGGTTTCAGCAGAGACCGAGTGTGGTGACTCAGACTTCATTTTGTGCCCTCTGGTCCCTTTCTGAAGAGCCAGGGCCACACCTTCAGGATGGAGGCCCAGCCGCTTAGTGGCTCACTCGGCCTGGGCTTTCTGCCGATGTCCCACCCTGCTCCCTCGCCTTACGTTCCACTCCGGACACACAGGCCTGCTGCCCCAGCACCAGGCCCGTGGTGCTGGAATGCCTTCCTGCCATTTCCACAATGAACCGTCTCCCCCAGCTAAGTTAGTGTCATTTTTACCCCGAGTTTTCAGAACCCTCCAGTGCACGAATGAATGATTAAAGACTGGGCCCTGACAGAGCGCTGGTATGTGCCCTGTACAGCTTAGAGCACTTGTCACATCCTGCACCGATGGCATCTCTGTCCCCTTGAACCTCAAAAACAGGAATCTACTCTGCCTCATTTAAAAACTCTTTGTGCCTGATATGGTAGACGTTTAGTAGATATGTGTTGATTGAATGATGTTTTAAAAGCAATGAGTGAATGAATGAATTCTGAAGGTAGCACCGCTGCCTCTGACAAACTTAGTTCTTTTTAAGCTAAGGGTCACCCATTTGCTGAGTGAAAGGAGCTCATTCAGCCCAGTAGTCGGGGCAGTAAGTGGTCGGAAGCTGTTGACAGCTGGCTAGAGCTGCCTCCTTGGGTAACGGTGGCATCTCTTTTCCATGCAGGACGGCACAAGGGTTCCTCGCTGGAGTAGGGCGTGGCCTCTGTGAGTTAATTTCCTCACCACACAAAGTAGAGGAAGAAGGGTATTAGTTAAGACTTGGTTGCAAGTAGCGGAAGCTCATCTCAGGTTAGCGTGAGCCTGTCTGTCTCGCCCTGTTGGCTGGTTTTCCATTCTGATGTCTCATCATGGCGGGTCGTGGCCACCCCACCCGTGGGCAGGATGGGCTGGACAGACACTGAGGAAGTGGCCAGCTTATCTCGTCCTTGGTCCTGCTTGGTTGGGTAAAGCCAGCCTCTCCACTAATTTCAACTTCACTTATAGGGAAGGCCTCGGGCAAAATGAACAATACTAGATCTTTCTTCTGACCAGCTCACTGAGGTTATAATAATGACGGATGACAGCTACTTAGCTCTTCTTACGTGCCAGAATACTGCACATGGATTAACTTCCTTAATGCTGCTAACACCACTATGAGGTGTCGGTACCAACCTGAGATGAAGTACAGAGGCACAGAAAGGTTCGGTAACCTGCCTAAGGTCACAGAGCTAGCAAGTAGTAGAGCCAGAATCTGAGTCCAGAGAATCTTCCTGCAGAGCTTCTGGCTGGAGTGGGCCCAGGGCCCAGGTACCCAAGCAAACATTGCTCGTGGACACTTGCATCATTGACAGAAGGGCCATGATGCCTTTTATAAATCTAGACTCTGATAGTGTCCACAGGTAGATGGGATTCTGCAGAAGACAGCACTACAAGCCCATGGTCACATTTGCCATTTGATTTTAAATTGACAGTGGTTGGGGGGTGGAGAGGCTCCAACACTCCAGGGGCTAGAAGGAGCCTGATCCCCCGGCTGTCACTCCCTGTGGCCGGCTCCTGGTTCACCTGCGATGGCCAAGGGCAGTTTCCTGAGTGCCACACAGCACCTGGAAGTTCCTATCCTTCTCTTAGAAAATCCCCAGCCCTGGAGTGAAAGAAGGAAAAATTACAGATCTGAGCAGTTGAGGAACAATTTAATTAAAAACAAAAAGAAATATAAATGAATCAGCCAAAAATCTTCATGGAGCGGCGTCATCATTGGCAGAGGAAGGCCGTGAGAAGAGGAGATTAAGATTTCCTTTTGTTTGTTTTCATTGTAATGGAACCCTGAGGCTTTGATGGGGTAAGGATTTCTCACACAGTCTAACTTGCAACGAGCATTTGTCTTTGTTAATTTATACAGGGAAGGGTCGTAAATCTGCAGGTGCGGGCTGCTGGCCCCTGTGCTGGTTCACGGGGGTATTTAAGGTAATGGCACCTGACAGTTTATCAGCAGCTAACAGGTTTTTCTGCATCGAAAAGCAAAAATATTATATGAGTTGTGCAACATATATAAATGACTTGAAGAATTAGGGCGCCGCAGATAGTATAGTTTTTAGCAAAGAACTGAAGACTTCATTGAGTTACAAAGTTAGCAAGTGCAGGGAAGGCGGGGTGGCCTAGTTGGGGTACAACACAGGTGTGCTGCTGTGTGGCCTGTCATCCTTGTTTAATTTCCTTTTTCCCTGGTCCCAATTTGAATTGCCAGAATATGTTATATTGCACTGCGTTATTTCATTTGCCTGCTTTGTAATTCCTCTTTACCTCAAACAGATGAAAACCATGGCACTAAAGCAAATTGACAGCTCTTGAAATGAGAAAGATCTTTATCCTTCAGAATGTTGATGTAGAAATAAATGAAAGAAAAACATGCTTGTTGGGTCTTGAAGCAGCTTGAATTGATACTTTTTTTTTTAAGGGTAGATGTGGATTTTCCCCTTTCTTTTTCTTTTTTCCCCTTTAGGGTGTTGTGTGACTTGGGGATTAGGTAGGAGGGTTGGTTATTCTGTCAATACTCATTTGCAGAGATCTGAGTCATGGTCTTGACACAAGGAGTAGGCCAGAGGTTTCCAACCCAGGGTTGACAGAGGAAATGTGGGGTCCTCAAGTTGACTGCGTTACTTCAAAACAATCTCTCGGGGATCGTGGATACCCCACCCCAAACCACACGAGGCCCAGCTAAAATGGCAGGCGTGCTCGCTTTAGACAGAGCAGCCCAGCTTACCCTGCACGCAATCACTTCCTGCTGCCGAAAGCCCCAATGACAATTATGACGAGTATTGATGAATAATCTTCTCTTTCTGAGAAGTATTAGTAAGTGCAATTTGTTTGGTATATGAAATATCTCGAAACATCTAAGATCTGGGTTTCAAAAATTAAAAGACTTGATGGCTTATTTATAGAAACATTAGAAACCATTGGATCTGATGCTCTTTTCTATCTGAATTTTTTTCTCTTTATCCTGCAGAATCTTTCTGAAACCCAAACAGCAAGCACTTTTTGGGCACTAGTAGGTGCTAGATAGGATATGCAAAGCTGTGTAGGAAGTTTCTGGAGACTAGGGAAGGGGGGAAGAGGTGGGCAAGTGGGGACTGCCAACTTGGATGATGATATTCATGTGACAAAATAAGATTTCAGAGTCGTGCATGACAGCACCAAATACAAGAAACAGATACGAGATACATCTTTCTACAACACGCGCACCTTATTTGTGCTCACTTTATCCAAATCAAGTGAAATGAGGACATAATTGTCAGTATTTTAAACTGGTCTGCCACGAGGTTTCTTGAAATAATGAGCCCCCTTGTGGTTTCTTTTTATTATTATGATACATTTTATTTTTAAATACATAAGGACTCAGAAGAAGTTGTAAAAATAGTACGGAGAGCTCTTGTGAACCCTTTACCCATTTCCCACAGTGATAGTATCTCCCAAAGCCGTGGTACATTGTTAAAACCAGGAAACCGATGTTAGTACTTCATCAGTTTTCACATGTACTCATGTGTGTGCTTGCGTGTGTCAGTTCTTTGAAATTTTATCACATGTGTAGATTCGAGTGACCATCATCGCAATCCGGTTGTAGAACTGTTCCATCGCCACAAAGAAACTCCTTGTGTTTCCCCGTTTCTGCTTCCCCCACCCCAACCCCTGACAGCCACTGGTCTGTTCTCCATCACAGTAATTTTGTCATTTCGAGAATGTTGTAGAAATGGAATCACATAGTATGCAGTAAGCCTTTGAGATGGACTGTTTTTCACTTGGTGTAATTCCCTTGAGATCCATCCAAGTTGGGTACCAGTAGTTTGTTTCTTTTTATTACAATGAGTGTTCCATTGTAGGGGTGTACCATGGTTTGTTTTTCCATTCCCTTTGTGTCCCTAAAGCATGGTTTATTTGCATACGACTCATTGCAGCACAGTACATAAAGCCAGGTAGACTTAGGAGGTTAAACCTTACTCAGCCACACCGATTTCACTAAATTGGAATTTGTGGCAATCGATATAAAGTCTGTTATCCCATTATCCAGCCCTTATCTCACGTATATTTGCAGAGCATCTGTGTGTGCCGGGCAGGGCTGGCATGCGTGCTGGAGGTAGCATAGGGCAGTCATTTGCTACTGGCCAGATGCTTCCCTGTATATTGTGTCAATAATTTCTACTTCTCAAGGCTGAGGGTGAAGGTTAACAGTGATCATGGTTCCTTTTGCACACAAGGAAACTGAGCTGCCCTGGAAAGCCATGCCCAAGATTACACGTGGGTGGAAATGGTGGAATGGAATTTGAACCCAGGACTTGTGCTGCCACGCCAGGTTTCTTTTATTCTATCACTGGGGCTTTGCCTGCAGCTACTGAATTGCTTACAGCCGGTTGCTCCTCTGGAAAATGAGTGGGCTGGACTCATATCTTTTTGGTTCTTTCTGCCTCAAAGAGTTTATGATCATCTCTGAACAAGAAGTAACTCTGCCCAGTGACTGAATCCTTCAGCCTGTTGCTGCACTTGAACTCTGCTCTTAGCAGCATTTTGTTAGCCATCATTTGAAGACAGTTTGGGAATTTAAAAGTTACAAAGTAGAATTCCTTTAAAAATAGTCTGTAGTTCAGACCTTCCTTCATTCTGCTGAATTTCGACAAGATCCTTGGGTCAGGACTTAGAACTGAGCAGCCCACGGGATCTTTGACTCAGGGCTCTGGGGGTGACTGCAGGGATAAGGGGGTGAGGAGACTGGCTGTCAGGCAGCCCAAAGGGGAAGAAGTGGGAACTTCTTTGCATGCTATTAAAGCCCCAGGAAGAAACTTTGGGGGTGTGTGCTGCTTGGTGCACTGATTCAGGTGCCTGATGCTACACAGTTCACAGAATTCTGCCTTGTGCCAGAATTGCTGTGGATCAGAGGGAGCTGCTATTTCAGGCATCTGAGTGCTGCTGCCGCTGAATTCAGGCCTGAGCAGCTCATCTGAGGGGGTGGGGCAGAGTTGCTTCAAGTCTTTGAAGCTCCAGAAAGGGTTCAAAGGAGCCTTGGACAAGGGATTCCTGCACTGGGCGTGAGTGAAGTGGAGAGGTGACCTTTGGGTCACTTCTAACTCCCGAGTCTGTGATTCGGAGACGAATGGAACTTCCACTCTCCCCCGGTTACTGACATTCACTCCAAGACCTGGCGGAGTTCACCAGAATCACAGGCTGGTGCCTTCAAAGGGCTGGTGGAGAGAGAAGGGCCTGGGGCTTGGGAAACCCGCAGCTGCCTGTGACCTCTGGCACGTCACCTCACCCCTCTCCCCGTGTGGTCCAGGAAAGCCGTGGGGCTCTGGAATCTGATAGACCAGAGTCCACCTCCCTTCTGAGTGGCAGAAAGAGACGGTGGGGGATTGGGAGGCACCGTGGCATCGAGGTGTCAGAAAGCCCAGGGTCATTCTGAACCCAGATTCTTTTCTTCTGTGCTCTGCAGCCAACTCTTTGTGTTGGACAGACAAAAGAGCCTTAATAAATATTGGTTTAATGAATAAATGTGTCACCAAGGCTGAGCTCTCCCTCTGCATCATTCTTTGTCCTCACCAGCCAGTCTGTTAAAGGGGGAGGCGGGAGGGGATCTGATGCCCTGTCCTGAGGCTCCTGCACTCAGAAGTCCCCTGCCCCTGGGGCCCTGGCTTTTCCCAAACTGCACACAAGCCCTGCATGACCTGATCAAGCCATGGTGTCTAACCTCCCTGTTTTCCATGCAGAAAGAAGATGCAAATGGCCCCAGGGATTGGAGTTGGGATTGGAACCTAGACTTTTCCAGCCTACAGAGCTCCTTTCTCCTCTCCCCTCTCCCCTGTCTGAGCGTATGTCTGCAGCTACGCTTGTCACCATCCGAGATTGCATTGGCCACAGGAGATGTGGATGATTTTTCCATTTGTCCTGATGTTTATTTCATGCCCATCAATATCAGCCCGTATTAGGACAGATGAGGTGGTTATTTACAGGCTGTGCATTTTCACACTTGGTAATTATAAACCCTTCCCCTGTTCGGTCAGAATCGTGGAGATCCATTTTGGCAATTAGCAGTTTAGTATTTGTTTAATGGGAATGCAAGAGAGTGTTACGGCACATCAGTGCTCCCTAGTCATTTGCCTCTCTCCTCTGGAGCTGGCAGGTTTGGGCCTTTTTCATGGTAGGTGAGGCCTTCTGGGGAGAGGCTGCAGGGGGGTGGGCGGAGGGGAGGAAGGCGCATTAGGCAGCCTGCCTGCCACTCCCCTCCCCCAGCGCACACTTGCATGCTCGCAAGCACGCAGGCACTCACAACCAGTGCTGAACACGGCCCTGGATTTCCAGAGCACAGCAGCCGCCACTCGAAGGAGACTCACACGAGAGGCCGTTAGGCCAGATGCCATTTCCATGTGACAGCTGTCAAGGCTGCCGGATCCAACTGCTGCTCCTTGAACAGCTCGTGCCCGGCCTGTCTCGGTGTCCCTCTCCCGTTCCTTCACCCCCTCCTCTCTATGCCGCATCTCAGATGTCCCCAGAGAGGGCCTCCTGCCCTACCCTCCGGGGTGGTGCTCAGCTCGGGTCTTTGCCTGCACAGCTAGAAGAGGCCCCGCCCCAGCCATACTCCCACAGGCAGGCGCCCGCTTCTGCGGCTTAGTTTTGAGATGGGGCCTCCTAGGACTGCTCCCCTGAAAGCAGGCTGGTTCTGTTAGTGGCTGTCCCTTGGTGTGACCCATTTGCAGAGGGAAAACACACAGCACGGGGTGTGGCTTCTGGCTTCACTCCAAGGAGTGTGCCTTGGCCCCCCGCAGGGCTCAGCCAGGGGATTGCTGGGGTGGAGTAGTGAATTGGACCAGTGTCTGTTACGATGAGTGTTATCCGTGTGATTGGCACTCGCTGGCCACCCCATAAGCCTAACTGACGACTCAGGAAGTCAGACGAACTCAGCATTCTCAGCACCAACCGCACAGTGTGGACTTGCGTGGGCCAAACCCTGGGCCGAGTTCAGGGCTGCCAGTGCCAGCTCTGCCGCCAGCTTGCTCCTCCACCGTGGAGAAGCCTGGTGATCTCTAGCTTTGAGGATTCACGGATCAAAAAGGAAGAGACCCCCACATGCTCCTGTTTTCTTTGCTTCTCTAATCATTCCCTCCTCTCCTGAGCCTACCAGGGCAATATGCACCCATCTCCTTGAGGTTACCTAGTCACCTCTCTTAACTTTTGGGTAGGATTTCAAGGTAGCATCTGTTGGTTTGTCCAGCCCACAGTGGCACTACACCAAGCTCTTAGGGATTCAAAAAACAGCCCAAGTAAGGGAGGCCAGTAGAAGACAAAGGGGAACACACCTGGTCTTAAATCCTGGCTGTGCCATTTTTACTACCTGTGTGATCCTAGACAAGTCACTCACTCTTGGTGAACCACAATTTCCTCACCTATAAAATGGTTGTATGAAATGAGTGTGATAATATCTACCTCAAAGCTATTGTGGTAATTAAATGAGCTTTGCAGATTGCCTATTAAGCACCCGTAAATGGCAGTTATCAGCAATCGTTATTTCTGGGGGACAGACATTTTGTAACCTAGAGTCTGATATGTATTTGTGGAATGAGAATCTCTGAGCAAGAGGCTTTGCCTTGAGGTAAATAAAATGTCTCAATCCCTGGCATAGAGCTGTCTGGAGACCCCACATCCTTCAATTCCCATGGGCAGATGTCTCTTTGTTAAATTCATGATTGCAATCTGATACGCACTGTGTTTTGGGTTTTTTTGTTTGTTTTTTGTTTTTAGTTAAAAGGGAAAATGAAATGATCCTAAAAGAATGAAAAAAGTAAAAGTAGGAAAAAATAGGACAATAAGGAAGGGTCCTGCTAAAGAGGAAAAAATATTCTGGGCATAGTAAGGCTTGGGAGCCTTCTGTAAAACGTTCAGGAAATGTACTTAATGCCACTGAACCCTGTACCCACAAAATGGTTAAAAGGATACATTTTATGTTACGTATATTTTACTGCAATAAATTAAAGAGTTTAGGAGAAACTATGCAGATCTTTCTCTTGTTAGTCAATTAAGGCATAGGTGTGAATTGAAAGGAATAAAGTTTCAGGTGGATGCAAAGTAGAATTTTTGACTTTTGTGATGAAGGGAAAACATGCCTGGCGGCGGCAGCTGAAACAAAAGCTCTAAGCGCACCTCCACTGCCTCAGTCTTCGGAGTGAGCACGCAGAGACGGGCGGCTGAGTAGCTCCCAGGCCTGCAGCCAGGGGAGGACGGGAACTTGAGACGGGGCAGGAAGGCAGCGCTGGCAGCTGAGACTTGGACCCATAAGACCAGCGTCTGGGTCCTGGGCCCAGCCCCCGCCAGCTCTAGGATGACCCATGGGGAAACTGAGGCTCTGAGGGTTTGTAATAATCTCTGTCTCATGGGGTTGTTGTGAGAACCAAAGCAATAATATTAATAATATCTGTGAAAATATTGGTGGTCACAGGGGAAAAGCAATGATTTTGTTAGGTTTTCTTAAGGTTCTATGTTCAGTTTTGTCTTTCTGAGCTACTTCTAGGACAGAACTTTGGCTTTTTTACACAAGGTTAAGGAGAGCCCCAAGGAAGCAGTAGGTGGCAAGGAGCCTACCTGGTCCTGACTTCTGGCTGGGGATGGACTTCCAGTCTTCAGGCAGCCAAGGGGCCGTTAATACCGATTTATTTAGGGCCCGTCTACACACATACATGCTGTGATGGAGGCTCACTGCGGCTGTGTGTAGCCATTTAGAACAGTGGTTCTCAGCCTTGGCTGCACCCCAGATCACTGGGGAGCTTTAAAATGATCCTCTGCTGGGCTCCCCGCTCCAGAGGTTGGGGTGTGGACTCAGCAGTAGGCGTTTTCAAAGCTCTGCAGGTGTTTCTAGAGAGCAGTCATGGTCTAGATTTCAGTATGAACCAGTGGGATTTTCCAGCCTGCTCCCTCTCCTCCGTTCTTCCTTTTGGGCAATGATTAAACATAGACCAGCCCCACCTTTTGCAAGTCCAAAGCAAGCTGAGAAGTCCCGTTTCCATAAACTAGATGCCATCACTGAGCTTTACGGCAGGAGTCTATTTTGGTTGTGTCCAGGCTGGTGGGGGCAGGGGTGGAGACGGTGCCTTCCCACACTCTGACATAATCCTGGGACTAGGCAGCCGCTGTCCCCGGGCCCAGCCAGGCACCTGCGTCTCGCCACGTCATCCAAGTCTCGCTCTTGTGGCTTTAGTGCCTCCAGTTTATAGAACGTCATAATAAGGCCTGTTAAGCCCCACGCACTATAGTATCATGGTATTGCCTTTGAAGGTGTTTACTTAAACTAACACTTGAAGCATTTGAGTGGGAGCAGGAAGAGAAATTCAAGGGCATTTGTTCTGGGGGAGTTGGAGGAGCTGGGCTGCTGCTTTTCCCTTTTCCCGCCCTCCTTGTATTTGACCAGATAATTTAAGGATCATTTGAAGTGCCATTTCCTGCTTTGTGTTTGATATGTGCGGTGTGTGGGTGTGTATGTTTGTATCCCAGGGGAGTAGGAAATTTCTTAGCGCCTGTGTTGGCCGCAGCCAAGCTCTGGAACAGCCTCACGGCACAGAGAGCTTGCGGAGGACCAGGGGTGAATGCAGGGCTCCCGGGGGTTGTTTCTGCAGTGTCTGCAGGCCATTTTAGCCTTCCAGGCAGAGTCTTTATGAGTGGGTCTTAGGGACTGTATCATACCGTTTTCTCCTTTCACAGATGAGAGACTGAGGGTAGAGGAGGGAAGATACTTGTCCTCAGTTAGATCCCTGTGGGGCTGGGTTCCAGTCCCCTTGCAGCAGTCCCTGCCATGCCCAGCTGCCTCCCAGCACCTGCGGAGTCCGTACCAGCAACTCTTTGTCCCTTTTGCTGTCTCCTGGGAGCAAGTTTTCTGTGTCCCCGAATCAGTTCAGCCTCACTCGCCTGCTGTGTGCTGGGGGAGCCAGCGTTGCGAAACCTGGCACAGGAAAGGCTGTGGTCTGGGGGACATACTCTAGGGTCCCCTCCTTTGGCCAACCAACCGGACAGATAGAATTTTTGACCTCCCTTTCTCCAAGCCTCTTTGCATTGTGATTTAAAGGTTTCTTATTGAGCTAGCACATGAGCTGGGCTGGCGCAGGTCTCACCTCTGGATACGGTCAGCACCATCTGGCTACTTCTAAAATCACTCAGCAAGAATGTCTGGCTCACAATAAATCTTTTGACTCATTAGAAAGAGGGTTCACTCATTCATTAAATGAATTAGGATTAGAGAGGCATCACCCACGGACTTGAGTGGTAATTATTACTGATTTTTGTGGTGCTCATTTAGTGAGGAACTCGTTGCCAATTTCTCCTGGCGCTTCGAGGAGCTCTGTCTCCAACCTTGCTGCTGGGGTGAGATTCAGACGAGGTCCCGCCGCACCCAGATACCTGGGTTCTGTTTGGAATGTTCCATCAGGAATGTGTTCCATGTGGAACGTGGAACCTGATAGTTTATCACTCTGCCCACCTTCAGCACTTTTCCTTCTTCCACCCCTTTTCTTGCCTTTGTTTACTCTCTAGGATTACTGGAGACTGTCGTATATCTTCTGATGATTGTAAAGGTTTTTTTTTAGAAGAGGGACCATGAATAGAATAGTTACCTATTGCCACAGGAATGCTGTATAACACGTCACAAGACTTCAGTGGCAGATGGTAACTGGAGCACACTGGGAGTGGTTCTGCTGATCTTGGCTGGCCTCGCTCACATGTTTTGGGGCCGACTAGCTGTGCACCGATTGGGGCTGGCCCCAGCTGGGGGCACTTGGCCCTGTTCCACGTGCTGCTCATCCTGCATCAGGCTAGCCTGGACATGCCCTTCTCCTGGTGGCAGCAGAGGTACAAGAAGGAACAAGCAGAAACACACACATCCTCTTAAGGCTGGGCCCAAAATGAGCGTACCATTCCCTCCACCTCATTTTATTGGCCATAACAAGTCAAGTTCAGATTCAAGGGTTAGGGAGGTAAGACTACACCTCTTTGGGGAGAAGAACTGCAAACTCACAGGTTCAAGGGTGTGGGGCCGTTAATGCAGTCAGTCTACCGTAGACCTATGTGAGTTGTCTCTTATTTGTACTTAGGCTGATTTTTGCAAATAGTGCCTAATAAATATATGTTGCATAAAAGTAGTAAAATTACCATTAGCTAGGTTTTCTAATGAAGATTGGGTTGGCTGCATGAGGTAGACATGAGCAGGAATTTATTCGTTGGAGGGAACGTTTATGTCTTTCTAGTAGAATCTGAGTTTTTCTTGCGCTGGGTGCAGAGCAGCTTGGTTACCACCAAGAAATCCATCTTCTTGTCATCTTTTCTGTCATGAGTTCTAGCACCGTCATTTTCAGGATCTCCGAATATAAACGTCTGAGAGAAGGAGAACAAAGAGAGGGAGAACTGTTGCCACACACTGAAGTAGATCACTTGCTCCTAGAAGAGAAATTGTGTTCCACGCATTGAGCACTGAGTGTGTGGGAAAGAGGAAAAAGCAATCTCTGTCTTTAACCTTTGCTCTTTTCTCATCCCTTAGAGTAGCCCATGGAAAGAGGGGTGCAGGGGCCCGGTCACTGCATCTTCATGTGCTGGGAGCTTATTAGAAATGCAAACACTACCAGATCAGACACTCCAGGAGTGGCGCCCAGGAGATCTGGGGCTTAACAAACCCTCCGGAGGGTTCCGATGTGGATGGTGTTTGAGAACCCCTGCCCCAGCCCCACTGGCCACAGCTCCCTTGGCTGACTCTCGCACGCTTCTGAGGATATTACAGCGCAGTCTGAACCTTGGCGTAGTCAGACATGCATGTTCAGGACCTTCTGGTGTCAGGACAAAGATGGGGGCATCCCATTCCGTTGCAACCATCTCCCCTAAAAGTTACTTTACTTTGTATTTTCATTCACAAAGATACACCATAAAGGATGCCAGGGCTGTGTTTTAAACCTGCCTCCAGTTATTACAAAGTACATCTCAAGGTTGGAATAAGCTCCTTTTCCCAAAACAGAGCAGGCTTGTGCCAGGACAGGGGACAGACACCTCCTGTCCTTCTCTCTCCCCCTTCCTTAGGTGATCCCCAAGACCACCAGGCCTATGCCCCCCTCTGGTACAGAGAATTCAGTAAGGCAGGTGAGTGCGTTGTTGGCGCAAAATGGACCCCAGTGCGAGTGTAAGGATGAGAGTGGTGACCCTGGAGGAGGTGGTTGACAAGAGTTAATGGTGTTTTCTACCCAAGGTCGGAAAAACTCCTGTTTTTGGCACCCCTAAACCTTTGTGTTCCGCTAACACCTTGAAGGAAGCCTTGGCCTGTACATGTGACTCTGCACACCCAGCTGAGGTACCTGGGTGTCCTTTGTGTGTGTGTGTGTGTGTGTGTGTGTGAGAGAGAGAGAGAGAGAAAGAGGGCGAGAGAGGGCGAGAGAGTTATCAGTTTGCTGGCTCCGGGGCTGAATCCCAGTCACCTTAGCCGTGCCCCTCATTTCTCCTTGACGGAGGCTCACACAAGCCGCTTCTGTTTTGATTCACATAGAACCGTGAGAAACAGTCTCCTATGTGAGGCCGTGTTTTTCATTCTATTCAGTCTTTGTATATTCAAATTCTTCTAGTTTCAGCTCTTGCTGTTCTGCCAGATTTCCATGGCATTGACGGCTTCTCTGAATTAATAAGTGTTTTGCAATCGTTGAAAAGTTTTCTCCCCCCCAAGCCCTGGGACTTATCCATATTGATTTTTTTTTCCCCCTTTCTCTTTCCTCTCTAGCTACTTCTTAGATGTTGTATTTTGTAAAGTGTTAATAGAATTTTTCTTTCGCCCTGACACTTTATCTATTCAGGAGGTCTTTGCGGGTCCCATTGTACAGGCGGACCACAGAGGAAAGAGCACTGTTCTTCCCGACAATGCTTGCCCTAAAAACATATACAGATCCTCCCCCACGCTCGCTCGCCGGGGCGGAGTGGGTGTTGGGAGGGCAGTGTTCAAAAATGTTCCAACTTAGGAAGGAAAAGGGGAGCCAATTACACACTGTTGAAAGGGGGTTTGGAAAATACATTTTAAAAACAAAATTGAAAACATTTATTTCCTAAGGGAATCGAGTCTCAGTACCAAAACAGGGCCAGCACAGAAGGGTGGCTGTTTTCCTTACTGTTAGCCATTTTCAGTTCAAAATAAGGATTTGGCGAAAATCTGGAGACGGGTGGGAAACGGATGTCACATTTACCTGCACCTACCCGGCAGGCCTCACCCCCTCCCCACCCGCACCCCGGGCGTTCCAGTTCTCCTTGAGTCCCAGGGTCTGAGTCTGAGAGTCCGTATGCCCGGGTGTGACTACCCTGTGTGCAAACACACCGGCTGATCTCACGGTGGTTTTGCGTGAGTGGTGTCCGGGAGGCAGATCGGCTGTTGTGTGCGTGGCCTCAGCAGATGCGTGGGGGACTCCAAGCCTGACCAGCAGGGGTTTGTCCTGCCTGGAATGGGCATGGGGGGTGGCGTCTGATGAAGAAGCCCCCGTTCAAGTGATCTCCAAACCAGCATCGCCTACTCCCGCCAGCCCGGTGCCCGGGAGAGAGGGAGCAGCTCCCTGCTGGAAGAGTCACCATGCAAGACCATTTTCCTCCCAGTGACTGACTCCAGAAATGGGCACCAGAACGGGAAGGCCCCGGGAGCCTGTTTGTTCAGGCCTGGTTGCTTAGCAACAACAAAAGGGGGCCCTGACTCAAGAAGGGATTTTTCAGCCAGGCCAGTCCCTTTGAGGTTTGTGACTGTCTTGCCTACCCCTGTCTTCCATTCTTACCTTGACTTAGCTCTTCCCCCTGTTACATTTGATGGCACCTAGAAAAATATATGTGATTTGTCTGGAGGCATCATTTTAAACCTCGGTTTATTGCGGCCCCCAGTGTCACCCCTCCTCGGAGATCATAGTCTGGGAAGATTGGGGAAGGAATAGCCGAAGGTTCCTTTCCTCTGCTGGATTGGCTGGATTAGCCCAGCCCCCCAAGCGCGTTGGTAAACCTCTGAGCACAAATGGACAGTGCTTGGTCCTCCCCAGCCACACCCACATGCTGCCATTGCTCCCAGGCGGGCCTCTGGCCCACAGTTTCGTCCACCCACAGCCACACGGGTTGGCTTGTGTTCTTACTGCCAACCTTGGGCACAGAATGAATGAAGTGAGCAGGCTGCTCACTGGTCAGACAGGTGTTCTCCCCAGGTGAGCAGCTGATGGGCGGGGACAAACACCTGTGCTAAAGATGTGTGATTTGTGGAATAAAGGGTTGGATCATAAACACTCGTAAAAAGAATGGACTCCACGGCCAAATCTGGTCCATTGAGTGTGAGTTTTTTGAGCTCTACGTGGGAGTTGAGTGTGGATCCTGAAATCTTCTTATTGCTAGAAATACCCAAAAGGGTTGCAGGAAGCGTGGGAGGGGTCTGGAAGGGATTAGGAAGAGAGACAGAGGGTGCCTTTGGTATTTTCTTCTCTTTGATGTTTTTGAAAAGGTCCTAGTACCAATGTATTAGTTTTCTAGGATTGCCATAACGAAGTCCCGCAGACGGGGTGGACGGCTGAAACAACAGGAATTTATTTTCTCACAATTCTGGAGGCTAGAAGTTCGAGATTAAGGTGTGGCAATATTGGGGGGTTTTTTGGTGGCCTCTCCTTGGCACATAGGTGGCCATCCTTGCCTTGTGTTGGGTCACGGTCATCCCTCTGAGCATGTGTCCTAATCTCTGTTTCTTACAAAGACCCCAATGGGTTGGGGCCCACCCTGGTGACCTCATTTTAACTTAATTACCTCTTTGAAGACTCTGTCCCCAAATATAGACACATTCTGAGGTACAAGGGGCTAGGGCTTCAACATATGAATTTGGGGGACACAGTTTAGCCCGTAACAATCAAGATGTTAAAGTTCTATTGTTTATAATTGGAAACATTTAAGTATCCAACAGAAGGAGAATGATTAAGTCAGCTATGGCTTCTCACCCTGTAAAATATCACATGTCGGTCAAGATGGCATTCATGATGTAGTCATCTGGGAATCATTTGCAATAGTATAATGTTACATGTAAAAAAACAAGGAAAAATGTCATATACTGTGTGACTTATACTATATTAAAATAGGCATCTTTTCTTTTTAAGCAAACACTGAAAGGAAATATACCAGACATTAACTGTAGTTGTGCTAGGTGGAAAGAAAGACAAGTGATTTTTTTTCTTTCTGCTCTTTTGTATCTTAAAATATTCTTTAATGGACAACTATTACTTCTGTAATGGAAACCTTCCCCTACACACACACACACACACATACAGCATATAATGTTTTGTGCACTTTGTTAAACATCCTAAAGCAGCCTTTGTTCTGTCTTTGTGTTGCAGGTGGAGGATGCGATGCTGATGTTTGATAAAACCACCAACAGGCACAGAGGTAAGACTGCCCCAGTGTGAGAAGGTTGCCATCACCCCTCCTGGCTTCCATCTCTTGTTACCCCAGCCCTACTGACAAATATCCAGTGAAGAGTCCAGAGTCAAGCAGGCAGAGGTCAAAGAGCTGTAAGGAGGGTCACAGTCACAAGAAGAGCCCCAATACTGGACAGTTAAAAAATCCTTTCCTTTTGGCTTGGGAACCCTTGTTTATGCAGCCACGCCCAACACACAAATTCGGATCTACCTTTCTAATCCTGTTTTTCTTAGTTCCTTGCTAACCTCTGCACTAAGTGATCCAAGTGGAAATTTTTCTTGGCAATTGTGTTCTCAATTTGCATTGAAGGATGTGGTTTAGGAGCTGTCAGTCTAAAGAACCCCTACGCCACAAAAAAAAAAAAGCCTTGTTGTATGTTTGTTGGATGTGTCCCGAGATTACAGCTTTGGAAATGCCCCGTGGCACCTCCGGAGTGTTTAGAGGGCATCTGGACTTTGTGCTGTGCGCCTCCTGTCCCATCCATGTTACAGAAAATGGGTCTCAACCTGAGGTCCATGAACCTCTGAACTGATATGCAAAATGTCTCATGTTTGCACTTGGGTGAGGTTTCCAAGCTTTGAACAGATTCTCAAAGGGGTCTTTGGCCCTCCCCTCCCAAAAAAGAACACATTAAAATTACTGCTTTAAACAGAAAAATTGGAGGAATCTAGAAAATCCTCCCAGGGGTAGTGGAGTCAAAGGAGGTTATGACTTAGTGTTCTATTCTCCGGAAGCCAGGGTTTCTGGGGTTCCTATTAACAGGGTGTTGATGAGCAGAGCTTCCGAAGGGTGGCAGGAAGTGGTGTGCTGTCGTTCTCCAGGGAGGGAGCCGGCGAGTGAGCAGTGTCTCCTTGCCACTTGGATTGCATTTAGATGTTTCCTGTGTTGTTTACATTCCTGCTGTCACCTGTGATTAGAAGCAGTTACCCAGTGCTGACTGTATGTCTTTCTGTTTGGAGAAGGCGGTGAGAGGGAGGAAGGAGTGGAGTGGGAATCGTTGCCTGCGGGAGTGGGAGAAGGAGGGGATGTCCCCAGCGTGCCTGGTGATCGGCTCCGTGTGCATCCCTGCACCATAGACAGCATCCTCGCAATGGGAACATTGAGCATTGGACGGGCAGCTGTGGCATCAAGTGGTGTTTATGGGGGGCGGGGGTGGAGGGTGGGGAGCAGGGGAGGCAGGGCGAGAAAGGAAGGGCATGCAGGTGTAGAATGCCGCCTTGCTCAGGAGCGAGAGGAAGGCGTTGCCAGTGATGGGCAACTCACGGTTATCCTGCGTCATCCTCCACATCATGTTTTGCCAGCTTTGTGGTTTCCAAAGCACGACTTCCGCATGCTTCTCCTAATGTGGCCGTCACAGCAGTCCCTGGAGGGTTGTTGTGACTCTGGGACAATCACGGAACTTCTTTATGCCTCAGTTTATTCATCTGTCAATGAGGGTAATAACAGTCCCTCCTTCTTGGACTGTTTGGAGAGGGTCATGCCCAGCCCTTGTCAACAGTGGGTAAATGTTGGCTCTTACTGTCATCATTATCGTCACCTCCATGTTGTTGATGAAATAATTGGGGCTTTTGGGGACAACTGATACACCCAAGTTCTGAGTGACGGCCCCAACCTAGGACTGCTGGTTTCAGATGCTGCTGTTTCTCTGTTGTGTCCAGATATGGGGACGGGTTTGTTAAGAAAGGCATTGTCATCTTTACTTGCAGGGTGGGCAACGCCTATCCGAATGTGGCGCCGTGTTCAGTGTTAGAATTCATAATCCTGGGCCGGGCGCGGTGGCTCACGCCTGTAATCCTAGCACTCTGGGAGGCCGAGGCGGGTGGATTGCTCAAGGTCAGGAATTCGAGACCAGCCTGAGCGAGACCCCGTCTCTACTAAAAATAGAAAGACATTATATGGACAACTAAAAATCTATATAGAAAAAATTAGCCGGGCATAGTGGCGCATGCCTGTAGTCCCAGCTACTTGGGAGGCTGAGGCAGTAGGATCGCTTAAGCCCAGGAGTCTGAGGTTGCTGTGAGCTAAGCTGACGCCACGGCACTCACTCTAGCCTGGGCAACAAAGTGAGACTCTGTCTCAACAAAAAAAAAAAAAAAAAAAAAAAAAAAAGAATTCATAATCCTGGAAGATTCTGGAGCAGCCCCCAGGCAATATTGTTGTCCTATTTTGAAAAATCAACGTGCAAAAGTATTGTTTGACCTGCTCTGCATCAGGCCCCGTGCTGGGGGCTTCCATGGGCATCATCTCATTAACCCCCACAGCCAAGCAGGGAAAGAGGTTTGTCATCTGCAGACCCTCAGAGGGCCAATGACTTGTTGAGGTCACACAGCTATTAACTGGCAGAGGGGGGATTCTAACTCAGGACTTCAGACTTCCGGGCAAAGCCCCAGAGGATGTGGCAGGAAAAGTTCTGTCTTACTTCTGACCAGATCCCTGCTGCTGTGGGTGAAGCGTCTTCCCTTTTCCCAAAGGGGAGGAAGACAGCAAGGTGCTGGGTGCGGATATGGGGTGGCGTCTGTCTGTGACTGGGTGTGGGGAGCGTTGTTGCCTGTTGTGCGGTGGAGAGAAAGGTCCCTTCTAGGACCCGGTGCTCAGAGCGCTCTGACCTGCCAGAGTGCAAGATACTGTCCTGTTAGTGGATGCAGGACCAGCTGCATAATGTACATAAAGGCGATTAAGAATTTCAAGATGATCACAGAGCATTAAGCCGAGAGGGGAGCCCTTCTCACCATGTTCGTGGGACTGCACCCCCCATGAAGCTGCCTGCGGGGGACCCTGCCTGATGCTGGTGGGCCAGGGGGAGGGCATGCCAGGAAGTTTCAGCAGGACCTGCCGTCCGCCTGCCCTTTCCTCCCGTCCGGGAACCTCCTGCTCCTGGTCCTCTTTCTGTGTAGGTGGGGGCTTTGGCTCGAACTCATTTTCCAACCCCTCAAAACAGCTGACAAGATGTTTCTCTTTGCACTGGGTGCTGAAGCCGAGGGTAATACTTTCATGAATGCAGAGCATTTAGGGGAGTGAAAATTTTAAAAAGAAGAAGAAGATATCACAACAGAAGCACAAATCACACACGTGGAGCGAGTGGCCCCACATCGTGGCCTAATGGAGTGTGCATTTGGAATCAGGTGATAAGCACAAGGAAATAAAATCCTCCTGCAGCCACCTGCCCCAACCTACTGTCACCTCCTCAGCTTCCTGCTGTCCCGTGATCTTATCAAGAGGACCACCTGCCCCAACCTACTGTCACCTCCTCAGCTTCCTGCTGTCCGTGATCTTATCAAGAGGAAAGCACTGCAGTGGCAGAAGTTGAAGATACCTCCCTGACTGGAGCAGCCTCCAGCTCTCTTCTTAAAGAGGTCCGGACTCACGCCATTAGCCTTGACCGTGCACAAGCTTGGCACTTCTCATCAGACTTCTCAACCCCAGGAACGCTACCCGTGTGCCCTCGGAGCTGTGACCACTGGGACTGGGCTGGCCTTCTGCACATCAGGCAGGCCAAGCTCCCAGGACACTCAGGCGGCACTTGCCAAAGAGCCAAAGGTCAGGGCAGAATTTCCACTCCTTGCCCCCAGTGGCCACCACCTGTGCCTGTTCCCTGGTGGTCCCCGTTGGGGCAGGGATGACCCTCCGCTCTATCAGGTTGCCCCTCCTGTCCATAGAAGCTCCAGCCTGGGCCTCACTAGTGCTGTGGGGAAGACCCCAGGACATAAGAGGTGATGAGTGTCCGCCGTCTGCCGTCCTGCCAGCAGGAGGAGGGCCTGAGGTCACCGTGGAAGTGTGGTGACTTCTCCCCTTCCTCCTTGGCCGTGGACCTTCTTCCAGCTTCTTCTGCTCCCTTGATGTTTTTCCTGGGGCTCATTTCCTAACCTCTCTGAACATCTCAGATTCCTCCTCTAAGACATACAAGAACGGGGATTGATGAGCCCAGGACCTGAAGTATGTTCCTGGCTCTCAGCTTTTTAACCGAGAGTTTGCAAGATGAATTGCTAACTGGGCTGGGAGGAGCAGGTCGGGTTCTCTGGGAAGCGACTCTGAGATGGGGTTGGCATGCGGGAGGTTTATGAGGAAGTGCTCCTGATCAGGAGTGGGCAGAGGGAGAAACCGACCTTTGATGCCCTTCTGAAATGGGGTGGTCCGTCAGCGTCCCCAGCTGGGGTGAGAGCGCCACCCTCCATGCCTCCGAGCTGGCCGGTCCCTGGACGCAGCACCCCTCCCCACTCACCCCCGAGGCTGGCGTGACCTGGGCCTCCACTGAGGAAGTCCTGGAGGGGTCCTACAGCTGGGACCATCTTCCGCAGCGCTCCCAGCGGCTGGGGAAGATGTCCTTCATTCCTGAAGTGGCATCTGGGATCCTACCTTGGTGGCGTCGTGGGTTCTTACACACCAAGTACTCAGCACAGTGTTTGCACGTACTGTTGAGTCTTAAAGACAAATGGCCATAGGTGGATGGAGCCACCCGGAGTCACATGCACGCTGGTTACAGCAGAGCTTGGACATCACCCCACCCTGTGTGACCCAGGCACATAGCTGCTCTGCAAGATGGTGCTGGGCAGCCTCTGAATGCCGGGGGAGTCGGGGGAGTCAATGCTCTTAAGGGCTTGAGCACTTCCTCATTTTTTGTCCTCCTCAGCACCTACCCGTCTTGCCAGACCACCTGGCTCCTCCACTTCCAGATGGAGGGACTGAGGCCCGGAAAGTTTTGGAATGTCATGTAGCAGGTTCCTGCAGCCAAACAAGGGACCGAGCTGCTGGTAGAAGCTGGAGGCCTTCCTTGGCCCTGCTGGTCACTTCATTTCCTCCTTCCATGTGATGATTTGTGACCATGGGGAGAGAGAGAATTGTGGCTTTCCAGTTGTCTAAGAGTCATTTCATTTGCTCTCTAAAAGTTGTTAGAGGTGGTCTGAAAAATACTGCGCTCTTTGTCAAAGGATTTAATCACTGGGGGAGGTTTGTTGCTTTATCCTTGCAAAACTCAGATAAGATCTTGAACTCAGCATTAAGTATTGATCCTGAGGTGGGGCTCAGGGGGAGGGACAGGGAGGGACAAGGCGTTGTCCTTCTAATTTGCTCTTTTGTTGGCAGGAGGCTGGGGAACAGGGAACCAGGCAGAGGCAGGGAGGGTATGGCAGCCAGCTCTCTCTCCACTCTGCCCACACTCTCAGCCCCGGTGGAGAAAGTGGAATGCTGAAATACGTCTCACACTCACCTCCTTATGGGGGAAGGGAGTCCTGAACCCCCAACATGAGAGTCACTCTAGGGGAACCTCGGCTGTCCTTCTTGCTGACCTCAGGGACAGCTGGGTCCCTCCAGAGCGGTTGGGGGCCCAGTGGAAAGCAGGCGGGGAGTCTCTGAAGTACATCCCACGGCCTGGTGAGGGTCGGCTGCAGAAGGAAGGGTTTCTGGCGGGGGACATCCCTGTGGCTTCCGCTGTTTGCTCCGGAACATTGCCAGAGGCAAAGGAACAGGATATACTGAGAGAAAAATAAAGATTAGTGTGATGAATGACTCTTCTCCCAGCAGTTAACAGTTGCTTATTAAGTGCAATGCCATTGGCTTCGGAGAGGAGCAACAGCTCCCAGACAGCCACCCCCTGGACGGACCTCAGCCCCGGGATGGTTCTGTGTCTCCAGCAGGCCCCTCGACAGACAGGGTCCTTTCCCAGGGAGGCTGTGCCTCCGCTGCTGGACGGGCGCGCGGGTGGCAGGGCTCTCTGCAGACCCACCTCTGGGTGGCTGGACCCGGAGCTTGGCCTTCCCTTGGAGTCTCCGTCCCGAAAAGCAGTTGGCTGACGTTTAAGGTCTGCGTAATTTGCATAGTTTATTTATTAAAATGGTGCCAGTAAGATGTAACTGAAGCTGTGATAGAAGATAATGCTTTTCTAAGGAGAAAAAACAACCCTTAATGCCTTGAATACCTGCCAGACACTCACTTTTGCAATTGACCTCTGAAGTCCAGATTGACTCTTTTATGTATATTGTATAAAGATGATGAAGAATCGCACTGTAATTATTTGTTTTTTGTTTAGTTCTCAAGAAAAGGAGGCACGTGAAGAGAGTTTCATTCACAAAGGCATAAATTAAATAAAAAATGTTTAAAAAGCATTGCTTCATTTGTGGTATGTGATGTCAAAGATAATGCATGCGTGTTTTTCCTAATAAGAGTCTAAGATTCTGACTTTATTTACATAGGAAAGAGGTTGGGACTTTACAGGCTGTAGGGGTGACTCTGTAGAATGGAGGAAGAGGTGTGCTTGGCAGAGGATTGGTCCCTCCGGGGAAAGGGCAGAGCCCAAGACAAGGGTTGTTGGATGGAGTAGAAAGTGTGAAAAGGATACATAGATAGAGTCACAGCTGGTGACGACACCATATGCTGATGTGACAAGAGGATGCCCTGCAAAATACCGGTGCCCACATATTTTCCCCACCTCTTATATGTACCCTCATCCTTTGTGCTACTTGCTGACCTGTTGAGTACCCATCCAACCTTCTCCCAAGACAGATAATGTTAAGGAGCTTATTGGAAACCAATAATAAACCAATAGTTGATCATCATAGGTTTTGATCCTAATTCTGCAGCTGATAAGCAGCTGGTCTGTCCTAGACCACCACTGGCAACCAAGGGTCTTGGCTGCCCAGAGCTTCCAGTCCTGTCTGTAGTGTGACCCGACATGCCACTGGGGCTCTCTTACGCAAGTACCGCGTCTGGATGGGGTTGGGGGAAAGTCCCATTCTCTTCCCAGAGTGGAACGTCATCTACGTGGGGCAGCTGTTTAAGAAACACATTGACAAACAAGGGATCTAGAGGAGCGAAGGGCCAGAACGGGCTAGAAACTCAATACGATTGGGTCTCCCCCAGTCCAGCTTGGATAAAAGAGGCCTTGGGGGCAGGGGGAGCCGTGACGTGGCCATCAGTTGCTGTCTTTGGGTACTTGGAGGGAGAGTGCTGGCAAAGAGTTACGTGCAGGCTTGCGGTTGGGCACACGAGTTAGAACGAGGAAGAACTGCCCAGTCCAGCAGTGGCAGTGAATGGACAGCCATTTGCCCCTCTGCAGGCTCAGACCCGGGCTCCTGTGCTGGGCTCACTCTGAAGGCAGGGCTGGGTGTGGGGTGGGCATGCTGTGTGTCCACCACGCGGGCCCACCGGCCGTGCAGGGCTTTACCCCCCAGGCCCTGTGACCCTGCGCAGTGGAGGGCGAGGGAGGGGGCCGAGTAAAGAGCCTCGGCGACCCCCACCCTCTGCCGGCTCCCAGAGACCAGCCCCGGAGCTGTCTGCACATTTTATTTTCTCGTTAAATAAACACCATTAGCCTTCCCGAGAAATTGGTGTAAACATGACCCCGCAAATAACCAATTAAAAGGGCAGGGTTGAAGGGGAATGTGAATTTGAAAACATGTAGAGGAGGCCATTAAAGATTCCTGTAGAATCTGGCAACATCGATCCGAGACCTTAATTCTATTTCTGACAGGAAAGCGAGGAGTGTGCTTTAATTTTTTTTCTCTGAGCTAACTCAATTCCGGAAGCGCCCATTCCGGCGCTGTCTCTTGAGATATTAATCAACACGGTAGCTTGGTTTCTGTCCACCTGCTTTCCTTTGTAGACACGGGGTGCTACAGAGCCCTCCACTCCCCGGCAACGGGGCCCGGGGACAGGGTGCCCAGGGCACGAGGGAGCCTGGAAGGCCGGGGGTGGAGGGGGGTGTTGGCACCCCGGTTGAACTGCGTTTTTTTAGCAAAGTGTAAATCTTCAACTTCTTTCCTTTGGAATAAAAGCCCTGGCACCAAAAGGGTGGTGACCTAATAGGCCTTCCTGCCTCCCCCGCTGCGGCCCACGGAAGCAGAAAGGGCGGGGGCTCGGGGTCACAGCTTCATTGACCCAGAAAGGGTTTTTTGTGGAGAGGGACAATGAGGCTTTTGTTTGGTCCTGTTCCCACAGAGGCCCAGGCTCCAACTCTCACAACGTAGTTTCAGATCTCGGTGAGGGCAGAGCCTGGAGGCCTGAAGAGAAAGGAGCCTTCGGCTTGGGGACTTGATTAAAAGCACCCCCTTCCCTAGCATCGCGGTGCTGCCGGGGGGCCGCAGAGGGCCGGGCCAGGGGTCACCACAAGCCGTGGGTGGCTGCCGTCCTGTTGAGACCTGAGGTCCCTAGGGGAGCCCCAGTTGCTCCGCAGCTCTGGACTTGAGCTTCCGTGTTGAGTTTGCGGGTCAGAGGGCGTACGCTGGCCCGTCTGCGTCCCTGCAGATCAGCACCTGTGCTGGAACGAGCCTGGGTTCTAGAGCGGGCAGTGCTGGGTTTCAGATCCCGGCTTTTCCACGGGCGTCATCTCAGGCAGGTTACTCACCGGCCTTGAGCCCAGTTTTGCTCATTCGTGGAGGTGACTTACACACATTCTCCATAAGAGTCAAAGCATTCAGCTCGTGAGCGCCCACAGCACGCAGTGCGTGCAGCAGCCTGGGCGCTTTCCCTTCCCCCTAAATAAAACCACCGGCTTAACGTCTTTAAGCAAACAAACTAAAATCTGTCTTTGAATTTTGGGGACGCTAGTCTTTAAAAATAAAAATTTCTGTGGGTGTTTTTCCCTCCCCTTTGTGCGCAGTGTATATGCTCACATGTGCATAGAATGTTTCCAAAAGATACTCACAAAACTGGTGACAAACAGAATGGCATAGTGGTTAAGAGCACACACTCCGCAGCCAGACAGTTGGTGTTCGAATCTAAGCTCTGTGACTTAATAGCTCTGTGACCTTGGCTAGGTTATTTAACCTCTCCGTAACTCAGACTCCTTATCAATAACGTAGGAAGATGACATTGGGTTAGCCTGAGGCATTACATCATTTAATAGATATAAAGGGTTTGGAATAGTCTCTGGCCATGGCAAATACTCAAATATGTTTTACACACTCATATGCAAAAGTACATACATTAAAAAATGTACACAACTGAAAAAGTGTTTGCTCTTGGGGAAAAGGATAAAGTGACCAGAGGTACAGAGATGGGGGAAACTCTTTATTGTTTCCTCATTTACCTTTTGAATTTTTGTATCATATGCATTTATTACCTATTCACACATTTACTTTTTTAGGGTAAGCTTTTAAAATTCATTCCCATTTGAAGTGTTGATGTAGCGCTCTAACAACATGAAAGGATCCCAGCCCAGCACCCTGCCACAATAACTATTGTCACTTCCACCTTGCTCCTGACACATGCATAAACGTGTTTGAAGTTGGTTGTGCCTGTGGAGTTAGTGCCTCACTCGTCCTGTGTTGAGTGAGGTGCGGGCCCTGCCTCATCTCAGCGCTCTGTCCCCCCAGGGAGAGGGACCGGAGGGCCCCAAACCAGCAAGACACGATTCTATGCAGCGGAGAATCCTTTACCTCCGAGTCTCCTCTGTCTTTTTCTTTCCATAAACAGATGTTCAGATAGATAGATGGGGATTTTATTAGTAGTTTCTGCTCTTCCCAGACAACGTGCTATTATTAGAATAGCTAGACCAGCCCCAGACCAGAGAGGAGGGAGCCAGAACAGGGAGGCCCTCCGTCCCAGGAGTTCAAAGTGCTTTTTGACTTAAGGGAAAAAAAGTTAAAAGCACTTTCTCACCCCAAGTTATGATTAGTAAACATGTGGGGACCTTACACGGTGTGGCAAATGCAGAGTCCTCTGCGTCCCTGTTGCTGATAGCTTAAGAGTCAAGGCAACGCCCGGTTAATGAAGCTTGTGACGTGTCTGGGCCCAGTGGCAAAGGAGTGAGCGCTTAGGTCTAGAGTCACCCTGCGGGTTCATTCCAGAGCTCTCACTGATGAGCAGCGTGGACTTGGACAAGTGGTTAAACTTCTCTGAACCTCCATTTTCTCATCTGTTAAGTGGGTTTAATGTTACTGTTAATAACTCATGGACTTGTGAGGTTTAAGTGAGATAGTTAATCTATGTGAAGCATCTGATGCGTAGACTATCTGTAAATGTTAACTTTATTATTATCATATTAATTATTGTTATTTTGCTACTAAAAAGAATACTATTCCTATCCTTCCTTGGGGGATGTAGGCTAAGACTTGCTGATTGGGGAGAATGTTAACATCCTAGAGGGCTGTTGGCAGATGGTGTCAAGTTTTCCATGATGGAGGGTGTTCTGGGTAGAATTCTGTCCTCCAAAAAGGTACGTTGAGGTCCTAACCCCTCGTACCTCAGAATGTGACCTTATCTGGAAGCAGGGTCTTTGGAGATGTGATCGAGTTAAGATGAGGAATCACTGGAGGAGGCTAATCCAGTATGACCGGTGTCCTAGTAAGAAGGGACATGCAAAGAGAGAGACAGGGAGATGCTGTGTGACCTCAGAAGCATACGGGGGAGGCAGCTGCAAGCCAAGGGCCACCGGCAGCACCAGGAGCTAAGAGAATGGCATGGAACAGATTTTCTCCTGGAGCCTTCGAGAGAGCTTGGCCCTGCCGACACCTTGATTTCAGACTTCCAGCTTCCAGAACTGAGGCAGAATAAACGTCTGTTGCTTTAATTCCCCCAGTTTGTGGCAGCTTGTTGCAGCAGCCTTAGGAAAATAGCTCAGAAGGCAAAGCTGTGCTTTCTGCCCGGCGTGTTCCCTTGCCCGGCACTGGTGGTGGTCAGCATCGCCTTCTCTCTCAGTGCGGTCCTAGCCACGTCCTCCCTCAGCAAAAAGATGTGCAGGAGAAATTAGAGGAGAGACCTTTTCTGTAACTGAGAACACAGCCTCCAAATCCTGACTTGTCACACCTTGCCCAAGCCTGATTATCCCAAGACCCTACAATTGACCTCAGGGTGTTAAAGATATATTTTGGTAGAGAGCAACACTTGAAGATCTCTGAGGTTTCATTTTTTAACTGACTGGCCTCCAGGGCCCAGTCATTTCTTCATAAGCCAAGGAGTAATTGGGAGCTGTCAGAATCCCAACCCCAACAACGCAAACCGTGCTCGGTCGGTACAGTGGTGTTTCCAGCGGGTTCATTCAACTTGGCTGTTTAGGGAAATAATGCAAAAAAAAAAGGAAGGAAGAAAACAGAAGGAAATCAGGAGAGCTCATCTGTAGGACAACACGCACCTTGGCATCCTTATATACCTGCCCCTGCTTCCACCCTGGAAAAATAAGAAAACACAGCAAGACAACACTGAACTTCAAAAGCTGCCAAACATTTCTTTCTCCCATCCCAGAAACCCTTTCAGGCAGGGACGTTTGCCAAATTCAATCCTAGAGTGAGTTTTTAAGCTAAATTAATGCAGTGGAGGGTCAAAATGGTAACACCTACAGGCCTCCGGTTGTAAGGACGCCGGTGGGCACGGCGGTAATTGCTAATTACAGCATTCATGCGGATGCGCTTCTCTTAGTCCTCGCGTCTGGTTGGCAAACCCAGTAGCGTATAAAAATCACTGCCATGATTTTGAAGTGATCAAAGTTGTGCGCCTTTGAGCGCTCCGTACGCCACATTTGAAATTTCTTCCTCAACTTGCCACCCATCTTGGCATCAGGAAATAATTGAAAGCGCCTCCTTCCCCCTGAAAGTTCCCACGCTGGTGCCTGCGTTCCAGCACCCCAGGCAACGCCGGCGCCTCTGCACCAGATCTGCAGTGTCCGTACGCAATGCTGACATCCGATTTATTATCTCGGAGGGCTGGGCCGCTTCATGGATGATTCATGACTCCGCTTTCCACTGCCACTGGAGGTGACGTCATCATCCATTCTGGGCCCAGAATAGACACAGAAGCAACAGTGGCCCCAGTTTTGTGCGTCTCTTGCCAGCCCTGCTGTGCGTTCCCTGAGTAGGAATGGTAATGACCTTGGGCAGCCCATCGGAAATATCTCCTTAGTAGGGGGTCATGCGTGTGTTTCAACATCGTTGCACAAGAAAGCTGAGATGGGACTTTCCCCAAAGTTCATCCCCTCCCTTGTGTTCCTCTCTTTGGAATGTAGATTTCACTGACAACCCAAGAGCTGCTTAACTCCTGTGGCCCGCTCTGATTTCCTCGTGTAGAGACAGGGTTGGTTAGGAAGGTCTGGCTGAGATAAGTCGTCCACAACCCAGCGTCAGACACTCCTTATGATGAACGATTATTGTCATGCCAGACATTGGGACCAGATTGCTGGTTTTCAGCGCCGGTTGTGCATTAGAATCCTCTGGGGAGTTTTTAAGACATACTCATGGCTGGGTCCCACCCCAGAGCAATTAAGTGAGCCTCAAGGATGGAGCCCTGGCATTGATGATGTTTAACATGTCCCCAGCTGAGGCTAACGTGCAGTCAGGGCTGGGCACCCGCGGGTCGCATGACCTTCAAGGAGCCTTCCAGCTCTAAAACCCACCAAGGCAGAGTCTCTGACTGCTTCATGGAGCTGGTCTTCGACCCTGGCCTGTGACTGGGCAGTGGGGTGGAGACGCCTCCTCCCTGGCCCATGTCCTGTCATTAGTCCTGGGAGGTAGGGATGCCTCCTTCATGGGGGGCCCTTTCTGTGTGACTAGGTCAGTGCCATGAGTTGTCTATCCTCGTGGCGTCTTGTAATTTTCCTTTGTGGCACTTCTCAGTTCTCAGTGATGGTCATTTGTTTGGTTATTTGACTCTCATCTGTGGCCCCCACACCCCTCCAGTACCGCTGTGCCTAGCAGAGAGCATTCATCTTGACGGAGGTTGGGTGGGCAGGCAGGGGGATCCTCACCTCCTTCTCTGTCCTCATTTGGCTGCAACCTGAGAAAGGTTCCTGCTCACTCTTCCCATCTCAACTTCCTTTGCCCTGTAATTTCCCCCACCCCACCTGACCCCTGGCTATGAGACCCTCTAGCAAAACCAAGTTGCCCTGTCTTGAGGGTCAAGTAGGTGCTACACATGTTTTCCAGAGAGGGCTTTGGAAAACTAAAGAAATGATTTGGGAACACTTCTGTTTTTCTGGCACCTAAGGAGGGAACCTGGCAAGCTAATGAGAGTTCTTTCTTTCTTGCTTGAGAGAAAAAAAAATGTTGTTGATTATTGTCATTGTAGCTGTTCTTCATAGCTGATTTGGAAGAAAGACTGAAAATATTGCTTTGATTGAAAAAACAAAAATCAATCCAGGCTACACTTCTGCCTGGGACCCGGGCTGTCTGGTTGGAGCCCCGGGGAGCTGGGGGACAGGTGTGTGAGCCAGGAGTCTGTTCCAGGGTTTAAAATGCTCGTGTGTTTCCCTATCAGAGGCCTGGTAGGAAGGTGTGTGCTTACAGACAGAGTTCTAAATTTCCTCCCCACTTCTAAAATCACTAGTTTTGGCATCTTAAGTCTTCTTTTAATTAAGTTGATTCATTTGCTCTGGAAAGAGTTTTCCTGATTCAGCTAGTATATTTATATATAAACTCTTCTGGAAACACCTGGCAATTTTTCTGAGTGACAATAAGGAAACGTAGTCTGAAAATTATGGTTTAATTTGCTCCCTCCCCCATGCTGTCTTACTTTTTGAAAAATGGGGAAGATTTACAAAAGAGGCTTTGTATTTTGCCCATAGTACTAATCCTGTTTTACAACAGAGATATGTGTATCAACAATACCTAATAATTTCCCTTTATGTTATTTTTAGAACTCTAGCTTTTAATGGACAATTGAATCATTCCTTGGCAAATAGCAGATCATCTAATTGCATGTTTTTATTTATTGGGAATTTGCAGGTAGGCCCCAGAGAGAATGGTGAGCATATATAAAAAGTTAGAATAAACAATGTCTTAATGACTTTCTTTTCAGGAGTTAAAAGCTTTGTTGCTACTTTTGGGTTGCCTCTCGGCTCTGTGTGTGTGTGTGAGTGTGTGTTGTGTGCATGTGTGTGAGTGGTACTTGTGGGGTGTGTGTGCCCGTGGGTGTGATTCTGTGTGGGTAGGAGGCCCTCGGTTGGTTTTAAAAAATAAACTAGAATCAAAGACTTTGTAAAAGATGAAAATAGAGAAGGAGGTCCCTGCTCCTGTTTTATTTTACTTTATTTTAGGGTATGGTTCCTTTATTGTGGTACTAATTAAAATGCCCTATAAAGACTGGTGCCCTGGCCTGGTCATTAGCAGCGTTGCTCACCGCGCGCCCCGCCCCGCCCCCCGGGTAGGATAAGTGGCTTCCACAAAGTGGTTTGAATCATAAATGGCACCTCCTGGGTTTGTCCCCTCTTTTCCTTTCTTTATAAGGTTCTTTAGCAAAATGTGGGGGGTAAGTCACCGCAGGTAGCCTAGCAAATCTTGCCTGGCTGCCAGGGCGGTAGCAGCTGGGGTGGGAAGAGGGGAGCAGCTGGAGCTGTGTTATTAGTCATTCCATGAAGAGATTGATTTGATAAATAATAAAGCAGTGATATTAGCAACACATGCTTGCAGGTCAGATGACTTCGATGAAAACCCCCAGTTAAGTGTGTGTAATGGTTTGACAATATATATGCCTTCTAAAAACATCCTATTTTAAAATGGAAATTGGACTGTTCATGCGCTTCTTAGCAAATATGCCAAGACCATTGCCAAGGGGAGCTTGGAAATCTGAAGGGTGATCTTTCTATTTAATTTGGCCTCTACCCTCCCCCTTTCAAGCGATGCTTAAACTCACTTTGTTTCCCTGTCCTTGCCTGTTCATTTTGTTAACTGTTTTGATTTGTAAAATACCATGCCTCACGCTGCACTCCTTTATGATGATATACTGTGCTGCTCTTATCTTTCACCTTAAATCCTTGATAAGAGCATTTTAAAAATGAAATTGCTACCTGACACTATTATAAAATCTTGGCTGGCAGCCAGGGGAAAAGCAAGCGCCGGGGGGAGAAAAAGGAGAGTTTAGAGAAAGGAAGGATTTTTAAAGGAACTGCATAGCACATTTTTTTTTTTTCTGAATTCTGGAAGCCTTTTTTTTTTTTTTTTTTTTTTTAATGGAGTGTTACTGCGGCCGCCACGTCGGTGCCCCTCACTGCTGCCTCAGGGACCCTGGGGGAGGCGGCGGGTGAATGGAACAGTGAGAGGTTTGTTGGGCGGAGGTCCTCTGTGCTGAAGATGGAACTCCTGCGTGTCGTTCGCTGTGGATTGGAACTGGACAGACAGATGGATAGCACTGACCCAACTATCGTATTTATGGCCTGGAGCACGTGCCCTTCCCACCCACAGGCACCCCCCGCTCCTGTGTCCCACCCTGTTCTGCTCCAGACACGTCAAAGCAGAATCTCCTTCAGTTGCGAGAGCTATGGTGGCTGTGACTTGCTGGGGAAAACCGAAACTTTTGTATATGTGTGTGTGTGTTTGGCTGTGTTGTGTGTCTGGAAATCTCCCTTTATCCACGAAAGGCCTCGGTGATGGGGGCATCAGTAAATAGAGCTGTCTGAAGTAGCAGGTCGTTTAAATTGTAATATAGTGACTTAATGAACTCTTGTCTTTAATTCCCATGACTTGGAGAAGACAGCCATTCTCTCCCCATAATGGAGCTTGTTAACCCATCTCTGTGCTGACTGGTGCTTTTATTATTATGGTGACGCCGGCAGAACTTAAGTCTGAATGTTAGAATAACAGGTTTCCCCAAGTGCCTGGCAGAGAAGGGGCTGTATAATGATGATGATCTTTCGTGAGAATAACAGTGGCCACCGGCTTCTCTGGCACAGGCATTATTATAGCTGAGTCGCCTGAAGTGCCATTTGCGAAGACCTGGTATTTATTGTCCTACATTATTGGGGTGGGGGAGGGCAGAGCAGCAGAAGGGACACTTATCATCCCGTCAGGGCTCGACAGCCAGGTGCAGCTGCTGGGGGCCGGGGCCACAGGCAGCGGGAGGCCCCTGTGTGTAGCCGGCGATTGCGGAGCGATTATGCCCAATTTATCACACACCCCGTGAAAATATAATCCGCCACCAAAATGACTGCTTTTGGAAACTGTCTTGTCTCTTTTGAGTCGAGACTGGAGACAACCAGACAAGGTTCGGTGGTAAGGAATAAAGAAACATTACTTTCTGAACACAATCTTCTGTTACCAGTCACTTTTCAACAGACATTCAATCAAAATGCTAATAGCGGCGGCAACAAGGGAACGCGGTTATTGTAATACTAATTGATTGGTTGGAGGGTGGGTTTTGATAAGTGCAGCTGAAGATTTCTGAAATATGATTCTCTTTAATTACTGTGACGCTAATAAAATGAACAAATGATTTAATGATGATTTCCTGGGTAATGACTTAAAGATTTTGTTTGAGCTTAAAACGAGATACGGTGAAAACGTACTGGAAAAATAGGACCCCGGTGGGTGGCCTTGCCTTTATCAAACGCAGGCGTGGGGATTCACATTCGGAATGGCCTTGGAAGGCTGTGTGGAATGGTGATGAAACCTCTCCCAGGTTGCCAGGGATGAGCAGGCCATGGGTGGACTCCAGCTTGAGGTCACTGGCATTTCTGGGAGCGGGGGCTGGGCCGCGCTGATCCATGCATGTGTTCACTTTGGGCTTCCCTGGGCTGGCCGGGATGCTGTGAGGCAGAGTGGATGTCCCAGTCCTGTAGAGACACATCCTGTACTTGTGTCCCTGGGGCTTCATCTCGTCCCGCCACCATGGTGTACCGGGCACCCTCTGTGTTCCAGGTTCTGGGCTCATTCTGGCAATACTTTGGGGAACAAGGTGAACCAAATCCTAGCCCTGTGTGAGCTCACGCTTGGGTACTGCTAAGTGTAAGAAGAAGATAAAATAAGGAACTGTGGGGAAGAGCCCTGGGGCCGACTGTATTTAGGGCGGTAGCTGGGTGTGGCCTCCCTGAGGAGCAGGCATTGGAACCGAGAGGCAAAGAACTGCCAGAAAGGCCTCCCAGGGAGCAGACAACAGCCAGCCAGACGGAGGAGCTGGGAGGGAATGGACATGTTTGTGGGACAGGTGGAGGGCGAGGGGCTGGGCAGGGAGGGGTGGAGGTGAGTGAGAGGGGTAGACAGGGGCTGGGTTGTGACAGGTTGGTGAGCCAGGCAAGATATGTGGGAGCCAATGGAAAGAGGTAGGAAGGGCAGAGGCATAGGACTGATGCTCTAGAAAGATCCCCCTTGCTCCTGAATTGAGGGAAGAAGACAGGGGTGCATATTTGGAAGCAGGACGTTCATTGCAGAAGTGCAGGTGACAGCTGACGTCTCGGGCAAGGGTTGCAGAGTGGAGGTGAGGAGAGGCAGTGGGGATTTGGGATATATTTATATTTGGAGATGAAACACAGGATGTTCTAATAGATTGAATGTGGGTTATGGGATGGGGAGGAGAGAAAAATTAAAGCTGACTGTAGGTTCTTAGAGTCAGCTGGAGAAACAGAGGTGCTATTCCATAATATGGGGGCCACTTTGGTGCAAGGAACATATTTTTAGGAAAAAAATCAGTTCTGTTTGAAATTCTCATTGGAATCCATTTGGTGATGTTTAGGAGGTGGATATACAAAAGGGCACCCAAAAACATGTCTGTGGAAAATTAAAATTACCCCTGCAATCATTTTTGCATAAACCTCTCTAAGGAAGGGATTATTTCAGGGGACCCCTGAGTAGAGTTTCTTGTCAGTGTGGTAGACAGTGAAACTTGGAGATGGGGTGATTGGTTCCTAATCACTCCAGTTTTTCCAGCATTTACAGTCCGCTGTGCTTTCTGTCGTGATTCACCCGGAGGGTTACATGAAAGATGTTGTATCCAAGAATCAAAGCATCATTGCGTCTGCTCCAACAGGGAGGGAGACACCATGGACGCGGATGTGCTTTAGGGCCTTAGCAGCGTCCTCCTCTCAGCATGTGAAGAGGGGTCTGGGCTCACGGCGAGTGTCCTAGGAAGACAGACCCTGGGCCTGAAGCCCTGACCACTCCCCACTTCTCACGGCCCCCTGGGTATCTCAGATCGCAAGGGCTTGGCCTGTGAAGAGGGGCCCACTCTGTGTCCCTGTCCATGCAGATCGTAGATGGGGCTTCCTGGGGTGGGTGCCGCTCTGACATCTTAATTGGTTACAAACTAAAAGCAGAAATCAGATTTGTGTTATTGGGGTGGGAGTGGGGGCTTAATTGGGGCGGAGAGGCAGCGCTAGCCTTCCTTTCAATTTGTCAAGCTTTCTTTCAAAAGATCTGCCAAAGAAGAAAGGGTAATTAATAGGCTTGAAGTCATTTCCGATGTGTCAGGATTTCTGCCTTGCTTCCAAGTGATAATGTTTGCCGGCTCCGGGCCTCTAGGGAGCCTTCCGTCTTATTAACTTGTCTGGGAGAAACAGGGAGTGGGGACAGCTCGGGCCAGTGGGTGACAGGAAATAAAGATTTGTGGTGTAGTGAGCTGTAAACACTGGGGCCAAATAAGTTTGGTGTGGGGGGCTGGGAGCGGGTGGGAGTGGGGAGGGAGGGGGCTTGTTCTCCACTCCACTTCTGCAGGAAGCAAAGGCCTGGAGTTTCCTGGGTTAAGTGGCCATTTGCCTCACCTGGAAGAGTCGTCCAAGGTAACCGCCAGGGAAGAAGTGCTTTTAATAAGCAGCATGGCGGCTTTTGTTTTTGTGTGTGTTGACCTCTTTGCACCTCTTACTTCTCACTATTGTTTTTTTTTTTTTTTTTTAATCATCTCCCATCATAAGGGTCTTTGGACTTTTCAGCAGTTACTCTTTCCAGCCCTGGGCATTGCCTGCACACACGGCCCCCAAACTTTCGCCTTCTCCAAAGACAGGGTTGTTAACGAGCATATATTAAGCACCTAATTGTGCATGGCGCCATCTAAGACTTAGCCAGTTCTGTGTGCCTGGTCCCTACCCTGGAGGGGTTTCCGCTCTGGAAAAACAAGCTCCCTTTCTGCAACGACTGGGTTTAGTTGCAAAATGCCCAGCACGCATTGCCATCCGGCAGTTAAAGTCTTGGTTGAGCGTGTGAAGGAGTCGTCTTGTTTTGCCTTTATTTCCGGCAGTTCATCACCACTGTGGCTCTATTGTTGTGACAGCTCTTTGTCCTCCTTTCCACTTCACCTTCACCCCTATCCTCAGCGACAATGGTGTTCAGCTTGGAAAAGTAATGGCTGGGTGAATATCATGTTTTAACTGAGTAAATGGATGAATGATAATAATAGTCATTGTTAGACACAACTGAGGCTTTTTCATGCATTCTCACATTGAATGTTTACAGTCCAGCCACTCCATTTACCTGATACTCGAGTGGTACTCAGAGAGGTTAAGTAACTTGACCAAGGTCACACAGCCAGTTTGAGGTGGAGACTGGGATTTGAACCCAGGAGTCCCGTTTGCCGGTAGCTCATTGACCCTGTATTTGTGCTCAGGGGCAAGGCATCCACAGTTGGCAGAGATATTAGCTGATGGCCAAGGCCCTGCTGAATGCAGAAAGGAGTTCTAGTGAGGCTTGGAAACAGGCCGTTAGCAGGGCAACCTCTGCCTCTGGGGAGGGCAGTCAAGACCCTGGACTGGCATCAGGGCATTTGGAGGCTGGCTGGTGCTGGAGCAGGAGCAGTATCTTCACTGGTTGTGGTCACTCCTCGGGCAGGCGGAAGCCACCCTGCCTCCCCCCACCCCCCACCGCCCCACCCCCAGCCTCAGTTGTCAGTGGGTGAACTCGGTCTTTTCTGAGCCAATTAGGAGAAATCTCAGTGGGATTGAGATTGAATGCCGCAGACAAATGCTCCCTGTGAGTGCTGTCCGCGTGGGGGAAAGGACTCACAGAACTGTTCTCAGAGCCTGGATTTGGTGACTGTCTGGCAGCAGGAAGCCGTGGTTGGCACAGCCTCTCTGCGGCCAGCCTGGGGAGGAAAGCGTCCCGGGTGACCTTCAGGACCGCAGCAAGCACAGATCTCCTTGACAGGCACCCGTTTGGGCCTTTTTCTTCTCGATTGTTGCAAAAGTGCTTAAGAAGTAAAAGTTGAGTTCGTGCAGGAAACCTGAAGTCGATAATGCCGGCTTCAGCTGTACGCAAGCTGTTCCTCACACACTGTGCTTTTCATTGTTTAAAATAGCAAGGTTTGGAGTTTGGGGGGGTCATAGGGAAGGAACATGATGTCTCTTTTCCTCTCTCTCTCTCTTTTTTTTTTTTTTTTTTTGCCTCTTTTTACCTTTTCTTTTCCAAAAGTAATTTTGGGGACAGAACCAAAAGTTAGGCAGAGATCCAAATGAATTCTCTGTTCTTCTTCTCCCCTTGTCTTCATAGCTCTGCCTGCTAGGTTTGAAGCCTGGCTGGAAAGTGTTAGAGATTTTCAGCCTGGGACAGAGAAGTTTCAGGACATTTTTCCTTTTCCTTGGAGAACTCAGAGCAGGGTAGACAGTTTGCACATCCAAGGCCAACCCACACATGCAGACACGTATTCCTCCGTCTCGGGCCGGATTCAGTCCACACTTCGGAGCGTTCTGAATGAGGCCACTGTGCTTGGCATCTTCTACCCCGGCCTCACCGCACAGGAGAATTTTTTGAGGAACCATTTTTCTATGAAACTAAAGAGTAGGAATTGGTGGGGTGAGGGGGGACAGGGTACTCTTTGAAGACGTAATTAAAATTTATTTATTTTAATGATTAAAGATAAAGAATGATTATTATTCACATGAATGACTGTCTCCTGGTGACTTTTTTGAAAGGATTTTTGTTGGTCTATTCAAAGTGGTTTAGGACTCACGTAAGGGTTCACCTCTGTGGCGTATCCTGAATGAAGCCGTGAACTGGGAAGGAACCAAAGTCCCCTTATTTCGGTGCCTATAGGTGAATGGACAGGGGGACAAAGGGAGCAAATCCTCTTTCATACTAAATAGGGCCTCCATCGTGGGTGCTGAACCTGAGGACGCAGGGCTCACCTTTCCTGTCAGGGCTCCATCTTGAATTCTTCCTGCTGATTGGTCGCCGGACAGAGACGCCCAGATCACACTCACCTGGGCTGGGGAATCCGCCTGGCCACAGACTCCGAGCCCGGTGGGAGCCTCTGCTGCTGCCCGGTGGCCGGGCGGAGGCCTGTGTGCAGGGGGGGGTAGGTCAGGTGGTGAAGGCACCTAGACGGCAGCCTGGGATGAGGTGGTGGTTGGGTTGGAAATGGGTGTTCAGCCGAGGACAGAAGTCAGGTGTGGGAAGCATACTGGTTGCTGTGTTAAGTCTGCCGATCCCCCAAGGCCCCCATGGGTCACTCGTGTACATGCACTGGTGTGCTCAAATCCCCTGTCCCACCTCCCTTCCCCCACCCACTGCTGAAATCTTAGCATCCAAGTACAGTTGCTCAGCTTCATCACGTGACATGTCCCCATTGGCCACTTGCTTGAGAGGCTTCTACTGGGCTCTGAAGGTGGAAAGGATGTAAAAGGATCACGGGCGTCAGAGCTGGAAACCGAGGCGTCCACTGCTGGGGGCAGCGGTTGGCTGGAGAGGACCGACGCTTCTGTAGGAAGAACAGCTCAGGCAGCAGTTGTGCCCTGCCCATCCCACCCCAGCCGTCTCTCACCACTTGGCTGGGGCACTCCCACGACGCCAACAGCCCGGCTCCGCTGGACCCTTCCGTCCCCCTTGCTCCACTGGCTGCACAGAGGGGCTGTGCTGTGGTGGACAGTGGACCTGGAGCCCCTTGTCCCTGGACCTTCAGTGGGCCTCTCCCCATACCGCCCGGCACTGGGGCACTGTCCCCCCATCACCAGACCCTCAGGGCATCTGGTTGTGAGGTTTTAACCACTAATGCCCCAAAGTAACCCGAGTAACCCAGGCTTGATTAAAAGTTCAGAGTCGTGTTCAGCAGCCTGCAATTCCTCCTGTCCTTCTTGAGAGGGTCCCGGGACAGAGCTGGGCCTTCTGCCGGCTTCTTGTCTCTGAGCACGGAAGCCAGCTAGCACCCCCCAACCCGGCCCCCCAACGCACCGCCCTGCTCATCCAGACCCTGGGTCTCCTCTTCTGGAGCTGTAGCCTAGGCCTGAAGTCACAGGGCCAGACGCTAGGTGTCGCCAGCACGGCCCTGCCTCCGTTGTGGCCGGGTGGACCTTCCCGAGTGTCTGTTCTGAGTCCTGTTACTGCCCAGCGACAGCTCCCTGGGTTGGAAATAGCCTGGGAGTTTCCTCGGGTTCATAGGGAAACTCGAGTTTCGAGTTTTTGCACACTGGGAAGGGTTACTGGCCATCTGGTTTTCTGGCCTTTGGGCCTCTCCCCGCACGCTCTGGGCCTGGCCCAGGTGACCACGGTTCTTTCCGTGATGGCTCATCTTCTGCAGCCCGGGTTCATATTTTCAGTGTCCAGTTTGCACCTGCTTAGCATTATAAAGCACCTCGCTATTTTTAGAAAACAGGTGGGGACGTGAGTATAAACCACCCCATAGTCACAAGGCTGCCGAACCACCTCGAATTCAGTGTGGCAGAACCAAGCTGTCCTGGGGTTTTAGTGCTGATGTAGCTTGGGCCAGGGTGACTCGGCTTTGGAGAGGCTGATACGGGTCTTTAAATGAACTCTTTACCCCACCAAGAGAAGAAAAAGAATCCCAATGACTTCAGAATTGTTTTTGTTGTTGTTTTAAGAATTTTGGCACCACTGGGAATAATGAGAGATGCCTGGTATGTTCAAAAGTGGGGCCAGAAGCCACTGGGTTGGAAACGTGGCCTTTTGTTGTGCGTCCCCCCCAGCCAGCGCGTGGGTCCCCCAAGGCCAAGCTCGTCACAGCTCCGTGTTTCAGCCGAGCGGCGCTGACTGAACTGGACGGAGGGGCACGAAACGCTGAGCTGGGCACCACGGAGGACCCCAGGGCTCGGGCAGCACAGAATCACCCATTTTAAATGAAGGCCAGTTTCATCTTCCACTTGCGCAGTTTTTCAAAATCCAGCCACAGGTCTTCCTGGACCCCTAGCCAGGTTTTGATTTTCTAGGCTGGGATGAAAGATGAAAGAGACGTTTGTTTGGTAGGAGGGGGAATGGGATGGGGGACTGCTTTTAAGTGATATAAAGAAATCCGCTCTCCCTCCTTTCCCACTTCTGCTCTGGTGCTGACTTTGAAAACCCTTCCAAGACCGGCTGAGGCTAAGGAGATGGGGGAGCTTTCTTGAGCCGCTTTCTGAGGTCAATTTTTTTTCTTTTTTTTTTTTTTTTTTTTTTTTTTTTGAAATACACTGGAAATCTATCTCGGCTCCGAATCATCCATTGGTTCTCATCACGGAGGGGCAGAGAGGGGGGTGCATGGGCAGCCCCACCAGTGGGCCTTTGTGGCCATCCCTCCTCCTGGCCGAGAGATAAGAGTTTTTGAAAGTCCTGTGTTTATCGCGAGAGAGCAGTGTGGTCAGAGAGGCGGTGAGGAAAGAGCCAGCCGCCCTTCTGTGATGGATGCGGAGCAGACTTTTCCTGTGAAGCAAAGGCAGCCCACAAGTTTGTCTCTTTCAAGAAGAGACGAAATCTAAAGTGAAGCTCCAGAGAGATAAGTTTTTTCAGTCTGGTCCTTCATGTGGGCTTAACGATGCCAGGAGGGCCCTGAAAATGGCAGAGTCCTCAATTGCATGCCCCCCCCCCCTTTATGGGCTCCCTAACTAGAGAGGTTTGCAAAGCTTAAGGGGATTAATGCTCTTTAAACCTCTGCACTGCTTCCTGCTCCTCATGGGATCCGGGTGCTAATAAAGATGTACCAGCTTGGAAAGGCTGGTAAACACTGCTTAGTTGCCACGGCAACAGGCGAAACAAGAACGACACCAAGTATTGCTAACAAGAGTCCTTATGATCAAGAGGTAAAGGAGGAAGTGGGGGGGATGGTTCTTAAAAATGCAGAGAGTCTTGGCGAGGTAATTAGACTTGGTGCTCTCAAAGTAAATTCATAGTTTTACGGAGCATTACGAGAGAGGCTTGTTGCCTGCAAAGTCACCTCCATTGAGTAGAAGGAACAGCTAAGAGCCACCAGCATCTGCCGTTGGTTGCTCTGGCGAGGCTGGGGCACGGCATCCTGAGACACTGTCCCCCCTCTCCTCCTCAACAAGTAGTCGCTGAGTGTGTGCGTGCACATGCTTGGGAAGTGCTAAAAAGCTCTATTTCCTGCCTCCTTGGTGTTAAAAGGTAGGAGGGACTGTCCTACACCTGCCATACACCTGGGATGTTATTTTTTTAACAAGGATGAGAAGATGGTAGCTAACTCTTATCAGAAAGCACTCCCATGCCTGGGCACCGGGCTGAGCACCTCCCTTGTTTTGTCTCCTGTCACCTTTCAGCCAGCCTTCGTGGTGTAGCTGTTATTATCTCCATTTTTCAGATGAAGAAACAGCGGGGCTAAGGAACTTGCCCATGGGGATGTAGCCAGCCCACGGCAGCGCTGGGACTTGGATGGGTGTGGCTGTGAAGCCTGGGCTCTGGGCCCTGGACTGTGTCTTTCTAGACCTACGCACAGCCGTCCCTTCCTGCTGCTGTAATTTTCATTCTTGAGTCATGAGCTGTGCCTGCAGCCCCTGCTGGGATCTTCTGCCCAAACGTGCCGAAACTTCCCAGGGAGCCTGGGACGCTGCTCCCGTGCTCCTTCCCTCCGTTGTATGAGAGCACGGGCTGAGCTTCTTGGAAAGACATATGCTTCCTGTGTGTGTTTTAAAGTCTGTGGACTGTGGATGAGAAATAGGGTAGTGTAGTGTAAGGAGGCGAGGTTGCTAGCTTGAGATCCCAGGCTGCCCCACTGGCCCGTGTCCCTTCCCGGGTAATGGCACTCAGTGGCTCAAGCCAAACCTGAGGCCTTGCTGGACCCTGCCTCCCACACCTCAGACCAGTCTCTGCACTGTCCAGCTCTAGGTCACCCTGTCCTCTGCACCCACCGCCATGCCCTGCCTTAGGCACCATCTCATCACTCCCCAGCAACTGTGGCAACTCTCCGGGGACTCCAGCATCCAGGCCCACCCCGCTCTGATCCGATCAGAGCGATCTTTCTGATCTGTGACTCTGATCGTGCCAAGTTTGGTGGCTGCCCATCCAGGCACCCTAGCGTGGCCTCCAAGGTGCTGGGGGACCGAGTCTTGCCTACCTCTCCATCCCTGTCAGCCTGGGCTCCCTGCTCAGTGCAGCCTGTGCCCCATATGAACCCCCACCCACCCTTCCTTTGACAAAGTCCTGAGGACCTCCCCATGTGTGCCCCTTCCTCCCTCCTGAGCCCTCCGAGCACACCTCTGTCATCGTTTGCTCACTCTGACTCCCCAGAGTCTAGAGTCAGAGTGGGGACCTTGACAGTAGGAGACCATGTTCTCTTCCTCTTGGGATCCCCAGCACCTGTGACACAGTAAGTACTTGCTATGTGTTTATTAGCTAGAAGAGTGATGGTGTTTAGCCTCACCAAGTTGCTATGGCAACAGATGCTGCAGCCCTTGGAGGTCAGGTGACTTGGGACTTTCGAGGTCCCAAGGTCACCCAGCTACCTTCTTCAGGCCCTGCCTGGAATCCCCCTCTCCCTACAGCCAGGACAGGCTGTCAGCCTCAGAGCCACCACTTCCTGTGGGACTATTAAACCTCGTGTCCCAGATGCCTGGAGACCATGCCTTAGCCACTTTACACTCGTAGTGGCAATGGTGACACATTATCTGAGTTTTGTTCCTTGTAAATTTCTTTTATGCTGCTGAACTTAGAAGGGGTCTGGAATTGAATGCAGACGCTGTCCAGTATCTATCGAGAACATAATGGTAAACATTAACGTGGGTTTTTTTTCTCCCTCTTCCCCACAGTATCAGTTTTCTTATTGAATTTGGGAAGCAATAGCAATTGATTAAGTTGCAGTGGAGCTTGCCCTAAAAGGAAATGATTGATCATCCGTTTAGGTCCAGCTAGTTTGCTTTTCCCCTTCTGATTTCCTTGGCCACTTTTTCAATTACCCACTGTATTTAGCTGGGTTTGCTTGCTGTAACTCATTTCTCCTTCCTCCAGGATCTGCAGGGAAGTTGTAATGTAGTGTTGGAGTAGTGACATCTTATTATTTCCCTGAGACATCAGTCAGAAATGCAAGAATACGTCTTCCTGGAGGTGGACAGACAGAGGAGGGGAGGCTGTCAGGCAGAACGCACCTGTGCCATCATCGCTCTTTGGGGTGGGAGGGAGGTCAGGGCTTCAAGTGACGTCACAGCCTCCTGTCACTGGACTCAGAGCCTTTGTGGTCCTCTTGAGACAGAGGGCACAGGACTGATTTCCAAGTGGACTGACTGGCTGGTTGGCCTGTTGCCATTAGGTGAGCTTACACAGCCTTCATACCAGGACTGGGCTTCCCAGAGGCATGTGGCACCCTAAGCAGGCTCACACCCTGATCTTCAGAGCTTTTTGTTTCTTAGCTAATATCTTTAAGGTGAAACCATCTACAGAATACTTTTACCTGTCCAATTTTGATAGCTTGAGATCCTCCCAACAGTACTATAAAGGGAAGGAGAAATTAAATTAGCATCTATGTTTACCGTCCCAAACTAATGTGTGTGCAGTGTCTGCCCCTTTTTTTGGTGTTCAATCATGTTCACTGCCATGGGGACCTTCTCAGTGATCATATGGGGCATGTCATCTCTGTCCACAGGTGGGAGGGACCTGGCCAAAGTGGCTCAGGGGGTGGAGTGTGGACCCATAGTGGGAGAGCAAGGGTGCCCAGTAAGAGCATCCCTCATCTCTGCCTGTGGAGGGAACCAATGGAGAAGAAAGCCAAAGAAGTGGCAGTCGGTGCACCAGAGTATCCCCTTGCTAAGAAATACCAAGATAAGGAGCACGCCACATTCATGGGGAGACTTCAGCAGGCCTCCCGGATCAGGGATGGGCTGACCTAGAGGGGTTGGGGGGAAACAGCATCCTGCTATCTCTTTCTACAGAGGATGAGACCAGGAATATTCAGAAAAAAAGCAGAGGCTCTACCCTTGGGCCTAAGCCCCATTTCCCTCTCCCTCCTGACTTTATGAATAACATGTTGGGAATGAGTTTAATAACCCTGCACACTTCTAAGTCACTTTCTGCTCGCTGCGGACTCCGAGAGGCGTGGCTTACAAAGGAGAGCCCTGCCCAGAAGGCATGTGGCCAAGGACAGGCTCGCTGGGGTGTTGGCTGGTCCCCGCAGCCCTGGGCTGGGGTGCCCCCTGCCCTCCCTGCCCGCCACAAGGCACGGCTGTCTGCGTGGAAGCCTGGCTGGGACGGGGGGTGGGGGGCGGAGGGCACAGTCCTCATGGGGCATCTCTTGGGAGTGCAGACTCCATAATTCTAAAACGTTGTTGATGAGGGGGAAGCAGCAGCCCCAATCTTGGTTCGAGTTAATGGGGTGAAACAGCAGAACTGTTTTCCTGGGCGCTGAATATTTCTCCTAGATGTTCAGGTCCACAACCGAGGCAGCTAAGTCAGCGGATTGTCAGCATTCCAGAAAGTGCCGTCTCCCTGGGTGCCGTGCTACCTCCGGGGCTGCAGCTGACTTCAGCCTCCCACACCCCTCTTTTTGGCTTTCATGATTTATTTTGTCAAGAAGCGTGAGGGGTCAGAAGTGGCATCTCTCATAACAGCCCCCTCCGGTTCTCCGAGAGTGCTCGGGATGGAGCTTGCCCGCTGCTGGCTTGGGGAGCTGACAAAATATTTAAATGAAGGCTCTGGGGAAAAGGACATGCTTAGATTACGAAGAGCAACTCCTCGCAGTTACGGTCTCGGTGTATTAGGCGCCTCTATAATTACACCTATTCAGCACTGCCGTTTCTCGTCACCACACAGCCATTGGGGGAAGACAGATGCTCTAAAAATGGCCCCAAGAACAGTCTTTTTAAAAAGGCAGTGAACGATCCAGAGCTATAAATAGCGTCTTTCCAACAAATCACAGAGGTGGTCGGGTCCCCTTTCAGGCTGTGCTGTTGGGGTCCCTTGTTCTGGAGTGAGTGGGCGGGGCAGGAAGGTTTGCAGGCCCCCAAGACTTCGAGTTCTTGGAGACCCGGCGTGACCCAGCCTGGAGGTAGGGGACAGCCCTGGCTGGAGCTGACTGTCGCTGTCTGTTTTTGGAGACACATTCTTCCTGATGGCATAACAAGAGAGAGCCGCTACGCGAAGTCACCTGCCTTTGCTAAGCCCAGAGCGGCACTTCTGCTGGTTGTGAAGCACGAGCCCGGCTGAGCGCAGAGACAGGCCGCTGCAGCCCGTGTCTCTTTGTGGGGTTCCCGAGTCATAGAACCGCCCGGTTCTCCGTTTGCCTCGTGTGTATCAAGAACCCAGAGGTTCTTTGACATTATTTTAATTCATACCCTGTCTAAATCAGAGCCACACAAGGAGCCTCACCTGCTGCCCAAAACAGACACAGACGTCAGCCAAGCTGCAAAATGGGAGGTGGCTGCTCTGCCTGCCCCAGAGGGGAAGTTTGGGCTGAAACACACCCACGTGGGGACAGCGTTTGGAAAGTTAACACCAAGGCAATGAAAAGGACGGTGGTAAAAAGATGATGAGCCCTGATGTGCTTTTTATCCACCCCTCTCCCTCCCCTCCTGTGCCACCCCCTCCTCCCTCAAGGACAAGGTGGTTTCCCTGGACCCCTCTGTCCAGACCAGCCATGGCCTCGTGGCAACACAGGCTTCCCTGGTTGGGGTTGGCTGGACAGGGCAGGCATTGGTAGAAGATGACACGTGGGTAGGAGGTGATTCTGGCTCCTCCATCCCGGGGCTTGTCTCAGCCCTGTGCACAGCCATCCGTGTTCCTAGTGGAAAACATGCAAAACCCCTGGGAGCCATTGACCAGGCAGGCACCCGGGTGCGGGACTGTGTAAGACCGACTGCACTGAGGACAGCCTGCCACCCAAAGGGTCCCTGCCCCTGCACCCCTGGGATCCCAGGTTTTGTTCCTGCACCTGCTCCCCAGGCAGCTAAATCCACTGCACCTCTCTAGCCTCTGCTCAGAGCAAGCCAGCGTCGAGTGAAAGACCAAGGCAGCTGGACATCTGGAAGGAGTCTGGCGGCGGTGGCCTGGTGTTCGGCGTCTGCACGGGCTGCCCCATGGCCCTTCAGAGCTAGGGCTCCACACGGCAGGAGCAGCCAGCCCAGCCGGGGCCGGGGCCACCTTTGCAGTGTAACTTCTCAGCCAGGGTTGGTGGGTAGGGTTGTAAAATCAGCTCTTTAGCAGAATGTTATGGCTTTTCTGAGGGCCCCCCCCCCCCCCCCGGCCATCTGGATCTGTGCTCTGAACACACCATGTTAACAGGTTTTAAAGCAGAAACACGTGTGATTCTGGAAGGAATCTAGAGATGGAGCAATGGAGAGGACAGTTTAAAATTGCTGTTTGGTATCTCTCAGTACAGCAGCAAATGTGAAAACCTATTACGGAGCATGGAAGCAGTACCTTGTGTAATGACATCTTCATAACGTGCCCTGCCGGCCAGCCTCTCTCATAGTCTTTGGGGGGAAACTTTGCTCTTCTGAAATATTTTTGGGGTGGTGGAGGGGGAAAGTTTGGGGGTCCTACACCCCTCCTCTGAAACTCCAGGGGTTTGGAACTTGACCCTCCTGTGCCCCTCCACGGAACCCTGGGGACGTGGGGGCTCTCACACCAGATTCCACGGGAATTTTCAAGGTCTCTTTCTTGGGCACTGTTCAAAACTCTTCTCTCTGTACTACTTCCTCCCACCACCTCCAGACCTTGTTTTGAGAGAAGAGCGGTTAGGAAACAAGGACTCTGACGTCAGACTGTCTGACTTCAGAAATCCCAGATTTTATCCACCTACCAGCCCAGCGACCTTAGGCCAGTTGCATAACTCCTCTGAGCCTCAGACTGCTCATCAGCAAAACGGGATAACAGCAACGCCAGTAACGCCTGCCTGCTGGAGTTACTGAGAGGTGTTGTTAGGACGATGCCTGTGCCGTTCCTAACAGGCCTAGTGAGAGCTCAGTGAAGGTGGTGACTGTCACTGGCACAAGCACACCTTGCAAGTTGGTTTTGGTCACTTGATCTCTGCCAAGTCATGCATTTTGGGGTTCGGTTCTGTGAGCATCCCAGGAGAGGAGGCATGCCAATTTTGCCCCAGTGGAAGTGGGGTGGGAGGAAAGAGGTGGGAGGATAGAAAGCCCACCGCCCTCCCTGGCCACGCAGGAGCTCTGCTGGGTGGGGTGGCGACTTTCCAGGGCCCACCTAGCTGATGAAGCAAACGGCAGTGAGGTCGGTGCTTTGGTCTCCATTGAGAACCCTCTGCCCCGGCTGATCCACACATCTAGGGAGCCAAGCACCGAAACCTTGTCCTTCCACTGTCTGTTCTTAAGCAGTGATGAAGAGACCCCACGGCCCAGAAGAAACCAAGCAAAGCACTGGAACCACAGCCCTGAGGCAGGAAAATGGTAGCGTGGGTGGGCCTGGGAGCTTTGGAGAGGGCTCTGCCAAGGTAGTAGGTGGAGCATTTGATATTCTTGTCCACCTGCCTGGAACACGGTACATCTGTGGCTGCTTTGCTTGCGTCTCAGTCCCTGAGGCCTGCTAGCCCCAGACAGGCCCCAGACAGCACCAGCGCCCCTGCTCTCGCTCACCAGGCCTGCTGTTTGCCAGCCCAGCCTGTGCATTTATGTGCCGTTTATTCTGAGAAATCCCATGTGAATTGTGCTTGAACTAGTGGGTCGGAGACTCCCTCCCACCTCCACCCCCACCTGACCTTTCATGCAAGCTGCAAACAAGAAGCAGTATGAACTGTTTGCCCAGTTGCTTCTTTTATCTTTTTGGGCCCCTCTCGGGGTAGGAGGCTGTGCTAATGAAGAGACACGGGGCCAGCAGTCTGGAGGCAGGGACGCCGGGGGGAGAACAGAAAGGTAGAAATTCGCAGCCCAGCGCTCCAGAAAGTGGCAGCCTGTGTCACTGAGAGCAGTCCCTGCTGCCCCTCTTAAGGCAGTTCCCCTTTTTCAGAGAGGTGTCTGCTATATGTTTAATCAGAATTTTAGAGGCCTGCAAGGTACAATCGCCAAGGCAACAGCTGATGGCAGTGCCCTCATTTCAAAGATGAGGAATCTGATACCCAGAGAGGGTTGGTTCAGTTGTTATTTGGATTTGCAGCTTTGGAGCCTCACAGGCCTGGATTCAATTTCTGGTTCTTTCCACTTGGCTGTAAGTGTAGGCTGCTTAACCTTTCTGAACCTTAGTTTCCTCATCTGTAAAATGGGGATAAAATACTTCTTCAGATGGTGATTGCTAAAGATTAAATGAGGGCGCATATATAAAGAGCCTGATATATAAGAGTATCCAAATAAATAGCAGCTGTTTTCCATTTATTCATCCACCTGCCCATCCATCCACCCATCCATCTTCCTACCCTTCCATCTATCCATCCATTCATCCATCCATCTATCTCCCCATCCATCCATCCATCCACCCATCCATCTTCCTACCCATCCATTCATCCATCCATTAACCCATCCATCTATTCAGCCTTCCATCCATCCATCCATCCATCCATCCATCTTCCTACTCATCCATCCATCTATCTGCCCATCCATCCATTCATCCATCCATCCATCTATCTGCCCACCCATCCATTCATCCATCCATCCATCTGCCCACCCATCCATCCATTCATCCATGCACACTATAAACAGTGATTGAGCCCCTATTGTATGCTAAGTGCTGTGACATCCCAAGAAGTTCAGAAATGGGTCCTGGCTGAGAAGCTTATGTGTCCAGAGACATCTCTAAGGCCATACCACCCAGGCCTATAGATTTCTTTTCTTACGGTCCTTTGTACACACAGGGAGCATTCTTCTCTTAGCACAAGCATAGACTGCAGGAGCCAAGCTGGCCCACACCCTTGGCCCCCACCCCCAGGCACTGCCCCAGGTGTTGCCATGTCCTCACTGGCTTTGCCCGTGGCCTGGAACTGGGGATCCCACTCTTTTAGGTGACTGGAAGTACAGATCTGCAAGACACAGCCCTTCCTGGATCTGTGCTGTCACAGCAGATGACAGTGAGTCCCAGCTTTCCAGTACAATGCACCCACTCCTGCACGTGTTGTTGGCCAGCTTTCTAGGGGGTGGACGAGAGCCATCTTTTAAAAATACTATATTGGAAAAAAATACTTCTGTTTTTATTTCACCAACATAAAAAAATGCAGTCACTTCAAACACTGACAGGCACACTGGTGGCTAACACGTCAGATCCTCAGGGCCTGCACTAATGGATAAATGAGCCTTGCTGTGTGGCTCGTACAGGGACTCTTTTCCTACCGGTGGCTGCAAGCCTGAGGGGCTCGTTCTCTTTACTGGTTTAAGTGTTCCTCCTCCTTGTTCCATGGAAAGTTCTGTTCCTCTCCAGCCCTGCACTTGGGGACCGTTTACACTGTGCTGGGGACGTCAGACATTCACTCAGTGAAGCTTTCCCACAGCCGTGTGAGATAGGGACCCTTCTACAGACGGAAGAAGCTGAGAGCAGTTGGTCCACTGCCCGAGATCCAAGACAAGCGAGCACGGAGCTGGGGAGTGGGCTCCCGGCTCAGGCTCAGAGCCCTCACGCCCGCTTCCCTCCCTGCACCACCTGCCTTCATAAATAGTGTGTGACACTGGACAAAGCTCAACCCATGTCAGGTACCTCCAGTCCCTCCCAATGTGTGCTGTGGCCTTCCAGCATTTAACATATCAGTAATGGCCACGTGTTTGTGGTGCTCTCTCTCTCTGTCTCTCTCTCTGTCTCTGTCACACACACACAAACACACACACAGGCCTCTGTGTGCAGATGGACATTGCCCCCAAAATGGAGGGTTTGCATTTTCCAGCCTCCACCCCCCACCTCCTGGTGCCCAGGCCTGCTGCCCTCCCCGAGGATGCTGTGCTTAAGGAGTTCTCGAAGATCCCATTGTCTGGCCTGTTACACGCTCCGCTGAACAGCCCACCTGAGCCAGAACGGGCCTGGGCGCCTCCTCTGACGCGTGTCACGTTTCCCAAGCACAGCCCGATGAATAGGACGTCCTTTATGGCCAGGCCCCCCGCGAGTGTTTCTTTCTGTAACAGCCGATACCGTTGTGTTCAAGGCACAAAGGCCCCCGTGTCCCTGGCTGCCTGTCCTCTCTGCCTGAGTGAGGGGCGTGCCGTGTGTTTGTGGATCTCTTGCTGGAACGGGGCACAGATGGCTGGGTTTGAGTGCAGCAGTAATTAAGAATTGCCCAGGAGCTAACATATTTTATGGGCATTGGCCCGGGACGGCCCAGAAGGTCGCCTTGTAACCAGGCACCACGTGACTGCCACAAGCCAGTTGTCAGTGGTGTGGCTTTGGCTTGCATGCTTTGCCCCATGCCCTTGGTGCTTCTCTTTTAACTGGGGAATGTCCGGATATGGGGGGGTCCTTCTACTGCCTGGGGGGAAGCTCTGATGCTTCTGGGCCTCAGTGGATCCAGGTGGGGGGGTGGCCTGGAAACTGCCAGTAAGCACAGGAGGTTGGGGTGATGGTGAGGACAAAGCCGTTCTGACCCCACCTCATGGTTACTCGAAGTCTGTGCTGCAGCCTGGCCCTGGGAGCAGCTGCAGAGACCTTGCTGCTGGCGGGGAGCCCCTGTCCTGGTGGGGGACCACGTGGCGTGTATTGAGCTTGTAGCCCCGCCCAGCACGATGTATAGGGGTATAAAGTACTGTTCTTACCTCAAGGACTGGGAGTCTCATTAAGTATATGGCTAACGCTAAATCATATGACATTTCATTTGCTCGTTCATTCAATCAATGGCGCAAGCACATAGTAGGTACTGAATGACACTGTTATGAACCCCAGCTGCACTCTCTGCCTGCTGGCCGGCACTTAATGGCCTTGTAGTCGTTGGACGGTATCTCCTGGTGCTGAGCACAACACCTGGGTTGTTAGTTACCATTCCAATGTGTATGTCTTATTTCACCAACTTCATTAACAGCAGCCGTTTATGGGGCCCCTGACGGTGCCAGAGGCTGTCAAAGTGCCTGACACGTGCTGCCTTCTTTCGTCTTCGCAGAGTTCCTCTTTGACAGGTGAGGAAACTGAGACTCAGGCGGTTACTTGCGGAAGATGCGGAAGATGCATCCAAGTTGTCTGACTCAAGAGCTGGGGCGCCTGGCGTTAGGCTGTGCCACCCCGCTGTGCATCTGAGGACGTTTTTGTACGATCCACAGTGCCTGGCTCTGTGCCTGGACAGCACTGGTGCTTCTGGAGGAGGAAGGGATCATGATGGATTTCCCGTTTTCTGCAGGATGAGCACAGCATTGGAGGCCTCTCCTAGTTCGGGTCCAGCCAGTCTTCCCAGCCTCGTCTTGTACCCTCCGCTGGCTCTCAAGCCACATCATGCTGCCTGCTGTCCCCAGTGTGGCACGCTCCGCGAGGCCTCCCTGGCTGTGCCCCTGGCCTTATCTCCACTGGGAATGTGCTTCCCTGCCTCTTTGGGGCCTGGAAGCTTTATCTCCCCATGTGGGACTCCCCCCGGATGGACAGGTGGCACCTGCCTGGAAGCCATCCTGCGCCCTTGCAGACAGTCTGCTTTGCTTTTGTCCTGTCGCAGCCTTATTGGTTTTGTGTTGGGATTCTTTGCCTGTGCCTCTCCTGCTGAGGACAGGGATCCCTCTAAAGACAGGGACACATTTTATTTTATACCCCCAGGGCTGGCACCATGCTTGGCACATTAGCCAGGTTCGGGAGACGGTTACTGAGGGAATGGATTAGTTTGAGCAGCTTCATGGAGCAGTCGATGGCTGTATCGCCTGGGCTTCAAAAGCATATGAGTGGAAAGCATCTCAGCAGACGTCTCCTTCTTTCTGTTCTCTTTCTCGGGCTCCCTGGGTTTGGTGAAAATTGGTTGTAGTCATGAGACACCCCCGTGGCCTCCTAAATAACATCTGTTTACTTTCCCAGGGAGAGTAGCAATTTATGATGAGCAAACAGAAGCGAAAGCTCCTTTCCCCCTTTGGGCTGCCTGTGTGTTGCGGGGGCATGTGGGCAGACCCCTAAAGACATCCTCACAGACTAGAGAAATCGGGGGCCGTGGGAAGATGTAACATTGACAGGTAGAGTTGGAGGTAGCGCAGCCTTTGGGGTTTTCTCCTCGTTTGGAGAGGTTGAGAAGTGGCTCAGAGGACCTTCAGACGAGAGCCTGTGGACAGCACAGTCCTTAAAGGATGAGCTCCCGTTCTCAGGGAGCAAGACCGTCTTAAACGTGGAAACAGAGACGGCAGAGCAATACGTACTTGAGGCTTAATGTAAGTTAATTCCTTTTGGCACAGCCCCAGATATCTTGATTAAATGGCCTGTGAAGTGCTGAGATATCTTGATAATGCACGTTTTACATTTGATTATATAATCAATTATGTTTCTCCTAATAAAATTTAAAATGAGCTAAAAAAAAAAAAAAAAAAAAAAAGCCAGGAGAAGGCTGCACATGTATCAAAAGAAGAAGGTCCCCAGATGGGTATACGGAAGCCCTTGACGCCGTGAGTCTCATGTTGGTGTCGACGGGCGTCAGGGCCGGCCATTTGCTGTGTTTACCTGTGCAGAAGTCGCCATAGCTTATCACACCTGTATTTTCCGTGCGTGGTGTGAGGTGTCATTTCAAGGCACGGAATGGAGCACGGCATTGCCTTCTGAGATGAAAATGGTTTCATTCGCTCAGGAGCCAAGGGAATGAGGATTGGCTCACCTCGAGAAGCTCAGGGTAGAAGTGAGAAAAGAGCTCGGCGGAGCCGGGCTCGCCCGTGAGACTGCCAGCGATCAGGTTGGGGCCACCGGTCGATTGATGAAACAGCAAAAAGAAAAGTGTTCAGAGGAGCACCGAGGGCCTCGCGCCGCCAATTAGGACAGTCTCGGCATGGCTTTCTCTGCTTGCCTCGGCAGCGGCCGTGCCCGCCGGGGAGGTGGCAAGATTTAATAGAAGGGCATGTTGAAACCCATTCTTGCAGGGAGCACGGGAGAGAGACCCAAGGCTTTGTCCTGTGGATACCCTGGCGGGTGATGTTTCTCCAAGGACACTTCCGTGTCGCAGGGAGCTTGGGAGGTTTAGGGGACAAATGCTCATTCTTATTAACGGACGCAAGGGTCTACTCCAAACAATCCATTCTGTCCCGCAGACAAGCTGCTGCAGAATTTTCGTTTCTGTTTAAAACATTGCTATCAACCAGTTGGAATATAGGCCCGGAGTATCGCAGGGAGTAATCTAATTAGTATGAAGTCAATTCAGTCGCTCCTTTTGTATCTCGTGATTAAATAAGTGGGGAAAATGGCTTGAAAATTAGGTGCTAGAACGACCCAATTACATTTCTGTAGCTTTTTGTATTCAATTTCATAAACAATTTTGCTCTTCGCTGGTTAATCAGTGAATGCCTTTTTCCAGTTTGAAAAGCACTTTTGAAATTATAATGCAATTAAATTGTGTGTGGATGTTCTGGCATAGCGAGTGTGAAAGCCGGGGCTTGGCAGGCCGCCATGTTGTACCTTGACTGTAATGAGTCCCCAGGCTGGCAGCTTGCGAGTGTCATTCATAATATTGTCCATGCTGGGTTACTGTAAAGTGCAGCTGCCTTAACCGGCAGTTAACCAGCGACCGCCAGTCCTCTCTCTCGAGCGGGGTACGTGTGCCTCTTGCAGCCGGGCTGTGCCCCAGAGAAGACAGAGTGGCCGGGCTCCCCTGCAGGCTTGCTGAGGCATCGGGAAGTTGGGGGTCCTCCGGATAGATGAGGCCACTGTCTCAGAGGTGCTCTGCTTACCTCTGTCCCCAGGAAAGGGTAGAATAAATTTGTCTTCCTTCTTCTGCTTGGCCCAGTAGTCTGTGATTATGGGAAGGGGAAGGGAGGAGATAGAAGTCTAGGGCACCGTGCTGTGTGCCCAGCGTTACAAGAAATACCTTTACTGAATCCTTGTAGTAACCTTGCAAGAGAAATATTAACGTCCCCATTTTATAAAGACATAAAGGCAGAACAAGATTCAGTAATGTCCCATAAGTGGTGGCTCTGAGATTGGGACCTGAGTTGATCTAACTCCCAGACCTATGTTCTTTCAACATTTCTGCACCTGGAGGACAATCTGAAATAAAGGCTGGGCCCGGGTTGGGGGACTGGGTGCAGGAGGGTGGTGTGATGAGGTCACCGCTCCCTGCAGGGGAGGGGAGGACGTGAGCCCCCCCTGTGCTGGGAGGGTGCCCGTCAGTCCACAGAGGGATGCTCTAGATGATGGTTTTGCCAGATCATTATTTAATATTTCCACTCAACTTTGGACATTTGGGTGTGAGTTGGGATGATCTGTAATGTGGGCAGAAGATACATGACAATGACCCGAGGTTGGGGTGAAGAGAAGCCCTCAGGGGAAATGCTGGCCACAGCACATGGTGGGTGAGGTCCTTTCCCAGCCCCCAAGTCTTAGCCCAGTCGTAGCAAAGGCTCTCTTGCCTTGAGTGACTTCAGATATGAAGCCTGTAGAAGGCAGACCCCAAAGGGCCTCACAGCAGGAGGTGGTTAGATCATTCTGCCTCTAGAACTTTCTTAGTGACTTTTAATGGCTCAACACCTAACAGTTAACACCTAGCTACCACCTCTAATCCCCCTTCTTCCCTGTTGATTCTTTTTCCTGATAGTGGCCTCCAAACTAAGCCTGGCTTACTGCAAATGAGTGTTATTAACCCCCTGAGGGTCCTTTTCAGCACATTCCTTGATGTGAAACTCCACCCAGACTCTCACCCAGGGAGGGGACCTGTGGCCTGGCTGTCCTAATGCTTGCCAAGTGGGTGACAAGCTTTACACCAAGCTGGGCCTCCAGGAGGCTGGAGAGCTGGGGTGGTGTTTATTGGCGAGCGAGAAAAGGTCGGGAGCACCCCTGGGCCTGGCTGGCAGCGGGGGAGGAAGGTGAAACGTACTGAGCTCTCTTGGACTTAGGAAGACTGTTTCATGGTGCAGCCTCTTTGAAAAAAATGTTTGGCTACGTGCCTGGGAGCTCTTGGGTCAGGTGCAGCATCTGTTTTGCAGTAAAGCTCGGCCAAGCTAGGATGAGGAGGTGAATGGGGTGGGACGGTGGATTAGAGAGAGCTGGGGAGATGGGGCCCCCGGGACTAAGCTTAGATGTAGCTGGGAAGCACGTGAGTAACTGCTACCATGTGCTTCCAATCATCTACTCGCCAGATGTTCCCGGAGTGCGAAGTGGAGGGGCCGTGGAGGGGCCGTGCCTGAGAGTTCCCTGATGGGGAACAAGTAGCTTCGAGTTGGAAATGGGCTCCCATGTGCTGCCAGGTGTTTGCTCCGAACTAGAACATCTGGAGGGAGGCTGGTACAAGAGGCCTCTCCGCCCCAGCCTAGAGTCTTGGGGGCAACTGTCTCGCTGGTGGATCTCCTGGTCATGAACAGATCCATGAGAATCTTCTGAAGTGACCCTTGCCTTTGCAGGTCACCTCACAGTCTGAACTTCCGGGACTGAGCCTGAGGCTCCAATTCCAGGCACCTTGCATCCCTGGGCTAACAAGTCATCTCTTTCTAGAGAGATGCAGGTTTTCAAGAGGCTAAGGGGAAGAAGCCAAGGGAGAAGGTATAGCAAGATGAGGAATCAGCTCATGACCTCATTTCTGGTCCAAAAGGAAAAGATTCCAAAATGCTTCTTACGGTGGCAACTACCCTAAACCAGTGAGTCTTGTGGAAATTCTGTGAGAACCTCACAAGGAAAAATGGAGCCCACGTTAATTAACACTGACCCCATCTTGCCACACAGGCCTTCGCTGTGGGTGTATGGATCCTCGATGATCCTCCTGGTGGAAATGACCATTTTCTCGATTGGTAAAGAATTCCAGGGTGTGGTGCAGGATGCTAAGATGGCAGCTCAGGAGGCCACTCCCGGGGTCCCTGAGTGTATCTGTCATCAGCCAGGCTGACCCGCCCACCTCTGGGGGGAAACAGGTGCGGACGGGGTGGGAAACCCACCTTGGGGGTTGGAGAGGGGTCTCCAGTCTGGCCCTAAGCCACAGCCAACACACACTCAGGGGGACACTTAGAAAAGCAAACTGAAAGGAAATTATGGGACGTTCGTATGACGGGTTATTACACATCCATTCAAATGATGTTTACAGAGTTTTTAAAAGACACGTGGAAAGATGGATGGCATAACATTGCATGAAAAGAGCTATAAAATTTATGTATACTGTGAATCACATTAGAATTAGAATCACCTGGGGAGCCCTGAAAGCATACCAGGTACAGAGAGTCCTCTGAGGGTGGGGCCTGGACATCAGGGTCCTTTAAACCCCCCTGGGCGATTCCGATGTGAGCCAGGGTGGAGGGCGACTGCAGGGAAACAGTATTCACGGAAGGAGAGAACTTCTCCAAATCGCTACCAGTGGGGCGGGTTCAAGTCTGTGCCTTAATCATTTGGGAATTTTCCGGAATTTTGCAGGGAACATAGGAGTCATGATTAAAATGGGGCCCTGCCAGCTGGTGCATGTGGCTGGTGCTGGAGACCGAAGTCAAGCCCCTTCTCTGCCACCTGCTCCTCTCCTTCTTGTCCCCAGTCCCCGGGAGCAGCCAGCCTGGATGCTCTCACATGGGGGTTCCTGACAAGCGAGTCTGGAGGGCTCCGAGGCCTGGCTTGGTTGCTGTCCTCCTGGGACTTTGGGGAGGTGGACCAGTATGGGGAGGAGGGCGGTCAGGGCAGCGGGGCGGCCTCGGAGCTTCCACCCCCGCAGATTCGGGCAAAGCCTGAGCCACAGGGTGAGCTTGGGGCCTGTCGCCTGCTGAGGCCAGCGGCTGTCTCGGTGAAGACTAGTGTGCAGCCAGCTGTGACCGGCTGCCTCGTGCCTGCCTTGGGTCCGGCACAGAGCTTCTGAGCGGAGGGACAGGATGCAGACAGGAAGCTGTGTTCCATTTCTGGAGCTGTGGCGGCTCTAACTAGGAATCGAGCTTTTGCCCATTCCCGATGTCATTTTGTCACTTAGCCCGGAGGAGCCAGAGGCAGGGAGTGCGCCCGGAGCCTTTTACTGCCTGTCACCGTTGAGGAAGAGGAGCAGGCCGCCCTGGGAAGGGGAGAATCAGCCCACCACTAGCTCTTGTTGCTTGTTCAGTCTTCTCCCCTCGCATCTCAGGCTGAGTGGCCTGACCTTGCCACCTCGGGACCATGAGAGGAGAGGACGCAGGGAGGGGAAAGAGAGAGTTCCTGCTCTCTTTGAGGAGGTGAGGGGGTGTGACAGCCCCCCCCCCAGGCCCCCAAGGAGCCTGCCTCTGTGGCCGCCTTCTGCAGCACCCCCATTTCTGCCGACCTGGTGGTGTTTTACCTGCCTTCACCTCGCACACCTCTGGGGGCTGGCTAGTCCCCGCTTCTTGTCATTTGATTCATGGTATGGCCAAGGGCAAGGGTCACCCAAGTCTATGCCTCAGTTTCCTCTTGGGTTAAAATGGGATAATAATCCCTTTTGAGATCCCTCACTGGATGATTGTGAGGATAAAGTGAAGTAACCTATGGGAATGCTTTTGAAAAGACAGTGGTGAAATAACAGTAATTATAATGATGACACACTGAGAGCACATCGGGACACTCACCAGTTCTTTTTCTCTCTGCTTCCAGCTGGGCAGGTGAGCAGCTCATGCCAAACGGGAAAGCCAGTGCTTCCCACGGCTCACCGTGTGCCTCTAGCCCCCTGAAATCTGGGCAGGGGTGCCACCCCCCTCTGCCATTTTCCTCTGTCTTCGTGCCACCGCAGTCCTGCCCACAGCCACCCTAGCTCTGCAGACCCCAGAGAAGGGTGCTGTGTAATTAGGACAGCCCGCCGTTCCTCCCTGCTCTGGTGGGTGAGGCGGGGCGCTGGAGAGCTGGTCAGCAGTTCCAAAGTAAATCAGTGGGATGTAGCCAGGTGAGGACAGGTGACCCTAACAGGTGTGTGCAGCAGAGCCCTGGGATCCTTAGGCCGGAGCTTGCTGGGAAGCAGTGCAGGATTTGGCATCACCAAGAAGGAATGTCGCAGGTTCGGATAAGGATTCAGAGGTTTAATCAGCAAAGCTATTTAGGTCCCAGTGAGTCTAACTGTGAGGATTATTTTGAGCTTCACCCTGTTCCAGAAACGTTGGGTTCGCTAAGCGAGATGGTATTTGGCACCAGCAGCCTGGAAAAGAGCGAGGACTTGCCATGGAAGCCTCCAGGATTAGAGGAATTTGCAGAGCCCCCGAGCCCAGGGCTGGTGCCCGGTAGTTTTTGTGGGGCGCAGTCTTGGAACACTAGCTTCTGGGGATTTGCTTTGAAAAGACCAATCTGTTTACCTTTCTCCTTAAGGAAATCTGCCCTGAATTAGTGTTATTCTGTGCTTGCTTCTCTCTGTCCCCGTTTTGTCACCTTGCGGCATGGCTGATTCAGCCTCAGGTACCTCCTGGAACATAAGCAGGTGCTAAACCAATATTGATTGAATCGAAGGAGGCTGGCGCTTTGGAGGGAACGTGTTAGCTTCTGTTCAAAGAGCCCTCCCCGCCCCGGAGCTGGCGTTTCTGCCGTGGAGGCTGCCACCTGCCAGCTCGGGGCAGAGAGCTGAGCTTGGCCGACCTCTGCACGTCAGCGTGGCGCCACATTTGGGTAGCACCTGCTCCCCCACCGCCCTGATCTAGAGGTGTCTGGATTTAGGTTTCTGTTGTAAACTTTATTTTTAACTAAGCTGAGCGGAGACCTGGCTGAGGTGGCTGTAACTTAGGGGCGTGAGATGACCAGCGCAGTGGTAACAGGAGGCATTCTCACTGGAATCGCCATGCAAGTGTGGACATGCCCGGCCACCCAGCCTGTGATCCCAGACAGGCACAGTGACCTGCGACAGAGCAGGAGCAGGAGCTCCCCCTACTAGGCCCCGATGCACATGTCCACTGGGAAGGTGAAGGCAGCCTCCTGGCACGCCTCTGTGCTGGGCTCCGCTTGTCACTGTCTGCTCTTATTTTTTAGCTTTGGTTACTAGTTATTGTAAAGATAACTGGCTTACATTTGTATATCACAAATGCATTGATCCTTATAATGACCTCATAAGGCAATAATAGTAGTATAATAATGGTATTAATGACCAGCACCTGCTGTTTATCGGATAGGTCCCTGCGGATGTGTCGTGCTCTGTGCAAGTGCTGTACTGCGTGACCTTATTAATAAGACAGGTAGGGAGGCTGTTACTGGGATTTCATTTTTCAGGGTCAGTCATTCATGTGACAAATTTTTATTGAGTGCAAGGTCCAGGCACAGGGATTTCAGCAGTGAACCACACAGTCTGAAATCTCTGTCCTCGATGAGGAAGCTGAGCCTGTCGAGGTCACGTGAGTTGCTCAGGGTGAGGGGTTCCAGATCGTCTAAGCTCCTGGGCCGCCACCCTTACCAGCAAGGATACCGATCAGTGACTCGGAGGCCGCTTATCCAGGCCTGTGTCAGCACCAAGCCTTCCATGCATTCCGGCTGCCCTTGCAGGGGCCGATGGAGAGAAAATCCAGGCTCCGGGGACATACAGACCTGGGCTTGCCTCCCAGCTCAGCCGCTCACTGATGGAGGGAGGTCATGGGCAGGTGACTTCACTTTGCTGAGCATCCGAGTCTGCATTTATCAAATTGGGATAGCATGACGTGCCTTGAGGGCAGGCTGCAAGAACTGGTGATCATGTACATGAAAGGGTTGAGTACAGCTCGAAAGCCGGAGAAATGGTGGCGGTTTGATGATAATGATGGCAACCCCATAAAAAGAAGCAGCCTGGTGGAAAAGGTAGGTGGCTTACCCTGGAGGAGAATTAGTCGGGAGGTGTCTCCACCCCTGCCTCGGTGGGCTGGGATGTGCGGTCCCAGGCTGGGGAATGAGCCCCAGCCACCGGCCGGCTGTGTTTCCCCGGCCCTAGCACTCGTGTTCTGCGTCTTGGCCCCAGCGCTGCTGCTGGTTCTCTGGAGAGAGTGAGTGGCCAAGGCATTACTCAATTCCTGGCGTCTCTCCAGCCTTTGCTGAGGCCTCCACCACTGCCAGCTTCTTTCCCCATCACTATTTGGTTATGTCCCTTTACAAGCCAATGAAACAAAATAAGCAGGTCCATTATACCTCTGGCTGGCAGAAAACCAGGAACTAAGAACCAGAACGCGAGGCTCTCATGAGTCTGCAGCACGGGTCGTTGGGTGGGAACGTCTTCCTGCAGAGGGATGCGGCGTGGGCTGGGGGTGGCTGGGGGGTGGGCTGGTGTAGGGAGGCCAGCCCGTGGACCCGTCCACAGGTCCCAGGTTAAGGCTATCCTGGGTCCTCTCTCCCCCTGGCTGAGCCACCAGTGGCCATTCCCAGCCTTTCCTAGGTGGTTGCCAGCCTGGAAAGAAAGGCTGGATGCGTCACACAGGGCACAGCGCTCAGGGTGCAGCAGTAGATGACCCAGGGTGGGGCGAGGGTGGCTCCCTGAGCATGGGTTCTGTCCTGGCTCCTACCGTCTGTCTGCTACCAAGTACAGCGGAGTTTCTGGTCTACAAGTCTTAGGAGATAAGCAGGGCAGACAGCTCTCCCAGTCTTCGGAGAGATAAATGCTGCATTCTGTTTTTTAAAAAGCCTCAGCTGGGGTAGATCCCTGTCCTGGCTGCCTGCTGGCTGTCCCGTCCCCTCACGGCAGCCCTTGACACTGTAGCTCATTGATGGAGAGACAGGGACTGAGAGATCCAGGGCTTTGTCTTGCTGTGGTTCCTGTGGCACCATGTACCCTAGAGATGCTCACATGTCCTATGTCACTGGTAGAAGTGGCAGAATCAGCGTTGGCCCGTCTCGCTGTGGCAGTTCAGTGGGAGCAGAGTGCCGCACACCTTCAGTTTGGTCTTTCACTTGCAGCCGGCTCTTGCAAGCCGCCACAGCCTGGGGAAACAGGAACTTTTACCAAAGCCTTTGCAAATACGCTTTTCCAGAGAAGGAAGATGGATTTGTTTGGCCAGCCCCAGAGATCCTGGAATTGGCTTCCGTTCTGCTCTTTCTTCTCTCTGTTCTCCTATTCCTCTGTACCCTCGACCTGTAGCCAAACAGATTCTGCCCCCTGGGACCCGGCTCTGGGTGGAAATTGGAAAAGAAGGCTCTGGCAGGTGGAGGAAGGAGCCCCAGCCTCCTTCTCTTTACTTAAAACTTTGTCTGGTACTAACTGCCCCTGGTCATAACTGATCCAGCCTTTGGAAAAAAAAATCATTTATATGTAAGAGAGAGAGAGACAGACTGGAACCATTTGCTGAGCACCTACTCTGACTGGTCACTAATCAAAATATGGGGCCATCATGGTGAACGAGGCCAGCAGCGGTCCTGGAGCTCACACTCAGCAACCCCATTCTTTGCACACTAGCTGTGGGGATGAAGCAGGCGGGGGGCGGGGGGTGTTTCTCCCAGCCTTGAAGGCAGAGGCTGGGTCTTGCTCTTCCTTATATGCTAAAGGCTCAGCTGAGTTTATTCCATTTACTAGGTGTCCAATGAATGTTTATCGTGGGATTAAATGTTTTCTATATTTCTTGAGACTCTAAAATGAATATTACTTTTATAATCAGAAGATTATAATCAAACCTTATATTTTAAAGAAAAGAAAACGAATGGAGGTTGACCAGGTGAGATTTTGATAGCGGTTTACAGGAAGCCTTGGGTTTTAGTTCACTGTGAGCTTGAGGCAACAGGGTGATGGAGCTGCTGAGAAAGGACCACGGACTGCGTAAAGGGACGTCGAATCCGGTACCTGGTGCTCTGCACTGTTCAGACCCCATGTGGAGTATCGTGCTCCACTCTAGGCCTCCTATTTTAGGAGGGGTGTTGGCGAGATCGGTCGCAGCAGACAAGACCTATTGGGACCAGGACAGTATTATGGGAGAAATGTGCCAGGGGAGCCAGAAGACACTAGAATACGGAGAAACGAGATGGCTACACTAGATCTTGAAGGACTGCCCCTGGGAGGGGCCTGGGGCCGCCTCCCTAACATGCATGGCCATGTGTGAAGGGACCAAGAGAAAGACTGATCTTGGGTTGAAGAATTTCGTAATGCCTCGAGATGCCCAACTCTTAACCAGCCGTGTTTATGAGATGCTGAGGGGTGATGTTCCTGTCCCCAGAAGTATTCAGAGAACAGAACAGACAGGGCAGCGAAGTGGGACCCGGCACCCCTTTGCAAACCACAGGTGTCCTGCTTCATGAAAGCCCAGCCTGGCCCAAAACATCTCATTTCCAGACTCATCAAGCCCAACCCATAATATTTCAGGAGGCTTCTGTATGAAATTATGTCTTTGAGGCCCTGATCTCCAGTAGATGTTAGTTTAGTTACCAGTAATTTACTGCCATGCTCCATGCATGACAAGCAAGACAAAAGAATGAAACAAAAACATTTTTTAAAAAACTCCCCACATCCTTGGAGATTATAGGAGCCCCTACCTGCTGAACATGATTAAGGAATAAAGAGAAAGCTTTTTCATGGTATCATGATGTAAGCCCAAAGAGAAAGTAGGTTTTTATTTATGAAAAAAGGTTATAACTTAAGCGGTCCAGGCGCACAGCAATTACTTGGAGTAAGATGCCTCTTAATTCATTTGGCCTCCTTTGTAGGTGGCTGAGTAAGTGTTTCTGCGTCCTCCGATTGCGGCCCCTTCTTTGGTCGTCTGTTGCTTTTGTTCACAGCAGGTCGCTGGGTACTCCAGAGGCATTGTTGATAATAACATCTCTTTCCTCCCCCCCCCCCCCACCCCCAAGCAAAGCTTTGGAAAAATAGCCAAGTGCTCAGCAAAGTGAAGGCCTGGCCCTTTCCTCCGCCTCCTCCCCTTGTTGAGAAATCCCATTATCCGGGAGAATGATTGTGAAACTCCAATCTGTCTGCCGCTGAGCTCTGCGCTGTGCTTCTTGCCTCCTCCGCCCCTGCCCTGGTCTCCTTGTCTATCTGCAGGGGGAAGACGGATATCTATATATTAGAGCTTTAAGAATCTATAAATCTGAGTTGATTCTCTGCTGGTGACAGCCCAAGCTCTTTGCCACCACGTTGGACATGATCTGATGGGTTTACAGTTGTCTGACTGCTTCTCGGAAGCAAATGAAAGCGCTTAGTTAGGGGACGCGTGAAATGGCATTGTTTGTTCCGGGCACCACCGCAAAGCTGGAGGATCATCTTCAAATTATCCACCCTCTGCTTCGGCCGCCGGCAGAACGAGGGGCTCAGCCGAAGGAGCCGTGAAGATGCGTCCTGCCGGCCTGGCCTGTCCTTTCTGCCTGCGAGGTGCCAGAATGCTGAGGACTGGCATCATCCCCAGCTGTGTTCATTTTGCCAGGAAGCTTGGGGCTAATTGGGAACAGAAGGATGCCCAGGGGATGAGGAGAGGGGACGAGAGCGGGGGGAGGGTCTCACGGAGGTGGAGGAGTGACAAATATTTGCTTGTAGCAAAACAAGAGTGAAAACAAGAGAGATTCCTAATGAGAGCTTTGGGGCATTTTGTGCTTTTTCGGTTCTCAGGGGCCAGCGCTGCGGGTTGGTGTGATTAGTTGCCTTGCTGCTTGGCGCAAGACCAATTCCTCTTTTCAATACCAAGTTTCATAAGCGTAGAACAATAACACATCATTACAAGCCCTCTGGGAATGGTGGGTGGGTGGCGGCGCAGGGTTTTTTATTTTGCCTCCTCTTCCACAAACCCATCTTTTCGGCTCAGGTACATTTTTCTCACTGTCAACAGAGAATGGCATGGGAGGGATGGCGTCTCGGAAACTTGCCGTACTGTTAATCTGTTATTAGGCAAAAGTCTTAACACCAGGCTGGGTGCTCAGACGCCTCATTGTGTGCGCGGGATGGAATTATGCATCATGAATAAAAACCGCTGTCAACATGCATTGGTTTCAAAACATTAGAGCATATGGTATGTGATTATCTGTATTGTCAAGTGCAATAAAGTGAATTTGGATATAATAAAGAATGTAATATTTTAGAGATTTGGTAATAAACTAAGGAAAGGATGACAGCTGAGGTTCCTTAAGGCCCCAGACACAAATAAATGGAAGTTACTGGTCTCTGTGGCCAAGCGGCAGAATGGCCATAACATGGCTGTCTGTGCACCGTGATTTTCAAGTCCGGGAAAAGCTCTAGGTCGCCTTCTCTGGAGGACACAGAGATGACCCGGCTCCCATGTTGGGTGACGGGAGGAGGTGGTGGCTTCTTGGGGAGACCCAGGCCTTGCCTTCAGAGCTGGCCTCAAGGTGTGCCCTGTGGCCTGCTGTGGGCAGTGGCAGTGTCCACCTCTGGTCAAGGGCAGCATTGTGTCTGGTGTCAGGACATCCTGAGGACCCTTCTGCCCCGGGAAGCCACCCCTCAGCCAGTCTCCGGCCCTCTCCGTCCCCATGTGGTCAATGGGAAGATGTCGCTCACAGCCAGAATTCCGAGGCAGCCACTTTGTGGAGCCTCATCCCACAGGGCGGAATTCCCGAGTCATCAGAGCGTCGGCTGAGTAAGGAAAACAGGTCTCTGGAGAGGCACGAGTGCTTCAGCATCTGACGGGGGCTAGGAGCGGTGCTGGGCTTCTGTGCGTTCTCCTGTTTAATCTCTCTGTAACCCTATGATCTGACCCCTGTTCTATGGATGAGGAAACTGAGGCACAGCCCATCAGCCGTGGAACCGAGATTACAACCCACGTCTGAACCCAAAGCCCAGGCTCTTTCCACATGCAGCCTTTTCTACAGATAAAGAGGCTCTTCCCCTTCGTAGTCCACAAGTAATAACCCCCACGTCAGAAGGCCTCACCACAGGAAGCCTTTAAATTACTAAGTACCTAGGGCCTTGAAGGAATGTTCCAGAAAAAAAAAAAACCATGCAACCAGGTGACTGACTGTCTTCTCTCTCTCCCTGCTTGGGCCTGGCAGAGGCTGGTCTGCACTTACTGTATTTTGGACTTTCCCTTAGCTCTGATTTTTGTGTCCTGGTTCCAGCAAGGTAAACCCATTTATCATCACCCTGGTGGTTTGCCGTGGTCCTGCCCTTGTCTTCCTCTGGGAAGGGCTCCTGCCCTGGTCAGAAGTGTATTGAGGAAGGCCCGGCAGCACCTGTTTGCATTTCCCGACTGACTGTGTTCATATTTCTGACCTTGGGCTTCACCTTGACCCCTGGCTTCTGACATCAGGACTTGCCTTGGTCCCCTGCATCCAGGAAATGCCCGGGGGAGGCCTGGCCCCCTGCTGCCTCCCCAGCCTGCTGCGGCTCTTCCCGTCCTGGCGTCCAGCACTGGTCTTACTCATGGCCCAGCCGGGTGGACTGTTGCATTATTAAGCGTAAAGAATTGGGAGCACGACCATCAGGCCAGGCTAAAGCAATTTGGATGTCTGGGAAAAGAAAAGACGTTGAGTCCATTTCATGCCTGGGTACCTCTGTAATTCCCAGAACAGGGTGGGGAGAGGTTTGAATAAACCCCTCTGGCCTAGGAGTCTCGTGACCAGCTTTCCGTTGGAGATGACAACGAGGTAAGGCCAAAGCCACTTCCAGATCGCTTGGCGTGGGCACCTCCGGTTGACCCCACTGGACTCCATACCGCTGCAGTCAACATTAACTAGTAGCTCAAGTATTTCAAGTCTCAGCTGGTGGCCCACTTATTCCAAGCAATATTGGGTACAAACGCCTTCTATAAAAATGACAGAATTGTGCAGGTGTGATAACCAGAACTTGTATTATCTCATTTAATCCTCCTATCAGCCCTGTGAGGTCAGCGTCTTCATTCCTATTTCACAGGTAGGGAAATGAGGCCAGGGAGGTTACGGCGTGCCCCAAATCACACAGCCAGTGTGCGTCACAACCGCGATTTCCACCACATGCTCAGATTCAAGCTCAAATTGGAGCCTCACTGGTCTGCCTTCAAAGATGTGTTGTTTTCTCTTCCTCCCCACCCAAACCCTCCCATGCCGCCCCTTTTGAGTTGGCTGCACTGAGTGACACCAGATCTTAGAGTAATTTCCATTAGGAAAAACAGACCTTGAGTCACCGTCTGTTGGGTTTAGCCCAGACATGGTCTTCGAACCTGCGGAGGGGCCGAGGGTGAGCCCCGAAGAACAGTCTGCCCAGACCCCCAGGGTGGCCCACTGACAGCCGCCCCCACCCCACGGAAGAGCTGATGAAATTGAACCAAATGCTCCTAATGATCTGTGAATGTATTAATCCTACTTTCTGTTAATTAACAATATGATAAAACCGGCATTTCGTAAGTCATCGCTTAACACATGTTTTAGCAATTATGTACTTAGTGGTTTGGATTCAGAATGCTAATAGAATAAAATTTTAATGAAGACACAATGCTATGAAAAATTTATTGACGAGAGTTCAGGTATGGCTGCTGTTAACGTGCAGGAGGCAAGGGGCTCAGGGTGAAGGGTGAACCCCCCAAATGCCTCCTAAGCACTCTGTGCTGCCCAGCAGGGAGGACCCTGGAGATGCTGGAATTGGCTGATTCTTGGCTCCCACGGATTTCTCACCCAAAGGCCCCTCCCGGGGTGTGGGGAGGGGTCTACACCAGCTGGCATTCACTGCAAGTACCTGCTCCCATCCCACCCCCAGACTTTTAGCAGCCTCTGTGACCCAGGGATAACTTGGGAACCAGAGTTCATGACATACAGCCCACCTTCTCCTAGAGCAGGAGTCTCCAAAATTTTTTAATTGTGCACCAAAAAAATTGAGCGTACACCCCCCCAATATATCTTATCTAATTTCAATTTAATGTACGTGTACTGCTGTATTAACTTAGCATGTATATTATAAAACCTACATAAATAAGAATAGACTAGGATACATTTGAGTAAGCCATAGAGAGTATTTTATTTATTAATAATTAAAGTAATATTTTTAGTGAGAGTGATGTGATTGAATATGCTGCTTTAAAAAAAAAAATTCTTGATTTAACACTTTGTAATCCCGTTCTAACGGTTGGGTTCTAAGTTCAGTTTATTTGGATACTTGGTTCTAATGCCTGGCGCCTCACAAGATACCCAGGTCCCAGTGGAAGAAGCACGTTGGCTGTGCTGACTAAATCATGGTACTAATTTTTCAATCCTGTCCTCCAATTATGCAAAGGATTTTGTTGAAATTCAGCTTGTAATTTCCATCTTCCCCGATGTCAATCAGTTCTTCATGCAAACTAATCAAGTGTTGCATTTTTATATTTTTAACAAATGGGTTCAAAAGCCACTGAAATGTTCGTTTTTTTAAAGCAAGTCTTTACGGTTCTGTTTCCTGGGTTTTGAAAGTATGCAGATAGGAGAGCTTTTGGAGATGACCTAGTTACAGCGTTTTTTTAGCAACAAAATAAAATAACAATAGAAATAATTTCCAAACATTCGTTTTCAAAATGCTTTCTCTACAGCACCAGTTTCTGTTGAAATCAGGTTCTTCCTCACTCTCTGGGCTGCAGCGGGTCCCATGTGATCACAACACATTTTGGGGGTGTGATATGGTTCATGAGGTGTCTTTTAAGGTCAAAAGGAAGGGTGAGCTGGGCATGTTGGTGGCACGTGCTCATGTCATTAGTATTATCTGCAAGCCACATTTTCTTTGCAGTTGCCCGATGTGTGAGGGTTGGTTTACTTAAAGCCAGATTGCACAACCTATACATCCATTTACTGGTCGCCTGTGAACAGCACAAGGTACCGGCTAGGCTTGCAGCGGGGGAGCAGATGAGGACCCACTCTGGCCTCGCCCCCAGGGCAGCATGTCCTCTTTCTTCATTCAGCAGCTTATAAAAGCCCGTCTGGGACAAGTGCCTCTCTGACATAAAGGAAGTGTGAGGGCACCAGGATCATTCAATCCATGTGTTAAATATTGATGAAGCTGAAATTATTTCTAGATGAAAAATAAATAAAAATTAGGCATTATACTCTTTTCCTTCCCCCAGTGTTTCTTAACCCGATGTTGGTGGCCACTAACGAGGAAATGGCCAGCTGACCCTTTCTTTACCCTTAGATGCTAGGGTTGCTCCCTCAGCTCTCACTCGGTTCTGAGGACGGGGCCTGGACGTCAGCATTTTAAAAAATTGTTCTTAAGTGATTCTGATGTAAGAATCACTGTGGAGAATCAGTGTTCCAGACCGATGCTTCTTAAATTTTAATTTGCATAAAAATCACCTGGGGAACTTGTGAAAATGCAGATGCAGGTTCAGTGGGGCCAGGGTGGGGCCTGAGATTGTGCATTTCCTACCAGTTCCCAGGCAGGGCGGCTGCTGCTGGTTGGCGGAGCAGCCTGAGCAGGGAGCCTCGGGACTGTGTTGCCCCCTGGGGACTGTGTTGCCCCCTGCCGTAGCACCTCCACCCTCTTGCTCGCTCTCCCCACCCCAGGCCTTGTCTGGGGAGCTGGGAGGGGGCAGTCCTCTGCTCCCTCCCGGCAGAGCTGCCACCCTAACCGGCTGCCCAGGCTGCTGCTCTCAGCTTTTGGGAGCGATCTGGCATCCAGATGTTAAGAATAGTTTCTTAACCGCCGGAAAAATAAAACAAAATAGGCCAGCCCCACCCCCTGGTGAACAAACGTGCATATCCCGTGCAAACCACTCGTCAGAGGCACCCAGTAGGCATCCACCTGCCCGCAGACTCCAGGCAGGCTTGCTGGCAGCACAGCCCGCTGGGGTCACCGCGATGCCGGCAGGAATGACCCCCCTGCAGGGGCGCGGAGGGAGCAGCGGGCACCCAGCCAGGGCTCTGTCAGTTGGGACTATTCTGAAACCATACCTCATAATAAAAGTCATATAATTTGTGGCAGCGCTGAAAACCTGCTTCCAAGTAGTGGTTTTTTGATGGAGTTTTGCAACCATATCTGTGGCCGGTAACAGCTCCCCGAGAACTTGTTGGAGGCCAGGCGAGTGGGCATCTTGAGATGGCTGCGGGGGGAGCTGAGTGAATCGGGGGGCAGGGGGGAGCAGCCTGGCCACACCCGGCACAGCTGGTGCAGGGCGATGCTCCCAGATGAGCAGATGATTTATTTTTTTTACCTGAACGGATGCACAGAGGGTCTTTTAAAGTAACAAGATGGCCTGGGACTTCACCACGTGATGTGTTTTACCTCTCCCTCCCCTGAATCTTGTTCCCACCATGATAGTTGGTGAAGCACCACGGACATCTCCCCAACAGACAAGTCAAATGAGTTTTAATAAGCAAGGCCTGGGCAGAGGTAAAAGTAAGTGCGTGTGGAGATAGAAGTTGGGGTAGAGGAGAAGCCATAACAAATCTGGGATCGGTGAGCGGGTAGCTAACTCCTCACAAAGTGTTCTCAAGCCGTCTTGGCTGGTAAGGTGGATTTTATTATTTCTGTTTCACAGAGGAGGATACTGAGGGTCAGAGTGGTTGAATAACCTGCTGTGAGTCACAGAGCCAGTTTGCTGTAGCCAGGATTTGAGCTCAAAAGTCTAAGTCCTTTCCCAACCCACCTCAGCAGGGGCATTAAGTAGATTGAAACTCCCTATTAGCTTGCAGGTTGCTCACTGCATAGATGAGGCTGTAGGATGAGTATCAGAAAAGGTGGCAGATTTGAAACCCACTCTTTGAGGGAGTGACTGGGAATACCAACCCAAATCAAATGCCCAGCTCTTCAGGGAAGAGCTTCCAGCTGGTACCCCGTCTCCCCTGGGCTCAAAAAGCCCTGGGTTGAGAAGCCTAGAAGGCCGTGCTCCTGCAGTTGCAGCCCGCCGAAGCCGCCCCGGGCTCTGTGGTTTCCAGAGCAGACGCGGAGGCGGCGCGTCCTCGTGCCCTTGCTCCAGCTGCGCGCACGACCTCAGCCTCCTCTACCCCGCTGGGCGCGCGCTGCAGTCCTGGCACCTTCTGCTGGGGTCCTGATCCGAGCCAGTTGTCTAGCGATTTAATTTGGTGAATTTACCACTGCGTCCCAGAGTTTATATTGGCACTTAACAGCAGTAATATGTGTCTCTCTCGCCAAGAACTGACTATTTTCCCGACCAAGATGGAACACCACGCACAAAAAAATAGGTTTGTGAACTAATCTGCTGCCCTGACAAGTGTCATTCACAGAATCGCTGCAATAGAGCGCACTCGGAATTAAATGAGGTTGGGGTTGTCGGGCCTGGATCACAGGTGCTTTTTCCCACTCGGTTAACAAGAGTCTGGGATGAGACACCCTTTCCCCGCAGCCGCAGGCACTCTGAAATCACGCCATCAGTATTCGTGGCAGATTCCTCTCTCAGAAAAATGGTTTGGGGATGGTTGGAGGTCTCTCTCCCCCACCCAGTCTCTCCCTTTTCCTTCCTGACCTCCCTCTCTTCCTTCCTGGGTGGCTTTTTCACTCATACGTCGTGCAGCCCTCTTCAGTCACTTGTTTCACAGGCTCAGGGAGGTGGCCCTGCTGGTTTAAAACAAAAAAAAAATATCTCCCAGCACCCGAGTGCCTGTTTGAAATTCTAAAGTAGAACTTAATTGCTTTCGCATAAGGATTTGATTCGGGTAAACCGCCAGTACCTCTGGGAGTTAGAAGCAAGATGTGTCATTTACACTTTAGTCTGAACTGCTTCCTGGGCCTGGGAGACAGCAGCTTTATCTTTGGCCCTGATCTGCCTCGATGTCAGAGGCTTCTTAAAGAACAGCGTTACTTTCCCACTTGAGGAGAGAGGGGTCCTGAAAAAGTCTCTTTCCTGTGGAAGGTTCTAGATTCCCTTTGACCAAATGATCTCCACTTGGCTCACCCTGAATTGGGAAACGGAGGGCAGATTTAGATGTGTGTGTGGGCGTCAGGATTTCCAGAGACCTGGATAAAACTGCAGATCGCTGGGCCACACCCACACAGACCACGGGAGGAGATGGGTAGGGCCCCGTTGTTAACAAGCTCTTCCCCCATTAGAAGGCTCAACCGCAGGACCACACCCGGAAGCACTGTTTTGGGAGCACACTTTGCTTCTACCCCCAGCTTCTTTCCCTGTCCATAAAGGGTGCTGAGGTTATGGCGGCTGTTTGAAAAAAATCGCTTGTAACTAAAGCCTAATGAAACACTGGCTGGTTCACGGTTGGCGTCTGACTTTCAGAAGGTGTCCTCACATTTCAAGGTCAGATGTTGGCCAGCGCATCCTTGAGCTGAAAAAGAAAGAAAAGCACCTTTCCAGTTGAGAAATTGGCTCCCCTCTGGCAAATGCCGCCAACGTAGCTTAATATTAATTTAGGGAATTCAGTCTTGTGCAGTTCCATGGAACTAGATTGGAAATCTGATAGTGCCATTTCTGTTACCTGATTCCCCACACACCTGAGATCACTCTCCTCCCCGTACCCAACTCTCCCCAGCCCCCAAAGGTGGCTGAGAGGCGCAGGTGTGAGCTGGCTCACTAAGTCACTTTCCCCCTCCTGATTAAGTGGGGTGTGGGAATAAGAGAGACCCGCGTCGGTTCACACGGATCTCTGCCTTGCCTGCGCGCAAGCCACTTGTAATTCCCCACAGCCCCAGCCAGCTCTGCAAGGCAGAAAGAAATATGACCAGGCAAGTTGAGAAAATAAATTAAACTAAGTGTCAACTTTTCTTGTTTCTCTCCTCATTATTAAGAGATGGAATGGGGCTCGTTTATCAAGCAGGGGGAGAAATTAATTGACACGGCTTTAATATCATGATGTCTGGCGTGTCTGGTCACATTCCTTCATTTTTTGGAAAGGCATTTTATTATAGTTTACAGCAACCAGCTGCCAAACTACTGGTGTAAACGAGGAAGCAGGTGCATGAAGGATGCCACAGCGGAGGGGCTGTGATGTCCCCCTGGGGGGAGGGGACATGGCAGGGAGGGAGGGCGAGGTTAGAAGGAGCCCCCAAAAGAAGCTGCCTATTTGCTTGTCGGTCAGGGAGGAAGAGGGGTGTGGGGGGGAGGGCCATGCGTTAGCACATTTGCAGACCCCTAGAATTCATCAGAGGCTTGTTTGGTGGCCATGGGGGAGGGTGGTGGCAAGCGTCTGCCTCTGAGAACCTCCTGGCCCAGAAGTCTTTGTTCTGGCCAGCCCGGAGGCTGAGTCCTGGGTACAGCCTGGGCCAGCGGGTCAGCAGGCCAGCCCGGTCTTTGTTCTTAACAAGGCCAGGAAAGGGAGCACTTCTGGGCTCATCCCTCCAGGGCCGCTGACTCATTTGAGAGCAGTTTGCTGCAAGCAATGGCTAGCACTGTGTCTGGCAACCCAGCCCCATCCAGGCATGTCTGCAGTGGGGGTCTGGGAAGGTCCAGAGGTCATCCTAGGTTCGGCTGGCTTAGGAGACACTCTAGCTGTTTTCTGTATCAAAGTCCCCTTTGTTGTCGTGGCTCTGAGAATTCTGAATACCCACGTACCCGCCCTGTGTGTAAGGAATCGGGCTGCAGGGACTCACGCATGCAACTGGAAAGAACCACCCCAACTTCCCGCATCTCTCCTTGCCCTCCTGCTGCGTTGTCACGGTGGGGGCTTTTGTGCCCGTTGTGTTGATGTCCTTGCAGGGCCACGTGACAGGGGCAGGGTTCCGGAGCAAGGTGGTTCAAGGTTAGAATCAACTGGTTTGGAGTAGTCCACCTTTGTATGGAGAAGGCGGGCTGCAATGTAGAGAACACAGGGCCTCAAATCTTCATCTGTAAAGTGGGAACAATCATGATGACTCCATGGGTGGGGGTGAAGAGTGAGTTAAAGAATGGCTGCTTCATAAGGGCTGATCAGCTTCGTCTCTTTTTTTTTTGTTTTTTTTTTTTTTTTTTGAGACAGAGTCTTACTCTGTTGCCCAGGCTAGAGTGCCGTGGCATCAGCCTAGCTCACAGCAACCTCAGACTCCTGGGCTCAAGCAATCCTGCCTCAGCCTCCTGAGTAGCTAGGACTACAGGTGCACACAACCACACGCAGCTAATTTTTCTATTTTTAGTAGAGACGGGGTCTCACTCTCACTCAGGCTGCTCTCAAACTCCTGAGCTCAAGCAATCCTCCCGCCTCGGCCTCCCAGAGTGCTGGGATTACAGGCTTGAGCCACTGTGCCCAGCCTAGCTTCATTTTTTTAACATTATTATCAGAACAGGGACTGATCATCAGTCACTGCCTTTGGGCGCAGGCATGAGATGCAGCTGCAGGAATCCCATCCCCGGCCAGGTGGGATGTGACCTTCCTGCCTTCTGAAGTCCACGTGACGATGTGGGAGTGAGAGCAGACAGCGTGACCGCCACCCCACCCTTGCCCAGTATAGTGTCTGAAAATGCTCGGGAAACTCTAGTGGCGACTCAGACTGGATCTCACTGAAGTCAGGATACCGTGCAGTGAGTATCCCAGAGTGGCCGTTAATAATCGGAAACACGTCGCTTCCTTTGGAAAGGTGGCCTGTTTTTTTCTTGCAACATATCTACCTTCTGAGCTGTATTTTTCTTAGGGCAAAACCAGGGCATGTGAAGCCTCCTTCCCGTGCTTGCCTTGCACCTGTGCACACCACTGGTCTCCTCCACCTCTTCTTGACAGCTGGGCCCCAGGTAGGGCCTTGGGCATTTAGGATTACAGGACAACTGATTTGTTAAACCTGCTGCAGGTCATGGAGGTGGCCCAGAAAGATTCTAATTTGGGAGGGGTCAGCCCAAGGTGCAGTGTTGCTAATGGACACACAGCCACCGGCAGCTTGACTCTTCGTGTCGAAGCATGCAGACCACCATGCATTGCTGCCCAGGCGGGCCCCCTCCCACTCTCTCTGAGCCACGTGACACCAAATCTATGTTTGAACACTTACTGATCCGAAGTAGACCCTGGCGACCTGCTCCAGAAGAGTAGGGTGATGTGTGAATGTAGCTTGGGGTATGGGTACGACTCCTGGGTTCAACTCCTGCTCTGGTTTAGTGGTCGCGTCACCTACCTGTGCAGAGCAGTTGATCAAAATGACAGTGGCGGACCCGGCAGGATGATGGATAAGAAGCATTTTCAGACCAGAATGTGCTCCCCACGCCCGAACCCAGGGGATTTGCATTTATGCAGGAAGCGACCCACAGACATTGCTGCTTTCTCCAATACTGGGTTATTAGCGAGAGAGGGAGATTACCTGAGTCATAAATATTCTTACATACACATCCCTTAAATTCCTCGTGGGATACTCAGAATAAATTTGACAATCTGGGGTTTGTTTCTTTTTTTCTCCATGCTTTTTCTCCTCCATTAACCAAGTGTGTTAACTCATAACTTGCATCGATTTTCACTGAAGATGCATTAGTCACTATGTGATCGTCTATTAGCGTTCATTGACCTATATGATAAGAGAAGAAAATTATTGTTGAGGCTAGGAGGAGGCTGTTCCCATCTTTCCCTCCCTGACCTAAAAAAGAGAAATTTCTCAGTAAGTTAACTGTTGGTTATTCCTCAGTGACTGCGTTTGGAGCAGGTCATTTTAATTTTGAGATATCTTGTTTTCAGATTTCTGTTCTCTTCGTGTGTGTGTGTGTGTGTGTGTGTGTATGTGTGTGTGTGTTTATAGCTTGGTATTATTCAGATGAGTATTCAGTTTTGTTCATTTGGATAAAAGAGGGAAAAAGCTTTGACTGTTAAATGCTTATCTCTTAAATAGAGCTTGTTCGTTTCCAATAATAGCTTCATTCAAGAGAATGCCAGAATTTCATTTTTAAATGCTCCCTGTCAACTGCTACCCTATTTATGCCCATTTTTAAATCCCCTGGTGTTTGGCGTAACCTTCCTGTCACCTTCGTTGTCCTAGTTTTGATGGCTCCTGGAACCCCTTGGAAGTGTGGGGTGGCTCAGGCGGGGGCTTTATGATAGGCCGGGCAGGTGTGACTTTGCTGATGACAGGGGAGAAGAGTTTCTTGGGTGAACTAGTCTGTTGTCCCCCCAGTTTGGGCCTTTTGACCCCCCGCCTTTCCCAGCCATCAGTCCCTGGGGCTCCCCTCCTTCCTGCATGGTGGTTTGAGCGAGGCTCCAGGGTGATGCCTCAGGACCAAGGGAGGTGAAGTGGTGGGTGAGCAGGGATGTTCTCGGGGGCTCCCCCGGGGCCTGCTGGAGCCAGAGCCCTGGTAGGCTCACCGCAGATCAAAGACTTCGCTCTGGCAGGGGCCACAACAGGACCGCCAGGTTCTGCCTGCTTCTGTAGAGGCCCAGAGAGGTGAAGGGACGCTCCAGGGACACAGAGCTCCTGACCTGGCCCTTGCTGAACAAGGATAATTGTGTTTTCTTTTATCCGGCTGCTGTGCCTGCATGAGGCTCTGTTCCCGACTCCCTGTGGGACCCTCTTCTAGGAAAATGGGAGGGAAGTAATCACCACTTCCCGATCCCCGGCCTTCCTGAGGCCCATGTTGAATCCATACATCTAACAGATTGACCAAAAGGCTACGAAGCCTTGAAAACATGACGCTAAGTGAAATATACCAGACACAAAAGCACAGGACGTGTATGATACGACTCCACTTACATGAGGTGCCCAGAATGGGCACATTTGTAGACAGAATTAAAATAGAGGTTCTCAGGGCCTGGGGGAGAGGGAAATGAGTAGAGTTTCAGTTGGGGAAGATGAGCATCCTGGAAGCAGACGGTGGCGATGGCTGCCATCACTGTAAGTGCACCTGGTACCGCTAGACTGTGCAAGTAAATGCAGTCAAAATGGTAAACTTTATGTTACGTCTATTTTACCAAAATAAAAAAACTTATTTCCAAAAATAGAAAAACACCATGATGCCAAAAAAGGATTTGTCCTTATCACTCCCAAATTTCTGACCCCGTTGGTTTTGTCTTCATTCTCGGTTTATTTCGGGGGGTAATTCGCCACTGAGTTACTGTTTCATTGTAAATGATAATGCACCTGTGAGATAAAAATGATTATATGTTAAGGAATAACTGTTATTGATAATTAAGTGTTTCATTGCATCTTTGCTTTCCCCACATGGAATAAATAAATATTTTAGACATAATCAGGTTTGTTTTCTCTGTTTGGGCCCAACAGACAGAGATGTTGAAACGATATAGATCTTTAAAATCCTGCAGATGAGTCTTGACATCGCTGAATTGTCATGCATCCCGGGTACCTGGGCTTGAAATCCAGGTTATCTCTTCTAATCAGGAAAATCATTTTCGTGATACTCGCGTCGTGAGTCCTGTGGGGTTAGGGAGAGGACCGGAGGGAGCATTTCAGAGTCAGAATTTGAAATGACACTGAGTCCCGCCCCCGCCCTTCCGGTGCGGCAGTCTGCATTTTAATCTGTGTCTCCTGGCCGGGTTGTCCTCCTTCTATCTCAGAGTGGGGGCACCGGGTGGGAACGTGGGGCAGCGGCGAGTCCTGGATGGGATGCAGCCTGAGTTCACGTGTTGATTTGCACGGTGGACCAGGAAGGAGCCGGGCTGCCGCAGAACAGCAGCGTCCATGGCAGGGAACCCCAGCCCCATGGAGACTTGCCCCAGCCTGGCCTCTGTTCCAGGATCGAGTGCGTGTGCTTAGCAGCAAGGTGGCTTGAAACTAGGCTGTCCCCTGGCTGTGGAGCGGTGCCTCTCACTGGCACCTTTCCCATAGCCAGGATGGGTTTTGCTCGTTCATCTACACTCTCCTGCCTTTGATCCAGGTCAGCAGGCCTGGCTGGGGAGGAAGTGTGTGGCCTGCCTGTGTGGGGGTGGCCGAAACCCATAACCTCGCCGTATTAGCTTCCTGTAGCTGCCATAACAAATGTCTACAAAGTTGGTGGCTTAGAACAGTTCTGGAAGCCAGGGCTATGCTCCCTCCAGTGGCTCTGGTGACAGTCTTCCCTTACCTCTTCCAACTCCTGGTGGCTGCAGGTGTTCTTCCTTTCATGGCTACTTCACTCGCTTCTCTGCCCACCTCTGTCTTCACATGGACACCTGTCATTGGATTTAGGGCCAGCCTTAAATCCAGGATAATCTCTTCTCAAGATCCTTAATTAAATTGCATTTGCAAAAGCCCTTTTCCCAAATAAGGTCACATTCAGAGGTTCCAGGGAACAGGACACAGACGTGTATTTGGAGGGCTGCTACTCGACCCACCACACTTGCCCTAATTAGCAATGAGCTCCCCTAAAAACAGGCCCGTCCTGGCTTGTTTTATTCACAAGGTGTCTGGGTTTGGGACCAGGGCAGAGCAGTGGCCTTCAGAGACAGATGCGACCCAGAGTGGCCCCCAGGTTAGGACGAGGGCATGCGGGAAGGGTGAGGTTGGCACAGGGAGAGGTGCCTGTTGGAGAGCGAAGTGCTTATGCAGAGGACGCTGTCCTGTTGCTCTCCGCCTCCCCCACAAGGCCCAGCACAGGTGCCAGCGGTAAGTGCAGAAGGGAGGGCCGAGTCAGTCTCGAGTGACTCAAGTGGACAGCAAGATGCTGAGACGCTGGAGGAGCAGAAGTGGCTCATTCAGCCGTTCACTCTGCACTTAGTATGTGTTGGGGGCCCTGTTGCATCCCGGGCCCCAGCCCTGCCCTGGTGCGGGCACCCTGGCTTGAAGCTGTGCTAGCTGACTTCTGTGTCCTGTGTGGTGCCACCCCTCCCTCCCTGGGTACCTTTGGAAGGGTGCTGGGTCTTAATCCCCCTCCTCATGGGACCAGTTAGGATCTGAGCTCTAGGAGGGTGGCAGGGGGAAGGGGATGGGCCAAAAAGATTCGGGTCCCTGACTGTGTGTTCCAGGGGGTCCCTGCCAGGGTGGAAGGTTTAACCTAATGTTTTCAAAGCTCCTCCCCACTGAGCTTCCTGAAACATACCCTAGTAGGATGAACTGAATATGCTTGAGAAACTGAAAGTGGCTGAAGGAGGCCATGGGGCACAAACACCCCAAAACCCAAAGGGAAGTGTCATGAAGGCTGCCTCTGGATGGGGCTCGTATCCAGCTCTGCAGTGACCAAGGGCCAAGGAGAAGGAGCCACCCCAAGAGAGGGGACTGGACGGCATTTAGCTTTCTCTCTAGGGACCTCGTTGCAGGGGAGGATGTAAACCTACCGAAACGTTTCTTGTCGGACCTCATTTCTAACAACGTATCATCATGTCTCATGCCTGCTTTGGGCAACTGAGGACCCAGCTTTTGCCAGGTGACACTGGGAGATACTTGCCAGCTTTGATCCCCTACAGCAAACGCTCATGCCCCCCTTACAATGTGTCTGACGTTGCCTGTGTGTCTAACAGGCTGGGCTGTGCATACTGCGAACATTGGCCCAGCGTCTGGGGTGTGGTAGCAAGTGACATACAATGAAGATCGTGATTGCCATGGGGGTGGGGGGGGGGAGTCCCAGCCCACAGTTTTACTGGAACTTGTTCTAGAGCAGGGAGTGGCTTTTTCATTCTCTTCCCAAAGAATCTTCTAGAATAGACCCTGCAGGAGCTATGATAGAGGAGCTCTGTATCAGCTCCCTGTTCTCTGGTGATCCTTAGAAGATGACGGTGTCAGAGTTGGAGGTATGAGAGCCAGAGGGACCTGAGAAATTCCCTCTCCACCTCGGTTTGCGGGGACCCAGGTAGACACAGAGCTTGAAAAGGAAGCATCTATATTTTACTCATTGACAGGCAATGGTAATTATCAAAATACAAAAACAGCCATTCGATTTTTGTCTTCCCATTTGGTGCATCTGGCCTAGCGTTCAGCCAGGTTCATACCTCATACCTTTGGGGAGGAGAATGTCACAGTTGGGGCTGCTACAACAAAGTACTGTGGTTTAGAAACAACAGGAGTTTATTTCTCACAATTCTGGAGGCTCGAAGTCTGAGATCAGGGTGGCAGCCTGATCGGTTCTGGGGAGGGCTCACTTCCTGGTTTATAGACAGCCGCCTTCTTGTATCCTCACATGGCAGGGAGAGAAAAGACAAGCTCTGTAGTGTCTTCTGTGAGGGCACTAATACCGTTCATGAGGGCGCCATCCTCATGACCTGATCACCCCCCAAAGGCTGCACCTCCTAATATCATCACATTTGGGAGTTAGGATTCTAAGCTATGAATCTGGGGCAGTGGAGGACACGAACATTCAGACCGTAGCAGCCAGCCTTGTGAATCCCAATTTGGGCTGTGACCCAAGGTGTGGGACCCAGCGTCCAGTCACACCACCTGGATTTGCAGGTGCAAACAGTGAGGCTCAGAAAGGGGAAGGGGCTCCCCAGGGTTAAACATAAAGTAGGTGCCAGCCAGAACTGGAACCCACGTCTCCCGTCTCCCCATGGGCGCGTCCGCACCCAATTCTCTGTGCTCTGTGGCCATGTCGGCGCCAACACTGCAGCTGCCTCCCTTCCATCAGGGCTGGGTGCCTCCCTGCGTGGGGCCGTGTGCAAAGCAGGGCTGGCCGAGTGGGGTCACAGATGGGGCCGCACGCTGGAGACACTGTCGGGGGTGGGAGGAGAAGAAAGAAAGGGGCAGGAGGGTGGGGAGAGGCACTCAGGATGCCGAGCAGCGGTCGGTCGCCTGCCAAAATTCTTCAGTGCGGCTCGCCTGGCAAAGCCAGTCTCCAGCCGAGTAAATACAGTGGATGGCTGACGGGCTGACAGCAGGCATCAAACAGTCTTAAACTGCCCTGAATCCGCAGCGCTTTGGAAGCAGCGGTAGAAAAAGGATGCCTGCGCAGAACAGAGGCCTGAAACTTTTTAATAGTTTCTTCCAGGCCTCAGGATGTCCTGATGAGGTATTAGAGGAAGTAATTCAGGAAGAAAAGGACAAATAACCGCCCCCGTCTGGAGGCCGACCCGAGGGCTGGCCGCTGCTGCTCGCGGAAAGGGCAAGCGGGGCCCCGCAGTGATCCGCGAGGCCGTCGCTGGCCCACCCGCCTGCCTGGGCACCGAGAGCCGTGGGGCGCTGACCCTTGTCAATATCAGACAAGTAAATTTCTTGTTTGCTTCGGGGCAAATATAAACCGCACAGTGCCCGCTGCATGTGGGTGAAATCATTAACTTTTCCTCACTGTTGGAAGGGTGCTCAGGACAAATTAGACATCAGGGCCTCAGCCCCAAGGCGCTCCCAGGGATCCGCCCACCTCCCCCCGCCCCCAGAGGAACCTGTCAGGACCGCAGGACTTCGGAGGAAACCGTGGGGGCCTGCCAGATCTGAACTCACCCCCCTCTCTGTTTTCTCTCTTTTGTTTTTCCTTTAGGGTTTGGCTTTGTCACTTTTGAGAATGAAGATGTTGTGGAGAAAGTCTGTGAGATTCATTTCCATGAAATCAATAATAAAATGGTAAGTTTGCAGGGGTTGGGCTGAAACGGATGCCCCCTTCCCTGTGGGTGTGCACACCCCTGCCCTGCAGACTGCTTCAGCCCGGTCTTCGTGCCCAGTGGGCAGGGGTGGGTGTGGGGACAGACTGTCAGGGTTCCGCCCTGTGAACGGGGACGGTTCTTAGGACCGGGGTCGGCAAACTCTTTCTCTAAAGGGCCACATAAGAATGTTTTCCGCTCTGTGGGCTGCACAACTGGCTGCAGCTACTCGACTCTACTGTTGTATAGCGTAATGGCGTCCCTAGACAATGCGCCCGTGAGTGAGTGGGGCTGTGTTTCCGTAAAGTTTTGTTTATGGACGCTAAAATTTATATTTCCTATAATTTTCACGTGTCACAAAATATTATTGATTTTTTAACCATGTAAAAATGTAGAAACCATTCTTAACTCTTGGACTTGACAGAAACAGGCCGGGGGGGCAGAGTTGGCACACGGGTTGCGATTTGCCAGCCCCTGGTTTAGGGTGTGCTTTCGCTGGTTGGCTTTGGGGGGGTATGTCCTAGATGTGCAGTTGACCCCACCAAAGTATTTCTCTCTTTGGGCCCTGCTGGGTAATTAACACCACCGCCACCCCGCCCCAGCTTGCCATCGGTTCCTTTCTACTCTCATGATCAGCTGCTTCCTTCCCTCCCTTTGGTTCTTGAAAGTTCTTTTCCGCCACAGCAGCTTCAAGAGGAAGGGAGGTTGGGTTATTGGAGGTGTGGGAGCCAGGTAGGTCTCCCGGAGAAGCGGCCACCAGAGGGTGCCAGACCGCGCGCATCCTTCAAACTGAGTGGTGGGGGGCTGAGAAACCCATTGTTTGTTGGTTCTAGAAAAATGGGAGCGCAGCAGGCGTGTCTGGAGCCATCAGCAGGTCCCTGAGAGCAAAAACATTTTGGTTGGCCAGCGAGGCCTCCAGCCCCAAGAGAAGAGGGAGGGCAAATTTGTGTTTCAACTGCAGCCGTAACTTTTGATATTTTCTTCCCTTTTGTCAAAACATTCTTTGCTTCTGAAACATGCGTTCAGATATGCACAGTATATTGGTCTGATATGTGTTCACCAACTTTAAATTCAATAATAGAGCTTTTAGTGTGGATAAGATCAAAGCAATCTGCTTAGCATGTGGTGCTACAGGCCTGATTCAATATTTGACTTGCTAATTTTTTCCCAGGGCACTAAAATAATATTGTTCATATTGTTCCTAGCCATCATATGCATCTGAAATGAAAATACTCCTTCTTTGCATACTGTATATTGGAGGCATCAGCTCAGGCATTAAAATGGTGCGGGGAAGATGAGTATGTAGGAACAACACAGCACCCCTTTAGGCTTTCTCTGCCCCCCAGATGTCGGTGCCTGCCCGTTGGTACTTCTCTGTCTCGGTAGGTTACTAGTTGCTATTTTTAAAACTAGAGAGACAGAGGACTTAAATGAAACCTGGGTCCGGTGCCCGGATGCCTTGTTTATCCTAGCCAGAGCATGCCATTGACAGACTCCTGAAGGCTGCTGGCAGCGAGCAGCAGAAGAGGCAGCAGAAAGTGCTGGCAGACGCCAGTCCTGTCCTGCCAGGACTTAACGGTTCATGCGGAAAGGCCCTATGTAGACCGCTCCACGTACCACCTCGAACGCATGTGTGTAGCACTTTACTACTCACAGGCTTTGAAACAAGCGTGAGACACAGGTGCGGAAGGGCTTCAGCCTCCTCGCCATTCCAGTGGGGAAACTGAGGCCCAGGGGATATGCCCCAGGGCTCCCCAGATCATGAAGCACAGGCCTTGAGCTTGCTAGTGCCAGATGACCTGTATAGGCAGTTGTTTGAGAGTGTCGGAGGGTGAGTGCCCAGATGACCCAGGGGGCAATCAAAAGTAGAATTTCAGTCACAGAAAGAGAACGCATAGGCCATCTTGACAAGAGAGAGATTTGCAGCCATACCCCCAGTTGCCTCACCTTTATCACCTCCTCCACCTGGGTAGAGGTTGACCATGTCAGGTGCAGGTAACTGGGTTTGAAGTGAAAGGCTTTCTGTTTTCTTTTGAATCTGGGGCTAGTGCTTGTTCTTTAAGTTAATGGCAAGAATGGAAGTAGACAAGGAAGAAAAAGAAGTGGGAGTGGAGTGGTTAGGATCACAGGCTTTGGAGGTGTTGGTTCAGGTTCCCAGCTCAGCCCCAGCAGTTGTGAGCTCCAAGGGGAGGAGTTTAGAGGCGCAGGGTGAGGACGTTGAAGTAGGTCACCGGGCCTTGCTGAGCTCCAGTAAAACAGCACCGGTATGGAAGCACCTCACTGGGCTGTTGGAGATTGGGTGAGATACCAGGACAAAGAGCTTAGCATGGCGCCGGCCGTGGGACACGGTCTTCATAAACGTGAGCTCTTGCCATCATCTGTGTCATCAATGCTGAAAGACCCTCCTCCAGCCAGCTCCCTTCCTCGGAAGAAGGATGGAATTTAAAGGGTGCTGGTAGAGGAGCCTGAATCCTGAATTGCTTTGGATTCTGTAATACTGGTTTCTACTTCTGAGGCCCAAAGAAAAGGAAATGAATTTAAACTGTGCTATGAATAGAATTCAAATGAGAGATCCAGAAAGACTCTGAAAACTCAGGGACTGCCAAGCAGGAACACGGGCGGTTGTTAGAACGCACACAGGAGTGTTTTGTAAACTGAACTGCGCTGCAAGACTACAGGCCGATCTCCTCGAACCCCGGCAGTCTCCCGGGATTTGGCAGGAACCGGCAGATAGCTGCCCCCTGTGCATGCTGGAGCTACGATTCTCTCGTATTTGCAGATAAGAAAGGTCTTCCCGCCGATTAGTCACAGAGATAAGACTTGAATCCAGGTCTCCTGATTTAACCTCGTGTGCCTGGCACTTAGGAGCACCTACATAAATAATTGTGGACTGAATAAAGGACTTGCTGAGGGACCGTGTGGCTATGAGGCACATCATAGTTCCCACAGCCATTTCCCATCTAATTTGGTTGGTGACACTCCTGGGCATTTTAAAAACTGCGGGTCCTCCTCTACCATGCAGGAGAGCCAGCTGCAGGCAGGAGTGCTTCTGCCCTGCAGGGGCCGGGATAGCTAGCTTCTTCTAGAACCAGGGATCACAGGAACCCTCCCCCCACTCCCTATTACAGGCCCTGACTTAAGGAGGTGCTCTCCCGGGTGGTGGCAGGGGGAATGTCACCCTCTCACACAGAGATTCCCCCCAAAACTGACATCTTTGGGTACAAACTACATACTCTGCTGACCACTGTATGCATCTTACCTCATTTGATTATCACGTATACTCTGGTGTAGGTGCTAATCATTAGCCCCATTTTACAGATAGGCAAGGAAGGCAAGGCAGAGAGAGGTTAAACAACTTGCCCAAGGTCACACAGCAAGTGGCAGCCCCAGAATGCAAGCCCAGAAAGCTATACTGCACGGCTCAAGTTTGTACCCACTAGGCTGTACTTCCTCTTTGGTTCTAATGGGCCTTTAAAGGTTATCTAACAGGGCTACAGGCCTTCCAAGGCCACTGACCACCCCTTCCCAGTCAGCCATATACTGGTCCCATGTTCTCCTAAGAGAAGGGCAGATTCCCAGCTAAGAAGGGCCAAGCTTGGGTTCAAGAGGCCCCAGTTGGCCACGGATCTCCAGGCTGCTTCCTCCACTGTAAGCGATGGGCGGTGTGGGCCAGGAGCCGACTCCCACCCAGGCTCAGGGCCACACCCACTCGAGCTCCAGGCCACAGTGAGATGCAAATGTGGCTCTTTATCAATGAACACACACTGATGCACGCACAGAGCCACCTCGAGACCCTCCTCCGGAGACGGGGTCCTCTCTGGCCACTCTGCGGGCCCCAGCGTGGGCGCGCCTAATAACGCCTCCCGCTGCGTCCCCCTGATTGAAGCAGCCCCCAGGCTGCAGGGACACTTGCTTGATTAGTCGCCAGAGCCCGGCCTGCAAGCGGCCTCCCGAGGAGCCAGGCAGCTGCAGGAAGGGAGGTGGGAATTGACAAAGCGCCAGTTTCCCTCCGGGTTCCCTCAGAGGCCTGGCGCAGCCCTCACCTCAGGCTGATGTCGGGGAGGTGGCACCGCCCTTGTTGGGTGAGCGCTTGGGGTACAGTTTGAAAGGTGCCTGGGACGAGGGCACCGCGGGTGGAGCCTTTTCTCTCACCTTATTCAGCAGAAGGGAATCGGTGCTTACGGGTGCCGTGTACGTGTGCGCCATCTCCTTTCGTCCTCGTGGCGCCTGGGCAGGGGTCCTTAGCCTGGTTTGCAGAGCGGGTCACCAGAGCTTAGAGCAGCGAGGAGAATTCCATGGTGGGAGAGGTGTGTAAGGGGCAGAGCTGGGATTCAAACCTGTGTCGTTCTGGCTCCAGACCCTGTGCTGTTCTCACCATACCCTGCCGCCCATCTGGGCAAACCTAGTGTCTGCAAAGTCTGGATTTATGTGACTGCTGAATACAAGGGAGAATTTTAATTTGCTTCATACAAGGACTACTATAGGATTCCTTTAAATAGTCTTTTTCTTATTCCTTTAAGGTGATTGCATTTACAGAACTTTGCTAAGCAACTCGTGGGTACAGCTAGTTTGGTTGTCCATTGTCTTGGAAGGAAAGGAGGCCCGGACCCTGGTCATCGACGTGTGGTGCACGTGCCAGCAGCCTTGGCAGCCTCGGGGAGTGGGTTAGGAACGCAGAGTCCCAGGTCCCACCCCAGAACTACCGAACAGACTCTACATGTTGACAAATCCCTAGCGATTTGTGTGTCCGTTAAAGTCCGAGAAGCACCAGGCGAACATCACTGCTAATAGACAAAGCGGGAGAAGTGGGTCATAAATCCTCCATCCAGTGTGAGCAGGAAGGAGCCCGGGGTGGAGCCGGACCTGGCACCTGGGTCCCCAGACCAGTCTGTGGTCTCGGCACCACCCCACACTCTTTATGGTCAGACGGACACCGGATCTCCCAGAGGAAGCTGTCAGTGCCGGGGACCCTCCCCCCAGCACGCCCCTCCCCTCTGAGCGCAGGTCTTGGAGCGGGAACTGCAGAAGGTGTGTGAGGCGTCCATCTCTGGGGTGAAGGGCTGGGTCCTCCTGAGTGAGGTGTGCATGTCCTTGTCCCCTAGTCAGGGCCTGCTGGGTCATTTAGAGGCAACCTCTGTAAAATGGGACGCACAGGATCGCTGCCCTTTGCAGCTGACACAAAGTCCTGGGAGGGCCCAGCCTGTCCCGCTGCAGGGCGTGTAATCTGGTAGCCGGGAAAGAATGAGCCCTCACTGACTTCAGGTTCCCTCCACTGGGCCTAAGCCAGGGGCCAGAAAACTTTCCGTAGAGGGCCAGATGGTTAAATATCTGAGGCTTTGGGACCCAAACTGTCTCTGTCCCAACCACTCAGCTCTGCCATTGTAGCACAAACACAGCCACAGGCCATACGTAAATGAATGGGCATGGCTGTGTTCAAATAAAGCCTTATTTACAAAAACAGGCGGCAGCTCCGCTTGGCCTGCGGGACTAATCTGGCACAGAGACTAGAAAGGCTGCTAGCCGAGTGGTCGGCCACTCTCACTACTGAGTTGGCACTTTATTATTCAGAGACGGAGTAGAAAGGGGGTGCCCCAAACAGACACCAGGGTTTGGGATAGCGACCTGCAAAAAGTATCAGTGCCTTCATTCTTAGGAGGAGCCCCCAGGTGGGGAGGGAAGAATGGTAAGAGCTGGTGCTGTCAAGCCGAGAGGACTTCCTGGCAGAGGCTGCCTCTAGCCCTCACTGCTGAACACCATGCAGTGAGCTGCCACTTCCTAGCTTTGGGACCTTGGGCAAGGTGCTGAACTTCCTTGCTTTGGTCCCTGGCTCCCCCTTCTATAAAACAGGCTATGATGGCACCTACCTCGGAGAGTGCTGTGACTTAGAACTTGTAACGCGTTTGGAATAGAGCCAGGCCATAGCAGGCTCTATCAAAGTGACAGATCTTTTTATTGTCATCTTCATCATCGTCATCATCATTGTTCTTCATCATTTTATTGAGCAAATAATGGAATCTGCAGGGAAGGAGATCCTTGACGTGCTGTAAGAAGTTGGTAAGATGCAGGTGCGCAGGGCCTGGGCAGGCCTGGGTCCCGAGTCTCCAGGACAGGGAGGGGAGCCTGGGGGCGCGGTACTCTCAGTGCCTCTGGTTGGGGGTGGTCCTGGGAGAGAAGGGCACATCCCCCAGACACAGCAGGAGGGCCCAGACATGTGATTTTTTATTTTGATGTGATTTGCGCAAAGCTAGGACCCTTCAGCTGAATCATCCTTTGGGGAGGTTCTGAAAAACCCACTTCTAAGAGCAAAACCTGGTAGATCTCGGGCCTGCCACCCTTCAGCCCAGGGCACACCCCGAGGGTTGACCCTTAGAACAGGGGGATCTGGGGAGGGAGCAGCAGGAAGACGAGAGGGGAGGACAGTCCTGAGTCAGCCTCTCTGCGGTGCTGGAGTGTCCACGGCGGACGGCCCCAGGCTAGGCCAGCATGTGGCCCTGCCACCTGGCGGGCGCTGAGCGGCTGGGCTCACACCCCACTCCGGCTGCTCCTCCTCAGCCCTGCAGACTGAGAACTCAGGCGGGAACCAGCCCAAAAGCGGTGGTAGGGTGTATGTGTGTGTGGGGGGGGTGGGTAATGTGGGTGGAATTAACTAGGCTTCTGTATCCGCGATCCTATTTGTAGCATCACTCGCGCTCGTAAGCTAATTTTAGCCATCCATTCTGCTTCTGTTGCCATTTATAAAATGAGAATGTCAAATGCAATATTAAACAAGCAGAATGAAGGCAAAAAAGGAAATGCCAGAGAGGCATTTAATAAATGAATCTGGTGTTTATGTGGGAGAGGGAGCGATCCTGCCCCCCACGCATGGCGCGCGTGCACACGCGGGTTGTGTACGGTCTGTTAATGAGAGCGGCGTGATGTGCACGCTGGGGGTGGCCCGGGGAGGAGGGGCGAGGGGAGGCCGGGTGATTTGGTGGCACATGTTTGTTGCTCTTTAGGCAGAAGTAATTTGGCCTGCAGGGAGTGGCCTCCCAGTAGCCCATTCGGGCTGTCTGCCCTTCGTCTGGCCTCTGGCGAGGTCGGTGCAGGGGGCCGGGGAGGGTGGTGTCCTCCTCAGTGCGGTGCCCGGCACCTCTGGGCTTTTCCACACATGCTGCGGCTGGCGTCACGCCCACACACACACACACACACCCCACCCCCGGGGTGCAGGAGTGAGGGGACATGGAGACCCCTGCAGGGGGCTGGCCACCTCTTGTCTGCTCCTCCCCTGAGAACTGGGACTTTTGTCCCTGGATCTTCCTCGGACTCTTCTCTTGGCCAGGGAGGTTCGAGCCAAGGCTCAAGCTGCATTTTTTATTTCATTTTCTCTCTCTTTTAAGTAAATGAAGTTAGGCCCCATGCAGGGCCTCTGGCCAAGCCCACCCTGAGCTGGGGTACGCAGCGCCCAGCCTTGTGGCAGAATTTGGGCACCTGCTGGAGGCAGAGGTTCCTTTTCACTTTGAAATGCCCTTGCAGGTTCCCAGAAATGAAAAAGAGGACAGCTGCTGCTGCCACCATCAGCTTTTTCCCCAAATAGCACAGCCCGGGAAGCTCAGCTTGCACACCTTGCTGAGCAAAGCAGGGAGATGGAATGTACCTGGCCTGCAGGTGGGGGTCAGGGAGAAAGGCAGTGGGGTGTGCCGGGCGTCTGCACGCTGGGGAGGCGGCTGCTTTCTCTCTGCCTCTTTGCTCCTGGTCTTCAGGATTTGAGTGAGCACAGATGTGAGCTGGCTTTATCACCTTCAAAGGCACTCACCTGGGCTCCACGTGGAGAGGGTGACGTGTGACTCAGCCAACTTCATCCAGTGCAAGCCCTGTATAGGATTAGCTCAGACAGCCCCCTGGGGTAGGCACTACTGTCACTCTGTGGGAGAGATGAGAAAATTGAGGTGTGAAGGAGGTAGTCAGCTGGTCTCAGCGCAGAGAGCTGGCAAGGGTAGAGCAGAGATTTAAAGCCAGAGGCTGAGCCACTAGGCTAGACGGCTGCAAGACAGACAAGACCCCTGCCCTCTGCTCTGGGCAGGCTGGGAGGCTGCAGTTAATTGGAGCCCGTGTCTCATTGGAGTGGTGTTGGGGACAAGCCCCTTTCCACCCATTGCCAAGATACCAGGCACCTCCGAGGGCAGAACCACATCTCACTAGCCCCTGCCTGGTAAATACTAGGTGCTAAATCTTACAGGTTTGTGACCTACTTCACTTTGCCGTCACTGATTTTGATGAAACACTCAGCAGAGGAAAGAAATAGTGGCTGAAGTTGATTCTGGAAGCTGGAATCAGGAGTGGCATAGTGGTAGAACTAGTTCTGGAATGGGCCTTGGGGGCGGGGTGGAGGTGGCGGGTATCAGGGAAGGACTGTGAGCGCGGGGAGCAGGGGTCTTGAAGTTGGGGGACCTACGATTGGATCCTGGCTGTGTTCTGTGACCTTGGACAGGGCAGTTCTCAGAGCCTCAGTTTCCCTTTCCACTGTAACTGGGGGACTAGTAAGGCCATCTCACAGAGGAAATGAGGCCTTGACTCAGTGAAGGAGGTGAGAACAGTAGACATTTTTGAGGACGTCTGGGTGCCAGGCTGTGTTTTATATCTGATATGTGTATATGTTATATGGTATATGGAATATGTACATTAAACACCTATTCACATGCACACACACCCAAGGATGTCGTGACTGTGCCTAGCGCTCAATAAACAGTGTGTTCCTTCCTCCCCAGAGCATTCCTGCTCAGTGATGATGATAAATCCTACAGGACTCACAGTGCCTTTCGCAGATGGATCTGCACCATTTGTAACAGGCATGTGTCCTTGAAGGTGGGCGTTCCTCTGGCTGCCTTCACCCTTCCTACGTTGGCATCTCCATGCACAGTAACCCCTTCCTCTGCGGGCTCTATGGGTGGGTCCCATATCCATGAGGACCTCTTGGCAATAGAACAGGACAAGTTGTCGTGTACAAGTGGGTCCTCTGGCGCCTGGCCACACACAAGGACAGTGCCTGATGACGATGTCTAGGGAAGGGAGGGGAACAGAGCGCAGAACTCTCTGATGCTCACCTTCCAGTATCAGCAGTGACCGGCTGAGAAGCCTGTCTGAGTTAGCAGCGGGCAGAAGGGCTTGCACCAGCGAGGGGAGGGGGCCTGCGGGAGGCGGGAGGCTTAGGCACCCTCATCCCTGCCGGATCCAAGGGCCAGGTCTTCCCAGCGCAGCTACCAGGATGTCTGGCGTGTGGTTGCTGCCCCACCCCCAGCCCACGGTGGTGTGTCAAGGCCTTGCCCTCACCCAGCCATGCGCTCACGCTGGTCATGAATCCATCCTGCCTCTGGCCCTGGAGGAGAAGAGCAGCTCGATGGCATCGAAACTCTGCAGCAGACGTTACAACTGAGAAGTGGCCGGGCTCTCTGCAGTGACGCCCAGCACGCCCATCCCAAGTGGGCGCTCACCGTGAACGGGAGCCGTGGGGCCTGCCTTCCCCTCCCCGGGCCCTCCTTGCCCCTCCTCCGTGGGTTGTGTGTGTATGCCACGCTGGTTTAATGCTCTGCTCTTTGTTGATGTCCTGAAAGTCTTAGTAATTGTTGAGCAAAAAGCCCCCACCTTCCTTCGGTGGCGTGTCCTGCCTGCGAGGCCAACGCGTGCCAGGCGCCAGGCGGGTCACAGTAGTTGAGGCGAGACTGCTCGAGGAGCTTGCCTTGTGTTTGTTTCCCTTGCTCCACAAGTTCCTGGAGGGCCGGTCTCCTCTGAGTCTTGGGTTATGAACAGGCAAGAGCCCTACTCCTGCCTTCTGTGGAGTCTCTGGAAAGGCTTGTGTCGGCAGAGGGGACAGGAGAGCAGTGACCAGGAGGAAGAAAGGCTGCGGCCTCTGTATGGCAAAGGCTTTGCAGGACGTGCGTGTGGCGTGTGGTCTCCGGAGGCAGGCTCACCCCCTCCTGCCTCGGTGGCAACATGCGTGTAGCTGTCTGGCAAGACCCCGAGTCATTCCACTTGTGTGTCATCTCCCCTTCCCTTCACTGTCTCCCTGGACGGCACTCGGGGCCCCGTGGCCACAGGAGATGGTCCACTTGGGGCTTCAGAGAAGCAGTGTTAGCCTCGAATCCACCAGAACCTGGCCAGGGAGGAGCTGCAGCTTGAGTCAGAAAGGAGGTCAAGCTGATCGGGGCCAGACCAGTGTCAGGAAGCTCCGTGGAGGGACAAGTGCCCACCCTGGGAGCTGCAAGACCTCCTCCCCCTGAGCTCTTGCCTGCCCCGAGAGGCCCAGCCAGACCGTCAGACGGTCAAGGTTGAGCTCCCAGCCCTGGAGGAATTTATCCTTTGAAATAGGCCTGCCTCTCCCTGGAGGAGTGAATAGTCTCTACCACGACCTGTTCGGAGTGAGAAGCTGCAAACACTGGCCTCTTCAGGCCAAACAGAGGTTCATTGTCTAGGGTGGCACCTCAAGGCCACAGGTACAGGCTTGGGTTTCCCTCTGGCCCCCAAGGCTGCCTGCTGACTGGGGCCGTTTGTTTGGAGACCAGGGGAAAACAAAGGCCTTCTCATGTCCCAAAGCTTGGTGTACTCCTCAGACTGCCAGCCTCTGTCCCCAAAGATGCCAGAGCAGGGAACTTAACCTTTACAAGGGCTTCATATCTGTTAGGCAGGAGCAGCCACTCAGAGTACCTGCAGCAGCTCTAAAGTCAATGCTAAGCATTTCCCCCCAGGGAGAGGGGGTGGTGCAGGGCCTGCTCTCCTGGCTCGGGCTGTGGCTGTGGGCAGACCGGATTCAAATCCCAGCTCCACCACCTGTGTACCTGTCTGTACCACCGGCTAGGTGTCTGAAGTCTGAGCCTCAGTTTTCTGTTCTGTACAATGGATGTGTAGCTATACATGACATTGTTGGGTCCATTAACAAAACAGGAATATGGAAGGCAGATTAAAGTATTGCATCAATGTTAAATGTCCTAGATTGATTAACTCTGCATACATAAAAAAATGCCCTTGGGGCCAGGTGTGGTGGCTCACACCTGTAGTCCCAGCACTCTGGGAGGTCGAGGAAAGAGGATTGCTTAAGACGAAGAGTTCGAGACTAGCCTAAGCAAGAGCGAGACCCTGTCTGTACAAAAAATAGAAAAATTAGCTAGATGTGATGGCGCATGCCTATAGTCCCCGCTACTCAGGAGGCTGAGGCAGGAGGATCGCTTGAGCCCAGTAGTTTGAGGTTGCAGTGAGCTATGATGATGCCACACACTCTAGCTGGGGTGTCAGAGTGAGACTCTGTTTTTTGAAAAAAAAAAAAAGAAAAAGAAAATGCCCTCATATTTAGGAAACGCATACCATAATGTATGCACCTTACTCTCAAATGGAAAAAAATACATACATACAAATATATTAACAGAGTGTGTGCAAATGATAAGGCAAAAGTGACAAAATGTTAGCAGTAGGTGACTACTGGTAAAAGGTACACAGGTATTCCTAATGCTTTCCTTGCCACTTTTTGGTAAATTTGAAGTTATGTCCAAATAGAGAGTTAGAAACAGCAAACCTCGTTGCTGAGTTGCTTAGGATGCTGATGGGGGGAGCCCCCACCGCGGCCGGCAGCAGGTACGGCAGTGCTAGTGAGGGCGGGGCAGGCGCCCATCAGGGCTGTGGTTGGTCCTCTAAGGGAGCATGTTGCTGCCCAGTCGTCCTGGGGCCAAAGAGGTTTCCAACAGGTCGTTATTCCAAACCCAAAACCACGGGGACTACAAGGAATCCACACCCTCTCTTCCAAGGCTGGTTTGTCCCACAAAGCGGCACATTGGGAGAATGACATTTGAGAACAAATCCCACCTACTTTGGGGGTGTGTGTGACACATCCTGGCATTGAATCCCTGAGTGGGGTCGTGCTGTGGCTTTTCTGGCTGTGCACCTTGAAAACAGAGACTAGACTTTCTGGTGTGAGCAGTTGGTCACCTGTGGCTCTGACGCGCCCTACAAGCACACGTTTGAGCGGAATGTGTCCTGCTGCGTTTCCCGCCCCTCCAGCCGGCTGCGCTCTTCAGTTGCCGTTTGAAACAGCAGCAGCCACTGCGCGAGCTGTTGGTGCAGAGACTCAGGGACTGGAACCTGGAGTCCTTGCCTCCTCCAGGCTGTGCCCACCCCAGGGCTGCCCCAGGACAGCACTTGGGGAAGGAGTTTTTCCTCTGGGTGGGGGTGGTGGGAGCCTGTACCATACACAGGGGTCTTAGGGGCTGCGGCTGAAACAGCCGGAGCAAGAGGCCCAGTCGCCGTAAGAACCACCTCTGTTTTATTTCTGTTGACGGAGGAGCCAGGCGGGCCTCTCCGGGGCAGCAGTGGGAAGGGCGCTCTGTGCCCTGTCCCAAGGACCCAGCCAGCACTAGGCTCCAGGGTGCAAGGAACACCTCCCCTGCCCAGACTCACTGCCTTTTATAGACCTCAGATGGTCACTAGTCTCCAAAGATTGTCCCTGTGATCTAGGCCGCCCCCTCCTGTGCTGAAGCTCGGCTGGCCCGGTGTCTCCAGAGTGTGGTGGAGGTAACGCCGGGGAGTCCCCAGGCTGGGTTAGAAAACAGCCTTGCAGCTTCTGCCCGAGTCTCGTGGAATGCTCGTGCCTGGGACGCCCCCTTTGGAACCCACCGCCGTGCTGCCGGAGGTCCAAGCCTGTTCAGCATGCGCTGCCTGCGTGTGGGTGAAGGAGCCCTCCTGGACTCCCAGCCCTGTCAGGGCTTTCTCTGGCTCCAGCCCCAGCCACCGTCTGACCACAATGACATGAGAGACCACAAGCGAGAGCCCAGCTGGAACCTTGAGGAAGAATGATAAATTGTTGCTCAAAGCCACTAACTTGGAGGCAGTTGTTGCGCGGCAGTGGGTATCTAGAACGGAGCGTGTGGCCAGGTGACCCGAGTACGAGATTACAGCCGAAGCAATAGACTGGTCATGACCCTGTTTGGGTTCTGACTGTAACCTTGGTCGTTCGTGCCGAGCTCTCTGGCCTGCACAGGGCCCAGGGTGGGAAGGCAGGGGTAGGTGACCCAAATGTGGTCTTCACTCAAGAGGCTCCAGGGGCTGACAGGCCCAGAAGTGAGGAGGGGCAGGTTGATGTGTGAGTACTTGCGTTAATCTTGGGAGGACAAGCCAGCGGGAGCCCGTGCTTTGTCACTAGAGTGCGAGCTCGGAGGGGTGGCGCTTGCCGTATGTATCTGTGCATCCCCCAAAGCTTAGCACTTGCCGGGCACAGGTAGTTCCTCTGCACCGAGTTACTGAATTAAGTGACTGGGTCTCCAGGAGCGGGGTGGGGCGGTGGGCAGGCCTCCTGGTCCTGAGAGTCTCTGGAGGGTCCCGAAGTGCCGGCCAGGCCAGGCTCCCTGCTGCGACTGCTGCCTTTCCCTGTCACTCAAATGCCCAGGACAGGCCTGGGGTCCCCCGGAGAGTGCGTATGCCACGGCCCCTGGCCTCCGGGAGCACTCACCGTTGACACGGCGGGTGGTTGGCAGAACTCACACACAGTCGGTGTTGCCCCAAACGCCACCAGCAAAGGCTGAGCAGCATCCCGCGGAGCTGCCAGCCCCGTTCAGTGAGAGGAAGAGTAGGTGGGTTTGTTTAAAATACTCCCATTACAGTCAGTTAACCTTTATGTTCCCTAAATGAAAATTGTATAAACCTGAAATTTTCGTTGATCAGGTTGCCTAGGAACAGGCAGCAGGTTTTCATAAGACAATGCAATAGATTGTCACCGATAGGGCTATTAGGAAGTGAGCTGGTTAGCGGTATTATTCCCGATCCTGGTGTTGGCGTTGGGTAATTATCTGTCTGCCTGTGCGGGGCACGCCCATTTCGCGGGGCTCAGGGCAGGTTCATGCAAATGAGCTTTCTCAGCCTGCTTCTCTGGAGTCCCCGGGGGCCGTTGTCACCCCTGGGCTTATGAGAGAAACCTAAAAGGCTCAATTTGGATGAATTTATTTCTTTTTAATCACCTTTTCCCTCCTACTTGCGATGATAATATCCTAATAGTTCTCTGGGTGACAATCTATTGCTTTGTCTTATGAAAACCTGCTGCCTGTTCCTAGCAAAAAACTTGGAAAATAAACAATAGCAAGTGCACAATAGAAATTAAAAACCAAAGTTGATCTAAGACAACTCTGATATATGTTTTTAGTATTTTTTTCCCTATATGACATATACATTTATGTTTATGTTTATTTTCCACAAAGTCACTGTAATTTGCTTTTTTTGCCTCTTACAGTTGACCAAGCACCCCCTGGTTTGCCTGGGACCGAGGGGTTTTCCAATCCCAGTGCATATTATTATCACCATGCTTTTACATAGCTGCCTAGCATTCAACTAATGTGCCTAAACCAAACTCAGCTTAACCAAATCTCCATTATTGAATATTTAGGGTATATCTTTTTTTAAAAAAAAAAAAAGCTATAATTATTGCTTGTAGTGAATAGCGTATCCATATACCCTGTAGGATAAATTCCTAGAGGTAAGGTTATTAGGTGGTTGTGTACATTGATGGCTTTTGATACATTGTCAGACTGCCCTCCAGAAAAAATATGTGCCAATTTCCATACCTCTTCCATACCCTCAGGAACCCTTACATCAAACAATCTTTTCATCACTGCCAATCTGGTAGGCAAAAAAATATATATCTCACTTTTGGGATGTGTGCTGCTTTATTAGCTATTTGTGAATTGTCCATGTCTCCTACTCATTTCTCTTTTGGGGATGTTCATTTTCCGTTTAATCTATGAGAACACTGTATATGAAGCGTATTAGTCATGAATGTTGGACCATTTTGTCTATTTGCTAAGGCAGTTGTGGTTATTATTCTTGAAAGAGGAAAAATAATACCTGTCGTCTGGTGCCTTGGAAGACAGAGGAGTTATATTTTAAGTAATTAAAGCATCCCCCCAACCTTAAGCACTAAAATATTTTTGGATTGAAGTGTTTGGAATGAGAGTATCTCTAAAATGGGCAACCCATGTAGGTCCCTTTTTAAATAATGTATACTGCACGCAATTTAACTTTTTCTTGATATCTCAGGCACTGTGAACAATAGTAATTTTCCGTGTTACAGTGATACCCTCAGCAGCTGTTGTGCCACGTGGAGTTTTTGCTCCTATACCATATGGCCCAGACTGCTTTTTAAATAAGACACCTGATTCTTGTCTTTTTTCTGTCACTATCAGACTGCCATGCTGTTACTTTTGGCTGCTATAAGCATCCCTGCCTTACTCTACAATATCCCAATTTCATCAGCAGTGAGACTGATGACCAGCTAACAAAATGCTTGTTAAATTTCCCTGTAAACTAAAAGCAAGTAAGTTCTGAGCACGAACTTAAGACTCTCCATTAAAACTGTGGAGATGAGATTCTGCAGGCTACGTTTTTTTACTTATTTCCCAAGATTTGCATTTCATGTAGTTAAGGTGGTTAAGTAAGTGACCTCTGGGTGTGCAAGTGGAATAGGATTAAGAAATTTTAGAGTCAGAAGGGGAACGGAAAGGAAAGATTAGCAACCACTTGAAGATGTAGCTGCAAAATGAGAAACCAGTAATCCAGATGAACAGAATCAGTGTTTAATCTTGTTACTTCCCTCGGGAGTTTGGTGGCATAGGTTTTGTGGAAATGGCGGCATCACTGACCTAGAAATTTTAAAAGATCCGGCTTATAGGCCTGCACCTGCTGGGGATGGTTTTCAGCGTGTTAACACGAGCCTTCTGATGCTCAGTTTTCTCACCTGTGAAATGGAGCTAAGCGGCCTATTTAATGAGAGTTAGAATCAGGTGGGCTGATGTGAAGAGCACCAGCCTAAAGGAACGTCAGAGGAATCTGCAAACATTTGAAGGGCCAATCATGAGGGATTATTATTATTGCTGTTGTTGTTTATTCCCAGACACATCCAGCAACCACCGTCTGCCTCCTTAACTATCGCACCTTTTGCACACGCTTCAGCCTGAACTTCAGCCCGTGTATGTGTATACCTTTAGCTAATGTCCTTGCCGCCCCTCCAGAACCCAATTTCATCCTTGTAGGTTTTTCCGAAGCAGGATTTGCACAAGTGGCGTGTTTTCTTAAATATTTATTTTGCAGGCCATTTACTCGGCACGGCTATTTTTACAGTGAGTAAGGAGCAAGGCTAAAAATAACTTAGCTCGTAACCGGATCGGTTCTGCATTTGACATTTACGTGGAATTCATTTGCATCTCATTTGTTCGCCTTTCTGTTTAACAGGTAGAATGTAAGAAAGCTCAGCCGAAAGAAGTCATGTTCCCACCTGGGACGAGAGGCCGGGCCCGGGGACTGCCTTACACCATGGATGCGTTCATGCTGGGCATGGGGATGCTGGGTGAGTCTGGACCGGACAGCGGGGTCCCCGTGCACTTGGGAGGGCTGTGGCAGCCTGTACTCCCAGCGAGGTCACCTGCTACTCAAGCAGACTGCTTTACTTGTCCGGGCCTCGGTTTCCTCATCTGTAGATGGGGATGATAATTCCCTTCCGAGACCATTGTGGTGATTCAATGACTATCTTGCCGTGTGCCTGTCTCCTGGGATACTTGATACTAGTTTCTCTCCTTTCTGTCTCCCTCCTCAAAGGGAAGAAAAGTCTTCTCCCTCTGCATCAGCTGAGCAGGAGTTCTGAAGGCCAGAGAACTCCTGGCCGGCTTAACTCATGTGGGCTGAGGCTACGTTTTCTAAAACTTGAGAGAGCAGGGGAAGTGGTAAGGGTGGGTGATAATCCTGTCTATTTAAATGATTAACATTTTTCTCTTGGGATATCAAAATTTGCATTTAAATGGATGTTTTAAATAGCCTGTTTTACTCTTTATTTGCCAAAAAAAAAAAAAAATGATGAAAGACAAAGTGTGTTTGTTCTGACTAAAAATGATTTCTCCTGGCTTTTAGAGAAATTGAGTTGCATATTATGCCCCTTTCCTTAAAGGTATCTCTGTCCTTCCTGCGTAGATAATTGAAAATCTTACCGCTTAAATGGCATGAAAGACGGAGAAAGCAGTGGAGATGCGTAATAGTGTGGGTCGCAACAATAATTAGAAATTTAAAGGCGAGAGAACGGTATTTGAGTGCAAGTTATTGTGTGTCAGGAAAATACTAATTAAATGGGATAAATGGTAGTTAATGGTAAAATTCCATTCAGGCACATGAGCTGTCTAGTTTTAATGGGTTTTCATTTGGTTTGGCTAAGAGCTCCTCTTCTATATTGTTTGATAAGCCCTTTCTGCATTTTCAGATTTGCTGCTGTTTAAATCATTCCTGGCATAGTTTTAAATTTATAAAACTTTTCTTAATCTTGCAAAGAATTGTAGCTCCTTGTCGGAAGAAATAGCAAGAGCAACTACAGCTATTTTGAGGAACTTTATAAAATGGAGAGAGATGCCGTGAGAATATTAAAAGGGGCCAAGATGTGAATTCTTCTCAAATTAATCTTTTGGGTTTAACGGAGTTTCAAAGAAAAATCATATCGTAATTCTTTAAAAGTTGGCCAGATGATTCTAAAACTTACCTGGAAGAAGACATATGTGAGAATCAATAAGAAAATGTTTTTAAAAAGAAAAATGAGAAAAGACTAGTTTGACCAATATCAGAATGTAACACAAAGCTACAGTAATTAAAACAGTATGGTATATAGGGAAGCACTTGTTGACAGAAAAAGTCAAAGAGCCTAAACTAAATATATCTATTTGTAAGAGTGTAATTATTATTAAAAATTCATTTTTAAAAAAATCAGTAAGAATTATTTCCTGGTTGACTATAAGACAATTGCTTAACTCTTGCTTTAAAAAATACTTTTCATTTGGTCTTTACGCCCTATATTGTTTTTCCAAGGAAACTCCAAATTAATGCTTTAAAATGTTGAAATCAAGCCTTAAAAAAAATAGCTGAGCCAGGCACAGTGGCACGCACCTGTAGTCCCAGCTACTCAGCACTAAGTTCAGCATCAATATGGTGACCTCCAAGGCCTGGGGGCCCACCAGGTTGCCTAAGGAGGGATGAACCTGCCCAGGTTGGAAACAGAGCAGATCAAAACTCCTGTGCTGATCAGCAGTGGGATCTCGCCTGTGAATTGCCCCTGCACTGCAGCCTGGGCAACATAGCAAGACCCCATCTCTGAAAAAAATAAGAAAAGAAAAAGAGTTGAACCCATTACCACCTGTTGGCTTTTGGAGTCTTGAATTTAAAATGAGTGTGGAGCTCTAGAGCATAAAAGATGAGACTTTTTAGGATCCAAATCTTCAGGAAGTACCCACCTTTCTGAGTCTAACTTGATACATGCGTGCTAGGAAGAATGAACTGGTTTTCATCCAGGAGAAGCAGAGGTGTGCAGTGGAGCCAGCTCAGCTCATGTCAGTCAACAAAGAGCAAAGGTGCACCCATGCTCAGTGTTCCTGTCTCTGAGAAGGGCTCAGGCCGACATCTCCTCAGACACCAAGGCTTGGGTCCCTGAGCAGAAAGGCACCCATCGTTTCATAATGGGAGCCCAGGCAGGGAGGAGGGCAGGAGGCATTCATCAGCAAATGGTCTTTGAGCACCTACTGCATACCCAGCCCTGGGCTAGCCCTGGGATGCAGAGTTTAACAAGCAGACATGATTCCTGCCCTCATGGAGCTCGTAGTCTATCGGGAGAGACCAACACGTATCAGCTAATCGCACAGATACTTCATTCATCATGATAGAGTCTCTGGGTGCTTCGAGAGCACACGATGAGGACTGGAAGCCAGTGTGAGGAGTCAGGGAAGTGGCCTTTCAGTTGGGGTGAGAAGGATGAGTGAGCCAAGGGCTTTCCATTTGGAAGCAACAGCCTTGAAATGCCAGAATCCTACCATGAGACCCCTAGAGCCGACTGGCCTGGCCAGGTGTGTGTGAGAGTAGGGGGAGTGGTGGGCAGACCTGAGCGGCCCCTTCCCGAGAGCACCTGCGGAGGTCCCTGTGCTTGCCCAGACTCCATCCGCTCCTCTCGGTGCCTGCTCGCGGAGGGATGGCTGTGTGATGCCTGCCCGAGGCTTCCTCCCCTGCCCCAGCTCTTCCCCCCTATCTCCCGTTCAGGTTAGGACTTCCCCGAGCCACAGTAAAGTAGGCACCTGCCACAACCCTCCCCCCACACCGCCACCATCACCGCCACCACCGGCCCCATCCAGCCCAACCCCAGGTCACAGAGGCACTGATGTGTGTCTTCAAACCAACAAGATGCAGTGGTTGGTACTCAAACTGGGAGCTGTTATTAATAAGTCACTAAGAGCCTGGGCAAATTATCACCCGGTCGGTGTCCAACACCCTGTGCCCTGGAGTTCCTTACTGCCCGTGGCTGAGAGCCTAGCTAGACCCACAGATGTGACGTGCAACTGGATTATTCTTGAGTTGCCACCTTCTGATATCGGTCCACAAGCTAGACTCCAGGCCCCATCATCCCCCATCATCCCCCAGCCCTCCTGAATCCCCCAGCCCCATGGGGAGGCATCCACATGCCCGCCAAGCTGGGTCTCCTAAGAGGTCCTGAAATGTGTCCCCCAGCCGGTAACCAGCTCTGCCTCAGGTCCGGGCAGAAGGATGAACCGGGCGCAGCATCCAGGGCACGAGCTCACAGTCTCGCAGTCTGCTTGGCCTGCTGCCTCCCCAGCCGGGCCAGAGTCTCCTGCCGAGCCTTCTCTAAGGCCCGGCTGGACACTCCCTGGGCTGCCCTCCGCTCCGCCCGCTGGCACAGCTTGGCGCCCTGGGCCCCTGGACGCTCCGGATGAGGAGACTGCCATGTGCTGTGCTGTGACTAAAGCCCTTGACTCCATCATCAAAGACTGTTTCTCTCTTTCTTTGTGCTTCCTCCCTTTGAAGTGGCAGTGTGGCATCGGGCAGGGTGATCCTTTGGCGAGATGGCCTGACGCGCCCCCACCGGTCACACAGGTCACCATCTCCGTGGGGCGCTGAGCCTGCATGCTGGGCCTGGCATCGCTGCCATCGCCACCAGCAACCATTTGGCTGATGAACTTGGCTCCTGCAGAAAAACATTTTTTAAAAATTCATGAATGAATGGAATGAGATGAGGTTTCAGTGATTTAAACTTTTATTGTTGGAAGAGCAGAAAAAATAGATGGCACTTCTAGGGATTTTTTTAGAACTGAGACTATAAACCATTAAAATGCGAAAATTCATTCATTCAGCAAATACTATCGAGTACCTGCTACGTGCCAGCCACTGTTCTGTTCGCTAAAGATGCAGCAGAGAACAAAGCCTCTGATTTCAGGGAGCTGACGTTCTAGGGAGGGATCTGAGACAATCGACAAGTGACTTGGACACTGTGGAACGAATTTTTAAATATCCTTTCAGACCCTCTGCATGCTTCGGGAGGTCTCATCAAAGGGAGACTGATGAGCATACAGTTGCGCAGTTATTCTTTCTTGATCTGTCTTGATAGGGCTGCAGACATCCTTGGGGAAAACCTTCACCTGTGCTGGTTTCAGCTTTTTCCCAGCCTTTGACCGAATCATAGGACAATCAGCCCAATGGGAATTCCAGAAAAAGAATGAAAGAGAGAAGGGAAGGGGGTTGCCCTTAGTCCAGATCTCCCACCTTTGAGCAGGATAAAACCAAAGTCAACTGAGACCCTTAGCAACAGTCTTTTGCAGCCCCCTCAGACTGTGTTCCACGGCCTGGCAGCGGCAAAGGGGTGTGGGGTGTTCACAGTTATCTAGCTCAATGCAATAGCATCTCTCTAGTTCTTCTTAATGAAAGTGGACTTAATAAAAGCAAACACATGCTGATTGTTGATATATTTGATTTCCCTTAGCCTTCTCTGCCTTCAGCCACATAATCCCACTGCCTTTAACTCCCGTGGCCTCGTTGGGCACGTGCTATTTATTTAACGTGTTGATACCAGTGTTAGAGAAATCGTGCATCACTGGGGCCTGGAAGGGCAGCTTCCCCCGGGCAAGCCCGGAAATGGAGAGCCGCTGTTGACCAGCTAAAGCACTTCAGCCAAAAGCATTCTTACCTACACTCCTACTGAGAAGCCCCCACGAAATCCTGACCGAGTGTTCCCCGACGTTAAGTTCCTCTGCAGTGAAAGCAAAAAAGAAATGATTGCTTAGCAGAGGGGCTCGGAAGCTGTAATCTGCTGGCATTCGCTGACAGATGAAAAGGAGATTGGCTGGAACTTACAGCCACACATCTAGATTCATTTGTAATTTCGACTGGGATTTGGTTTTCCCGAAAATACCTGTTTAGGTCATTCTCAAGGAAGTGTTCATTTGTTCAGCTGTTTCCTCGTGGATGGAAGAAACTCAGAATTCAGCCCCTCATTGTCTCTCTAGAGCAGCGCAGCCCAGTGGAACTTCCTGTGAGGGAGGGAAGGTCCCATCTGCGCCGGCCAGGACGGTAGCCACTAGCCACACGGGCACACTAGCTGCTGAGCCCTTGCCACGTGGCCTGTGTGACTGAGGAGCCAAAGTTTTCACTGCATATAATTTAGTGTAATTTGGACAGCACAGGTCTGGAGGGGCCCCTGCCACGCAGGATGGTCCTGGGAGCCAAGCATCTTTGTAGACCGTGGCCTTCACCCCCTTGCCTGGGAAGGGAAGGGCCCTTGGCACTTGGTGTCTGGTCTGTTTGCAGACCTCCCGGAGCCGAGGTGGTGCCCCAGGCAACACTCTGCACACTGTGCGTCAGTTAGGTCACACTCCGGCAGTGGCCTGGATAAACAGCCCTTGTCTCTCGTCTCTTGCAAGTCCGGGGCCTGGTGGGAGCAGTTTTCCATGACTCTGAGTAGCTGAGTAACAGAGCCCGGGAGAAGATGAGTCACGGATGCGTCTAGGATGCAGACATCTCTAGGGTTGGAGCAAAGACCTAGAACCACAATTTTGAGAACCCTGCCAGCCTCCCTAAAATAGGACCACGATGAGCTCACTGGCAAATCCAGATTCTCTTGTTGATTTCTGTATTTTGCTCCCACAATGGAAAGCCGATCTGCAAGAGAGGTGGCCATCCAGGCAGAAGGCTTGGGGTTTTTTTTGTTTTTTTGTTTTTTTTTTTACTTCAGTGACAAGAGATAATTACTGCTGGATTGATCAGGTGTCCAGAGTATTGGAGCAAATAAATTGTGCAGTGGCCAGTGCAGGAGGGGCCCAGCTGCTAATGGAAGTGGTGGCTGGGTCATCCCGCTGCAATGTGGCTTGATGGAGCGTCGGCGGGGGTCTGCTGTAATGTGCTATTGATATGCAGCCAGCCAATTTCCCCCGTGTGGCCGGGGCTGGGAGCCGCTCGAGCAGAGCTGGGCTGCACGGCAGTAAATGAAGAGGAAAATTGAAGTAATGTTGTATTATAAATTTATGATTTCATCTGCCTGACCTAGAGGATGTTCGGCAATGGGGGGTAGAGATAAGATCGCCCGCTCTGGCACAGGCTGAATTCTCATCTCCATTGTTCAGGGGACAGTGATACTGACATGTCCAGGAAGAGTGGGGGGACACCCAGAGTTGGGGTGAACTTGACCATACTTTTCTTCTTTCTTGGTGAAGACTTGTGGGAAGGCCAGGAAGAAAGCAGATATGACTGCCCCGTATTGGTGGCCTGAGTGCAGGGAGCGACCGGCCGGTCCCCCATCTCCCACCTTCTCGGAGGGAAGCTGACGCATGGGCTTATTCTTTCGCTGCCAGATTAACACTAAAATATTTAAGACCCCCAGCTCTGAAGTTAGAAGCAAAGGAGCCATTTTTCGTCAGCAAGGGCCGTAGGCAGCAGCGATTTGGCTGTTTGCGTATAATCTGTTTATCAATATTGTTGAAATAATGGTACAAGAAATCTAGTGCTGAAAGATCTGATTTGATAGCAGGTGATTAATTTGAAGGAGAATTGAGCTGCCCAGCCATGAAATAAATACCAAGGAAGGAGCCAGTGTGTGCGTGTGTCCCTTTAAGGCCTCTGGGTCCTTTTTCCTCTCTTTCCCCAGAGGTGTCTGAGCTCTGCCCCTCACTGGGCTCCTGCTCCTCAGTCAGCAGTCACTGCAAAGCCGCTGGGTCACTGTCTGCCTGGCAGCCTCCTGCCAGTGAGACACCAAGTGCTGGGAACAGACACTCAAGGAAGAACGAGTCTCTCGGGGGAGGGCAGGACTCCGTGCAGGGGGACAGTTGCGCGGGCCGCGAGTGAGTTGTGACTGCAGATTCTGCAAGGCTCTGGCTGCAGCAGGACAAGGAGCCGCAGCTGGACTCCCGGGGAATTTGGGCCCAGCAGTGTTGCGAGGGGCCTGCAAGACTTTCTGCAGGTGGTGAGACTCAGGCTCCAGGAGGAGAGGGAAGACCCTTGTCTCAGTTAGGCCAGGATGTTGTAACAAAATACCATAGGCTGGGTATCAACAACAAACATGCATTTCTCACAGTTCTGGAGGCTGGGAAATCAAGATCAAGGCACTAGAAGATTCCATCTCTGGCGAGGGCCCACTTCCTCATAGATGGCGCCTTCTCATTGTGTCCTCACATGTTGGAAGGGGTGAGGGTCTCTCTGGGGCCTCTTTTATAAGGCACCCTCCCAAGGGCCCCACCTCCTAAGACCACCATCCTGGAGGTTAGGATTTCAACATATGAATTTGGGCGGTACACAAACATTCAGACCATAGCAACCACCAAGGGGCCAGAGGCAGGACTTGAACCCAAGTCTCTTGACCTCTAGACCAGCAAGCGTCTGATCAGGATCTGATGGTAGATCCACTGACCACAGGCTGAAAGTACAAAACCAGCATCTGCAGGGAGGTGAGGGACCGTGGGCCCCGTCCCTGGACCTCTGAGACGTGGCAGCTCCGGATAGGCACAGGAGCACAAGCCAGCATGCAGGCGAGGGGGACCCACTTGCAGGATCAGAAAGTGGCTGGTGTGGCATGCAAGAACCCACTAGGGAGTGGGTGGTGAGAGCCCAGAGCTGTGTTCAGGGATGCGTGTGAAGGGGCCGTGTAGAAGTGCAGGGACACACATGGAAAGTGGTCACTGCTTTGCTCACTGGAGAGCCCAGAGACTGTCACAAATCCATCCATCAAAATAGTTTTCTACTGGCATGTTGGTGGCAAACAACAGAAACAACTCTAGTTGCTGGAGGTAGCGAAGGAGATGACTGGAAGGAGCTTGGGCAGTGCACAGAATTGACAGGAAGGCTGGACCGTGGAGCAGAACTCAGAAAACAGGCAGGAACTGGGGGAGCTGGGTGGTCAGAGCCCCAGCCCTAGCCAGGGGGACAACCCAGGAGTGACCAGGTCAGGGGCCACTGTTGCCACTGTCAGCTGCTGGATTCTGCTGCTGATGCCAGAATAAATTCTGTGCCACCCCCTGCTCCTCTGCCCCCCTGGCTACAGAGGCAGACCCCGAGGAAGGCTTCCACTGGCCGAGCCCGGGTTCACCGGCCTGCCTCCCAGCTGCCACGCCCAGGAAGAGCAGGAGGGAGGCCTTTTCCGCTTCCATGGTGGGAGCCAGACCCCTCCCCAAGGCTCACGCACAGGGAGGGGATTCAGGTGCTGGACAGCCAAAAAACAACAGCTGACATTCACCTTGAGGTCAAAGCAAAAGTCAAGCTGTTGGTGGCTGGAGGGTGGCCATGGCGGATGTACTGAGGTTACCCATACATGGAGGGGAGGGAAGCAAGGTGAGCCTGGTGGGATAGGACCCGGAGGGAGCCATGGATCTCCTGTGGCCAGTGAAGTGTCAGTCCAAGAAGGCCACGTCGGCCTTTGTTGCAGCCTGAATCAAGAGGCAGGCACATAAAGAAGGAAGTGGCTTGAGCGGGCATGATGACCTCGCTGGGGCTTTAGTGACAGATCGGAGAAGGTCACACCAGCACCAGGACTTGGTAGCAGAGTTTTTCTTTGTGGGAGACGTCTTAACGCACCCAGCCCCTCAACCATTCTCCAGGGTCTCTCAAAGATACGGGCACTTCTGTGGAGTGTCTATGCTAGGACAGGGACCTCAGGGACCTACTGCCCCTGGGCTGTGGTTTTCCAGAGGCCCCGGGTCAGCCCTGAGTTTGGCCACTGAACGGAGACCCCCCAGGAGCCTGTGCTCCGTCTGGTGCCGGCCCTGTTGTCCACTGCCTCGGGAGGAGGTATTACAAGGACTTTAATCTCCTACTGTCAATAGCTTTAAGGTAAAGTGCGTGCAGGGTAAGCTCTCCAAATGTCAGAGCCAGGTGCGGGCCCTGTGTCTGGTGCTAATACATGGCATTTACTCTGCAGGTTCAAGAAAGTGCATGGGCTTTGAGGGGCCTGGCTGCCCAAATTCGGGTAAATTACCAGCAGCTGACAGCAGCATCCCCAGCCACGGGAGAGAGGTGACCCAGGCCCCTGGTAAAGACCCTCATGGGAGACAAATCATTTTGTGAAGGAAAATAACTCACTGCCACCCTCCCTGAGATTTTACGCCAGAGCTGAGGCGGCTGTACTAATGGGACTGTGATCTCTCTCTCTGTGTTCAAGGCTACCCCAACTTTGTGGCAACCTATGGCCGAGGCTACCCCGGATTTGCTCCTAGCTATGGCTATCAGTTCCCAGGTGAGTGGCTTGGTCTCTTGGGGCTTTGGAAACACGAGAGGTGGGCTGCGTTTGCAGGGAGGCGGGAGGACCCCTAAAGAGAACGCAGCTCCTACGTGCATCCATTTGAGAAACAACCTGTATGTGCTAAATTTCAAATGCACGGAAGTCCGGGGTCAGGATGCAGCTCAGAGCTTCTGAGTAACCGAAGTCTTTCACGGGTGCTGGGGATTTGAGAGCAGCGACTTTTAAAGGGAAAGGAAGGGAACCGAGGCGGGCTGCCTCCCTCTGCTCACCTCCTTTTTCTGAAGCCTGTTCCGGGTTTTTCTCCCTTGGCACTGAGCTCTAGGCCCGGGGTTTTCTTGCACTCTCTTCCCTCCCCCACTCCCCGCACCCTGCGTCCAGGTGCCCGATGTCTGAGTCTCCCCGACCTTCCTCCCTCTCCTCCCCTCCTCCCCCCTCTCGGTCCTGACCGCTCTGGCTTCGGTGCCCCTCTGGTGTGTGCTGGTGCTGTCCTGCTGGGGTTTGGGTTTGCTGTCCCTCTGCGTGGGGCTGTTTAGGTTCTCCTGTCCCTCTGCGTGGGCATCAGAGACAGGAGGCAGGGCCAACGGTGATGTCTGCCACATGCAGATTGCTCCAGCTCCGAGGTAGCTGACAGGCCTGGGTCTCCGCCCCCCCTCCCCCCACCCCCGCCGGGGGAGCAGCAAGGGGACACGTGGTCCTGTAGAGACGTGGGGAGGGATGATGAAGGAAGTGAAGTTTCATGGGGCTTTGCGCGTCCCTGGAGGGGGTGAGCCAGCCTTTCCCAACCCTGGGAGTACAGATGAAAATACATTGGGTGCTTAGGGGTGTTGGTGTGCAAAGGACAGCTGAGGTTTCTATAGAAGGTACTAGCGACAGAGTCCTGTCCTCTGTGGGTCCTCTGATGAGGGAGGAGGCTCCGTGAGGGAGCTGGGCTGCCAGAGTTTCGCTCCTGGTTGGGTCATTGTGCCTAGACTGGGAAGCCTGGGAGCGCCAGGGTCTGAGATGAATTAGGAAGGGAAGGGAGGACGGTGCTCGGAGGCTGATGACATAATGAGGGCAGGGTGAGGGGCTCGGGCAGAGCTTTGGGGTGGGGAAGGTGTCTTGGGGAGGCGCCTAGAGCCAGGCCATACGGACAGGTCCCTGGAGCAGCGATGGAAGCCCCTGGCTCTTGGCCTGGCTCTGACACCAGCTGGCCAAGTGGCCACAGGCAGGTCGCCCAACTTGTCAGGCCTCACTTCTCTCTTCTGTAGACGGGAGGTCTACAGGGGTCTGTGCAGCTCTCTGTGTGGGTCAGAGGGGAAGAGAAGCAGGTGCAGGAGCAGGAGTTGGAGATGGAGGAGTGTGAGTGTCCCCGGGGCCAAGGTGGTTCCCCACCTGGGCGGGGCCCTCTGCAGGGACCCTGCGCTAAAGAAGCCCTCCCAGAGATTCGCACGGTGATGGCTCCTGGATGGCCACGGGCTCTGGACGGGAAGGGAACCGGAAGCAGCACCTCAGAGAAGCCAGCACCAGGGCCAGGCACTGTCATTAGACTGTCCTCACCCACAGGTGGAGACCGCCAGGCAGAGAGGTAGAAAACCCTATCAAGGGCTCACAGCAAGCCAGGACCAGGCCAGGACCTGGTCGAGATGGCCTGGGTCTTAACTGCCCCAGTCCGCCATCTCCCTAGCAGCCATTGGCCCGGGACCATAACCCGAGCCACATGTAGTGTTGAAACTTAGATTTTAATTAATTACAATTAAGTAGAAAGAAAAATCCATTTCCTTAGTAACACTGGCCACATTGCAAGTACCCGGTAGCAGCTTGTGGCTAGTGGCTGCTGTCAGCACAGGGGTAGGACATGTCCGTCACCATGGAAAGTTCTGTGGGATGGCGCTGTCCTGGAGCCTAAAGGAAGAGGTGTGTTGTGGTGGGGTGCGCAGGTCACACACATACGTGCGTGTGTGCACCGCCCTTCCCTGAGAGACCCATTGGGTCAGCACCCGGTGCTCCTTTCCGTCCGGTTCTGCTCAGCCCGGGAGCTGGTGGCAGGTTAAGGGGGGAGCTTCTCCTCCACTTCCTCCCCAGGGGGTGACAGATGCACAGGCTCAGGCATCTCAGCCCACTGAGAGTCCCCGCCGACCTGTGCGCCTGGCCCTGCCTCCCTGCGTGATCACGTCATTGCCACTCAGTGTGGTGCTGGTCCCAGCAGGGCAGACTTGGGGGATCATAACATGGAATCATGTTGAGGGCAGTAAAGCAGACCCCACGCTAAGGCCCCTGCCTCATTGGAGAGCCTGCCACCCGCCGCCCCCCGGCCCCCATGAGCCAGCTCAGGAAACATCTGGTAGAACTCTGTCTCCCTGACCTGCAGCCCTGGGTCTGCCCCAGACGGACGGACATGCAAGAATGACCAAACCAAGGCTGGGCAGAATGAGGTGGGATCCCAGGGGTGCCAGCCCTTCACCAAAAACCAAGGCTTTGGGGACTGGGAGTTCAGCTTTGGGGGCCAGGGGATGGAGTAGGGTGGAGTGATCATGCCCAAGGCACAGCCGATATCACTGTCGCCAGCTCCTTCAGCTAATGCAATAAGCTGGGTTTGCATGGGACAGAAATCGGGCGTTAAAACGTATAGACAGCGGCTCCCTGAGCCGTGGGAGTTAGCTGCTCTGTTCCCCCTCAGCCTCCAAACTTTGCATTTCCCCGTCCTTCCTGTTCACACCATGGAAGCCTCTTGTTGTTCTTGACCGATGGCCAGAAAGGGGCCACTAGTGGTTCCTGGGGAGGGTGACGGTGTGAGAGGTCCCAGGCCCAGCCTCGGAGTCCCTCCCTCTCCTGACCCACCCCATGACGGAGGTGCCCTTGGGGAGCGTCAGCCTGTCTGCTCGGACCAGGTGCCTCACCAAGCAGCCAGTGGCACTAGACACAAAGCCCAGGGAGGCCCCTGTGCCATCCCAGTCAAGAGCTCAGGGACTGGCTGCTGCCCTCCAGAGCCAAACCTGACCCCTCCGGGAGCCTTGGCCTCAGGGCAGGACCACTGGGCAGGGAGGCACTGGAATGTTCTGACCACCGTCTCCCTCCTCGTGCTACTGAGTGTTTCCAGTGGACCTGGCTGAGGCAGGTGGGCACAGAGGGGGACCCAGAGGTGGGGCAGCCCAGCCCTCTGCCCTCTCCCTCTGCCAGGTGGGCTTTGCTGGCCCCCGCCATTCCCTGGGGTCCTGTAACTTTGTCTCATCACCGACTGTCCTGATGTTTTTTCTCTGTGGTCTTTCTTTTCAATGTCCCCACTATGTGCCCACATCACCTACTTCCCACCCCCAGCCCCCTTTCCACTGTGTGTGGATCCCGTACCCCTTCTAGTCCCTTCTGAGCCCTCCTTGGCGGGCGAGCCAGACAGCTAGCTGAGGGAGACGAGGGCACACCCGAGCCCCGGAGGGCTCTGGGCTGCTCCATCCTGTTTTCACCCCCAGACCAGGTAGCCTGGGTGCCCTTTGGGGAAGACACATCCCTTCGCGCAGGGTCCTCGTTTCCACCCGAGTTTACCCTCCCTGTGAACACCCATCTCATTCACCTAGTTGGGGGTCCCGATGTCACTCTTAGCAGAGCCTCACATCATCCGTGTGCCGTGGGGTTGCCGCAGCCTTCCCGGGCCACCTGGGCCACCCGGGCCGTGACAGGCAGCGCCTGCCCAGGCCACCCTTCAGGATTCTTCGAGAAAAAATGCGATGTTCAAGAGAGAGGGCCAGGCGCCTTTGGATGATTATTGGAGTGGGGAGCAGTTCTTTCCTAGCAGGGCTGGGTGGTGACCAGCCGCTCTGGGAATGGCTCCTTCCCAAGCCCAGGTGTCCGCCCCACACAGTATTCGGATCAGTCCCTGGATTGGGTCTGGAATGAGTACGGTCGCTGCCGGTGGTCTCCCTCTTCCTCTCTTTTTCCCACTTTGGACTTCTCATTTCAGTTTAATCTGTTAATTTCTGTTCTTATTTCACTTTGCAGACTATGTGCCGATTTCACAAGACATAATTTTTATCAACTAGCTCTTAAGAGAGGCATAACAAATTGGGGTTTGCTACCATTTCTAGAGAGAGGACACGGTCCCAGCCCGGGCCACCCCCGCCGCTATCATTGCCCACTGAGACTCTGTCCTAGCTGCCTGTTTGAATGAACGTTCTTTTTTTCATTTTTAATTCTTGGAAAAGACTCACGGCCTCATTGCTTCACTCAGTTTCTTAAAAAAAAAAATTATTTGCGGGTCCCCTCCCATTTTGCTTCTTGTACACATTGTGACCACACCCCCCACCCCAACTTCCCCAGAATGTAACGGGGCCGGAGGGAAACTTCTCACAAACTTCACAGAGCCTCGCAAGGCAACCAGGACGAAGCTATCCAAGTATTTCAAATGACCAAACAGGCTGGCTGGGGCATTACCTGGGGGCGGGGGGGTGGGGTGGGGGGTGAGCTTTTAAGTGCTGGTGGCCTGGGGGTGGGGGTGTTGCAAGATATGTGACTTGGAGCACTTATGTCTTATTGTGGACAGTAGCAAAAGTGAACACACACAGACTGTTCTATAAAACGTGAAAAACTTAATCTGGAAAAGCAACTGGATAAACACTACCTGATTGTCCTTTTGTCTTTTGGGGCCAGTCTCTCAGTGGCTGTTCCCGTATTAATAAGCACATCTGTCTTTAAGAAGGGACAGCAGAGTCCCCAAGGTGCTGCCACTGACCCACGCTGGGCCCCCCCTTCCCCAGCCTCCCCTGCCTGTCCATGCTGGCCTGGCCTTGCCCGCTGGCACCACTGGGGTAGGAGGGGACGGACACAGGGCACGTCCTGATCAGGCCTCATCTCAGGGCTGGGTCTCCTGATGGCCCCTCTAGAAGGATCTTTTCCCATGGTCCTGACTCCTTCCACCTCCCTGTTTGAAATACCCCCACCCTCTTGGATTAATGACACACCGCTCAGTTGGACCCTCCAGAGTCACCTTCGTCCTGCTCATAGTTTGTGAGAAGTGACCCTTGTGCTTCCATGTGATGCGTTTGATGTGAGCAAATCCATGCGTTTGAATGTCATTGTCCTTGAGACCCACCATGTGCAGTTTGGCTCATCTCATTAAAGATGCTTGATGTAATAATTGGTTAGTTTCCTATTATTTTCCCACAGGCTTTTTCATGAGTATTTTTTTTTTTTTTTTTCAAAAAAACAAAATCTGTATGGCTTTCCCCCCCCCCACCCTATTTTGTTATGCTATGAATTGCTTTGCTTTGGTGAACTTGTCCTAGTATGCTTGCCTCACAAACGTTTTAGCCATTGTGAATTTCCTTCATCTCTGTAAATAGTTCATCTGTGCTTCTCCCTAATGACGTTTTATTTTTTTCCCCTGTAAGCAACTGAGGTAGAAAAATAAATTGTTTACCACGGACATGCTGTGTGCTGCCGTCTCTTAGCCTGACAGTGTCCTGTTCTCGCTCCGGGGGAGGTGAACGCACTGAATAACCAGTGCCAATGACAGCCTAGCGCAGTTTCTCAAAGCCTGCGGACTCCCCCCGGCTGCCGCCTGTCCCCGGCCCTCCCTGCTTCCTCGCGTCCCCGCACTTGCTCGGGGTGCTCTGTCCTTGAGCAGCGCGGCGGAGCATCTGCATGCGCCAGCTGCACGGTGTCGCCCCCATGCACCCTCCTCTGCCGTCACTCCCCCCCCAAGTGAAAATGCCACTGGAACATCTGGAGCCCCTCACATCTGTGCACCAAGCGTGTATGTGCGCTCAAGCACATGCTTGTGCACACGGGCCCACGTGTGGTCGTGCACGTGGCTTGCTTTTGTAGCTCCCGGAAGCAGTGCAGGTTGGAGGAGGCACCCGTGGTTCAGTGGCAGCGTGGCTGGACGTGCAGCTAGAGGACCTTGTCTCCACGTGTCACTCGGCCTCTTAGTAGCCATGTGACCTTGAGCAAGTTATATACCCCTCCAAGTCCTGGGGATGATGCAAGTGCCTCGTTAGCTGGGTTGTCAGAATTAAGGGATAGCACGTGTGTGTGAATGTGCCTTTGTAAATTGGTAAATGCTATAAAATTGGAAGTTTTAGAAATGGTGGGCATTGCTGTTCTTACTAAGTCAGCTCTCCAGAGTGGTGGCATCCCCATCCTTACCACCTGCAGTGGAGTTGCCTGTTGGTGGATCTGCTTGTCGGTGAGAGGAATGATACGAGTCCTGGGCTAAGCCAGAGAGTTGCTGGGACTTCCTGCCCACCTTCCTTACCATCCATTCTCTCCCCTCCTTCCCCATTTATCCATCATCCGGCACTGGAGTAGGCACCAGATATCTGGACACGAATAAGGTTCCTTCAGGTCCAGCTGAGGGGGAGAGAACCAATGACCAGACCCAATCAGCATCCTGGGACAGGTGCTTAGCTGGAGAGAGGGAAGCCGTCTGTGCTCTGAGGGGACAGAGGTGGGCTGCTGTCCAGAGTGCCCTCTAGAGAAGATGACACCAGAACTGGGTCTCAAGAAGCCAAATAGAATTCGCTAAGTAAAGAAGGAAAGGAAGTAGATCCCAGGCAGAGAAATGACATGCTTAGACACTGAACTGGGGAATTTTAAGAAAGAAAATGCAAAAGTAAGAAAACACAAAATAGTAATGGACTAAACAAAATAAGAATTTCTTTTTCTTCCTCATGTAAAACAAGCCTGGATGTGCTTCCACAATATTAGGGGTTGTGTCTCTTCTCTATTCTCGTTCTGGCCATAAAATGCTACCTCATGGTCTAATGAAGCTGCTCAAACTCCAGCCATCACTTACTCATCCCAGAAGAATACACCTCTTCCCTTTAATAACACTTCTGAGAAGTCATGCAGGACACTCTGCTTACATCCCATTGGCCAGAAATTAGTCACATGGTCAGTTTCACCCATATGGAAAGCTCAAAAATGTCTTTATTTCAGGTAGCCATGTGCCCAGCTAAAAGCAGGATTTTGGTGCGAAGAAAGGAATGGAACAGATACTGGTGAAAACTTAGCAAGCTCTGCTACAAACCTGAGCAAGGAAGCATCGCAGGTCCCAGGATTAGGAGCAGTTCAGTGTATGGGAGCTTGCAGAAGTGTCCTGGGTGGGAGGAGAGATACAAGGCTCGGCTTTGTGAGTCATTGTCAGATTCGGGAAGTCAAATCTGATCCCCAGAGCACATGAAGGATTTGGAGATGACTTTAAGTAGAACAGTGATGTGGTCAGACTTCCACAGTGAATCAGAGGGGTTTGGAGAGATGAGGGGCCATGGGGGTGAGTCCAGAGAATGTTCCCTTCTCTCTGCACCCCGCCTGCTCTCCTCTCTCTGCATTTCCCTGCCTTGGCCCCATTCCTCTCTCCCTGCCTTGGGCTGCTGGTGGTCCTTTGGGGTCTGGCGGCTCTACTGGGGACAGCAGGGTTATTAATATAGCCCCAACCACCAAAACGTCTTTGGGCCAAAGTCTCAACAACCTACAGTGGCCTGAGCGACGGAGCACTTGGGGTGGCCAGGAGGGCCAGGAGGTCCAGGCTGACATCACGTGCCTCCCTCCAGGACGCTGCATGCAAAACGCAGGGTGGTCCTGGCCCCCAGGTGGGGAGTCCCTTCCCTGGCCAGCTTGGCCTGGACTCTGGTTCTGGAAGTGCCAGTTTGTGCTCCTACCTCTTACGCGATGGAAAACAGGTTTCGTCTCAGGTGCTGACGTTGACTTGAGTGCTGGCTTCCTGGAGCACTGGCTTCAGAATGATTTTGAGGGCAGGTCTTAGGCCGGCAGAAAGGAGGCCATGATTAGTGATGCCGGGTGGTTGCCGCGCCAGGACTCAGCCTGTTTGCCATGTCGCTGCCTTCTGTATTCCAGTCTAATGATGGTTCTTTGGTGCCAGGTGATTCTCGCCTCTCTAAAAGTCCGCCGTTCTCTGGTGGGAAGCTGTGGCCCATTGTCACTAGGGGCCGCTGCCAGGTAAGCTTCAGGCAAGTCACCCGGTCTTTGAGCAAAGACAGAGGCTTAGTGGTCTGAGGACTACGGCTTGGCTGCAGAAAGCAGAACCCAGGCAGAGGAGCACTCCGCGAGCAGGATAGCTGGGGAAAGCAGCCTTGGCCAAGGGCAAGGGGCTGCGTCCTGAGCCTGCTCTGATCCACCTGCCAGGTCTCTCCAGTTGATGACATTTGGCTAAATGTCAGAAAGCAGATATGCCCAAGGCCTAGGATCCTGCCTGGTAGTGGTGACCTGGGCCCCTGTAGGAGTGACTCCAGCCCACCCTCTCCTCCAGCCCACCCAAGTAGCAGAGACCCTCTCGGTCAGCCCCCACTCAGGAGAGGCAAGACCTGGCGTGTGCTCAGGGAGCTGCTTCCTGCCTCGGCCCTGCCTTGTCCTGCCCTTCCTGGTCCCATTCCCAGAGGGAAAGGAGTCCCTGCCCCGGGCTCTGCAGCCTTGTCAGGGGAGGAGATTCCAGGGCTACCGTGGTAGAACCCATCAGAGAACTGGCAGCTTAGGATGACCCCTTGTTTGGGTGTAAATTTAAACTCCCCGACTCCTCCTGCATCGGATTACCATAAGGGGCTCTTTCCTCACCCCCCACCCCAGAAATGCCCTCGCTGGGAACTCTGGCGGAGCCCTGGGTGGTTGGCCCTCAGGCTCCGCCTGGCGTGTTTCTTCCATCTGGGTTCCAGAGTGGAGCCCGACCGGTGAGCAGAGGCCGGTTTCTCGCCAGTAGGGAAGCAAGCAGATCTAGAAATACCGAGACGGGGAGGTCAACTTCCCAGGTAGGTCACCATCGCCAGGGACCCTGGCTAGGTGCTGCCTCGCTGTAAACAGAGATGCTCCCTCGTAAGGGAAAGCTCCCCGACACAGCGGCCCCCACACATCTGTCTCATCACCAGCCCTCTGATCTGACGTCCCTGCAGCCCTCGGGCCTCGTCCCTGGGGATTACCCCTGTGCAGATTAGATCCACAGCCGGATTTCAAATCACAAGCCGGCTCCCCCCACGGCCAGCACACTCCCGCGCCACCTGGCCCTGTGTGTACTTGGAGCTTATCCTCTCATTTGAATACTAAAGGCAGGCTTAGTCGGGAAAGCAGAGCCGCTGCTTTAAAAGAAAGAAGATGGAGAAGTAAAATTCAGCAGCACACCCCAAACCCAGAGGAGCCTGGCGTGCGGCTCGTCGGGGCTGTGGTTGTGCCACGCCGCCGCGCTCCTCCCTCGGCCTGGAAAATCAGGAGCTGACTCTATTCCCAGATGAAAGCAGAGAACAGTGCCTAATAGGCACTTAATAAGTGTTTGCAGAAATGAATTGGAGCAATCTGAATTGACGGGAATTGTGGGTTTCGCTTTCGATCAGCTTTCTGCGCCTCTTGAAGCTCTTCTGCATAAATAAAGGGAAATGTGACTAAGTGAGCGCTCAGCTCCCCACGGCACAGCCCAGAGCCCCGTGTCCTCGGCGGGAAGTCAGGAGACTGAGTTCTCGCCCTTAGCTGGCCGGGACAGTAAGGCTACCTCTGGGCCTCGGTGTCCCCGTCTGTCAAATGGAGCCATTGATCCTTCCTCACAAGTGGTTGAGAGGGTCCGTGGGACCAGCCACCATCTAGTGCTTTGGAAGAGGTTGGGTTGGCGTCGTGTCCAAGGGAGGTAGCGCTGTCCATGGAGCAGAGGACTCCTCCAGCTACGGCAGGGGCCACAGTGAGGGACGCTGCAGGCACGGCCTCCGCACCGCGTTCTCGGCGTGCTGAGACCTCTTGCCGGCCAGATCCCCCCACGCCTTCTTAGGTCCCTGTACCACCAGCCTCTCAAAGTCCCCATTAAGTCAGCCCGCAGGAACTTAATCACCTTTCTTCAAGCCCTTCCGTTTTCATTTCCATGAGCAAAAGCAAGCTAAAGGCTGCAGCTTAAAAAACAAAACAAAACAACAGCAAAAACCCGCAAATGACTCAGGGGTGGAGTTGCAGGCAGACGGCAGTGCCAGGCCTGAGGGCTGGGCAGCTTGTGCCTTCCGGGACAGCCAAGGACAAAGCAGAAGGCACAGGTGTGTCCCCGACTCCCTCCTCCCCAGCCGAAAGGAGTCCCGCCCAGAGTCTTCTTCGCTGAGTCCAGGTCAGCTTGGGTCCCCTGCCCCTGAGAGACCCCAACCAACTAGGTCACCGCCTCCGCTCTCTGTCCCTTTGGTCGGAGGCAGAGCGCACTCTCAGCAGTGTGCTGGAGGTGGTGGCCAGCGCCTGACCTGAGCCGTGAGCCAGGGCCTCATGGGGCGCAGGTCTGCTGAGCAAGGGAGCAAGGAGTTCGGAGGCTGGCGCAGCGTCCCTTTGTGGTCTGGCCTGCGTGGTCACAGCAGAATGCACAGAGCGCAGAGGAAGCCGTTGACTGCCTGGAAAGCTCACAGGAAGGGGCTTCAGTCCATTGGGGCTGCTCTAACAGCATCCTAGAGGCAGGAGCTTATAAACAACAGAAATGTATTTCTCACAGTCTTGGAGGCTGGGAAGTCTGAGATCACGGTGCCAACAGATGGCATGTCTGGTGAGGGCACTTCCCGGTTTGTAGACTGCTGTCTTCTCGCTGTGTCCTCATAGGATGGAAGTGGCTCGCTGACTCTCTGGGGCCTCTTTTATAAGGGCACTAATCCGAATCATGAGGGCTCAACCCTCATGACCTAATCGCCTCCAAAGGCCCCACGTCCTAATACCACCACCTTGGGGGAGAGGATTTCAACATATGAATTTGAGGGGCACATAAACTTTCAGACCATAGCAGGTAACATCTGAGCTGTTTTGAAGTGCACACAGAAGCTCACCAGGCAGACAGTGAGGGAAGGGTGTTCCACCTCGAGGGACCAACACAAAGGCATATGTGTCTTCTGTCCGCACGCTCCTATGGCCACCCTCTGGGCAGATGCTGCCCTATGCCTGGGCTGAGACAGCTGGACAGCAGATTGGCATTGGGAAACCAGTGCCACCCTTCGCAGACCCAGGCAGTCATGGGCAGACACTTTGTGAACCAGGAATGCTGACCCCGCTCTTGCCGTAGGAGGCTGTTCCCTGATGAGGTCTGAGCAGGCCCATCCCCCCACCCATCCTTTACACATTCAGCCTGTAGCTACTAAGCACCCACCATGTCACAGGCCCTGCCTGGACACCGGGGACACAGTGGTGAATGAGAAAGAAGGCCCCTGCCTCTGCAGGGCACTTGATGGGGACAGAGGAGCAAACAGGACTCTGCTTGGATGGAAGGACCCAGAAAGGCTCCTCTGGTCCAGCCCCTCCTAGAGCAGCTGGGAGAGCTGGACAGGACCCTGTTGGGAGGTCTGCGTGGCAGGGCAAGAGGGCAGTGGGGACTGTCAGGGCAGCCGGCAAGCACGGCCCCAGGGCTCCAGGTCCCGTGTTCCCACCGATGGTGACCAGGTCTCAGGGCCGTGGCCACCCCAGCCAGCCCTCCCTGGGCCCTCGCAAGCCCCTCGCCTCCTGCTGTCTCATTCACCCACCGGAGTTCGATGAGATAAAACGTGCCCTATCACTCACAAGCAGAGTATAAATGTTATCTATTCAAGCCCTTTGGATGCGAAATGGCATGTAAATTAATAGGATTTTAGAATAGGAAGGCACCAGAGGGATTTCTCAGCTCCGCTACAGTTATTACCTTGGGCAATAATAATAAAAATAGAAATAAAAGTTATTATTCCACTTACCGGGAGCCAGATAGCTGTGCTGAGCGCCTGACACCGTTATCCCGGTGAATCTGCACCGAGACCCTGCAAGGAGGTCCCCGAAACTGCGCTTTACAGAGCAGGAAAGTGCGGCTGGAGGGAAGCTGGGGAACTTGTCCTGGGTCCCACAACTATGTCCTGGGTCCCACAACCAGAAGTGTGGGGGGTGGGATGTTTACCACCTTGCTTTTAACCACCCTTGGGGACTAGTGCCTTTAACCTCTCCGCACCTGGCCTCGTTTGTAAATGCAATAGCAGTGAGGGTTCACTGAAGTGAGGCAGGGAAGCTTCTTGGCCACAGGAAGTGCTCAGATGGTGGCTGCTGTGGTCATCGTTAGTGTCATGACCATTTTCTCATCATCAAAGCCAAGCTCTTCTATTTAATAGGTGAGGAGATTAAGGCATAGGTAAGACTGTTCTTCCGAACACCCGTCCAGCGAGGGCTGGTGTGCAGCGCTGTGACCTACCGGCTGTGAAAATGGGTAAATATTTCTGTACTGTTTGGTAAATAGCTGCTGCCCCGAGCCCCCAGACGGCCTCGCACGCCACCCTGGGATGTCCCCCAGGACTCCCTGAGCGCCCACCAGCGGCAGAGGTGGTGCCCAGCACAGCAGGGTGTGCCCTTCAGCAGCTGGAACGTCCTCTCTCGGGTGACAGAAGTGGTCACGTGTCTCTGTTTTACAGGGGAGGGAACTGAGATCAAGTGATGGGGCCAAAGCAGGAAGCTGGGGTGTTTCCGCAGAGAGTTGGGTGCTCAAGACTTGGGCACCTGCCGTCCTGGTTGGCAGAGGTGGGTGCCCAGGGCTGGTGTTCGGGATTCTGCTGCGGCAGGTCATGGAAAAGGCCCACGTGGACCTAAGCTGGGCAGAAAGCAGGCGCGGGGAAGGGCCCCAAAGAGAGTTTAAGATTTCAGTGTCTCAGCAAGAGATCCTGTTGGGAGGAAGCGAAACCGTGAGTCTTTCTCTGACAACTGGGCATCTGCAATTTTGGAAAGAGGGAAAAGTGTAAAAAGCACCTGAACAGGGAGCTCCAGAAGGACAGAGGTCAGACCGGTGGTTTGTCCTGACACCCGTTGGTGGAAGGTGGGAGAGAGTCTCAAAAGCAGAAATTGCCATTTTTATCAGGAGCTGGGAGGTCAGGAGGGTGTGATGTGGAAGGAAAAACTCTCCAAGTAGTGTGTTGATGCCTCCTTGGAAACTGCAGTCTGGAATCCCTTCACTGTGAAGGCCTTGGTCTCTGTCTCAGAAAGACAGGCGGGTGTTTGTTCTCCGGGGAAGTGTGTGTCCCCGAGCTGTCCGGGAGCCACAAGCTGCTGTCACTGGGCAGCGAGGGCTGGCTGTGGAATGAACTCCGTGGACCTTCTCTCCCTTGAACTCCCACTGGACAAAGTGTCCTCGTAGGGCCAGGAGCCAGTGCGGGAGCCCTCTTGATGTGTCTGCCATACCCGGTGCTAGCCCTCTGGCCCGCGGTCTGCCGAGAAACCTCTCCGTGTCCCCAAGCCCTGGATGGTTGAGCCAAGGATGACCAAGACTGGAACTCTCTAGGGCCACAAAAGTCCAGGATTTGTCCCCTGCCCCAACTCAGTAGGTAGTAACTGGAAAGAATTTGAGGGGCCTGTGTCTCGGGCATGTGTCCCAAGGCCCAACTCAGTAATTTTTTAAACCGAGTTGAACGGAAGTGCTGAGACCTTTGGGGACTGTGGGAATTCCTGCATTCCCTTTCCTCTTGCACATGTGTCCCTGTGGTTATCAGTTATTCCTCCTCTTCAGACCCTCTGTTCTGAGCTGAGCCCTGGGTCCTCCCACTCCAAAAACGTGGCATTTCACTTTTTCTCACCCTCACCGCTTCGCAGCCGCCGCTCTTCCTCTGCACTGAAGTCGGGGCTGTGGGTTTCCTTGAAAAGAACCAGCCCTGTCGCTTCAGGCTGGCCTGCCCAGGAGGTGGGAGCGTCCTAGGCCAGCCAGGATGACAGATGGTGGTGTTTCCAAACTCTCGTGGGACATGTTTCCTACATTCTGGGTGACAGTTTCTTCTTTTGGTTGCTTAGTTTTTTTTTTTAGTGTTTGGATTCAGTGAAGCAACATTGGGTTTAGCCAAGAATGTTTGAGCCATCTATAGAATTGTGGGTGGGGAGATGCGGGGCGTGCTGGGGAAGGGGGTGGAGAATGTTTTAAGCAAGCACAACATAGGAAAAATTGTTTCATAATGGACTGTTTGGGTCTGGACATGTGTATCACAAGAGAGTCTTTTATAAAGATTGTCTTTAATCACACCTATTGCGGCCACAAAGAGCCTCAGATTTCTCCTCCTTTTTTGAGAGAGGCACAGAGGAGTCCCCTGACTCATCCAAGGTCACAGGAGTAAGTAGTGACTGGCCAGAACCATGACCCAGGCAGTCCACTCCAGGCCGGCGACTTCTCATAGCAAGAAGGGAAGAGGAGGCAAAGAAAAAGGTTCATGACCTCATACTCCCCAGCAGATGGGACGGGGGCAGCGCTCTTTCGGTACTTATTAAAAACAAAGACCGCCTGCCCCCCACCCCCACCCCAGGCTTCCTGTAAGTCAGCAGTTCTGCCTGCACTGTGTGTCAGAATGATCTGGAAGGCCTTTAAAAGATACAGAGATCTCGGTTCTGTGGTCGGGGTGGGGCCAGGGCATCTGTACACGGTTAAAGCCCCTCCAGGCAGGACCAAGGCCCCCCATTGTGAATGCTGGTCTCATGGAGGACAGATCTCAAGAGTTAGATCCACCCCTGTATTCTCAGGAGGCCTTTTCCTTCCACAAGGAGGAGAGACCGACAGACTGCAGATGTGCCCCGTGATTTAACCTTTTTACAACTTTGGCTGTATCCACAGGGGTCACCTGGGAAGCTTTTAAAGGTCCCAGTGCCCAGGCTGCCCTGCAGATCCAATAAATTAGAATCGCAGGGGCGGGACCCAGGCATCAGCATCTATTAAAGCTCCCCAGGAGGTTCCAGGGAGCAACCAGGGTTGAGAATGAGTAACTTACACAGAGCAAGGCACTCCCATGTGCCATAGCCCGGGTCCCGTCTGCTGGGTGAATCATGCTCCTGGCCCATTCCAGGGCGCTGAATGTGCCCCTGCCCCGGGGTGGAGGATCATGGGAGTGGAGGGGCTGCCATCTTGTAGGGGCGCCGCGTTTCAGCTGCGGTTTACCCAGAGCAGTGACTCCCAGACCTGACCCTCATTCACTGCACCAGAGCATCCTGACCACATCAGCTGAGACTGCTTGAAAATCTTCTGTGGGGCGGACTCTGGGCTAGATCCTAAGTGGGACATGTGACTGAGTCCCTGCCCTAGAAGAATTTGTCACCCAGCGAGAGAAATAAGATGTGCACATAAAAATAACTGTGCTTAGGTAAGGAAGAAACTGGTAAGTGCCACAGAAGCAGTAAAAAATAAGTGTGGTCTCATAATTCTCAAAAAAAAAAAAATGTTTTTTTAAATCCCCGAAGCACCATTGACTTCTAATTTGCAATAAATCATCACAGCTCCAAGAAATCCAGCAAAGTTGTCTCATTCGCTGTCAGCAGGATGGTGACATCTTTCACTTGGATGAGTCACTAACCCCAGAGTTGGGTTAGCACCAACCCTGGAGGATGTAGGTTTGTTATCCTCCAACACCAAGACAGGCTCATGCAGAGTCTGAGGCGAAGGGACTTGAGAGGGCGTCTTGCCTGAGCTCCTTGCAGCAGAGGAGTTACTCGGGGCCCAGAGAAGTGAAGCGCTGTGCCCAAGTCACACAGCAAGGCAGGGCCAGCCTGGGTGGAGGCTGGCTTTAACACCAAGCCTGCCGAATCCTCTGTTATCCCACTTGAAGGGCAGAGGAGCTCCAGACCGGCAAGGACAGGTCTTTGGGGCTGACCCCCACTGAACAACGACAGCTCCTGCGAGACGTGGTGCCTCCCATGCCTGGAATTCCACCATTAGTGCTTCATTCCTTCGCAGCAGGCATACTACGTTCCCAACACCTAAGTTCCCGGAGAGCCAACCTGTAGCTCTCAGGCCCTCAGCAAAATGTTTTCCTCCTTCCTGCAGGATTTGCCACTAACACAAGGGAGGTATTGAGCCACTGGGGTCATACCAGACTGCTTGGTCCAGTTGTCACTGTTAGAGCTGAACAGAATGAGTATTCTTATTTTGAGCAATGGAAATCTAGCTGCACTAAGATGACATCACGAACTTGGGACATTACGAAGGGTTACAGACCATTATTATCAGTGAGGAATTCGGGGCCCCTGTGTGTTTACAGCCACCTGGCCAGGGCTTCCACCACGGAGAAAGTGGAACGCCCCTGCGCAGGGAGGAGTCCTGTCTCAAAGCCAGGACTAGTGTCTGGACAGAGACCTGGCAGACCTCGTTGCAGTGACAGCTATCACTGGCGTAAGCTTGCTCACCGCTAGGTATTGGTCTAAGCACTTGGTGTGTGTTAATCCTGCACTGTGATGATCATCTTCTTCACAGATGGGGACATCAAAGCAAAGGGAGGGCAAGCAACTGGCCCCAGGTCACACAGCCAGTAAGTGGCGGAGCCAGGGTGTGAATCCAGACCGTCTGTGTGCTCAGCTGTTCATCGTGTACCATGCCGCACAGGAGAAGAGTGGCCCCCTTCCTGTGTTGACCAGGGAAGCTGTGTTGAGGAGGGATCCCCACTCCAAATCCCGTGTCGGAGGGAGTCGTCCCGACTCTGGACAGGGCACTGCCAGGTGGCTGCAGGCTCTCGTGGACCAGAGATCACTGCCCAGCTTTGCTTGGGCCACAGCCCTAACGAGAAGCCCTGAGCCCTGCCAGACCTCCTACCTAATCCCCCGCAGGCTCCCCCCAGCACCCACTGCCAGGGCAGTCCCTTCCTTGGCAGCCAGTCCCCTTGGTTTCCCAAGGAAGTAGGCTGCCCTGGGTGACCTCTGCCTCCTCAAGGCCTGGGGGAAAGTGCTGAGCACAGGGCCACCAGGCGACACAGCAAGGCTGCACTTCCCAGCCCTTCCGCGTCCAGCCCTGGGAGGGTCATTGCCACCGGGAGCCTCCTGAAGCTGGGCTGGGACCTTCCGGTCCTCAGGCCCCTCCTGCGTCTTGTGAGGAGCCTGTCCTGGAGACAGTCTGCGCCCTCTGTCACGGCAGCTCTAGGCCAGGCTGCTACGGTGATGCTTTCGCCTCTGGCAGTCCCAGCCGGGGCAGCCTCAGCCCACCCAACACACTCACACACGTGTAACACACATGACATATGTACACCGGATACACACACCCAACACACACACCCCTTTCCTGTATCTGTACTTGCCCATCCCCCACAAGCCCAGACACCACGAAGAGCCTTGGCCCTGGAAACTCTGTCCCGCCAGTTCCCATGGAGAACATCTTGGGGTGAGGGGTGACGGACGAGGCTGGAAACAGGACAGGAGGGGACCGCAGGGAGCAGGGCAGTGGGCCAGGAGGGCAGCATGCTGGTGCGGGCACCGTCCCTCCCTCCAGGAGCTTCCCAACGAGCCAGGCCAGGTGTTGGCGGCAGGGGCCCTGGGGTCTCAGGAGGGCACAGAGGCAGTGGGGCTGGTGACGGAGCTGTCGCCTGTGCTGCGGGGGCTGTCGTGGGGGCAGACTGGGCGGCCTCCTCCTGCAGCCGCTCCTCCCACACCCATGGCTCCGGCTCGCCTCCCGCCCTCCCCGTGGCCGAGATTAAATCCCAGCCCTCGGCACTGTCTGCTGCTCGCTCTCCAGCAGGAGCCTTTATCTGAGATTAAGGATAATGGATTTCCTTTCTTGGATAAGTTTTTTTTGCTTCTTCTTTCTCTCAGACTTTTTGTCCAAAATGTGCTCAACTCCAGAAAATAGACCTTTTGTTAACAAGCCTTTTCATTGACTACGCTCCCCTCCCCCAATCCTGCTCCTCCCCACCCTCCCCCACCCCCATGCTTCCAAGGAAACCTCCGTTCCAAGTGCATGGTTCCAAGTGCGTGGTAAGAGCGTGGCTCGCCCTTCCCCCCACCCGCCTCCTCCCTGCACCCTGGGGCCTGCTCTGGGCCGGCAGCAGGGCCCTGGGTGTGCTGAGCGTGGGGCAGGAGCAACAACTTGACTTCTTCCTCGTTTTCCTCCCGCAGCTACTACCAGCACCCTCATCCTCAGAACTCTAGATTCTGCCTGGAAGAAATGGGGAGAGGACTTGGGGGGCCCTTCCTTGGTGTCCCTCTTGGTTCACCGCCAATCTTGGGGAAGGGGGGACTCCAGGCTCGTGGTCGTCATGGGAGGGGGCGGCCCCTTCCCATAGCCAGGGACAGCTGCTATACATTTATTTCACCTGGATCTTTCTTTTTCCCCCTTCGACAGCCCTATTACCATATTTAAATGCAAGTATGTCTCTTTTCATTGACATTTTAAGTAGCTTAGCCTGACCTTTTTAGAGTAGCTTGTTCCCTTTTGAATTTCTTTCCCTTCAGTAGTACCGTGTAGCTAGGACAATAGTCTTAGAGTTTAGTGGGCTTCTAGTTCGCTCTGTTTGGGGGATCTCTCCTCTCTCTCTCCTTTCTTTCCTCCTCTGTCCCCTGCCCTTGATGGTGCATGTCTTCCTCCCGCTTGTCCGGTAGAAATTCCTCATGTGAAAGGCTCAGTGGCTAAAGGTGAGCAGCCCAGCTGGGGGCTGTGTGTGGAGTTTGCAGCTGGCTTCTGGCACATCATTGAAAACCACGGTCACCGGAAGTGGGTCTTGGGGCCAGGCCTCCAAGGGAGTGAGCGAGCATCTCCCTGGATGGTAGAAGATGTTTGTCTTTACGTGTGTGGGAGTGTATCTGTGTGTGTCCCAGTGCCAGGCGGTGCGTCACATGCTAGTGGCCACGAGAAGCCCAGGGTCGGGGACTTGGCTTCCTTCATTTGGACACTCCGCAGCCACACGGGGTCACCTTGGCCTCCTGACTTATATTCCCATTGGCTGGGACAGCCTTGCTGCCAGTGCAGTTTTAGGTAGCAAAAGCCTTGATCAAGAAGGACTCCGGAGACCCCTAGAAGACCCTCAATGCCAGTTCCCACTGGACTGCAGGGCTCAGAGGAGACACATGGAAATCCCCGTAACTGCTTCGAGAGGTTGAAACACTGCGAAATCACCCCACATGGGTCCCCACGGCCCCACACTCACTCCCACATCTGGTTTCATGGGTACGGAGTCACCTGGGACCCCCCCAACCCCCCAAATGCTTCACCCTCAGGCCTGGGGCTGTGACGCTGCCGACATGAGGTTTTGATGAAGTCTAGAGTTAAGATGGCCAAGCCAACCTGCAGAGCCTTTGGCGAACAGCTGGTGTTAAGCCGCCTCCTGGCCAAGATGCCTGTCCTGTCACGGGGCCGTCCCAAGTGCCTCCTGCCTGTGGCGCAGCCCGGACCCCTGCAAGGAGCAGCAGGCCAGCCCCGCCGTGCTTGGCCCTGCTCTGGACAAGCCCCGAGCAATCACCACGCGTCAGCGCAGAGTCAGCAGGGAGCTCAGCCCCAGTTCTCATGAGAAAATTCCTCCCAATACTCTTGAACTATTTTTGTGTGCCTTTTAGAACCAGTTTCTGGGGTGACAGATGTGTGAGACTCAGACACACCTAAAGATGCTGTGCCTTCCAGAAGCCTGAGAGCCACTGATCTGTGTCCTTCCCCAAAGCTACCCTATGAAAATTCTTTCCCAGTGCTGTGTTTTGTGTGGCCCGTGCGACAGGTCTGGCCCCCACCCTCCCGAGGATCTCTCCTTGACTCTGGCTCTCCTCTGTCCCCGCCAGGCTTCCCAGCAGCAGCGTACGGACCAGTGGCGGCAGCGGCGGTGGCGGCAGCAAGAGGATCAGGTAGGAAGGTGTACGGGACAGGCGGCTTCCAGGCATGCCCCCAGCGTGAGGGGAAGGGCCAGGCCCTGTCGGATCTGTGTGGCTGCATCTGTCCAACACCACTCTCACCACAGCCGGGAGGGGGTGGACAGGGAGGCCCGGCCGCCCAGGGCACTCCTAGCAGGGCCAGTCCCGTCACGGGACCGCAAACCAAAGGCAGATTATTCTCGCATTGCAACCAAACCAAACCAAACCGAGTTTCTTTTTGACTTTGACCACCCCTTCACTGACAACTGGCTTCTGGGCCCCCAGGGTCACCTCCCTCCTTGGCTTTTGCCAGTTCAACAGGCTCCCATCCTTGGGTCCCTGACCCAGCCAGAGAGGTGCTAAGTCTGCTCTGGGCCCCTGCTGCACCTGGCAGGTGGGCTTGCTGATCTGGCCACACCCCCAAAGGCCCTGAAGTCCAGACGTGGGGCCAGCCCTTGACCTCCATGAACGAAGCTGCTGCTTCCTGGAGCCCCTGCTGCTTCCGGACTCTTCTAAGCAAGGCTCCCTCCCAGGCTCCAGCTGCCAAGGGAATCGGGCTGTCTTTCCCATGAGGTTGCCTGGTCCTTGGGTCTCCAAATCCAACCTTTTAGAGGTCTGGAACCTTTCCAGGGACGTGGGAACACTTTCCCAGCAGCACCCTGGGGTCAGACCAGAGCTGGGGCACGTCTAGAACACAGCCCCCAGGGGGGCCTTTTGTCCCTTACCCCAAATGCTGTCTGCCTTCCCAGGCGAGCAGGCCTTCCAGGCCTTCCGCTGTGCTGGGCTCCCGCCCCCTCCCTGAACTGAGTGGCCATGGTTTGCAGCTCTCCCCCGACACCCCACGGACAGGGCGCTGGAGCACAAGGGAAGCGCCTAGTTTGACGTGGCAGGGCTCTGGGGGGCAGGGGGCGGGAGGGGGTGCCGGTAAGAGGGCCAGGAAATGGAGCATTAAAAGCCCAGAGGGCAAATGCCAAAAACCCACACCCTCCATGATGAGAAGCTGGCACAGTGAGGCCCATTAGAAAAAATCCGTTCCATGCAAACTGGCACTGCCTCGGAGCTACAAAGGATCCACTCCCCCGAATCACCCACGGGGGCTTTGTTTGGGGGGGGGGGCCAGGGAATTCTCAGGGGGCCGCCGAGGGGCAGTTTGCCAGAGACGGGGGGGCCAGTCCAGAAAGCTGGACACACTTGCTGAGCCCCCCCACCGCCCACCCTAGCTGGCCCCCAGAGGCCCCACCTGCTCTCTGGCCAGTGTCCCTCGGTCCCCCACCCCCGGGCCCTGGGGCAGAGTGCGCAGCTGCCTCGTGTCTCCATGTTCCGTTTGGTTTTTTAACTTGAGTGCTTTTGGGTATAGTTATAAACGAGCCTCCGTCCTACCTGTGCCTGGGGTTGGGGAAAGAAAGATAAAAAGAAAACTCCTGAGATTTTTGAGTGTTGTTGGTTGTTGTTTTCTCCATTCAGTTTCTTTCTTTTTATAACTTGGATTATGAAACTAAACTTTAACCCGAAATTAACCCTGCCTCTCTCCCCACCCCACCCCATTCTCCTTGACTTCATGGCAAGTTTAAAGGGCAGCATGGGGTTCTTTGTGAGTCTGAGAGCGGTCTCCCACGGTCTCTGTCCCCTTCGGCCACCCCACCCTCTCCCTGCCCCCCTCCGCCCCCCCCCCAGAGCCAGGTGGAGACTCCCACCCTCTCCCTCTAACTCCTAACCCCCAAGGTCATTTCCAGCCACACATTTTTTTTTCAGGATCAGTGGTGTTTTATTTGTAGCCATTTCCATCGGGAGCGAAGTCTCCCCCAGCCCATTCTAGGCCAGCCATGCTCATCGCTGCACTGTTAGTGAACTGTATTCAGGAGTGTGCTCCCAGACCACCTGCCCGCACCAGCCCGGGTTAGTGCAGGGGATGAATCCTCAGCTCCGAGGTGCCCGCCCCACCGGGTACAGGCCTGGCCAGGAAGCTACAGGGCAACCCCACAGTGCTGCCTGGGGGTCCCGGGCTTGGGGTGTGCCCCAGGGCGATGACTAGACTGTGCCCACCACAGTCAGAGCACCGCCTGGGCTGGAAGACACCTGCCTGCGTGTAGACAGGGTACCCCAGCCCCCCAGCCCCACCTTTGGACCTGGAGCAGGGTTAGAAGGTTGGGGAAGGAAGTTCTCTGCGTTTCTTTCTTTTAATGCATTTTGCCCAGTGGGGGGACTGCCACCTCCCTCCCTCTAGAAAATGATCTGGACTCCGAGCCTGGCGGGATGGCCACTTACTTACCTGTGAGGGGCCCCTCGGTGGCAGAACCTCTCTGCTGTGAATGGAGACTCACTGGGGAATGTGCACCAGTCTAGGCCACAGGGGGCTGGCTGGGGGCTGATGGCCCAGTTCCACCCTTACCAGCGCCTGCAACCCTGCCCCACCGTCCCCGCTCCTCCCCAGGGGATGAGGCTGCTCCTTCAGCCTCCTGAGCAAGCAGCCTTGACTGCTGGAGGGCGTCACGGACTCACCTGCACTCCCTTACGGGATTCGCACGGTTCAGGGAGTCTGGAGTACCTCCCTTGGGCTTGGTACCGTGCTGAACCTGGCAGGGGACTCCAAACACTGGGGAACGTGGCCTCAGCTTCCCAGGGGCTCTCAGGCTTGGTTTAGGGATTAGGCATCCTATGGAAGGCCCTCTTTTTATCTTTCATTTTTGTCTAGCTCCACCCTTTTGGGGTTTTTTTCCCCCTTCCATTATGACTTACTGGGGGAGCTTCCTGAGGTGAGAAGCGCTTGCAGAGGGCCGTGGGGTGGGAAGCAGCTTCGTTTTTGCTCAGGGTGGCAACTTGGATCTGTCGGGGCTCTGGTGTCAGGGTAGGAGGTCAGGGTGGGGGGAGCTTGAGCTCTGCGCCTACCTCAGCCAGCTCCTGGGCCAGCCTGCCCACCTTTTCTTAACTCCCCCAGGACCTGAGGTGAGCAGGGCTCAGGTGACCCCACCAGGGGAGGTCCCTGCCGACTCCTAGATAACTTCACTATCAGTGGTTCACTTTTCTTTTACCTTCACCCGGTAGTTCGAAATGTCATCTTTTCTTGTGCTCAGTCGAGAGTTTGTTTGTTTATTTTGATCGTATTCATTCAGTTCCAGCGGCCCCATCATGTCCCACCCAAACCTAAATCCAGTTTGGCAAACGATTCCCACGACAGGTGAGGGAAGTGGTTCGGATTTGCAGGGCATTTTATTTCGGGGTGACAACATGGGTGGGTCCGTGTATGAGTCTTAGACCTTCTGAGCCCCCTGGCACCACCCCATCCCGCCCCCGCCCCAGCCCATCTCCGGCCCAGCCAGGACCCCTTACTGTACTTTACACTTGCCAGTTTTATTCCGATCTAGTAACGGGAGCTCCCGATGGTGGTGGTGAGTGTGAGCAGTCATGTTTCTGTTGTCTTTTCTCTTGCTTGGTTGGGGCTGCGGTGAGAGAGTGTCTCTGAGGCATACTTTCCCGCCTCTCTTACACTAGGATCTGCACACCTCCTCTCAAACACTCTTCTGAGCACGCTCAGCGGGAAGGTTTGTCCACACCTATTAATCCTCTCTCAGTGTCCAGCTTCCTGTTAGTACCAGCTGGTTTGCATGTTTTTGCTTGTTCAGATGAAACAGTTCCAGAAACAAACTCATATCCAACTCTCGAGAAATGTCTTTTTTTGTACACTTTCGTTTTCGATTTTTTTTATTAGTTACAACTCCAAAACACCTGTTGTCCAGTAAAACATTTCACACCTCCCCTGCCTGTTCTTAGATTGTATGTATCTGTGGGACTGAACTAAATGCATGCACTGTAGTAGATGTACTGGTAGCCGTAGCTGTAGTTGTAGAACATGCATTGTTGAGTTGATATTACAGGGTCTCTGACGGCTCAGCACAGCACAGCCGTCTGAAGGATAGCGCGGGGGCCAGGAAGAGGAGGGCTCCATCTTTTCAACGTTGCCAAGGGGCTTGGATCCATGTTCCACCATCAGCCACCACCACCTCCTCTCACACTCCCCACTCCCCCGGTGCAGAACTGGGCCACCCCCTCAGCTCTAGCCTTCTCAACCGCGATCTCTGTCGGTAGCATCCAGCTAGAGTGAAAGAGAATGGAACCAGGATCAGAAGGAGTCTTAAAGTTCTTCCTTGTTCTTATCTTCCTCATACTGTTCTTGACCAGAGCAGATCTCTTCTTATTTCTTATGGCATATCTGCAAGACTCCTCCAAGCCCCTCTACCCCTGGAGTCCTTTGGCAGCTCACCTCCGGCCCTCCAGGGATACAAGTCCACGTGGCAGCCCTGTCTGTGTGGTCTGCTTGGGGTGGAGGGAAGTGAGACATGGCAGAGAATGGATGAGATCTTGAGATGTTACGATCAGCCGTCTGCCGACAGGAGATGCACTTGGTCCCAGTGAACGTTGGCGTTCGTTCTTAGGGTTGGCGAAGGGGAAGTAGGGTGAGAGTGCCGGCGTTCCTGGCCTGGAGATGACTCACACAGCTCCATGGGGAGCTGGGCTTGGAACATCCAAAGAGGAGGCCACTCCCCAGTTTTCCTCCAGCTCCCCAGGAAGGCTTCCTAGCAGGGGAGAGGAGCAGTCCTGCAGCCTATGCTCTCGGCTCAGGAACATGGGCGGTCAGTCGCCTTTGGACACACCATTCTCCCTGCATTTGTGGTGGCAAGCCACAAGGGAGTGCCAGAGATCTCTCAGAGCTTTTGGAGATGACCCTAATCTTTACAAGGTGATGTTAAGTGAGGCAACACCTGCCTCTTGGAACCTGCTCTTTAAGTCAGGGTGGTTGGTGGCTCTGCCCGTGCTGCAGGAGGACATGGTGGGGTCTGAACCTGCAGGGTGCAAGTTACATATTATGGGGCACAGAAGCCCAGGAAACTATCACAGAGCCCAGAAAGTCCCCAAAAGGATGTGTAGTGATGGAGTGAAATGGTAGCTCCGTGGAGGGACGCTATGGTACTGTGGAAGTTGGTGGCAGAGTCAGGATGGACAAGGATCAAATGTGAGCTAGGCTATGCTGCCACCAAGCAGAATGAGGGCACTGAGGCCCAGGAAGAGAAATCAGGGAGGAGCCATCCTTCTGGCTTGGCCTCAGTGGATGTGGGGCTGGGGCTGGGGAGTGGGCAGAGGGAAATGGCTGGAATTGTCAGGCTCCAACCCGAGGCTTGACGTAAGAGAAGAGGTTAGGGGGAGAAGACAGAGAGAGTGGAAAGTCCCCTCCCAATGGCCGGAATCCTAGGTTGGCTCTGCTAGGAAAAAGGCTTTGCTGCCCTGTGCCTGCAAATCCTGAGAGCTCCAGTTCCAGTAGGTAAAATGAGCAAAAGTGAAATGCAAGCCAGGGGATAGAATAAATAGTTTAACTCAGCCAGAGAAGAAAATGCCTCGGGGAGGAGACTAGATCTCAAGAAGACGACTCACCCATCCCAGCCTCCCTTCAAGACGTTTCCTGGGTCCCCAGGGCGAGCCTTCGCCTTCGCTGTGTTCAAGGCTGAGGGCGTGAGGGACAGCGTCCCACATACACTCTTCCAGTCCTGGGGGGATCCTGGAGCTATTTGAGTTGTTGCAGCTTAAGCGTTAAGATTCTCAGATACTGCTTTCAACAAGCATTTAGTGAGGGTTTGCTTCGTGCCAGGCACCAAGGAATATAAAGGCAGATAACACTTCTTGCCTTCGGTGGTCTGAGAATCTAGTTTTGTCCCCTGAAAGTTCCTATTTCCCTAGATGCATTGTTTCTGGCCTGAAAATGACCATTGTCAGCTTCATTTAAAAAAAAAAAAAAAACAGATCAATATGTGCCTTCATTTCTGAAGGTGGCTTTCCTTCAGCAATATCTGATGGGGGGACTCAGCCCAGCCATCTCTGCTTTCCCACCCAGCCCCCTTGTGCTAGCAACAAGTATCCTCTGGGGGCTGTGACCCCAAGATGGCCCATCTGTAGGTAGCACCATGAGGACACCCTCATGCTAAGACAGAGCCGCATCTATGGTATCTGTGGCCCAGAGGGCCACAGAGGGAGAGCAAATCTGTGACCCGCTAGGACCAGCTGCTGCAAACAGCCAGACTTACCCAAAGGATCCTATGTGAACACACATCTCTCAGTCCACTGCCTTGTTTTCTGGAGATGGACACCTTGTTTCCCAGTTTGTCATTAAAATGTTCATTTCTGGGAGAGCCAGGACTTTCTCAATAAAGAGTCCAGCATTACGTCTCAGTAACCCCAGTGAATTTATAATAATGCTCAGAGCTGCCTGCTGCTGGCCTCGGCTGCATTCATGTTCCAAGGGCTTTCAGACCTGCCCTGTTGAGGATAAAATATATCAGCTCTAATCAATAATTTTTTAATAGAAATACTGTGCACTTGATAAATCAACTCTACTGCAATTAGTGACTAGCCTTGAAGCCAAGACCTAAGTATAAGTTAATCCTAAAGTGAATGGAGTAAGGGAATGTTAATAGTCTTTTAAATCAGTGGAATTATTTTCAGTGGGTGACACATCCCTGCCTGCCCCCTGAGCTGGTTGGCCCTCACTCTTGCGCTAGCTCAGGAGCCCAGGCCCAGCTGTCTAGAGGAGGGGTGGCCCCGTAAAGGCAAGTAGAACACAACAGAGGGGCCGTGGGCTGGGTCAGGGCACCGCAGGCTCCAGGAAGCCCCTAAAGCTGGTCATCCCGTGCATTGGTGAGAACCATCAAAGGAGCACGTGCCTGGGTGTATCATGGTTCCTTAAAATTTCTGCAGAGCTTTGACTTTCAGATATACATTGTCTTGTATATTACTACAGCCACCCCATGAGACAGGCAGGAAGGCAGAAGTTTTTGGCCTAGTTTTACATGCATGTTTGTTTGTTTTTATGAGAAAGCAGGGCTGCAGAATGGTTACGTGACTTATCCAAAGTCACACACCTTGATACCTGGGAAGCAAGGCTTTGTTTAGTCAAGGTCAGTTGCCCTTGGACACACCATCCTCCCTACGTTTGGGTGAAGAACCGTGAACTTGAACCCAGGTCTTTGGCTTCCTTAAAGTAGTCCTGTGGAGAAGCCATATTTGTTTATGAAGGTCCTACCTGCCCCCCTGATGCCCGGCAGAAGCAGGAATGAAGGATGTGTGGGGAGAACCCTGAGCAGGCTCGGCTTCTAGCTCTGTGCAGGCTGAGAACTCGGGCTCTGGCCTGAGACCCCACAATCTGATCTTTCAGATGTGGATTTCGTAACTGGGTCCGGGGCACATCTGCCCTGGAGTTTAATTCAGCAGGTTTTTATTAAGTATATAATGATAGTAATTATTATTATACGTAGCAAGTACATGGGTGTACTAGGCCTAATTCAAGGGTGTTTTTGCCTCTATCAGAAAACCCTACTCATCATGGTTAAATTTTATAGGGGTTTTATTGGCTGACATCCTGGAAGCTCCATAGAAGAGTGGGCTTGATGTGTGGATTGTTTAAGGCTCTTTTTCTATAGTTCTCTTAGCTTTGCTTTTCTCATTTCAATAGGCTTTATGTTGGTTTTCCTCATGGTGGCAAAGTGGCTGCAACAGTTTCTGACATCACACCATCTTGTCTAGAAGAAGAGAGAGATTAGATGGTCCAGAATTCTAGCAAAAGTCCTGAGCTTTTTATTGCTTGGCTAAGGCCTGAGTTATAAGAACTAATCACTGAGGGTAGGATCCATCCTTCTCGAAATTAAATGGCTCTAACGCAGTGGGGGAAGGATGGATTCCCAAAGGAAAACCCGGGTGCCAGTAAGAGGGGGAAAGATGCAGCAGAGACACCAATGGACGCCCATCCATGAAAGTTCACGGATGAATACTGAGCAGTCTCCATGCCCTTGAGGACCTCCCAGGCTAGCGTGGAGACTAGCAGGTAATTACAGTAGGATGCCATAAACCCAGCAACAGAAGCCTATTTGACGTACAGAAGGAGCACAGAGGAGGAAGTGATTAGCTTTGTCTGGGAAGTCAGAGAAGCTTTCACAGGGAAGTGAAAGTTTCTACTTTTAAAAGACAAATAAGAGCTCCCCGGACAGACAAAGGGAACAGCATGTATAAAGCCCAGTAAACGGTTCATTCTGGCTGGAGAATAAAGTGCAACAGGTGAACAACTGTAGATAAAGCCTCATAGCTGGGCACAGCCAGAGCAGGGGGCCCCTGGTACTATGCTAAGGAGCCTGGATTCACATAGGCAACTAGGAGACTTGACCCCAGGAACTGACATCAGATTTCTATGTTAGACAAGCCTTAACCACATCGTCCAGGATGGATTCGAGAAGCAGGACTGGAGGCAGGAGGATAAGTTACAAATAATTCGTGTACATTGTAAACACTCAATAAATGTTAACATACAGCTGCCCAGTAAGCAGTAGGCCTTTCGCTCTGACGGTAAGATGATTAACTCTGGGCTCAACATTGTGCCGGGGGCTGGGCTGGGATGCAGAATAACTCCACGGCATGGTCCTTGCCTTCCAGTCTTCTAGGGAGGACAAAGTGCACAGTCGATGTAAGAGCTTGCCTTTAATAAGAATAGATTCTTGAGTGGTTGGAGAGCACTCAGCCGGCAGGGGAGCTTGGCAGAAGAGGCAAGACAGGACATCGGCCTTGAAGGACTTGGAGTGGGAAGCTGTCTGCCAGGCAGTGGGGGCACGGGCTTGAAGAGTCAGAGACAGGCAAGGTTCAGGGAGACCTTGAAAGCCAGGTCAATATACTCATATTGGTGGGAGAGGGAGGTTCATATTCTTTTTTTTTTTTTTTTTTGAGACAGAGTGTCGCTTTGTTGCCCTGGCTAGAGTGAGTGCCGTGGCGTCAGCGTAGCTCACAGCAACCTCAAACTCCTGGGCTTAAGCGATCCTACTGCCTCAGCCTCCCGAGTAGCTGGGACCACAGGCATGCGCCACCATGCCCGGCTAATTTTTTCTATATATATTTTAGTTGGCCAGATAATTTCTTTCTATTTTTTTAGTAGAGACGGGGGGTGGGGGGGTCTCGCTCTTGCTCAGGCTGGTCTCGAACTCCTGACCTCGAGCGATCCACCCGCCTCGGCCTCCCAGAGTGCTAGGATTACAGGCGTGAGCCACCGCGCCCGGCCGGTTCATATTCTTTATGGGAGTGGAGCTTGGTAAGGACAGAACTATCTAAGGAAGATACACCTGGAAGCAGCCCCACAGAGCACAGCCTGACCCCCAACCTTAGAGTGTGGCGCTGGGTTTGGAACCTGGAGCAAGGGGTGAGGAGTGAGGGATTGAGGCAGGAGGGCATTCCATGACAGGACTCCACCTTAGTTTCCTGTAACGCTTCTTCACTTCGGCCAACAGGTTTTTATTCATTTCCTGCGTGGGGCTATTAGTTCCCATTCCTTTGCCTTCAAGGTAGCCACTGCCCTGCCCCCTGTCCTTTTGGCCATTCCATTTCTTTCTGTCCTTGTCTTTGCTCCCTTTGTTAAAATCTGGCTCAAACTGCCAGGAAGCCATACCTGATTACCCTACCTGGGGCTCCGCCTCCTTTGCTCCGTGTCCTCAGTCCTCTTCCTGATTGGTGAGTTCTCTTGAACGAAAGAGTTCAAGGGGTTATGAGTCCTTGGAACATATTTTGCATGTATCTCAGGGTGACACCTGCCTTCCCCAACAATACAAACCATCAGTCCTCCAGGAAGCAAAGTCTGCCTCGTCCTCATTCTTTGCATGGATAAGTAATTACTATGCAATTAGAAAACACAGAAAATAAAGGGACCCTTTGTTCCTGGCTACTTATTAATATGAATAAAAAGATTTCCCTTTCCAGCTTGGAATCCTACAGAACACGAAGCAGGTAAATAGTGCTTTTGAACAGCTGTGATTGGTTGTTGGAATTAGATGTGTCAGAGGATGAGAGTACCATGATAAAATCTGCTCCATAGCATGGGATAAGAAGGTTCCAGGGAAGGATATCTTGCAAGTGGTCAATAGAATGCTAGATATGATTGGGGCCTTGAAGCCAATTTTATTTTATTTTTATTTTAGACAAGGTCTCACTCTGTTGCTCAGGTTAGACTGTGATCATAGCTCACTGCAGCCTCAAACTCCTGGGCTCAAGTGATCCTCCAGTCTCAGCCTCCCAGGTAGCTAGGACTACAGGCCCATGCCACTGTGCTCTGCCAATTTTTTAAATGTTTATTTTTGTGTAGAGACAGGGGTCTCAATACATTGCCCATGCTGATCTCGAACTCCTGGCCTCAAGCAATCCTCCCACCTCAGCCTCCCAAAGTGCTGGGATTACAGGTGTGTGCCACCACACCTGGCCTCCCAGCCAATTTTAATAAAGCAATGATAATAGTAAGATGTTAATAATAATAGCTCACATGTATCATGAGTGAGCCAAGTACTGTGCCAAACCCACCTGCCTTATCCCATTTAATTCTCATAATGCTATGAAGTGGGCACTATCACTCCCCATTCTCATTTTAAAGATTTAAAAAACTGTGGCTTGGAGAGGGCAGTAGTTTATCTGAGGTGGCAGAGACAGGATGTGAGCCTAGGTCTGTCTCATCATTCTGTGCCCTCAACCACTGTCAGCATATGCTCCATGGTACCAGCCCCACGACAGCCGAGCAAGGCTCTGCAACTTTAAAACACACAGGCAACAAAAAACCCACAGCTGCTCTCAACTCAATTCTCCGTATCCCTGGGAGAGGAAATAACCCCAAATCATTTGCAAGTGGCCTCAGGAGGCACTATATGTATTTTTTGCACCTGCTTCTGCTGTTGCAGACTTATCCTCATGGTACTGCCTGGCTTTGGCTGACATTTCTAATCTGGCTTCTGGTCCCTGAATCCATTCGGACCGATGTCAGACAAAGGAGGCCCAGAGGAGGCGTGGTCGGATAAGAGGGAGCCGGCCTGAAGGGAATTATTGGAAGGGAAACTTTAGCCAATACAAGGCTGAAGGAAGTGGGCCGCTGCGCAAAGAAACTAGGCGATGGAGCAAGGGGAGGGCTTCCCTGGAAAGACAGACGTCCTCTGTAGAGATGAGTCAACATTCTTTCCCGTGGGCTGTGAGGACTGCATCTGGAAGGTCGCTGGGGAAGCCCCGCCCAGCCCTAGGGCTAGGAAGGGATTGGCTGCTCAGTTGCTGGGGCTTTGCTTTGGACCAATGGCGGAAGGAGGGGCGGGGCCGCAGGCGGGAGCATTGGGCCCCTCGGCCAATCATCCTGCAGGGAGGCTGGGCTCCCGGTACCATGGCAACCTCGAGCCGGGCCTCATTTGTTTTGTAGATGAGTAATTACTACACAATTAGGGAAAGCTAAAAATAAAGGGGCCCTTTGTTCCTGGTTACTTATTAATATTAACAAAATGGTCTATCCAGGTCTGTGGTAAACAATTAATGCAAACCTGGGTGCCTCTGGTGGAGTCCTGTGTGTTGGGGAAGGCAGCCCAGCCCAGTTTCCCCTCGTTACTTCTGTGACCTGAAGAGGGTGGGCTTTCCTGGCCTTGGGGAGAAGACAAGAGGCTCAGCATCACAGACACTTGTGGGAGCCAGGATGATGTCGCGGGGTCAGGAGATCAGCAGCGGCAATGTCAACCCGACCTCCGGGGAAAAGACCAGACAAGCACAGCAGCAAAACCAGGGAACACCGACCAGCGTGGAGGAAACAAACCCCTAGTCCTGTTTTGCCGTGTATGCTTGGCCGCTGTTTTCTGGCGGTTGATTGAGCAGCTCCAGGTGCTTAAAAGTCTTTAAACCTTCAAAGGAGGTAGCCCCCAAGATTCCCATGTCTCCCCTCTTGGCTTGAAGAGCACATTCGGCTTGGTAATGACCTGCCGGGAGTTACTCTGTGTTCAGGAATCACATCCTCCCCATGCCTGGCCTTTGAGATTAAAACAGCTGAGAGGTTCCCTTCCGTCCCTCCCTCCTCCTAGGGGGAGAGTTTGCCTTGTTGACTGATCCAATAAGGATGATTAACAGCTTAAAAAAAAATAGAGGCAGCATAAGAATATAGAAGGAAGAGTAGAGAATCAGAAGGCTTGGTCCCAGGCTTGCTTCCACCCCTACTAAATGGGGATTTCTGTCCAGAGGGTCTCTGGGGGCCATTTCAGCCCTTCGGCTCTGTTTTGCTGCTATTTCTAAAGCTCTCGATCCCTTGTCCTTGGAGGTAGAAGTGGTGACAATGACAATGCCTTAAGATCTGAGAGGAGCAAGTGGGGAGAAAGCCAGGAGGAGCTCCCAAGTGATAGGAAACTTGGTGGGGATGCATTTGAAAACAGTCAGCCATGCGTTGTTTAATGCATGAAGGCTATGGGAGGGAAATGTTTCCAGAATTATGTATCATTTTACACGTCTGTGGTCAGATTTCCATCCTTGGGCGTGGTTCATTAAACCTGTTAGGGTTTTGCTCTCTGTGTGGATGATATTCATTAATAACTGTGGACCTGTTAATAGCCGCTGTCCATGAGCAAATCAGCCCTGAGATTGGGGCCAACACAGCAGCTCTTGAACTTTGCTGCCTGTTAGGATCACCTGGGGAGTTTTTAAACTGTCCAGTGGCCACACCTCACCGCAGACCCATCAAAGCAGAATCTAGCATGGGGGCCCCAGACAAGTCCAGTGTGTAACCGTGGCTCACGTACTACCAGGTTGTTGCTGGATGTAGAGGGTCACATCATCTCTGTGGCTGTTCCTGCACCCCAGCTGCTCTAACAAGGAGGCAGGAGGGCTGGGGCTGGATCTCTAGCCTGCAGCCTTGGAGCCCAGGGCTCTCCTGCCTCCATTGGTCATCCCAGCAGGGTCAAGAAGGCCACTCTCCAGGTGGGCCTAGGGGTCTTTATCCTCACAGAGGGACTCTCCTGCCTCCGTCGAGGACAGTCCTGTCCTGGCTGAGATTAAAAGCATGTACACATAGAATGAGCAGCCCAGAGCAACTGTAAACAGGAGCCCTCCTTGACCGTCTGAGGAATGGGGGACTTTTGGTAAGGCCAGAGTTTGTTTGTTATTAAAGACCTAATTAGAAACATGAGAGTGAGCTGAATGGCTCCATGCTTGGCTAATTAGTGACATGTATGCGCCTGCTTTGAACTTCAAGGACACACAACTATTAGCGCTTACATCAAAAATGGATTAAACTCCTGCGCCTTTATAATCATTTCAGAGGGGCTGCTTAAGTGGAAAGTCTTTTGTGCAGGCCCTCAAGGGGCTGCCCCTCGGGCACTCTCCCCACCCCACCCCCTGGCTGCTGGAGCCCCGGGCAGTGAGTTTCTATTAGATATGATTGGGCAGTAAATACTCTTCAGTCCTAGGGCATGCCAGCTACCCTCAGGACTTGCCCTCGGCAGAATGGAGTGGTCTTTTGGGACTGAGATCAGCCTTCTGGGTGCCCTGCTGGGTCCAGGCACTTCTTGGGGGGTGGGTTGGGGGAGGGGGAGTCCCAGTGAGGGCCCAGGCTTGGCCAGGGCTCACTTTCTCTAGCAGTGCCCTCTCCACTTCCACCCTGACCCCACCATACTGCATGCCTGCTTTGTGCTATTTGTCTTTTGGGATGTGGCACAGTGGAGGGTGGCCTAGTCCTCAGGAGAGAGGCAGTCCCCTATCTCATGTGGCATTCAGGGCCCGACCTCAGGGAACCCCCAAGCCTGATGGGGGAGACGTCTCCACTGCCAGGGAGCTTCCAATTTAGAAACGGCAACAGGGTCTAAGCCCTCAGAAGCTTGTCCTCCACGGTTGGAGAATCTGTTCCTTATCTTTGAATTTGCAATTTTTCTGGAGCAAGAAAGATCCAAATAAACAGAAGAAACCTTGTCAAACTATGATTCGGGGCAGGACAGCTGAGCAGCGTAATTTTAAAAGCGTAAACTTTCAAGTTCAAGCCAGATTCGGTCCTGTCTGAGACGCTGTGTGACGTTAGGCACATTCCCTAGCTGCTCGAACCCTCGGTTTCCTCAACTGTAGCACAGGGTGATAAAACTAGTTTTACAACTTGTTAGGCACATGAAGAAAGATGGTGTTAAACACCTACCAGCGCACCTGGTGACACTGTAGATGCTCCTGAGAATGAGTTCTGTTTCCAGCCTGGCACCTGCAGAATATACAGCTTCTAGAACTCCGTGCTTCTTGCCTTGTTGGATCTCACCTCTAGACCCTGTTTTGTCCCCACTAATATGAGGCCTCCCCCTGCTGTCCCTGCCTTCAGGGACAGGGTGATACCTACTTCTTACGTAGCTATTCATCATGACTGAGGATACCACGCACAGTCTCTAGTCCTGGCCCTGGGTGTTGTAGTACACTGATCTACAGTGAGTGGAATCACAAGATACAAGCAAGGCTCTGACCCCCGGCCGGGGGCAGGCAAGGATATGGCTTTTGGGGGTGGGACTTAGTGAGTGAGCACATAGCAGCACATCAGCACAAGAGGGTGGCTGGGGATACGTGGGGGAAAGCCAGGCTGGTTTCTTTTTTGAAAAAATAGAGAGATGGATGTGTCTCCAGAACAAAGGCAGTCACTGGATCCAAGCAAAGCAAGGGACATTCTTGGGATAAAACTAAGAGAAACTTGGAGCCACCAAACTGCTCAAGAGAGAGGAGGGAGTCGTTTCCGGGCAACAGCAACTCGCTCCCGGTGTATTTCCCTCTGATTCTCAGGCCTGGGAGGGCTGGATGAGGAAGCAGAGGCTCTGCTGTCGCCCCCCACACACGGCCTTTCCACAGCTGAGGGGCGATGGAGGCAGCTGGCCTCCCCGGGGCCGCGAGCACAGCAGCCGGTGGCTTGGTGCAGCGTTTCCCGAGCGCTGTGGTTTGTGGTGGGCCTCCCTGCCCGCTGCTCCTTGCAGGTTCTAACCTGTGCGGGCCTGGAGTCTGCAGCCAATTAATTTAAGGAAGACGCAGCAGGATGTTAGTGTTGAAACAACGCCTGCTTCCGCCAAACTGTAAACATTTGTCTCCTGGGTTGGTTTTCCCCTCATCCTCTTTGGAGCGCTCTAGCAGCTCAGGGTGAAGGCGCTGTTGAAACGTCCGTGCACGTTGGAGAGGGACCGGGAACATCATCTTGCATTGGAGGCTTGAAGTCTGGCCTGGGGCAGCCGGCAGAGGGGTCACACAGATAGGGTAAGCCCCTGTGCCAGCCCGGAGTTCCATGATGCTCTGGAGTCGTGGCCTTTCCCTTCCCAGGGCCTCTCTCCCTCTCGTCTGGTAGACAAGCTCCATCCCTCAGAGCCCATGGGAGAAACAGGAACCTGACCTCGACTCCAGAAAGTTCCGTCTTTAGTCTCATGATAAAATCCTGGTTTCTCTGGCCACCAGGTCAAGGCTACTCAGGGCTGCTCCATCCCAGAATTTACCCCATGAGCAGATGGTGGTCATATCCTAATCCTCATCCTCCCCTCACCCACCTTCCCAACCTGCCAACCCAGAGCCCACCTGGCCTGGTCCTCTGTGAGCTTGGGACACATTCACAGGCCCACGTCAGGGGTCTGACAAGAATAGAGCATCAGGATAGAAAGAGAAGAGCTGTTTTCTGTATCTCAACAGAAAATACGTAGCTCTGGCCAGGAAGCCCTCCTCAGGTGGGCCTGTGCTGGGGGTCTGGGACTTTCTCCTTCCACTGATCTAAGCAGTGGTGTGAGCCCCCCGCTGTGCCACTGGCACCCTATGTGAGGGTGTTAGAACCAGCTAATAATGATGTTACCGCTCGGAAGTTTGGGGGAGGGTGACTTGACAGGAAACCAAGATCTTTCTAGGAAATGCTAGTCACAGTGTTAGGTTCTAATGACCATCAGTCCCCTGCTTGAGATAGGCCAGCGTCAACCAGCAGCCCTCGTCGACACCAACCTCAGAGATCTGGATCAGGTTGAATTTTGAGAGAATAAGCAGAAACTACAATCTTATCACGAGGCTGGCACCACTGTCACTGACATTTGGACTGTCTGTGTGATTCGGACTGCCCCGTCAGCCCAGCGAGCGGGCAGGTGCCCACCGTGTGTCCTGGGCAGTGTTCAAGATGAGCCAGGCGCCTCTGGACACATCAAGAGTGGCATGTTGAACTGGGCACCCTGGTGCACACGCCAGGCCGGTAGTCCCGGTTGCTTGGGAGGCTTGAGGTAGGAGGATCACTTAAGCCCAGGAGTTCAAGCAAGACTCCATGTCTCGACAAAAAGAAGAAGAAGAAACCCCAAGACTGGCATGATGTTGTCATCTGGCTGAGTTTGTACCTCTCACAGTGCATCTGTTTGTACATGGAGACCGTGAGAAAGAAATACCGTCACCAGCAAGTTGCTCTTAATCCTCCCCTAGTTTTGAAAGTGTTTTCCCCCTTCTCTTCTGAAATAGCCTAAATTTCAGCAGAGCTTTAAAAATTATATGGTAGATAAAGTTGATTGTCTCTGCATCTGGGTCCCTGAACCGATTTGGTTTTCATTTAGTGTGTCAGACACTTTTCCCATGCTGAACGTCACTGTTGGCTTTCTCTACCAGTCTCTCCTAGCTAGAAGCTCTAGAAGGAAAGCTTGAGCCGAGGATCCCTGGGACATGGTTGGCCGGGCAGACTTTGGAGTGTAAAGCCACTCTTCTCTGCTTGAGACATGCCAATTCATGACCGAGTGTTCTCCTTCCATGATCGGGAATAGGTTTTGTCTTTTCATGCTTTTCTCTGTAGACCAACTGTGTTAATTTACAGTGGGCACTACTTTCAGAGGACACATTAAGGAAACTGCAGAGTGGGGTCCCCAACTCTGTTCCCCAGGAAGGCCCTTGGCTGCCCAGCTGCCGAGCTTCAGAGCCCTCGAGCGAGGAGTGGCTGGCTGTTCGAGGGACTCGTCAGGTCTCCACTGTTGACAGGAAGCTGGCATTGCGGACCCAGCCTCCACTGAGCGCCCAGCACTGCAGAGAAACAGAGGAAGGTCCCTCTTGCTCTGGAGAACATGCCAATCTGACTGGGAGCACAGGGTCCGTGAGAACCCTGAGAGCTCCCTGCGTCCACACAGCCCACCTTGAACTCCTTGCTAGCAGGGAGCAGCGTCCTGCCACGGTGGAGTTTTTAATTGAGGCAGGTACCAGCATGATACGGACAAGAGGAAGGCAGAGGTAGTGTTGGAGGAGTGATGACTTTATATAGTTTCTTTAATTTCTCTGAAACAACCAAAAACTCCTCAAATCCAGTGTGATGGATTAGCACGGTCCCTGCCCTCAAAGACTATCACACAGGCTTAAGATCTCGCCTGCCCACAGCCCTCCATTCTGTCAGGGGCTGGGGTCAGGAATGAGGCTGTGACACCATTCAGCCCAAATCCCTTCTGCACTGGACTTGGGGAGGGTGGTCTTGCGTGGTATTCGCCTCTCCCCGAGCAGCACACGCTAGCTGGGCAGGGACTTCCAGTCTCTCCCGGAAGTGTGCCGGGGGCTGCTGCAGTCTCCTGCCTGAAATGAAACCTGGCAGTGGCAGGTAATTCACAAAGCAGATGAATGACATCACTTGAGGGCTGGCCCTGCTCTCTGGGGAAATGTGGGACCCACCAAACCAGGAGCCGGGTCTAGGGCTGGAACTCAGCAGGTTCCTGGCTTGTCCCAGATCTGTGGGCTGAGCTCATCTGGAAAGGATTTTGTCAACAGTTCCTTTCTCTGGATCAGTAATAATCCAATTTTCAGGCCTAGAGCCAGAGGTGCCCTCCGAAGGGTCCCTCGGCCCCTGGGCTCTAGCTTTTTGCTCTGGGCCCAGTGGCATCACTTAGGGACAATATAGAAATATCTAGACTTCCACACCTTTCCTAGACCTACAGTGAGGCAGTTCTGACTCTCACCACTTCCCCACCCCCATGCAGCCCATCCCCTTCTGACCACAGTGGGGCAGGGCCACATGTAGAGGGTGTGCCCGCCAGACAGCAGGCGTCTCCCCTGCCTGGCTTTGGAGTCCTGAGGTGAAAGGTGCCCACGAGTTTTGGGTCCAGCCCCTGCAGGTGAAGGTCTAAGCCTGCAGCACTCATCTTTGTTAAAGTCTCCAGGGTGAGATTCGTGGGCCTTCCAAGGTCAGCCATCAAGGTGTTTTATTGATGGATAGGAAGTTCCTCCTTTTATCCAACGTAAAATGCCTCCAAGTTACATTCAAGTGCATTTCCTCTTGCCGTCCTCGCTGAGATTTAGTGCCCTTGCTTTCCTGCCCGCCATTCCCAGGAGTCCTTTCTTCAGGTCCAAGATGATTAAATGCACCACGTGGATACATTGGATCCCCTTGTAAATCACCTCCTGATTTGTATGGCGAATGAATTGCATTTTCCTATATCAGATTTTCCTAAATCTGCATATGCTACCTGCCTCGCTGAGCTCTGGATACACAGCTATTTCAGAAATAGGTGTATTTGTTACTAAACTTGACAAGTTACAGAGCACTTTCTCGTTTTCATTCTCTCAGCAGCCCAGTGAGTCAGACAGAACAAGGAAGGCGTCACTCGCATGTTGCAGATGAGGACTCGGGCTCGTGCGGGGCTTAGGCCAAGGCACACAGCTGTCAGGGCTGGGCTGGGGGTCACACTCAGGTCTTCTGACTCCAAGTCCAGTGCTCCTTTCTCTACACCATAGCTGCCTCTCTGAGGGTACCGCCTGGACTGGGAGAGCCCAGAGGATGCCAGGGGGTGGGGGTGGGGTGAGGGGTAACGAGAAACCTGCCCAGGATTAAACCTCTGCTGTGGACACACCCGTAGCTGCTGCTGAAGAGGTGAGCCTGCTCACACAGCAGGCCCCCAAACTGCCAGCCCGGAGCAGGGCTCGTCCCAAGCCACCGAACGCTCAGCTCCTGCTGCAGAAGCGCCAAGGTGGTTGCAAGATATTGTCCTCTTCTGGGACAGGAGTCATAATATCCAATTTATAAATCTCAGCTCTATTTATTTATTCGACAATATTTACTCCTTCCCGCCACACACCACCCCCCCCCCTTGCTGAGCAGCAGACAAGGTGCCCTTGCCTGTTAAGAGCAAAGTCCCGTCTCCTCTTCCTGAGCTGATCCTAGTTATGTGGGACCGTTTCTGGCCCCTCAAAATGAGTCCCAGTGCCTGGGGAAAGGCACCCTCCGTTTGAGACAGATAATCGAGAATCGGCTGGAGAGTGACTTCTACAGAAAGCACCCTCGGGTCAGGGCCTTGGCTGCACGCTCTCCCTGCAACAACCACCGCCACCCCACCTCTTCTCCCGTGGTCACAGCTCAGAGGGAGAGGGAGTTCTCAAATGACCGCCTTCCCTGCGTATGTGTAGCCAGCCAGCGTTCAGTATGTGGAGTTACGCTGACTTTGCAAAAGAAGAAAATTACTTTGTCCCTAATGCCTTCCCGCTGTCAGACAGCAGGAACAACTACTGACAAGTTTATGTCCCAAGTGGCAGTTCCTGTTCTTTCCTAAGCAGCCAGAGCATTGCTTTTTATGAGTGTCCCCACAGATGCATGGGTTTCCACATGGCTTGTTCGGGGACTTTAACGTGCTTTGTGGAGCCTGGGTCTTCTGCCATGGAGAGAGACAGGAGAAGTGTGCCCTGTGGAGCACAGAGGCACCTCTCTTCTCATGCCCCCAGCCCTGGAGGCTGCAGGTTCCACTGCCCAGAAGCCTAGCGAAAGGGGACCAGCCCAGACCTGGATGCCTATTGCCTGCCAGCTTCGCCCTCTAGTGGGGACCCAGCAGCCCGGTCTTTTGCCCCTGGCTGGGGGATATTTGCAAGGTGACTTTGAGCTGGGGCTCAGGCGTTGTGATGAGCAAGTGCATAATAAAATGGGACGTGGGGTTTTAAAGCTGCATTCTAATACAGTGTCTTCTCCACGGTGATTTTAGTGTCATTTGATGGAAGATGACTGAGCAGGGAGGGGTGATACAGGCCTCAGATGAGCTGCTTATTGTGAAATTCCCTTCGGGCCAACTCTTAAGCTACAGGCCTCCCTGCACCCAGGAGTGGGAGAGGTTGCCAGGGATGGGTGTAATGCCAACAGCCCTCTTGTCTTCTGAGCCTACGGAGGGGAGCATTTCTGGACAGCATCTTTCCACGGACGTGCTGCATCCTGCTTCTGCTGGCTAGATTAGCCTCTAGGTGGCTCTCCCCGCTGGAAGGAGCCAAGACCTACACCTGCCTTCTCCCCAGCCCCTAGACAGGGGCGCCTGCCCAACATCTTCCTGGGTCCACATCCAGCCAGACGAGAAAGCAGCCCAAAAATCTCTCTCTCCATCTTCCACTGGGCCTCCTCATCCCCACCCCACCCTATCACCCTAAAACAGAACCCGCTACTTAGTGCATTTGTATAGGGAGGGTGTCAGCTGCCTGGGAAAACCAGGAGTCCACTGTCTGAGCTCCTTCCATTTTCCTGAGCCCAGAAGAAAAAAGTGTGTTAGACCAAGATAATACCGCCTTTTGAATATCTCGGCTTGATATTTGCCTCCATGAGTGAGAGGGGCCAAATGTTATCGGCCAGTTTAATCTTCTATATTCAAAAACCCCCATCCCCTTTGTCTGCCGGAGCATTCCCAAATAAGCCATTCGCTTGCTCTAAACCTCTGTAATTTTTTTTCTTCTTCTCTTTAACCTGCTCTTTCCACCGGCCAGTTTATTCATTTCTCAGCTGCATCTCCAAAGGGGCTCACCTTCCAGCTTCCGGCCCCAAGGGCATCCAGAGGCAGCTGCGGTTCCCTTTTCTCTGCTGAGTCAGGCCTGGCTTGGTTTGGTCTCCTTTGCATCTTGGTGTCCCGTCTCAGTCTCCTGCCAGCCTGGCTTGAGTGCGTCGTCAATCTCTTCCCATCCCTGTGACAAGTGGGTGAAAATCCATCCACTTGTGGCTCTTCCAGCCCCACCAGTAGTGAGGGCCTCAAACCACAGGACCCCAGGCAAGGGCAAGGCCAAGGCCAAGAGTGACTCTCCTCTCTGCATGGACGTTCTTACCCTCTGCGGTTGAAGGCAGCTGGTCCCAGGGCAGACTGGGATGCCAGGGGGCGGGCAGGAGGGAGCAGTGATTGCTGTGAAGAGCAGCCCCTCGGAGCTGAAGATGTGGAAGTGTGTGGTGCTCAGCCTGTCTGTAGCCCCAAAGTGGCCGGCCCTAGACTCACCTTGATGTTTAAAACTCAATGAGAACTTACTCTTACAATTAAAAAAAAATTTTTTTTCCATTTTGGAAAAGAAACTACAGTTTAAGCTACTAAGGAGAAATAAAGGTGAGACAAAATTAACCCGGTTGACAGGCCATGGCCCTCATTAGGGTGGGAAGGTGGGATGTGAGGGAGGGAGGGAGACGGAGAGACCTGAGGCAGTGGCACCTTCGGCTGCCCCCAACCCCCATCTGCAGCCCCACCACTCTCTGGATTCCTGGGCGTGAGGTCACCTCTCTCTGTAGCACAGGTGCATTCGAGCTCTCTTCTCAGTCTGGAGTTGATACCTGCGGGTGACAACAGAAAGCAGGCATTTCGGTCAGATGTGATTTAGCTATAAATTGGTTCAGTCGGTATGCTCTGCATTCATACTTCTTTGTCTTTTTTTTTTTAAACAAAAGGAAAAAAAGTTTAAATCCCCCCTTTCCTTTTCCTGCAGGAGGTGAGTGTGTGGGTGTCCTGTAGAACCACTGGCTTCCACCCCAGCTTTGGCCCCAGGCTCCAGGTTTACCATCGCCACCCATCCCCTCCGTCCATCCCCTGCTCTCCACCCCAAAAGGGAACCCTCTGCCGCCATCATTACTGTTACGTTAAGATGCCCAAACTTTCCATGACATATCCCATCCTCCGACCACGACCACGTTCAGTATTGACGACTTTCATGCAGGGATCTAAACGGGAGGGGAGGGGAGGGAGGGAATAGCCAGTGGGGAGGGGGGAGTGATCTGGGGGGGAGGGGGTGGAGAATGGAGATCTTTTTTGTCTTTTTAAAAAACAAATTTGTCATTGAATGGATCCAAAAACAAAAAAGAAAAAGCAAGCACACACACACACACACACACACACACCAAAAAATCAAAAATCCCCTCCGCAAAGATTTTTCTTTTTTCCTGGACACAAATTGCTTTGTTTCCTGTCACGTTTTAATATCAATATTAACACAATGTGTAGTCTAAAACTAGTTCCTTTGTAGTTTGCATGGGATGTGAATGCTGTCTCAACGTGCCCAGACCTAGAAGACTGCATGAGCATCAATTCAGATGTGAAAAAAAATCTCTCTCTTTCTCTCTCTCTCTCTTCCATATATATCTCTATTTCTATTGTGATAATTTGGTGGGCAGTGAAGCACCTCCGGTTGGTTGCCGTAGTGTGTTGAATGATTGTTTTTTTATTCTCTATATTTTTGGAGCTCCAAGCTTCTTAGTAGTAGCCTGGGCTGAGTATTCTTGAGTCCCTGCTGATGTTTTCGCATGGCCTTGGTTGAGTGTTAGAAGTTGGGCCTAAGCTGTTTTTCTCGAGTGTTTGGCTTGTAATGACCGGTGCATGCCTGGCTTCTGGCCTCATACCCAGCTCTATTCTCTGCACACCAGTCCTGAATAGCTACAGTGCTCAACCGAATTTTGGCGCGCCCGCTTCCCCGGCAGGCTCCAACCCGGCGCGGCCCGGAGGCTTCCCGGGGGCCAACAGCCCAGGACCTGTCGCCGATCTCTATGGCCCTGCCAGCCAGGACTCCGGAGTGGGGAATTACATAAGTGCGGCCAGCCCACAGCCGGGCTCGGGCTTCGGCCATGGCATAGCTGTAAGTACCTGCCTTCCCCTGCCCTCCTACCTCCTCGTTCCTGACCAACTCCTTGTGGCCTGTGGGTGTGCCAGGAGAGCCCAGAGTTGGGGGCAGAGGAGAGGACAGTGGGTCCCCATCCACAACATCACACTGGCTACCAAGGGCTGAAGCCCGTCCGTCTAGATGTGTCCCGAGTGCCTCCCACGTGAGCAGGTCAGGTGCAAATCACCGCTCTATCACCTTCGGCCCATGCAGCCTTGAGCCACTTACATAACCCGTCTGAACCTCATTCCCCTGGCTGCAAAACAGAATAAGTATGTCTTCCTCAAAAGATTGCGGGAGAATTAATGGAAATAGTAGATGCCACATGCTGGCACATAGTGGGTCCTCGGTAGCAGCCTCCTTCCTTGATCCCTGGAGACTGGAGACTGTCGTATGGGCTGGGACCTCAGAGCAGGGAAACGCCCCCCTCTGGATCCCCCATAGAGCCCCCAGCCTAAGGTCCAGCGGCAGCGCTGGAGCCTGGGAGGCGGTGTGGGTGCAAGCCCTCCGCCAGGCGGTTCCCTTGGCTAACGTGTCTTCCAGTTTCCAGGTTCCGAGTAAGTCCCCATTTGCGTTCTTTTAGCTGCAGCGCCCTGAAGGCCAGATGCATTTGATATTTGTAATGCTCTGTGGTTCCATAATCTGACTAATCCAGGCAATGGAAATTTGCTTAACAGATTTGCATGCTGTTTTCAGATTGTATTGTTCTTCTCCCTCCCGGTGTGTGTGAGCATGAATGTGCCTGAGCCCACTCGCTCGCTGTCCCTTCCATTTTGGAAACAGAAAATTGCCCAACCTCTGCCCTGGCCCACCTCAGCATTTTGGAGGCAGTTTGGTTTTGAGCTAAGATGAGAGAGTCTGCTGTCCCAGGTCACATTCCTGTCAGACCCTGCTTCTAGGAGAGAGCGGGGGAGCCCTGCCTTGAGGGCCAGGCTGCGGAGAACAAAAGAAGTGCAGACAGTCTGGGGCCCCAGGGTGGCCTCACATGTGCTCCCTGGTGTTGGAAGCCCGTCCACACAGCGTCTCATACACACACACTCACACGCGCACACACACACACACACACACACACACGTCTGCCAGCCCTGGCCTGTGCAGTCTGGGTCCTTGTTCAATTCCACTCCCAAGCCAGTATCACTTAAGTCAGTCGTTTGATGAGTCTAATCCCCCTGGACCAACTGTAGCACCAAATCTAGAATATTATTATTCACCTGAGAGCCGCATCAGTTTGGGGGACTATCTATCACCACTTGGAACACAACTCATTTACATTTCCAGCGTCCAGAAACACAGACCTTGTTTGTTCTTGAAAACCTGGGTCTTCTGATCTGTGTGCTGTGCTGTTTTTCTGCAGTAATCGCAGAGCATCACACCGGATTGTCTGCACCGGGATTTCTTCTCCCCAGCTGGAGCTGTTGAGACTGTGGACAGAGACTCTTATCTTTGCCCTCTGGGGTTCAGGGCCACCATGCCCGTCATTTGGGGCATGAGCCCCCCACCCCTTGCCCATCGCCCAGCCACCCCTCTGAATCTGGCTCTTGGTTTCACCTGGGCAAACAGACAGGCTTGGGTGGGGGCGGGGGGAGTGGGGGCCGGGGTTCAGAGCTGGGGAGGGTGCCATCCTGGCCCCTCGTGGCACGGTGTCTCAGAATTACATATTCATGCTGGCAACCACAGACTAGTCCTAGAGATAATTTCCTTTCCCAGAATATGACAATCTGTTCCCATGTATAGCGCACTGATGACCTTAACAATTGTGCAATTTTAGGGACCTTTGATTGCAACGGCCTTTACAAATGGATACCATTGAGCAGGTGCTTTCGTTGCCATCTCACTCTGAGGTATTACCGTCTCTGCCATGTGTCTCCGCCCTGCCGGCGTGTCCGTACACGTATGTGCACTGGGTCATACATGTACGCACATGCCCTTGTCTCATCACATCAACATCTCTCTCTCTCTCCTCTTTCTGGACCCCTTTTCAGGGGGGTGGGGGCAAAAACAAATCCAGTCTTTTAATCTCTCATCCCTTCCTCCAGCTTTTAATCATGACCCCTACCTTTTTGACTGTTTCTCGCTCGCTCTCTCTCTTTTTTTTTCCCCTTGATTTGGTTCTTTTGACCCCTTTTCTATATCTTCCCCACGCCTCATCTTTCTCTGTCGTGACATACAATCAAGAGTGTGGGAAACTGGAAGCGATCTCGAGCTGTGCCCGTCCCCGGGGGATGGAGACAGGGAGGCCCTGGGGCCAGGCCTGGGGGAAGAGGGTGGGGGCCAGGCCGCTGGTCTTGCGATGTGACCTTGTGGGTTGCTGGGCCCCTTCAGCTCCCCAGGGCTCGCTGGGGCTCAGCCAATGGGGTTCATGCAGTCAAACAGCCAGACTCCATCTTTTAGTGAAAAGAAAACATTTTTTGCCAGTAACTACTGAGTAATTATCCAGATTACCGCATGAAAAGCAAATTAAATTAACGACATCACCTGTGTAACGTGGATTTGGATCCCTGCCAGTTTCCTAACCTTTTAAACTGAGCTCAAGTTAATTAAACATTTTTTAAATCACTTTGATGGGGATATGGAGGGGGTGAAACAGAAGAGAGGGGAGGTTGGGGCAGTGAGGAAGCCTCTTGCCACGTTCTCCTTTGAAAATGAGTATCCGTTATTCTTGGGAAGGACACGGAGAAGGGGCCCTCAGGGAAGCACTAGCTGTGTCCTGTGTTACACGTTAGTCTGTAGGGTTGGAACATGGGTCTCTGTCTTTGGAAGAGGGAGGGTGACAACTGAGGCCAGGGAATGGGCCCCACTCAGGAAATCCCACTGGGTCACAAAAGCCTTTATCTCTTGGAGTTGGGTCATAGGAGAAGCAAGGCTAGAGTGAACTTTGGGTTTGCAGTTAGTAGGATGCCTCTCCCATAGAGGGGGATTGTTCCTGGCCCCTGAGTCAGTCAGGACTCTGCGGGTTGAGACCAGTGGGGGAACCAGGCTGAGTTGAGCTCTATAAATCTCTTGGATTTCTCTAATGTTGCTGCTAAGGAATCACGTCAACTAACGCAACCGCCTCTCTTAACCAAATAAACCCCTGTGTGTGAATTCTCCTACCCCTCGCCTCCACTTCCCCTCGGGCACTGACCCAGCCATTGCTGGCCAGAGCCAGAAGCCACTAACAGTGTGAAGGACAGCTACTCGCTACTAATTGAGCTGGGTTTGGGGGCCCAGGGGAAGTAGGGTTTCTCTAAGAGCAAGGGGGACTGAGTTATCCAAGAACTTTGAGGGCTGAGGGTGGCTCCAGCCGTTTGCGGAGTCCGACGAAGAGAGAATTAAACAACTACCAGGCACAGCAGATCCTTGGAAGGCCAGACACTGGGGCTACCAGTGCCCCTGGAGAAAGAGGAGTGGTATTAGGGCTTCCTGCCTACAGCTCTGCGCCTTCCAGGGCTGCTGCAGCCTTCCCTTAGGGGTAGGGGAGGAGGCTGCTCCAGCCCGTCCTCCCTCATCCAACCTTAGGACTCAATTTCCAGAGAAGGATGAAGTAGCCAGGAGAGTGGAGGTAGTAACCCACCCCCTTCAAAATGGATTAAGTGAGCTAAGAGAGTCACGTGGTTGCACCGCAGCAGTTTGGAAGCACTGGTCAAACACACACACTGTCCCCAACAGAGGTGACCCTCTGACGTTTGGTGCCATCCTCAAAAGAGGAGCCCAAGCCCCTGGTCAATTCAGGGAGACTCAGTTAGCAAGTCTGTGAATCCTGGGCCTGTTTTTGTTTCCTATAACCAAAGCTGGTTATTTGTTGCATAGTTCATTAAGTATTCTGACCTTCAGTTTTTAGGTATATAATATGATTTTTCATTACAAATTTGCATTTTCAGCTATTGGCAATCATTGACAGGCATCCAATAAAGGCCAAAGCTTTTAAAAAACATTTAGCTTTGAAAACAGAAGTTTAAACAGAAAAAAGTATCTCTGGTCAAGGTGCAATTTGCCAGTCAAGCCAAAAACACAGCATGACCACATTTCCTGACCACATTTCCTACCATTACCTCAAGAATTCCACAGTATTGTATCAAATCAGCAAAGTGAGTTATAGAGCTCTCCTCTTGCCAGCATCAGCATGGCTTAGATATCAGGTTTCCCAAGCTGTGATCTCAGCAAGCTGTTAGCCGGGCCATTTTCACACGTGTGCCATAGCCCAATGAGGTCCTTCTTTGAAAGCTCTAGTTAAAACACTGAAATAAATCGTACACTTGCCTGACACTTCTTCTTTCTCCTCCCACCCCCACTTTCTGTTTTCTTCTGGGCATACCTGACCTGGCCTGCCCTACAGAGCATACCTGGATGTCCAGGCAAGACTGGGCGAAGTTTCTGAGTGGCCCTTTGTTTAGGTGATGTCCTCAGACCTGGACCCCCACCAGCCTCACTCCCCATCCCAACCAGAGATGGCTCACTTCGGATCGAGGGTTGGCTACATCTCATCATCTCACGAATCTGCTGTAATATAAAACAACAGCTTTTCAATGTGTATATAACCCATGATTTTGGTTTGGTTTTGTTTTGTTTTTCTTGATGGTTTCCCATCCCCTCCTCTCTTCCCCTTCTCCTTTGAAATCTCTTTGAATCACATTTAGTAGTGATTTTGACTTAGTCCAGTAGTCACATAGCTTTAATATCTAGTTCAAAGCTAACCATAGTATAATTGTTATATTAAGAAGTTATTTTTTTCTTAAAAAAAATTTTTTTTTGCTTGTTTTGATTCTGTTCTTACTTTTAAAGGATGCTGAGATGGTAATATTACTCTCAATATTTTGGTACCAATTCCGAGACTGTATGAATTTTCAGGTGGAACTTTAGCACACACTGAAGCGACATTGTGAAGTGCGGGGCGGGAGGCGGGCATACACTTTCTATTTTGCGTTGTAGAAGAAGTGAGATGTAGTAGGCTAATTAACAGACTCTCTAGCTGTTCTTTTTTGTGATGTCTCTTTGTTAACCTGAGTATATCTATTTTCGGCAATAAGGTAAGGACGACAGTGTTTTGAGTGTCCTCCTTTTCTATAAGTGCTTTTTTTTCTGTTGAAAGAGGTGATATTATAAGGTTTTTTGAAATTGTGAATTCTAAAAAAGAAATGTTGTAAATACAATTCCATTAACTACATAGAAACTATTAAGAAAGAGAGAATCAAAAATATTTTTGTGAGGGCGTCGGTCCCAGGCAGTTTGATGCTCTGCAGAAGGAGGAGGGAAGGGAATGTTGGCAAAGTGAGTGACCGAGAGGAAGAACACCCAGCTGCCGGGGCGACCCCAGGACAGGTTAGAGCACTGTTCAGCTCCTTTGTCTGTGTGATAGACCTATGAACTGTATTAGTGTCGTACCAGCCTATTAACCTCTCGTCTGTGCACAGCTTCAAATGTTACCGTCTAGTTAGATTTTTATTTAAAATATGAAAAACTGCTTTTCCCAAGACGTTTTTTAAAAAAAAACAAAGTTACAGTTTTAATATTTAACATATTTAAAGTTTCAAAGCACACCTGTTTGGCTTGGGGTGGGGGGGGGACGGTGGGGGGGACATTCTTTTTCAGTCTTAATTTTTAAATATTTGATCATTTTCTATTGTCCAATCATTTCAGCACCTCCAAAGGTCCCTAGGACACTTTGCCTCTCTTCTCCCCCTGCCCCCCGCCCCGCTCCCAGATCTGGGGGCCCTCGGGCCAGGAGTGGATGAGCCTGCATTAACACAACCCTTTCTCCATTCACTTTCTATTTACAAATTAGGAAAGGAACCTTTTGGTTTATATATTTTTTTTAATACCTCAGTGCTGCAAGTATCACCAGAGAGGCTATGGAAGAATTTTTTTTTTAATTTATTGTAGATGTAAACAGAATTTTAAAAGTAAAAAGTATAAACATCACTGCACTGTGACTGGTGGGAAAAACTGACAATTTCCTGTTTGCACATGTTTAACATTTGGCTGTTATAATATATGGTCCTCGGTTGGGGAAAGATACTTATGATGAAGGATATTTTTTAATTTAACTTTTTTTTAAATATTGGTAATAGGTCGGCAACAGCAACTATAGAAGTACAACTCAATAGATGGCATTAAAACATATTGTAGTGTGGATATATATTTTTTTTCTTTTTTAAAATGTGATATTGACGTTTTATTAATATTTTTTAAATTGTTACGTTTATAAATTTGGTACTTAAGGCACAGCCAGTATGAGACACTGAATGCGACGTTTATTATAAAGAGCTGCTGCACTCCTATTTTTATAAATTTTACTAACAAAGTAGACTAATGTAGACATTCACAGACACGGTAGGGCAAAATCATCTTCGAACTGAAGACTCCAAAATGCTAACTCAGAAAGAAAGGAAAAAAGCCTTTTCAATTCTAATTAAACAGCAACAACATTTTTTAAAATAATAATTAAAAAAAATCACGTTCTTTGTTTTTCCAATAAAATGTTAGGTTGTTTGGCGAGGTTTTTTGTTATTTTTTTTTTTCCTTTCTTTTTTTGAATTTCCAAACAACCAGGTTAAATACAATGCTGGGCGCTTTTAAAAATATCAAAACTTGTTCAAATAATCAAATAACAAAATAGAAGTTTTATTTAAAAGCAAAAACAAAGGAAAAAAAAGAGACAGTAAATTCCCATCAATTCAGTGTCTAGACTAGGGAATTTAATTACTATTTTGTCTATGTTGGTGATGTACTGTACTTCCCTTCCTTTTCTCTGCACCCTCATCACCTCTTAAAAGACTCTTTGTTGATCATTGTATGTTAATAATGTATAAAATGGCTATCTTGTAAGCGTGCTGTCCTGGTACTAGTGTAGTGACTTTTTTTCTCCTCTTTCTTCTAGTACATATTGATAGGTATAACATAATTAAGGTTTAAAAAATTAGACATAGTTATTCAGATTTAGGACCAGTAAGGATAGAACTTTCTCTTATTTATGAAAAAAAGAAAAAAAAACAGCTAATAATTTTGGGGCAGTTTTTTCCTTTAATTTTTTTTTTTTTTTTCAATTTCAAGTTTCATTTTACTTTTGCTGATCTGATGTGGTTTCAACTAACCCAAGGTCTCACAATGTTAAAATGCCGGCAGACTCCACGGCGTTTTGTAGACCCCCATCCCCCCTCACTGTGAAGGGGTGTGCCATACTACCTTAAATGCTAATGCTAGATATGCAAAACTGGATTTTTTTAATTTATTTTTTAAAAGAGGGAGGCATGGTATATTAAAATGATTTTACTAAGAGAAAAAAATATTTTTTTAAGAATGCTCAGAAGAAATTGATAATCTGTGTGAATATGTTTTAGATGTTTATATACCTTTTGAAGAGACCCAGTAGCCCATAGCACAAATCTCGTGGAAATCCGATATGTTTAAATGTGGCTACCTAGGTTAAGGTTCACGTTAGTCCCCCCCATCCATCTAGAAGTCCATTTTGAAAGATTTTTGTAAATTCTTTTAGCACTGATGTTCAGCCTTGTCTTTGTTTCAGTTAAGCTCAATGGCGAACATGGGAAACCACCTTTCGCCTTCCCTGGGGGAGAAACCCTCTTGGCTGATGGCTTTTCCCCGGCATTATCCAATAGCCACCGGGTGACTTTCTGGCTTCCAGATCCATCTGCCTGAGACCCCCGAACTCCTCTCCTCCCTTGAAGAGGAGAGTGAGCGGCATTAGCTCCTGGCCCCGGTCTCAGTTCTTCCTGGACTTGGGGCTGGTGGAGATGACCGAGCCTTCGGTCTGTTCTCCGGGAGCTTCCGCAGACTTGGTTTGTGGCCTTCCTTACACCCATTGGGAAAACCAAACAGCCTCGTGCTCTATCCCAGTCGCTCATTGGCTTGATTCAAACGAAGCCCCAACAGGCCTTTGCGTTTTTATCCTTCATAACCTTCATCTTAATTTGAACTCGTAGCTTGGACTTTAAGGTAGCATGGCTCTATTGCTGTCATTTAATGTCTCACTGCACAGCAATCACAGCCAGTGAATGTTACACACATCTTGCTAGACTAGTATAAAATCATTGGGTAATTGTTGGTTCTAATGACCTGAAAGGTGTTCAGTTTTTGTTTTTGGCTTTGTTTTGTTTTTGTTTTGATTTTGTTGGGGGGGGTGGTTTGGTTGTTGTTCTTTTTCATTTGGGGATTTTGGAAAAAAAAAATTTATTTTTGGTTCCAAATAGAAAAACAAAAGCTATTTTGATCTTTAGTGCAAACGAGGGCTAGGGACTTAGCCTCCACCACCACCACCACACTGCTCATTCTGCCATTCACTCACTGCAGCATATTCAAGAATAAAGCAATATAGTTTACTACATTTTTTATTGAAGGTCAGCCATGCTTTCTGTATTATATTGCATATGAAATTGTTTACAAAAGAAACACTAACTCATACTTCTCTTTATCGGTTGCAAGTGGCACGCAGGGACAGAAAGAGACTGGGAGTGGGGGAGGGGAGAATTTTTTTTTTTTTTTTTTTCCTTGAATGTGCTTCACGAGCCTGGCCATCTTCCAAGGATGGCAAAAGCAGGGGAGGCCGAAGGTAGAGGAGAGGGACAGACTGTAGACAAGCACATTGAAGAGTGACACTGGCGGGTTCCCCCACCCTCACCCTAAAGTAGAAAGCAAGCAGAAGTCAGCTCAGCCCCTCCTGGGCACAGACACTACACAAGGAGACGCTGAAAGTTAAGCAATACTTTAATACTGTAATATGTTTGTTTTCTTTTCCTTTCTTTCTTTTTTTTTTTCCACCAAAAAAAAAAAACAGTAAGTAAACTAAAACACAGAAACATATAAATACAACCCATCTCCTCTCGGGGAGCAACCTTAATCCAAACACTTGGCTATCAAATCATCAGAATGTATTGACGCAGACAGGATTTCATTTCCGGGAGGCAGGGGCGTGAGGGGGGAGGGGCCTGGGGGCTGAGAGACAAAAGTTCCAGAGCCTCCCAGAAGGCTCTCTACTACTGTATTCTGTACATACTGTACCATCCTGTGTGGAATCCGTGCGTGTCCTCTTGAGTAGCGTGGGCTAGCCAATCTGCCGTTCATGGTGTATTGTGAATGCGGAATTCCATGTGTAATAAATAGGATGCAAGTCTAAGCGTTTCATGTGGACATAAATGTATCTAAATAAAACTCTCCCTAGCACTGTGGCTGACCTCACCCTTACTTTTATACTTTAGTATGAAACTGATGAGAACTTTGGTAGTGAGTATTTTTTTTATATATATACATATATATGTATCTATATATATATATATCTCAAGCATCTTTCAGGTCTTTGTGTGTGGCTTTCTTAAAGCCCTGTTGTAAAAAATTACTATGTGGATGGCAGTCTCTCACATCACAGATGTGGAAAGTATAATTTTATATTTGTATTTTCAAATAAATAAGTTTGTGAAAGGTTTCCATCCTCTACTGTGGTCCAGAAATCAATGTGTTTGTCTGACAAAAAAAAAATAAAATAAAATAAACTGTTTTGAACAGAGTTGTTTGGTGCTCTTTCACTTTTGGAGGAGGCGAGGATGGGGGAGAGCTGTTGTTTGGTTTTGGGGGGGAGGATACCGCCGAGTCACACCTGCTTCCCCTCGCCCCCCAGCAGGAATGTTGGCCGAGGGGCATCCAGTGGAGAAGGAGCCCCTTCCCTGTCCCCAGGGAGCTGTGACAGGGAGAGGACTAGGCTGGCAGAGCAGGCTGGAGAATGCGCTGGATTAATAGTGGAAGGTGCCCAGAACCCATGGATGGAAGGGAGTGAACCCCAAAGGTCCTGCACCATTGGAGGACCCAGACGGCGGAAGCGTCTGGAAGCAGCTGAGGGGCTCTCCTGGGAGCTGGCTCTCAGCATGTGGGAGGAGGCACCAAACCAAGTTCCATGACCCTTGAGGAAGGCTCTGAAACGGTCCCAGGAAACCTGGCCTCTGCCCTCAAGGAGTTCAAAGTTTTGCTTACTGGAAATAATTAGAATCACAAAACTAAAGGCATGGAGATACATCATCTACAATACTTTCTACCTTCCCTCTACCGAACAATTGAGAGAAAACAAAAGAACTAAGACAGTTCGTTGAGGGCAAGTCCCAAGACCTGGTGGTGACAGTGACGGCCTGATCTGAACCAGTGGGGTCACTCAGCTCCTAAGCCCTGGAGACAAACAGCCAGGCTAGGAGTAGGGATGAAGCGTGGGCCTGAACGTGTCCTGTAGCTGCTTTCCCAGGACCCTGGAGAAAGTCATGGGTCTCCAGGACATGGCCGCCTTGGGTCTCTACTCCAATTTCCTGTCCCCTGCTTAGAACAACTTCATCTTGTGGGCATTCCTGCTACACTGAGGACTTGGAGGAGAGGGTAGAAGAAATGCCCCCTTTTATCTGAGGCTGGAGACAGGGGCACTGGGTTCCGAGCCCACCTCCTTTGTGTCCACAGGCAAAGCAACAGCACCCCACAGTGACTCGTTACATTGTTTGAGGACAGGAGAGGAGTGTAATCCGTGATGCTCCACAGAATTGAAAGATTGGAGAAATCCCTTCCAAGAAAACAAATCAATAAAAACTAAAAAATGGAAAGGAAGAAACAACAATGTAAAATAAATAATAAGTAAAGTAGGACAGAAGGAATGAGATCGAGTGAATCTGCCATTACCCAAATATGAATGGATTGGATTTTCTACAGTCATAAAATAGAGCCAGATGTATTTAGAAAAAACAAAACCCGGTCATGTGCTGTGTATGGAAACACACTTAAGTGATAAAGAAGGCTGAAAATAAAGGAGTAGCAGAGAGAAAATAGGCAAATACAAATTTAAAAAAATAAGGGCAAGAATTGAAATGTTAATATCAGACAGGGTGGAATTTAAGGTTAAAAGCACTCAACAGGATATTATACAATGGCCACAGACACAATCTGTTAAGATATTTCTCTATTCACTATTTCTCAAGTACCAGAGAAACTAAAGATTTAAAATCAGAGACCATTGCAAAAAGAACTTGATAAAAAATAAAAATACAATTAGAGACATTTTAATACACCTCTCTTATAACTAGACATATAAGACAAAGAAATGGAGAACTTGAATAATGCAATTACTAATAGTAAACCTGATCTGATGACTACATAGAGAATTTTTGAATACAGAATGTGCATTTTTTGGTGTATATCCATGGAATGTACACTAAAATCAATTCAAATAAATCTTGGCCCAGAAAACGCCCATGAATTTAAATAAGTAGCAATTTTGTAGTCCATATTTCATTATCATAATCCATTAAACTAGAAACAATTTAAATGTGGCTGTAAACATTATAACTGCATAGAAATTAAGAAACAGAATTCTATATAACCTTGGATCAAAGAGTAAAGTTAAAGAAAATTACAAACTGTCTAGAAAGCAACAAAAAGCACACATTATACCTGAACTTACAACAGACAGCAAAAGCTATACTCAGAGGAAAATGTATAGCTTTAAATGCCTTCAATGGGAAAATTTTTTTTCTGTCAAAGGAACATAGTCTTCATCTTAATAAGGAGCAAATAGTAACTAAAAAACTAGAAAGAAAGAAATAGATAGAAGCGAAAAGCAGTAGAATAGAAAACATAAATCCAAAAGCTAGATTTTTACAAAGACTAATAGAATAGACAAGTCTTCCTGAGTAAGGGGAAAAATGAGCAAAAATATTACAATATTAGAAACAAGAAAGGAGATAACAGAAAAGAATTAATAATGGCACCAAATCTAAAAATTCAGAAAAACTAGAACATTTTCTAGCAAATATAAATTACCAAAACCAGTAAGAAGGGGAAAACCAAAATAAATATATTATCACAAAAGATACTGAAAGGGTAATTAAAGATCTAATACTGAAAAATGGGCTGGATCCAGATGAATTTACAAATGAGTTTTATCTAAGTATTAAATAATAATTCCAATGCTATTTAAACTATTCCAAATGATAGAAAAATATGGAAAGCTCTCCTGTTTTATAAAATATATGGTTTTGATATCAAAACCCAAGATGGTAATAAAACAAAAAATACATCTATAGACTTAGGAGTGCAAATGAAAAAATTCTAAATATGATTTTAGCAAATAGAATCCTACAATATATCAAGAGTATAATAAACTATGACCAAGCAAGGCTTCTTCCATGAATGCAAGGATATTTCAATATAAGGAAATCTATCAACATAATCTATTAGCAAACTAAAAAAGAAAAACCATATAACAATAGGTGCTGAAAAAATATTTGGAAAATATGGCAACTATTCTTAATAAAAACACCATAGAAAGTCGAAACAAAAAGCAATTACATACAATAAAGACTATTTACCAAACCCAACATTAATCATTATCCTAAATGGTGAAACATAAAACCTATTTTAATTAAAATAAGCAATTTGTAGGGGTGCTGCTATGACTATTAATATTGTCTTAAAGGTTCTAAAGAAAAAAGTAATAAAGTATATAAATATTGGGAGGAAAATACATGATTGTATTTCTAGAAATTTCAAGAGACTTTAGTAAAACAAATACATAAAAATTGCTACTGAAATTGATATAAAACTTTGATAAGATGGCTGGATACAAGATAAATGTAAAAAAACCAGTAGCCCTCCTCCTCTCCAGTAATAAGCACTTAGTAATGGAAATAGGGAAAAATACTTATGGATAAATTTTATTAAAAAGGTATTAATATGTGCTCTTTAATAGTGGTTGATTTCTCCATCACTAAGGAAATTATTGGATAGGGTGGCCATTAAAACAAGCGATCTCAGACTCGTAACAGGTAGCTTGAAGAAATTTGTCAGGTACAGTTGAATAAGGCAAAATAGCTATATACATACATATATTTTTTTGGAAAACAAACTGACAAATTAACTCCTACATATGTGTAAGTGTGGAGATACATATACGTATATGCATCACATACATGGTTACATGAGCACAGTGAAAGGGTGCACTCTAGGCTGTCTACATGGGTTTCCTGGGAGGGAGGGAGTGAGAAGTAGACTGACGTGGAGAGGAGAATAGGAGGAAGAGACATGCAAAAAGGGAAAAATGTTTAAAGATTTCACTGAAAATTCTGTAAAATACAATATGTATTCATTTACAAAAAATTAAGTGTGAATATACATAAAAACAAATATTAATAAAAATTTTTAAATTAAAGTATTTCTTTAAAAGAGCTAGAATGATCCACCTTCCAGTCGTGGTAATTACATCTTGACTGGTAAAATGGGGAGTTGAATTGAGGTAAGTGGTCAGAGAGGATTCTGGCTTTATCTGCAATTTTTAACTCTTCAACAGAATCACAGATGTGGGCTGGGTGTGGTGGCTCACGCCTGTAATGCTAGCACTCTGGGAGGCTGAGGCGGGAGGATCGCTCAAGGTCAGGAGTTGGAGACCAGCCTGAGCAAGAGTGAGACCCTCCCCCCCAACCCCGTCTCTACTAAAAATAGAAAGAAATTATCTGGCCAACTAAAAATATATATAGCAAAAATTAGCTGGGCATGGTGGCACATGCCTGTAGTCCTAGCTACTCGGGAGGCTGAGGCAGGAGGATCGCTTAAGCCCAGGAGTTTGAGGTTACTGTGAGCTAGGCTGATGCCACAGCACTCACTCTAGCCTGGGCAACAGAGCGAGACTCTGTCTCAAAAAAAAAGAATCACAGATGTGTATTTTCAACTGAAATAAACATAATTTTAAAATTAACTGTGTAAAAAAAAGGAATACAAGAAAAGTCTATGGGAAGAGAGAATCAATTGTATGCAGTGATTGTGGAGGTATGTAGATTTTCTCTTAGTATGTTCTGTTGTTTATCTACATTTTAAAGAAAGAATGTATGTTAATTTCTCATTTAAAACTTTCCATTTAAAAATAATATAATAAATCATGAATAAAAAAAGAGTAAGCAATGATCTAGATGAAGCAGAAGGAAGCTAGGAACATCCCAAAGGAAAACGAAGAGCAAACAGCCTGTGATCAGGAAGCTGTGAGGGGGGTGATGTCCCTGTGAGAGACCCTGGTTTCAGGTAAGGACTAAATACAGCAGGTTCAAGACCACAATCCTTCCCACTTTCCAGAGACCATAATAATATGTTTTTTAATTCAAACACATTGAGGTATAAATTACACACAATAAAATGCATTCATTTTAAGTGTACAATTTCATGAGTCTTGAAATGTGTTTGTATACCCATGTGTAATTCCCTCAATACTCAACACAGCCTTTTTATCACCCCCAAAATTCTCCTAGGTCCAGACAACAACTGACCTACTTTCAGTTTAGTGACTTGGTTTTGCTTATTCTAGCGTTTCATAAAACTAGACTCAAACAGGATGAATTCTCTGTGCCTGGTTTCTTTTGCTCAGTATATGTTTCGAGGTTTATCAATGTTGTGTGTATCAACTATCCATTTGTTTTTATTGTAGAATTGGTTTTGCATCATATAGATAACACCCAATTGTTTCCCGATTTTGGCAATCATCTATGAATCTACTATAAGCATTTGTGGACAGATTTTCGGTGAATATCAGTTTCATTTCTCTTGGGTAAATACCTAGTACTAAGAAACTGGGTCATATGGCAAGCGTATGTTTAATTTTAGCCAAACTGTTTTCCAAAGTGGCTGCACTATTTTGCATTCCCAACAGCAGTATATGAGCATTTCAGCACTTGGTGTTGTTAGGTTTTTGTTTGGATTTTTTAGCCATTTTAATGAGTGTGTAGTAGTATCTTATTGTGATTTTAATTTGTATTTTTCTAATGCATAATGATATGGACCATCTTTTTGCATGTTGACATCTGTATATCTTCTTTGATGAAGTATTTACTCAAATCTTTTGCCCAATTTTTAAATTTTGCTTTCTTATTAAGTTTTGAGAGTACATATTCTGGATACTGGTTCTGTATCAGATAAGTGCTTGCAAATTTTTTCCCCAGTCCCTAGGCTTGTCTCTTTATTTTCTTAATAATGTCTTTTAAACAGCAAAAGTTCTTATTTTTTATGAAATTCAACTTATCAATCTTTTATATGTATTGTGCTTTTAGTGTCATATCTAAGAAATCTTTGTCTAACTCAAGAGCACAAAAGCTTATCCTATATTTTGTTTTCTTCAAGTTTTTTTATAGTTTTGCATTTAGGTCTGTGGTTTATTTTATTTTATTTTATTCTTTTCTTTTTCTGTGGTTTATTTTAAATTAACTTTTTTATATGGTGTGAGATCTGGTCAAGGTTATTTGTTCCACATATTGAAATACAATTGTTCTAGCACCATTTGTTGAAAAGAATATCCTTTCTCTATTAAATTATCTTTGTACCTTTGTCAAAAATCAGTTGACCCATATTTGTGTGGATCTTTCTGAATTCTCTATTCTGTTCTGTTCCACTAATCTATATGTCTTTTTCCCCCTATACCAAACTGTCTTGGTTGTGTCTTTATAGTAAGTATTGAGTCAAGTAGAATGACTCTATTAACTTGAGTCTTCTTTTTCAATGTTGTTTTGGCTAATCTAGTTCATTTCTTTCCCATATACATTTTAGAATGAGTGTCAGTTTTGACAAGATAATATGGCTAAGGTTTTTACTGAAATTGTGTTGAATCTATAGATCAATTTATTTCATCGGTGTTTTGTAGTTTTCAACATATAGATCTTGAACATAATTTGTTGGATTTATACGTATTTTATGTTTTTCTGTGCTATTGTAAACGGTACCTTAATTTTTAAAAAATTTCTAGTTGTTCCTTGCTCATGTATAGAAATACAGTTGAACTTTGTATTTTGACCTGCAGCTTTGCTAAACTCATTAATTCCAGCAACTTTTTTTTGTAGATTCCTTGGTATTGTCTATGTAGACAATCATACTGTCTACAAATAGTTTCATTTCTTTCTTTTGTTAATCCTTAAGCATTTTACTTATTTTTCTTGCCTTATTTGATAGCGAGGAGCTCTAGTACAATATTGAATAAGAGTGGCAACAGCAAACATCCCTGATTCATTCCCCATCTTAGAGGTAAAGTGTTTAGCCTTTTGCCATTAAGTATGATATTAGCTATAAATTTTTTGTTAATGTCCTTTATTAGGTTAAGGAAGTTCCCTCCTTTTCCTAGTTTGCTGAGAGTGTGTATCATGAATGGGTGTTTAAGTTCTCAAATTTTTTCTGCATATATTGAAATGGTCATTTTTTTATACTTCAATTTGCTAACATAGTGATTATACTGATTGATTTTTAAATGTTGAAGAAGCCTTGCATTCTCAATATAACCCCATTGGGAAATGATGTATTATCCTTTTTACATATTACTGGATTGCATTTGCTAATATTTTGTTAAGGATGTTTGTGTCTATGTTAATTTGGTCTGTTGTCTTCTTTTCTTGTAATTTCCCTATTTGGCATCAGGGTAATGGCGGCTGCATAAAATGAATTGGTAAATGTTCTTTCCTCTTCAATTTGCTGGAAGAGTTTATGTAGAATTGGTATTATTTCACTAGACCCAACAACAATGTGTATTAGTTAATTATCTTTCTAGAGGGATTAAAAATAAGGGGAAAAAACCCTTTCATATATACCTTTATTTTAACCATTTCCAGAGATCTTTATTTCTTTGTGTGAATATAAGTTTCTGTTGGTTGTCATATTTTGTCCACCTGAAGAACTTCCTTTAATATTTCTTGTAGTGAAAATCAGCTGGTAACAAATTCTCAACTTTTATTTGTCTGAAAATTATTTGTTTCTCTTCCACTTATGGAAGATATTTTTGCTGGGGACAGGATTTTGTGTTGACAGGTTTTGTTTTGTTTTCTTTCCGTACTTTAAAGATGTCACTTTATTGTCTTATGGCTTGCATAATTTTGATAATAAATCTACTGTTATTCTCTTGTAAATTTTACCTCTATTTCTCTTTATCCTGGCTTTAGTTTTCAGCAGTTTGAATATGATGTATCTAGATGTGTGCATGGGGTAGTTTTCTCTTTTTTTATGTCTTTGTTTGTTTGTTTGTTTGTTTACTTTACCCTCTGAGATTCTTTGAACTTCTTCTATCTGTGATTTGATGTCTTTTATAATTTTGGAGACATTCTCATCCATTATTTATTCAAATATTTCTTCTGCCTCATTCTTTTTTTGTTCTCCTTCTGGGATTTCAATTGCTCATATGTTTGACCATTTGAAAACATATTTTTCCACACCTCCTGGATACTCTTTTTTTCCCACTCTTATTTTCTCTTTGTGCTTAATTTGTGTAATTTCTGTTGACCTATTTTCAAGCTCACTGATTCTTTCTTAAATTATATCAAGTCTACTGATCAGCCAGTCAAAGGTATTCATCTCTGTCACATTTTTTTCTCCTAGCATTTCCATTTGACTCATTCTTGTAGTTTTCCTTTCTCTACTTAAATTCCCCATTTTTTCATGTAAGTTGTTCATGTTTTCTACTATACCTTTAACATATTAAGCATAGTTATTTTAGGATTCTTATCTGATAGCTTCAATATCTGAGAGATATCTAAAGCTAGTTCTGTTGATTGCTTTCTTAACAGTAAGTTGTTTTGTGTTTGATGTCTCATGACTTTTGATTGACAGCCAAAGATCATCTTTAGAACAATAGAGATTGAAGCAAATATTCATGACTCTTATTCTGCTAGGCCAGGGGTCTGCAAACTATGGCCCTTGGCCAAATCAGGCCTATTGCCTATTTTTGTATGACTTGTGAGTTAAGAATTTTTTTTACCTTTTTAAATGGTTTAATGGAAATCAAAAGAAGAATAGTATTTTGTGACACAAAAAAAATCATATGAAACTCAAATTTCAGTGTCTATAAATAAAAGTTTTATTGGTCCACAACCATGCACATCATTTACATCTTGTCTATAGCTGCTTTCATTCTTTAACAACATAGTTGAATAGTTGCAACAGAGACTATATGGCTCACGAAGCCTAAAATATTTATTACTTACTAGTCCTTTACAGACACAGTGTGCCCACCCCTTGAAGCAGGTGGTTGAGTCAATCTAGTAAGAAGTTGACCTAGCTTTGGGTTTTACTGCTATAGGTTTGGGTTTTACCTTCAGTGCACCACCAACTTTAAATTCCTCTAGTATTACCTTGTTCTTAGGGTGGTGGCTGAGTTGCCAGAGGGTTTTTCTGAGTGTTCCTGCTTCACTCTTAGCTTTAAGCCTTCCCTGTGTGCCTGTGCCTTAGTCCTGTGTCCCTGGGTGTCAATGATCTGCCTCTTGCCTAGCAGAAGGAGATTCCCCATGGTCTGGTACCAGGATGGTTTCCTTCCCTCCTCCAGAAGGTTAAGCCTTCTGTTCCAGGGTGGATAAAATCCAGTCTAGGCTCCATGCTTTTCCAGGCTGCAGGAAGGGAGTAATTAACAGTTTTGCCACTTTTGGGCAGCATACCTTTTGGGGAGAAGGCTAAGTGCAAATAAAACCAAGACTTACATTCAAAGTATGTTCATGCTGAAGCTATCGCAGATCCTTACAACACTCTGGAGGGATAAGCAGATCAAAGCAGCTCATCTATACACAACATTGCCTTGGAGTCTCTGGCCCTTTTTTGGTTCAACAGACTTCAGTTCCATGAACTCCCTGACCTGACAGGTTAACTCCAGTCCCAGACACATCTAGATGCTTGACTCACCCCTGGTCCTAATCAAAGTGCACGCCTCAGTTGCAGTGAGTGTTATGTCAATGCTTAAGAATAATTAATAACTCATGCAATGAATAAGTGAATTTGCACTAAATACAAGTGCTATAATTATGTCAAATCAAAAGCTAAGCATAGAGTATGGAAAATCTTTGGGAAGATGAACTGAACCCTTTGGTTTTATTGAGGAAAAATCATCACATCACAGCATGTCACAGTTGGAAAAAATGTTTGAGAACATCTAGTCCACCTCCTTCACTTAATAAATGAGGTGACCAAGGATCAGAGAGAAGTGTAGCATACAAAAGGTCACACAGCAAGTTAACAGTGAGGGAACTATTGCTTTTTGAATTAAAAGTAGGAAGGAGGCAGGGAGCCTCTGGGTCTTTGCAGGAGGGGGGTGGCATGTTGGAGGGAAGAGCACCAGGCTTGCTTCTATTACTAGCTAGTGAGCATGACTCAGTCTCCCCCTGCCACCTGCCCTGCCTCTTTCCCTGGGGCTAAGTCAGCTGAAGGGTGTCATGGCTCTTCAGTAAATGTTAAACTTTTGTCGGGTATGGATTTCTGACAGTCTGCAGGGCAGGAATCACGGCAACATGGGGACCGTGGGGAGCCGTTACTGAAGCCCCTTGGTGGAGCAGCACTGCAGGGATCCCACTGTCACCAGGGCTTGCTTCCCTCTGTTTTCTGAAGATGAGGCTCAGGCCACAGCCTGGTGCAGCAAGGCAAAGATGCCCGCTCTTTGGAGTTTTCTGCTCTTGACTGCCTCTTCCTGTCTCCTCCACAGCTTCTGGGTCAGCCAGGGTCCAATCAGGAAATCAGAAGCAGAGCCATGTGAACAGGGCAAAATTAATATGAGGAACTGGTTTAAAACCTCCTAGGGGCATCATGAGAACTATTCTGGGGACACCCTTTGCATCGGCTCAGCTGCCATAGACTGGAGAGCTTAGACAACAGACATGTATTTGCTCATAGTTTGAGAGACTGGAAGTCCAAGACTGGCGATTTCGTCTCTGGTGAGGGCTCTCTTCCTGGCTTGCGGATGGCGGCCTTCTCACTGCTTCCTCACATGGCCTAGGCTCCCTGGGTGTGCGTGAGAGCTCTCTGGTGTCTCTTCTGGTAAGAACACTAATCCTATCCTCACCCATATGACCTCATTTAACCTTATTACTTCCTTAGATGCCCCATCTCCAAGTACAGCCCCATTGGGGGTTAGGGATTCAACATATGAATTTGGTCGTGATAACTTTCAAAAAAGCTGGAGACCAGAACCTATTGCTGCTGCCAGGTGAAGATCCCCCTGCTGAGCCAGGCTGCCTGGAACAGGAAGCAGATGAGAGGAAGAGTGTCCCTCCACTCCTCCTGCCCCGTGGTCTGCTCTAGCACCTCCTGCTGGCAGAGCCTGACATGGGTCCAGCTGACAAAGTGGCAATGTCACAGCCAAGTATGGAAGGTTGAGTGTGGAGCTGAGCAGAAATAGCTTAGTGACTGACACATTCCCAATAGGAATCCTCTCCAGCCACGATCAACCATGGAATCAGAGCAATCCAACATTTACTGAGTACCTGTTAGGTAGCAAAAATCACATTCGCTCCCCAAGATTATGGAAAGTCTTAAATGTCATATTAAAGAATTCGGAATTTGGTCCGTGGGCAGTGGGGCAGTACGGATTTGAGTAAAGGGGTGATATGATCAGCTGTCCTCTCTGCTCTGCCTGATTCTACCCATCCTTCTTCCCCAAACCCCTGGCTTACTCCGGGCTCACCTCTTCTGCATTCATACCTCTCTGCTCATTTGATATGCATGAGCAATTTAATAAGCAGCATCATTTGCTTAGGAGAATATTCCATGGACTCAGAGCTATGCCTGCAGCTTCACTGTGAGCCCGGGAGTGGGTGCCAAGTTGAGACGATACTACGTGCTCGGGGGATGTGCCGAGAGTGGGATGGGAAGTGCCTCGTCAGACCCTATCACATCAACAGCACCCCGTTTCCATCCTCGACACACACACACACACACACACACACACAAGCTCTCTCCTCACACACACTGACTCATACACGTGCGCACAGGCTAATTCTCTCATTTGCACACTTACTCCTGCAGATTCACACTCATTTACCCACACTCGCCCATGCACTCACTCCCAGCCTCACACCCACCCCCTCAGACACGTGCCCCTCACACACCCCCATGGACTCATCACACTCATTTGACGCACACTCAGCCCTTGCTCTCACTCACATGCAAGTCACTCTCACACCTGCTTTCTCACAGCGTCCTCCACCCCCTATTCCCCGACTCACTTGCAGACCCTCACTCGCTCACACTCTTGCTCTCACACTTACTCTGTCACCTCCACACTCTCGCTGCCTCCCTCACCATTCACTCCACTCCCTTGAAAGCACCTCGCCCCATCACTCGGGCATTTGGCCACCTGCAACCCTCCCTCACACTTACTCGAATCTCACTCACTCACACTCATCCGCTCCCTTCACGCTCTCGCTCTCACTCTTCATGCTCTCGCTCTCACTCTCGCTCTCGGCCTGCTCACCCTTACCTCTCATCATCACCCCCTCCCGCAGCAGCCACTCTCTCAGCAGGACTCTGCCCTCCCCCCACCCCCCGCCATCATCCTGCCCCATTTCTCAGGGCTCTTCCTCACTCAGCAAATCGGCAAAAACTGGACCAGCCTCTTAGGCTGAGGTCAGACATCCAGGGAGCCTTCTGTCTACCCCCTTCCTCTGAGCGGGAGCAACTTCCCCTGCTCCTGAGCAGAAGAGAAGACAGACATGTCCCGTCCACTATGGGGACCCTCCCCCCTCCCTTACACACACCCCCTGCCCAGCATGCTGTGGGGCACCAGGGGCTCCAACAGGGAGCACTTTTCCCTGGAGGCTCCCAGCCCCATCCCGCCCCAGCTGGGTGATGCTCCACCGTCCTCCTCCTAGATCCCCAACCAGGCCTCCCTTTCTTCCCGCCTACCTTCCCTCGACTCCCAAGACACCCCAATGTCACCTGATTACACTACCCCAGCAACAGTCCTGTCCTTTCTTTGATCTTCATCTTACTCTGAACATTCCTACAAAAGCCTTTTGTCTCCCAGGTTCTGGGTGGTGCGTTTTCTGTGACTACTCTCGGGGGCTTTGCCATCTGGGGTCTTCGCTTACGGATCTGGGCTGCTCTCTTACCTTCTCCCCTGGGTTTGTGCCCCTCTTTCGTCTTCTATAAATGTTCCTCATTTCGTTTTTATGTATTCATTTGAATGAGTAATACAGTCACGTTTTCAAAATTCAAAAGGTACAAGGAGAAAAGTCTCCTTCTTACCCCATCCCTCAGCAGCCTAGTTCCTTTCCCCAGAGGCCATTGTTCTCTCTGTTTCTTCCGTAAGCTTCTAGAAATAGATACAAGGAAGTGTGTGTGTGTGTGTGTGTGTGTGCGCTTTTTAAGGGTAAGCTTGTCCAGCCATCACTGGGATCATGAGGGACATTTCCTGCCTCTTCCTCATCAGAAGTGCATTTGTAAGAGCTTTCTGACCTTCATCTCATACCATCCTCCCTTTCAGAGTCTTGTAAAATGAAGAAATAACTACAAATTATTTTCTGAATATCTGTCCTCTGCCTCCCTCACTAAGAGATACTTCTGTGTGCTAAACCTTCTCCACTTCAGCTATCTCCATGTACAATATTGTAAAGGGTCCCTCAAGATTCTTATCACTTCCAGTTGGCCAGTCACTACTTTGATGATTAGCATGGATTTCAGAGTGACTGGACCACTGGTCATTCTCTTTACCCCCGAGAGATTAAATTACCGGGCGTCGAAAGCAACGGCTGGAACAGATGCCTCTTTGAGGGCATCCCTTTGTCTGCTGATGTCCTAAACCAACCTTCGAAAGGTGGATGGGGTCCAAGGAGCCCCGCCCTCCGGGGGAGGGGATGGGCATGTGGCCGCGTCCACCCATCCACCAGCCTGGTTTCCTGCTGCCCTCGCCGCCCCTCCCACAGGTCTCTGGTTAATTGCCAGGACACATCGGTGGGCGCTCTCCAAGGGAAGATCAAGTGAGCCAGCCCGCAGCATCCCAGCTCAGCAATCATGGCTGATTAAAAACTAGTTACAAAGCAATGAAGATGGAATCCTGCATTAACCAAATGACCCCGTCCACGGCCAAGCCCAGATAGATGGCAGTAATTATGAAAGCATCACTTACAATGCCGGCAGCCGTTAACGGCTGTTTGAATTACCAGGAGATTTACGGGGTAGTGACAGCATTTGGCTGGATGGGACTCGAGCTCTTTGCTTCATTCCCAGATGTGCCTGAGTGTTTACCAGCTCCTGTGGACTCACAGCCTCCCCGGCCCGGTCTAGCTCTGCTGGGCTGCTGCGTGGGTTTAATCAGAATACGCTGGCTTGTGTAAAGTAGAAATTTATCATATTGCCAATTTTCAGAGAATCTGAATCAGCTCAGCTACACTTAATACTGAAACTACCCTGAACATAATTTAATCTGTCTTTAATGATTCAAAGGTGCTTTGAAGTCTTGCACTAATCAGAGTCATGGTTATGAATATCAGAACTTGATACTGAAGAAAGATAAAAGTGCCCATCAAAGAATTAGGTAAATGAAATGACAGGAAACCGCATCAGTGGATGTTTCTGTGAGAGTGCTAGTGTGACCATGTTTGTCCTCGGGCACGTGGAGGCCTTGTGTGACCTGAGATCTTTCCTGACTAGCGTTGACCTCACCATGAACCATGAATGACCCTATCCAAAAGTCAGCCTGCTGCCACACCTCCTAAGGAGAGTTTGAGCCTTGGCCAACTTGGGCCTCAGTGGAGCAGATTTGAAGTGAAAGGTGAGGGGGAGAATGGTCCTGCCCAAGAAAGGCACAAGAGCCCACGACAGAATCCCCTTTAATGGGTGAAAGAGCAATGACCAGATACGTAACGTGAAGGGGGAAGGGGGGAGACAAGAGCTGGGTGTAGAAGAAAGTATAGTAGCAGGCAGCTGCCGTGAGTGTGAGTGTGAGTGTGTGTGCGTGAGAAGTGGGGATAGCAGCGTCTACTTCATTTGGTGGTTGTGGGGTCTAAGAAGCCCACTTGCTTTGCTATGTCTCTCCAAATTCCCATGTTGAAGTCTAAATCCCCAGTGTGCTGTATTTGGAGGTGGGGGTCTTTGGGAGGTGATTAGGTCATGAGAGCAGAGCCCTGGTGAAGGGGATCGGTGACCTTTTAAAGAGTCCCCAGAGAGCTGCCTCGCCCCTTTTCCACCATTTGAGGACACAACGACGTGTCGCCTGCAAACCAGGAAGCGAGCCCTCACCAGACACCGGACCTGCTGAGTGGTGAGAAACATGCGTCTGCTGGTTCAGCCACCCAGTTCACGGTGTTCTGTTTTAGCAGCCTGAGCAGACTAAGACAGGCTCCCCCCCCCTCTCTCTCTCTCTCTCTCTAGCTCTCTCTTTTGTGAAAGAAAATTTTGATGGACTCACCATTTGGTTCCATGAAGTGGGGAAAAAAATTAATAAAAAAGAATCACCATTTGGAATTTTTTAAATCACTTCGGGAAAGATTTAAATTGCCTTTCAATAATATTTGGCTGTAGGTACCTCTTTGAACACAACCCACGTGGAAACAGACGTAAGAAGTCAGGAGCAAGAAGGTCTGGCTGTTGGAGCAGCAGCATTTAGGGCCAGACACCCTCTTCGAGGTCCCCCAGAAGTGGTTCCCAGCAGCAGGGTCCAGCAGATGATCCCAGGCCACCCTGGGATGATCCCACCCCACCCTTCCCCCCCACAGCCATGAGAGCGGGCATTTTGCACTATAAGCTCAACCATGTCAGTGCCCTCATGTCCTTTATTGACCCCGCACACCCACAAAGAGGTGCTCAACATAGACATTTGGGAATTTCTGGGGGCATCTTGGTGGTCACAATGATGGAAGGCAGGGCCAGAGATGCGGATGCCCGAAACGTATGGGGCAATCCCACATGAGGACAACTTGTCCTCGGTCCCTCATAGCCTTCAAGGGCCCCCCATGATATTCCTGTAGATGAGAAACCTATCTATAATCACCTGGGCCTTTTGCCTGAGTTTATCTGAGAGTCAACTCAAAGTATTTATTGCACGACTTCAATATGCAGTGTAACTATCATATAAACGAAGGGAAGAGCGTGCGCTGTTTTGTTAAGAACAAGAGTTATTCGTCATTTCAGAAAATCAAGTTCCCTACAGCAAATGACTCTTGGTGTCGGTCTGCATTTATAGTGTCACATTTACTGTGATTACCTGTGTAGGAGCAAGCATCTGATGACTCCATCATGTCCGCTAGCACAGCCGTTCCCAAATATTTACATGCTAAAATACGTATCATTTTATTAAATTACTTACTTTACATTTCTCCTTTATATTACATTATATTGAGCATTATACTGAAGTCTTTTGAAAATACATGCATCCATAAGTGATGTTATTTGTGGATTTTCTTCCAGGCTAGTAAAGGGGACATTAGAACGTCGAATGTATTTTTATATTAAGGGGGGGTTGGGTCTGATAGAGTTGAGAAACAGGCTCACAACTACTGCCCAAATCCCCTAGGAAGGCTTCCAGATCCTTCTGATCCAGCCCATCTGCCACTCCAGCTTCATCTCTGCCCACTGTGTAGCCGGCACCCTGGACTCCAGTACACGCAGTTCTTTGGAAATAGTGCAGGTCCTGCCTTTCCTGCGGCTGTCCTGCTGGTGCCCCACGCCACCTAACACCTCCGTACTTACCCCTTCTGTGCCTCACGCATAGCCCCCGCAGCAGAAGGGCAGGTTGGCATCCACCCACCTGACTGGCTCCTTGAGACCAAGTCCCACCTTGTGAGCTGTAACTGCACAGCTGGGTCTCCCAGGAAGGCACGCGGGAAAGCAAGTGAATGACAGTGCTGCTCCCGAGGTCTTGGGTGTGTGCTACGTACTGTGCATGGATATCTACGGTCGTGAGCAGGAATAGTGCATGTAATTCATACGCTGGTGTGTGGGTGCGATGCATATGACACATACGATAGCGTATGGGTACAGTGGCAGAGACACCAGTAGCAGAGAAGTGTCTAAGCCACACTGTTGGATCAGGCATGACGAAGGCATGTGTGATTAAAGGGCTGAGGGAAGCTGGTAGATCAATCTAACTTCCCCATGGGGCTGCTGATTCTGTCTCCAAAAACAGTTCTCAGTTCTGTCACAGACGACATGTAGAACAACTTTCTGTCACAAAGAATTGCAGTGAAGACCATGGCTAAAAGAACCAAGGAGTGTGTGTGTACATGTATGTACATCTGTGTGCATGTGTGTGTGTGTGCATGTGTGTTTGTGTGCATGTGTATGTGTGTGTGTATCACGTGTATGTATGTTTGTGTGCATGTGTGTGTGAATGAGCACACGTGGTGAATTCGTTGGACTTGGCCATCAATGGATTGGTTCCTAGGTGCATTACTGTGAGGCTTCGCTGCTCTCCGGAAGTGCTTGCAAATGAAGGGCTCAAGATCCCTCTTGAGGAATCAAACCATAAAATCCACTCTGAGGGAGGTGGGTGGAGAGGAGCACCATTTAGCCAGGAAAGCACAGAACGAAGGAAAGTCTCAAGGGCCAGTGTCCGTCTCCTGGGGAGAGGAAGCCTTAAACAATGAACTTCAGGTGCTGGGGCCAATCGGCTGGGCATCTGCCAGGTGGAGGGGAGGCGGGGCCCAGCAAGGGTGTCTAGTGTTCTCCCCCAGTGCTCCCTCCTTCTCTGCTGGGGGACAGATGCATCCTCCCCTCTTAGCAGATGCAGTTAAGCATTCGCTCCATCCAGCTGCCCTGGCTCTGAATGAAACGTGCCAGGCGACCTTCTGGCTATAATGTGGCCTGCCTGGTAGGTAGGCCCTGGATGTGTCAATGCTCCGGCCCTCCGGAGTCGCCCCTCCGTTTTCTGTGCTCAGGGAGCGAGCGGAGAAAGACCCACTCTGAGGGTGCTGACAAAAACAAGTGTGTGACCAAGCCCAGGATGGGAACGCATTCACCCGAGGGCCCTGCCGCCTGCCCTGGGGAGCCCCCACCCTCACTCGTCGCCCAGCGTCCTCGTGCTCAGTCGTGCTCACCTCTACCCTGCAGCTTCTCCCACGGTGCTGCAGTGTGGAGGTTGCCCGCCACCTGCGTCCCAGCCTCCAGGCAAGCACACACAGCTAGTCGAGTTTGTGCCTCAAGCACCTGGAACGCAGCAAGGCTGTGGGCTAGCTGGGAACAGTTCCCCACGCATGGCAGGTCCTAAATAAAAATGTATGGAATGGACCGTTCTTTAGCCCACCCTTGGAGGAGGAGCCCAGGCCCCCTCGGAAGCATTTCCTGATGCCTTCGGGGCCCGCTGATGGCTTTCAAAATTCCCGTGACTGTGACCCTTCTTGGTTCTCTGCAGTTGGGAGGACCTTCAGGCCTGCCTGCCCTGTGTCCTGTATTCTCGACCTTAACCGTCCGCACCGCCTCGGCTGCTCCTTACGTGAAATAGGAATCACGATGCCAGCTACAGCTGGGATGGGGTAGTTTTTCTAAGGGCCCACAGGTGAGGAAGAAGAGGCATGAGAAGGTAAATGTTCTTCAAGATCCTCCACTGAACAGTCCCAAGATACAAACTCCTCCTGCCGCCCACCGCCTGTCCCCACCCCACTCCAGGGCCTGGGACACTAGGAGCCGTGCTCCTGCAGAGAATCAAAGCGGTCCTTTATTCGATTCCCTTCCCCCTCTCCTTCCTCCCATGAGCCTCCCAGGTGAGCCAGCTTGGCCTGACAGCTTCGGGCCTGTCTCCTGGCCAGGGAGGGAGCTGGCACTTCCACTTGCAGCAGGGAGCGGGATGGGAACTCTGCAAGAGGACCATGCAGTCCTGACACCCTGCTCCCTCACCCCTGCACCGCACAGCAGCTTGCTCCTGGGAGAATCAAGTGACGGCCAGACTCCAGGGAAGCGAGCTGGCGAGACCGAGTTCTGTGGGGGCAGTAGCGGGCCAATTAAGCCACAGAGGGACAGACAGTCTCACGACTGTGGCCTCCTGCTCTGCTCCAATGGGCACCATCAATTATCTCATAATTTCCTGCTCCTGTTAGCATTCTGGAAGCTGGAAATGACCTTCCATTGCCGTCTTCCAGACCACAGGTGGATTCTGCCCACTCAGGGCTTCCCTTTGCCTTGGCACTCAATGGCCTCCATCTGGAGCACCTGCCTACCTGCCCCACCCCTCCCACCTAACTACTTGCCGTTCCCCAAACACATGGCACAGTGCTCCGTCTCTATCCTGTGGCTCATGCTGCATCCTCTGCCTGCAATACCCTTCCCCTGCAAGACCCTCTTCCACCCAGTGGACTCCTTCTTGCCCTCGCGGCTCAGTTCTAAGTCGTAGCCTCTGGGAAGCCTTCTGGGATGCCCGAGTCAGGTGGCATGCCCCTCCCCTGGGCTCCCACAGCCCCTGGGCTTCCTTCTGTGACTACAGTGATCCTGCAGCAGTGGAACTGCTTACCTGTCTGAGCTGCCGGAGGGCAAAGACGGCCTGTGCTTCCTGTTTTCGAATCTCAAGCCCCTAGCACAGAACCCCTACCACAGATGCTCAACAAATAAGTGTTGAATGTAACTAAATTTGGTAGAAGATTCATTTTTTCTCCCAAATAAATCTTACAAATTGGCCAGGCATGGTGGCTCATACCTGTAATCCTAGCACTTTGGGAGGCCAAGGCAGGAGGATCATTTGAGGCCAGGAGTTTGAGACCGGCCTGAGCAAGAACAAGATCCCGTCTCTACAAAAAAACAAAAGCTTAGCTGGGCGTGATGGTGTGCACCTGTAGGCCCAGCTACTTGGGAGGCTGAGGCAACAGGATCACTCAAGTCCAGGAGTTTGAGGTTACAGTGAGCTATGATGACACCACTGCACTCTAGCCCAAGCAACAGAGCAAGACACTGTCGCAAAAAAAAAAAAGAGAGAGAGAGAGAGAAAGAAAGAATGGAGTTCAAGATCAAATACATCTTATAAATTAGGATTACATGAAATTTATATCTTGGTGAATCATGCATATCCAGTTTGCTTTTTTTGTAATGACTTCATTGAGATAGAACTCATATAATTATACAATTCACCCATTTAATTTAAAGTATACAATTCAATGTTTTTTTAGCATATTCACAGACTTGTACAACTATCACCACAATCAATTTTAGAACATTTTCATCACCTCAGAAAGAAACCCCACACCCATCAGCATTCATTCCTCATTTATCCCAATCTCCCATCTCCTGGTAATCACTAATCTATTTTCTGGTCTTTCTAGAGTAGGCTGTTCTGGACATTTCATATAAACGGAATCATACTATGTGATCCTTTGTGACTGGTTTCTTTCACTTAGTATACAATGTTTTCAAGGTTCATTCACAATGTAGCATGAATCAGTACTTCATTCTTTTTTATTACCATGTAATATTCCATTGTATGGATATACCATATTTTATTAATATTTATCCATTCATCTGTTGATAGACTTTTAGGCTGTTTCTACTTTTTGGCCATTGTGAACAGCTTGCTTTTTTTAATGCTAAAGATTTTTTAATTTTAAAATAATTTTCAAATTTACAAACAAATTTTTCGTTAATAGTAACAAAGAATTTTTTCCTTGAACTACCAGACAGTGAATGGCTGGCATGACGTCCCACCACCACTAGCAACCCCTGTACACATATACATGCATACAATATTTTAGTGTGGGTTTCCTACAGTGACACTCTCCTGCATAATCACAATACAACCATCAAAATTAGGAAATTAACACTGATTCATTTCTGCTGGATAATCCATGGACCTGTTCAAGTTTCACCAATTGTCCCAATAATGTCCTTTAGAGCAAAATATGCAATCTAGGATCAGGCAGGACATGTTTTTGTCACGTCTCGTTAGTCTCCCTCAATCTGGAACCGTTCCTCAGTCTTTCACTGACTTTCATGACCTTGACACTTTATATTACAGGCAAGTTAGCTGTCAGAGTCCCTCAGTTTGGGTTTTCTGATGTTTCCTCATGATTAGAGTCAGGTCAGGCAATGCCTTGTAGCAGGAATATCACAGAAGAGGAGCGATGTTCTCATTGCATCATATCAGGTGGCGCACAATTTCCATTTGTCCTGTTACCAGTGATTTTCACTTTGATCACTTGATTAAGTTGGGGCTGCTAGGTTATACCATGGTAAATTTACTCCTTTTTCTTTGTGATTAGTAAATATATTTTGGAGAGATACTTTGAGACTGTGTGTACATATGTCCATTCCTCCTCAAACTTTCATTCACTAAGTTTAGCATCAACTAATACTTTGTGGCTGAATTACTACTACGATAGCAGCCAAATGGTGATTTTCTGATTGCATCTTTCCTTCTACACTTAGCAGCTGGCATTTGTCTCCAAGGTGTATTTATTTATTCATATCAGTACGGATTCAGGTTTATTATTAATATTTAAAGGATTGTAGTTAGTCATTATCATATCCTCATCTTTTGGGTCGTAGTTGTTAGAGGCCAAAATCTGATCTCTAGGGGTGTTCACTGTTACTGGGTTGGCTATTGTTCCCAGGTCTTTGTGATGGATGAACAAATAGGCAGACCATGGGCAGAACTAGAAAATAATGACATACCTCTTGAATCCATATTGATACCTCCAATTCAGATTTACGAGTATGTGGCTTATACTTCATGTGGCTTAGCTTCATCAGTCTTACATCTGTATATCCTTTCTTTCACACTGAAAATCTCAATGAAAGCAATGTAATTACTCACTTCCTTGATCACACTATATATTCAACAGTCTCAGATTAACAATACCAGCATCAACATCATTAACATCACTAATATATATATTGATAAATAGTTCAAGAATATTTTTGCACAGTTCAAAATTGCAAAGATCTGGAGTTCACCTAAGTGCATAAATTCAATTCATGAATGCATAAAGAAAATGTGGTACCTATATATACCACAGAGTACTACTCAGCCATAAAAATGAATGAAATAATGCCTTTTTTGCAACTTGGATGGAACTGGAGACCATTATGAAGTATCTCAGGAATGGAAAGACAAACACTACATGTACTCTCTAATAATTGGGAGCTAAATTATGGGCACACATGGGCACAGAGAGATGTAAAGGACATTGTAAAGCAAGAAGGGGAGAGGATGGGAGAGGGTGAGGGGTAAGAACTTATGTGTAAGGCACAACAAACACTATTCTGGTGACGGGCACACTAACAGCCCTAACTTAAGCATTATACAAGGTGTCCATGTAACAAAAACACTTGTAGCCCCCTAATATTTTCAAATTAGAGAAAGAATATTTTGCAGTTATTTTTGTTAGGCTATATCACACTTGGGATGAAAATCTATTAGAATTTTGGCAGTTCTTAAATATACTCAGAGTAGTGTGGGCAGCAAAATCTTGAGGTTCTGCAATCTGAACACGTTAGCCAATTCTTGGCTATTCATATCAAGATGTTTTATAATTAAAATATAGGTTTCATGCTTTAAAAAAGACTCTAAAATAGCAATAATACAGAATTCTCACCTAGTAGTTCAAGTATAAGCTCTGCAGGGCTGCTGCAATGGCTCCATTGTGCCAGGGACCTCACTCCTTTCATCTTATCACTCCAGCACTCTCAACACATGGCTGCATCCCATAGTCAAGACAGTTGCCCCACGTCCTGCCATCCCAGCCCCACACAAGCCAGCAGGGAGAAAAGGGGAAGAGGAGGCCCATTCTCATGAAGGGCAGGATCCACAGGTTGCATTCACAGCTCCCGTTTGTATCCCATGGACCAGTTAGCTATAAGGAAAACTGGGAAATGTAGTCTTTTGCTCGAAAGCAGTTACGCAACTAAAATTTGGGATTCCTTTACTAAAGGAAGAAGGCAAGAATAAGATATTGAGGGAACTGTCTCTGTTATATCCTCCGAATAATAAACCAAAACATCATATAATCCCTGCAAACTTTTCACCCTAATGATACTTTTTAAAGTTTGGGATTAAATCACATGGCCAACCAGGAATACATGCAGACAGAGTACGGGAAAGAAATATACACTTAACCTATGGAAACAAATATGGATTTCCACATAGTCAAATTGATCTCTCATGAATTCTACCTTTGTTCTATGATAAGAAAGGCATTTTCCAGTTGAGTTGAGATACATGTTCAGCTTTATTCTCTGCAGTTCTTCTGTATATTATTTTTCTTCTTTTACACCTAAAATGTCTGTTGTACAGTATCAGGGAGCCAAGGCTGTTTTTTTTTTTTTTCAAATTGCCAATCAGTAGGATCTGACTTGGGACAGGTGGCAATGCATGGTGTGCCCATATGGTCAAGATTATCCAGAACAATTTCAAGTCTTTCTCAGTGTTGGTTGAGCACTTAGTAGAGACCAGGCTTCCAGCCAGCATCTCAGGACATAAAGATAAAGAAACCAGTTCTTGCTTTTAGGGGGCAATAGAATAAGGAAGACGAATCATAAGCCAATCACACCATCACATGTGAGCCATGCTGGGCACAGCGTGGAGGGAGAAGCAGGCAGGGAAACTTCACAAAGGAGCTGTTACTGAGGCAGGAAAGACCAGGGGATGTTCTCCAGGTGGACGAATGAGGAAAGGGCATTTCAGAGCAAGTTACTTAAATTCTCTGAGTCCTGGTTTTTTCATCTAGAAAACATGGGAGGTAGCTCCTCCTTCATGGGTTTGTTGGAATTTAGGGATGGGACATGGGAAGAGTCTTGTGCTGAGTTTGTCTCGCAGCAGGAGATCAACATAAGGAACATCCTTCACCTTCCCTGGCAGGAGACGCCAGCAGCCCTGGGTAAATGACTCCTCCACCCTTCATTCTCTCAACCCAGCTAGGTGGGATTTCCAAGAAGCTCAAGGCTTCGTGGAAGAAGAATACTAAGATGAAGCCAAGCACAGACCCCAAGGACCTGGGTAGAGGTGAGGGTTAAGAGAAAGCTGAGCATCCCTGGAATTGGATTTGATATCTTCACAGTTTCCACTGGCATACCCAGCCTCTTGCTGCAAAGCTGATTTTGGAGTAGAAGATCCAGGTGGCAGAGCTGTAGAGCCCATGCAGCCAATTCACGATGTGACTTTGAGTGAGTCGTTTCTCCTCACTTGAGAGTTGATTCTTCTAGGTCCAGGACACCCACAGCATTCCCCATGGCCCTGGGCCAGTCCAGGGATGAAGACAGGGAAAGAGGGATGTACACCTTTAAGGCTGTCATCCCACCCTTAATGGAGTCCCCATGCCAGCTGTGCCATTGCCAGGTCCTCGGGCCAGCAGTTGCCATGGTGTGTGGACTCAGAAGGCACGTTGCTATAATAAGATGTGTTTATTTGAATACGAAGGTCAGGGAGTTAAGTAGTTGGTATTCCAGTCGTATAGAGTCGTTTGCACAGTGTCACTAATAATTAAAGGGGGTTTTGACTAATCTAGTTGCTCTTCCTAAATATACTCTGCTCAAGAAACTCATCAAAGCAGCAAAGTAATCTTTGAGGTTATTAATCTCCTCTGCTTCACAGCTGGGGCAAATTTATTTGCTTGAATTAGCATGTAATAAACTTATAATAAAGCTGCCAGAGCCCCAGCTTGGTAGAGATCAGCTCCATGTAGTGGGTAGTTACATCTAGGAAATGGGGCACTAGTCCCCAGGCCGCCACGGCAGGCCTGCTGAGGCTGGGGGGCTGCCCCAGAGGCCACACAGACAGGGGGCCACCAGGCATGGGCGACCCTGAGGTGGAGCTGAAGGGAGCTTTGCAGACCGGAGTGTCCACCTCCTCATCTCTGCCCGTCCCCATTGCAAAGGTGAGGAGAATGGAAGGATGCACCTGGAGTGAAGGAGGCAGCACCCGGGGGAGCCCAGGTGAGAATCCAGGCGGGAGGCGTGTTCCTCTCCCCCCCCCACCACTGCTCCGGTCAGCAGTCCCCATGGTCAGGGGTTCTCCCCAGAGGTTCTACCTGAGACCCCTATCTGCCTCTCCTACTTCCTTCTGCCTGCCCCTCTGCCTGCCTCTTCCCACACCACAGCCCCACCAAGATCTGCTTGCCTTCCCTGGTCCTCCATTGTCCAAGGAAGCGCTGCCCCTCTGTGCTGTCTGGGAACCTGTCTGGAACCTCTGCATGCTCCCTGGCCACAGCAGTCTCTTTGCTGGCCCCGGATCTGTGAGCACACTGAGAGTCCGAGGAGAGTGTCTGCCTGAGCTCAGGGGAGCGAGGGAGCCGCCAGACTAGGTGTCAGGGCAGCTCAGATGGGGGCCTGAGCCTTTTTTCTACTCCCTTTATGCTCCTTCCCTCTGCTGCCCCTGGGAAACCAGCTCCCTCTGGTCTGTGCTCCTGGAGGTTGAGGCTGGGGAGACACCTTCAGGACTCCCATCTGGGGTGGGGGCAGGAGGGGTGCTAGCGGACCCTCACTTCTTAGAGAGGGGCAGCTACAAAACCACAACCTTTCTGCTGCCAACACTGACCACCTTGAATAGCATTGCTTTGATGGATTACACCAAAAATAGCCTATCCCGTGCAGTGGGGGCAGGAAGAAAGGAAGGGGATAAAGAGGACAGGCAACACCATATCACTGTGTACGTGGCCCGCTCCTCGTCCCCCATCCCCATCCCCATTCTCTTGTCCTTTCTTCACCCTGTCCCAACCTCTCCTGTCCCCTCGCCCCCTTCTCCCATTCCCGCTACCCCCTTTGGGGGTCTTTGGAGGAGAAGAGAGGCTTCCTGGAGGTCCTGAAGACCCACGACCCTGAACCTTTCTTCAGACACCTCTAGGACATTCACCTGAGTGAGGCCCTTCCAGCAATGCTCACACCTGCAATGTTCCCAAAGTCTTAGGCATTTTTTTTTTTCCTCAAGCAATAGATACTAAAAATAGAATGAGTAATCATTGGGAGTCTTAAAACTGTAAAAGATTAAGGGCCACCTACTAGGTCAAGTTCATCTTTTGGAAAGTCAAAGAGTGTAAGTGACTTGCCTAAGGTCATGCAGCAACTTAGCCCAGGGCCAGCAGTGGATCCCAGGAGGCCTACCTTCCTCCCGAGGGGCTTCCTCCACCTTGCCAAACTGCCCTGGATGCCGGCACGTGGTGACAGTTCCCTCCTTGCCAACTACCATGTTGACCTATGTTCTGGGATCTGGATGACTCCCTAGTTTTCCAAATCATTTACTCAAGGGTCCCAAAAACACTTCTTCCCATCCAATCCCCCCACCACTTCTTATAAGTGACAGTCTAGGAAGCACGTTTTCTTGGAGGTTTTATACCTGGCACCGCTAACAGAAGCAGAACATGGACTCCCTGTGGGGCAGAACTGTGAGGTGCCTGGTGCTGGAAGGACAAACGCCCTGTAGGGGCTATTAGAAGGATCGGAAGGAGAACAGTCTGGCAGGCAGAACCCAAAATCTGGTGGAGGATAGCACAGATATAACCCCAATGGTGGGCAGCATCGATGGAGACTCATTCACCGGGGACAGGTTGTCCTGGCCCACAGATGGAACTCTTGCTCCATACCCACGCACACAGCCCAGCTAAGCCCACGTCTTCACCATCTCCAGTGCGGTCTGCATCAGCTCGGCCAGGAGGGCTATCCCCACCACTCTTCACAATCTTCCGATCCTACCCAAAGCCGAGGAGCGAATGATTTCAGCCCTTTCTTGGTGGAGATGGCAAGGGCTAGATCCTAGCTAAGATGTCAGAGGTGTCAGTGTTAAAGGAATCCAAGAAAGGCATAAACTTACCCTCGGGTAATAAAGTCGTTAAGAGAGAAAGCAGGAGCCAGAGAGGCCTCCAGGTAGTTTTCATCTCCCCAAGTCTTCTCTGGAAACCTTCAGTGAGTTCTTTATTTTCTTTGGCAAAGGTATTTGGGGAACAAAGAGGAAAAGAACAGAGTCCTCCTTTATGAGACCTATCGAAACAGGTCTTCATGGAGGATGGAAACCAGTGAGAGGAGGGTGGACCCAGACTCAAGTCAGGAAAGCTTGAAAACACACACAAACCGTGTTATCCACAACCCAGGGGCTTCTGAGCCACATTGGGAGCAAGATGGCGCCACTTTGGAGCAGGTGGTGCAACGGCACTGATTGGGGTGGTGGGGACGAACACCTCAGCTCTCCGTTTTGCTGCAGATGTCTCTGTCCTAGCGGAGGGTTTTCAAACCCAAAAGGGTAAAACAAACACAGTTAACACAGAATTGATCCATTCCCAGAATTCTGTCCAAAAAAAGTAATCTTTAACAGAGAAATAGGCTATGCACAAAGATGTTCATTTCAGTATTGTTTAATGAAAAACTGGAAAGAGATAAAAGGAGGACTCCCAAACAGGAGACTAAACAATCTGTGGAGCATCTGATCTATGGACTTTTACGAAGTCATCAAAACCCCTCCAGAGTTTGTAAGAGCCTGAAAATGCACGCTGACGTGTTAAGTAAAAAAATAAGTAAATTAACAGGACTCGAATCTGCTCATACAGTTCACACATTTTCTATTATGAGCATGCTCTATTTTTTCATTTATTACCTTTATATTAGAAAAACTGTGGTCTGTAATATTTCAAAATATTTATAAGATATATTTTAATTATATTGTCATATGTTTACAACTGCCTAACACAAACTTGTGCCTGGAAAATAGGAAGAAAGTACACTAAGTTGTAAATCAGGTAACGTCTCAGAGGGGGATCTTTTCCAACTTTTCTACAAAGAATATGTCCTCACTATATTATATTAGGGAAAAAATCTATAAAGTTTTGTTTTAGGAAAGAAAGAAAGAGGGGGTAAGAGAAGGAGGGAGGGAGAGAGAGGGAGGAAAGAGAAGGAGGGAAGGACACTGGACTTAGCACGTGAAAAGCCAGAGAAACTCTGGTCTTTTGAGTTCAGTTCTCCAGACGCAAGCTCCCAGGGCAGGAAGCTCAGGGACAATTACAAAACCCCTGGTGGGCATCCTTGAGGGATTATAGCGAGTGAAGAAATGCTGAATTGTTGACACTTAGCACGTACTCTGATATTTAGAGCAAAACATTAAATCCCAGTCAGGGCAGGTTAGCCAGTTTGATAACAGTTGTTGGCAAATGTCCGAGTGTAAGGATTTGGGGAAGGGAAATCATCCGTCCCTGGAGCCCAGCGTGAGCTCCATGCCAGGCACAATTTCCATGCTGAAGGGACCACCAGGAGAGGAGGGACGAGGGCGTTCCTTGGACAAAGGGCGCGGGGTGGTGATTCAAGTGGGACATTTGTCAACGCCGCTCAGGCCCCGAGCAAGAGGTGCAGAGCTGCCTGCCTAACGGTTCAGGAGACGAGCAGGCAGGGTGGGCTGTGACGTCAGCTCGCATCTCCACCAGCCCTCCAAGGCTCAGTGCTTGACCTTGTCCCCTCGGACCTTTTTCTCGGCAACTCGGATCAAGCAGAAGGGAAGATGTGCTTATCACATTCGCAGTTGACACAAAGCCGGAGGGATTGTTCGTAGGAAGAATGGCAGAATCAAGATTCAGAAACATCTTGACAGGTTGAAATAATGGGCTGAAAACATGTGAAAGGGATAAACGTAAGTTCCTGCATTTAGGTTTTTAAAGAACTATTTCATAAACATCGGATGTGGGAAAGAAGGCTTAGAAACAAAAAAAGACAGCTAGGTCAGAGCCAGTGTGGCATGGTACGTGTTCAGATCAAGGGAAGGAAGAAAGAAAACAAAATAGCATTTACTATTTCTGGTACTATTCATACCAGAAACTGTATGAGATGTTTAGAGTATCAAACACCATGTCTATGGGGCAGGCACTATCTCTGAGCCCATTTCACAGATGAGGAAACTGAGGCTCGGTGATGTTATTCACTGATTAAATGGTTCATATCAAGCTATTTAGTGATTCATACTAAACTACTGGAGATAAACTACAAAGTGGTAAACCCAGAATTTCAATGCAGATCTTGTCTCTAGGGCTAATGCTCTACCCCTCCCCTGCCCCAGGGGGTAAGTCTTGATTCATCTAAGCTAATCACAGTGGTTTCTTTCTCCTCACCAGCAACGGTTTTGAAAATGGCACTTCATCCAACCGGCCAACAAGACACGGAGGCTAGTACGTTGGAGGAGGGATTTAAGCAACTCCAACGCTAGATTCTAGGACTCAGCAGTGTCACCTGTGCCGCTGCTATGACGCTGACCTTGTGCCCCAGTTGGCTAGCAGGGCTTCCGGTTGTTTCTGAGGCTCTTCCCACTCGTGGGGCTCCAGCCCTCAGGCAGGCAGGGCTCTGGGGAATTCGCTGGGGCGCCGCACCTGCTGGTGGACACTCATTTTGCTCCCCATGATGGACCCCACCCATGGATCAAGAATGACCCTGTGGCCCAGGCCTGGCCAATCAGAGTACTCAAGCCAACCTCAAGGCTACAGGGATTGGCTCAGGAATGGGCATACGTGGCCCAAATCTGACCAATCAGAGTTCTTCCCCAAGACTGTTCTAAACAGAGTCTATGAGGGGAGACCACTGACCCCTTGGCTTATCAAACAGGAAAGCAGAGTCGAGGCCTGGAGGTGACCGTACTCCCTGCCACTTGGAGCAAACCTGTCTGCCAGGACAGAGAAGGAAGCAAGGGAGGGTTCAGAGCCGAGGGACAGATGGATGGAGGGAAATGGAGTCACAGCCTCCTCCACTCCAGTCCCTGGATGTGCCTGTTTTCCTCTGGCATTTCCTCCGAGCTGGGAACTGCCCTCCACTTCCGCACTGACCGACAACGGGGGCAACAGATGCCCCCGTTTTCCTAAGCTGTCGGATAGGGTGTCTGCCAGTTGTCACTGAAAGAGTCCTGACCAGTACCCCGGCCTTTCTCACTGCCACACGGCTGCCCCCGCTCTGGCAAGCTGGGCTCACCTGCAGGCTGAAGGAACCTTCCACCAGCGGCTGCCTCTAAATGAAGCCTCCAGGATCTACCCACCTTGGCCCTGTGTGAGAGGTGGGGGTGGGGGTGGAGCGTGTTCAGCCCTGTCCTCTGCTCCGTCTTGCCGAAAGGTCACCAGGCAGTGCTGTGCCCAGGCCTGAGATGGCAACAGCACACCGGGCAGGGTGTGAGCCAAAAATCAGGGGGAACATTGGGGCGAGACCTGGGCTCCATTTGTTCGTTAAAGTCGTCATTCACTCACTTCTATATTCATTCATTCAACAACCACTGTAGATATGAGCATCTACTGTGTTTAGGGTGCTTGGTCCAAATAGAGTTTTACTGAATGGTTGGTGGAACTCTTGGAGAATGTTTGGGAGATAGAGGGATTGATTTAGCACCAGCCTCCTTGCCAGGCACTCACGATTCCTTCATTTTTTAAATGAATATTTATTTATTTGAGATAGAGTCTCACTCTGTTGCCCGGGCTAGAGTGCCGTGGCGTCAGCCTAGCTCACATCAACCTCAAACTCCTGGGCTCAAGTGATCCTCCTGCCTCAGCCTCCCGAGTAGCTGGGATTACAGGTATGCGCCACCGTGCCCAGCTAATTTTTCTATATATATTTTTAGCTGTCCATATAATTTCTTTCTATTTTTAGTGGAGACGGGGTCTCGCTCTTGCTCAGGCTGGTCTCGAACTCCTGAGCTCAAACAATCCGCCCACCTCGGCCTCCCAGAGTGCTAGGATTACAGGCGTGAGCCACCGCGCCCAGCCAATGAAAATTTATTGAACGTCTACCATGTCCAGACACTGTCCTAGGTGCAGGGAAGCCAGTGGTGAGCCAGGCAGGCAAGGGGCTTGTCTTTGTGGCGCTTTCACTCTCCCAAGCGCACAGCACTTCACGATCTAGCCCCAGCCTACCTTCCCAGCCTCATCTCCTCCCACTCCCCACCCGCCAAACCACTCAAAATTGCCGGGTGTTCTTTGCCACTTCTGTGACTTTGCACTTGCTGTTATCTTGCCCTGACTTGGCCTCTCTCCACCTCATCCACCTGCTGAAGTCCTTAGAGCCCCGCCGGGTGTTCTTCCTCATGAAGCCTTTGCTCTCCAACTTCCCCAGGAGAGAGCCAGTCCCTCCTTCTGGGTTCCCCAGCACTAGGTACCTACTTTGGCTCAAGTGCTTCTTGTGTGGCATTGGAACGCTTTGCTTATAAGCCTGTCATCTGTATAAGACTATGGGCTTCTCAAGGTGCTGTGTCCCCAGCACCTGGCAGAGGTCTGGCACATCACAGTGGCTCCATGAGTGTTTGTTGTATGAATGAATGAATGAAAATATCTTTAGGAGAGAAGGAGCGAATTGTGCCAGAAGAAAGGTGGGAGACACTCAAACCTGAGAAGAAGGACGTCAGCTACCTTAGGGACTCAAATGCTTGGAAGATACAAGGGATCTTCTTTACGGGCTTAAAACTCCTATCCAAAATTATTTGTTGAGTGTGAACAATAATACAGTCTCTCCCACTCCGAAACACCGCGGTGAGGGCTCCTTTGTCTGATTAAGGGCTGTCGGGAATGACTGATGGGCTCCCACCGGACGGCTGCAACTTCTCTGCTCCTGACAGCGCGAGTGATAGCCAAGTGGAAACTGACCCCAGCTGACACAGTCGTCTTAAAATATCTCTGTTTCCCTGCGGCCTAGATAAAATAGCTGTTGCACTAAAAGTAAGGGCTCCACTCGGGGGGACGCTGGCTTCTCCAAGGACTGGTGATGAAGGAGCCTGTGATGTCAGGGCTCGGCCCTAAGAAACTGGCCCTGGGTGAATTGTATTCTGGGGAGCAGCTTGGTGTCCAGCCTCTCAAGGCTGGGCCAGGATGAATGAGATACCATCATCAGCAATAACAAGAAACGTTTACTTGGTGTGTATCAGCATGTGGTACTAGGTTCAGCTCAGATTAAAAGAGAATAACACAGACAGAGCCCTTTCCCAATGGTACCTTGCAACACACAAAGGATGGTAACGATCCCAGGCATTGCTCTGGGCCTTTTCAGTTTACAAAAAGCTTTCAGCAACACAGCGACGTGGGTAGGACAGATATGAATATTATTCCACGTTAGGGTGAAGAAACCAAGGCTCAGATAGGTTAAGTGTCTTGCCCAAGATCACACAGCTAATAAGGGTTAGAGCAGGATCCATTTCGGAACAGGAAACAAATAGCACAGTCAAGGGGATGACTGGCCAGGGTTCAGTAAAGGGATTCTTTAAAGAGCTGTGAGCAGGGCTCAGAGAACCAACAGGGGACCAGGAGGTACCCCGGCTGTTACAGGTTGAATTGTGGTCCCCAAAGAAGATACGTTGCAATCCCAACCTGCAGTATCTCCGAATGTGACCTCCCTTGGAAATAGGGTTGGTGTGGACGTAATTAATTAAGCTGAGGTCACACTGGAGTTGGGTGGGCCTTAATCCAATATGCTGTGTCCTTATGAAAAGAGAAGAGACGCAGAGACAGACACACGAGACGAGACACCATGTGAGGACAGGCAGAGACGGCAGTGCTGCAGCTGTGGGCAAGGAATGCCAAGGATGCCAGCAACCACAGAAGCTAGGAAGAGGCAAGGAAGGATCCTCCTCCACGGTTTCAGAGGGAGCACGGCCCTGCTGGCACCTTGATCTTGGATGTAAGCAGCACAGCAAAGGAGGTTGGGCAGGGGTGACAACTGTGTCCACTTTAGGGGTGAAGAAACCAAGGCTCATTTCCAGCCTCCAGAACTGTGGGAGAACACACTTCTGTCGGAAGCCACCCAGACCGCAGTATTTTGTTACAGCAGCCCTGGGAAACTCACACACTGAGGGTGACAACAGTGGGCACCCCTGGGCCTCCAGGAGCTGGTGTTGTAGGAGTCCAGGGAGAGCAGAACCCACAGAAGGGGGGCTGCCTGGCCGGAGGGGCCACCCAGCACTGCCAATCACCGTCCCTCGGGGAGGGAGCGGGACAGACAGGTGCGCCTCTGTCCCTTCCTCCCGCCAGCCCTCCCCACGGCGTCTCCCATCTGCAGAACCTACCAGGGAGCCAGTGGGCAGCGGGTGAGGCTGGTGCGGTTTGCAGAGTCAGCGGCCCGGGTCGGAGAGCAGGTGGGGCGAGTGGGCAGAGGCTGGGGAGTAGCTGGAGAACTCCTAGCACAGACTCGAGCCCACGCCCGGGTTTGTCCCCCACCAGCAAACCCGTTCAGAAAGGGACCGTAAAGACACAGAAGGGACAGTTCCTGCCCTTTGGAGACCTGTAGTGCCATGAAGAGACCACAGACGCATGGGAAGCACAAGAGCATTAGTACATGCAAAAAATAAGTAAGTGTCAGCAGGGAATATGCTGTGGGCAGCAAGGCAGGGTGGCCAGGGACACCTTCCCACCTCTCCTCACCTGTCCCATTGTCCCTGGTGTAAAACAGGAATATTGCTTCCTTGCCAAGGAGCAGCTGGAGAGCTTGTGGCTAACAGAAACAGGCTATCAGTCAAGGTGGCCGGGAAAGAGGGCGGGGATGGCACCATAACCCATTGTCCACTGACCTTGGACAATCTGAGCCAGGCTGGAGCTGGGGACAGGGGAATTCGGTCCCTGAGGTGGGAAGAGGGGGACTCTGATTCCACAGTACGACCCTGGAAGCAGGTACAGCCCTTCCCTGCTCCCTCACCTGGCAGGGTCAGGGGAGGCCTGGGTCGTCCTGGGGCTTCCGTGTGGGCCCTGAGTGGCTCTTCTCAGTCTGTGAACACCTGTCTCCCACCCCGCGAGCTGGAGGTCATGTCTGTCTCGTCGGCGCTGTGTCCCTGGGGCGTAGCACAGACCCCCAATATATATTTGTTGAACAAATGAAAGAGTAAGACCCCAGAGGAAGGAAACACTGCCATGGGGCAGGTGCCTGGAAAAGAAAATCACAGGCAGGGTGTACGTACCCGGGCGCCGGCGGGGCAAGGCCAGACAGGCAGCCCTGGTTTGCGGGGCTCCTGGTGAGGGAGGAGCGCTTGGTCTAGTGACACCCCCACTCGCCACGGGAATGCCCCAGAGCTGCAGGCAGACTGGAACCAGAGAGAGCAACCCTGTCCCCAGACCCAGAGCTCAGAGTCCCCACTGCAGACGGCCTGAGCCCCCAGGGCGCCATCTGCCCCAGCACCCCTTCCCCAGGCTGGTGGCCTCCCGGAACCTCAGCACAAAGGACTCTGCAGAGCCCCAGGGGGAGATCCGTAGGGTTCCTCAGGGAACCAGGCAGATGGGCTGAAGCCTGGGAGAGTAGGGAACCCCTGCCGGGTCAGCAAAGGTCAGAGGACAGGGGGTGGGGGGGGGCTGCCTGCTCCAGCAGACAGAAACAGCAAGCCGGGAGGAGGCCCCTGAAGACTCCAAGATGGAAAGGTCTGTCCCCGCCAGTGTGCCTGACTACGAGACCGTCCTTCCCCAACTAGGACTTACGCTGAGGCTTTAATTATAGCTTGTCATTCACGCGCCTTCCCCCGGAGACGGCTGAGCCGGACAGCGAAGGAAATGAAACTCTCGCTTCAGATGGCTCATTCTGTCTGTCAGGAAATTTCAAACTCACAAACAATAATATCCTGCATGGTGACAGGGCGGTGCCTCCCGAGGGCTCGGTGCACTCCGCCGCCCCACCAGGGCCCCAGGGAGCTCACTGCCGCGCTGGGCTGGGGACAGCCACCGCAGGAGGCTGTTCCGTACCTGGTCCCAGCCAGGCAGAGTGACTGGCGCAAGGTCACCCAGCAGAGGGGTGGTGGCGCAGGGAGATCTGTGCGTGCTGCTTTATTGTGCGCTCTCCTCTGTCTCTGTGGAGCTCCCCAGAAGAGAAGGCTCTTCTATAACACTAACAGTTCGCTGTCACCTCCAGCTGCCGGGAGCTGAAGCTCTGTGTCAACCACATAGTCCGTGGGCAGCCCCCGTGAATCGGTTGTAATTGTTACCCTCACTTTTCATAAAGAAAAACAAAAACTAGAGAGTTTGTTCAGGGTCACACAGCTAGAACCAGGCCTTGACCCCACGGCACCCGACGTCAGAGCCTGTGCTCTCAAGCCCACACTTTGTCCTTCTGCCTGCATCCAGGTAAGCCGGCGGCAGAGCTGGAGATCCGGGCATTCGCCTCTGCCAGGAAGCACAGATTATTTCCGGAAGCATTCGGCAAAGGGCGTCCCCCACATCATGGAGACAGGCTGACCTGGAGCTCTGGCAGGGTCAGCTGTGAGTGCTGGGGGCAGGGGGCGACCTTGCTTCTGTCCCCCCAGCCTGGCCTGCTGCAGTGCTGGCAGCAGGGAGGGCAGCTGCCTGCGGCCCAGGCCCGGCTCCAGGCAGCTCAGCCATGAGACCTGTGTCCTCACGGGCCGTTTTCACATCCCTGGGCCCCTGGGTTTTGGGTTGGACGTCCAGAATGGACTATGATTAGGTCCTACAGGGGTTTAGAACAGGACATCATCCCCTGTGACCCAGAGGAGCATTGGGCAGGCCACACGGACACTTTCCCAACAGCAGGGCCCAAAGCCCACAAGGTTCGCAGCTGGTGGCTCCTGAGCCGCGCGGGAACGAGCTGCTTTGGATTACGTAGGTGGCCAAGGTTTCCACCTGGTTTGGAAGACAGCAGAGTTTCAGCCTTAGGACACTCCAGGGCAAGAGAAACTGAACATGGTGCTGACCAAGAAGGGCAGGGCGTCCTTGTGGGCCTGTGGTCTAGGAGTGAGAAGACCCGATCCAACTCCGGGCTCCCGTTTTGCTGGTTTGGGGGCTGTCGGCGGGTCCCTGAACCCCTGTGAGCCTCAGCTTCCTCATCCATGCCGTGGAGGTGGGGCCCCTCCTGCAGGGCCATGAGAAGGACCCAGTCTGTGTATTTCAAAATGTTTCCTTCTCCCCTCCCCTGCCAGATGTTTCTGTGCTGTCCACTGTGGGGACCTGATGCCTGGAGTTTTCCTCTTTCAGGCCTGTCCGTGCTGGGCCTCCAGGAGTCCATCCGTCAGCATGCAGGCCTTCCTGCCCCAGAGCTGGTTCCCGATGAGGCTCCTGCCTGTGGATTTCTGCTCCATGAACTTCTGATTCTCTGTATCCACCTGTCTGTCTTTACTATTTGGGGTGTAGTGGTTGGCTCAATTCTGCGAGGGATCTGAGAAGAGCTGGTTTGCAGTTCATTCAGATTTTTACTTGCCATTAGCGGGGAGCGGTGACCTCCAATCTCCTTCTCCATCCATGTACATGGGAAGGCTCGGTATGATGAGTTGATTTCAGTGCCCTCCTTGTGCCAGGCATCGACTCAAGGTGTGTGTTCTTTATCTAGCTAGTCCTCACCACCATCCCATTTTGCAGATGAGAAAACTGAAGACCTGAGCAGTGAGGCCACGCAGCTGCTGGGAACGAGGGTTTGCCCAGCTCCAAAGCCCACAGGTCCCCACGCTGACCACGTGCTGCTGCTCACTCCTTCTGTCCCCTCCCCACAAATGCCCGCTGGGCAGGCCAGCACGCAGAGCCGCCCCCGGTCCCTGGAGGAGACTACAGAGCCACTCCATCTGTGTTCGGGTGAAGGGTCAAGTCACCTACCTTAATGGGAGGGAGGGCGCTGGCAGCCCCCTTATGGCGGGGTCTGGTCACTGGGAAACGTGCTCAAATGACGCGTTAGAGTTTTATGAACCCGCTCCTCTGCTGTCCCCACTGAAGTACCGAATGCCTGGGGCAGCCTGCCCTCCTTCACAGACCCGTTTGTCATGGGAATCGATTAAAAAAAAAAAAAAAGACAGCCTGATGGCTTGATTGCGTTTGTCTGAGGCAGGAGGAGGACTGCCACCTGTCTCCGCCACCGTCAGCTTGGCTGGACCAGGGGACGTGCTGGCTCTTAGTCCCGAAGCAGGAGTGCTCGGAGGAGGGCCAGGAGGTGCTGGGGTTGCTGGTGGGGTCAACATGGGGGGAAGGCAGGGCCTCCTGGGCCTGGGGTCTTCTGACTCATCACATCCTGAGCAGTGATGTGGCCTGTCACCTTGCAGGAGGCAGGGACACAGAGGAGCACCCGCTCTGACGCAACTCACCAGAGCTGCAGACCGGGCTGCTCTGCCTTCGGGATCAGAAGCGAAGGAAGGCAGCAGCCCAGTCTGTTCCAAGCAGGACCCTCCCCGCCAAGCGGCAAGGGAGCAAACCCCAGACACGGAGCGGGGGACGAGGGAGGGCTCCCTTAGGGGTCCCAGTGTGGGAATGGAGTGTGGCCACTAGCCCGTGCGACTCGCTGGAGAGGCAAGGCTGGGACCCTGAGCAAGGCAGCTGTAGTGCTCGAGCCCCCTGGGGATGGGGGCCACACGTACCCCAGCTCCTGGGACAGTCAGACCGTTGGGTCCCCCACTCATTTGACAGAGGAGAAGGGACTTGCCCAAGGGCACACAATGACAGTTGGCAGAGCCAGGACCCAACCTGCCTCTAGACACCCAGGAGAGGTGGCAAGAGGGGATGGTGTCAGCCACTGTCCTTGGCCACCAGGATAGTGACAACAAGGCAGCACCCCCTTGCCAGGGTGAGCCACCAGACAAACCTTGGCCTCCAGCAGAGAGACCAAGGCCTCTGACAGTCTTCTCTGCTACCCCACAGCCAGCCCGTTTCATGTTGTCACATGTCGGCACCCTGGCCATTGCTGCTCCAGGGCTGGGACACGCTGCAGGGAAGGAAGGAAGGAGCAGGGGAGCCAGGAGGAGGCAGCCTGTGCCAGGCGCCTCTTGGGGCAGCTGGGATGGGAGAGCAGGCTTATTTACACACAGCACACCGGGATGGGTTTCTGTATTCAGCACGTACCAGGAGAATAAACTCACTGAGATGCCACGTTGCTTTCCAAGGCATCCCAAGGGGCACAGGGTTGCAAGTCCTAAACAGGGCTGGGGCTGTTCTTCCATCCTGGGCAGAAGGCAAGAAGACCTGTCTTCTGGGACTGGCTGACGGAAGCCCCACTGTTCCCTGCAGCCCCAGACACATGCAGTCCCCACAGCTGTCCCGAGGCCCAGCAGAGTCACCTCTGAGCTAAGCCCCTCTCTCACTCTGGGAAAGTGTGCAAGCACAGGACAGCTAGAGGGAAGGCACCCTGGGGAGAACAGGAGCCCATCTGCCAGTTCTCACATGCCTCTCCCCAAAGTCAGCAGAGTGCCTGCCGTGGGCCAGGGCCAGGGATCTGGGCTGAGTATAACCCAGAAACTTCTTCCAAAGGGCTTATAGTATGATGATTGCAGGTGACTGCAAACAGGTGACTGCAACAGGGTGTTTAAAAGGCCAAGGTGCAGGTGAGCCAAGGTGCTCTAAAGGTGCAGGGCTCTCGGCCAGGAAGGAGAGGTGGGGCAGGGTGCTCCCTGCAAGAGCTGAGTCTGAGAGGACCGGAGGAGATAGCAGGTTTGAGGGGTGTGACCTGAGGAGGAGACATAGAAGGTGAGCTGGCAGGAAGCAGCCCTGGGCCAAGGCACAGAGCAGGAGACAGCAGTGTGGTGGGCTATGAGGGCTGCAGAGGGTGGTGTTGCTAAGCTCAGAGGGTGAGGCTGGACAGGCTGGTGGGGCCAAGGTGGCAGAGCTTGGATGAGCTTCCAGGGCAACAGCTGGGTCTGCCCTCGGTGGTCCTTTCCCCTGCAATGGGTGCTGTTTCTTTCCCGGTCATGTGTGCCAAAGGGACCCTGTCACTTGCCCTGTCCAAGGTCATCCTCAGGCCTTGAAGGCCGAGTCCATGCAACTCGTCTGTCTCCCATCCCCTGTCTCTCAGCCAGGGCAGCTTCAAAGACTCCTCCTCACTTAAGGGCACGGGGTGCCCAGGGAGGGGACGAGTCTATATTTAGCATCTGCTCCATGGATGCCTTTAGATCCAGGGGAGAGATATGTGAACAGGTCACTGTCAAAAGTTAGACCACAAAGAGCACAGAAAATAGCCACCAGGGGTGTGATGGGGACGGCCACCCTAAGGCCAACATTCGTCTTCTCAGGGTGGGGCCCGAGCATGGGTATTTTAAAAGCTCCCTGGGTGATTCTAGCAGGCAGCCCAGGCTGAGAACCACCAGTCCATAGCAGCCGGCTCAATTCCATTTTTCTGGTGTCTTCTCCTGTTCCTAATCTCACCACCACTGTTCCCTCACTGGCTCTCTCCTTCCCACCTGCTCCTTCTCTCCTTCCCCAGGGCTGAGCTCTGGATCTCATCTCCTCCCATCACCCGGGGACCAGACTCCAGAGAAACTGATAATAATAGTCATGATAAAAATAGCAGCTAATATTCACGGAGTACTTAATATGTTCCAGGCACGAGGATGGTCTCATTTAGATGTGGTCCTCAGAGCAATCCTTCATTATAGAATCTAGGCCTTAGCAGTCACAGAGACCACCTCTGCATGTCCACCTTGCACCTCCTATGTCTTCAGCTTCCATTACTTGCACTTCCTCAGCAGCTTGACCTGTCAGTGTTCTCAGCCTTGACAGCCCAGCGCCTGAGTTGGTCAGCAACTCCCAGAGCAGATGCAGGCTGCTCTGTCCTCTGGGTCTCCACAAGGTCTCCCCAGGTGGATGCTCGTGGCAGGTGAACACGGGGCCCGCAGAGCTCTGGAAAGGCTTGGCCAGAACGGGCTTACCTGTCAATCATCCCCGCTGTATGGTGAGCCCTCCAAGGTAGGGCCCAGGGAGGCCGAAAAGGATCATCTGACTTAAAGAAACTAAAGCTCCAAAAAAAATCCAGCAGCTTGTAAAATGCTCCATTGTACCCAGAAGCCTGTTTGACGCCAGAAGCGTGCAATGGCTCGCGCGCGGAGACTCCGTCCCCACAGCTTCCCCGTTGCCTGGCAGGGCCTTTGGCCATGCAGAGGATCAGAAAGGTGCCTTCAGGTTTCCACCCCGGTCCGAGTGCGAGGGAGACTGGGTGGGTGGGACGGAGCACAGCAGGCGTGTGTGCAATGAGGCCTGGGGAGCAGAGACACAGGGTGTGGATGTGGGGCCGGGGGTGGCATGTAAAGTGTGTGCATGGGGTGTGATGCGTGTGTGTGTGTGTGTGTGTGTGTGGTGGGATGGGTGTGACTTGGCAGACATACACATCTGGGGGTAATCTGTGTGCAGTGCATTGAAGTGTGGGTGTGCTGTGTGTACGGTGTGTGGGCGATGTGTATTTGGTATGTGGTGTGTGGTATGGTTATACAGCATCTGTAGTGTGTGTACGGCACATGGTACGTGTACAGCCTGGGATATGATATGCAGAATGGTGTATGTGTGTGATCTGGTGCGAGGTGTGGGGCGAGGTGTGTACGGTGTTGGGTGTGAGGTGGATGATGTGTGTCATGAGGAAGGATGGAGAAAGCCCCTCCTGTTCCCACTCTGGCTTCTCTGCTCAGCCTGGGTTCTGTGTGACCTGCGCCCATGCGGTGAGATGCACAGACTAAGACAGCACAGTCCCGTCCTGCCAGGGATGCAGGAGCCATCCCAGGAAGGGAGAACTTGGGCTCAGTCCTCCCCATCAAGGTAAAACCAGACTCTGTGGTTTTCTCAGCTGCCGAGAGCCTGGGGTCCCAGTTGCAAGAATACCAACGAGGACAGGGCAGACGGCATCCATGGCATGGTCTAGTGGGGGGAGGAGGAAACTCCCACATTTTTACTTCTCTTCCCAAAGCCAGATGGTCCAGTGATGGCCAGAATGGAAGATAGAATCCCCATTTATCATCTGCAGTTCACGATGGGCTCAGCCCCATGCCTGATGTAACCCTTATAAAACATGGATGGGTGGCTCAATCTCAGAGCACCATCATGACCATCAGGCACAATGCAATGACATTCCTCACTCTCTTAACACCATTAAAGAGACTCAGATCCATGGACCCAACAGTACTTCAGAAAATCTCATTCGTTCTCCTGTCTACTTCCCTCTTTCCCTGCAGCTGCTTGGGTGTGACTCTCCTCAACCCCCTGAAAAAGCTCCTCCTTGGCCCCCAATCCATGAAATTCTCCCCCCCTTCTCTTCCTACCTCCTGCAGCACTTTAATATGTAGCTCAACTTGGCCTTTCTTCCCACAAGGAGGAAGGATTGTTTGTAGGAGCTGGGAGTGTGCTGGCAATCTCAGGATTCTCTGGTATGAGAGGGACGTCAGGGAATAGCACCACATCAGTAATCGTGGGTCCTGGAGCACCAAACTGTGTGGGCTATGTGAGTCGCATGTTCTCCCTGGGACTCTGTCTCCACAGCTGATTAAGGCAACCATTATCCTAGCAACTCACTGCTTCACAGAATTAAAATCTGCTAAAGAACCACGCTAATGCCCAGGCAAAGCTGCAGGAGAAAAGAACGGTCCATTGATAAGTTTTCTTTCTTACCTTTCTGCCAGCAAGGCGGCGCCCATGGCAATGCAGTGCGGGACAGGAGCCTTGCCAAAACCGGTGGGAAGATACACAGATGCCACTTGAAACACAAACTGGAAATCAATGCCAGCATTTCAATACCGTCCCATGGTAATGGGTTGGGGTTTAGGGAGAGGCTGGGACACTCCTTCCTTACCAAGGACAGAGGAGGACTCACACACACATACACACACACATAGTACTCCTACACATACACACATAGTACTCCTACGCATACACACACACACACACACACACACACATAGTACTCCTGTTTCCACTCTTTCTACCACCACCCTCTACCTCACTGAGTCTCATTTTCCTCACTTGTAAAATGAAGGTGACCACAGGGTAGAACGACGCCTTTGGAACCGGACCTTGAAAACAGTTCTACCTTTCCTTACTAGATGTGAAACCTCAGGCAAGTTATTCAACCTCTCTCTGAGTGATGCAGTTAGGTGTTACTGCAGAACAAGCCACTTCAGAATGTAATGGCTTCAAACAGGCAGCAGTTATTATTTCTCATGAGTCTACGAGTGTCTCCGAGCAGTCTGGGCGCCTCAGCTGATGCGAGCCAGACTTGGCTGATCTTGGCCGAGGTCACTCACGCATCTGCAGTCAGCTGGCAGATGGGCTGGGGCTGGCTGGTGTGGGATGGCCTTGGCTGGGATCGTCTGGCTCGGCCCCACGTGGTATCTTACGCTCCAAAAGGCTAGCCCGGGCTCGTTCTCATCATGGTGGTCAAGTCCAAGAGAAGGAGTGGAAACACACGTGGGCTTTTTCAAGCCTACGCTCATATTAAGTTTGCTGCTGTCCCACTGGCCAGCAAGTCATTTGGCTGAACCCAGAGTCAGACCGGAAGAGGGCTGTAAAGTTACAGGGCACATGGCCAGGACACACGGAGGCCAGTAATCAGGGCTGTCAATGTAATCCGTCTACCACCGCCTCTAAACTTGGTTTCCTCTTTTTTTCATTGAGGTGAAATTCACATAACATCAAATTAACCATTTTAAAGTGAACAATTCAGTGACATTTGGTACACTCACCAAATTATGCGATCACCACCTTTATCCAGTTCCAAAAGACTTTAGTCGCTGCAAAACAGAGCCTCATGCCATGAAGCGGTTACCCTCCATCTCCCCGCCCTCCCCTCCAGCGCCTGGCGACTATTAATACCAATCTACTTTGTCTCTATGGGTTTACCTGTTCTGCACCCTTCAGATAAATGAAAGATGTAACCTCTGTCTGGCTTCTTTGACTTAACGTAATGTTTTTGAGGTTCATCGAAGTTGTAGCAGGTATCAGCACTTCACTACTTTTTATGACAGAATAATATTCCATTGCATGAATACACACAATTTATCTGTTCATCCACTGATGGACATCCTGGATGTTTCCACCTTTTGGTTATTGTGAATAGCGCTGTGATAACATTCACGTACAAATATTTGAGTACCTGTTTTCAATTCCTTTGGGTCTATACCCAAAATGGGAGTGGAATTGCTGGGTCAGGTGGCAATTTTATATTTAGCTTTTTTAAAGGAACCCAGTTTCATTTCTTTTCAGAATGGATGTAGTGAAATTACTTTGTGGAGATGCTGAGAGGCTTGGAGAGTGCACATAAAGTGTCTTGCACAGAGTACAACCTCAATAAATGGTTTATATAACTATTTTTTTGTTCCTTCATTCAATAACCATTTATGGAGCCCAGGATCAGGAATCATGTGAGATGCTAGATGGATATATGGATATATGAGATATAAAATATCTATAAAACGTATGTCCATATTTTTATAGACATATAAAGACATCCCCAGGGTCCCTTCCGGCTCAGACTTACAATGGTTCCCTCCTTGGCTCTTGCCTGGTGTGTCCTTCACAAACAGGAGACAAAGGCTCCCCCTCCTCCCTCCCTCCCTTAGCCGGTTCCCCAGGAGGCTGCTGGCTTCACTGCTCCCCACCCGAATCTGTTCAGACCACCTATTTCAGATCTGTCGGCTCTTATAAATGTAGCCACACACCCGCCGAGTGAGATAAAATGGCAATGTGATTAGTGTGTGTGTGAGTGCGAATGCTTATGTGTCCCTGTCTCATTCCTTTTGTAAAGATTAATACATCAGAGCAAGCACTTACGAAAGGAAGGATAAAAAAACAACAACCGGGTCCAATTCTCCAGACATTCAATAACCAAATGTCATCCACATGGTAAGCAATAAAATAAAAATATATGCTTAGCAGAGGCAATATAAATATGATGTATATTTTGAAGTTGGATCACAGAGCAGTGGCATAAAAATAACACCCAGTGGCAAATTCAGGAAAGAGACCTTTTAAAACACGGCATTTCTTTGGGCTGCCATTCCTAAAATATCTCAGCATCTCAAGCAGTAAAGCAGGGCTTGCTTTAAATGTGACAGGAGCACCTAGTGTAATGAGGGCATGGAAATTCTTGCCAGCTTCCCTGTGCCAAGGCAGCATCTGTTTCCCCTGCACCCTCCCCGCGACCCCACTCCTAAGTCCCCACCCCGTCTGCTGGCCCCATCTTCTCTGCCTGTCCCAGTCATCCTTACTTTTCAAAACTCTTTTGCAGACATTATTCCGTTTGACCTTTACAACCTGCCTCTGAAGTTAGGAGAACAAGTCTCATCATTGCCATTTTACAGATGAGAAAACAGAGACCACAAAAGTGGTCTTAAACCAAGGACTGGAAAGCCACCTACCTGCCCCTCCACCCCAGAGAAAAGAAAATGTCTTGCCTGTCTTAGAAACTGTCACTTTCTGCTCACACATGCACACACAAAAAAATCATTCAAAAGATTTCCACACAAAACTGACACCCCTCTGTGGCCCAGCATAAACCTACATTTCTAGCTACTGTTGGTTTAGGGAATGCAAACCAATTTTTTGCATCAACCAAACAAATATAATTAGAAAGGTAAATCTGGGGGAATGTTACAAACATTAAAATATATCAAAAATAGATGCCGTATGTTTGTTAAAACACACACCTTTTGCAAGCTACTGAGATTCTAATCAGAAAATGGAAGTCTGAAAATTTGAGTGATTTGTCTACGGCCTCAGAATGAGAGGCCAGGAATGCGTATTGCTGATGCAGAGGAAAGAGCAGCCAGTTCTGTGTTCCTGAGCAAGTCACTTGACCCCTCTGAGTTTCAATCGCCCCATGATGGAGAGAGTAGAACGCGATGGTCTCTAAGCTGCTTTCTAGCTCTGAAATGCTATAATTTTATCTCTAGCACAAACTACTCAGTGTCACTCAGGAAAAGCCCTGTGTTGCTCACAGAGGGGTCAGTGAGACATTTCTGATAGAAACCCAACCTCTAGTGCATTCCTTTGAGAAAAAAAGATGTCTTAAGAGCAAGAAGGCTGGGTGCTGGTCCTATATCAGCCACGAACTCACTTTGTAACCTTGAGATTCTCCTCTGCTAAATGAGAAATTTAGACTCAATGAAGTTGAGAAATATATGTCATATCAAGTGCCACTCTGACCAATAAAGGGTGGCTAGCTGGGAGTGTGAGGTTGAGGAAAAGAAGTATGAATCTGCCTTCAACTCAAGAGGAAAGCGTGCTGAGGTTGATTAGTGATGTCTGCCACTGGTGAGGGCTGGAGGCAACAGACATGACGTTGGCCATCCCTGGGGTAGATGCTCTCTGAGGATTCTTCTAACCTGACACAAATCCTCTGTGAGCAGCACACAGAAAATTGGGGGACTCGGAGTCACTGATGCACAGGAAGCAGAACTTGGCTTGTTCAACTGTTTTTATATTACCCATGGCTTGGGTTTGAATAATCTGTCCCCTGATACCACTGTATTTCAGAAATTGCTACCTAAGGCAAATTCTCCACTTTTAAACTCATTTCCTGAGTCGGTCTTTTTAAGCCCCACATTAAATATTGATCTGCCCTGGAGAGATCTAATTTATTTAGTAGAGACATGTTTGACTCCACCAGAACTGTCAAACCCTGAAATGGGGCCATACCCCTCCTGAAGCAATAACCATCCAGGATAGTGACAGACAAGCCAAGGACACTGGAGCCAGCGGCTTTCTGCTCTCTGAGTCTCAGGGACGGGGCCTGCCTTCCTCAGAGAGGTGGCCCTCTCACCCCAGACCGTCAGAGCTGCTCTGAGAACTTTCCCAGGAGGATGGGTGTCTGCCGGTCAAGAGGTCCATTCTGTGCTGGCCACTCTCCATTCTGCTGCCTCAAGGCCTCCTGGCCCACAGCGGGTACTGCAGAGACCTCTTCTGCCTGCTCCCAAGGTGCTCTGTCTCTGGGGCTATCGCTACCAAGCTCTGACCTTCAGACTCTGGAGCCCCTCCCTCGGGTCCTGACTCTGGCCCAGGAATATGGCTGTGGTTATAAACCTCAGTCCCAATGAGCTTTGGCTTTATTGTCCTTCTCATTGATGACACTCTGGCTATCTTTAAAGGAATGCCCCGTTTGCACTCATTAGACTCCATTGAGGAAAGAAATAGAAAGAGAGAATCAATCTGCCATGGCCTGAGGATAAGGACCCCGATGCCCCCACACAGCTAGCCCAGCGCACTGGACTGGAAGACTTGGGGTGCTGATCCAGCCTCGCCCTTGGATCCGGCCTCCTCCACCTCCCGCACACAGAATCACCTGCTTCCACCACCTTGCTCTCTGCCTTGATTCTGCATAATTTCCCTATGATCTAGGCTTCCAAGCACAAATGCCAAGGTTCCCTTCTGGGTTTCTGGCAACATCTGTTTGGGGCCTAGCAAACAAGAGTTCCCCAAGGCAGGGAGCACAGCCTATCTTCTTGGGTTATGGAACCAAACTGTAATTAAAAATCTCAGTTAATAATTCTACCGTACCTGTGTTTTCTCTGTTAATTCACCCAACGATCCTACGAGGTCAGTAGTGTCCTTATCCCAGTGAGGGATATAGGGAAATTGAGGCTCCAAGGATGTGGCCACTGGCCCCATTTGGCCAATTAAAATGAAAGAGAATTTAAAATCCAGTTCCTAAATCCCACTAGCCACATATCAAATGCTCAATAGCTACGCACGCCTAGTGGCAACCACGTTGACAGTGCAGAAGTATAGACCACTCCTATCGTTGCAGAAAGTCCTACTGGACGGTGATCCAAAGGGTAAAGTCACATCCATGAGCCACACAGATACTAAGTGGCAAAGTTGTCATTTAAACTGGGCCAGTTTATCCATCCACTACCCTCTCCTGCTGTTGAAAAAGACTCAGAAGGAAAGGGTTGAGATGGGCAAGAGGTCAACAAAGAGATCTCCCTCTCAGAGTGAAGCCTTCCAGAAGGCACACCAGAGACAATACACTTGGAAAGTTTGGGACCTTTTGACCACCTCCTGGTCTTGTGCTATTGCCAGTGCAGTGGGCCACCTGGTTGGGCTGCTGCCATCCGCCCTGTCTGAGGTCCCTTCCGCGTGGGGGGAGGCTGGGGCTTGAGTTCCCTCTGATAGCTCCGTCTCCTATGTCCCCAGAGAATGGGAGCCAAGCACACAGTTGGGCACAAAAGAATGTCTTAACATACACCATCAAGCTCCTGCGACCTCTTGGAGATGGTGGAGGTCAGCTGAGGTCATTGATCTGCAGGTTTGATCCAATTATCATTTCTGACATGCCTGATATGGGCCAGTCTCTGAATCCAGCACTTTTCACAGGAATAACCTAAATAATTTCTGGGGCCTGTGTTACTCCAGAATGTTCATAAAACCAAAACAATTTGAAATAATACCAGTTTTATTTGTATCTCTCAGTAGTAAATGAGATTTAAATCATAAATTGTGGTGTCATTTCTTTTTTTCACTGTATATTTGAACTTACACTTTATTTTATAAGCAGCTTTATTGAAATATAATTCCCATACCATATGACTCACCTATTTAAAATGCATAATAATTTTAGAAAATTTTTCTCACTCCAAAAAGAGACCTTATGCTCACTCACCCTTCTCCTCCCACTCCACAGCCTAAGCAACCACTGCTCTATTTTGTCTCTGTAGATTTGCCTATTCTGCACATTTCATAGACATGGGGTCATGAAATATGTGGCCTTTTTGTCTTGCTTCTTTCACTTAGCATAATGTTCTCAAGGTTCATCTACACTGTAGGATGTATAAGTACTGCGTTCCTTTTATTGCTAAATAATATTCCATTGTATGGCTATACCACATTTTATTCATCCATTTGTCAGTTGATGGACATTTGAGTTGTTTCAACTTTTAGATGATTGTGAATAATGCCATGAACATCCATGTACAAGTTCTTATGTGAACATATGTTTTCATTTCTCTTGGGTATATACCTAAAAGTAGAATTGCTGGGTCATATGATAACTCTATGTTTAACATGTTGAGAAACCGCCAACTGTTTTCCAATGATGCCTACATCATTCTATATTCCCATCAAGAACGGGTGGAGGTTCTCATAGCTCCACATCTTCAACACTTGTTACTATCTATATTTTTTATTATAGCCATATTAGTGGGGGTAAAATGATATCACATTGTGGTTTTGACTTGCATCTCCCTAATGACTAAAGAGGTGTATGGCCATACCACCCTGATCACATCTGATCTCTGAAGCTAAGCAGGATTGGGCCTGGTTAGTACTTGGATGGGAGGCCCAAGGAATAAGGAGGTTGAGCCTCTTTTCATGTGCTTATCGATCATTCATCTATTTGGGGGGAGAAATGTCTATTCAGACCCTTTACCAGGTTTTTAATTGAGCTATTTATCTTTTTATTAAGTTGTAAAAAGTTCTTTATATTTTTAGGATACAAGTCCCTTATCAGACAAATGATTTGTAAATAGCTTTTTCCACTCTTTAGGTTGCCTTTTCCCTTTCTTGATGGTAACATTTGCAGAATAGAAGTTTTTAATCTTGACGAAGTCTAATGTATTTTGTCCTTGTATTGCTTCTTCCTTTAGCATCATGTCTTAGATTTACTCCCATGTTTTCTTCTAAGTTTTTACCACCTTAGCTCTCCCACACATCACCCCCAAAAGCCTTCTTTTCCCTAAGTCACTGGCCTCGCTTGTCTCCCCCACACCTCGGCTGCACAACCTCGTTCTCGTGACTCATTCTCAGCTACACATTGAAAAGACTTCTGACCACCTGAGCTTGCGAGGTTTCTCTTCTTTATTGTTCACCTTCTCCCTGTTTCCTTCCAGTTTTGTCTATTTTTGCTTCTCCATGAATACATCTCAGCCCTGTCTGAGGCAAGACCTTTAGCTTCCCTTCTTCAGTTCTGTATCAGAAAAGTCCAGAAATTGGGCTGGCCCTCTTAGATGATTGGGAGTTGCAGATTGCAATCTCTCATAATTTAATGTCCTTTCTTTCATCACCATTGTACATGCCTCATCTCACTGAAATCTTAAACAAGCTTGGGAAATTGGCCCCACGAATCCCAATTTGCCAACAGTTTGGAAATGGAGGTCTTCGGGTGACAGAGATAATGATTGTTAGATAAAGGTCCACATCTTAAATGGAAACCTAAGGAGCTGCAGAGCTAGAATTTGAACTCAGGACTTCTGAGTGCTGGCTCAGTGCTCTGTCACAAAATGCCACCTTCAAGATTTGCGCTCTTAGTAAATGACCATAAGTCACTCTCACAGGCTGTATTTACCACTCATGCAAACAGGCACGGATGATGTCACCACTTTCCGCTTCATTCAGCAAATGTTCCCTGTGGACCTACTCCTTGCCGGGCACTGAGTGTGAGCCACACTCGCTTTTGAAGAAGGGGGAGAACAGCAGGGGAGATGGCCAAGCCCTCATGTGCCTCTTTCGCCTTCGCACCTCCAACTGTGGAGGAGTTGCCAAGTCTGCGGTATGAGCCACACCCAATAAATCTGGACCCAGGGAAAGTCACTCTAGATGACACTTGCTGAGTATCAAGAAAGACACCCAAGGCTTGCTGCGCTTACCTCTCTGAGAATTACTAAATGGATTGGATTGGATCAGACCAGGAGGCAAAGCTCTGCGTGTGGAATGAAGCCAGACTCCCAGATCCAAACCTTTGCTTCCCACCCACACAGCGTGACTCTGCCCATCCTCGCTCTCTTCCTCCTGGCCCTGAGTATCAGTTAGGTAGACAAGACAAGGCTGAGTCGTGACAGCTGGGCTAGTCCTCTCCCCAATCCACATACTGTGTTTGCTTTCCTGCATCTCAGCCACCTTGCTGCTCACCCCAGTGTCCCAGCTGGCAGCAGACACAGGACTTGGGGTCCCGGGGAGGACCCTCAAGGCTGCCAGGGGTTTTCCTACTATGGAGCCGCATGTCCAGGATCTCAGCAGCCTCTGACTGCTGGAGCGCTCAGGAGCAGCAAACAGAGCATGCAGCTCGTGGAGAACCTTTGAGAACTGCGGCTATCGGCAGGGAGAAAACCATCTGTTACTTTGTCTTCTATTTGTCTTAGAATTTCTGAGCAAGTGAGCAGTTGGGCTGCTCAACTTTATTGTTCACAGTCGGGAGTGAGTTGAAGTGAGGAGCTCCATCTTCCAAAGCTGTCTCTTCTTGACTCTTTAATCTACCAAGGATTTCCTCTGTCCTCCAGGACTAGGGTTTCCGCTGTGAGGTGTGGCCTAATCAGAAATCCCAGCTGTCCCCAGAAGGCACTCAAAAGTTGCTCAGAAAAAGCCTTGCTGTCAAACCTTCTTGTGAACTCGAGAATGGGGAGGAGAAATGAACACAAAGATGAGCTCTTCCAGCTGCAGAATGGGCGGGCCAGCCTCCTCTGGTTAAAAATGACAGTCACGATGCACCAACCTGGCAGAGACAACTGCCACCATCCTTGTTTCCTGCCCCGACCTCCTGTGACTTGCCCCTCCCAAAGCCTCACCTGGATCATCCCAAGGTGTTTTATGTCTAATGCAAGGTGACATGGGTTTGGGACATTCAAACCATAGCAGTACCTGCCTTCAAAGGCCAAGAATGGTGCCTGGAATATATCATATTCTTGATAACTCCAAGCTATTATATTAGTAGTAATACCCATATTGCTAGTATTACCATTATTATTACTTCAGCTAATCCTTCTAAAGAAGAAACTTCCTACAGTGAGAGTAGAAATGCAGCCCATCAGGGTAGATGGCGGATGGATGGACATCGCAATTAACCATGGGCCACAGAGTCCTTTTGTGAAGTTCAACTTGAGGGTTTCAGATGTTCAAATTTTATTTGCAGAGATACTGTGGAAGAAAGAGAAGGGAGAATGAGGCTGCAGTAGATCAGAGCGTATGGAGTGGCTGTAAGTCCTGAGCTGGAAAGACAGAGACTGGACTCTGCCTAGGTGCCAGCTCTGGTCCCCGGCACCTCACTTCCAGTGCTTGGTGGAGAAGCCCTGCTGCGTGGCAGCATTTGGCAGCACCAGAGACAGGATATGTGAACTGATGAAACAGAAGGCTAAATGGAATTAGAAGGTACAGTGACAGCTAATGAATCCCCAAATCACCCACGTGACTATCTCAACCTTCTAGAAGGACAGGTCCATGAACACCCTGATGTGGTTGCAGAATCAGGGAGAGGACAGGGGCACAGCAGGGTGGTAGATAAGCACAGGTGCCCTGGACTTGAACCATGGTCCTGCCGCTTACTAGCGTGCAGACCTTGGGTACAAGACTCAACCTTCCTGCTGTCAGTTTCCCCTGTGTCCCATGGGAAGACAACACTCTCCTCCAAGGTGCCAGCGGAAGCACGTGTGTTACCTGGTAAATGGCCCGGCACAGTAACAATAATTCCTGCTCTATGGGTCAGACCTGGGCATCAGTTTATAGTTTATATCTTAGAGGCGTCACATCCTCGGTGCACTAAAGCTCAGCCAGTTCCACCCATCAGAGTCCTAATGAGCTCCGTCATTCTGATTGGCCGCAAAGGTATACAAAGGCGGCAAAGAAAAATGAGATATGACAGTCTAGCAGTGAAAGCAGACAGAAAGACCAAGCAGGCAAGGGTAAGAATGACAAAAATAGAGCAATCCGGGGCCCTTTTGGTGCATGGACAAGCGACCTGAGGGACAAACCCCTCTCAGTAGACCATGCGCTAAGTGACATGGTATCAGTAGACCGTGTGTTAAGTCACAAATCATGAGAGCCTTGAGTCATTAAAAGAAAGGTACATCTGTTCAACAAAATCAGTTTAAGAATATACTGTACAATGGAAAGGTATACATTCGAGCAATATTGCCGTTACAAACAGTTCGAGTGAAAGTTACAGGTGTCTGACTTAGCTCTGGGGTGCTTCCTTCCATGAGGATGCTGGATAAATGGAACATCACCCCCCCAAAACTTACTGAGGCCTTTTTGCCTCTCGGCAAGGTGTTATTTAGGTAGAAGGAAAGCAATGGACGTGGGGAAAGGGAAGCAAGTGGTGGGGACTTAGGGCTTGTCCTTCCATTTAAAAAAAAAAAAAAAATCTTCTGGGCGCTTGGCTGGCGCAGCGCAGAAGGCTCAGTCGGCCTGGCCCTTCCTGCCCCGGCCCACCAGCATGTCCTCCAGCCGCTTGCAGTGCTCGCGGAGCTGCTTCTCACGGGGCAGCAGGAAGGTGAGGACCTTGTTGCGCACGATGCCGCGGTCCTCCTCCTCCCGCAGCCGCTGCTTCACGCGGGCCGCCTGCTCCTCTTGCTGCACCAGGACCCCATTCATCTCGCAGAAGGCGTTTTCCAGGTAGTGGATGGCCTTGAGTGCCTCCTTCTTGAAGTCCTCCAGCTCCTGTTGCACCCCCGCCACCTTCTGCTGCAGGATCTCCATGTCAGCCGGCGGCGGGAGGCAGGAGGGCCACGACTGGGACAGGGTAAAGTCTCCAGACTGCAGGCCGCTCTCCACCATTTTCTTCCCTTGTAAGGTATTCACCTTCATGAGAATGGACCCAGCCTGGTAGAGGGGTTCCATGGGCTCTCTGCCACACTGGACACAAAGAGGGGGCCAAGAGACCAGCCAGGTGAGTGAATACTTTTGGCCAGAGACACGAACATTTAGAGCGTAGAGCCCCCACCCATTGTGACATCAGGGGCCCTTCAGCCAACCAGGAGGAAGGCCACACCCCATTCATTTGCATATTGTAGCCTCCTTGGTTGGTTACCTAGAGCTTTGTCTGCTCGTCTACCCAAGCTGCTCTGCTGAGATGCGGATTCTCATCGCCCTTCTAGAACCAGAACTCAGGCTCTGCTTTAACCTGAGGGACAAACCAAGTCCCAGAGCAGGGAAGAAAACTGGCCAGAGCAAGGCAGGCCGGGCCAGGCCCACTGGTTGCCAGAACTCGGTGATCTCCCACCCTGGCAAGGGGCCTGAGTGGGCTCAGAATGGTCTCTGGGCGTTAATGCCTTACCAGTAAAACAAGGACATTGTAAGAGATAATGACTAATCCCACTTCTAGCTCTAAAATGCTAGAAGAATAATTTCTGATGCCAAATCCATATTTCTATAATGATGCCAGAATTCTAGATAATCTTAGACGTTGTGAGAAGTATACTTAGGTTTTGATGAATGGTCCACAGCAGTGGCTGATTCAGTACGTGCAGGGTAAAAATGGGTTACTCATATTTATTCAATAAATGCTTACTGAATACTCACTATGTACTAGGACCAGAGAACAAGTGTGAGCAAGCATGCATGGTCCCCCAACACACGTGAATATTGATGAATATGAGAAAAAAACATATAGAAGGGCGAATCTTGTACTTTTCACCTGATAATTATAGCAAAGGAAAATGTTTCTAGCTAATGTACATTTGGTTCAGTTGAGAACAAACCTTCATCTTGCAGGTCTCGATCTCTTGCCAAGACCTCTCTCCTGGGCTCCAAATCTGAATGTCTCCCCAACAATGAGTCCAAATTCAATCCATCCGAAGCTGAATTTGTTATCTCTTCATCCAAACTAGTTCCCGTTGCAGTGTTGCTGTCAGATTGATGACGTTAACCTGGGCTGCACCCGCACCAGAATCCGCATGAGAAACCTGCTGCTATGGTTCGAAAGTTTGCCCCCTTCCAAACTCATGTTGAAATGTGATTGCCACTGTAACAGTACTAAAGGGAGAGGGACCTTTAAGAGGTGATTAGGCCGTGAGGGCTTTTCCCCCCATGAATGGATTAATGCCATATCTCAGATGTGGGTTCCTTATAAATGGATGAGTTTGGCCCTCTTTGTCTCTGTCTCACCCCCTCTTTGCCCTTCTGCCATGTGATGCTTCCCACCATGGAATGACGTAGCCAGAAAGCTCTCACCAGATGCCAACACCTTGATCTTGGACTTCCCAGCCTCCAGAATGATCAGGAAATATATTTCTGTTCTTTGTAAATTACTCAGTCTCAGGTATTTTGTTACAGCAGCACAAAACAAACTAAGACATCTGGGATCAACCTAGACCCCTCCACATCAAAATGACACTAATCCTTGTTAAATCTACCATCTCTGAGCTCTCTAGCATCAAACCATCTGGGTCAGAGTCCCAGCTCTACCACCTATAAGCTATGTCTCTTTGGCAGATGACCTCATCCCCCTGAGCCTCAGTTTTCTTATCTATAAAGAAGAGAGACCTAAGTCAGTGGTGTACAGCTCTCTGGGAGAAAAAAATCGAACTCTGATCTATAGCCATTGCCAATTTCAATGGTGTAAACACTCCCACCATGGCCAATTCCAATCTATAGTCATGATGTTTCTGGGAAGAGATGCATGAGATCAGCTCTGGTGAGCCCATGTGATGAGAGCAGCTGCCTTCTCTGAGATACAGATTAACCTATCTAGGGCGCCTTGCAGCAGGCATGAGAGAGGACAGTTTTCAGGAAGGTTCCTGGCTAAACTAAGGTGGAATTTTGAATGGCAAGATGAAAAAAATCAACACCAGTGATGGAGACAGAATGTTTGGCAGAAAGAACACTGTTCTAGGAGTCAGGAAATCTGGTGTCTAGAATGGCTGTGTGATCCCAGGCCGATCACCTTCCCCTCTGAGCCTATTCCCTCCAGTGCAATGTGAGAAGGTGAGAGACCTTCTTCAAGGTCTCTGATATTCGAAGAATCTAGACAGTCCTTTGAATTAAACCTCTCCTGAGGCACTCACTGACTTCTCCCTCTTTTTGCGACTTAGGAGGTCTTTCCAGGTCTCTGATGGCACATTAAACTCCACGAGGACAGGGACTGTGAGTTTCTCACCCTGTGTACCCTCAAGTGTCCTTCCTGGTGCCCTGCACACAATGGCACTCAGATAGCTGGAAGAAATAGAATTCATTTTCATAGGTGGCTAGCAAATCCTAGATTTCCCGCTGACATGATGACACCTACTGGTCGCAGCAGGAACAGCAACCTCTTGATTCCCCACCTAAGAGCCAGATGGGGATTTGGGAGGTGATGTAAACAGCCCGTGGTCTTGTTGTGTATTTAATTAGGGGTGTGTGTGCATGCTGGGCACATAGTAGGTGCTCAATAAATGGTTTTTGAATCAGCGAGAGGAAAAATGTTCCTCTGTTTTCTGGTCCTTATCATTCTGTGAGTGTTTTTCTGTTCCTGCCTCTTCGTAATCTCTCTCTCATTCTCTGCAGGTGTCTCTGTCTCCCACAGAGAATGGTGGAAGTCACCATCAGAGCTGTGAAAGAAGAGCAGCAAAAGTCAAAATGAAAGAGCAATTTCTCGATTTCTCTGGTGCTTTCTGGTGAGGTTTCAGTTCACTTCTCAGGACCAGGGGGAGGACAGCACCGTCACACGAGCACAGCAGGGGCTGAGAGTAAGCCAGCACTGTCACTGTCGGCAGAAGACCCCGGGGTTGATGGCCGCCAGCAGGGCGACTCAGTGTGCACGTTCTGAATGTTCTAGAAGTTTCATAGTGGAGGCCTGTGCCTTCCTCACAAACTTTCCTTCCATATATCCTAGGAAAGTAAGAAGGCCAATCTATTTGTCTCCTTCGAGGTATCAAGAGAAAGGAGTTTTAACATCTCCTGGCCAGGCATCTCTGGCCTTGAACCCCACTGACAGGTGGGTGTCCTGCCCCTGGTCCGTTTCAGTGATTCACAGCTTTCCTGTGTCTCAGGATGATGAGGGGACAAGCAGGGCATGTCAACCCCACAGAGATCCAGGTCCCACCCTGGGAGGATCAGATTCAACCTGGATGAGGTGGGAATGTTTTAACAGATGCCCAGGTTGGGCACCCCTGGGTCCGAGCACCGTTCCTGCTGGACCCTGCCATGACTTGCAAATGAAAGTCTCGTGACTTCCCCAGCACCCCACACCACCCCCTGCCATGTGAAATAAACCTCCATCATTTTGGGGAGCAGGAAAAGGAACACAACACAGATGCAGTCCTTCTTCATGTGCCTTTTTAAAAGTGAGGAACACCCTCAGAAGGTAGAAGCTCCTCACATCCCATTGGTTAGAGCCACCTTCCTGGGCCATTTCTAACCAGATCGCTGGCTGGGGGTGGAGCTAGACCAGTCAGTTCCCTTCCCGGGCTGGGCCAGGACTCCCTAAAGCACAGGCTCCCAATACAGAACCAAAGTGGGGTTCTCTTCTCAAGCAGGGAAGGGGGAGAATCAGCAACCAATTGTGTCTTCCACAAAGAATAGTCATATTTAAAGAAAAGATTCAGTGAAAGGACCATGCATCATCCCCCAAAATGAACTAGTAATAGTAATGTCAGCTTTCGAGCAGAGGAGGGAAATAGTCTCCTAGGAATCTCTTAAAACTGGTCTCTCTCCCCATCTCCAAGAAAAACAATTTAAAAAAAAAAAAAATCCAGAATTCAGAGCAATCTATCACAAACTCCGAAGAGTATGTGATTGGACATTTCTAAAGGAGAGGGGACAGCAGTTGGCCCTATTCAGTCACTCTTTTTCCAGAATCCCCATGGCCTGGGGGCGGGGGGTGCTGCTACACAACCAGCATCCTCCCAGATGTGCCCATAAAAGTCTTCCGTCTAGCCTCCCACCCCCCATCCATCCATCCTTCCATCCATCTATCCACCCACTTATTCAATGACATTTACCTACCCTGTGTACGCTGAGCTGGGCAACTGGGATTGGAGAGAGTGAGCAAGACAGAGGAGATGCCTGCTCGCACGCGGGTGGCATTGCTGTGGAAGTAGACAGTCAAGTAAGCGATCTGCAGATCAGATGGTTTGGGCCGGCACTAGGTCCCTGAAGGAGACCAGCAGGGGAAGGTGACACCCTGGCAGGTGGGGGTGGGCTAGGAAGGGCCTTTGCGGGGTGAGGGCAAGTTGGGGCAAGACAGGAAGGATGAGGACAGCTGGGGATAATGTTCCAGAAGGACAGCAAGTGGCGAGGCCTTGGGCAGGAACAGGCTTGAGGAGCCTGGAGGAGGCCCTTGTGGCCGGAGGGCCCTGGAGGCAGGAGGGGGTGGTCTCCCCTGCGCTGGGAGGCCACCAGGGCTGCTCCAGCTGCGCAGTTCCCACCTCTGCAGCTGGTGTTCCAGTCGGGGCAATGGGGACAAGGCTGGATGGGGGGTGGGGACCCGGGTCAAGAACAAACCTCAGCGCTGTTCACCGTGATTAATTAACCCAGCGCCAGAGCCCCAAGGCGCAGTGCTAAAAATACCTGCTTCCCTCTGCGATGCGGCAGCTGCCACCCAGCAACTTTTACCCATGCCATTTGTCATAATTTGACACTGCTAAGGAGAGTCCACGGGGCTGTGTGTCTGCAAGAATCGGACTCACCCACAGCCCACCTGCCAGCTGGGCCTGGGAAACCGTCCCTGGCGCTTTTCTGCCCTAACCCTCCTCCCCTCCCTGAGCCGCCCGCCCACCACCCACACGGGCTCCCAGCTCCTCCTGGAACTGGGCAGACGCCTCCAGGGGTGGGAGCCAAAGCTCCCGAGAGCAGGAGTGCATCGCTGGATGCCATGTTTCACACCACCGCAACTCTGCATCTCGGATTAGAGCCATCTATCAGCGGCCCTGCCAGCCCGGGGCGGCACTTTAATTAAAATATGTAAAACATCCTGGTGGGATTGGCTCTGAAGACGCAGGAGCGGGCCTTGGACACGAGCTGGCCCTTCTCCAGCCTGGGAGGGCGAGGACTGCGCCAGAAGAGCCCTCTCGAGCAGGCTGGGGAGGGGTGATGTTTGCTAGGCATCATCCACAGAACTTAGCCAGGCGAGGACATCTGCATGAAAGAGAGCCACCTCCAGTCCCAGGGGCCAGCGGGGCGACCCCCAGAGCATGCTGGGAAGGGCTTGGCATCAGCCCCATTGCCAGCCTTGGGGGTTGGAATGTTCTTCCCCCACTCTCAACACTAATTTTCTTAAACGACCCATTGTGAAGCTGATACCCAGACAGGGATGAGCAAACTTTCTTGCACAAAGTTTGTGCAAAATCAGAAAAGCTTGTTTCTAGGCCGGATTTTTCAGTCCAACTTTTTTTTTTAAATCAGGAAATGGAATATTTATGAATTGTTTTAAGCATCCTTTAAATTTCTTTTTCCCCAGCACTGAAGACATTCGTGATTTTTATTGAAATGTCAGAACCTGAACAAATATCGTGTGCTGTGGTCTCACTCTGGACTTCAGGCCTGTGACACACTGTCTGTGCAATGACATAGATTGTGGGGAGTGTTGGGGGATTTGGAGCTGGGGAGGCAAACTGAACCCTGAGTCCAGCCAGAGACCAGGACAAACAAAGAGCCCCACTGGGAGCTCCTGGTCCTGGGAGAGCAAAGGGGAGGGGTAGCCCTGGGAAGCACATCTCTGGGGAGAATAGACATGGCTGCAGGAGGAGGTGATGGGTGCGTGCTATGTTTATGGCTGGTTCTTCCTCCCACTCCCCGCCCTCCCAGGAGAACAGGGTGGGGAGAGACGCCCACGGGCTCTAAAATAACCCCGAATGAAGAAGAGCTGCCGCAGCCGCCAGCCCCACCCTTCCAACCGGGGACGGCTTCCTCAGGGCAGAGCTAGAGCCACCGCCTGCATGTCGGGGTGTCAGGCTGAATTATGTGAGCTTAAAACCAAATCCCTTCCTTCCCTTCCTTACTTAACTGTCTGCCTGGCGAGGCTGGGAGATTACTGGTGACAGACACCAGGGCCTGCCCGGCTGCTCCAGACAGAGAAGCTTTGATCACCTGGAAAACTCCAGACACCAGGACTCCTAATGATGAGTAATGAGCTCAAACCACTGGAAAGTTACCCAGCACGGTGTGTTGGGGACACACACTGCTCCCATAGAAGCTGGGGACGCGTGGCCCAGGGAGCAGGGTACAATCATCTAGAATCCTGGGAAGAGTTTGACCCGACGCCCACCCCACCCCAACCCACCCAGAGTCCTGCCGGCTCACTGGTGGGGTGGGGACGTGTCTAGGCTCTGGGCATGTGGCTGTTACAAGGGTTGGCTTGTTGTCTAGTGGCCAGAGTTTATCTTTATATTCAAGAGCACAGCCTCCTCACTCCATTCATTCATTCATCGTTTGCTCATTCATTCATTCATGTATTCAACACACATTTATGGAATGACTAAGATTAAGCCAGGCAGGGTGCTGGATGCTCAGATAGAAAAGCTCAACTGGGGCTTCTGTCCCAAGGGGACTTGCCATCTCCTGGGGGGGGGGGGCAGTGTGGCAAGTCCAGCACCACAAGGCTCTGTGATAAGGGCCTGGCAGAGTTGGCTGCAGGGTGTCAAGATCACCCAGAGTGGGGAGACTCTGAATTAGACTGTCCCTCCTGGCAGGGGGACAGGAAGCAGGCTGGGATGGAATTTGAAGATCTCAGGTCCCTCTAGGCTTGGGTTGCATTTGACCCTGTGTCCCCAGTCTCGAGTTGTACCGACATCACTTCTGAGGTTCCCTCCTGCTCTGATGTTAGTTGGGAATATGTCAACCTACTTTGACGTACATTAGTATCATCCTGGGAGAGTGCTAAAAAATCATTTTTAAGGTCTGGGTCTCATCCCCAAGAGATTCTAATTCAGAGGGTCTTGGGAACCTGGAGTTAGAGTGAGCAACTGTCTTGATTTGCCCCAAACCAACACGATTTCCCAGATGTGAGGCTTTCAGTTTTAAAGCTGTGACAGTCTTAGGAAAACCGGGACAGGTTGGTCTCCCTAACTAGGGCAAACACTGTTAGTCCATGGCCAATAACATTCCTTCCTTCCTTGGGTCATGAAATCCCAATTCTGATCAGGCAGTAACATGCTCAGGGAAGGTGAGCCCTCTCCCAACCCCAGGTGGTGAGCCTGGATGCATTTAGTAATTCCATTCCCTGTTGCTGCTGGTTTAGTTAAGGTGAACTTATGACCCACTTCTGGCCAATGAGTTGTAAAATGAAGACTTATGGAAAGGATATTGCATCTGAAGTAAAGGAATGATACAGAGAGAAAGAGGGGGGTCTCACCCCTTCTTCTGTCTTAGATGCAATGGCTGGAACTGTGGCAGCCATTCAGCAATCATGAGGCACCAATCCTAAGGACGCAAATTCAGCTGTGCTAAGGATGAACAACGAGAAAGATTTAAAAAGCGTATCTATCTTCAGTCTAATTGCTATGTGGTTAAATGCCTTTCTTGCCCAAACAATTGTCATCTGGTATGTTGTTAATTGCAGCCACACACATCATGACTGTTATAAAGGACCTGGAAATCAGCATTCTTAATAAGATTCTCCAAAATCTTTCTGATGCCTTCCATCAGTCTGAGTAATCCAGATTCTCAAAGTGTTCCTCAGACTAGCAACGTTAGCATCACCTGGGAACTTGTTAGAAATGCAAATTCTCAGGCCCACCCAGACCTTCTGAGTTAGAAACTCCGGGAGGTGGGGCCCGGCAGTCTGTTTTGACAAGGCCTCCAGGTGATTCTGATGCTTGGCAAAGTTTAAGAATCACTGAGTTAATCAGTAGCTGAGACACTCTGAGTAATACCAGACCCTGAAATTTCTGGATGGAATGCTTAAACTTAACCCATGTCTCAGCTGCTTCTTGGTAGCAGTTGGAAAATAAAGCAGTATGTCTTCTCACTTTCTGTGGTTGTTTTTCTGCTTCCTCCCTAGTCCCTTCTCCAGGTCATCTTGCATTAGTTGGATGCTTTGGCCAGATTTCCTGGCCTGTGGTATTCAACAGCCACACGGTGACAGGAGAGGGAGGCAGTTGCTTGCAGTCAGGCTCAGCCAGGGCAGGGGGTGAACTTGGTTAACCTGGCAGCTAAGGAGGGAGAGTGAATGTCAATGCCCCTGGCCCAGTAACCCAGGGTGACTGTTTATACCCTCCAGGAAGGCCCAACTTATCAGGCATCTGCATTGCATGACAGCTGGCCTAGGAGGAGAGGAGGAGGGTGGGCCCAGGCTGATCCATCTTTTCTTTCTTCCCTAGGGGTGCTCTGCCTTGGCTGGCCTTTTAGATTCCAGGCAGCCCCCTACTTCTCAACATAATGAGTTACTCAAAGCCCCCGTCATAGTCCAAAGGCAGAAACTGAACAACAGACTTCATGTTGCAAGGGGGTTCCGTTCTCAGCCAAAAAAGAAATTATAAAATCCCTAATCACACCTCCTCTTTGGAATGCTTTCTTCCACGATAATTTTCAGCATTTCACATATGCTCCCGAGTTTTGTTATTCTTCACAACTGAGCACACTGTCAAATGATTATCCGGTGAGCATCACATTGGGAAAAATAATTTATTAAAAACAAATAATACTGAGGCCGGGTGTGGTGGCTCACGCCTGTAATCCCAGCACTCTGGGAGGCTGAGGCAGGAGGATCGCCTGAGCTCAGGAGTTGGAGACCAGCCTGAGCAAAAACAAGACCCCGTCTCTACAAAAATAAATAAATAAATAAGATTTAAAAAACAATAACACTAGTTCCTACCATCACTTCCATGTCTTCCCCGAGCCAGGCACGGGGGCTTTCCATGCATTACCCCTTTGAAGCACAGAGCCACCAGCCCAGGCGTGCCTGCCGAGGCTCATCTCTGTCCTGGGCAAATTGGGTTTATGGGTCCTACAACAGCAGCCTCATTTTATTCATCTTCCACTCCTATTTATCAAATAAATCCAACTTCCTTAAAATATTTACACACTCACACACTTCTGCCGTGTGGTCCATGCTTGACAGTGACACTTGGGATACAGGGATACTTGATAGTGCCCCACCTGCCAGCAGCCCCCTGGGTGGCTGAGAATGCCCATCAGCCGAGGTTCTAGATGCCAAATACAGCACGTGGAAGGCGCCCAGGGGTCCTGAATGTGTTCTTGGTAAGTGAGGGCTGTGCCGAGGTCCTGCCTTCCCTCCCTCGTCAGGGGGTCTGTGAGTCTCTGGAGCCCGATGCCACTGGTCTTGTGTTGGGCCATCTCTCCTCTCCGAGAGCCCCCAGCCCCCTTTGTTTTCAGTTTACCAACAACTAAGGTTGCTTCCAGGACGAGCGGGGCCCCCTGGTTTTCAGGTCTTGCTCACCCACAGGCAGACACATTTCAGCTTTTGAGTGGTCACTGGCCTGGGCCCCCCTGTGGCTGATCTGACTCAGGATGAACACTTTCCTCGGCTAAAATCATTTGGTCATTTTTATAGCTGAGGCCTAGGCACTAACTGGTCCCTCTCAGTAACTAGGGTAAGCAGAAAAGCCAGAAAAGGCCAATAAGCAGAAAGAAACATTTAAGGCTGTCTTATGGTCTCTCCCTGTTAAGGCGAGACAATTTGGAACGTTGGCCCGAGAGCTAAGCAAGGAAGTCCTATCCACTGCTGAGTTTGAGGCTGGTTTCGCAACCGAGCCGTCGGAGCCAAGCAAGCTGCCTCCTCCCACTCCCTGAATGTCATCGGTAGCCAGGTAGATGTCTCCCTCATGCAACCCCCTTTTCCTGCGGGTTTCTGTGCTGGGGGCATCTCGGCTGCTTCCTGCCAGCGCATTTTGCCATAAGGCCAATAATCCCAATCCACCCCAGCCCCTGTCAACCCAGAGAATGGGATGAAAAGACCTGAGGAAGGCTCATGGGCCTGGCTTTTAAAGCCTCCTTCATCTGATTTCTGGCACTGGGAGTGGAGGAGGAAGGGACAGACTCTGGGGAGAGGTCAAAATGATCTCACCGGTTAAGGATGACAGGTCAGCAGAGGCTGGCCGAGGCTCCAGAGGGAGTTGCTTTTGGGGCACAGAGTCCTAGGGGCAATTAAAAGGCTGGTCCTTGGGAGAGGTGTGAACTGTAAAATCCAGCTGGGCCTAAACCCGAGGGCAGGCAGCGAGGGGCCGTGCCCCTCCCCCGGACACGCAGCGTCCTGGTAACAAAGCTTTCAGGAATCAATCGGCTCCCGCAGGACTCACCGTTCTGTCGGAGCAGCTCCCTTCCTCCCTGCGTTCTCACCGGGGGAGGTCGGAGTTCACATCAAATGTCATTAATCATCTTCCTGGGGGCTGGGGGGCTATTAGACAGTCCTATTAATCAGAGGCCTATCACACCGGCAGCCTGGCTGGGTCGCCATTGTCCTGTTCCTCACCTATCATAGAAAGATTAGATTATCAGTGACAACTGAGACACCCTTTGAGTCACAGGAAAGCTGGAGATTGGGGTTGCTTTTATTTTTTTTTATTTATCCTCCCGATTTGAGGATGAGCTGTTTCTTGTCTTGTCACACTGCATCCTTTTCTCCAAAGAATCAGCTTTAAGAATCCAATTTGTCAAACTGGACAATCACTGGCAAATCCATAAAAAAAGAAAAAGCCTCAGCGACTTTATCAAAAAAGGTAAAATAAAGCAGAAGGTTTTAAACGCGGCCTGAAAGGATTAGAAAATAAGTTGCATTTGACAACAATTAATCTCTGAAAAGCAGGGGCTTTGTAAAAAGGAACAGGCAGAGATGTGTCCGGTAGTGGACCCACAGAGCTGGGGTCTGTCCACTGCCTGGGCAACCATCCTCCTTCCCCAGGTACAGTCAAACCGAGACCTGGTGCTAAAAAGCAACGAGACCTCTTCCAAGCTTTCTCCTAACTTTTGGCCCACCAGGAGCAACAGCGGCAGCCACAACAAAACAAAACAGAACAAAAAATCCAGGACAGAACAGCACAAAGAACTCAGATTCTGCAACAGACTCAGACACTCAGCAGCTACCATCTACCCATAGTGTCCCTGTGGGGGGTCAGAAGGGAGGGGGCACGTCCCAGTCCCTTTGAATATAGAGACCAGAGTGAACACCTAAGTCGACTGAAATGGGACTGGAGCCTCAGTGACCATGGAGTCCAGGGGCTACAAACGCAGATGGGGCCAAGAAGGAACGTAAACTGGGGCAGCGGGGGAAGGGTGACCCCACATGGCGTGGTGAGGATTCTGGCAAGACAGCACGTGGTCTGAGCACGGGGGCAGCAGTGGCCCGTTCCCTACTCTTTAAACTGTGGGAAGGGGAGTTCAAATCCACCAGATCGCCAAGGTTTCATGAGATTCTGGAGACTTAGGTTGTTATGTGAACACTCCCTATTTTAGTTGTTGGCAACTCATTCAAATTAAAAATATATATATATCACTGTGCATACTAAATAAAACCCAATTTGTCCCCAGGCCTGGGGTTTGTGACATTAATCCACCTGCCTCGGTACAAACAAGGACCACGAGGCCCGGAGAGGCTGGTAGCTGCCGAGGTCACGCCGCTGGTGAGCAGCAGCGCCAACGCAAGAGCCTGGTTCGGATCTCCAGCCCGGCACCGTCTGCTCCAGACCCGAACGTGTGAACACGTACGTGACCAATTAGCAGGTCAGTTCATTCGAGGCAATACAAGCGGTAAGAGTAGAGAGAAGAGCCCAGCTCTCGCACCTTCGCTGTGAAATCTGAGAAAGGGCTGAATCAGACAAGCGTCAAGTGATTGCTCTCGTGCCCTTGATAACATATTCATTTAATTTTTCTACCTGCAGACTGGCTCTGAGCGTTGTCTATGTGGGTGCTATAGAGGTCTGGGGCAGGGGGACAGCGAGGGCTGCTTGGTGCCCTCCAGCGACAGCTCTGGGCTGCCAGCTCCGTGTAGGTGCACTACCCACTTGGCCACAGCAAACCTCTGGAGCTGGAGGCCAAAGTGCCTTTCTGAATACCGGCTCCGCCACTTACTAGCTGTGCGACTTCAGATAAATCATTCAACTCTGGCCTCAGTTTCCTCATTTTAAAAACAGGAATTACAAATGGCATAGGGCAGAGATGGCTGCATGGCAAAGGCTCAAAAAATTGTTGTTGTATAAGACAATCATGTTTTATATCATCTTCAAAGACGCCTGGTATTGAGACACAGCATTCTATTAATAGAAAAGTGAGTCTAGGAAGAATCTTAGAAACCACTTTAGTTCGATTGTCTAACCTTAGAGGGAAAGAAACTGAGGACCAGAGATGGAAAAGACTTTATTTTCTGCTGCGGACACACGACGTGACAATCTGTGCCTCCTACGGACAAGGTTCACTTCTAACCACTTCCACAGCCCTGTGCCACCCATTGTGTTTTCCTGCCATGACCTCATTGGAAATAAGGAAAGCTTCTGCTATGGAAGTATTTAAACGCAAAGCCATACACGCCTTCAGGCTCCCGAATATTCCAGCAACGTCAGCATAGTCAACACGGTGAAGCGTGTCCACTCCTGTGCTCGTTAAAGGAAGATTTGTGAGACAACTCGGGGCTGTATTTGTCCACTGCAAGTTTGCAACCGGCTTCATTTTTGAAAAGGATTGTTCCCCAAAGCGGTTTGTGATCATTAGTGAGACGCTGAGCCTCAAAGCACCTTCGGTGTTTTGGAAAAGATGCCGTATGTCTTTGTGCACTGGCTTCTGCATGTCTGGGTGTCTTTACACACTGGCTTGACGCATTATGGTCAAGCCAGTGGGTCATTTGTGAAAACTGAACACTTAAACGTGTTAACAGTTGACAAAACTTGACAAGTATCGTGTCTGCCTTTATTAGGTGATTCATTAAAGGCTGCTGGAGGTGCTGGCATGGAGCAAAAGGCCCGGATTTGGTGCTAGATAGATTTGGGGACAGATCCTCACGACTCACGTGGCTCTAACGCCTCTGCTAGTTTCTTCAGCTCTCTGAGCCTCCACTTGTTCGTGTGTAAAATGAGGATGACAAAACAGTCCTACATCATAGGACTTCGTGAGAATTAAACAGAAAACGTACATGCTCAGGAACTGTGGGCTCCCTTCCACCCCACGTCCCTCTAGAAAGGCCAGCCGGTGTTCATCTGTGGACAGGAATTCACTGGGTGACTCGTGTACGGTGCCCCTTGTTCAATGCTGGGATGAAGGTTAATGTCAAATGAGAGGAGAGAACAATGAACACATCAAGCTTTATGCTTCTGTTTAGGCTTCGGCTCTAAAGGCCAACTATTGAGTTATTTAAGTAAGAGTCCACGCTGTCCTCAGAGCTCACGTGGATCTGAAGTTGGAGGCCTGGCTGGGTTGCAGTTTAGGCGTGCTATTTTTGATGTATTGACCTTTCTGCAACCTTCTACCATCCCGAAGCAATCTGAGAGGGGAAGGATTGCGAGGTGCCTCCCTGAGCATCTGGCGTAGGGTGAGGAGCTGGCCCTTAGAGGACACCCCAGAGGACACGTCCCACGCGGCCCAGAGGAGACCTCTGGGGCCTGCTCTGGGGAAGAGTTCCCCGAGGCTGCAAAGATGAATGACATCACAGCCAAGTACAAGTCAAGAGAGTGGGGACCTGGAGTCTGAAGCCTGAGCCAGAGATATTATTGACAACCAGAGTTTATTGAACATTTACTATGAGCAAAGCATGACGCTTAAAGTTTGACAGCCAGCATCTCATCTAATCTTCACGTCAGCCCTGTGAGGTAGATATGATTATTATCATAGCTGGGGACACTGAGAAGTTACCCCTGTTGCCCAAGGCCACGTGTCTCCCACTGGACAGAGCCCAGGTTGGAAAGCATGGTGGCCACACTCTTACCTGCTGGCCACACAGCTTCCCCGAACACATCTGACTCCTTCGGAGCTCTGACAGGGGGATCCCAGCAGCCCTGCCTGCACCCCATGCCATCTCAGGGCAGATGTCCCCTTCTGCCCAGCAAAGACACGCTTCTAAGCAGAGAGGCCTGTGCTTCCCACTTGGGGCCCTTCCTCTTGATGTTGGGATTCTAGAGATCACCTGGGCCTGCCATAGCAACACACATACACACGCACACGCATCCTGAGCTGCAAGGAGAACTCCTGGCCCCTGCCCAGCCCGGGGAAGGGACAGTGGCCTCCCTTTCTTCTCACCACCCCTCCACCTCCCACCCACCCCTCCCCACCTGGCACCCGCTGATCTGCTGCCTGCTGGGCTGTTGGGCTGAGAAGGACAAGTTTATCTCCCACGCATGTCCAGGACTGCGTCCTTGGCATCCATGACCTTACAAAGGCTCTCTCCTGAAGTGCTATTTAGGTGTGAGGGGCAAGAAGAAAAGAAAAGAGAAATCACAGCAGCCTAAAATAAGTGTATCAGCCACCAGGCGAGAGACTCGGGGCTCGTAGGACCAAATGAAGAATTTGTAAGCTTTCAGCCACCTGAAGTCGTGGCTCTTTCCCCTACACGCTTAATAAAAGCTGACAGCCCGCATTGTTCTGCCACAACAAGGTACGCCACATCCCACATCGCAGTGATAGGGTGAGGGCAGTGAGGGACAAAGGCACCCGAGCTGGCGGGGGGCGGGGAGGGAAATGTGAGCGTGGGGGTGGTGGGGGGCGACTCTTAATCGGGGGGCCTGGCGGGAGAGCCTGGGAACAGCAGCCCACTGACAGTGGGGACCAGGAGCTCCAGATGGCTTTTTGTCTCCATGCAATAAAAAATGTCATCTGACAGGCCCTGGGATAGGACTCTGGGAAACAAAAGTCTGCGGGGTGGGGGAGTGGGAGTGGGAGAGGGCCGGGTTAAAGGTACCAGAGTCTGAGAAAGGCGAAAAGAAGTGGCTGTCTCTTCCAGCAATTATGGGCTTTGCAAATGACATTTAATTCCAGAGGTGCACACCAGGGACAAAGCCAGTTGTTTCCTGGTCTTGGCCGGGGTGGGGGAGTTGGAAATGCGCTGGACATTTGGCCTCCGAAGAAAGGTGATAACTTTGCCAACTGACCACGGCTGTGGGCTTTTCGTATGCACACCCTCCCCCCACCAGTCATTAGGGGATGATATGAAGATACAGGGCTTCCTGGTGCAATTTAATTGCTCATAGACCGAAAAGTGATGAGCTCCATCGAATTGCACAGACATCCTGTAGGAGACCAGCTGCCGCACTAATGTGGCTTCTCGGAGGGGGACACACCCCACCTGCTTCACCGGGAGCACACAGAAGCCCAGGGAAACAGTAGTACCCCTGTGGCCTCTGGTGGGGCTGTCGCTTTTTATTAAGTAATCTCTGCCTTTCAGAGCACTGCATGTTTTCTTCCCAGAGGCCTTGGTTGCTGTGTGGGCCCAGCACACAGCCGGCTCCCAATAAATATTAAACAGTGGATGCTGGTGATGTCTCCAGATTTCATTGTAAGGAACAACTTGTCACCCAGGGGACAGGCCCCACTCTAGGACGATGGTGTGGTCACCAAAGCTGGACAGCAGGAAATCGGAGGTGGGCCGGGTGAGGGGTTCCAAGGCAGGGAAATGAGGCGGCAGGGTTAGTGGGTATTGGCAACAGCCTCTCAGAGAAGCAGAAACGACAAAGCCGGAAGGTGCATAGTTCTGGTGTGGATGTGGGGAACAGGCACGCTCAGGTGCTGGTGGAGAGGGACGTAAAGGCTTTCCCAAGAACAATGTGTCAATATATGACCAAAATGTAAATGTGCACACCCTTTGACCGGGCCATCCCAGGAATCCACCCCGCAGCAATGGTACAGATGTGCGCAAAGTTGTAGACATCATACAGGTGTTCATGGCAACGTGGTTCATAATACAAAAGGAGAAACCACCTTAGATATTCATCATCAGGGAAATCAATGGTACCTCCATACAATGGAACACTCTACAGTTATTAAAAAATAATGAAGTGAATCGACACCTACTGATGTGGAAAGACCTTTAAGACAGATGGTTAAGAGGAAAAAAAAAAACTGGTCAAGAGCCAACACATACAACATAATAGCATTATGTAAAAAAGAACCCTAAATATCTAAATATGGGTGCACGAGCAAATACATAGACACACATGCGCAGGCAGTGGTACCTTTGGAGGGTTTAGGAAGAAGGGATGGTGGGAAGAGGCTTGCAAAGATTTTAAACATCACACTTTCAAATTTTTATAATAACCATGCCTGTGCTTTACTCACCTAAATTAAAAATTAAAATATACATTTGACAAACCTCAATGTGTTTTGAGCATGAACTTTAGAGTGTGATCAGGCTTTGGGGCCAGTTCCTCCTCTGTCTTGGTTGTGACTTCAGGCAAAGTCCTCTGTGTCTCTGAGCTTTGGTGTCCTCCACGCTGGGCTGGGGGTAACAGTACCTACCCCATGGGGTTGTTGCAAGGTTTAGATGAGATGTGCGTAGAAGAGCTCAGGGCCTGGCGCACTCTAAGTGCTCAGTGAACAGTCTCGGTGAATATCGTCATATTAATAGAACAGGTGCCTCCAGGGGTCTCTCAGGATTGGGGGAAGGAAGTGGGGAAAGCAACAGAGAAGCCCAAACTGCCCAATGAGGAAAAGTCCCCAAAGTTTCCAAGTTGCTGGGAAGATCTACACACCAAGAAAACAAAGGAATTCACCGACTGGTGTAATTTCCTCTTTGTCTCTGGGCCTGACAGGTCTGGGTGGATTCTCACGACCTTCTGCCTTCTGAATTCAGGCAACAGAGATAGGAGTTTGAATCGTGGGCCCCCAGACCAATGTTAGACGAGGGGCTCCGTTGCCCGTTGGCAATGACGAGAGCACAGGATGACTCTCTTTCAAGAGATAGCGCCCGGATTGGGGCTTCTAGGGCGACATAGGTCCTTGGCCATCCTTTGCACTCACTTGGCACAACGTCCTGTCCCCAAAAGAAGGTTAGGTTAGAAAAGCCATCACTAGAGCTACCCACAGAGCAGACAGAAGGGGTTGATTCATAGGGTGTGTTTATTAAATGTATGTTGAAGGATTGAGTGAAAAATACAGAGGAAAAAATGAGACTCATCCCTAAGAAAGCAGGATATGTCCCTGCCTGTCCTCTCCAAAAGGCCCCTGGGAGTGGACTGGGAGAGATGTGCACAAAACCCCCTCTTTTATTCTGAGGAAACTGATCCCAGAAAAGGTGAATATTCTTCTAGAGATGCCCAGCAAGTGGGCGGCCCAGGCAGAATCTGATTCTGAGATTCTAGACGAGTGTGCTGTCCAAGTACAAAGAAAACCATATTTATAATTTAAACTCAATTCATAACCATATTAAAAAGGAAAAAGAGGTGAAATTAATTTTAATGATGTATTTTAAGTAACCCAATATATCTAAAATATTATTTAACAAATAATCTCTACAAAAATATTGTGATGTTTGACATTCTTCTTCATATTAAGTCTTCAAAAATCTGCTGTGCATTTCACCCTTCCAGCACAACCTAACGAGGACCAGGCGCATTGCAAGTGCCGGTAGCTAACGGCTAGAGGTGCAGCCCTAGAATTCTGGCCGGTTCTCCTTCCTGCAGGTGTCTGGCTGCAATCGCAGGGGGCATGTGTGCCGGCGTTGGGTGGGTGGGTGCAGACCGGGAGGCTCAGGACAGAAATTCATGATTTGGTGGGCGCAAGGCACATTGGTAAAGGGGAGCCACCCACGGCAATGAGCACAATAGGATGGGACTGAGCTTTCGACACCAACAGGAATGAGCCAACAAAGAGCTGCAGCCACCCCGCAGGACAGAGAGAACCCAGGGACAGGGCAGGAGAAACAACCCCGTGGGAGGAGGTTGCATGAGCTCTAACGAGGGCCCGGCCAGCCGGCTGGGGAAGCGCAACCTCCAAACTCCAGCAAGGAGCCTCTTCCTGCAGTCGGAGGACCCAGCTCTGTGAGTCCTGTAAACTCCGCCAGGGAAGGACACGGCTGTGCTCACTGCTTTTCTTGTCTCTAGGCACCACCGACAGCGCGAGTCTTTGTTTACCCCCAGCCAAAGTGAACGGCGCAAGCTTGAGTCGGCAATGTGAGATGTAACGGCATTTAGGAGACGGCCACCTCGTCATGAGTTGGCATCGGTGAGCCTGAGTACAAATCTCCGCCCTGACACTTACTAGGTGTGACTTAGAGAAGGTCACATTCTGAGCCTCAGTTTCTCCAGCTATAAAATGGGGAGTGTAATCGTGCCAACCCCACTGCCGACTTCGTAGGGCGGCTGGAGTATTGGGGAAACAGTGCACGTCAAGCCCTCCACAAAGAGCCTGGCGTGCAACAAGCCCTCCCACGGGGCTGCTGCGTACAGGCACACACGTGTCCCCGCTCGCCTCGCTGGAGCAGGAGGCAGCCTTTCCAGGCATCCGGCCGAGAAACAGGAAGAAGGGAGGCGCCTTGCAGAGGCTCCGCGGCTACAGCCCACTCCGGTGCTTTTCCGTGACTCATTTGAAGACATTTCTGATTAGTTTGTAAGGTGGGATTTTTGTTTGTTTTTGTTGTTGCCATTTGGTTTTGCTTCTAACCAAGAAGTAGGGAAGAGCTTTAAGAAGCTGATGTCTTCCATCTCTTCTGTTGGTCAAGGACACAGAGTGGAGGGAAGGAAGGTCCCACTCAATGGCAACTGGGGAAAGAGGGCCTGTCAGGGGTTGGGGGGGGGAGATGTGTGCAGGATGCTGGGCTGGGCTGAACCCACCCCCGGGCTTCAGGAGACCTTGAGGGCGGCTGCATCTTTTGAGGACTCTGTGTGAGGGTCCAGAGACCCCACTTTTCATACCACCCGTGTCTAGAAAAGGACAGGGCTCTCATTTCTACAGCCACCCCTTGTGGAGCTGGGCAAAAGTGTCATTTTACCTCTTAACCTGTGTCCTGGAAGCAAGCTGGAAAGTCATCTTGTCCAAACACTTTGTTTTGCAGGCGATGAAACTGAGACAGAAAGAGGCTGAGAAGTGTGCTCAAGGTCACGCAGCTAGAGAGTGGCTGAGCCTGGCTTTATGCAACCGATGGAGAAGGTATGGGTGGAGGAGCAGGAAGGCAGGGACAGAGCCCAGGGGGAGAGAGGAAGGGACTGCCAGAGGGTGCTTCTGCTGGGGAAGGGGCTGCGGGCGTACGCATACCCCCTGCACGGGGGAGGAGGCCCAAACCCTTGTTTGGCTCATTCAGAAAAGCAGAATGACATCAAGATGAATGACCAGCTACATATTCTGGGAGACCAGATCACTCGGGGCAGACTCCAAAGGTCCATCTTCCATAAAAATAATCTGATTGCTAATTACATAGCAGTCACTTTGGGGAAACCCATTGATGTGAGACTATATAAAGGGTTAATACGACTCCCTTCCTTGGGGAGAGGACTTACAGCCTCCAGTCAGCTGGGATTGCGGTTAATGAGACTCAACGTTACAAGTTACAACGTCACACCTGAGAAGCCCAGGGGACCCAGAGAATCAGCAATTTGTTTCTCTAGGACCTGAAGGACTGCATGGTCTTTGGAGGAGGTTTGAAGGCTGCAGACCAGATGCCTCTTATGGCTTCTCCTGAAGTCTTTGCTTGAATGGCTCCATGGTTCTGTTCCCAAAAGACCGTGGGTGATCCATTCTCCCCATTCAGGAGTCACAGAAGCAAGGCTGTCACCTGGCAGCCCAGAGCCGGCTTTCAACGCAGAGCTTGCTTGGGCGCAGGGGAAGGGGAGTGGAGTGGGGAATGGGACTCCACAGCCTCTTCCCGGCTGCCCGGCTCTGGTGGCCTTCTCCCTCACCTGAGGTGAGACGGGGTAATCGTTCTGAGCAGCCCTCGCAGCCGTACAGCGGGAGGATTAATTAACGCAGCTAACATGCTCAGAGATCCCTAAACGAGGGCGTTAGCCAAGGGCCAACATTATTAGAGTGATGATGGCTATTAGGATTACGCTATTGTTATTATGTTTGCTCTCTCAACCCTTAAATCACACTCCATCTCGCCATCGCTTGCATTTTATGTAATTATAGCTTATATAGGTAACAAATGGATATTTCTGCAAGCCTGGGAGAAAGCCTTCTGCATACATTAATTTGCTTGATTAGTTCTCTATTTTGTATGCTTTGTTCCCCCAAGCCCCCCTTTCCTGCCCAGCTTCAACAGAAAATTAATGAGTTTTAACACCTTGTAAAAGTGGGTTGTGTCATGGGAATACCTCGCGTGTACTCTGGGTTTTAAATCCACACATTCAGAGGCTTCCTAAAGGTTATGCAAAGGTTAACAAACAATTAATATGTTGAATCAGTGTGCTAAATCTGTTTACCCAATCTTTGCAATCTAAAGGCCATTAGCCATCAGCCTCAACACTTTACATTGATCTCTCTCTTTCCTAACCCATCCCCACTCTGTTCCGTGAATAATTGGGGTGAAAAGAAAGAAAAAATTCTGAACTGAGAGTATATATTTCTCTCAAAAGTTTGGGATTGGTTGCTACTTACTGCTCAAAACATTGGGAGTCCTAATAGACGTGATCAAGCGAGTTGAAATTTTTGAGAAGACAATGCAAGATGGGAGCGTGTCTGCCTTTCTAACAGTGAGCAAAATGTGAGCTAGGATCATGTGTGGGCACCATATTGAGTTCCTGCCTCTTGTGTTGATTCTCTCCCTTGTTCACAGGAAGAAGGGGATGGAGAAGAGGTGTGAGATAGCTCCCCCCTTGAGGAGTAACAGGAAGGAGGCTTCCCACCACGGCCGAAGGAGAAAACATTTCAGAGCAGTTGGGACCCAGAATGTTCCTTTCCGTAGGAGGCAAGAGGAAGAGGGTAAGGAACAGCCACGGGTGATCCATGCAGTGCCATCCCCCGACAGGGGTCCTAATCCTGTAAGAACCTCATTGCTCTCCTTTTGTTTGGGGGTCCTGTTGCTTTAGGATGCTGTTGTTGATGATGATGATGATCATGACAATAATGAAGGCAATGACCTTGATGAACTGTGCAGATGTATCATTAGAGTCCAGGACACATGAGAAGAGCAGCATGCGTGTCCTTTCCAGCCTGGTCCCTTTCAAAGAAGCTAAATACCTTTGTGTGTAGAACTTCTTGCATGTAGATACGAAGGGTGGTGATGAAGACACCGTGCCAGGCAGTGTCCTAGGAGCTTTCCACGGATGATCCCATTCTGATCCTTTTAGCAACACTCTGAAGCACATACAATAACTACTCCCATTTCACAGATGAGGAAAAGCAGGATTAGAGAATTTGACCAAGGTCACACAACTGAAAAGCGATGAATTTAGCTCTCTTTGATGCCAAAATACATGTTCTTCAGTACAAGATTATATTACCTCCCACAAGAGAAGACAATGTTTTATTTAACAAGAATTATACACTGTCTTTTATCCCAGAGCAAATCAGATGAGTCATTTCAGCCCTCTGCCCTTTTTCCTTTGCCTGGAAATGAGAGTATTTGAGGTGTAACTTACAATAACAGGAGAGGGGAAAGTAGAGGTATCATAGATACCCAACAATCAGAAAATGGAAAAATAAATGACAGTATATCCACTTAATGGTACATTATCAATCATTAAAAATAAATTTTACAAAGAGTTTGTTAACATTCAAATGAGTTAATATCAAAATAATTGAATAAATCAAGATACAAAATTACATATTAGGTATTCCACTATTACAGCTACTTAAAAACATCCTACACCAGATGCTAAAGTGTTTACTGGTAAAGGATACTGATGTTTGTAGCTTCAAAATGCATCAAAAAATGAGAAGGATTGGTGGATGGCTAGATGGATAGCAAATGTCGATCGTAGAATCTAAGTGGTAGGTATGGAATGTTCACTTTTTTACGTATGTTTGGAAGTTTTCAGGAAAAAATGTTGAAAAAATATGTGTAGGAAAAATGATACTGAAAGGAAAACTCACAGATGTTAATAAGGGTCATTCTTATGATATGGGATTATGGGTGGTTATTTTTCCTCTTTCCACTGTTTTAGTTACTTATTTCTATATAACAAACCACCCAACACTTAGAGACTTAAAACTATATCCATTGATTATTTCTTATATTCTGTCTGTGAATCAGTTAATTAAAATAACAGCTGTTTATTTTTTCTCCTGATTCCATCTTGGCTGCTTCTGTCAGGGCTCACTCAGGCAGTGCACTCAGCTGGAGGGTCAACTGGGGTGGGAGGTCCAGGCTGGCCTCCCTAACGCAGTCAGTAGCTGGTGTGGGATGACGGTGGGCCTGGCTCTCCATGGGGTCTCCCATTCCAGACTTCTTCACAGATGGCAGTCTTAGGGCAGTGTTCCAAGAGAGAAAAGCAAAGGCAGAAGCTGCAAGGACCTCTAGTCTCTGAAGTTGCCTAATCTTATTTTCCACCCCATTCTATATGGACAGAGCAGGTTTCAAAGCCAACCCAATTGCAATGGGTAGAGACCCCAGCTCTGGATGGGAGGAGCAGCTAAGCTGTATTGCAAAGGGTCATGATCCTGGGTTGGAATGAATCTGGGGCCATAGAAAACTTACTCCATCTACTGCAACAAGATGTTAAAATGGGATTTTTGTCTCAGTATTTCTACCCAGGCCTCAATGTGGAAAATAATAGGTGCAGAGTAAAAGCAGGATGCTGGCCATCTGGGCAGGACTTCCAGTTGCCAGCGTTAGAACATCACTGACCTCCAGTCTTTTAAGAGAAGGCTGTGAATGCATGAATTAAGTGGAAGAGATTGAGAGTAAGGATGTCTTTGATGAGAGAGAGAGAGTGGGGAACTTAGAATCAAAGAATTTGATCGGTGCCCCTGGAATTCGAGAGATGCAGGGAGGCCACCTGGCTCATGCCCCCAAATCAAAGACAAAGGGCTAGCGGGGGTGGCCTGCATGTTGGGCAGCTGAGAGGTGTTTCCCGTGGACCACACATGGACTTCCTCTGAGAAAGGTGCCTGGAAGGGGGTGCTCCCCGCTGGAAAAGTGAGATGGCCACATGGAGCCGTTCACTGCTGTAAATGAGCAGTTGCTATGTGGCCAGCTGGAGGAAGCACTGTCTAGGTAAGTTGAAAGCCCCCAGCGACACGGGGAGATGGTGTTTCTGAACAAGCCAGAAGAGCACCCATGGGAGAAACACACCCAGAGGATACCAGGTGACAACTGTCCCGCTCAACCAAGACCTTGCTGGCCCCTTAAGCCTGTCCCCATCCTTGTCCCACACTGGACGACGGGGAGCCAGCCCACCAAGAGGGCAGGAGGCAGGGGAGAGTAAGGAAGCAAACAGAGAAGGGGCTCACCACACACCTGTGCCCACCGGCCAAGCTTGGGAAGGGAGCAGTTGTATTGCATGAGAGTTTGCTATGAGACTGGGACTTGACATTTTATTACCTGAAGAAACAAGACTCTTAATTAATACCTGGGAGTATCCAAAAAGCAAGAGAAAGGAAAAATGAATCCACAGAACCAGTGTGCAGGGGAAGGGGAGGAGGAGCTAAGGTGCTCCCTGCTGCACCCCGCAAGACCAGCTCATTCAATCCCCTGCTGACTCCAGCTTTTCCATGTGTTATATTGAACTGGCATGACTGACGTAGAGAGTGAAAAATAAACTCTATTTTTAAAAAGAAAGAAAAGAGCTTTGCACCCTAAATTTCAAAGTTTCAAGATTGATGAGAGTGTCCTGACAAGAGCCTGGGTTGAGCAGGAGAGGAAGGAAATGACGTGTGCTCTTGGGAATCGGGAAGGAGGGTTCTTCAAGGTTTTGAGTCTAAATAAGACTACAGACTTCAGCATAAACAAGTTAAGTGGCAAGCTCTGAAGGCCGTTAGCCACCCTGAACAGTGGGACCCAGGTACCTTGCCCCAGAAGGCATAATCTGGCAATTTTAGACTGGCCTCGCAGGCAATTTTACAGTATTAAAGTCTTCTTCCGGCATAAACAAATTCTTTCTTGCAAATTGCTGAGAAATGAACACATCCTGTTCTCAGGTCACAGAGGGGAGGGACCTCAGAGAGAGAACTGTTTATGGCCAGGATGAGTTCTTCATGGAGATTCCCCAGAGAGCTTCGGACTTCAAGTCAAGGTCTCTGAGGCCATGTTTCATGTCTAAAGAAAGAAAATAGCATTTAGAAGGGGTTGTTAAAAAAAAAAAGAAAGAAAGAAAATAGTTTCATTGTTTTAAAGAAATGCCAAGCTGATGATATGAAGGAAAAAAAATAGATAAGCTACACCATGCCCTCTGAATCATTCGGGTGCTGTATGCATAGATTTTATCCTTAAAAATAGAGAGGGCAATGAAGTTACGTTTGGAAGGGCTGAAACCGTCAGATCCGGCTTGCCCAGCGGCCAGCCGATGTGCATATTGATTGTGGAGACGACAGCACTGGGGAAGAGATATCCTCGCGAAGACTGATCCAAAGTCACCGGCTCTGGAGAGGTTGCCAGTGCCTGACAACCAGCACACAGGTGACCCAGGCGCGTGTGAGGAACAGCAGGCTGGGTCCGAGTTGACTGGGGCTGGTGGATGGAAACACCCGCCTCCCCCATCCCCACCCTTGAAAGAGACGCCGACCTTGCTGCTGATTGCAGGGGTGCTGTGTGTGCTTCACGGCCCTTCACTCCCCTCCTGAGCCTGAATGCCCAACTCCCCCTGCTAGATGCTGAGGGTTTAACGTGGCCTCTTTCATCCTACACTGCATTCTTGATTTGGGAGGAAAGAGGAGGAAGGCTTTCTGCAAAGATGAGGCTCCCATTCATAATAAGTGGCAACAAGCATTTCAGCCTCCTGTAGCCCAGGCTGGCGCCAGGGCAGGGGTGGGGGCTGATCACGTGCAAGGAGATGGGGAGAGAAGTCACCACACCCTCACCGAGAAGTGGGCCTGCCCAGACGCTGCTTGTACCGATAGAGGAACATGGTCAGCTGCTCGGCTGTGGTGTCTCTGCCAGAAGGAAGGCGTCTGGGCCCCAGGATGGATGGGGCGGCTGTGTCACTTGTCAAGCTCCCACCAGAGACTACTGCCCACCAGCACCTCAGCCACTCCTGTCCCTCCTTCTACTACCTCTTTGTGGCCCTGAACGCTGCTTGTCCCCCAAGATCACTCTCCCTTTTTCCTGAGCATGTGGTGAAATGACAATTCCCGGCCTCCCTTGCAGTTCGTTGAGGGCCTTATAACTGAGGTGTCCTCAAATGAACGTGAGAGGAAGTGAGGGTGCCATGTCCAAGCCTGAGCCTTGGGGCATGTGGGTGTGCCCGGCTGGAGCCATGGCAGCCCGGCCTCAGCCCTGGAGACAAAACAAGGCCTAATGGAAGGAACCTGGGCCCCTCAGTGACTGTGTCGAAACCTCACCTCAAACTGCGACACAACAGAGATGTAAACTCTGTCTTATGTGAGCTACTCAATTACCTCTGGGTCTGGTTACAGCAGCCAAGCCTTATTCTCACCCCTCCCTGACCACACACACACTCCGCCTCCCGACCAAGAAGGCAGCAGTTGTCACCTCACTGGCATGTCCCCAGAGAGGGAGAGGAAGGGAAAGATCTCCTGGAGGCAGAAACCGCAACACAGAGAAGCTTCTCTCCACGACAGGGTAACCTAAGAGAGACCAGAGGCCGAGCAGACAAACCCCAAAACCCTCTTATTCCTCTTCTTTTCTTAATTATAATCCCCTTTGCGAGCCAAACCCTGTCATCCTGTCTCCCTTAATGGCTGGTTTCTATTCTGGTCCCTTCTCCACCCTATTATCTTTTGCAATATTCAGGAGCTCGGGCAGGGAAGGGGTGAGGCCGCTCTCCCTTGGACTGCGGCTCCCGTCTCTGTCTTTTTAAATATTTCAGTTGCTCCCAGTCCTTATTTTTGCATTTCGATTTCCTGTGGTACAGTAGATTTATCTCTGTCGCTCAATCAAGTTCCCCAGCTCGCCCCCCTTATCTTTCCTACTCCGGGCTGACTGAAAATACCTACGTTATCTTTGCAGCCAATATGCCGACTGGAAGCCAATCTACAGATCGACTTGATAGGGAGGCTCTGAGGGAAAAGTTGGAAATGCGTCCTTGTCAGGACATGGGTGAGGTGTGAAGCTGCAGCGGTGACTTTCTCTCAAGGGCACCACAGCGCGGTGCAGGCCTCTTCCAAAGGCGGTTGTGAGGATTGTCCTCCCACGGAAGGAGGTTGCCACTGGCCTCACCGCCTCCCCTGGCCTCAGACGTCCCCTTGGGTTGCGAGTGTTCCCTTTGCAGCTTCCTGGGAGAGATGCAGGGAGCTCCCAATGGAACCCTAGCGCCAGCGTCTGAGAGGAAAGTTCTCTTTGCTGCCTGGAATCCTGAGGGTCTTCAGTAGGAAAATCTCTTCTTTGGCTACGTTGTTCCCCCTCATAAAGATCAGAGCATGGAGACGACGGCAGATAAAAGTCTGTTCTTTTTCAAGATGGCAGCTCAATCCTGAACCCAGTCTCTAGGTGGCAGGGCTTACTGAATAACCCTGAGCCCCCTCAGCCTTGGTGACAGGTAGACTTTGTGTGCTGCTCATTTACTGGGAAAGTGCGGGGATATTCCTCCACTAGGCCACCAGCTGGCTGTAGTTTGTCACAGGAGCATGTTGTCCATGTGCCCCCGCGGTGAGTGACCCCACTATTAGTGTGCTGGCCAGAAGGGAGGGAGAGTGCAGGTCACTGTCTGGCAGCCCAACTGCCGGTCGGTCAACCCACAGGGATCCAGGCCATGAACAACAGTTCTTTGTTTCAGGTTCATGTGGTCTTGCCTAATCTGTTCAGAAGCCACAGATAATTTGGGGTCCTGCTCCTCAAAGGACACAAGGCCTTCAACCTCACCTCTTGGCCTCGTGCAGCCATCCCTCTCAAAGTTGGTAAGGAAAACCCTTCTCTCTCCCCTGCGGATTTTTCTTCTCCTTTTAGCCCACTCCCTCCCCTCCCCTTGGGTTCATTCTGTTCAATCCCTGGCACATATTTCAATCATTTTGTTCCGTTGCATTTGACGACTCTGGAATTAGGGATGGCAAATGGGATATGCATTTGGGCCCTGCCAGATGGGCTCCTCTTAGCAAATCTCTTGTGTGTTATAAGAGCAGCTCTGGTTTCTTCTTCAAGGTTTTAACACTTAGGAATTACATTGATCTTCCTGTAAGAGGGAACTGATCGATGTGACCTAAACAAGATAGAGATTTATTTCTCTCTTATGTTAAAAAGAAAGAAAGGAAGGAAGGAAGGAAGGAAGTTAGTTGAGAATAAGGCAGCCCCTGAGATCCTTCTACGCTTCTGTTCTGCCATCCTCAGCACATGGCCTCCATGCACAAAGTGGCTTCATCATGGCTGCCGGAGCTCCAGCCATCACATTTATATTCCAAGCAGGAGGGAAGAGAAATAGCCAAAGAGCTTCCACGTACATCTCATGGATCACACCTAGCTGGATGGGAGACTGGAAACTGTAGTTTGTTACCTGAGCATGTTGTCCAGGGGCCTGATGCTGAGGAAGAAGAGTGGAATGGATATTGCGCAGGCACCTGGGAGTGCCTGCCACAGAGGCAATCAGAGTAATGGTGAGCAGTGGAGGCACTGGTATTAGGTGCCATCAGTTCTAGTCCTTTGCTCCACTCATCACCAGCTGCGAGAGCTTGGGCAAGTTACTTAATCTCTCTATTCTTCTATGTCCTCATCTACACACTGGGAGTAACCAGAGGGCTGACCTCTGGCAATGCTATTATAGTTTGATTAGTGGATGGATTGCATAGGAAGCTACGGTGCTCTGGTGCATGGTAAGTGCTCAATAGCTTCTGGTTATTATTATTCCTCTGCCGATAGTGGCATTATTGATGCCCTCAACTGTTACTCTGCTTGGTATGCGCTTTGCCCAGAGGAAGAATTGTGCGTGGGCTCAGCTGAGGGTGAGGGGCAGAGGAAGGTTACAATGCATCTCTTTAATTTTTCCCTCCCAGGGCCCAAGGATCTCAAGTCACTTTGGAATGTCCCTTCATTGTCCTCTCCCTCTTCCCATTAGAAGGGCTGAGGTGCGGGAAGTACAGAGGAGGTGATGCAGAACGATGCCTCCGTTTCCTTTCTAGCCCTCTCCAGCCCCAAGATATCAAAAATGTCAGCCCTCCCACCTGGTGGATGTCAAGTCTAATTGTGGATAACCCCAGGGCATTCACTTGGCCTTTACCTCAAGGAATTTATAGTCTACAACAGGAGTCAGCAAACTACAGCCTGTAGGTCAGATCTAGCCTGACAGCTATTTTTATAAATAAAGTTTTATTGGGACACAGTCACACTCATTTGTTTCTATAATATATCGTCTATGGCTGCTTTTGCACCGTAACAGCAAAGTTTAGTAGCTACAGCAGAGATGGCCCACAAAGCCTAAAGTTCTTACTCTGGCTCTGCACAGAAAGTTTGCCAACTTCTGCTCCAGGAGTAATAAAAGAATGCATTTTTAAAAATATCAGCAAGTGTACATTAATCCAATGGTACGTTGAATTGATGTGTGTAAAGGTAAAGTAAAGGACTTGGAAGCAGTGGGTGTCTTACGTGGAGACGAGCAGTAGAACAGAATGAGGACACGGTCTCAGAACTTTAGCCTGATCTGCAATACTTCATTTTATAAGGAGAATAGACCTGGGTAGTTTAAAACTAATTTTTAAAAGAATATATTGATTACTGGAAAGAGTTTGACATGTTAACACTCTTATAGAGTCCTAATAAAGTATAAATTAATATGACCCTTTTGGAAAGCAATTTGTAAAAACTTATCAAGAGCTTTAAACATGCTTCTACTCTTGGCCTCATAATTTCACTTCTGGGAATCCATCCTAAGGTTATAAACTAAAATGCTGAAAATCTTTATGCACAAACACATCCATTGTGAAAAACTAGAACCACTTAGATGATCAGAGATATAGAAGTTAAATAAAGTATGATACATCCATATGATATTATGTAGTGATTAAAATGAGGTTCACAAAGAGTTTATAAATAATTTGGGTAAATGCTAAGTGAATGAATAGGATACAAAGGTGTATGTAGTTTCATCACAGTTGTGTGAACATTACAACCAAAGTGTACCCAAACATTACAGTAGTTATCTTCAGAAGAGTGGATGATTCATGTTTCCCTTTCTTATACTCGTATATATATTTTGTTCTAGAACATGGTGGTTTTATTTTCATAATGGGAAACATGTATGTCATCCTGAATTCTAGGAGTTTTGAAGGGTGCTGTTATGGACTGAATGTTTGCATCCCCCTAAAATGCATATGTTGAAATCCTAACCTCCAATGTGATGGTATTAGGAGGTGGGGCTTTGGGGAGGTCATTAGGTCATGAGGGTGGAGCCCTCATGAATGGGATTAGTGCCCTCATAAAAGAGGCCCCAGAGAGCTCCATCATGCTTCCTCCATGGGAGGGCACAGTGAGAAGATGGCCATTTGTAAACTAGGAAGCTGGCCTTCATGAGGCACTGAATCTGCCAGTGCCTTGATCTAGGACTTCGCAGCCTCCAGAACTGTGAGAAATAAATTTCTGTTGTTTGTAAGCCACCACGTCCATGGTATTCTATTACAGTAGCCCAAACAGACTAAGACAGGTACCAAGTGGATTGGAGATTTCATGAAAACAGAAAAAAAGAAGTGGTGTTAATCACTTCACATCTACAGAGTCAGGAAAGCAAAGCAGAGGGAAGGGGGAGATTTATGCTCCACTCCACCAAACTGACAGGTCAGAAGTGTGCTCTGTGTACACAGCCCAAACCCCGCTGGCTTTGCCCTGCACCATCCTCTGTTGCTGACGACCTGGTGGGTGGGAGGTTGAAGGGCTAGCTTCCCCCCACTCCACAGGCTGAGGATTCAGCTTCCTCCAGGAGGAGGGGTTACGTTCATCAGCATCACCTCCATGGGCATCAGCAGAGAGCGAGGGAAGAGGGGGTCAAAGATGGACAGGAAGCCTAGGGGAGGGGGGAAGCCATTTATTTCTCTCAAAGGACTGGTTTGTTTGTTTGTTTGTTTGTTTGTTTTTTGAGACAGGGTCTCACTCTGTTGCCCAGGCTAGAGTGCAGTGGTGTCATGATAGCTCACAGCAACTTCAAGTGATTCTCCTGCTTCAGCCTCCTGAATAGCTGGGACTACAGGCATGCCATCATGCCTGGCTAATTTTTCTATTTTTTTGTAGAGACAGGGTCTTGCTCTTGCTCAGGCTGGCCTCCAACTCCAGGCCTCAAGCAATCCTCCCACTTTGGCCTCCCAAAGTGCTAGGCTTACAGGCATGAGCCACTGCACCCGGCCTGGAGGGACTTTTGAGTTGCTGGGATCCCTGACTTCCCAATGGTTTCCTCTGGCTCAGACCCATCCAATTCTGAAACCTGCAGCAACAATATTTGTTTGGGTTTCTCTTCCCTTATCCTAAAAAAAAGACAAGAAAATAATATCAAAGCTGGGTCCTCGATCCATGTAGCATGTTAGGAGGGCTCCGAGAGACCAGGTCTTCTTAAAGGCAGGAAATTAGGCATACAAATGGGAAACCTCTCAGAAAACAGCTACAGACTGGGCCCCTTCTGCAAATCTTAGCCTCTCGGCTTTGGGGTAAGATTAACAAGACTCAAATCCCGGCTTCACCCTGTCTGACTTAGCTATGTGATCTTGGGCAAGAGAGCTACACTCTCTAAGCCCCATTTGTTTCATTTGTAGATTAGGGTAGGAGGTGATCTTCCAATAAATGTTGCTGAAAATATCAGAAATAATTTTTTAATGTGCCCCATGCAATAACGGGCATGTTGCAGGTGTTCATAAAGGTCATTCTTATTTATAAAATGATATTTTATGGGCACCCTGATAATGTGAGGGGCAGTAACCTGGAATCAGGCACTCATCTAGAAAGGATGGTTAGTCCTATGCATTTTCCGAAGCAAAAAAGAATCATGAGTTCTTTTTACAGGATCTGATGCATTCAGCCTCCAAGAAGCAACCCAAATCCAGGCCTTCCTCCCAGCCCCCGCCCTGCCCAGTGCAGCTTTTCTGACCACACAGGCCTGAAGCACTCCCTCTCTCCTCTAGACAAGGACAGCCATCGCTGTCAGAACCATTCATTTGATAATTAATCACAAACGGACCTGTGACATCTCTTCTACTGTTGCTGAAACTGGTACATTCACCGTTCCTGATACTGAACTTCCCATGAATTTGGGTGTCCTCTCTTCCACTAGATTCCAAGCCCCTGGAGGGTGAGGATGCTTCCTCTGTTTTTGCATTCAGTAGGTGACTGATAATTGCTGCACATTTGATTTTTGTGCTTGTTTAGGACTAGCCCACAGGAAGTACAGCTATACTTGGCTGGTGCAGGGTGGAGTAGCCGAAGCTCTAAACAGCTAGGAACAGCTCCGAGACTGGCTGCTTGCAAAGGCGAAATGCAAAGACTCCGCAGCAGGAGGCGGTTTCTGTGGCCCTCGGTGTGTGGCCCTCCTGCTTCTGCACACATCCGTGGGGTGGAGGGCAGAGCAGTGCTGTCAAATCAAGGACTAGATTGGTGTCTGGGGTGATGCCAGGACACTAGTTGCTTCCTGCCACCCACCGCTGCCTCTGGGAGTCCCGGGCAGCGGCCACCCGGGGAAACCGGACTTAATCAGGAAGTGTGGGGGCAGCCAGCAGCGGCACCGGGGGCCACGCAGCCCGAGCCAAATCTGGAATGTTCAGAAAGCCAGGGCTCCGGTTCCTCCTCCTCCTGCCTCACTTCTTTGCTCCCTGGTCGGGACTTGTGGATCCCAGGGAGGGCTAAGTGGCGGGGCTCCCCCCAGCACGAGCAGCTGTGTCCCCGCCCTCCCTCTGCGGCCTGGGGCGCTTGGTCAGGGCGGGAGCAGTCACATGCAGCCGACAGCTGCGGTGGCGCGCCAGGGCCCAGGCGCCCACCACATGGCTTCCTTTTGATTCTGGCCCTCCCCTGGGCCGGCTGCTCCTCCCCTGCCACCAGAGCAGCAAATGGCCGGTGGGGTCTTCAGAGAAGGGGCAGAGCAGGGCGGGGAAGAGATCCACCACCTGCTTCCCTCTTCATGTGACATTCACTTCAGAGCCACAGGATGGGGCCTCCCTTTCTCTGTCGCATCCCTGCAGATACACGAGTCTGATTCCCCAACTAGGAGTTCGTATTTCAGTGGTCCTGGTGCTTGGGACCTTAGAAGGAAGCCCCTCGGAGAGGAACGTGGGGACAAAAGCAAACGTTTGAGTGCCCGTCCAGCGTCGGACACACGCCGTGCAGGGCGCTGCGCTAGACCCCTGTTAGCTGGACCAGGGCACAGCCGAGGGCCTTAGCTTGCTGGCCCCGCCGCTGGGCCCCCCCTACTTTAACAGCAGCACCCTGAAGCCAAGAGCCAGCACCTCCCGCCTCTATCCCGCCCCTACCCCAGGACCCTTCCCCAGAGCAGAGGTTTTTCCGCATCTCCGCAGAGCTGGCTTCGCCAGCAGCAGCAGCAATGAGCTCTGATGGGGAATGAGCCGCGGAGGGGAAGCCGGGTGGTCTGGGTGGCGGGGACGGGGGTCATTTGGTCCGGAGCTGGGGTCGGGCCCTCTGTCCTCCTCTCGTGACGGGAGAGCTCCCCCTGCCGCCCGAGCCCCGCTGGTGTCGCACAGAGGGCCGCGTCCCGGACAGGACCGCGGGTCCGGGGAGTTGCAGCCCGCCGCCTGGCGGGGCCGCTTCTCAGCTCGGCTGTGCAGAAAGAGGACTTAGTCTCTGCACCGAAGTGTGCCTGCAGTGGCCAAGGCCTGGGCCGGCCCCTCTGGGGGAGCAGTTCTCCAGGGCGTCTTGGTTGAGAGAACGGGGTCTGGCTGGAAACCCGGCTCCACCACGCACCGCCTGCTGGACCCAGGGCATAGGGTTTAACCTCTGAAGCTTCCATTTTTCCATCATTAAACTGAGGTCATCAATAGTGCCTACATCACGGTGATATTCTCCCTTGATAAGTCATGTAAAGCACATAGTAAGCTTTCGATAATAGTAACTTATTATTATTGATTCAGCCGACACCGCTACAACTAAGTGATAAGAGAATAATCGACAAGGTCTCATGGACAAAAGTCAGGGGATTTGTTTCTTCAAAGCATTTTCATCTTTAAATGGATCTGCTCTAGTTCCATGGGCATATTTGAGGGAAACAACTTTGCCTAAAGGGGAAATAAATGCCAGAGACATTCACAGAAACATCAACCACAAACAATTACTAAACACATTGATCAATGCCCCAAGCTGTACAAGAAAGAAAAGGGAGGAAAGTTATGTTTAGGGAGACTCTCCTGCATTATCAATTTTTCCCTCTTGGCTGGATATCTGGTAACTACAAACAAAGCCGAAAGGTCTCCCAGAGAAAACAGCAAACAAACAAACAGCAGTTCCTTGGCTCCATGTTGCCCCCAACTATCCCGCACCGCAATGTCTTTCTTTCCCTAGATGGCCAGATTTCTTGAAACATGCTCTCAGTGGCTCCACTTCCTCTCCTGTCAGCCCTTGAACCCACTCAAGGAGGCCTCTGTGCCTGCTCCACTGGCCCTGCTCTTGTCATGGACACCAGGAACCTGGCTGCTGTCCTTCCATGCTCCATCACTCAGTCCCCTGGTGGCACTGACGTGGTTGGTGGACCACTCCTGCCTCCCTGGAGCACTTCCTTCCTGCCACTCACCCCTGTCTCCTCTTCCCCGTCTGGCCAGTCCTTCTCAGTCACCTTGGGCTGGAAGCTCATCTTCTCAACCTCCAAATGTAGGGACGCCCGGGGCTCAGTGTCCGGGCCTCTCCTCCATTCACACTTCCTCTCCCGCCCACGCTTTAACTTCTGCTTTAACACCAGTGCTGCCCGTCTCCGGCTCCTCCGTCCCTGACTGCAGACGTGCGCATCCAGCAGCCCCGTCACCCTGTCCCTCGGATGCCCCACGGCATCTGACTTAGCGTGTCCAGACAGAGCTCTGCGTTCCTCTCTCCTCCCTGTCTTTCCCTTCACTGGTTTCTCCTGAGAAATCTTTCCCACCTTAATAGGGGCAGCTTCCTGCTCGCAGTTGCTCAGGTCAGACAGGGCTGCCTACCTTACTGGCGCGCTGTCCCGCCCTCCATCAATTCGTTAGCAAATCCAGTGAGTTTTACCTTCAAGATGTGCCTCAAATCTGACCACTCTTCTCACTGCTACCCCAGTCCAAGCCACAGTCGTCTCCTGGCTGGTCTCCGGTTTTATCCTGTTCCCCTGTTGATATTTACACACAGCAGCAGATAAAGTCTCTCATGACGAAAGTCAAATCATGTCACTCCTTCGCTTAAACTCTTCAAAGGTTTCTCTTGTCGCTAAGAAAAAAGAATGGAAGGCCCTTCCGTGGTCTACAGGGCCACCCATGTGTGATCTCACCCCTGGCTTCTCTGAATTCATCTCTTATCCCATGCTCATGTCACTCAGCCACACTGGCCTCCTTGCTGTCACTAGAGTGTGCCCAGCATAATCCTGCCACAGGGCCTTTGCCCTTACTGTTCTTTCTTCCTGGAATGCTCTGACCTCAGGCACCCATAGAGTCCTTCCTTCTACTCCATTCAGTCGCTGCTCATCTTAGCAGAGAGGCCTTCCCTGATCCCTCCATAGAAGACAGAAACACCACCCTTCCCTTCTACTGTGATGTAGTTTTCTTCATAACATTTATCACCACTGCACATATTATAAATTGAATAGTTATTTTCTGTCTCCTCCAACTATTAATAGATCTTAAGCTCCACAAGAGCAAGGACTTTGTTTTTTTCACTGCTATTTCCCCAGTTCCCAGTGCAGTGCCTGGCACATAGTAGCTGCTCAATAAATATGTGTTGACTACAGAAATGAATTAGTCCACACTGGAGATTCCCCCTCCCACCCCACTAGGAGGCAAAAGACCCAGGGCACTAGCCTCAGCACTAACTTCAGAGATGTATTCACAACTCTGTGCTTTGCCTGTCACCAATAATCCATTAGACAGGCCCATATGTAGAATATGAGCAATAATGCCTCAGCCTTCTCAGTCTCAAAACTATTGATCATGTAAAGTTTAAAGGTTGTGAGATAATATGATCTCTTCCACTTTTGTGTTGGCCAATTAGACTTCATTTTTTTCCATCGTAGGAGCAGAGACAAACTTGTAAAATAATCCACCCCAGATTTTCGCTCTGCTACATCATGTCGTCAGTCTCTACCTCTCATTTTTCCAGTGATACATTCAAAGAAATGAACATTCAGGGTAATGCCAGCTGGGCCCAGGATGGCCCCGGCTGTTTCTAATAACACTCTTAAATAAAATAAGAGATGCACCTGACCTTGTAGAATCTTTGCGAGAAAGAAGGTCAATGCTTCTAAATCTAAATCTCCCTTCTTGTTTCACTGAAAGAGCAACTGTAGAATTGTGCACACTGCAAGAAAGCCGAAGAATATACTCAAAGATTGACAGAGGAGAATGGCTTAGAAATCCCCTCTTTCCCACAAATTGCTCCTTCCCTAGAGTCTATCAACTTCCCAACCACATGCAACATCCCTTTCCTGTGTTCAGACGGGGATGCTTTGGGGTGAATGAGCCGTCTTCAAATAAATAAAAAGTGTTTCAACTGGCTCCCCATTCCTATTTATTATGTAGTGCCTTGAGCTGCCATGATACAGAAGCTCCCACTCCTGATATGCATGGTATGTTTAACTTACCAGAATAGTGTCTTGTGTTATTCGCCTCTCTTGGCATAGGTGCAAAGCACTGGCATCTCCCAGCAACCCCCTGCTTCACCTGGTTCTACCCCTGGCCTCTCATGCTAATTCACCCTTTTTCAGTCTGAGGTCTGATTGGTTCTTCTTGGTACTCTTGGACCCTGACAGTGCAAAGTCCTTTCCTATGTGGGCCCCAGGTCTACCCTTCTGGCTTCAAATGTAAATTCCTCTCCTGATCGTGACCTCATTCTTTCATTCAACAAACATTTGACTAGATAAACAAGATGTAAATTCACAACTACTGTTAGTGTGCTAAATACTAAATATAGGTATTTACAAGGTGCCAAGGAAGCCTAGAGGAAGATTATGGGGGGCTGAGGGGGACAATATAGAAGATGGATTGGGGGGGGTCTGAAGGCAGCTCATCAGTTGGGACGCTTCTGCACAGTCCAGGCAAGATGCTGGTGGAGCCGGTGGAGGGGATGGTGCTGGGCCAGAGAGCTCAGGAGCAGCAGGAGGAGAAAAGGGGCAAGTCCTGGAGACTCCCAGATTTGGGGCCCAGATAAGCAGTCACCCAGGGCCCAGAAAGACCGTTTGCCATCCCTTTCTCCTTTCTCTTCCCTGCCTTTGGGCTCCAGCCCCTCTAACTGTCCACAGTATATTCCCAGCCCCAACCTACCAGCCTCGTCACCTACCTCCCCGTGACTCAGCCTCCTCATCCATAAGTGGGGGCAGTAATAGTCATTTCCACGTACATGTGCAGTGAGGAATAAACAGTCAACCCATGGAAAGTGTTGTGGACAGTACCCGGGATGCAATAAAAACTCAGGAAATGTTAACAATAGCTGTGGTCATCCTCATGATCGTCGTCATCATCCTCACCCTCATTGCCATCGTTGATTTCCCAACCTCCCTCCCTGAACCACCATGCTCTTCTCCCACTTCAGGGACTTATCGGTGTGTCCCTGGGTCCTCTTCTCCAGGTCTATGCACAGTCTAGTCTGGTTGTTTTCCAGATCCCCAAATTTCTGCTGTGGAAGAGACTCTGCTGCAAGACTTTAACTCACTCTCAAAGTAAATTGAACAAAACCTGGAGATGGCTCCCTCAGCCCCACAGCGTTCCCCTCCCGCTCCGGTGGCCAGAACAAAACAACATGATCAGGACAGAAACTCCCCCCGGGTGGGTGCTGCCAACCACCTGACAGGCTCCAGTTGAAACCTGAATGTTTCTTTTTCCGCTCTCTAAATGCTCACAGATGTCTGTCTGTTTTCCTCTGTTACATGCCTTCCAAAAGAGGGAGATGATCAGATACTTGTAAATACTTTAATCTTTTTCTTTTTCTCTTAATATCAAAAGAAGCAGGGGGTGTGTAGAGGGATGTTTTTCTCCTTCCAGGTGGAGTTTAAGTTGGCAAAACCTGCAAACAACTTCACTGCGTATCCTAGGGGGATAGGAATGGTGAATGAGTTGACCAGAGAACTAGACTGAGCTCTTAACCCCTTAGTACTAATCCCTTCAGCTCCAGCAGGACTTGGAGAAGCGTTATAGGGAACCGGAAGCAAAGAGTCCCCAACATGGCCACAGCCAGTCGTAGGAACCAGGTAGGGTCCAGCTTGGCAGTTATGGGACCTTCAGATTAGGGAACTGCTCTCAGGAGGAAAGGGCAGGAATGATCACCAGTGGCCTAAGGTGAGAATGGGAGAAGGACAAGGACAGACTGCAAGCAGACACTGCAGCATAAGAATTCTTTGCAGCATCTTTCAGAAAGAACTTCGGGAAGCATTTCAGGAAAAGCTTTAAATAGGAGGCGATATTGTCTCAGGTGTCAGAACCTTTAAAGTTTATATCTGAGCAGGAAAATATTTACTCTAGAAAGTGTGCTACATGAGACAACGTCATTCAAAATTTAAAGACGCATATAGAACCCCGGTGGGAGTGTAAATTCATGCAAAACCCGTGAAAAGCAAATTGGCCAAATGAGTCAAGAGACATAAAAATATCCATTATACTTGACTCAGAAATCCCATTTCTGGGGTGGGATCCTTAGGAAATCACTCCAAATACAGAAAAAGATGTCTGCTGTGGTACAAAAATGGAAACATCCCATCTGCCCATTTACAGGGAAGGAGTGAAAAAAAAACAGGAGGATCTTCTTGAGAAACCATCTGGCAGTAACAGTGCATGAAAACATGACGGCATCTCATAACAAGGGTGGAAACAATAGTTACGTTAAAATTTGTGCACACGAGACTTTCGACCATTGGCTGAAGAGCCTGGAGATTGTGCATTTAAAAAGAAAATTAACAGAATAAAATAGATGAAGATGTATTTATGATTATGTCTTGAGGATGGGACCACAGCTAGGTTTTTCTCTCTTTTCCCCCCCCTCTCTTTTGTATTTTTCAAGAGTTCTTTAATGGGGTATTTCACTTTTAAAGTGGAAAATAATTATGGGTCTTCAAATTAGAAAATCCATCAAGAGTTTTTGCTCTAATATCTAAATGAAAAGTTTTATACGGAAGTCATTTTTCCAGAATTTATTTCATTCCACTGAAAAGTCTATCGGTGCTCAAATTCTGCTATTCCCAGCATATTAATGCGTTTTTGCTCCCTCAAAAGGCCCACGCTCCCTTAGCTTTCATCTCCAAGCAGGGAGGAGACTGGGTGGGGCAGAAGCAATTATGGTATACATGGCTAAATATAGACTGCTGTTTACACAAGAACACCCAAAGGAAGTTAGGATAAAATCTTCCACTGGATGATCTAATTCACCTAAAATGCCTCATGCTCTTTATGGGCAGTCCTGGGAGGATCTTATAGAAGATTTGTGTTCCAGGAGGGGGAAGGGGAGGGGGAGGGGGAGGGCAGGGACCAGTCCCTTCAGGCCTGCGGAGGGAGGACCCAGGGCCTGGGCCCTCCACAACAGCTGCTCAGAAGTCCCCTCCCAGCAGCCCCTGCAAAAAGGAGAAACACCAGTCAGAAGGACGTGTGCCCTACACCCTGCATCCTAAAGATATGGAACTGTTGGGGAATAACTGGGTGTGTATGAGGCAGGAAGACCCAGCGTACCACCTGAGCTAGCGCAGGAGGCAGGGGCCCTGGGGGGAGAGAATTGTTACTTAAAGGGCACTTCTTTTTGCATCCTGTTTGAGAGAGCCTATAAAAAAACGGACTGGTTGATAAACGCATAAGGAAACAAACAGACAAAAAGGGGGCCACCTTCAGAAGCCCCCTCATTTTGTCAGAGACAGCTCTAGTTTGGCACCCTCCAGGCAACTTCTTGGAGGGTCCTATGTCTTTGAACCCCCTGACTTCCTCCCCACCCACAACCTTCCCCACCCTGACACCTGTCTCACTTCTGCCCATTTACCTTTTATTCAGCCAAAGAGCTAAAATGTTTATAAGAAAACATTTAAAAGTGTAACAAACCCCATGTACCTTTCTCCCAGATTCAATAATTATCAACTCATGGCCAGTCTTGCTTCATCTGCATCCCCACCTACTTCCTCCTTCCCCGCCAGTTAGTCGGAAGTAAACCCCAAACATTACATCATTTTATCCATAAGGAGTTCGCTATCTACGAATCTAAAGGATGAAGTCTTTTTAAAAACATTGTCACTATACTGTGCTCAACCTGAAAATATTAACAATAAGTCTTTAATATCATCAAATATCTATAGAGTGTTTAACTTTTCCTGTTTCATAAATTTTTTAAAGTCTGTTTAAGGATCCACATAAGGTCCTTATTACTGTGATTGATTGTTATGTCTGAAGACAAAGAGCTGAACTCTGAAAACACAAAAGCCAACTTTAGGGCAGGTGGCAGAGTGGCAGTCTTAACAGGTGCCAATCATCAAAGCCAAACATTTGCTCATTCACTCATTCATTGAATAGTTATCAAGGACCTCCAATGCACCAGGCCTGTGCCCTACACTGGGATATAATGATGACCAAGGTCATACCCAGAGCCTGTGTCATGGAGGGAATCTGGTAGGAAAAGCAGTCATTAATCTAAGGATCACACAAGTAAATATGATATCTAAAATGCTGAAAAGTACCATGATGGAAGGTGCTATAGGTACCAAAAACATGGAGTTTATATAACTCTAAAGGACAGAATTAGGACCAACAAGTTGAAGTGTTAGGGAATCAGATTTCGGCATAGTAAAGGGAAGAAGTAAAAAATTACTGAGAATTTTAGCAACCAAGAATATATGACTAATAATAAAGAGAAAAATCAAGCACCAGAGACAGACTCTGAAATGACACAGATGATAGAATTAGTAGACAGGGTGTTGAAATAGCTATTACTCCATGTGTTCAGGAAAGTAGAGGAAAATATGATCATGATAAGTACAGGCAAGGAAAACATTTTTTTTTTTTTTTAAAAAAGCCCCAGGTAAAACTTCTAAAGATGAAAAATTCATTTGAAATGAAAAATACACTTGATAGAGAGTATTAGACACTGCAGAAGAAAAGGTTAGTAAACTTGAAGATATCCCAAAAAAACAACTCAAAGTGAAACAGAAGGAAAAAAGACCCCCAAAATTGAACTGAGTATCAGTGAGCTGTGATACAACATCAAACATATGTGTAAGTGGAATCCCAGCCTGAACAAATAGCAGGACCCCGTCGCTACAGAAAATAAAAAAATTAATGAGGCATGGTGGTGCGTGCCTGTAGTCCCAGCTACTTGAGAGGCTGAGGCAGGAGGATCGCTTGAGCTATCATGACACCACTGCACTCTAGCCTGGGCAACAGAGCAATGCCCTTTCTCAGGAAAAACAAAAACAATAGTGGAATGACATTTTAAGGTACTAAGGGGGAAATCTATGGGGAAAAAAAAAACAAGAATTCTATACCCACAGAAAATATCTTTCAAAAATAAAAACTAAATAAAGACTTTTTCAGACATACAAAATCTTAGAAAATGCGTCACCAGCAATCATCACTACAATGCAATGTTAAAAGGCGGTCCTTAAGGCAGAACAAAAATTATACCAAAAGAAAATTTGGATTTACATAAAGTAATGAAGAGTACCGGAAATAGTAAATATGTGGGGAAATATAAAAGACTTATTTTCTTTTTACTTAAATTACCTTAAAAGGTAATTAATGGTTTAAAGCAAAAATAATAACCATGCCTGTAAAGATATACAACTATTATGTACCCATAATAATTAAAAATAAAAAATTTAAAAATAATAATAATAACCATGTGTTGTGGAGTTTCTAATCTATGCAGAAGTAAAATGTATGACAACTATAGGCCAGGAAAGGAGAAATGGAAGGACAGTGTTGTAAGGTTTTTATCCTATATGTGAAGTAGTATAATATTTCTTGAAGGTAGACTGTGATAAGTCAATGACGCACATTGTAAATCCTAAAGCAATTGCTAGAAGAATAAGTCAGAGAAGTTTAGCCAATAAGCCAATAGCAGCGATAAAATGAAATCACCAAAAGAATACTCATTTAATACCAAAGAAAGCAGTAAAAGAGGGAAAAGGGAGCAAAGAATAAATGGCAGAAATAGAAAACAAATATTAAATAGCAAAATGGTACATTTACATCCAACCACATCATTAGACATCTCCAACTAAAAGGCAGAGATTGTCAGATTGAAGACAGAGTCTCACTCTGCTGCCCAGGCTAGAGTGCCATGGTGTCAGCCTAGCTCACAGCAACCTCAAACTCCTGGGCTCAAGCAATCCTTCTGCCTCAGCCTCCTGAGTAGCTGGGACTACAGGCATGTGCCACCATGCCCGGCTAATTTTTTCTATATATTTTTAGTTATCCAGATAATTTCTTTCTATTTTTTTAGTAGAGACGGGATCTCACTCTTGCTCAGGCTAGTCTCAAACTCCTGAGCTTGAGCAATCCTCCTGCCTCGGCCTCCCAGAGTGCTAGGATTACAGGCGTGAGCCACTGCACCCGACCCGACACTTCTTGTTTTATTTTTGTTGTGAAGGTACATCCTCAGTCTTTCAAATGCAGCTTGGCTTGTGATTATCTTTCAAAAAATTTTTTATAGTATTTTTTGTGAAACTATGGATAAGTCAAAACTTTGAGTTATTTTTTAATATGAGTTTCGTCGTGAAACAAATGCGGTACAGACAGCTCAAAATATCAACAAAGTGTTTGGGAAGAATGTGGCTAATGAACACACATCACGTTGATGGTTTGAAAAGTTCTGTTGTGGTGATTTTAATCTTGAAAATGAACCACGTGGGCAACCTGAGACCAAGGTGGATAATGATGAGCTGAAAGCTGTAGTGGAAGGGAATCCATCTCAACCTACACGTGAATTAGCAGCAAGATTTGACATTACGGGCCGGGCGCGGTGGCTCACGCCTGTAATCCTAGCACTCTGGGAGGCCGAGGCGGGTGGATCGCTCGAGGTCAGGAGTTCGAGACCAGCCTGAGCAAGAGTGAGACCCCGTCTCTACTAAAATTAGAAAGAAATTATATGGACAACTAAAATATATATATACAAAAAATTAGCCGGGCATGGTGGCGCATGCCTGTAGTCCCAGCTACTCGGGAGGCTGAGGCAGTAGGATCGCTTAAGCCCAGGAGTTTGAGGTTGCTGTGAGCTAGACTGACGCCACGGCACTCACTCTAGCCCGGGCAACAGAGTGAGACTCTGTCTCAAAAAAGAAAAAAAAAAAAAAAGATTTGACATTACGACCCCAACAATATTGGACGCCCCAGAACTCCCCTTGGGACCTGACATCTGACCTTTGCCTGGCTTCTTTCCCTTCCCTGTCCTGCTTCTCCCATTCTACAGATTTCTCCTGAGAGCAGTTTCCCTATAAATTACTTGCACCGTAATCCTTGGCCCAGGCATTTCTTTTGGTAGAAACTAACCTTACCACAACATCCAAATACCACCCAAAGCATTACTCGAAGTAGATTCCTCGTCAACCCCCACCCACACTGTCCGCCACCTTCCAAACCCCAAAATGCCACTGTGCTGAACTTGAAACCATTTGACATCTAAACATCTATGCTTGCAGCAAAGAATAATAAGAGTTTTTGTGCACTTTGCAAAAGAATTCGCAAGGTTCTCAATACAGGGAACTCCACCTGTGTGTTGAATAAAATTAGAAAATGTTACCCTCAAAAATGGCATAGAGCAACTTTCCAGAAATAACATAGCCCATACAAAGCAGTGCCCCATATACCAACCCAATAATTGAGACTTTGAAATTCCTCTCTGGGAAAGCAGCTTTCTCTTGGGGCCCCCTGGTAAGTTTCTGACTCTTTTCCTCAGCCCCCTCAGTCATACCCTGAAGGGAGTTGCCATGGTGATGGTGGGACTGTGACCTCCAGGGTAGCTCCGGCTCAGAAGAAAGGGTTTCCCTCCGGCGTGGCTGAGAAGCCGGGAGCAAGTTGAGAATGGCATTCTCCTCGGTCAATGGGGCAGATGTTTAACTAGTTTAGCCTTGGAGGCGTGGGGAAAGTGCTCGCACGCCTACAGAGGCACCGCAGCTGACGCTGGGCTCGCCCGCTACTCCAGTGTGGGGGTGTTCACAATACACCTCGCCCTGGGCTTGGTGCAGACGGATGCCTGCACCAAAAGAAAGGGTGTCATCCGTGAGGCGGGTTGGGACTGACTGGCTCTAATTAATTTATTATTGGAGTTCACCGATATAAAGAGAAGGTCACTACGTATGTTAATGATGCTGTTTTTATCCCAGGATCTAAACCCACTTACCCAAGGAAAGAAAAGCTATCTCACTTTTGTTGAATTAGCTCATATGAATAGGAGAGAAGCCAGGGAGGGACAAATAGGCCCGAACCCAGGAACTTGCCCACCCCCTTAACACAGAGATCCTGCTGAACTCTTGCCTCAGAACTTTTCCGCCATGCTGGTAACATTTACAATTACAAAAATAGTCCGTGCTCATTATAACAAGTCAAACAGTACAGACTTTTAAGTTAATATCTCCCCTCCCTTGGCTCCCGAAGCCTGTCACTTTAGGTAATCACTGTTAACATCCTGGAGGATGCAGCCTTCCAAATCTTTGTTTGAGATCATTTAATAGTACACAACCTTCCCATTGTGTCCCTCCTACCTCCCTCCCACACACTATAACGCTGCCCTTGCTACTTGCTTTTTGCTTTTGCTATTTAACATTATATCATGGAATTCCTCCAGGTCAACATATATGGATACCACCATCATATTCTATAACATATCAGTATGATAATTTATTCTACATTCCTCTATTGATGGACAGTTCAGATTCTATCCAGCTTTTGCTACTAGAAACAATCTTGCAATAAACAATATTGTGTGTGTGTGTGTGTATATATATATATACATATGCCATTATTTCTATAGAATATATTCCAAAAATTGGTCTTACTGGGCCAAAAGATGTATTCGTTTTTAATTCTAAGAGTCACCTTGAGATAGATTTCCCAGTAGGGTTTAGCAATTCACATATCCATTAGCCATGTATGAGAGTCCCTGTTTACCCACACACTTGACATCTTCGGATGTTATCAATCTTTAATTTTTGCCAATCTGATGAGTGAAATGGTATTAATTGTTGTTTTATTTTGCATTTCCCTGACTACAATAAGAGTTGAGTGTCTTTTCATATGCTTATCGGCCGTTTGTAGTCTCTCATCTGTAAAATGTTTGTTCGTGTCTTTGGTCCTTTTTCTTTTTTTAAGTTTTGGTCCTTTTCTTATCAAGTTATATATTAGGAATATTATTTATTCTCTGTCATATGTATTATCATTAGTCTTTTGACTTAGTGAGACTTGATCATTCTTGTCCCTTCCCTGTCGGCTCTACTTGTGAATGTCAGCTTTCACCATTTCTTCTAACTTAATAGGCAAAGATTCGGGACTGGGGAAAAGCAGCCGTGACCACAGGACAGAGAGGGGCCGAGGTGACCAGAGCAGGGAGGTTGTGCAGGGAGGCAGGCAAACCAAGTGGGACAGCATTTAGCACCTATAATACTCTTTTTTTTCTTCCAATCAATTATTTTGTTTTATTTTATTATGGTAAGAACGCTTAAAGTGAGATCTACCCTCTTAACAAATTTTAAGTGTACAAGGAGGGGATGGGTGTATGCCTACATGATGAGTGCGTTGTGCACCGTCTGGGGAATGGTCACGCCTGAAGGTGCTGACTCGGGGAGGTGGGGGGTGGGGGGAGGGGATGGGGTATAACTACATGATGAGTGCGATGCGCACTGTCTGGGGAATGGGCACGCTTGAAGCTCTGACTCGGGGGGATGGGCGGTACATGGGCAACGTATGTAACCTGAACTTTGTACCCCCATAATAAGCTGAAATAAAAAAAAATTTTAAGTGTACAGTACATTATTGTCAACTATAGTTACAACGTTGTACAGCAGATCTCTAGAGCTTATTCATCATGCTTGGCCTGTAACACTCATGTCTGGTAAAGAGAGGTGAGTAGCTTTTCCAGAATTCAGTCGATCTCTTTGTTCTGCTTTAAATGGTCCTCCTCTTCTGGGAGTAGAACCCTCCTCCCACATCCCTTTACCTAGCTCACTCCTAGTCATCCTCCAAACCTCAGCTCAAACATCACCTCCTCCAAAAAGCTTTCCTTGATTGGCCCACCAGCTGACCTAGAGGCCCCTTCCATGTATAACTCTATTCTAGCGCCTGTCGCATCATGTCCTGACCCACTGGTTTCTTGTCAGTCTCCCCTCTAGGCTGAGTGCCCCCTTGGAGCAGGACCCCCTTGGGAGCACAGTCCCATCCCCAGGGTCTAGCAACTTTGGGACTGCTCCAAAAAGTTGACTTGAGCAAACTTGGCAAATTGTTCTTTGGCACCACCGTGCCAGGTGCTGTGGAGGTGACAGAAGAATTATAACAGGTGATCCCTGATCTCAGAGGGATCAAAAGCTAGCTGAGACATGAGAACACACTAAAATTGAGACAACAGCACATGAGAGCAATTACCCTTGAGCAGAATATTAGGTAATTGAGAAAATACGTGTTCTAGAAGGCCTGGATGGGGGTGAGGGGTGCAGGGAAGAGTCATGGAGGTCAAGAGACTTGATCAGGATCTTGGGTGTGGGACAGGTCTGAATGTGGGGCTTGGTGGGTGGGGGGGCTTTGGGCAGTCAGTAGGGGAGCAATGGGCAAAGGTGTGGGACTGGAAAAGGTGATCATGAAACAGCGCGGGGACCAAAGTGACCAGAGCAGAGAGTTTGTGCTAGGAAAACCAAGTTAGACAGCACCTAGCTTCCCAGCAAGGAGTTTCTGGGTCATGTGTAAACGTGCATGCTGCCTCCTCCCATCCCGCTGGCTGGTTGTGGCCCTCTGCCGCGTACACTAAAGATGGGCTCACTGTCTCTCTTACTAAATTGTGAGCTCCTGGTCTGCAGTGTGGTTGGCAGAATAATGCCACTGCCCCCCTCCACACACACACACACACACACACACACACACACACAAAGATGTCCATGTCCTAGTCCCCAGAACCTGTGGATATGTTGCTTTACATGGTGAAGGGGAATTAAGGTTGCAGATGAAATTAAGGTTGCTAATCAACTGACTTTAGAACAGGGAGATGATCTGGGTTATTTGGATGAGCCCAATGTAATCATGTGGATCCTTAAACGTGGAACAAAAGCAGAGAGTCAGAGGACAATGTGACCCGGAAAAAGGTCAGAGTGCCGCAGAAGGACTTGGCTCACCATTGCTGGCTTTGAAAATGGAGGAAGGGGCCACAAGCCAGGGAATGTGGGTGGGCTCTAGGAGCTGGAAAAGGCAAGGAAACGGCTTCTCCCCAGAGCCTCCAGCAAGGTACACAGCCCTGCCGACATCTTGATTTTAGCCCAGTGAGACCCATTTCAGACTTTGGACTCATAAAACCATAAGATAATACACTTGTATTGTTTAAGCCACTAAATTGAAGGTAATGTGTTACAACGGCAATGGGAAAATAATATATGAGGGTGCTGGGTGTGTGTCTCCTCTGTCTTCACTTAGACACATAACTGGGCTCCATTTATCTACTTACTTAATGAAATTACGTAAAGAATTCCTCCTGTCTCAACATCCCTCCCAGAAAACAAAAACCAAACTTGATCAACATCTGTGTGCTTGTTGCCATGTGCTGCAGGTCAATTTGCTCATGAGCGCAGACTTTGTTTCTGCTATTCTAGATAATACCAGGGCAAGCATCTTTCTTCCGTTTTTGAAGCAACTTGCTTATCCTAAGTGGAATTCCTGGGTCAAGGATAATGTATGTTTTTATGGCTCTTCACCCGTCTAGCCAACTTACTTTCCATGGAGTTTGCAGTATTTTACGCACCCACTCCTGACGTGAGAGAGCGCACCCTCCGCCACCGCTAGACTCCACGGGGGCTCAGGCACAGCCTCCACCCTGCACATTAAACTTTCTCCTGCTGCAGTAACAACTGTATAAGTTCTGGCGCCCGAGACTTAAGTAGGACCTCCCGCAACGAGCCGAGATCCAGGACATTGTGCTATGGTGGAGAGAGTGACTTCTCCACAACCACGAAGAACATTCTTTAGGGAAAACACTGGTCCAGGAGGAAGGGACCTATCGCATCCCTACTTTATCTTATCAGCAATTGCAATGAGAACTTTCCTTTTTTAAAGAGTTGCAAGAGATGCCTTTGTTACAGAATGACCTTTTTTCCTTTGGGTATATGCCCAGTAATGGGATTGCTGGGTCAAATGGCAGGTCTACTTGAATCTGTTTAAGATACCTCCATAATGCTTTCCACAGAGGTTGCACTAGTTTGCAGTCCCACCAGCAGTGTATTAGTGTTCCTGTCTCTCCACACCCACGCCAACATGTGTTGTTTTGGGTTTTTTTGATAAAGGCCATTCTCACTGGGGTTAAGTGATATCTCATTGTGGTTTTGATTTGCATTTCCCTGATGATTAGAGATGTTGAACACTTTTTCATATGTTTGTTAGCCATTTTTATATCTTCTTTTGAAAAATTTCTATTCATGTCCTTTGCCCACTTTTTGATAGGGTTGCTTGATTTTTTCTTGCTGATTTTCCTGAGTTCTAAATAGATTCTTGTTATCAGTCCTTTATCTGATGTGTAGTATGCAAAAATTTTTTCCCATTCTGTAGGTGGTCTGTTTATTCTCTGGACTGTTTCTTTGGCTGTGCAGAAGCTTTTTAATTTAATCATGTCCCATTCATTTATTTTTGTTGCTGCTGTGATTGCCTTGGGGGTCTTCTTCATAAATTCTTTGCCTAGGCCAATGTCTGTAAGAGTCTTTCCTACATTTTCTTCTAGAATTCTGATTGTATCACGCCTAAGGTTTAAGTCTGTTATCCACCGTGATTTGATTTTTGTGAGAGGTGAAAGCTGTGGGTCCTGTTTCAGTCTTCTACAAGTGGCTAACCAATTCTCCCAGCACCATTCGTTGAATAGGGATTCTTGTCCCCAGAGTATATTCTTTCCCGCTTTGTCGAAAATTAGGTGACTATATGAGGATGGTTCTATATTTGGATTTTCTGTTGTGTTCCACTGGTCTGTGTCTGCTTGTGTTCAGGAAACTGGTACTTTTCCAATGCCCCCTAATAGGCAGCCTGGAAACTGTAGCTGACTGATCCAGAGGGAAAAGCTGGTTGATTTAAACGTCTGGCTCTTTTTTTCCGCTTTGCAATATAATGGTAGTTTTTGGTTTTGTTTTTTTGTTGATGTTTTTGTTTGTTTCGTTTTTGTTTATAATGAGTCCTTTGTTGATTTTGCTATAAAAGAGTATCATGAAAGCAAAAACAACATTGGTAATTTTTCCACCTGCTTCCAGCCGGCAGGATGGGGAGAGACCCACAGGCTTTATCTTCTCCAGTTTCAGGGAAGAAAAAAAATCTTGTGATGACTTTGCTTGCCTCTGCTGCTACACTCACAAGCGTCTCCTTGTAGGGGGTAGAGGGTGCCTTTCAAGCAGGAGAGAGATAACAGGGCCCCCCAGAGAGTTTGGACACAGAGGCTCCAGGGAGACTGGGCAGTTCCTGTCCCAGACTTCATGCGTGCACAGTCTGCAGACTCTGCCCTCTCCCTTTTCTCCTTCCCTCTGCTCTTCTCCCTCTCCCAGCCGGATGCATCCATGTGAAATAGAGCCAATGACGTCTAGCTCTTAGAAGGACAAATGAATGTCCCCCTGCACCCAGAGGCACAGTCTGGGACACTGGCACGCCTAAGGGGACTGGGTTTTGCCTGCACATGTTTGATGTGAAGAATGTAAAAAGCCCCTGGACTTTGGAGATCTTAATTGTAGACCTGGCTCTTCCCCAGACTCCCCTCGTGACTTTGGGCCTTTGGTTCCCTGGGCCTCAGGTTCTCTCTCTGTGAAATGGCCAAACAAATCCTGCTTCCCAGGGAGCAAGCACGCGGCGTGCCTCGGGAGAAAAGAGCAACAAATATTTATAAATCCATCACTGAGGTGGCAGCTGAAACAGCTGACGGAGCGAAGCCTGACCCGGTCAGGTCCGGGCCCTCGGCGGGGCCTGCCTCCTCCCGCTGCCTCCCGCCCGCCCCCCGACAGGGCAGGGGGACCTCTCAGCCTCGCTCCCGCGGGCCCGGGCAACTTCCCAGCCCGTGAATTTCCTTTGGCACTTTGAGGCTCCCCCAGGAGGATTCATGAGACCGCAGCAGGAAATGAGGAACATATTTTTAAATCAGAAGGGGAAGCAATGTCTTTGTGTCAGACAAGTGGCCTGGGTCCAGGGCGGAGAGACTGTGGCACATTTCTCCTCACAGACAGCAGGTGCTCTTCTAGATGTGGTTATGGCAACAAAATAAATGATGGATAATTGCTTTTGTGACAACTTGCCAATTAAATTAGACTCAGCAGAATAACATAATGACAATTTGTTATGCTCCGATGGGCACTAACATACCAATCATAATTAAATGCTATGACTGAAATAGAATACGGCTCAACGCAGGAATATATAACCCCAATTCCCTCTCCGTGAAACATTATAGGTTGAGGCTTGATTTTAATTTCGGGAAGATAATGGCATTAGTGCATATCCGAGTGGGTTTGCGGAGGGGCCTGTGGTGAGGGAGGACGCACCTGAGCTGGAAGGCTAGGCCTTTAAGGAAACGCCCTGGGGGCTGAACTCCAAGGTCAAGGGGAAGAGAGTTCAGGAGCTGTTGTGAAAATAGTGCTTCCTGGGCTGGGGTTGTGCCTGGCCCTGTCCCCAGAGCACGGAGGCAGAGGAGGAGGCCTTGGCCGATGGCCTCTGCAGTGACAGGGCCTGTGTCGTGCAACTCCAAGGCCCCCACCCTGGAACCTATGGGGGCATGTCCTTGAACAAGGAGCCCAGGCTTCCCCCTGATGAGAAACAGGAGCTTGAGGCCTACTTGGTACTCATCATCCATAATGCATTTCCTCCGTGCCACCCTCAGCTAAAGTGAGGAACTAGCCTTAGAGATGAGAGAGCTACTCCAAATGACAGCTGGTGGATTCAGACCCAGAGTATCTGCCTTCAAAGCCCCTTTCTCTACGCTGCTACCTTGCCAGCCTCGCCACACACGCACTGGCTGCGTGAAGCAATGTCAGTCGGCACCAGGGAAGGAAACGCCAGGAAGAAGAAGTAGAAGAAAGAAGAAGTGAGGTGTCTGCTCAGTCGGTATACGCTGCCTTCTCTGACCCCACCCTGCCCGGTCGGAGCTGATGGGGCCAGGAGTGAACAGCCAAAGGGGGGCCAGTCAAATTCTCCCTCTGGAAAGCCTGCCTGTGAGCTACTGAGCTAATTCCATAAAATGGTACATATTGATTTACAAGCTTCTCTATATTACACATACAGTACACACGGCACATAAAGGCTCCAACTCACCTATCACAAACTTGACCTAAGCTGGATAGTCTAGGTATTGATTATATATTCAAGTTTTAATATCTTTATTGATGTATGAATCCCAATCCATGCCAAAAAAGATTTGAGATGGCTTTTTAAGAAATCAAGTGATAATAATTGTTTTTAAAGTTTTAAAAGAGGGTTCTGTACAGATAAAAGGCAGAATTGAGATTTCTCACTTTCTCTCAAAAATCTTAACAGATCTTTTTGTAACATAATAAAAAAACAAATCATATAACACTAAAGTGTTTCACATAAAAGCTCACAATCCCACCTCCCCATGATGACCACTGACATCAACTTGACGTGTGTCCTTTGAGTCCTTCTTCTCTGACTGTGCCATCCTTTACATGTGGAAGTGGCCCTAGTGTTATTTCCGGGTATAATGATAGGATATATGGGATTTGCTTCAGAGAAATTCATGGGTGGGAGACGCAATGAATGGGGTGGAAACAGCATAGCCAAGAGTTGAAAATTGTTGCAACCAGGCGATGAGACTATGGAGGTCCATTATACAATCCTTTTTATATTTTACGTGTTTTAAAAATTCTACAATAGATTAAATTTTTAAATACTCTTATCTTTTTAACTTTTAAAAAAAATAAACTTTCAGCTGGGTGCAGTGGCTCACGCCTGTAATCCTAGCACTCTGGGAGGCCAAGGCAGGAGGATCACTTGAGGTCAGGAGTTCAAGACCAGCCTGAGCAAGAGCAAGACCCTGTGTCTACTGAAAATAGAAAAAAATTAGCCGGGCAACTAAAAATAGAAACAAAAAAATTTAGCCTGGCATGATGGCGAGCACCTATAGTCCCAGCTACTTGGGAGGCTGAGGAAGGAGGATCGCTTGAGCCCAGGAGTTTCAGGTTGCTGTGAGCTAGGCTGACGCCACGGCACTCTAGCCCAGGCAACAGAGCGAGACTCGGTCTCAAAAAAAATAAAATAAAATAAAGTTAACTTTCGCTTTATGTGCTATTCATCAATTTACTTTTTTAATTAACAGCTTGCTGTGAACGTAGCCCCATGTCTGTACAGCTATTCTGTCCAATAGTTCTCCATTGTATGGATTTTCCACAACTCATCCAGCCTCTCTTACCCTGATGGATTATTCGCAGTGTTTTTCTATAATAAATAATGCTAAGTAAACACACTTAGGCCTACATATCTTCTCTCTTGAAGGAAGGATGCTATATACTAAATTCCTAAAAGTATACTTTCTGGCTCAGCAGACAAATGTATTTTAAATTCGACTGCCATTGCCAAATTCCTCATCAAAAATGTCATGGCAAGTTTTAGCATTATCAGCTATGTTCGCCTTTTTATCTGTATCTTTCCAAACATTGAGTACTAGCAATCTGTTTAATTTTTGCCAATTTTGATAGGGAAAATGTATCTCATTTTGTTTGTATCTGTGTTGTTTTAATTATTGCTGAGATTCAACATCATTCCATGCTTTCTCTGCTGCATGAATTTCTTCTTCGTAACTTGCTAGTTTGTCATCCTTGCTCATTTATCTATGGTATTTCTTTTTCTTACTAATTTGCATCAGCTCTTTGTATAGCATGGATGTTAAACTTTTGTCAATTATATATGTTTAAAATATTTTCTTCCCTTCTTTAACTTTTATTTGTAGGGTTTTTCATCACACAGAAGTTGTCATTGCTGTTTATTTGTTTGTTTATGTAGTCAGAATTGTCATTCTTTTCCTACTGTCTTTTGGGTTTTGTGTCTTGCCCAAAAAGGTTCTATATTTTCTTCTAGTACTTTTATAGTTTTAATTTTAATTTTTTTAAATTAATTTAAAACCTTTATAGTTTTTCTTTTTATTTATTTATTTATTTATTTATTTTGAGACAGAGTCTCCCTTTGTTGCCCAGGCTAGAGTGCCATGGCATCAGCCTAGCTCACAGCAACCTCAAACTCCTGGGCTTAAGTGATCCTCCTGCCTCAGCCTCCCAAGTAGCTGGGACTACAGGCATGCGCCACCATGCCTGGCTAATTTTTTCTATATATATTTTTAGTTGGCCAGATAATTTCTTTCTATTTTTAGTAGAGACGGGGTCTCACTCTTGCTCAGGCTGGTCTCCAACTCCTGACCTCGAGAGATCGCCCCACCTCGGCCTCCCAGAGTGCTAGGATCACAGGCACGAGCCACCTCGCCCGGCCTAATTTTTATTTTTAGATCTTTAATCCCTTTGGGATTTATTTGGGATATGGTACAAGATAGAGAATCAAAGAACCAAATTTAAATTTTTTCTGAAATGCACAACCTATTCCCAATACTGTTGATGTAAAACACCCTCCTTTTCTCACTGATGTGAGTTTATCTTCAGGTTGGTTGTTTCCTATTTGTCCTCTCTCACTGAGGTTCAAGGAGATTACCTGAAAGAAAGAGAATGCAGCCTATACCACACTTCATTGGTCCCTTGCACTCATGTGCTCTTCTTCCTCACTTGAAACTATATGACTGGGAAAAAATTTAAATAATAATGGTAAAGCCTTCAATGAGGCGAGGAAAAATCCAGGGACCTCTGCTAGGAAACATGGCCACCTTTGTCCTTCCAAAGGGAAGGGGAAAGTCTATTAGCATTTATGAGGTCCACAGGGGATTTGGTGTTATACAGAAATATTTTCGGTAGAGGACAGAGAAAAATGTAGAAAACAGGCTGATTGATTAACAGACAACCCCATTTTTAATCTGGACATCTTTAATAAATTCTGCAATGCAGATTATCAATCTTAGCTCACCTGGATTTCTACCCTTCACAAGGAGATGGTCTTGATTTTAGAAGCCAGAATAAGTGGCTTCTTTATCAAAAGCCTCACTGTAAATGCCCAAGTTGAGCAGCCCTGTGTCCCAGGAGCCAAATTTCATCAACTTTTTATGGTAAGAGAATTTTTCTGACTAGTCACACATATAGAATCACTCTCTTTACATAAAGCCTTCCTGGATTTAAATGCAAGAAAAATGCAAATGCCACTTTCGCCTGGATGCAGTTATGCTGTTCCAAGAGGTTAAAGTCAAAATGGCAAGTTTCACGTTTTGGCAAAAATGCTACATTCTTAACACCTAGGATCTCTTTTGATCCTTACGACCCCTTGAAGCAGGAGCAGTGCTACTATTACCCCCCATTTTGCAGATGAGCACACTGACGCTCTGCGAATTTAAGGAACTTGTACAAGGCTTAAAAATGTTGTATCAGACCTGCAACCCCCACCCAGTCTCTCTGATGTAGAGTCCATGTTTTTAACTATGATATTATAGTCCCGTGTCCTAAAGACTTTTAGAAATGTCATCTATACATCATAACATCACAGCTGCTTACATTTCATACTTCAACACTTACATCTCAATTTGAATATTTTCTACAATGATTTAAAAACCCAGGTTAGGGCCGGGCGTGGTGGCTCACGCCTGTAATCCTAGCACTCTGGGAGGCCGAGGCGGGTGGATCGCTCAAGGCCAGGAGTTCGAGACCAGCCTGAGCAAGAGCGAGACCCCATCTCTACTAAAAATAGAAAGAAATTATCTGGCCAACTAAAATATATATAGAAAAAATTAGCCGGGCATGGTGGCGCATGCCTGTAGTCCCAGCCACTCGGGAGGCTGAGGCGGTAGGATCGCTTAAGCCCAGGAGTTTGAGGTTGCTGTGAGCTAAGCTGACGCCATGGCACTCACTCTAGCCTGGGCAACAAAGCGAGACTCTGTCTCAAAAATAAATAAATAAATAATAAAAAAATAAAAAAATAAAAAATTAAAAACCGAGGTTATATTCCCTCCCCTCTTTTTTGTGGAATGGGAGTATGGTAGTAAATATATTGTCTATTGTCTTTTTTTTCAAGATTTTTTTAGCTAACTTATTTAAAGGAATTTCTCACTTCCACGTTAATAATAAAATTCAAATTATAATTTCTTAAAGAGCCACAAGTAAAAACCAAAAGGAAGTTCTATGCTTGACCTTCTTTGTTGAAAATAAATATAATGAGGACAGGACAATGTCTTTTCCAGTTTGTCTAATACTGAGTAAAGTGAGATTTCCATATTAAATTCTGAGGCTCAGAATTTCTTCCTTCTTTGGGGAGGTAGGGTGGGAGGTGAGAACAGTGGATAGGTAGCTGCCTATTTGTCCCATAATAATTTTATTTACTGTTTCCTGTTCTCTGAAGATATCTTCAAGCTTATCTTTTATTTATTTAAGCATAATAAGCAAGAAAAGTCACGTATTGTCTGTAGTCTAACAATTTCAATATCTAACGTCTTCATAGATCTGCTTCTATTGTCTGTTTTTGCTGGTTCTAACTCATGGATCTGGTTTCCTTGTGTGCCTGGTTATCATTGACCGTAGTCCAGTATTTTAAAAATTATTTATAGGAATGATATGAGATAATCTGCTTCTGTAATGTGTTTGGGCAGTACCAGTCTGAGACCATCATAAGCCAAGTCCAAGGCCTGAGATACCCTGGACCTGGACAGTCTGAGTCATTGGAACCTGGGTTGTAATTCTGCATGAGGGTATAGCCCTGGGGGTTCCAGCTGACTACAGAGAGGGCCTCCTCTCCTGGGGCTGACTCCTGGCCTCCATTCTGTACTCTCTTCCTGCTAGGCTGCAGCCCCCTGGGAAAGTTCCCCACAGAGGATCAGTAAACACCCTCACAGCAAAAGCAATCTCAGCACTCATGCACCTCTCTGGTTCCTGGTCTCCCCTCCCTGCTGACCTAGTTATCTCTTACTGTCCTGTCAGCAATTGAATACTATTGAAGATTCAAAAAATACTTTATGCAGCTTTTATAGTTGTCTCCAGTGGGAGAGTTGGTTCAGATAGTTTAACCTGACATTGCGTGGAAGTCTCCTCTGATAAGCTTCTCAAGAAATTACCAACTCGGACCAAATCTGAGACCCTACTAATAGGTGTTAAGAAACATCTAAAGTTGATTTATGTGTCTTCAAATAAAATGTTCAGTTTTTCAACAAACACATCTCTGTACTTACTGAGGTCTGCAGTTCCCAGAAGTGCTGCTTTAGGGTTCAGAGGAAGGGGAGCTCTGGAAGTGGGGAGAGAAGCACGTAAGAATCACTGCAGCATCAAGCACACCAGCTCTGCCACTAGCAGCTGTGCAACCTTGGCTGGCAAGTCCAGCTGTTGGCTGGTCTCATCTGGAAAATGGGAATGATAGTAACCATAATGCCGGTCCCATGACGTCACGTGGATTAAATGAGATTAAGTGATACATGCAAAGCATTCAGCAGAATGTTATGCACCTGTTAAGAGTTAGATAAACATGGTTATTATCATTATCCCTAAGACGCTGATGTCCTGGGACACACCCTCACCAGACCGCCCCCTCCTCCCCGCAAGTGTTCACAGACCTAGGTCAGCAGTTGAGCACCCCTGCCTTAGTTAACGATTAAATAAATCACCTGAGTCTGATGGTCCAGCTGCTAACGACATTATTCTGAAGGCCTGAAAGTCAGGCCTCCTGAATTTTATCTCCCTTAACTCCTTCTGTGACCTACAAAATTGAAAGGAGGACGATAATTTGGATGTGGAAAGGGCCTGGAGATCCCTCCGATAAAAGGTGCCCCTGCCGCCACGTGGCAAGTTGTGCTGTTGTGATAAAGCGGGAGGCTGTTTGAAAATAATCAGAAATTCTCTCAGGAAGCCCAATTATGCTTTTACATCAAGAATCAAAACGCTGGTGCTGCAGACTTCAGCCGATCATTCACAAACCTTTTATCCTGTAATTAAGCCAGATCTGCTGCTGGGCTAATTCTTCCCTGAATGACACCACCCTTTGAGCCAGCCCGTGTGTCGGTGGAAGACTTCACTCTGATGATCTATTACACCAATACATCACCGCGGTGAGCTGCCTCCTTAATGATTTATCCATAACACATCATCAGAGCGAGGCACACTCATAATATATTGCTCAATAAGTCTGCGGTGGCCAAGGGAGAAAGCCACGCACGGCGGCCGAGTCTGTGGCCTTACACGGCTAGTGTCAGAGCGTGGGGCCCACGCTGGGCTCTCCGTTCTTAAACAAATGGTGATATAGGTGGGAGGGCTCTCATGCCAACAGGCTTTTAAAACATCAAGAACTATGACCTTATGAAAGTGCTATAAATCCAGAGCAGAAAGGCCCCTCAGTGCGTAGTGGGGTTTACCCTTGTAAGCCTGTCATTTCTAAGCATTTTCTTTAAGCTCGTACTTAGTAGAAGGCCAGGGCCACTGCCCTGCACAACCCGCAGGGACGCCGCTCACATTGTACGCTGTGCAAATAGTGCCCAGGCTGAGTCAACCCACATGGCCGCCCTGCGGGAGGCCCTGTAGTTAAAAGCGTAGACTCTGGCATCAGACGGCCTCCTTTGAATCACGGTTCTGGGAATAACATTTCTATTTCATGGAGTTGCTGTGAGAGTGAATAAGATAATGTTTGTAGGGCACCTATCACATAGTAGGCACTCAAAAAATGTTAGCCACTACTGATAGCTACCTTAACAATTTTTTTTTTTTTGAGATGGGGTCTAGCTGTGTTGCCCAGGCTAGAGTGCAGTAGCACAATCATAGCTCACTGCAGCCTCAAACTCCTGGGCTCAATCGATCCTCCTGCCTCAGCCTCCCGAGTAGCTGGGACTACAAGTGCACACCACCACGCCCAGTTAATTTTTCCATTCTTTGTAGATATGGTATCTTGCTATGTTGCTCAGGCTGGTCTCGAACTCCTGGCCTCAAGCGATCCTCCTGCCTCAGCCTCGCAAAGTGCTGGGATTATAGGCATGAGCCACCACACCTGGCCCAACCTTAACAATTCTGAGAGCCAGGAGCTTTTGGGTCCAAGGTAGCAGGCAGCCCCTGTAGATTGTGTTCTTCATTCTGTGGGATGCTGTGGAATTTTTATGTGTTTATATTCTGTTTCATTCAAAAGAAAAAGCAGGGAGAGTGGATAAAAGGATGTTTACAGAAATATATACTAGGATTAAAATAAATAGATAGGGATATCTGGGTAAAGGGGGAGGAAGATTAAATAAAATTTAAGCAAAAGTAATGTACAAAAATGATGCCAAGAATCAGTGAGAGTGGGAACATGGACACAACCATGCACTCAGGTGGGAGTGAGTCAGTGCCGCCCCGCTGGAGAGCAACTTGGCAGCCCCCAGAAAGCTAAAGATGAGCACATTCTACAGCCCAGCAATCCCCTCCTGGGGGATGCCCTGGCTCAGAGGAACTCTTTCTTGCACAGGTGCACAAAGAAACAGGGAAATAGTGTTCCCTGCTACATCCTGGACACAGAAAAAAAACTAGAAGCAACTTAAATGTCTTAAATGTCCACCAACAAGAAAATAAATATATAACAATGATAACCAACTCTTTTTTTAAATCATTTCTAATGTTAATTTTTTAGTTATTGAAAGCACTCTTTTTATTTATACATAGTTTTTTCACCGTTCTATTGTATACATAAAAATGAAAGTTATAGGTGAAATAAATGTATTCGTGTAGTTCTAAAACTTCTTCACGTGCATTCTGACATTTCTGAATCCCTTTTTGACTCAGTGTCCTTGATATCTGTGTCTTTCTACATACTCTCCTGTTCTGTGCCATGAAGAACACTGGTGATGTGGCGTTTCCTAAAACGTGCTCCCTTACTGCTTATGGGACAAACTCTTACACAGCACCCACTACGCACCAGAGATATTTTAAAAGCTTTCCATCTGCCAATTCATCTATCTTCACATCGACTCTGTGAGGTAGGTGGTATTATTAGCCCCATTTTACGGATGAAGAAACTGAGCCATGGAGGGGTTAAGTGATTTGTCCAAGGTCACAGAACCAAGGCCCCAGAGCCATGCTCTTAAACCCTGCGGAGTCATGTGTCTGGTCTTACCATGGAATTCCATACGGCAGTGACAAATGAATTAACCAGAGCTACATGTGGCAAAGCCAGTAAATTTCAAAAGAAAACTCTTGAGGAAAAAGATCAAATTACAGAGGGATATGTGTAGGACGAAACCACTTAATGATGTGTTGACATGTGCGAAATAATACTATATGTTTGTTATAGATGCATTCATTTGCAGAAAAGTTATTATTTTTTAAATGAGAAAAATGACTACCAAGTGCAGGAAGATACCACAAGGGTAGGGAAGGAGAAAGAGATCAGGAATGGATACAAGAGGCTTCATTTGTATTTGTTAAGTTTCATGTCTTAAGCGAGGTAGTGGGGATGTGTGTATTTGTCATATATTTCCTGTAATTTTTGAATGCCTGAAATATTTCATAATAATCAAAGACAGTGTCATCATAAGCTCCCATTCCACAGCTGCACGTGAATTTAGCTCTGAATTTCCCTACAGCCGAAACTAAGAGGGATGCTAAGATACCAGATTTGCCAAGATCACAAAAGTAAACCATCCCAGTTGTTCAAAAGCAGCAACGTTTTTTCTTGAACCAAGATGTGAAAAAAAAAAAAACTTCCCCCATGGATCCTCACCGAGGAAAAAATGGGCAATAAGATTCCTCCAGAAAAAAACACAAGTGTGCATCCTACAGTCACTTCCTGGCACCTCTCAGTGCGTGCCACGGCTCACTGTCCAGGCAGGGTTCAGCAGAAGCTGCCGTATGAGGGGGCTGGTCTCTATCGCCAGCATCCAGCATCTGGGACATTTCCAGAGGGAACAGGCCTTTGTGAGCAAGAGAGGAGCAGGCAGACCTGGCCACTGGAGCCTGGGGGCTGACATAGCTCTAACTCTGGGTGGGGCCCTGGGACGATAGCTGTGGACACATCATCAGGACATCCTACAGCCCCACGGTGACAGCATCCACCCTTCGTACTAGTGCTTGTCATGATCACTTAAGACTTCTCGGACCCTGGGTCCATCAGCTCTCAGTTGAAACCTTTGGTTCTTACCCTCATCTTACAAAGTAGGAAGTCAAGAGTTTGTTGATGGACCAATACATAGAGGATAAGTATATTATGTAATGCTCCAAAGGTAGAAGGACCCGTACTCATTTCCTAGGGACACTGTAACAAATTGCCACAAATAGAGTGGCTTAAAACAACAGAATGTTATTGTGTCTCAGTTCTGGAGGCCAGAAGTCCAAAATCAAGGTGTGCAGGGCCATGCTCCCTCCGAATGCTGCAGGGAAGAATCCTTCCTGCCTCTTCCAGCATCTGGGGGTCACCACAATCCTTGGTGGTCCTCGGCTTGTGGCTGCATCACTCTAACCTTGCCTCCTTCATCACAGGGCTGTCTTTCCTCTTTGTGTGTGTCTGTTTACAAATCTCTCTCCTTATACGGACACCAGTCGTTAGATTTAGGGCCCACCCTAATCTAGCATGACCTTATCTTAAATTGATTACAGCTGCAAAGACCCCGTTTCCAAATAAGATCACATGCACCAGCTATTAGGGCTTCAACATATCTTTTGGGGGCACACAATTCAACTCAAAACAGCATCTTAGTAAGTGTCACTACACACAGGAACTAAAATGGAAATATACCACACTGGGAGGAAACACAATCTACGTTGCTAAATCCTCATCTAGCTCGGCAGAAAGCCAGGAGACATCAACCACAGTTGGTAAAGCAAGAAGTGGTGGGATCAGCTGATTATTTGGAGATGTGAAGGTCACTACCAGAAGTACTAAAAGCAGAAATGGTTAAAAGTGGCTGGTTGGCCCCAGCGACAGGCTTAGGGTGCGAGGGAGTGGCCAGCCTGCTCAGAAGATGGTGGGGAAATCGGAAGACAGACTGAGTATGAGGTAATATTCAAGAATGGCTAATTACCTCGTTGGGTTTGATAATGGTATTGTGTTGATATAAGAAAGGGTCTTAGGCCAGGCACGGTAACTCACTCCTGTAAACCTAGCACTTTGGGAGGCCAGGCGTTCAAGACCACCCTGAGCAAGAGCAAGACCCCCGTCTCTACAAATTAAAAAATAGAAAAATTAGCCAGGTGTGGTGGTGTGTGCCTGTAGTCCCAGCTGCTGGGGAGGCTGAGACAGGAGAATTGCTTGAGCCCAGAAGTTTGAGGTTGCAGTGAGCTATGATGACGCCACTGCACTCTAGCCCGGGCAACAGAGCAAGACCCTGTCTCAAAAAAAAAAAAGAAAGAAAAAGAAAGGTTCTTATTTTTCAGAGAAGCAGGCTGAAGCCTTGGGTGAGAGAGGTTATATATGGACTTGCTTTAAAATACTTCAGAAAAAAACATAGATGAGCAAATATAGCAAAGTATTAATAACGTTTGAGTTGACATGATGAACACAGAGGATCTTTTTCTTTTTTTTTTATTTCATCTTATTGTTATGGGGGATACAGAATTGCAGGTTACATACATTGCCCATGTACCGCCTTTCCCCCCAAGTCAGAGCTCCAGGCGTGTCTGTTCCCCAGACAGTTCGCGTTGCACCCATCATGTAGGTATATATCCCTCCCTTCCCCACCCCCCCCTTCCCAAGTCAGCACCTTCAAGCGTTACCATTCCCCAAATGGTGCGCAATGGACTCATTGTGTAGGCATACACCCATCCCCTCCCCCACCCCCCACCTCAGTCTGATATCGGATTGGTGTCGTTCCCAGATGTGTATTTAGGTGATGATCGGGGAAAACAATTTTCTGGTGAGTACATGTGATGCTTGTTTTTCCATTCTTGGGATACTTCACTTAATATAATGGGCTCCAACTCTCTCCAGGAGAACCATAGAGATGTCGTGTCTTCATCATTCCTTATAGCTGAGTAATATTCCATGGTATACATATACCACAGCTTACTAATCCAATCATGTATTGATGGGCATTTGGGTTGTTTCCACATCTTTGCTATTGTGAATTGTGCTGCTATAAACATTCGGGTACATGTGTCTTTGTTACAGAATGACCTTTTTTCCTTTGGGTATATGCCCAATAATGGGATTGCTGGATCAAATGGCAGGTCTACTTGAATCTGTTTAAGATACCTCCATAATGCTTTCCACAGGGGTTGCACTAGTTTGCAGTCCCACCAGCAGTGTATGAGTGTTCCTGTCTCTCCACACCCACGCCAACATGTGTTGTTTTGGGTTTTTTTGATAAAGTCCATTCTCACTGGAGTTAAGTGATATCTCATTGTGGTTTTGATTTGCATTTCTCTGACGATTAGGGATGTTGAGCATTTTTTCAAATGTTTGTTCGCCATTCTTATATCTTCTTTTGAGAAGTTTCTATTCATGTCATTTGCCCACTTTTTGATAGGGTTGTTTGATTTTTTCTTGCTGATTTTCCTGAGTTCTAAATAGATTCTTGTTATCAGTCCTTTATCTGATGTGTATATGCTATGCAAAATTTTTTTCCCATTCTGTAGGTGATCTGTTTATTCTCGTGACTGTTTCTTTATATTAATACGATTCTCTCTACCTTTATGAGAGTTTCCATAATCAAATTTAAAAAGTGAAAAGATGTTAAATAAGTATTTCATGAGTCTTGGAACATGCCGGCTCTCCTCATCTTTGGAGCTCTTCTTGGACCCACAGACCCAAAGAACAGGACTTCAGGGATCTTGTGGCTCAGCATCCTCGTTTTACAGATGGCTGAAAAGGTTTAAAGATTTACCAAAGTCACACGGCCAATTAGTGGGTGAGCTGGGGCCAGGCTGGGGCTCCAGAGCACCCCCGTGTTCTGTCTGCTGCACATGCCATCTTCTGCCTCCTTTTCGGACTAGAGGAGCTATTTTTAATGTCAGTCAGCAATGGTGGTGCACTCATTTTTTTTCTTTTTTCAAGGTAAACATTGCCTATGGGTCACTGGGGTCTCACATATAAGAAATCTTGATTACACCCTGAAAGTTTTCCTTTTTTTTTTTTTTTTTGAGACAGAGTCTTGCTTTGTTGCCCGGGCTAGAGAGAGTGCCATGGCGTCAGCCTAGCTCACAGCAATCTCAACTCCTGGGCTTAAACGATCCTACTGCCTCAGCCTCCCGAGTAGCTGAGACTACAGGCATGCGCTACCATGCCCAGCTAAGTTTTTCTATATATATTTTTTAGTTGGCCAGATAATTTCTTTCTATTTTTAGTAGAGACGGGGTCTCGCTCTTGCTCAGGCTGGTCTTGAACGCCTGAGCTCAAATAATCCACCCGCCTGGGCCTCCCAGAGTGCTAGGATTATAGGCGTGAGCCACCGCGCCCGGCTAAGTTTTATTCTCTTGAGCATGACGGCAAAGTATATTCAAGTCCTTTAGATCTTAGAGCCTCCCCTTTGGGGGCTGACAATGCGTGTGTCAGTCGAGCAATGAACATCTGTCATCTGTTGCTCATTAATATTAATTACAAGTGGCCAATGGCTCAGGGGACCTCAGTCCTGCAGATGAGATTTTCCTAAATTTGACCGTCTTAGACTTTACAGGTGTTTAAAGTGGTTCTTTTAAGAAGCCAGTCTAGGCATGTCGATAATCAGCAGGGAGGAAATAAACAGTCCCAAGCCTAAGAACATGCTGTATTGGAGGGTAGGTTGCCTGGGAGCCAGGAGCGACAGGACTGTGGAACATTCTGGTGCCCTCTGTCTGCCTGGAGCTCAGGTTACCAGACCTTCCTCCCCACGCGGCCTGTCCCAGGGCCACTTTCACTTCTCTGACATACACAAGTGGGAAAGTTAGGCTGGGGCGGGGTTGCCCAGACAAGCCTGACCTTCTTCGGATTTAAATTGGAATTTTCCTGGGCTTAAGCCTCTTGTTCTAACCTCAGGGGCCCCATGAGTGTGGCTGGGCAGAGAAAGCAGGGGAAGTGGCTCAGGCACAGTCACTGAGGTCACCCGGACTGGGTTCTGAGCCCTCCCTTCTGCCATCTGAAAGTGCAGCCCCTGCCGGTGCCAAGACAGCAAGCCCATTGTCCCTGACATTACACCCCGGGGGGCTGGATGCCTTGAGGAGCCAAGTGACACCCAAGCCAGGCTGGTCCCCAGCGGGAAGCCAGGCCTGAGGAAGGCAGGGGCTCTGCAAGGGTGGAGGAGGCGACGATCCCAGCTAGAGAGGGCAGGGCCATTCGCCTCACTTGGCAGGAGCCAGGGAGCTGGCGAGATGACCCAAGCACACACCTGTGCCTGCACCCAGGAAAGAATTCTTTAGCAGGCAGAGACTGGAAAGTGGAACTTTCCCACCAGTCATCCCATCCTGCTGCCCTCCCTCTCCCGAGGCCCCAGCCAGGGCTCTGCACTGCCCCTGGTGTGAAGCCCAGCACCGCCCCCACAAGCTCCACAGCCATTTTTGTCTTCCCTGCATCATTATTTTGTGTAACTGTAGAAGGTTTAAGAGTTTACAAAGTTCTGCACAGCCAGCATCTTGCTTGGGTTTTGCACCCCAAAATGTACTTAGTGCTGATATCACCATCCCCGTGTCAAAGACGGGGCAACCGTTCATTTGTCCACGCATTCACTCAACAAATATACTGTCAAGGGTTTATCGGAGTCCAGATTCTGTGCTGGGGCTGGATGTGACTCTAAATGGTAAGGATCTTGTCTGAAGCCACAGCCACACAGGACTGTCGGCATCAGGATTTTGACCCTGTTCTTTTGACTAAGACTTAGAAAAGAAGCCAGAGCCCACCCTCTGTAACCCCCCTGAGTGGCACCCTTATAGCTTTTGGCTGCACTTCTCTGGCCTCGCATCCAGATAACCAGAGGCAGAGGAGCCACACCTCACACCTGCAGACCACCCAGGGTTTAAAACAGAGTAAGAGGGTATGAGACAGCAAGAAGGACGTGGATAGATCTTTCTGGCCCTGCAGGCCTCACCCCCACCCTGCCCACCATTTCTGCAGCACCCCATGGCCTTCACCGGGAGGAGGGCCAGAAGGAGTTCCAGAAACTCCCGCCCAATCGCTGACCAGCCCCAGGCCCAAGGAACAGAGTCTCTGAGGCTGGGCCTCTGGGCAGTGACCCTCTGGCTCTCCTCCGTAATCTTGTAACAGAGCAGTCACCCCTCTGCCCATAGATATGGAAGGGAAATACTGACAGGGGGGAATATGTAAGAGAGGGAATGGCCTGAAAAAATAGCAAAAATACTATCTGTCTTTTTAAAATTTCCCCCACTCTTTTTGGGAACTGCAGCCTGGCCTGCATCCCTGGGGCAGGGAGAATGTCTTTTGTTCTTTGTGTTACAGGAGATAGCTCAGCCATCCCAGGCCAGAGCCAGCCCTCCAGGTGGGCCCAGGTGGGCAGAGGTCACAGGCTTGTCTTCAGCAGAGATGAGACAATTGGAATCATTAACACAGTAGCCTAGAACTGAGGGCCCTCCCTTTAAAAGCTCTGTATTTCTGCTTATGTTCAGGAAGATTTGGATTTTTTTGAGAGGAGAGTCTACCATTTTCCTCCTTTGCCAGAAAAATAAAAAACTTCTCTTTCCTTCTCCTCAAATCATTTGTTCTCGTTCTTCTGATGTGACCTCAAGGACAAGTGCAGAGCTTTTGGTAACAATGTGGGGTGCAGGGGTGGAAAAAAGAAAGCAGAAAGGGTGCAGGGGGAGCAACAGGAGGAAGGAAAGGAGAGGAGGAAAGAGTGCCATAAGGCAGTTTCTACACACACACAATCAAAGAAATAACGAAATAAAAGCAAGTTTTTCGGTGAAACCTACCAGCATTGGGTAAGTTCCAAGGGTGGATGAGCTCCCAGGATGTTCTGTGGTTTTCTCCTTTGCTTTATTTTATTTTACTTGTTCACTGGGTACTAGAAGGCTGGAAGTAGATAAAGCAGATAGTAACTACTGGGGTGAGAAAGCTGTGTTTGGATGAGAGGCTGGTGAGAGGGGACAGATGCCAGCTTTTGGTTCCTCCCCACCCAGTGGGACTCAAAAGCTGCCGAGAGCCTTCCAGGCAGCGAAAGCGGACTGAGTCCTGGCCAAGAGCTCTGTCCAGGTTCTCATTTAATCCTTACAACAACCCGATGAGGTAGATGCTATTACTCCTGTTTCACAGATAAACTGAGGCTCAAGTTGTTCACTCACTCCCCTAATGGCACAAGACAAAGCGATAGATGAGGGTTTCAACCCCGGGTCCGTTCTCCAAGGCCTGGGTTTTTTCCACTGCTGGGCACTGCCTCCCTGCTGCACCGTCCTCTGACCCCACCGTCCTCCACAGCACAGGGGCAGATGTGTCATTGACCGGAGAAGGTTAGGAAACACCGCCCTGGGCAGAGTCTCCGGGGGCAGAGTTAGCTTCCTCCTCTCCTGCTCCCGTTACAATGCAAACAGTGCCAGTTTCCCCCGCAGGCCTCTGTCATTTGTCCCGTGACCTGTCCTCTCCCTTCTCTACCCCATCCCAATAGCACCCCAGGATCTCAGCTTCCTAAATTTCAGCCAGAACATTATTTTACAAGGACACTCGCCAACCTTGAAAGGCAAGGTACCCCGAGGCAAGGGAAGAAAAGGCTCGTAGTGGAGCAGCGTGAGAGTGCAGCGCCATCTAGTGGTGCCGGAGCCCGCTGGTTCCAGGCGGTGACATTTTCAAACAATCAATATCTCATTATTAACCATAATCACAACCTGATGTTTACTTTTGGAGAAATGTTCAGCAGCAAGGGATGCACGTGCACTTTTCTGCATGTTTCAGAGGCCTCCGGTCCTAAATGCCACAATGACTATTAAACAGTGTCCTGCCCATGAGCAAACAGGAGGGAGCAGAGATCGCCTGTGTATCTTTTTCATCTAAGCTGCTCACCGAAAACAAAGCATCCGTTGAAGCCACTGACCTTTCACTAACTGCTGGAAGGAAAATGTTTGATAAATAATAAATAGACCACTACTGTATATCGCTTAGAACCATCTTTTAATTAAAAGAACTGAGCAACTAGAAGGTCCGGTGACTGACATTTATTTAACTTGCAGTCCAGGAAAAGCATCTGTCGAGGGTAAAACTATACCTGAAATGTATTTTCACTGTCAGCTAGGATTGAACAACCCCCCCCCCGCCCCCGTCTGTCATCTGTACAGGTGGAGGGCGGTGGTGTTGGTGGTCAGTGGTGGCGACATTTTGTAGGGAACGTGGCATTTAACTTCCTGCCTCCTCTGCCTTCCCTAGCAACCTTTTCGTTTTAGCTGCAGCAATAACCACTTGTCTGGTTCAGCATCACCACAGAAACTGCTTCGGTGCTGGGCTCATCCAATCAGAGACCCGCTTGCCACATTGAGCGCTACCCTAGGAGCGACATGAAAGCCAGTTCCCGTCTTTTCCACAGGAGGGCAGGTGCCCTTCCTCTGCCAGCCAAGGTGACCTCAACCAAGTTGCTCACTGAACCGGCTCAGGCATCCCTCATCTCACCCAACACAGTCAAAGGCTCGAAACACGTGACTAACTTAGAGTCAGCCTTCCACTTTTGGCTGTTCTGGAATAGAGCTCTGGGATACAGACCAGGAAGAAAATAATCGCCTCGGCCCTTCCCGGCCCCACCCCAACCCGACTGGCATTTCATTGCTCCTAGCTCCACGATCTCCTGGGTGAGGCGGTGCCAGCTGGCTTTCACTGTCGGCACCACATCGTGTCACATGCCCTCACTCCCATGTATCCAGGAAAACTGCCAGCCGGGTGTGAGTCAGACGTGGTCACAGACAAGAGCCGAGAGGGATGGACGCAGCCCGACAATTCCAGCGTGCCTCATCCGCACTCCCAGGAGCAGGGCTGGGCACCCGTGCCAGCCTCAGAGAAAATCCTATCCCACTTGAATGACTTTGTTTAAAAAAAAAAGAAGTCTGCAGAACGTTCTTCAGTGGCAAGCCATCATTTGTTTAGACAGAAGGGTATCATTTTAACAAAATCAGGAGTCCTTTAGGGGCAGATTATTCTGCAATACCACTTTCATTATCAGGGAACTCTCGGCAGTATTATACCGAGCTACAAAAAGAATTGGGCTAGCCTTTTATGGACACCAATCAAGGATCAGGTCTGCCCAACAAAAGCAAAAGCAGAACTGTAAAATACGGTAAATTCAGGATCACTTAAGTCTGGATGTTTAGACGATAGAAGATGTGGATGTCAGTTTCTTTTGTTGGCTTTCTCATTCCTCCTGTCCTTTAACTGAAAGCATTTGCCTGGCCAGCCCCCGACATCCTGGGTCTCTCTCCACACTCCCCTTGGAGAGCTCATTCATTCTCCTGTCTCCAAACTTTGCCCCCATACTAGGGATTTTCTCCCTCTCTCCCAGACACCTATCCTGTATCTGTCCCCCACTGGAACACCGTACCATCACTGTCAACTTAGTAGCCTGGGAATTGAAGGTCTCTTCCCTGAGAGCACCAGTTCCACTTGCCCGACTGGCTGTCTGTTAGTGATACTTCTAGTCTTCCAGTCACTCAGGTTTGTAACCCTGAAATTTCCTCTTCATTGTCTGATATGTCCTCTCTTTCCTCCCTCCCTGCCCACTCCCCTTTCCCATCCTTTACATCACTCCTAGGCAAACCTTCCTTCCATCTGACATCGCTGTCACGTTCCTTCCCTGCTCAAACCTTCCCACACCCAACCGAACTCCTTGTGGTTCTCACGGCCACTGTGATCTGATCATATCCCATCTGTTTAAATGGGTTTTCCACTATTTCTCAAAATAGTACTAAAAGCACTTGCCACACATATTACAAATGAGCTTTGCAGTCATTATCTCAATTAATCCTCACAACAGTAACTGGAAGCCAAAGAGGCAAACATTGTCCTTATTTTGCAGGCTGGGAGGCAGTGGCAGGCACAAGGTCATGCCAGTAAAAACTGGAGTAGCCAGAACTAGAACCCCGATCTTCATACCTGCCTGCTGCAGACTTCACGGTAACCTGGACACGTGCCTTCCTCTCCTTGGGCTCAACAAACCCGCAGGAGGGTCTGTTCCTGAAAGGTTGTTTAATGCTTCTGTGGACACAAAGGATAAAAATTTCTGTCCTCATCTACACTCTTAACAGGGAAACAACCACTATCATTTAAGTGAAGGCCACAGTAAACTAGGCAGGCGTACAAACAGTAGACCAGGTATACCAACCGCAGTGAAGTGCCTTAGGAGTGCAATTGGTAGGGAGTTTGATAAGGGACTTGACACCTGATTTGAACATTAGTTTCCGAGACACTATTTGAAAAGCGCACGGGAAGGTACGATTCCTACAGACCACGGTGCGGAGGGAACAGCAGGCACACTTCGATACCACTCGCCCTTCCAGGCTCACGTGGCATTGCTGGACGAGTCCAGAGCTGATCCCTCACCCCCTGAACCTACCGTACTTTTCCATAATTTAAAAGGATGCCTGTTCATCTTGCTGTTTCACAAGTCACTCTTGTCTTCCCAAATAGATTGTAAGCTCTTTAAAGGCAAGAATGAGGTCACACTCCCATTCTCTCCAAAGCACTAAGAGGTCCTGATGACGGCTTTTACCCAAACTATGGGAAACAGTTCTGACTTCTCCAAGTAAGCTTCGCACCTTTCACTGTGTTGATCACGGACATTCAACCTAAAGAAGTCAGTGACAGCAGCTTTTCCCCCGTCCAGAGGGTTGCTCAACAGGGACAGTCTCTCTCCCTTCTGCCAGGCTCTAGGGTGTCCTCCTGAGACTCCCAGTCTGCTTCGACAAGATCAGATGTGGGGGAACACGCATTTTCATACATTGCTGGTGAGAGTATAATTTAGCACAATTTCTACGGTGGAAAATATCAAATTTGAAGATAAGCTATTCCTCAACCCAGCATCCCGTAACTATCATATCCCATTTGCAGCACAGTAAAACATAGAAACAATGAACATTTTCATCAGGCAATGATTAAATGAGGCATCCACGCAAAGGAGGAGTCATATTAACTGGAAAAACAAGGTACAGAACAGTATGCATTAAGTGTCCCACAAAAATGCCCAAAATATTTCTGGAAGGCCACACAAGGAAATGGTTCTCGTGGTGGCCTGAAAGGAGGGAAAATGGCTGAGGGACAGGGATGGGTGGGAGACTGGCTTTTTACCTTTAAATTTTGAGCCACATACATGTGTCATTTTTTTAAAGGATTATGCGACTCTTAAAGTCTTCATCGCTGTGGCAGAGAAACTGCCTTTAAAAAATCCAGAAATGTAAGGTTGAGAGATAACGAGTGACCTGATTGTTCCTGTGAACATGGAACTGTCTCCTTCACCTGCTTAAGTCCTCTTCCCAATGGCCTGATAATGGTACCCAGTGGTTGCCTAATGTCTTTGAATGGATGAAACGTACTTGCCCACCTAAAAGTAAAGCATTCCCCAAACACGAAGATAAAGGTCGGTGGGAACATGGCTGAGAACTGCTTTTGCCTCATGTCCTCATTCATTCACTGGCATTAATTGAGCACCATGTGGAAGAACGTGTACCACGTACAGGCTGTGAGATGTGGACCGGACCCTGCACCACAGTCCACCAGGAGAGAGAAGAGATCGTAACACAAAGACAAGTGGGTAGAAGAGCAACACAAGGTTTAAAATAAGGAATTTCTGAAGCAGTTTACTAGTAGGAGCTGAAAGCCACTGGCTTGATGACAAATACAAAGACGACAACCTCAGAGGAATATTTCACTTATTTAGTAAAGCACAGGAAAATGAGGAAGGCAGAACTTGTAAGCATACCTCGGCCCCAGAGAGGCAGGTGGATGCTGGTGGAGAGCATCAGCCAAAACAGCTGCCTCCCTCTTGGCACTCCAGTCACCCCCAGAGATGCCATCTGAGTGAGGTCTTTAGCTGGATGTAGTCATTCATTCAGTCAACAAACATTCACTGAGCAGCCCACCATGTGCAGGCCTACATTAACTGTCCCCAACACACTCAATGCATAAGATTAAAGTGATAGTCTTGGCCTTTCGTCCCTCAGCAATATCAGGTCCTCACTCTTACTGCAAAGCACAAGTCAGCGTGGCCTCCCAGGTTGAAGGTTAATAGTTCTATAGCAAAAAGGACAAAGATTATCTACAGACAGAAACAGCTGGCCAAGGGACCACACCATGTGTACCCGTAAGTTGGATGGCTCCAGAGAAGAGAACGTACCAGGGAATCAAATGTAGCCAGCCCACATGCTAACAAACATCCAAGCAAGCCTACTCAGAATGAGTCCCACTCAAACAATCTTTATAAAGGTTTCCTCATGTAATTTACAATTTCAACGTAAATTTACTTTATAAACAGCTAGGGAATTCTTTATTTAGTAATGTCCTAACATAAAAGTTCACGTAACTGCTTCTTTCAAACCATGATACTGAGCTTTATGACAACCCAGAAATCAGAACTAAGAGAAGACAAACATACTGCCTTAGAGATTAAGAAACATTTACACAGTTCAACTGTTAAAAATAGCTCAGCATTCATCTAGTCGGTACAGTGTGGATGTCAGTATACACAGTATACAATCTTCAGGGCGGCGAGAGACCTTTCGACTGCTCTTCAGGTGCCACCAAATGCTGGTCCTGTGGGACTTCGTCCTGAGGCTGGTTTCCTTCCAGCGCAGTCTGGGGTCTGACACTCATGTGTTCAGATTTCCAGGAAACATGACTGCTTTCCTGTTGCTTAGAAGACCAAATATGTAAGTACTTCACACAGATGTTATCATTTGCACTCAATTAACTGTCTAAAGCCACATGACTAGGCACAGTCTGTCTGAGTAAAAAATTTAGCACTAATATCTCAGGTTAAAGTCTAGTACAACAAATGTCAAACACAATAAAAATTTCTATAGAACCACAATTTCAAAAGCCCCCATGACAACTCACTTGTTCCAAGTAGCAGCCATTACCACAACATTCCAGTGTATTCAGTCTAATAGTATTTGACCTAGAGTTTAAGAATATGAGCCAAGGTTGGGGAAAGGAAACCAAGTGTCCCTCTAACTTCTGACAAATGGGCAATAGTTGAATCCCTGTATCTGCAGGTTCCACATAAGTGGATTCAACCAATTACAGGTGGAAATTACTTTTTAAAGAATAAAAAATTAATAAAAATTTTAGCCAGGCACAGTGGCTCTTGCCTATAATCCTAGCTACTGCAGAGGCTGAGGTGGGAGGATCACTTGAGCCCAGGGGTTCAAGGCTGCAGTGAGCTATGATCTAGACTGGGAGGCAGAGCAAGACACTATCTCTAAAATAAAATAAAATAAGATAAGATAAAACAGATAAAATAAAATAAAATGTTTAAAAAAAAAAGAAAAACTATTTACATAGTATTTACATTATACTATGACCCTTTATACTGTAATCCAATAATAATTTTAACAATAAAATACTCACAGTCCTTGGTTCTCCTATTCGTCTTAAAATGACACCTTCTGCCAATAAGGCCTTCCCTGTTTCCACAAACAACTTCTCTTCATCTGTTTCTCCAAGTTTCTGTAGCTCAGTGTATTTCTCCACAAACCTGGAATTCCAAGTACTCACATCTCAGGGTCTGTACGTATGTCAGAGTTGTCAAGACATGCTGTTACACAGTATCAAGTATTCCCTCGACAGATCTTCCTATAGGAACATCCCTCTCAACAAAACTCATCAAACTGATAACTAAATCCTTTAAAAAAAAAAGAAAAAGAAAAAAAAGTAATCCAGGACTTGTAAAATGGCTTACCGCTGACAGGTAGACTTGAAGTTTGGATTGAACAAATCAAAAGCTTTTTGACCAGATCCATAGGCTGAATAAAATTTCCTAGAAAATACAAACAAATATAAATCTCTAATTATAGACTGTGGCCAAAACGGAGTAAAAGTAATAAAGAGTAATTACTAGGCCCTGTAAAGTATAGCATGACCTACCTAGCCTAAGATGAACAGTGGTTTTTTTAAATAAGTAATGCCATGCATGCACATGGTAAATACATCAAGTGGTACAAAAGGGTGGTCAGTGAAAAGGAACACCCCCTCCTCCTTTTGCACCCCAGTCCCCCTCTTCGGGAGCAACACTTACCAGTTTCTTGTATATCCATACAGAAATATTCCACTAATATACAATCACATATACACTATCATCCCCTGTTCCCAGTCACACTTTTTAACCCAAAGCATGGTAAACCTTGCTCTACATTTTGCCTCTTTTTAAACTGAGGTAAAATTCACACATCATAAAATTAACCATTTTTAAATGTACAATCGGTGACATTTAGTACATTCACAAAGTTGTACAACTATCACCTCTAATTCCAAAACATTTTCGTCAGCCCCAAGGAGGCCCTATACCTATTAAGCAGTCATTCCGCATTTCTCCCTCCCCATACCATATCTTGCCTTTTTCACTTAGTATTTCTCAGAGATCATTTCCAATCAGTGCATGTAGATTGCTTCCAGTCCACTGCTACCCTAGCCAGTGCTGCAATGATTACCTTTATCTATACTTCTTAGTACACTGTGCAAATTAGTCAGTGGAACAAATTCATAAACGTGGTTTTAGTGGATCAAGGTATGTGCACATGTAATTAAGCCTTCCAAATTGCCAAATGGCTTTCCCAAGCAGTTGTACCAATTTATATTCATTCACACCAGTAATGTATGAGTGCCTATTTCCCCACACCCTGACCAGATTACATTCTCCAACTTTTTGATCTCTGCCAATTTGATAGGTGAGAAATTGTAACTCTTCGTAGTTCTAATTTGCTTTTCTTATGAAAGAGTTTAGATATCTTTTCAAATTTAAAAGCAAACTGAAGTTCCTTTTCTGTGAATTGTCCATGTTCTTTGCCCATTTTTCTGTTTGGTGGTTGCTATGGACTGAATGTCTGTGACCCCCCCCAAAATTCACGTTGAAACCCTAATCCTCAATGTGATGGTATTTAGAGATGGGGCCTTTGGGGAGGTAATCAGACCATGGGTATAGCCCTCATAATGGGATTAGTGCCCTTATAAGAAGAGTCAGCATGAGCTTCCTTTCTCTCTGCTCTCCCCAATGTGAGGAATCAGGAAATGGCCCTCACAGAAACCAACCGTGCTAGCACCCTGATCTCTCGGACTTCCCAACCTCCAGAACTATGAGAAATAAATTTCCGTTGTTTATAAGTCACCCAGTTTATGGAAATTTGTTATAGCAGCCAAAATTAAGACAGTGGTCTTTTTCTTAATGATTTATAAGCAAACTTTGTAGCCATATAAATAGGAAATTAGTCCTTTGTCATACATTTTGAAAAATCATTCTAGTTTATTGGTTGTCTTTTGAGTTTGCTCATGGTACTTTTTTGTGCAAAAACGTTTAATATTTTCTTTTAGGGCTTCTAGGTTTTATGTCATGCTTAGAAAGGCCTTTATCACTCAGATTATTTTTTAAATTCTATGTTTTCTTCCAGTGCTGTTATGGTCTCACTTTTTACATTTAGATTTTGATACATCTGGAATTTATTTTAAGTTCTTTTTTTTTTTTTTTTTTTAACAGACAGGGTCTCACTATGTTGCCCAGGCTAGAGTGCAGTAGCTATTCATAGGCACTATCATAGCTTACTACAGCCTCAAACTCCTAGACTCAAGCGATCCTCCTGCCTCAGCCTCCCAAATAGCTGGGACTACTGGCATGCACCAGTGGTCTTAAGTCTATAAGTTCTTAAAAATATCAGAAACAACAACAAAAAAGGCTAAAGATAAAGGTTCAGTGAATTATATAAATACAAGTTGTTATTATTTTGGCATTAACAGTATTAATATTTAACCAGAAAGAGGGACCAGTAAAATATTCCACATTCTACAATGACTTATCAGCCAGTTCCAATGCTAGCCACAGTAGGAGCACAAATGATTTTATTGTCTAAATAAACCACAAAAGCATCCTAACCAAGTGCATGCAATGGATCTGAGCACAAAGGTGCTGAAAAAATATTTAATCCCCCCAAATATCTCACATCCTAACCTGAAAATTTCCAAGTAGAGCAAGAACATACTTGTTCTGCTATCTCAAACAAGTGCTATGGGAGAAAAAAGAAAAAAAGAGCATCCTCAAATGAAAAGTACCTGGGCCCCAGTGGAGAATATAATGAACTTATAAATTCCATTTTCTTGCATCCAGGAATAGTGCTAAGAATTAGGGGTGTATATTAACTTCAATTAGGCACAATTACTGGTCTTAACACTTAAGAGAAAAGGAACCATACAAATTCTAGACACTAAGAACTAACTGACATCAGTATTCAAGGGCAAGGACTTTATCAGTAAATTCCCAGTGAGTGATTTACCACTTACTTAAAGCTCAGATATGTGAACAGGGAAGCCAAACGTGGCCACAGAAGTGGTTTCTAACCCACTGTTCCTGAAGTTGTTTCAGGAATAAATAAAACTTTGATGGTCATTCTCCAAACAGCCCTAATCCTGGCCCTTCATCATTCCTCTCCAAGGAATTTTCTCTCATGTCTCCCTCTACTAGCCTCGTGGTTCATTTGTTCAGTAATTAATCCATTAGTTTCTTCACTCAAAAGACAACTAACAAGCAATTTACATACCACGCACTAAGCACTGAGGTTACAAGGATGACTATGACAATGCCAGGCCCATGGTAGTTCTTAATAAATGTTTGTTATTGAATAAAGACAGGGCATTTGTCACGCAGAGCTATTAGTGACAAGTCAACACCTTAACAGGGGCAATATGAACAAGGTATTCAGGGTATACAAAAGGAGAAACACTAACAGCTGGAGACAGCAGAGCAATATTCCCAAAAGAGTGTGACATCTGAGCTGTTCTTTTTTTACTATGAAAAAAATAGAGAATTGTAAAGACATTTTAAAGAATGTTGCTGGGAACCATTAGAAGCACATTTTCTGTGGCTATTTAGGTTTGGGGGAAAAGGAGAGAGAAGGAGATTAAAGAATGAATTTTTCCACCAGCTTCAACACCTGATTTGCACTTTGAAAGTAACTCAGAAAAAGATGGTGGAGTTTATGGAAAAAGACCTTCCTAAACCCTCTAAGCCTAAAGGCAATGAAACCAACAAAAAGAAAAAACTGGTAAACTGGAAAACATAAAACTCTCCAGCACAGTGTCCAGCCCAATGCCTGGCATATAGAAGGCACCACAAAAAAACATTTGTGGAATGAAATAATCTACTTCTATACAAAAAAAGCATTACAAATGGCAAACAACATGAAAAAATGTCTCAATGTACACCAAAGGATTAATACCTTTAATTCTATAAAGAACTCTTACTAATAGTAACAATTATTAAAATACGTAAAGAACATGGATATTTCAAAAATAAATTCAAATGGCCAATAAACCTGAAAATGAAGAAACTTCTTACTGATTAAAGAAACAAAAATTAAAAACTCTAGACACTATTTTAAAACTATCTAGATCAGAAAAAAAAATTTTTAACCACTATCAATGCTGACAAGGATAAAGAACTCTCAGAAACTGCTAATCAGAGTATAAACTAGATAATTTTTTTGAAACAAATTAGGTAACTACAGCAACAGCTTTAAAAATGTTCATACTGTATAACCTAATCAATTCTAGTGGTAGAAGTCCTCCCTAAGGAAATAATCGGTGTTACAGAGAAAGATAGAAATTCAAAAATATTACTATTTATAATAGCTAATAGTATATAAACACCAGAAATGGCCAACACTAGGGAAATAGTTAAATATAGAACATTCACAATAGATTAATGTATTTTTTTAATGTATAAAAAAATGGAAAAGTGCTCACCATAAGTAGAAAAAAAGGACACAAATTATTTGTATCATGTTATGATGAAATTCTATACACCACACAGAAAGGAATGTAAGGAAACAGACCCAAATGTTGTTGATAACAACATCAATAATGGTTAACATTCATTGAAGGCTTACTTTGTGCCGGGCACTGAACTAAAGACTTTGTGTTACCTTATTAAATCTTTACAACTCTACAAAGTACTATTATTACATTTTACTGTGTGGAAACTGAAGCTTACAGGGGTAATTATTTACTCCAAGGTCACACAGGTGAGTAAATAGCAGGACTTGCCTTCAAACCCTTATCTCGGTGGAATTATGGGTGATGTGTGCTTTCTTCTTTCTGTTTTTCCTTTGTTTCTAAATTTTCTACAATGAGTATATATTACTTTTATAATAAAACAGGAAAAAGATACTAAAGAAATAAAGAATGCAAGCACTTTCCCTCAAATGCCTAGCAATACTTTTAAATCCCTTGGATTATTAAGCATCCTTCTGTCTGAGTGGCTTCAAAGATCCCTACTACTGGATCCACAGAACATGTTCCTCCTATCTCCACTCCTGGAGAAGGCAGGCACAATGACCAACATAGGCTGGAGTGAGAGATGTGACTCCCAGATCTGCCACCCTCCTATAACCACAGGAAGTTAACTTCCTTGAGCCTCACAGTCCTTTTAAATAAAACGCAGACAAGGATACCTACCGTACAGGGTTAGAGTTGTGCCTATGAGATAAGGTTTGTAAAGCAGATGTACAGAAACAGAGCAGCTATAATTGCAACGGTCTGTCAGTTGCTGGACTCCAGATTCCACTCCTCAGAACTTCTGTTTCCCTCAACACGGGGAGAGGGGGCAGAGGTGCTGATTCCCTAATTTGGCTAGATATACAAGACCTCCACAGGGGAGGTCATTCCTTACTTAAGTTACCAGACTGCTACCTAAACCTTTCCTTCTGAAGTGCTGTCCACTACATGGGCTGCACACTCACGCTCTGATCCGATCCTCGTGGTACCAGATGTCCTGGATGGGAGCTTTGGCTTTGCCATAACGCAAGCGGGGCCTTCGGAAGACCGGCTCCCTCAGCGGGGGAAAGGCGTTATATATGTCATACCAGAGGGGCTTCTCCTTCAACACTCCAGCCCGAATCAGATCCCGCGTCCTTAGGAAAGGAACAGAACGAAAACCAGTTACAACAGCCTGCCAAAGCCCCTAAATCAGTCAAACACACAGCCTGGGACGCCAAAGGTATCATGCAGTCCACAACATAAAACGAGGGAGGAGAACCAGGGATGCTCCCCGGCAACAGGGAAGGTATTTCCACATCCCAAACCAACCTAACAATGCTCAGGGGCTAAGTCCCTCTATCTTCCCCTTATGTGCGTCCCACCCCCGTTCCGTCACGGAAAATGCAAAGGACTGTTCAGTCTGGCCCATCAAGCTCTTCCTCCCTCCCTCTTCCTAGAGACCTCCACTCGGGGTAGGGGCGTGCAATCTACAACGTGAATGATAAATTCAAGGAGACATCAAGCATAACTATTCGGAGCTAGGAGAGAGCACGAGAGAGGGCCTCGCCCGGCTCAGACACCCGCACCCTACAGAATGCTTCGCCCTGCTCAGGGCCACCCAAGGAAGAGCGTGACCCGCTGAGAACCCCCGCCTGGGAGTAGCTGTCTCAGCCCACCCCTGCCTCCGAGCACGTACCTCGAGAAGACGCTCCCCACGGTTTCCAGGCGACTGCCAGCCATGGCCAGTGACTAAAGCAGAGAGAGACCAGCCGCTACCGGAACCGGAAGCGGGAATAGTAAGCACAGGGGGCATAAGTTGCTGACCGAGCCGAGGATCGCTGTGCTTTACTGCACAGCTCCACCTGAGAGCGGAGCAGCCAGAAGCAAATGATGGGCCGAACCGGCGCGCTCCCGGGCTACTTGCCAGGTTCAGACCGGAGCACTCGATAGCCGAGCCAAAGGGGAGGGAGCGAGCAAAAGCAGGGCAGAAATAATAAATGACCGATCTAGGTAAGGGATTAATTCTAGTGGCTCTTTACCCTTTCTGGCCCCCCGGAGCCAACTTCTTTCGAGAAGGTTGGGGCTGCGCGGAGAGAATGTGGTTGGAGAGAGCGAGGGTGAGGCGCAGCCTACCGTCGTAGGGGAGCCAAACCAAGGGAACAGTCAAGGCAGAGATTTGAGGTCACGAGCTCTAGGCCCGGACTGAGTCCAGCCTTGGTCAGAGTCACAAATGACGCAGAAAAAAACTGAGGTCCAGGGAGGAGCATTTGCCCAGAGTCACGCTAGATCCTAGACCTCGGTCCTCCATCCCCTGCCGTGCGGCGCTCCGCATTATGCCCTTTGTCACATGAATGCCACCTGCATCCACATTGACAGGGATGCTGACTGCAACTGGTGTTTCCTCTGCGGAGGCGTCGCTGGCTAGCTCCTGTTAGCAGCTCGAAAAGTCAAAGTGTCCAGAACAAACAGATTCCCAGGAGGAAACTAAAAACTATGAAGAAAGGAACCCCTCAGTGTTAAACTATAAAAAATATAAACTCTGCATGTACTGCATAGCGTACCCTTTGACTCAGTTACTCATACTTCGGGGGAAGTACCCCATAGAAATTAAAGCATAATTTCATGAGATTATTTGTGCAAGGATCATGGTTGCAGCATTATTTGTGGTAGCAAAGAAAAAAATCCATCAAATGAGAAATGGCTGGGAAATTATGGTTCATACATTGTGTGGAATCCTATGCAGCTATTAAAATGAATGAGCTAGATCCATATGTATTTACCTAGAGTAATGTCCCTGATTTATGGTTAAACGAAAAAGGAAGTTACAGAGAAACACCTTTAGTGGGATCCCAACCTGTTAGAGAAAACAAGCAAACAAATCACCTCTGTGTATGTTTGTGTTTGTATGAGGACAGAAACTGCAGAAGGACACACAAAGCTGTGAACATTGGATATCTTGAGTGAAACTGCAGGAAGAGAAGGGAGAATTTTTTCTTCCTTTATGTATGCCTCAGAGTTTGACTTGTAAAGGGTTTGTATTCATATTTGAACTTTTAATCCAATGAATGTTTTGAATCACATACACACAGTGTCTCCTGGGAACCCATTATAGCACATGAAATCATCCCAGAGTCCTCCCACTCTAAGAGAGGCTGGTGAGTAGGAGGAAGGGACTGTTTGATGATGAGCAGTTACTACTTTGTGTTATCTCACTGAATCCACACACCTTCCCACAAAGTAGCTATTATTATCCTCATTATAGATGAGAAAGCAAGGCCTCAGGAGGTTAAGTAATTTGTCAGAGAGGCAACTGATAGAGCCAGGCTTCCAGGCCAGCCTGGGCCCCACAATGCCTCCTAAGCTATGCCTAAAGATGGAGGCTGCTGGGCTCCAGGGTCAAGAAAACTTGCCCCAGAGGAAAGCAATCCCGTGATTTTGGGTCCAGGGCTATACCTAGGTGGGTTTCACTGCTGTGTCAGGACCCTCTGGAACAGAGAAGAGAGAGTATGGGTCTGGCCCCTCCCAGTCTTGGGGAAGTCTAAAAGACCTTGCTCTGGGGACAGCAAACATGCTCCCAGCTAAATATAGTCTTCTTAGGCCTCCTAACAACTTTCTAATTCTGTCCAAGCCAGAGCTCTCTGCCAGCCCAGATTACAGACATACTTGTCTTCTCTCACCAGGGCCTGCTCCCCTAGATTAGCACACTCACTGCTGCTAAAGAATTAGAAGGGTATATTCCAAGATCAGGCCAAAGACTCAAACCCTCAGTAGGGGAGGAATTGCAAGGCAGGAATTTTCTCTCTAAATCATCTTGGGGTGCTCCCTGCCTCTTCCAAGCCTTTGAAGTTTCCCTTTCCAGTATCATATTTAATGCTTCTGTGACTAAGAGAACAGAATGTTGGTAGGCAGAGTGGGGGGATCTTGGGGATGTGGGAACATGATTGATTGGGAGCCCTCTGAGCCTGTAACAGGAAAAGCACACCCAAGAAGCTTTCATTCATAAAATGGGAGGGAGCTGTTGGGCAGCAGGGGAAAGGCAGAATAGACAATTGAGGCTTTTTTTTTTTTTTTTTTTTTGAGACAGGGTTTCACTCTGTCACCCAGGCTAGAGTGCAGTGGCCTCATCTTAGCTCACTACAACCTTGAACTCCTGGGCTCAAGCAATCCTCCTGCCTCAACCTCCCCAGTAGCTGGGACTACAAGTGCACGTTTCTGTGCCTGGCTAATTTTTCTATTTTTTTGTAGAGACGAGGTCTCACTCTTGCTCAGGCTGGTCTCGACTTCCTGGCTACAAGTGGTCCTCCCACCTCGGCCTCCCAAAGTGCTAGGATTACAGGCGTAAGCCACCATGCCCAGCCGAAGCTGTCTTCTTGAGTCGGCACCATGGCATTTCAAGGCTGCAAGGCGCTGGGGCACTTATGGCAAACACTGCACCAGGAACCTCAGTTATCTCATCCAATTGTTCAACTACCTGCTGCCACAGGTAATGTCCTGACAATCCTACAGGTAAGGAAGTGGAGCCTGTAAACTTTCCAAAAGGCCATGTTCCTTCCACTACATCACTCAGCCCCATTTTAGTTCCACTGTGTCACATTTTACATTGCCCACTAATCACATCACTCTGGGCAAGTTATATAACTTTTCAAACCTCTGTTTATCCCACTGTTAAAATATGGATGGCAAGGTTAACTATCTTCATTGCTTATTGCAAGAGTAAAAGTGATCATTCATGTAAAGCACTAATCGCAGTACCTGGCACATAGTGAGTGCTTGTGAGCAACAAATCTGAAAGCTATTACAGCATCACTGTTGCTGCTGTGTTGTATAATCCACCAACTGCCACCTGGATTGCAGCATTTTGATGGTATTTCATAGACTGTCTTATTTTCTTGTTCAATGATCAATTCATTCCACAAGCATTTAAGCACCTACCTGACTATACTGAGTCTCAGGGAATCCACCTGTCCAGTATGGTAGACAGAGGGGCAAATACATAAATGACAGGTTGTGCACTGCATAGCTTGTGGATTGTATTAAGTTTGCTAGGGCTGCCATCACAACACCCATACCACAGACTGGGTGGCTAAAATAACAGAAATTTATTTTCTCACAATTCTGGAGGCTAGAAGTCCAAGATCAAGGTGTCTGTAAGGTTAGTTTCTTCTGAGGCCTCTCGCCTTGCCTTGCAGACAGCAGTCTTCTCCCTGTGTCTTCACATGGTCTTTCCTCTGTGTGGGAAGGTCTGTGTTTTGATCTCCTTTTCTTATGAGCACACAAGGCATCTTGAATTAGGGTCCACCATAATGACCTCATTTTGATGTAGTTACCTCTTCAAAGACCCTACATCCAAATGCAGGCACATTCTGCAGTTCTGGGGGTTAGGGCGTCAACATATGAATTCAAGGGATACACAGTTCAGCCTCTAACTCTGATTAACACATTGACTGCCACAGTAGAAAAACAATTTTTTTCCTTGGGGCCATGGTGTTTTATGACAAAAGTAGAATAAAAACTTCGAAAACAAAACAATCCTTTCCAATTTAATTAAAAAAGTTATTTTTTATTGATTTCTGTGTGTGAGTTATATGCAACTTGAAAAATAGTTCATGCAACTCCTGAGGTAAAGAGATGTGTGAGTTACATATGCTTCACAAGGTCCCAGGCTCAAAACTAGCGTGAGTTAACTACAACTCACATGGCAATTAATGTGTTAATGAGTGCTGAGTAGCTTGCATTTGCCCATGCAGATCCACACCCGCTCTGTGCCATCCCTCACCCTGCTCTGTGCCACAGGGGGCTGACTTCTGTGGACTGCATCCCCCAGCCCCTTGCCCTCTGCATCCAGCTAGACTCTAGCTGGTACCACCAACGGGAAGCATTGGCAGGGGACTTGAAGGAAGGAGGAGAGTGAAGTCCATCTTTATTTCCCTGGTTCCCTCCTTGAATGTGAAGTCCTGGCCCATAAAGTCACGCGGCTCTCTCGGGTCACCATCCCTCCTTTGCCCCTGGAGGCCTAGACACAGTTAGCAAACTGTGCCCCTCTGTTGCTATCCACAGCGTCTAGGCCATCCCCTGTGGCTTCCCTACACTCTGCCCACAGCTTTGTAAGTAGCGCCCTTATTTAAGCAGTGCATGGGGGCTGTCAACAAAAAGAGGAAGTGCATACCCAAAAGTGGAACAGCTTTGATAAGCAAAAATCCCAGCATATTGGTGAAATCACAAATACTGCTACTCACCTATGGCAAAGAGCCAGGATCAGGGAGCAGTTAGTTTAAAAGGTGGCAGGGGTCGGGGCGGGGGGGGGGTGGGATCAATAGAATATATTCAATTGCCAGTATAAGAATTGTAGGCCTACTGAGTCCGAGCACAAGGGTGCAAGGCAGGCAAGGCGGTGTTAGAAGAGGAGGCGAAGTGCCTTCTCTTCCTTCAGGAGCTTGGGCTGTGCTGCCTTTCCAGCACTTTCCTTTGGACACCCACTCCTCGGCTTCCTGTCAAGAGTCAGTTCAGTGGGAAAGCTTTTCAGCACCCAGCACACACTCGGCCAGACTGGGCGAGTGACCCCGACCTGCTCCCTCCTCCTGGAGCTATTCTGTCTCCCTTTGTGCTGCAACTCTGTTTACTCCTCTGAGTCTGTCCAACCCGGCCTCTTTGAGGACAGGAACTAGACTCTCCACTCCCGGCCTGGTGCTCAGCCCAGAGCTAGCTGGCTCTTAGAGTTTTCCAGTGAACAACACGGATGAATAAAGCCAAGTTAGGACAAATGAGGATTCTGTGATCTCAGCCCTCCCTTCGCTGCCTGCCCACATCTGGCCCTCCCTCCCTCCTGGGCCAGAGTTCCTTCAAGGCCCTCCCCAGAGACGCTGCTAGGGAGAGAGCTGTGACTGAATGGAAATAATCCCCTGCCTCACCATGCACTGGGCATCCTGGTCATTTCCCCTTCTCGGTGTCCTCTGGCTTTACTGATGGATAGTCCTATTTTACAATCCTCTGGGCCTCAGCTTCACCATCTGTAAAATGGGGATAATCATAGCCCCTAGCATAGAGACTGTAGTGAAGCATCAGTGGGTTAATACTTGCAAAGTGCTTAAAACAGTGCCAGGTGTATGGTAACTGCTCAATAAATACAAGTGATGATGATAACAATTTCTGATTACTCCATGCTTAAAAGCACCAACATCCTGCCATTAAATCCAGCCTAGCAATTTACAAGGCATTTTCACATGGCTTCCCAGTCTAAACTAAATGGGAGTTTGGCCCAAGGAGAATTCAGTTCTGGCAGAGAGGAAATAAACACTTTATGCCCACACCTTCCCTGGGAGGTCCTTATCACTGCAGCCAAGGAAACAATATGTTTCAAATGTACTGTTGAAATTAAAGGACAGTTGGAATCTGTGGGGATTTGTCAGCCACCAAAGATGAGACCCCTGGAAGGCAGACATTTCAGGGCTGGTGCGGGGAGTCAAAGCACCTTGATCTTTGGTGTGCGCCTGAACCTCCTGGGGACCTCGGACTGGTCTGAGCCTGGGTCTGCATTTCTGAAAAGCTTCCAGGTTGATGCCAGTGCTGCTAGTCTGCAGATGGGGTAACCACGTGGCCCAAGTTTGCTCAGGACTTTCCCAGCTTTAGCACTGAAAGTTCTGCATCTGGGGAAACCAGGACAATTAGTCACTGTGTCTACAGACCACACTTGGAATAGCAAGGTCATAGCAAGGAGGCTTGTGCTGAATTGGACTGAGTTTCACACCTCCTCACTCCAGAGGTTCTTGGGCTGATAAAGAACTGTGACTCTTTACTCTCTAGAAAGAACACCCAACTCCGGGCCTCAGCTCTCCAGGCAAGATAGATATTGGTTATGTGGGGCCTGAAACTTATATAATCTTAGTGACTCTTTTAAGAAAAAAAGTAAAAATATCTTTGTTTTACAAATTCTACAACTTTACAAATTTAGAATTCTACAAATTTACAAACACATGACCACGTGAACAGAGTAAATTCCCTTCTGTCTGTTTGGTCTCAGGCCCAACAGGTGCTGATACCTTCCTTCTGGGAAAATGGTGCTGGGTCTCTCAGTGGCCAGCGACTGCCACTTCCGAAAGATGACCACCAGGTGGCAGTAGATTCACACAGCCCCCCTCCAAGCCTCCCCCACCCACCTCCAGAAATTTCCAACTCTTCCTCCAGCTGGCACAGCCCGCTAATCCAACAAATTAATCTATGCTGTGATAATGGCCATAAGGAGTTCATGTGCTTCTCTCTCAATAGCATATTTGCCATTTAATGGAAATGCTAAGAGATTGTTTTTAAAACCAGATAAAGAATGCTAATGGGGGAGTTCCAGTACTCAGTTGAATCATGGATCACTGTGGAGATGTTTTTGAGCAAGCGGGTCCTTTCTGTGTGCCACAAACTGCATCTCTGCAGGAGTCCTGGGTCTTACCACCTGTACCCCACCCCACCCCCACCCCCACCCCTACCTCAACATACAGCTTAGTGTTTAGGTACCAGCTCTGGAGCTCAGCTACCTGGGTTCAAGTCCAGGTACTACCACTTACTGAGGGTACATGTAGAGTAAGGATTTTAGTATCTCTATGCCTCAGTTTCCTGATCTGTGTGTGAAATGGGAGCAATAATATTGATTGCATATAACTGTTGTGGGGATTAGGTAAAATAATGCATGAAAAGCACCCCAGAAGTGTCTGGCACCCAATAAGCACTCAATGAAGAGCTACCATCTTCGTCATCCCACACCATGCCTGCCTCTTTTGTTCTTTGCACCAAATTCTCCTGTTTTTCCCTCCAACCCCTATCCCCTACCCCCAATTAGGTGCCTCGAGAGAACAGAGGGAGGGTTGAGACCCCAGCATGGTAATAACCAGGCCAGTTGCTTCTGGGCATGGCATTTCCCAGACCCATGATCTCCTTTCAAGTTGGGGCTGAGCCGTGGGGACTCAAAAGGATAAGAAGGGGAGGGAGCACCAACTGGATCAAACTCCAGATATCCTGGCTCAGCATTTTTGCAGAAGGTATAAATCTGTATCATCTTGTGGATACCAGGAGCCCAGCATTTGTAGATAAGCATGGTGCATGAGGATAGATGGCTGGGGCAGTCACCTGATCCAGCCTGTCCCTGCCCCCGGGTCCTATACTCACCTTCAGCAGGGAGTCAGGGGCTCAACAAATAGCGGCTTCATCTTCTGCACTCCTTGTCAGAACTGATAAGTGTTCTCCCTCTTTTTCTCTCTTTGATTACAATCACCTTCAGTCTCATCTATACTAATAAGCAAAATGGTGTATGGTTCCCAAACTTTGCAGCTTATTAGAATCACCTGAGATTTCACAATCTGATTCCCAGGCTAAATCCTAAACCAATTAAGTCAGAATCTCTGGGAATGGGACCCATACATCAGAAATGATTCTAATGTACAGCAAATTTGAGAATCAGTGTTCAACAGCAACGTTTCTCAAGCTTTAATGTGCATGCAAGGCACCTGAAGAGAGTTTGCTAAAATACACATTCTGATTCAGTAGGTCTGGGGCAGAGCCTGAGATTCTGTTTTTCTAACAGATATAGCTGCTCCTGCTACTACACAGACCAAACTTTGAGTAGGAAGGTTGTGGAACTGTGGTGCTCAAACTTGAATATGTATGAGAATCTCGTCTGGAGGGCTTGTTAATATGCACCTCAGTTTCAGATTCAGTAGAGCTGGAATGAGGCCTGATAATTTGCATTTTTAACAAGCACCCAGGTGATGGTGATTCTGCTGATGCTGCTGGTGCTTGGAGTACTTTTTGAGCAGCAGGGGTGTAGAGGAGGCAATACAGGTTTTGGAGACAGGCAGCTCTGGGCCCCCTTTTCTGGCTTCATGATGCCCTAGCTCTGTGATCTTGGATAAGTTACTAAACCTCTCTGAACAGTCATTTCATCATCTGCAAGTGGCCGTTACTAGGCAAGATCAATTGGGTTAATATGAAACACCTAACAGACTGTCTGGTGTGCTGGTCCTCAGAGTTGACTGCAAATTTGAATTACCTGGGGAGCTTTAAAAAACAAAAACAAAAACATAATTGTTGATGTGATTGGCCTGGGGTACTGAGCATCACGACTTTTTAAAAAGCTACTCAAGTAATTCTGTGCAGCCAATACCAGGTAATGGCCTAGCCCCGTGGCTCCCAAACTATAGTGTACATCAGAACCACGGATTGCTGGGCCGCACCCCCAGACTTTCTGACTCAGTAGGTCTGGGGTGGGCCTGGGAATTGACATTTCTAACAAGTTGCCATGCAGTGCTGGGGCTACGCTCCAGGGATTACACTGGTCTGCACTACCAGTAAACACCATGCAAAGAACCAGCACTGGAGGGTCATCTTGGTTTGCTTAATACAGCACAGGTGGAGCATCACCACCTGTCCCGGGTATGCCACTTTACAGGCGCACCTGGGTCCGACTGGTGGTGGTGCCAGACCCTGATGGTAGAGGACCCTCTTTGAAGGGAGGGCAGGGGGAACAGGAGTTGTCAGGAAGAGACGGGCCACTGAGCTCAAACATAGCATGGGGGGAAAGGAGCAGCCTCGGCCCAGTGATCCAGAGTCCAGGAACCAGAAGTGTGGTTGGAGGCCCCAAGGAGGCCTTTGGCTCCACACAAGGAAGAACTTTTTAACCTTGAGAAGGGCCCTGTCTGGAAACAGCACCAGCTTACTCTGGGCAGCGAGTTCTCTGTCCTTGTAGTGGGAGGTAGCCTCACTGAGCTGGGGAGAAGGGGAAGCTAGAGATATACGACCTGGAAGACCTCTGCCGTCCTTTGAAGTCTGAGATCGCACTTCCCTACACCCTCCAGTGCGGCCTATTCAGAAGCTATTTATTTAGGGAGGTGACCGTCTGGAGCTTTCCCAACAGACTGGCTTTCTCCATGGTGTTTCCTTTGCCTGGAGACAAGCGGTTTACTTCCCTGGGGCAACAGGAAGGTGACAGCACTGGACAAAGCCGATAGGTCAGCAAGGTTGCCGGGACAGCAGGTGTCATCTTGTGAGGGTAGCAGAGAGAGGGCTGAGCCCTTTGGGCCCCAAGCTGGCTGCGGGTTAATGGGGGCGGGCGAGGCAGGTGGCCCTCGGATGCGACGCGGGGCTCCAGGGGCCAAACCCTGCCCCAGGCGGGGAGGAGGGAGAAAGAGGGAGGGTTCAGCCCACGCCGCCCGCCACATCAGAGCACCGAGAACACCAAGTCTTTATTACAGGAATTCCTATGAAACAGCTCCAAGAAAAAACCCACACATAGGAGGAAAAAAATAACAAAGCAACACACATAGACGTGGGGCTGGGGCTTCCCCCGCCTTGCGCCCGTTTCTGGCGCGGGAGGCGTCAGGGCCACAGCCCCCTCCTCTAGCCCTCGGGCTCAGACCCCTCTGGAGCTCGGGCTGGCGGCCCAGGGTGGCTCCTTGGGGACCTCTCCCTCCCTCCAGGGACCGCAGGCCTGGCCGCGGGGAGCAGCGGAGGACGAGCGCCCCTCTTCGGCAGGCGCCCCCGCGACAGCGTCCCCGGCCCCGCGCGCGCTTCCAAACTTGGTCACGCTCGGCGGCGGCGCGTCCGGCCTCCCGCGCCCACCGCTCTCGGGAGCTCAGGGGGCTCCAGAGTCTGGGCGGGGCGAGGTGCGATCTCGGCTGCGCCCTCACGAACTCGGGGCCACCGAGGCCTCCCCAGGATCGGATCCCACTCCCACGCCGCAGCCCCACGCCGGGAGCGGGCCCAGGCTGCTTCCGGCGCCCGCGGCCCGCCCAGGCTCCCGCGCCGGGGAAGGCCCGCGCGGTCCCGTGGCGAGGGCGGGGCCAGAGAGACGCGGCGGCCGCCCTGCCCTTGGCAGTGGTTGATGCCGGGTTAGCGTTCGTGGGGTGGGAGTTTTCCTCCTCGCAGCACCTCGCTCTTCCCAAGCGGCACCCGGCAAGCCCTTCTGCCCCAGGCGCTCCCACCCAGGCGCACAGCCCCTCCACCTTGCTCGTCCGCCTGCGCCTTCTCGAGGGGTCACTCCGGAACCCGCCGCGGCCGCCCTAAGAGGACGGCCTGACTTCCAGTCCAGCTGAAGAGCCAGAGGCCCTGTGGGCCCCCGCTGTGGCATGACTCCTGCACTGGCTTTTGTCCTCTGCCAAACTAAAGACCCTGCCTAGCCTGAGTCCTCCAGCTCCAGGGCCCCACCTCCCCATCCCTGCTGGGTGAAGGGGAGGCTGCCCCAGCAGAGGGTGCCCAGGGCTCTCCCACCCGCACTGTGGGTAGGGGTCGTGCGGAGGGTCGGCAGCCCGGGGAAAGGCCGAGGTGCAGGAGGCTGCGAGGAGAAAGGGCACAAGGTGGCCAGAGGGGGATGGGGGTGGGGTGGGGTGGGGGCTGATAGAGTCTTCGGCAGGAGAGATGGGGAAGGGCAGGAGGCTCCACCTTCAGACCAGAGCCTCTGGTAGGGTCATCTTGCCTTTTCCCATACTCCAACTTTTGCATGTTTCCTGGAATTTTTTTTTTTCAGAAGGGGGGTTCCCACATTTCCACTCCTTGCCCATAGAAAAGCCGGGCTACAAAAGGGGCTCTGATTGGCTGGTGCCTCTAGCCCCAGGTCCTTCCTCTGATGGCAGGATGGCAACTCCAAAATTCTAGTCCCAAGGAAAATGGCAGTGGCTGGGCTGGACTGTGGCCGGAAGACCACTAGGCCTCAGTTCTCAAGCACCATCTCTCTGGCTGCAGCTGGGCCCTTCAGCTGGGGGCCAGTGTTGCATTCTGGCTGTCCCCACGGGTCACATCACCTCCGGAGAGGAGGAGCTGCTGGCACCTGGCAGGGAAAGGGATGAGAGAAGTCTTTTTCAGAGAAGCCCAGTGGTCTTTCCTGGTCACTGGCTTCTGGACAGACAGTTTTGGGCAGAAGCCACCAAGGACAGGACCCTTCTCCTTTCTCCAGGGCCTCTAGGTCAGCCTTGGAACTCTGCCTGCGTCATCTCCCTCATCCAGACTCCTAGAAATGCTCCAACTTGCCGAGCTGCAGGGACTCTGGCAGCCAGAGATGGAGTGGGGGCATAGAATTCCAGGGGAGAAGCAGCTGTAGGGGAAGGGGCCGGGTGCATTCTCAGACTGGGAGCTCAGAGGAGCTAGACATGGGACCTATAGGGGCAGAAAAGTAAACTGGGGCCACAACTTGGTAGGCCCCAGACACCAGGCTGAGGAGTGGTTAAGACTTCACTCAGAAGACCTGTTCAAAGAGCAGGGAGAAAGGGAACTCAAGTGGTGCTCTGGCGGTGCGGGAGCAGAGTAGGGTCAGTGAAGAGACTAGGGCTGTTAGGTGATGGGAGGAATAGGAGAAATGAAAGGGCAGTCAGGAGCAGACACTGTCTGGCTCTCAGCGAGTTGACATCCAAGGCTGGAAGGACAATTGTGGGTGCAGCTGGGGACACGGAGCAGATCTGGAAATAACTGTGATGGAGATTCAGACTGTGGAGCCAACTGCACAGAACTGTTGCTGGTGCTATAAAAGAGGACGGTGGAGCTGCCAGAGTGGGGAGTGAGGAGACTGGGAAGAGGGTCAAGGGCAGAGCAACAGGGAGAGCGGGTACTTAGGGAGGGAGAGGAGCAACAGGCTTTCTGGCTCACAGGAGTGGAGGGAGGGTGAGCCATTGGGAAAGAACCCGGGCAGCATGGGTGGGAAGAGCACTCGGAGAGTGCAGACTACTAGCATGGGGCCCTGGAGCTGGTAGGTGACCTCCTTGAGCCAGTCCAGGGTGGTGGCAAGAGCTGCCAGCCTGCAGCAGATGAAGGAGCATGCTGAGGAAGATACTAGGGACCCCTGGTTTTTAAGGGGGGGCGGAGGAGGATGTAAACTTGAAGAAGGAGCTGGAGAGGGAAAAGCTGCAAGTCCTAGGAGAGAATAAATGATGAGCAAGGTTCCAACGCAGGTGGCTTTGGACAGGACCGGTTTTCCTCGGGGACCAGTGGGAAGGAGAAGGGGGTGGGAGACGGCAGCAACATGGAGTGGGGGCTGAGGCGTTTCCCTGGTGGGCTCTATTTGGGCACTCCAGGGAATTGGGGAGCAGCGGGGTGGAGCTCTGTGTGTGGGCAAAGCCTGAGGAGGATGGAAGGGGCTGGAGGTGCCTGCAGAGGGCTGTGGCAGGGAGGCAGCTGCAGGGGAGTGAGGGCCGGCTGCCCAGGTGGAGGGGTGCTTGTATTTCCTGGTTTATCTCCCTCCATGTGACTTTCCTGAGGTTTGAAACAGGACTACACCTGCCACACTGTCAGCCCAGGAAAGCCTTGTGGATGCTGCCCTCTGGGACCAGACCAGCCACTGGGGAAGGGTGGGCAGGCTGCCTCCTGATAGGGGGAGGGGGCAAGTCCTGCAGGAGGCCTTAGCATTCTGTTTCTCCCCTAGAGGGGTGCACGGGGAGACAGGAGGAAAAACAGCCCCGGAGTCCAGGGCTCCGGCCAGAAACAGAGCTCCCTCGAGGACCTGTGTCCTCATCCCTCCTCATCTGGCTGTGGCAGGTCCCGGGCCACCCAACCCAAGCAGGGGGCTGGAGAGAGTTCTGTGTGTGCATGGCTGGATTGAGGCCACCTCTGTTTTTCTTAGATTGTCCTCTCACTGTGCCACGTGTGTCCTGGACTATCTTCTCAACTGGGCTGTTAACTATTCAAGGTCAAAGCTGATTTTTGTTTTCCTGTTCTCAGCACCTGACACAGGCAGGTATGGTTTATCTTTCGTCAAATGAATGAATAAACAGTACAGAAGACTAGCTGCCATGCAGAAGCCTGTGTCCCTGCCACGACTATGAGGGAGGAGCCCCAGGACCCGTGCTACCCAGGTGTTTCAGCCCAGCACCTCTGGACACCTGAGAAGACACGGGTATAGAGGTAGCAGGGCATGGCCTTGGCCAGTCCCGGGGCAGCTATGGCTCCAGGTCTTACCTCTTACTGTCCTTCTCGCAGGGCTTCCTCCACCTTGGGGGTCTCCTGCCGCCTTCCCCGGAAGTCTTCATCTGAAAACCAGAGGAAAGCTGCCTCACCCTGCACCCTGCAGGGCCTTGCTCAGGCAGGTCCCTCAGACTGGGCAAGAGAGCTGACCTGACTCGCTCTGCCCTCTTCATTCGGGACATGCCGAACCCCAGGTGGGGGATGCATGGATCTGGTGAGAGAGGCAGTAGGACACCCAGGTGCTGGCCTGGCTCCATCACTGAGCTCTGAGACACTGGACAAGTTCTTCCCTCCTCTCTGGGGCTCAGTTTCCTCAGCTATAAATGAGATGGGGAAGTTGGACTATCTAGATAACCTCCAAGCCCCTTCTTGTCCTTGTTTCTAGATGTCTCCTGATGCCCAAAGGGTCCCTCTTGCTCTGTGGCATGAGGATTGGAGTTCAGTTGTGGGCCTGGCAGGGTCTTCTGGCTCACAGGGCCTTTGGAAGGGACTGGGTGAAAGTGAAAGGCCCTGGGCCCACAGACTGCCAGGGAGTGGGGAGTGAGACTTAGAAGAGGGAAGTCCTGCCCAGCGCTTGGTTCTGAAGTTGATGCCCCTCCATGTGGGTAAGCCTGTCTGCCCCCTCACGCCCCAGAGGATATTCTAGAGACGGTACCTGGCACTTTATGTTGCAGGTAGAGATCTAGGTGGAGGTGGGTCTAGGACCTCCTTTCAGGGGTTGCAGGAAGGGAGAAGCAATGTGGACCAAGTGGGGAAGATGCGTTTCTTTGGGTCACCTGCCCACCAACCCTCGACATGTCCCCAGGATGGGTGCTCCCTCCCTGACAGGTTGGGGCCACCGGTGAAACACCCAGGACCTCCTCTGGGAGAATCACCAATCACAGGCAAGTTGGAGCTTAAGATTCCCCTCCTGTCTCACCACAAGCGTGGCCTTCCACGTCATCCAGGAGATTGGCTGTGGACGCGGCAGCCCCTAGCCTGGCGGGCAGTTCAGGAAAACTGTCCCAGGGATGGACAGGCACTGTCCTAGGCCTCCCAGTTCCCCACCCCACCCTTGAAGCCCAGGAGGCAACCACCACACCCACCTGACCCCCAGTACTGCCTCTGCTAGCTCCTTCTCGGTGTCAGCCTTGCAGCCAGGGCCTGACACTCCCGCCCACTCCCATCTCTGCGGACAGAAGCGGCTCTCTCCCTGCTCCCCTTTGGTTGTAATATCCAGGGCCCTATGTGACAAGCACGGATGGGAGTTCAGGTGAAAATGTGGAGAACCGTATTTCTACTAGAGGAACTGAACATGAGAAGGCAAGGCCAAGGTGCTTGCAATAAGGCGGATCCGTGCACCAGCTCAGCTAGAGAAATCAGGGACAGGTTTGCTGCTTTTGAGGGAAGAACCAATTTTTCTCCTAAGATGCAGATTACCCCAGACCAAAAAAACAAGAAGTTATAGGACAACTTCTGAGCCTGCAGAAGGACGACAGGAGCTGTAGCCCCGCACCCTAGGCCTGGTTCTTGTTTGGCACCAGGAGATGGGCAGTGGGTTAGTGGCCTGGCTCATGGGAGGCAGGGGGGACCACCACTCCTGGAGAAGGTCACAGCCTCGGGGATTCCAGTGGGGGTCTGCCTCAGTGACCCTTGGTTTCCACCTCCCCCACCCAGTGCCAGCTGGAAAGGATACGACTGATGCTTCAACAAGTGTTTCCTCTTTGACTTCCTCATTTTGGTCTTCTCAGAGAAGGCTCGGGCGAGTTCAAACAGCTTCCTCCGGGTGGCTGGGGACAGAGAGACCTGTGAGTCATTCTGTCGGCAGCCAGAACACCAGATGGCCTCCCCACAGGTATAGGGAGGCCAGGAGCGGACCAGCCCCCCGACCCCAGGTAGGGGAAGGGGGAAGACGAGGGTTGGAGCCCGGAGAGGGGGAGGTGACAGGAATCACAGACCATGGAGGTCACCATGGGAGCCAGGCTGCCATCCCAGGTCGGCCTGCAGGGGCAGCACAGGCCACCATGAGCCAGACCTAGGGACAGCCGGCAGCCCAAGATCCGGGTATTCCTTCCCCAGCTGCAACAGACTGCAACGCATCTTGGCTTTCTTTCCGCTGCCACTGCCTTCCCGCCCCTCCCCTAGCCACCTCCAGAGTTGGTTCTGGGATCTCCATGACTAATCTGAGATTTTCCCTGAAACGGAGCCGGAAAGGAGGGCAGCCTCGTGCAGGCACGGATGTGGGGCTGCGTGGTGGGGAGGGAAAGGGGGCATTCGGGGCTGGCAGGACTTTGTGGAACGAGGTCCCCCACCCTGAAGGCCTTCCGCCCCCACAGAGCGTGGCTTAGCGGGGGTGTCTGCGCGCAGAGAATGTGAGTGCTACAGTCAGGGTGAGGGCATGTGCGGCGCATTATTTTTCTGCAGACAGCTGGCTCAAGAGGATTTAAAACTTAATTTGTATCCAGACTCAGCTGCAGTGGCAAGTGAGGCAGGAAGGCCGAGGAAGCCAGCCTGCGATTAAAATGTCACTTCGGTTCACCAAGAGTCGGCCACACTAAACATTGTGGGTGGGTCCCCCGATCCCGTGAGCCCACAGGGCCCGTCTCAGAAGAGCTGGAGAGGGAAGGGGGGGGTGGGCTGGACTCACACTTTCCCATGTGTTTCAGCTTGTCCCTGAATAAGGCATCTTCAGACACAGCGGGGTTGGCGTCACCAGTTCCTGGAAGGAGATGACACCGGTGAGGGCCGGCCAGAGAGAAGAGCAGCCGCCGGCAGGGCTGTTTCAGCTCCATCCTCCCGTCTGAGGAAGGGCACAAAGAGCCGGCTTCTTCCCTGACCAAGGGGAATTTGAAACAAGGAGGACACGTGGGGTTCTGGGAGCACTTCTCCCTTCCGTGGGCCTCAGTTTCCTCCTTTGTAAAAATGGGAACCATCTCGTGGTCTGCTGTGTGCGTGGAGAGCCAGGGGGTCCCAACTGCCTGCTTCTCGGACTAACTCTACGGTTCCAGAAGTCACGTTGGTAGCTTGGAAGCAGCTGTGGTGGGAGTATGTCCACCACGGAGGTCGCCAGGTGCTGCAAGCCGGGCCTGCCCTGCACTCAAGAGCTGGCTGTTAAACGTTCACTGGCACCCCTCGCGCCTGCCTGCACCCGACACGCATGTGACAGTCAGATGGGGTGACGGTACACAGCCGGCATTCGCCAGAGGCGAGTCCCTTCTCCTTCCTTCTAGGGTCAGCCTCCTCCATTCCTCCCTCCCAGACACAGGGTTTGTGGCTCCTTAGCGAGTAGGAATGAGAGTGGGGCCAGTCCTAGGGTCAGAGCCCAGCCAGGCCACCCAGGCTCCCGGCTCAGTGAGCACCCACTTGGGTCTGTCACCGCCCATGCTAAAGCCCCTGCTCTGCATCCTGCAACGCGGCTAATCCCCAGTCACCTTGTCTGATAAGTCCCCTCTGAGTCATTCTGATCCATCTCAGCAGCCCTGGTGTCTCTAGTTAATTCAGGATCAAGGACAAGAGGCTCTGGTTAAAACTCCCAGATGCGCATCTGGTGGGGCCTAAGCCGCCAGCCTGTTGCTTATGAATCAGTTCCACAGGATTTTCTCTCATCGAGCTGGGGTCAGCTGAACTCCTTCTGCCCCGTGCCCCCTCCACTACACCCTGTAAGGGCTCAGCTCCCCCCTGCCCCTGCCCCTGCCCAACCCCACTGCACCATGTAAAGTCTGCTCCAGGCAAAAGGGGGGGGAGTGCCACGTGTGGAACCAAGGACACCTGGGCCTGTGCCCCATGTTCCCAGCTCCGGCTCAGCCCTCTGGTCCGTGCTTCCCCATAGCCCTGCTGCCCCCCAGCCCGGGTCCTCCTCCAGCCATTAGGACACCTGAGCAGAAGGGCCTGGCCCTCTTTTGAGGCAACACTTTTCTTCTCACCCCCTGTACACAGAGCTTGAAACTTCTCTTCCTCCAACACCTAGGGCGGGGCCTAGCAGACGGTAGGTATTCCCCACTACCGAATGAGTGAATGAACTCTCCCAGATTAATCCTGCCCTCCTTCTCTCCACACATTTGCTATGATCAACAAGTACGTCCTCAGCTTTGCTGGTCTGCTCTGTTTCTTGGACATATCTCCTTACAAGACCCTAAGTCCCCCCAGGCAGAGACCAAGCCCTATGTGTCTGTGAGTCCTTCCTGCATCCACTCCCCACCACGGGATGTTGCAAGATGCAGGGTGCCCTTCTAGCCTATACTCCAAGCACAGGCTGGAAGTTCAGCCAGCCTGTGTTGGCCAGTCGCAGCTGTGGGCTCAGAGACCCCAGCAGCCACTGGATTGGTAAGAACCCAGGGCTGCAAAGTGGAACAGCCATCACACTCCACAATGGGTGTGGATGTGGGGGCAGAAGCAGCCTCTTCAGTCTGCTGAGGAAGCCAAGGCCCCCACCCTCTATTTGCTCACTCTACCCCCAAACTCCAAATATGCAAAGTCCTCCAGGCTCCTCTCCCCGGAAGGCAAGGTTACCTGGGACAGGAGAGGGAAAGCTGCAGTCGTTTCCGACAGCCACACTGCTGGACTTGGATTTCTGGGATTCGTATTTCAATCGATCTGGAAAAGGACCATGTTCTCAGGTCAGGGAGGTTAGCTCCTGGGCTCCCAGGGGCAGGCTGGGCTGAGACACAGGAAGTTTTTGGAGGCTGAACCCCCAGAATCACACATGAGCACGCACAGGCACACAAATACGGGTGTACACAACGTCTACTGGTTCTCAAAGAACCAGTGATGACAGAAACTACTGCCTGACAACCACCTGGAATGTTGGAATGTCAGAATTAGAAGGACCCTGAGAGATCATAGTGTCCAAACCCCCTAATTTAAAAGGAAAAGCCCTGAGAGCTCCAGCACCTTAGCTGCAGAGCCAGGGCCAGCCTGGGGCCGCCTCCATCTCAGCCCAACATTCTCCCCGCACAACCCGCGCCTCCCCCACCAACACACCATCAGTTGCACACACATACACAAGCCCTTGCCCTGTGACCGCCACAAGGACAGACCTCTATGGCCTTTCACCTCCTCCTTCCCAAACACACTCCCACCCTGTGGGAAGAAGGCAGCCAGACTGGGGAGCAGGATCTTCCACCCAAAGAAAACCCAAATACCCCAAAAACTTGAGAGCCCCTGCTCTAAGGTCCTCCTCTCAGGGGTCTTTCCCACTCTGGCGCCCATGGACCCAGTCACTGTGTTCCTGGGGCCCCAGACACATCATGCCTGCCTGTGGCCGATGCTCTATTATCCCTGTCACCCTTTGCCAAGGGGCACCCTTGGCCTCCAGCTCAGTGCTCTTCTGAATTTCAAGGCCAAGGCCAGTACCAACTCCCTTCTCTGGCCATGGAGAAGCGGCCCCAGCGCCCGCCCTCCCCCCCCGCCCAGAGCCCACCTCTCTCCAGGGCAAGAAGGAAGTCGCGGTTGCGCTGCAGCTCCTTCATGAACTCCTCGTTCTGCAAGAAGAGCGCGATCCTCTCGTCCTCCAGGTACTGCTTCCAGCGGCTCTCCTGGTCTCGGGGCCCAGGCCCGGCCGTGGCAGGGGGGCCTCCCTCTCTGCTCACAGGCTTGGGGCCCCCCGGGTTACCCTGAAAGGAGAGCGAGCATGGTGAACGCCTACTCGCAGGGCACCTGTTGCACAAACATCCAGGTACATCTGGTGCACACGTGCCCTTTCCCAGGATCCTCTAGCCCCACCCTGAGGCCCACACTTCCTACTGGGGCAGCCAAAATCCCACGGAAGAGCCCTCTCTGCTGAGGAAGCAGCGAGGACATAAAAACTGTTTTCCTTCCCCACTGTGGACCACCTTGTGTTTTCGTCTACACCCTGAATAGTCCTGAGAAGGGATTTGCAAACTGCTCACCAGCCCCCACATGGATTCCCAAACTCAACGCAACCCTCCTGGTACCAGCTGCCTGCAGGGTGAGCCTGTCACCCCTGCAGGGGCCCCTCAGGGCAGGCCAACGTCTGGGGAGAGGCTGCCTTGGCCCCTTCCCAAGGGAGGGAAGGCGGTACCCTGGCCCTCTGCCACTGGCTGTCCCATGCCCACCTCCCTCCAGCTGAGGTGCCCCTGCAGGAGAGAACCGCCCCAGGCTGCCATCTTCCCTGGGCAGAACAGGAAACCTCCTGGCCGATGGGAAGTGAGGCTTTCGGTTCAGCATTCTTTCCCTATAAACCCAGGGCAACAGAAATAGTTCAGCAGCAAATCAGGAAGTGAAACTGGCTGGCACACACTGTGTGGGCAAAGATTGCTGCTGGACGTGCAGGTGGGAGTGGGAGGTGGCGGCAGCCCCTGGCACCTGTATGCTGTCCAGCTGCTGAGGCAGGATGCGGAGAAAGTCATCGGGGAGGTTGCCCAGCAGTGGTGGGTTCCAGTTCCGATAGCGCCTCTGGCTCGGAGGAGGTCCGGAGCCCAGTGCGTCGATCCTGTGGGGTGGGAGGGAGTAGTCAAGCCCAGCCTCAGGTCTTCTGGGGCAGGAGGACCCCCACACCAGGTCCTCAGGCAGGTGGACCCTGCTCAGAGCTTCCCGTGTCCTCCGCTGCCTCCAGAGCAGAGGCCCATCGCCCTGCCTCATCAGTGGAGACTCTTCTCCATCAGCTCAGCTAATGCCCAGCCCCAGCAGCGACGGTCACTGCCCTCCCATCACTCACAGGTCCCTAGACCCAGAGAGCTCTGCTCATGGTGCTAACACGGAACGTTGTGGATTTAGACGTGGATGTTCATGAGTGCCTCTAAGGGACAGCAGGGATCGTGTCCTTTCATTCCTACGTCCCTAGCACCTAGCACGGTGCAGAGCTCACGGCTGCTGAGTAACAGGTATGGTGCAAATGAACAGATACACAGGGCACTACCAGCACAGCGCACCTGCACGTCACTTTGCTGGGGAGGGAGCACGTGCAGGCGGACGCCAGGAGCCCTAGAGTGAAGTGGATCCCGGCTCCAGTTCTGGCTCAGCCACCAGCCAGCAGCTTGAGACCATCCTGGGTGAGACCGTGTTCCTCTGGGGCCCAGTTTCCTCATCTAGAAACTGCTATTAATACCTCCCTGCCAAAGTGCTTGGGAGCCCCTCATGAGGCTGTCTGGAACAGTGTTCTGGAAAGGCGTCCGGAGAGATGAGCGTGGAAGGGATCTCGTTCCGTCCCGAGGGCGCTGGGGAGACGCTCTTCCTAGGCCAGGTGCGTGGCAGAGGCCAACAGCTAGGCCCCCGGTGGAGAGGGAGGGAGGGGGCGGCACACGCCCTCCCTGACCCCCAGGCTCCCGTCCGGCCGCCCGAGGGCAGCCTGGAGCCCCGCCAGGAGCTCCCCGCAGCTCCTCGGTAGCCTGCAGCGTGGCAACCGCAGGACACGTGTTCTGCTGAATCAGGGAAATGACACACTGAGGAGGCAGCTCAGGGCCCACGGAGGGGGCCGTGCTCACTCTCGGGCCTGGCTTTGATTTGGTCTCCAGCTCCAGGAATCCCGCCCGCCCCCTCACTGGAGGGGAGCTTTTCCGGGCTGCCGCTGACGATGGAAATAACTTCCTTTCCTTTTCTATTTTGGGCGGTGGCCGGGCGGGGGAGAGGGGAAGGGGCGGGGGCGGCAGCAGACGGGATAACCAGCTGCTCAGCGCCTGGTGGGAGCTCAGCACTGCAGACCGGAGCCAAGGGAACTCCCGCACGCCTCGTCCACCCTCCTGCTGCACAGACACGGGAGAAGCAACGGTCTGGGACTCCCAGGCCTGGGCCAGATTTCTTTCTCCATCACTCTGCCACCTTCTGTCACTGCTGCAGGCTTCATTTTTCTCCAAAGGCCTGAGAGGCAGGGGCGAGGATGCCCCATCTCCCAGGGACTCGCAGACCACCCCCAGCCACAGCGGGGAGAAATCCTCCCCGGCGGCATTGCCCTTCCTGGGGTCTCTGGGCCTTTATCTGGGACCTGGGTCCCCACCCCCAACTTAACCGCAGCTCGGAGCCACCCTGGGAAGTCGCAGAGGGAGAGCCCCGGAGTTGCCCTCGGACCCCTCTAGCCACTGAGACACCTAAGGAGCGGCGAGACCCCTGCTCTCGGCTGAGTTTCCCTTGCTGCTGGGCCCGCGGTCCCCCGCCCCGCCCCGGGCCCTGGCACCGGTGGAGATGAGGTCAGCCCACAGCCGCGAGAGCCAGACGAGGGCTCCGAGCGCAGGCAGCCCAGCCATCCATTGTGGTGGGAAAGGAATGTCAGCAATGAGCGGAGAGGCAAATAAAAAACTTCCAAGGCTGTAATTTCAACGGAAAAACAGCAGGCGGCCTGTGCGGAGGGCTCCCCTGGGTTTCCGAGACTGTCTTTCAGACAGACGGAGGGAAGGACAGGCTGGGGGAGGGGAAGGAGAGAGAAGGCTGGGGCGGATCTCTGGCCGAAACTCCACCCTCAGACCCTAAAACTAGGACTTCAGGCCCCATCAGACCCCCGGTTTACCCACCGAACATCGGACCTGACAGAGAAGGATTTCAGAGGGCTTTCAGGCAGGATTTTTGGTAGACTGGACACGGAGGTCCACAAGGGTTCATTAAAGTCCTGTCCCCAGGGCCCATAGATGGACCAGGCAAATCTGGGCCCAGGGATCCTGGCGTTCCAAGTATGCTCCCCGGCGGGCGATGGGCCTGCCTCTGTGCCCCTGCAGGGCAACACCCAGACTCTGTCCCATCTGCAAGCCCCCGGGGCACCCCAGTGACTGGAGGTGGCAGAAGGAGGCCAGACGGCTGCCCCACTCAACTCTGGCCTCCCTTGGCAGCCAGAGGGAGACTCCCAAAACACTAACCTGGCCATGTCACTCTCCAGCCTAAACCCCTTCAGTACTCTCCGCTGGTGTGAAGGCCACAAAGTCCCCACGGCCTGCTTGCCCCTCCAGCCTCACTCAGCCTTTAGATGCTTGGAGGAATTCCCCAGATGGTCCCCTCTTCCCTGCCATGCACATGCTGTTTCCTTTGCCTGAATGCCTTCCTGTCCTCTGCCTTCCCACACTAATGCAAGGGTGGCCCTCGGGTCACAGCTTGGACATCAGTTCTTCCAGGCAGCCCTCCCCACCCCCGTGTCCACAGCTTCCCGAGGCTGATCTCCCTGTGGGGAGTGGAGGGGACGAGGCGGTGCTGTGCTCATCTCTGCGTCACACACATGGCTCAGCACCTGCACATCTCAGTGACTTGATACATGCTGGAAATGAATGTCCTGGATGGAGGGACTGGACGAGGCCCTGGAGGTGGCCTGGGGGTAGACGTGGGCCTAGCAGAGCCATCCTAGGGCAGAGGGACACGTGTCTCTCCTGAATATTGGCCTCTGGGGGAAGCCTCGCCGCTGGTCTCAATGTTGAACTCCGAGGCCAGCCAGTGCAGCGGCGGGCAGGAAGGAGCAGTAAACCTCAGATTATAGCTCTGTCCAGACGTGGCACTGCGCTAAGCACTCAGCACTCAGCATCTCACTCAATCCTCATAACTGTGCTGAGGTGGAAATTAGTATTCCCATTTCAGAGGAGGCAAATGAAGCTCAAAGAGGTTAATTAATGAGCCAAAGGCCACAGAGCAGAGGCACCTGAAGAATCAGAAGTCAGGCAGCCGCAGGAAGAGGGTGACAAGAGCAGGCTGCTTCTGTCAGACTCAGCGACTCAAGCTCTTCTCAGTGCCTGTGCCCCCAGCCCAGCCTTCGTTTCCTCAGCCAGGCCCCTGAACCTCAGGCAAGGGCAGTAGCCTGCCCAAAGTCCACAGGGTCTGAAGAAGGCCTCCTGAGCCCCGGTCTAGTGCTGAGGTCACCTTCCCTCCAAGCGGGGCTCCCATCACTGGGCTGCACTGCCCCTGCCCCCCGGCCCTACCCTACCCGCTTCAGGATGAACACCCAGCCAGAGTAAGAGGGAGGATGTGGCCAGGATACCCTTGACACGTTTACATTGGGATTCTTAGCTGGGCACGGTGGCATGCACCTGTAGACCCCGCCACTCGGGAGGCTGAGATGGGAGGATGACTTGAGCCCAGAAGTTCAAGTCCACGCTGGGCAACACAGTGAGGCAGAGACACTGTCTCTATAAAGAATACACACACATACACACACACACACACACACACACAGGGATTCTCTCTCTTACAGCCTCAGTTTTCCCTTCTGAAAACTAGGCAGAACCACTCTGCCTAACAGAAGCTAAACTTTTTTGCAAAAGCATCTTGGGATATTTAAAAAAACGTCAAAGGAAAATCACTTAGCCCTGGGCTCTGTGACCCCTCCAGGGTGCACGTCCTACCTAGGTCTCACCCAGACCCACCTCAGCATCGCCTGCCGTCTCCTGGTAGCACTTGTGATAAAGACCCTGGCTGTGCTCCTGCCCCTGACTCAAAACACCACACTCCCCCCACCTCCCAGTAGCCTTCTAGGACTCCGTCCACTCCCTAAGCTGCAATTACGCAGATTTTTCTCATTAGGGAGGTGACAGGACACAGCAGAGAAGAGTGATTAGCCTTGAAGTCACAATGACCTGGATTCGAATTCCAGCTCTTAGTCCTGGGGAAGTCATGGGACCTCTGGAGGCTCAGTTTCCTCATCTGTGCAATGGGGATGGTGACAACAGTGCCCACCTCTGCTTTCAATGTGATGGTGTAGGTAAAGAACCTGCTCAGTTGCTGGCACTGAGGATGCTTCGTAAGTGGGAGCTATACCTGTCGGATGACAGAGTTCTCCACCACCACTGCTCGGGGGCTCCCAAGATCCCCCAAGGAAGGATCCACTGGTGCAAGTGCCCTGTCCCATCACCTCCCTCACCCCTCCCCAGCCCAGGCCTGAGTCATTCTAAGGAGCGGCAGTTCCAGGACAAAGAGGCAACACCTTGGCTCCCAGCAGCCCCGATACAAACATGGAGCCCAAAAAGCAAGCATCTCAGAGCCCCATGGGACCCTGCTGGCAACCAGCTTCATTTTAAGCTTCCAAATTATAGTCTCTGAACTGGAAGAAGTTTCCAGGGACCTTGAAGTCTACTCCCCTGCCTCTAGTTATCAAACTATCCCCCCAAAAGAGACTTGGTCCCATTGCTTAAAAATCCCCACAACACCCTTAGTCCAAGAATGGCAAACAGCCATCCCTCAATCACTGGTGACTGCCTGGGAGTGCTGTGTTGAGGAGGATGCTGAGGTTCTGTTTTGACTCAGCAGGAAGGAGCACAGTGATTGATTAGCAATGTTTGCCATAGGCTTGGGATGGGAAGTGTCAGCAAACATTCCATGTGTTTGTCATTCCTACTCTGGCATCTCCCTTGACTATAAGCTCCTGAAAGCAGAGGCTGAGTCTTACTTTACTCTGTGTCCCCTAGGGACCACCTAGCCTAGAGTAGGAATTTAGTAAATGTTTGCTCTTGCAAACCTTACACTTTGCAAGTTCCTTCTGGTATCTAGCTAAAATGTTTCTTGCTGCCGTGGAAGCCTATTCTTGGTAGAATAATACACTGAGGGGTCCAGCCAAGCTTCCTGCTGTGTCTGTACACAACCCCAACCCCTAGTCCCCTTCCCTGCTACCCTGTGCTCGGGGACAAGCTGGATTCTCACCGGGGAGGTGGCGTGGGGGGAGCCAGAGGGTAAGGCCGGTCAAACATGTGCATGTGGTAGGCTGGTGGGGAGTACACAGGCGGGGGCTCTTCATCGGAGCTATCAGGTTCCAGAGTCCTTTCCAAGATCTAAATCAGAGACAACAAAGAAAAAATATATTAATAATCCTTCCTCAAATTTAAATAACATTCAGACAAACCAAGTGTGGGCGAGGATGTGTAATGAGGGAACTCCACCGCCTTGGCGAGCTGCTTGGCCTTCCCTACTAACGCTAAACGCTCGGCCAGCTCTGAGCCCGCAATTCCAGCATACTGGACGGACGTGAAAGTGCACGTCCCCAAAACAACGTTCATGGCAGCATTGCCCATCCAAGTAAGGTTCAGAAACAGGCGAAACAAACACACAGCGATGGGGGCAGAGCAGGGTGCCCTGGGTGGAGCGGGCAGGGATGGGAAGGGGCGCCTGGGGGCTCCAGGTGCCACCGATGGCGTTTCTCCATCCGGTGCAGATAATGTGGTTTGTTGTTACGCTGTGAAACTTCGCTGAGCTGTGCACTGTGATTCACATGCTGTCCTATACATGTGCTGTTCTTTGATGATAACATCATTCATACCCTCTCTCCAAGTACTTTCACATACGCTATCTCATCTTGACCTCAAACGACCTGGCACGGTACGATATGGATCATTAACCCCATTTTTATAAATGGGGAAACTGAGGCCTAGGCTAAGTGACATGGCAAAAGCCACACACTTCTTAGAAATGAGTCTTCAACTTGGACTACAAGGGTGTCCCACTTCGGGTGCAGTGACTACACACCAGGTTGGACTCTCCGGGCAGACAGTGACAAGGGGACAGACCAGGATGGCTGCTCTTTCTCCTGGACTCCTCCTTTCAGCCAGGAGCCAGGAAGAGGGGCAGGGAAAGGCCACAGGCTGGGCAAAGGCTGGGGTTCCTGCTGTGTGGACTGACCTGGACCCTTCCCCAGAGGTACACGGAGGAGTCTGGGGCAGGAGGCAGCCACACACGCCAGCCTGGCCTCCATCTTAGCCTCCTGTTCTCTCCTATAGCTCTGTTCCCATCTCCTCCAAGACCAAAGAACATGTGAAGGGCTCAGAGGCTGTGAATCGGCCCGAGGCCCCAGACACCAAGTGAGTTTGCAGAAGTCACTGCTAAAGCTGCCTCTGCTTCCGCCTCTGCAAATCTGGGCTGGGCCTGGCTGCACTGGCACTCTCTGCTCTGAGGCCAGCCGTGCCCGGCACACACAGAGCCTCGCAGGGACACCCTGGTGGGTGGGTGAGCCTGCCCGTGGAAGCACTTGCGTACCCACACGCACACGCACACGCACACGCTGCAATGCCCTGTGTGCACATAGCCAGCCCGACCCAAGGAGGCCTCCCGCCCTGGAATGCACTAACGTTCTTTCCTTTGAGGCGGAAAGTATTTAAACAGATGCTTTTGCAGGAAAAAAAGAATGTAGCTGCTTGTGGGGCCACTGCTCTGTTTATCCCAAATTTCCACAAGAAAGGGAAAAAAAAGGGAGAATACTGGAGGCTCTGCTCCTGTTCACTGGCAAATCTCTGGTGCCCAGCAGGAGAGTGGCTCAGCAAGTACCTGGTGCCTACAGAGGACTTGCTGCTGTCCCCCAGCCTGTTTCCACGACCCCTCTGCTCTGAGGGCCAGGGTTCCAGGCTGGGGCCTTGAGGCCAACAGCAGCCAGCCTCTGAGGTTGGCCCAAGTGAGTGGGTGAGGAGAGCTCAGTAGGAACTACTTCCAGAAGGAAGCTGCCTGGGGTTTCTGCTGAGCACGGCCAGCAGCAGTCACCCCCGACTCAGGGTGGCCAGGCCTCCCCGGCCACACCAGGAGGCCCTGTCCTGCTCCTGGGGCAGCCTCCTGGGGCAGCCTCCTGGGGCAGCAACTGGGGAAACACGGCGGAGGCAGGCGGCTGGCCAGGCAAGCTCCAAAAGGGCAGGTCCCAAGTCCCAGGGACAGTGACCCCAGCCACCTCCCCTGCCTCTCTCCTCCCACCCCCACCAGCCACAAAGAGCTTGTTCTTCTGGCTCTAAAGGTGCTGAAGTTTTCGGCTCTATAGCCTCCTGGCTTAACTCACTGTGGGTGATGGATGCCTGCCAGGCGCTCCAGGGGGCAGGGTCTAGGCCATTTATCTGCCAGGAGCTATTTCTCTGTGGCAAGGATACCCCTCAGGCCAGCCCCCCATCCATCAGCCCCCAAGAGGGGGCTTTCTCCAGTCAGCAGTTATTGTCCTTCCAGCTGCTGCTCATAAATTTTCCGAAGCACTTTCCGCTGGCTCAGGAACTGCCTGCCAATGCGCCCAGGCAGAGCTCCAAAGGTGGGGGGTTGGGGAAACCGCCAAGGGAGGGGAGGGGTGCTGGAAGAGGCTCGATTTGGAAAGCAAGATTCTTAGAAAAACAGAAGCGCACACACAGAGCAGGCCTACCTAGGTGGTGGTGAAGGCTTGCGGGGGCCCAGTGCCGGGAGGGCCGTGGACGAAGGAGGAAGTATTATCCTACCTACTGTCAGGACAAATGAGATGCAGAGAGGGCCAGAGCTTGCAGAGAACTTTCTTTCCAGCTCACGCTTGCAGGATGTACAGTGGACCCTCAAACAACATGGGTTTGAACTACTCGGGTCCACTGACACGTGGATTTTCTTCTGCCTCTGCCACCCCAACACAGCAAGGCCAACCCCTCTTCTTCCTCCTCCTCCTCCTCAGCCTACACAACATGCAGATGCTGAGGATGAAGACTTTATGAGGATCCACTTCCACTTAGTGACTAGTAAATATGTTTTCTCTCTCTTATGGTTTTCTTAATAACATTTTCTTTTCTTCAGCTTACTTTATTGTAGTAATACAGTACTTAATACATATAACATACAAAATGTGTGTTAATCAACTGTATGGCTTCTGGCCAACAGGAGGCTATTAGTAGTTAAGTTTTTAGGGAGTCAAAAGTCATATGCAGATTTTTGGCTGCAAGGAGGGTCAGTGACCTTAACTCCCTCATTGCTCAAGGGGTCAACTGTATCTGCAAACACGCACACACTCTCTCCCTCTCTCTCATCCCTCCTTTCCACAAAGAGGATCTGGGTTTTCCTGTACTCTCTCCACTGGCTGAACCAGGCAGACCAATGAGAGAGGCAATGGCCTGCTGTGAAAAGACAGCGGCAGTATTTATTCATTCCACATTCCCTGAGTGTCTCCCATGTGCCTGGACTGTCCTGGGTGCTGCAGGTGACACAGGGATGCGTCAGATGTCTTTGCCCACAGGGCTTCCCCTCCACTGGGAGACAGAAGTCCCAGCAGCAGCCACTAAGGGGCGGAGAGCAAGGAGGCCTCTCCCTGCAGGGTGACTGATTAAAGCAGAGTGACTACAGGGCTGTGTTGAGAAAGGCTCTGAGGCCATATCTGGGTCTAGGTTTTCTCACTGTAATCAAGGGTAATAATACCACCACGTCATAAAGTTTGTGGGGATTAGAAGAGATGATACATGTGAAGCTCTTAAGATGGTGCCTGGTACAGGTTCATCTGCTGGGCCCTTGTCTTGTCCATGGCTGCATGTCACAGACGCCCCTGCAGGCAGCAGCCCTCTCACTGACAGACTCTGCGTGCCTTGCTGAGCACCGCAGGCTCTGCGGAGACTGGGGGGCCAGTTGTGCACTGAACTCTTGGGTGAGGCTGGGAAGGACCAGCAGATGGGCCTTGATGCGGTGTGGCAATGTGGCGGTCCCCTCTCCCCAGCCACTTCCCTGGAGAGACAGCAGTGAAAGCAGAACCGTTGGGAGATGGCTCACTACCACCTCCACCGCTCCGTGGTCAGAGGGATTTAACTGGCAAGTCTGAACTTTCACCCGCTTCCGTGGCTCCCTGTGCTCTCCGGATACAGCCCCAGAGTTTTTCTCGGCGACAGGGCCTCACCATCCTCGCTGGTCTCCTCCCACCCTGGGACCCTGACAGTCCCCTAACCAGGCATGTGCCATTTCACCTCTGAGCCTTTGCATGAGCTGTTCCCCCTTGCCTGCACACCCTTTCCCTGGCTCCACTCTTCCTTTGGGTCTCAGCTCAGCCATCCCTTCCTCTGGGAAGCCCCCCTCCTCTCTGCTGCTTCCAGGTATCCCACCGCAGCACTTACCACTCGAGGCTGCCAGTGCCTGACTCTTGCCTCTAGTCCATACTGGACTGGGAGCTCCGGGAAGACTTTAGAAACATTGTCTGACTTGGCCAAGGTGGACCCTCAGAGGTTCAAGAGACTTTCTTGAAAAATACACACTAGAGGACTCCAGGCCTGGAAGCAGGATTCAGTATGTTGGGGTGGGGCCCAGGCATCTGCATTTTTAACAAGCACCTTGATTCTGATGACCCCTGACTCAGAGGTAACATGCCTGACACACCTCTGAGTGGGTGCTCAGGGTTTGTTCAATGACTGTGTGATTTCTGCCCATAAAAGGCAGCTGACTGGTGGTAACTTTCCCCAGGGGAAGTAAGGCTGCTTGCTAGGTAGAACCCAGACAGGGGACTAACCCAGCTCCTCTAAGACTGCGGTCCCCAACCCCCAGGCTGCGGACCATATAGGTTCATGGCCTGTTAGGGACTAGGCTGCAGAGCTCCGCCACCCCCATCCCTAACCCTGGCCCTGGAAGAATCGCCTGTGTGAAACTTAGGAACCCGGGGCTGCACAGCAGGAGGTAAGCGGCGGGTTGAGCCGCGTGTTTACCCATAGCTGGCATCACCGCCTGAGCTCCTCCCCCGACCCCAGGCCACCCCCGTCCGTGGAAAAACTGTCTTCCATGAAACCAGTCCCTAGAGCCAAAAAGGTTGGGGACCGCTGCTCTAAGGGTCCAAACGGTGGCTGGAGCTGATGGTGAATTATCGGGGCCGCGTCCCTACCTCTGGGGGGATGCTGTCCTCCGAGTCGGAGCTGTCCTCGTAGACGCTGCCGCCACCCCCCTCCAGGTTCATCTGCAGCAGCTGGTCGATGGTGGCGTCCACGGCGCCGCTGTTGGCGCGCAGCACGCACTCGATGATGTCGTAATCCATGTTGGGGAACATGGTCTTGAAGTCGTCCATGGCCTGGTTGAACTCGAGGCGGCGCACCTGGCGGGCCGGCCGGCTGTTGTTGAGCTCCTGCGGGGCTGCGGCCGCACCGCTCCCGGGCCCGGTCCCACGCGCCCCGGCCGTGCCGCCCCCGCCGCTGCCGCTGCTGCTCCGACGGAACAGGCTGGTCATTTTGCGGAACCGCTTAGGGAAAATGTTTCCAGCCAGCCACGAAGCCCGTTCCCCAGGGTCCCTCCACCGTCGGCCGCTTGCTTGCTCCGCGGGCTCGGGAAGCTCACTCCTGCGGCGCCTCCGCCCCCAAGGGGGCCGGGTAGGAACGGGCTGCTGGGGGCTCCTTGTCAGGACACAACGGGCTCGGGGCCCCAGGCAGCCCTCGGGGAGCAGTCCTCGCGGAGCGGCGGCATGCGGGCCTGGGCGGTGCCGGGGCTGGACAGCCGGTCACCCACACCCCCGGGGCATCCTGGCGCCCGATCCTCGGACGGTCCCACCTGAAACCCAGAAAGACAGAGTCAGGGTAGGGGGCAAATAAACATGCGCTCAGGGTGGCAGCCAAGGGCTATTAAGAAATGAGGGCAGGGAGGGGCAACCCCTACCACGCCCAGAGGAGACCTGCTTCTTTCTGCTTTCTCTCCAGCTGCAATTAAGCAGCTCACAGTTCTACACTACCACCTGAGCGCCTCCAGTTACCAAAGGCTTCCTCTAAGCCAGGTACCATCCTAAATGCTCTATATAGGCTAACTCATCCCCATTTTATGGATGGAATAACTGAGGCATAGATACTGAGGAAATGGAAGAGCTGGGATTTGAATCTGGGACATGTGGCCCCTGAGCCCCTGGTCTCTACATGTACTGCCAAGGACCCCTGAAGACCTGATTAGGGCAGGAGGGGCTCTGGACAGATGTCCTGCCTCTCTGGTCTCCAGTCCCATACAGTCTCTGATTCCCTCATCTTCCTACATCACTGCCTCACACTGAGGTCCCACGACCAGGGCATCCACCTTCTGCAGAGTGCCACTGAATCCGGGGGACAGCAGTGCCGAGAAACAGGACACCCCAGTGCCACAAGGAGCTTCCAACGTGAGAGAGGAAACGTGGTTTCCATCCTCGGGAGCCTCAAGCTGATAGGGGAAGAAGCCAGTTCCCACTCTTGGAGAACTCACGTGAGGCCCGAAAACTCAGTCCACTCCCCTGAGAAGCCCCAGCCAGCCCAACTGAGAGAAGCAGAGAGACTCCAGGCCACTGTCAATCCCTGGACTTCACTGTCCTCACCCCAATGGCAGGCTGACATGTTTTATTTATATCAGAAACACATTTGTTTTTATGGAGCACTCAGGGTCTTTACACATTAAAAAAAAAAACACCCTGGAAGTTTCTTCTCAAAGATGTCTTGAGAAACCACGTACATCGTAAGTTCTGTTCTTATCCCCACCAAACCCAGTTCCCCAGACCCCAGTGTCAGCACAGTGTGCCTGAGAACGTGTATAGACGAGAATAAAAATCAAGCACAATTAGGGACTTAAGTCTGCAACAGAAAACCATCCGGCCCACTCAGAAGCAGGCACGTAAATGACTGCCAAGGTTGCGTTTCTGTTAGTGCAGACAACTGCGCCGAATGTGTCTAAAAACATCTAGTTCTGACTTTCTCGTGCTTACTCCAAGATTTAAAGTAATTTTGTTAATTGTAGAAAAGTAGCAGCTTTATTTTAAGGGACTGTTCCATCAAAGGATATTCTTAAGTTTGATGAAACAGGTGCAAACTTGTTTTCCCTTTTCCGAGACTTGGGGTCACAGTCTTAACAGCTGATACAGAAACGTCCCTGTGAGCAAATCAATGTGATCTTCCTCTCCCAGCCCTGAGAAAACATGTTCGCACTCTACTGTGTCTACATCTAGATATTTTTTCTTTGCATATGCTACCATATGTATGAATTTATTTTGTTTAACACATTGACTGCCACCCTAGGAAAAAAAAATGTTTCCCTTGGGGCCACAGTGTTTTATTATGAAAATAGAATAAAAACTTTGAAAAACAAATGATCCTTTCTACTTTAATGAAAAACAAAATATATTGATTTCTATTCATTTAATCTACCTTTTTAGAATTAACTTGTCAATATTAATTGTAACAATAAGAACATCGACAAGATCTTCATGAACCAACTGCAGAGTTTTGCCCAGGTTTTGCTTTTCCCTGGGCTCAAAACTAGCATGAGTTAAATATAACTCACATGGTAGTTAATGTGTTAAATGTGGTCATACCATAAATTCTACTATGCAGCTAGTTTTTTCCACTTAATAATATATTGTGGCCATCTTCCCATGTCAGAACATATAGATCTACTTCATCATTTTTAGTGCCCGAGTAGTATTCTGTTGACTGAGTGAAGCATGATTTATCATCCAACTCCCTCTACCCCATCTCTTCCCAGATGAGCCAGTCAGAGCCCAGACAGGCCAAAGCCATTTCACAAGGAGACACAGAGGGGTGACCTCAAATGATCAGTCCAAGAATCTCGTTATGAGAATGAACACAGGAAGATAGCCAAGTGTGACATGGCTTCTCACAACTGGCTTTAGACACCCCAGCCCCCGACACCCACACCTCCCGCCAGCCCCCATCTATCAGAAGGTTGGAGGATGCTGCTCTGGCTCTGCCAAAATGCCCTCCAACATGAGGCTCCACCCTGACAGCTGCCTTTGTCCTGGGCTCTGGGGACCTGCCTTGTGGCCTCTAACACAGACCTCAGGCCCAGAAGGCCCCAGAAGCCAGTGCCCTGGGCTGTTGTCTGCGGCTACAGTGTCATCACACACAGGGGTCAGTGACTTGTGCTATGGCCGTCTGGAGTAAAGCCACCATCTCCCTGCCTGATACTTTAGTAAGAGAGATGGAGGGACTTGGCTCTCACTTTGTCAAAGCCATTCCCTTGCAGAAAGATGCCAGGGCCTGGCCCACCCCCAGGGGAGGAAAAAGGAAGATGGCAGGGCCTATATTTTCCCCATTAACAGCCCTCTGGACAGGCTCCTTGGACCCTGGGCCCGAGTGTTGAGAAGCACAGTGGGTGTGCGCCGGTTCAGACCCAGGCTGCAATTCTGCTCCGCCACTCCCCAGCTGTGGGACCCGGGGCAAGTCTCCTCTCCTCTCCGTGGCCCAGTGCCCTCAGCTGTGCGCACCCCTATGGGGCTTCAATGGGACTGAAACAAGATAATCCTCAGCACAGTGCCTGGAACGTGGCTGGCTGCATTCTTGCTGTCACTGCCCAGAGGCTGGTGAGGAGCCAGGGGCAGTGGGTAAACTGGCCACGCTGCCCCCCGGGGTGCGGGGATCCTAGGGGCGTCTTCCCCAGCATCTGGATGTTAACCCCTAGGATTCCTTCAGCCCCCCCCCCAAAAGAAAATACTGATCCTTGCAGCCTGGGGGAGGGCCTGGCTCGCCTGGGCAGCTGGGGACACCACAGCTCAAGCAGCCTCTTCCATTCACCCCAGGTGAAAGCCTCAAAACAGCTCCAAATCTCCTTTTGTGTGTGAGTCATGACATGTAAAAACCCAGCCCCAAACCCCACCCCACAGCACAGATGAAGAGACCGAGATCCAGGACTAGGAGGGAGTGGCCCGAGGACACACAGTGAGTAAAGGCAAAGCCTAGACTTTTCCATCAGAGGGCGGTTCTGTGGATGAGGAGAAAGTGGCTCAGAAACAGGAATGGGAAACGGGGGGAAACAGAATTCAATCTACTGTGATACCATTTCTGTAGGACTCTACAAGGACTCAGGGCCCCCCAAAGCCAGGCTGCCTATATTGGCACCAGGCTGGGCTGTGAGGACCCCAATCCTCAAAGGACTCCTCCCCTCTCCCCCTCGCTAAGCTCAAGGGCAGAGTCTGAGGCCAGGGCTGAGGTGTGGCTAGAAAGGCTGCGAGCAGGGAGGACTGTCCTCAGGGTTAGAGTTATCCACGCCAGGCTGCCCTCTGCGACCAGCACTGCTCAAATGAAAAGCAGTTTAAAACATGTGAAAGCATTAAGGCAAGCAGGCGACAGACAGGTTTACGAGCTTGTGCCAGGCGCTTTTGCATTTCATCTTTATTACAACTCCATGAGATAGGTATTGTCTCCATTTTATGGCTGTGGGAACCGGTTCAGAGAAGGTCGGTAACTTGCCCAAAGTCACACAGCCGGTATATAGAGAGGCCAGAATTAGGAACCAACTTCCTAAGAGCCAAAAATGCCAGTTAAGGCTTGCAGGGCTGAGAGCCAAGGAGCCTGAGAAATTCAGCCATGTGTGCCCCAGGTTCAGCACACTGGCATAGCCTGGAGGACATTTCGGCAGAGGAAACGTGACCCAGACAGCACGGGGAGAGGTCTGTTGGCTGTGCCCCAGAGCTGACTCTGTGGCCTTCAAGAGACCTCTCTGAACCTCAGCTGCTGAGCACTGGCAGGGAAAGACAGGTAGATAACCCCTGACCAGCTTCTGAGAAAGGAAGTGAATCGACTTGCTGAGCCCGTTAGACCTCTCGGAGGCTGACCCAAAGGTTGAACTCATGGCTGTGGGTAACCTGGGGGCCAGGAAGTAGAAGCCCCACACCTGTTCTCCCCCAGGTCCCAGGGAGCCAGGCCCAGAATGGACCTCCACCCGCCCCCTAAAGGGAAGCAGGCCTGGCAGGGCGGCAGACAGCCAGCCTCCACTCCTAGTGTAAGTCCGCAGCCAAGGCCTGAGTCACTCCCGGCCTGGCCCAGGGAGGTGGGCAAGGCGCCCTGGGGTGGTTCATCCGGGCTCGTCCAAGGTCATCCCAGACAGCCTTCTGCCTTAGGAGGGCCTGCCCGTCAGGGCCAGGGAGGGTCCGCACGGGGGATGTGACAGCCGGGGAGCAAGAGTCCTGTGTTCACTTTGTCAGCCTAGCAAGGCTGTGTGTGACTTAGGAAAATTATTCCACTTCCACAAGCATTCTCAGGGGAAGTCAGAGCATCAGAGAAATAGGGAGCTGGTGTTCGGTATGCAGATGGTATCTGAAGCCATGGAGGTGGGTAAGATCGCTCAGGGAGTGAGTACAGCCTGGGAAAAGGTCCAAGGCCTGTTCCCCAAAGCGTCACCTTGAGTAGGGACCAGAGAGGCAACCCAGGCACCTCCCCTCCCCCACAGTTCCCTGACCCTTTACATGGCTTTGTCCTGACGAAACAGACGACGTCAGAGGTTATATATTTGTTATTGACCACCTTCTGCACCAGAATGTGAGCTCCCTGGGGACAGGGTCTTTGCTGTGTTCACCGCGGTGTCCCCAGTGCCTACAACTGCGCCTGGCACTGCCGAGAGAGATTTGTTAGGTGGACAAGGAGGGAAGGAAAGATGGAGGAGCACAACCACCGTGGGTTTTCCTCCCTTCCCTTCCTGCTCAGCAACGGCGGGGGGGGGGGGTGGGGGGGGGGAGGCCTTTCTCTTCTACACTCTCATTTGCTCCTCACAGCAAACCCACAAGATATACAGGGCATGACTGTCCTGCTTCCCAGATGAAGGGACCGGAGGCCAAGGTAGTCCGGTGACAGGGCCACGGTCCCATGAGCCTCCTGCTGCCTGGCCTGAGGGCCTCCTCCCTGGCATACGAGGCTAATAGCAGGATGGTCCCCTTTCCAGGCCAGTGTCAGCTGGAGGAGGCAGGAGGTCGACCCCTCCCAGATCTAGCTTGACCTTCCCCCTGCTCCCCAGGACCACCAGGGCCCGACCCTGGAAGGTGGGCATTAGAATAGGAAGCCTTCAGAGGAGGCGTGGGGCTGGGAGCCCAGAGGTCCCAACTGCCAGCTCTTTCCTGCCCACACCCAGGGGGCCACTCTTCTGGAAGCGGGTGGGACTGCCTCAGACCAGCACTGTCTCTGCACACCCCAGGCTCGGCTCCCTCCTCCAAAAACCACCGAGGGGTGGACCCTAGATCTGTGATCTATCTGCCATGGCTGTGATCCCTGCCTGCAGAGGGGACTTGCTTCTTGCCTAAGATCTGGGCCCAGCCCAGTGGCACCGCCAGACTAGGCCACTAGGTGGTGTCCCAGGGCTCAGGGCCCAGCAGGTCCCAGGGAAAGGGCAGACAGAGTGGCTTCTCTCCCGGAACACAAGAATGTGCCCTGCCCCCACCTCTGGACTGACTAACCGGGAGAAGAACCACCCAATCGCCCCAGGGGTCTGAGAACCCAAGACCGCAGAGTTGCAATATCATTTAGTCCCCAGATAGCAAATATATGACACACGTGCCACTAGTGTCTATCCCTGTGGCAGACATCACTAATCCATCCAGGTATTACTGTCCTACAGGACCCACCCAGCCTCAGAACCCTCTGCGACACGGCGCTCTGGGCAAGCCACTACCAAGTGACTAAAACTGGCATTCGAGGGACAGCCCGGCTGCCAGCACTCGCATGTCCCGCATGGGAAGACCAGGCCCACGCTCACTTTGTCTCATCAGGAATCCGGGCTGCGAGAGCCAGCGGGGCCAGAATGAGGTCATATGAGGGGAGGCTTGTGTAACCATGGCTGAGTCCCGGGAAACCTCAAGTGGGTAATGGCAGTGTTAATGGAGAGGCTGCTGGGCCCCGGACAGCTGCATCCTCGGCCAATTGTCACCTCCGACGCGCTGGGGGTGGGGTGCAGGGAAGTCTGTCTGAGCTTCTTGGCTTCAGAGCTGAAGAGGCCCCCAAAGGGGGAGAGAGGAAGGGAGGGGGGAGAAGAGCAAGAGACAGAGAGAGGGAGGCTCTCAGGGTGTGTGTGTGTGTGTGTGTGTATGTGTGTGTGTGTGTGTGTGTGTGCATGCGCCCAGCGGGGAGGGGGAGGCAGCCCTGACAGAGACGCCTTGTCCTCCTCCCCTGCACAGCCTTGTTTTCTTCCCAAGCTATTAATGTCGCTGCAGCTTCAAAAGCCGGGTGACCTTTAGATGCTGAGCCTCCTGCTCTTGCCCAAGGCTCGGAAACGGCTTAATGGAAACCTGACCCAGCCGGCCACAGCTGCTGGGGCGGCAACAAAGCCAGCCTCGCTCCGCTCCACAGGCCGCAGAGCTGCCGGGCAGCCACACCTGTGCCCACCCCCGGCCAGGAAGGGCAAAGCGGACCCTCGGGCACAGCCATGGGAGAAAAGAGGCCGATGGACTGGACCTGAGGGGAGGAGGAGGAGGGACAGGGGAGAGACAGAAAACTTTGTCATGCCCTGCTGTGTGACCGTGGGTCAGCCCCTCTCTCCTCTGGAGACTCCTCTCTTCTTCGTCACCTGTAAATCACGAGGATTTAATAAAAGGACTCCAAAGGCTCTTTGCTAGGAAGAAGAAGGGCTACGAGAAGCCCTATAACCACCCAGAGAAGCAGGGCACCTGGTTTCCAAGCCCACCTGGCAGGACTGCCAGCAGGGGGAAGGCTGAGGGCAACACCTGCCTTCCCAAGGCTACCATATGCAGCTGTACAGGCTGTGCACTGCACAACTCCTCCCTGACCACCCCCGCCCCCTATCATGTAGTCAGATCTGTAAGGCTAAGACATTGCTAAACAAACAAACAAAACCAATTTTTAATCTTTAAAAATCTGAAAAAGAAAGAACAAGAGGGAAAAAAGAGCTTTTCTTTCCTAATATTTCTCTCTCCTACCTCAACACTGTGGTCAATGGGAGATGTGGGGCAGGGACTAGGGCAAGAGGTTTCAAAGGAGGTTAAGAAGGTCCTTCTCCCACGAAGAAATGGGCCCTCAGCCTCAGTCCTAAGGACACCATCATTCACCTCCGCTCCTGAGGCCCGAATATCGGGCGGTCCTGGCTGCCATCAAAGGCTCCATCAGGAAGCCAACTCTGCCTTCCAGCTGGAAAGATCCAGGATGATGCTCCTCAGGCATGACTAACATGTCATTTGTCTGGTTCATCTTGGCAAGATAATGGTAATAATAGAATAATGATAATAAATAACACTGATTGCTGCTTCCTCACATGCCAGCCACCATTCCAAGTGCCTTACGCATGCTAACTCTTTTCATCCTCTCCACGGCCCTGAGAGGTAAGGTTACTGCTGCTATTTCTACTTTATGGATAGAAAAATGAGTTGAGTTCAAGGTCATGCAGATTAGTGGCGAAGCTGAAATTTGAACCTAGGAGGTCTGATTCCAGACTCCACACTCTACATTCATCAAGCACAGAGCCAGGCACACGGCAAGAACTCGGTAGCTATGAGTTAAATTGAATTCTAAAGGGGAAGAGTTGCCCCTGGAGAGGCTGAGGCTGCCTCTGCAGATATAAGGGATGTTGCTCATGTCCGGGAAGCAAGGGAGGAGGAATCTGCAGGTGAAGCCTCATCCAGAAGACGAAACAGAACCACGGCTATTTCCCTACAAAAACCTTTCCCTCACCCCATAAAGTTGTCAAGTTGCCTGAGCAACCAACTGGTTTTCCATCACTACCTGAGCTGGTTGGGGACTATTTCCACAACAATCCCTCTCTCCAACAACAAACACCACCAGCTCAGCCAAGACACCCAAGCCAGGTGCCGGGGAGGAAATCAGACCTCAGCGGATGAAGGGAGTGCTGCCCCCCGACATCCCTCCCCACAAAGGTGCCGCAGCTCTGGGGAGCCCCACTGGGCTTGCAGGAACATATGTGCATACCTGGGACCAAGTGATGTGGCCCAGACTGGAGGAAGGGGGACCCTGGCAGCTGAGGTGCAGGGAGGGCCAGGGAAGCTGGGCTGGCTCCAGGCATGAGCTCATACTGGCCCAGGCCCAGCTTCTTGGGAAAGGGGGGCCAGCCACCCCTCCCTGGGCCTCTCCTGCAGGCTGTCAGGCCAAAGGCCCCTCCACAGGCTGGGCCTGCATGGTCTGCGGCTAAACTCTGAACTCTAGACAGCATGAGGAAACATCTCTGGGCCCCTGGGACAGGTGGCAGTCAATGACCCACAATTTAGCATCTGTGTACACCCAGGAATCCAGGTCACAGAACCCAAGCTGAGGGAGGGGTGTTCAGGATGGGCAGAGGAGGGTCCTGGGAAGTCCTGACCCTTGCCCTATCCACATATTAACGCACACTTTGCTCCCACCCACTGATTCATGGATCCCTTTCTATTGAATTTACTTACAGATATATTTGCACATGTGCCCAATATATGCACAAGGATGTTCCCTGTAATAATATAACAGCAGAAGATTGGAAACATTCTAAACATCCACCAATAGGAGGCTGGTGAAATTATGGAACATGATCATCATCCTAATATCTATCTATATATAATAGAATACTACGGAACAATAAACAAAAATGAGGCATTTCAATATGTCTCTTTATACCCAAGACCTAAGGGGGCAATGCAAGGCACAAAACGGTGCGTGTAGTCACTATAGTGCATTATGGGATGGGTGGGTGTGTGTGTGTGTGGAGGGAGAGAGAGCACTCTGATGCACAAGAAACTGAAAATATAGGTTCTCTGGGGAGAATTTGGTCATAAGAGATAGATCAGGGAAACTTTTCCGCTGTAAATTCTTCTTACCTTTTAAATTTTGATTCATGTGTATTTATTAATTAAAAAACAAATAACCTATGAAGAACATTAAAGTAATAGCATTGCCAGTGATTTCATTTATGTTTGCCCATGTATAGTATCTACAATGGACATGAGTTACTTTTTAATAATAATTATAGCAAATATCTATGAGCATGTGCTAGGTGCATGCACTTTCTATGCACTCTGCATGCATTATCTCATCAAATTCCCACAGTAAAGCAATTATTGTACCCATTTTACAGATAAAGAAACTAAGACTCAGAGATGCTAAATTACTTAAGTAGGGTCACACAGTGGCAGAGCCAGAATTTGAATCCAAATGGTCTGGCCCCGGAGTCCATGCTCTTCGTAACCTCCTCCTATACTGTCTCTCTAATCAAAACAAATTTCTTAAAAAACTGAATGATAATAGAAAACAATCTTAAGAAGAAAGCAAACCACAGAGCCTTGAAAACCTCGCAGTCCTTAGAGTCCCAATCCCGCCCTTCCTGCTGTGGTTACACAGGCAGGCTTTCTCCAGCCTCAGTGCGTCCGCAGGCCCGGTTAGGGACCCACCTGCCCCCTGCTGCCTGCTGCCTGGCAAGGCGCTGGCCTGTGCCACGGCTGTTTCAGAGGCAGGGCCACAGTGTGCAGGGCCCGCTGGGGCACAGCAGGGCTGGGGTCTGGCCAGGAAGCTCCTCGTGGAGCGGAAACCACAAGCTGGTGTCTGCTGGGGCCGAGTCTGGGGTGAGAGGCCGCAGGCAGAGCGGTAGCAGTGGGGCTTTAGCTCATATCCCGACCCTGCCGCTTACCAGGTGAGTTTCTGCTTCTGTAAGACTGGGCCACCTGCACCCTCTGGGGGGGTCCTGGGGGGATTCGTGGTGGTGGGCCGGCACCCCACGCAGGATGCTCTCGGTCAGGGGCAGCTGTGAGTGCAGACTGTCCTGGGCCATTCATGCCCCAAGGCCACACAGTTCTGAGGGGTTGAGCCCAGAGCCGGCCCAGGAGTCAGGCCTGGGGATGTGATCTTGAATCCAGCCCTGAGGGGGCGAGTGTGCCACACAAAGGCCTCCTCTCAGGGGCCTCCAGGACTTCAGGCCGGGTGGCCTGGGGGACCCCTGAGGGAGGAGCAGGGAGCTGGCCAACAGCCCCTCTGCCCTTTCCTGCCCCCACCCTGCCCCCAGCTAAGCTCCCAAGAGGAAGAGAAGCGACTGGAAGATTACCAGGGCCTCTCACTCCTCCTCAGGGGACAGGGAGGGCTCCACGGCCCGGGCAGCAGGAGCACAGGCAGAGTGGCCCTCTCCGAAATGTCTCCTCTGGCAGCTGAGGAATGCAGGCTCCGAGCAGGGGAAGAGGCTAGGCAGGGAGGGGAGGTTGGCCCATGGCCCAGCTTCAAAAGAGCAGGCAGCAGCTGCGGCTTGGGAGGGCCACCCCCCTCAGGCAGCAGGGACACCGTCAGAAATTCCACCCTGAGTGAGAAGGCCCCAGCCCAGACAGCAGATGGGATTGTTTAGAGCCACTTGCTGCCGGGCCAGCTATACCCCACAGCCACAGGCCGCTCCCCGCCCAGCCTGTCAGAACTCGGAGCTCCCCCTCCTCAGCCGGCAGCACCCAGCGGCCAGCTGCCTGGCGTCCCCTCCCCACCTGACGCCCTGGCTCACCCACGTACCCGCCTGCCCACACACGCACTCTGCACTCCAGAGTCGCCACAGTTAGGGAGGCAGCAGAAATCTGCTCTCACTTCCAGACGGTGTATGTTGCCAAAGACCACAGCTCAAGGGGCGCAGCGCTGGGATTTGAACCCAGATCGTGAGACCCCTGGGCAGTGCTTTCTCCCTGTGCAGCACACACGCCAGCCCGCGCCAGCACACAGCTCACGCACCTGCGTGTGCCAACAGGCTCCCACTCGCTGCCACGCGCACCGGCTCACTCAGACCCATTCACTCTCACGTGCCATGTGCTTGTCCCGGGCCCTCACAGCCCCCGGACACAGACACCCTCTTTAGGATTTTTCCTGAACGCTCCCATCCACCCCGGGCACTCAATCTGTTCCTTTCTTTCCCCAACTCTGAAGCTGCCTTTTAAAACTTACAGTGACACTCTTCTATACACACACACACACACACACACACACTATGCACTAACAGTACCCTCATCCTTCTGGAAGCCCACCCTGCAAGCCACTCCCTGCACCAGGCTGATGTCAGGGCAAGAGGAGGCCCCAGATCTCTCTCTCTCTTCCCCCGTCTGCACCCAGAACGGTTTTTACAGCGTTGGTGAGGTCAGGCTGACCTGACTTGCTTCAAAACTGTCCAGCACGAGGAAGCGGCACACCCTGGCCGAGGCGCTGGCTTCCTGATTGCCTGCACGCCCAGCCCCTGGGAGGGAGTTCTCGGAAGGACCTCAGATCAGCTGGGGCTGGTAGCCCCAGCCCTCAAATCTAACAGTCAGAGGAAGGGGACAGGAGCTCCTAGGGCTAGCTCCAGCCTCCTTTGCCTCCGGAGGGCCTCAGCCTCAACTTCTAGAAAACGGAGAGCAATAGTCCCTGCTCTGTCTGATCACTGAAATCCTCCAGGGATGCAAGGACATGGGTGGGGGCTGGGGGAGTGGATCAGGGCCAGAGAAAGGCACCATGATTCTGGGTACAAACCAGGATGACTCCTTTGCAGGAGGTCTCTGCACCCCAGTCCCCCAGGACTGGAAGGATCTGTGTGCTTTCTTGAGCTATAGAACCAGAACCCCTGTTCTCAAGTGAAACCCTCAGAAGATGTCTGTTACATAAAGACAGTAAACAGCAACCTGCCGTCACCCACCCCCAGCACTGATGCACAGAGAAGCTGCCATTTACTGAGTGCTAGGCAAAGTGTTTCTCGTGCGTCATGTCATTTAATCTCATGACAGTGTAGGACTGTAGATTACGACCTTCCACCAGTATCGGGCCATTTTACAGGTAGGCACACTGAATCACGTGTGACCTAGGGGCTGTCCAGGACCTCGCCACATCCAACCTGGCCGTGTGGGTCAAGCTTCTTGACGTACCAGAGTTACTTGCCACGTGTTTTACTGCCTGGGTTTAACCCCGCACGCTCGCATCTCCCGAACTGATGACATATCTGCCTGTTCCCCTCACTGCTACTGATGTGGCTTCAGGAAATGCAAATGTGCTTTTCTGCCAGGCTAAGAGGCAAATGCTCTTTGCACTATAGCATTTATGTAGGGATATAAATTGATATTAGCAGTGTACCCCCAGAGGGTGGTGGAGACCACCTTCATCAGACACCCCTGAGGTATTTGCAAAGAACACAACTTCTCTACCCCATTGTGGAATCAGCCTCTCCGGAGGTGTGGCCTGGGAATCTGCATTTTAACAAGCTCCCAGGTCATTCTGATACACAGTGAAGTGTGAGGACCTCTCTTTTACAGGGTGATATGACTTAAAGACCTGGATGCTGGTTTTACCCCATCACTAACTAGCCAAGTGACCTCAGGCAAATCATTTTGCCTCCCGGGCCTCCAGCTCCCCATGTGGAAAATGGGCAGGTAGGACTAAAAGATCTCCAAGACTCCCTTCACCCCTGACATCCTCTGTGTCTGCTGAGTCCCCGGATGATCCACAGTGTATGAACCGCAGTCCACAGGCTGGCCGGTCTCTGGAACAGCCAGGATACACTGCAGGTATTCATTGCAAAGAGACCCTGTCTGGCTGATTTAGGGAAACCTGCAAAAATTCCTTATCTCTGGCTCTAGGCCCTAAACAAATGGCTTTTGGATGATCCATGCTGCCTCCCCCCTCCCCTGAACATCTATTTTCTTCATTCCAGCCCCAGCCCTGAGCCAACCAGGACTCAGTAAACACTGGGTCTGCACACCTGGGCTTAGGCAACAGTCATCAAACAAAGGCGCTGCCAAGTCACCTCGCAAGCCCAAACTTGCACCCGCTCTGTCTCTCACGGGGAAGCAGCCAGCCCGGGAGGTGTGGATGGTGTGCTCCCGTCCTCCCAGCACAGAATGGGCTGCAAGGTCATCCAGACTGAAGGGAGGTGACGAAACAGCACCGAGGAGCAGCCAGCAGCTGCAGGAACCTTCCAGAAGCAGCTAGACGTTTCTCAGTCCCTTAGCTTCTTTGATGATCACCATGAAAACATGATGTATTCAGCTAGTGCTCAAACACTGCTTGCTGGTGGCTGACACATGACTGACTCGTCCTTCACAGTCTATGAATCCTCGACAGCAGGGCTGTGGGATCATCAGGCCCACAGCCGGGCCGTGCGAGGCGAGTTCAGGTTCGGGCTGCCTGTGCGCGTGGAGAACCTGTGTGCATGTGCAAGGCAGCTAACGAGGCAGGACGGCAGGAAAGGCAAGAATGAAAACCCAGCTCCCACGCGGGGAAACATCTGTGAATCATAGCCAGGATCTGCTGATCCCAGTCATTTAAGAACCCCAAGATAGATCGTGCTCTCACTGTGACCACGCTGACAGCCCTACACGTGCACAGCACTTAGCAGCTTACGGTGCTGGAGGAACGTCCACGAGCCCTTTCCATTGAGCCAGGCTCTAGGCCGGGCACACACTCCACAGCAGAGACGGCCCCTGGCACCACGCTGGACACTCCATCTACATGGCATCCCCATGACAATCCTGATAGGGACTGTTATGTTGCAGATGAGGGAATTAAGGCACAGAGGAGTTAAATAACTTGTTCCACGTCGGCAAGGGGGGAAACTGAGGCTCCAGAAGGGCTGGGCACATGGGGTCAGCCTGGCAATGGTCCCACCTCCAGCCACCCTGGAGCAGGAGAGAGGTGGCTGTGATGAGTGTGTGGATGTGGTGGGCTGGCCGGGTGGCAGGGGCACGCCAGCTCAGAGCTGAGCAGGCCAGCGCCACTGCACACCCCTGCCACAGTGGTCCTAGGCGCAGAGGGGCCCTCACCAGCCTCCACTGCCACTCCCAGCAGGGCCTCCCCGTCCCGGTCTGGGCTTTCTTCAGGTTGTGTTTCCACTGCAGCCACATCAGGCAGCAGGCAGGGTGACTCAGGCCAGGCAAGAGGAAGTGGCCACACTTGAATATCATTAACGTGCAGGGCCGAGCTGAGGGCCTTTGTTCTTGAGCAAGGACTGTAGCATTTCACTTTCAGGAAGGAGCTGGGAGGGTGAGGCAGGCTGAGAATTGCACAACCAAGAGTACAGGCTCAGACACACACAGGTCCCCCGTACAGGCCACCTGCAGAAGCACAGGCCAGGCAGGTCCGCAGAGAGAGAGAGGGTGAGGGCTGGCTCACCGCCACTGCTTTTTAAATCAGAGAGGGCTTCCCACAGGGGATAAACTGTGGGACTGGTGGTCAGAATCTTCCAAGTCAGGGAAACCAAGCAAAGGAAAGAGGCAGAAAGGCAGGCGACAGAAGGAGAGAAGGGACTCAGGCCAGCCGGGCCACGGTGGCAGCGTGCGTCTGGGAGAGATGGACAACTCCCGCTTGCCCCAGCTCTAGGAAGGCTGCCTTCCTGCAGCCCGCTTGCCAAAAGACGGCATCCCTCCTCCCCCCATGCAGGTGCCCCGTGTCCGCCCCGTGTCCCCCAGATGAGGAAAACACCCATAACCATCCCCACAGGCACCCCACAGCCCTGGAACACTATCTAGGGCAACCTTTCCGAGTCCCACCTCAGCCACCCGGAGTGGTGGGCAAGGCAGCGAAGCTAATTAGTTAGTCCTGGAGGAGGGAGATGAAGGGTGGGGAGGAGAGAAAGAGGGAAGGGAATATGGTCACAGGGGGAGAAGAGGCAGTCAACAAGGAAACATCTGTTTCCCAAAATGTAATGCAAACAACCATAAAGCAGGCTTTGAGTGAGCCCTGTAAGCCCTTGGACCCGGGACTGTCTCTAGATCCCAGGGAATGGGCTCCACCGCCCACCCCACCTAGCAGGGGTCGTCAAGAGGCTGAGCTTTTGCTCTGCTTCCCTCCTGCACCTCATTAGAGCTTAACCTAGAGGCCTCCAAGGAAATTAGAAGAAATGGGACCCTTGTCCTTTGGCAGTTACAAAGTAAACAGCTCTCTAGGGGATCGCTCTCCTTTGTGGGGGTCCCCTCACACTCTCAGACACCCCCTGGGCTCATCCCCACCCTCCCTGGCTGTGCTGGGGTGACAGCAGCAGAGGTGGCTTGTCTAGGGAAGCTGCCTGATCCGTCCCTCCGTCTGTGCTTTGGTGCTTTGGAGTGTGGCAGGGGCAGGCCACCCACCAGGTCCAGCTCACTCCCCTCAAACTGGCTCTGTTTGTAAAGGGCTTTCGGGGACAGGAAGCAATAAACAGAGTCAAGCCGCCAAGATGCAGGGGCTGATTAATGCAGTTTATGGATTTTCCAGGCCTCTTTGTACTCTGCCACCAGCTGCCCAGAGCTCTGCAGAAAAAGGTGCTGGCGAAAGACCGGCTGGTCCCTGGCTTTACAGGTGGCCTTTTGCCAGGCCCAACTGGGTCTTTCCAAGTGTGTGAGGGGACTGTATACCTTGAGGACCCCTCAAGCCACCATGGAGAACACCGCACCCAGTGCTCCTAGAGCCCAGCCAGCTAATGGCAGCAGGTTCTCCCTCTCTCTCTCTCACACACACACACACACACTCAAGTCTGTGGCTTGCCTCTAAGTCACTCCCAGGGAGGCTGACTCTGGTACTCCCAGAGGGGAGGGCGTGCCTGGCTGCTGCCAGCCTGCTCAGGCCAGGTGGGTGGCCCTTTTTCACAAGGAAGTTCCCAGCTCAGCTCGGTTTGGCGGTTTGGCCGCACTGGGGGTGAGAGCAAGTGGGAAAAGCTGAGACCTGCTGGGGAAGGTGGTTCTGGGCCCGAAGGCCTCCCCAGGATGAGGCTCAGTCCAAGTTCCACAAACAGCTGCCATCTGGTGAGACACGAGCCCACGTGTGCAAAGCTGTCAATGCAGAGCGAAAAAGGGGGAACCACCCTCTTGCCCCCGTACCCAGCGAGCAACAGATAACACAGGGTACAGCCACAGGCAGCTGAGACCTTTAGGTGCCGACATGGAACCACATGAAAAAACCCAGTGGCAGGGCCCTGTGTACTGTCCCATTTTTGCTAAAATGTCTGGATGTGCACGTGTGTATCTAGATACACACCAAACCCTGAGCAGCAGTTACCTAAGAGGCAGCTTGCGCGAGGGGGAACTTCTGCTATTTACTTCTTGTACCTCTGCATCCTTTGGTGTTTTTACAACAAACACGCATTATTTCTGCAATTTAAAATTAAAAATTAAACAAATAAGTGCATCATTGGTAAGAATGTTAAGTGGTATGGCCACAGTGTAAAGCATGGCGAAAAACCACAGTTGAGTGGTTCCTCCAAACGTTAAACACAGAGTTACCGTAAGATCCAGTGACTCCACTCAGGAGTATATGCCCAGAAGAACTGGAAATGGGGACTCCAGCTGATACCTGTGCACCAGCGTTCATAGCAGCATTGTTCACGGTAGCCACAGGTGCCCGCCAGCAGATGGATGGATGAAGAAAACGTAGTATGTATGTTTGGAACAACAGAATATTGCTCAGCCACACGCAAGGGATGAAATTCTGATACATGCTACCAGGTGGATGAAACTTAAAAACACTACGCTCAGTGAAACAAGCCAGACACAAAGGGACAAATACACTATGATTCCACTTACAGGAGGAACTTAGAATAGGCAGATTCACAGAGACAGAAAGCAGAATGGAGCTTTCCAGGGACCGAGGGGAGGGAGAACGGGGAGTTCTGGTTTAATGGACAGAGTTTTGTTTGGGATGATGAACAAGTTCTGGAGATGGATGGTGGTGATGGCCGTACAACAATGTGAATGTACTATAAACGCCACCGAATTGTACACTGAAAAATGGTTGAAATAGTAAATGTTATGTTACGTATATTTTACCACAACAAGGAAAGAAAGAAAGAAGAAAGGAAGGAAAGAAGGAAGGAAGGAAGGAAGGACGGATAAGAGAGAAAGAGAAAAAAGAAGGAAGGAAGGAAATAAGGCAGGACGAGGCAGAGGTTTTGGAGAAATCGAGTCACTGAGCAGAAGCAGGGGCGGGGGCACGACCGGGGCTGCTGAGAGAGAGGGCAACCAGCGCACAGGACGCCCTGGCCTGCACAGAGGAGCTCTGTCCCCATCTGCATGGAGTGGGCTGAGGCACATGACACTCTGTTGGTGAGGACTGTTCAGATGGCCTGCGGAGTGACTCATGCCACAGGGCCGGGGGAGATGGCAGTGCAGGGATACTTTCCGGACATTTGGAATAGCCGGGTTATGATACATTAGGAAACAGCTATTAAAAAGGGCTGTTGTGCTGGAAAATGAAGCGTGCATCAGAGATCCTTGGACAGGAGGGGTGGGGAATGAGAGAGACCGGCAGGAAGGCTGGGGCAGTCTGGAGGGAGAGCATAGGCAGAGAGTCTGTCCTAGAGGGAGCTCGGCTAGAGAGAAATCATCATTCCACAGACAGGCAGTGTGAGCCCAGGTGCTGGGAGATGGGAAAGTGGGGACGGGGGGATAAGAAGACCACCCCATCTGGTAAATACCTCAGTGTACCTTCAGTTCCCTCATCCATCTTGCTTAAAAATATATAAACAAGAAAGAAGTCTGAGCGTGGTGGCTCACACCTGTAATCCTAGCACTTTAGGAGGCTGAGGCTGGGGGATCACTTGAGCCCAGGAGTTCGAGACCAGCCTGGGCAATACAGCAAGACCCCATCTCTACAGAAAAATAAGAAAAATTAGCTGGGCATGGTGGCAGGTGCCTGTAGTCCCAGCTCTTTGGGAGGCCGAGGTAGGACTTTGAGGTTGCAGTGAGCTATGATGACACTACTGCATTCCAGCCTGGGCCACAGAGTGAGACCCTATCTCAAAAAAAGAAAGAAAGAAAGAAAGGAAGGAAAGAATAAGTGAGCTGCTCTCGAACCCCCCCATTCTTGCAGAAGGCCAAAGTCCCTGTTACTGGAGCCAAGCTGTTGGAACCAGAAGAGGGACTAAGATGAAAACTGCCAGGGTGGGCTGAACACCCTCGTGACTGGGCCTTATTTACACACGCGTGCCCACTGGCCAGCCACCGGGCATTGACTGACACCTTCTTCCGGAAGGGCAGGAGCACGGAGAAGTTCAGGCATGCCCAGGTAGGACGCCGGGTTTTGAGGCCAGTGACTGCTGAAGGCACACTTCTCAGGGACACAGTTTCCCGAGGTTTTACCCACTTCCCTCCAGTCGTGCAAGGACAAGGAGAAGCTGTGCGTGGGGCACATCTGTGGTCAGTGGCGGCTCTGCCTCACTTGACAGGAGGGTATTTAAGCAGTGGACTTTCTATGAAAGGGCATTGTATCCAAGAGCTTCCTGAAACATGCTAGGTGGTACTTGTGCATGTGTGCGCGTATGTGCACACGTAAGAAAGAGGAAGGCAGGCAGTTCTGAAAGATCCCAAAGTGGCCGCTCTGGTCTTCTCAGAGACCCACTTCTTCTAGAACTGTACTGTTCAGTAAGGAAGCCACCAGTCACATGTGGCAATAGAAATTTAAATTTTAATTAATTAAAATTAAATGAAATTTGCAATGCAGTTCCTCAGTCGTACTACCGCATTTCAAGCGCTCAACAGCCACCGGGGCTATTGGCCATCAAATTGAACAGGACATATTTTAGGACATTCCCAGCATCGCAGGAAATTCTATCAGACAGCGCTATTCTAGGACCTAAAGGGGAGCCCCTCTCCTCCTGAGCAGTTTGAAGCCCTGATTCCCTGGAACGGGAAGGGCTGTACTGCATTATCTGGGGGAGACCAAGGACCGTGGACAGCCGGCCCCCAGCAGAGGGGCCGCCCACACGTCCCGGCCTGCACAGCTGGGGTGAGCTCTGTGCCCTTGCCCTGCCCACTCCTCGGCCTCAACCAGGATCAAAGCTTTGGCTGTTTCCTGTGAAACTTGACACCCCAGGCAGACAAAAGTGGGAGTCCAGCTGGGAGCCCCAGTTCTGCTTTCAACACTGGCAGGGCTCTGGTCTCAGAGGACCAGATGCAGAAAGGCCCTCCTGTTTGCCTTGCCAGGAGGAGGGGTATTCTTAGCATCCTCAGGGCTCCTCCGCTGTCCCCTGTCCCCTCTCCTGGTGTGCATGTGTGTGGCCCTGGCACTGCCTCCTTCTGCTTCTCAGAGCAATAGGAAGGAGTCAGAGAAAAAGGGCAGCTGAGGCAGGGGGCATGTATATGGTGTGGGGGGGGGAGGGCGGTGCTGTTTTTTTATTTTTGTGATAGGGTCTTGCTCTGTCACCCCAGGTAGAATGCAATGGCACAATTATAGCTCACTGCAACCTCAAACTCCTGGGCTCAAGCTATCCTCCTGCCTCAGCCTCCCAAGTATGTGGGACTATGGGTACAGGCCACCACACTCAGCTTTTTTTTTTCTTTTTTTGGTAGAGACAGGGTCTCGCTGTGTTGCCCAGGCTGGTCTTGAACTCCTGGCCTCAAGTGATCCTCCCACCTTGGCCTACTAAAGTGCTGAGATTACAGCGTGACCCATCACACCAAGCTGGTAAATGCTTATTAAAGATAAAAACATTATTTCAGGGAATCAGATGGTCAGGCTAAAGAAATGAGCTAGAAGGGGTTCTAACAACGCAAAGGATGACTGAGTGTTTGGTTCTGTATCTTTGAACTAAGCAGAGAGAGAGAAAAAGACTGAGGCCCCTCCCACCCATGCAACGCACACCACATACATTAATATATGTCCGAGACACCTTCACTCCTAACATAATCAATCTCCTTAATAATTTCCTCATTGGAGTCAAAGCAGCCTCACTGTTCTCCCTGCAAGTTGTCTCTGCTTGGCCCTGAAAGTCAACCAAAATGAGACATAAATCTACAGTTTTTCCAGCAAGCTGAGGATTGGGGGATGGGGGCTGAACAGACAACTCGCAAAGTCTGGGCCCAGCGGGGAACGGGGAATGAAGACACCCCAGGAGAGACAGGGAGCCTGGGTTCTAATCCTGGTTCCGTGCATGGATCATGGAACATGTTCCTTTTCCTTTTAATCTTTTATAAAACAGATACAGAAAACTACACAAAACACGTGTAAACTTTATGAATTACCATAAGGCAAACACCTTGTCACTACCCATGTCAAGAAACAAAACTTTGTCAGCTGCTCCAAAACCCTCCGCACATGCTGCAGGCTGACTTTTGCAGCAATCGCCTCCTCGCATTTCTTTATCGCTCAACTACACATCCCTGGACGCTATAGTTTTGCCCGTTGTTGTCTTTTAAGTCTATTTTAATCTACAGCTTCCCCTCCATCCCTTTCTTTCCCTTATGATTTATGTGTTGAAGAATCCAGGCCATCTGACCACAGCCTTGCCTACCGTCTGAAGTTCATGGAGCAACTTTCCTTTTCTCCCTGAACCGGAGTTACCTCCCCTGCCCAACTCAGGGGCCTCCTGTGCTAATAAAAAGAAACAGTGAGCCTGAAAGCACATAGGGAAATGCTTATGATATTTTGTTAAGCAAAGGACGTAGGATGCAAATTGGTATTTTGTGGTTATGCTTTCAACTACAGAAAGAAAAAATGTATAGAAAACAGGGCCAGAAGGAAATACGCCAAGATGTCCGTAGTTGTCCTAGATGGTGGGATTCTGCATGGCCCCCATTTTTTCGCCTTTCTTTTATTTTTCCAGAATTAGCATAGCATAATGGGATATGCTTTTTTAAACATTTTATAGAAAAGAGTATTCGTAAAGTATGGCGCGAGATCCAGTGCGTCACTGGGCTTGCCCATCCTCCCTTCACAGGAGCCCTGGCTTTGCGCTTTGTTCCCTTGGCTACCGCCCACCCAGCGGAGACCCTCAGCATCCCAGGCCTGCTTCCCCGATGCCTCCAGGCTGGTCTGCTGTGTGCCTCCCACCTTCCCTCCACCACACCACCAACAGCAGAACAGGCCAGGCCACTTCCCAGCTCCAGTCTCTCGTGTAAAGATCACATCCCTCCCTCTGCATCAGCCGTCATCACACTCAGCGAGCATCACAGTCACCTGGACAGCTTGGTTAAGCACACACTGCTGGCCTCCACCTCCAGAGTTCCTGATCCCTAGGTGTGGCGCTGGGCCCAAGAATTCGCATACCTGACAAGTTCTCAGGTGACAGCTGATACTGCTGATCCAGGGAACACACTCTGAGAACACTTGATTCGCACCTCTCCTCTGTCTTCCTAAACAAGCCAGGTCCATCTTTCAAGACCTAGCTCAAGTTGCCTTGTCCCAAGAGGCAATCTTGGAAAACTTCAGCCAGTATCGATCTGATCTCTCTGCCCTCCCAGCCCACCCCCAGCACTTAAGGGTGGTCTGGAAGAGGCAGGGAGCACTTAGTGGCCATAATGGCAGGCAGTGTAGCACTTCGTCGGCTGCTGTCTTGTGTGGTTGGCTCCCGCCACCCCATCAGCTCTTAAGGGACAGACAGGGACAGACACCTCTTTAGTGACTCCACATTATGCAGGAGGCATTCCTCACGTCCCAGGCGAACTGACTCCGTCACATTCGCAGGCACCAATGACACTCACACACACTGCTATTGATTTATTCACTGTCAAAAAACTGAGCACCTACTGTGTGTCAGCATGCACAAGATAAAAACCTCTTTTCTTCACAGAGACCAAGAATTACAATTGCATGAGGTACAGCAGAAGCCTGCAGAAAGCTCTCTGTGCGGAATCCTCCCAACAGCAAACCCGCTACACACGCACTACCTTAGCCCCAGATGCAGGTGTTGGCGCCTGCCAGCAAGCACACAGCTTGAGCAACTGTGACTCTTTATTCCAGGACTCAGATTGCAGGCCTCCTCTTCCAGGAAGTCTTCCCACATGCACTTCTCAGCTCACTCCCACAGCCTTGGCCTAGACCCTCACTCTTCTCCGCCATCAATATGGCAGCACGAGACACGGGACAGCACAATTGCCACCATGCCAGTCGGTGGCCCCAACAGATGATGCTCACCTGGGAAGGCAGGATTTTTGGGTCTCATTGAGTTTCTCTGTCCCCAGCACCCAGCGCAGAGCAGACAAGCAATATGTGTATTTATGCTGATCAGAAGACAGGGAGGGAGGAAATTTTAAATCAAACAGTTCCACTAGGCACATTTTTCAAAACTCTAGGGAAATTATAGCAAATACTATTATTAGCAAGTCCTATGTTCCAGAGAGAAGACTGAGACACGGGGTAAATATGCCCACATGGTATCTCTGGTTCAAAGAGAAAAAGAGTAAAATCTAGGAAAAAATAACTGCCTCTGAAGTCCTTGTTTCCTGTGGCTCAGGGGTCACAGTGACACCATAATTTTACCCTTTGGATGAAGCACAGATCCAGGCTGCTGTGCACAGGGGCGGGAGCAATTTGTCTCTGCAGAAGGCCTCTCTCAAGGAGGTACCAGGACACTGTTGAATCCATTTGGGAGGGTCCGGGAGTCAGCAGTCCAAATGGGAGTTCTGGGAGGTCGATTTAGAAATAGGGACAGGGATGATGCTACCCAGGGCCTTGGCATAAAAGGGCTTTTCTCTCCCATGCCCAAGACTCCCAGGGGAGAGAGAAGGGCCGAGAGTCTCCCAGCCTGCTGGTGCTGGGGCAGCAAAGGGGTGTGGCCCACACCTGCCCCACCTGGCCTCCGTGGGCCCAGGAACAGGCCATCAAGAGAATGTCCCACTAGCCCTGGGTGCTTTACTCAAGAAAGGCTGTAAGGAAAAGCAGGAACCCCGAGTGGCATAAAAGTAGACAGGAAATAAAATGTATTCAGAGTCAACTAGATGTAACTGAAAATGAACCATATGCCAGGCACTTGGCAAGGTGCATCCCCACAGTCTTTATTTAATTTTCACACCCACCCAGCAAGGCAGCTACTGCGCTCCTTGTTTTACCAACAGAAAACTCCGGCATTGTTCTGCTGGAAGAAAAGGCCAGGAGGCAACCTTCAAAAATTGGGTGTGTTTGGCCAGGGCTCGGTAGAGATTTAAGTGTCTTTGAGTTAAGCATTAAGGATACTTGCTCTTTATTTGCTATCTTTCTCAAAGACAGAAGAAAATAAAATGGGATTTAGGTTAGACTGCAGAAAAAATTTCTTGACTGTAAAGAGGCATTAGAGAGTTCGAGTCCCAGGACAGACCCCAAAAGTTGCGGCTGCCCATTCTGCAGGCAGGAGACTGGACAAGGCTCCAGCCCCCACATCAAGTGAGGCTTTCAGGCGATGTGAAATCTGAGGTCAAACACTTCCTTTGCTAAATTTAACGAGCAGATGGGTAGAGAGTTCAGATATTAAAATGAAGTCTTTTTTAAACTTTTTAACAAATGGGCAGGGTTTGGATTTTACTGATTCAATCAAAGGGGTTAATGTGACTGTGTTCAAGTTAGCACCTGAGCCTGGCACTGCTGCAAGCCGACTGTTTCAGCTGTTGGGTGATGCAGTTCATCAACCTCGCAGGGACAGAGACGACTAGGGACACGTGCAGGCAACCAGCTCAGGCAGAAAACTGCCACCTCGCCTCAGGAGCCCCGCCCTGCCTGGGCGCCCTTGTCCCCTGGCCGCAGCTGAAACGCTGGGAGGACCTCGAGGACACGAAGCAGGGCTGCGTGGGTCCACACCTGTGCTCTGGCCCGGAACAATGGCTCCCGGACAGGCTGTTATTAGCCAGGAAGGCGAACAGCCTGGGCCAGGCCGGGGGCCGGGGGGCTGCGTGGTAAGTACGATGCTCAGTCTAAAGGGAGGCTCCCGCGCGTGTCTCCTTTCAGACTCACTGGTTCAGGCAACTCGCTGATTTGAATCAAACACAGAATGTGCAGTTCACCCCAGAACAATCCCATGACATAAACTTTGCAGAGTGTACCCAGATACGGGTTTTCCTTAAGGTAAAAGGAGTCATATGGCCAAAGCCCTGCCTTCTCCCGTGTTGAACACCTCTCCACCCTCTCAGGAGAAACCAAGACCCGAAAAGGTTAAAGGCCTCGCCCTGGAGGTCCCACCAAAGCCTCAGAGCTGGTGCCAGTTCCCCCGAGGCTTCCCAGAGACCCACCCCAGGGGCCAGCAGCTGCCTCTGAGAATATAGAGGGCCGAGGGGGGCCGAGAGCGCTTATAAATCACTGCACACCCGCCCATCCTGATGGCCTCACGGTGCCTGAGGCGTGACCACTGGGGGCAGGCCGGGTCAGGGGCCACACGGCAGGGTCTCAGCTAGGGGGCTGACCAGAGCTCTGAGGGCCAGCACAAGGCCTCCTGTCAGTCCCCGCACCGCCCCCACCTCCCCCTTTGATCCCAAAGAAAAGAAAAATCCCCACTCCTCACATTGATTTGCCCAAAGCAGAGGCAACACAAAGGCTGCACCTGTTTCCATGGAGACGCGATGGGCAAAGCAAAGGAACAAAACAGTGAGAAACACTAACCCGTCGCCACCTTCCGGGCCAGCGTGATGGATGCTGGCGGGCCAGAGCCCCGACAGGAAGACAGCGGAAGGATTAAAGGTAATCAGCGCATCTAGAAGCCAGGCCGGGAGAGAGGGGCCAGCAGCCCCCACCGCCCCCAGGCCTGCAAACTAGCCCGGGCCCCACTCTTGAGAAAGATCCCGAACAGAAATCCAAAGTGAGCGATGATTCACTTTACAAAAGGATTCCTTGCTTGACAAAGGGATTCCTTGAAACAGCAAAATCCCTCGGTGGATTGAGCATTTGTTCTGTTTCATTATCTGCGTCCTGCGGCTGAGGAGGAAGGGGCCAAGGGAGAAGCTTCCAGAGGAAAGTCTGCAAGAAAAGAAGACAGAACACGGGGGAGGGTGGGGACAGGACTCTGTTTATACAACATCTGCTGGGAGAGGCTCAAAAGAAAACTGAGACTTGGCAGCTTGAGAACAGAAAGGTGAGTAAGGAGGCCGGTTGTACAGGAAGGACATGGGAACCTGAACGGCAGAGGAAGCTGGGCAGCAACAGGTGTCCCACAAGGACCCTCAGGTCACCACAGGCCCCACCAGAGTGCACGGGCACCCTTGAAGCCGTCAGGGTTACGAGACGTCCCCAGGGCAAGAGGCTTGAAGTGTCCAGGGCAGGCCAGAGGGAGATGCCAACAGCAGACTCAGCAGGTGGCAGGGGCTCAAGGGCAGTCACAAGAGCCTCTTGGCTTGCTCTCCCAGCTCATCAGATGACACGTATTAAGCACCCCTTCACACATGACATCCTGGGAAGGGGTCAAGGCTACACACCAACAAAACCCTGCCCTTGGAGAGTCTCCTCCGGGCCTTCGCTCCACTGAGCGTTTTCCTGACCACAATTCCTGCAGGGAACACAAACCAAGGACGACAACAAGCATATTTACGTAGCATGCTGCGTGAGCCCGACGCTAAACAGCCATGGTCTCACTGATCCTCTCGATCACCCCACCGGGGAGATATTTTTCTTCTCCCCATTTACCGATGTGGTGACAGGCACAGAGAGCTGAGTAACTTGCCCGAGGTCACACAGCTAGCAAGTGGCAAACCCAGGATTCAAACACAGGTCTGCCCTACTTCAGGGCCCGTGAACACTAGGCTAAATGCCCGTCACATCGCCCCCATTTAACAGAGAGCATGAGAGAACGCAAGTGATGTGCACTGATGCGGAGGCAGTGACGGACTCTGAAGACCAGCTCTCCTGACCCACCCCAAGGCTTTTTTGCCTTGTGATGCCTCCCCTAGGAATGCCAGCTGGCTTTCTTGGTGGGTACATGGACTGCTCTGTGGCCATGAAGTCCCTCCCCTGTGCTGGGCCTCAGTTTACCCCTCTGCAACAAGGGAGTGTGAGCCTCCCGCCATCTCCCTGAGAGGAGCCATGAAGAAACATGGACATGCATTCCAGGTACCGCCAGGGAGCCGGTGGGAGAAGCAGACTCAGTCCCGGCTCCGACAAAGACTCCCAAAGATCCACAAGCCCTGGATGCACAATGTAATGTTCGCAGAGCAAAACCCTGGGCAGCATCTCCGGGCCTCCAGTTCAACAGTCTTCCCAGCAGGGTGCGTGTGGGGAACCCCTGGGCAACACAGGGACGTCCGGGGGGGTTCAGACACAGATGGCTTCCAGGAAATCGATTCCTAAAACCTCTACTTCCACATGTGCTCCTTCCTAAGACAGATCTGCTGGGAGCCGTCTGGATCTGCCAGCTCTCCCTTCACCACGGCCCTTGGGGACACTTCCCGAAACAAAGGCCCACCCCCAGCCATCCCAGCCTTACCCTGGTGCCCTGCCCCGGGGTGTAAAAGCCACCAAAGAGACAACTGGAGAATGCAGCCCTCATGGAGGAGCACAGACAAAGAGAGCTTCCTTAAGACATTGAGAAGGGAGCTGGACATATTTATCTATCTTATCTACCCATCTGTTTATTTTAGGATTAGAATTAGGAAGCAAGGAAGCTGACACAGGGACATCTGCTTAACCTATTTAATCAATATTTGAATTAAAAAATGGAGTCAGGCTTTTTCGGAAAGAAAGTATGATTTGCCCCACTGGTCTAATAACAAGATCCAGGTTGGCCAATTAGGAATTACGGGAGACATTTTCCATGACTGCCTGGGCTGAGTGTGCTGTTCTAAGGCTTTGACAGAAATATATTTGAAGCAAGTATATGACATACAATAAGCCTGGAAATACATTCCCCTTACAGTTATGTTAAAAAAATTTTATCCGTCAATTAAAAAATGTGTGAGCAGATACAGAGTTTTTCGAAATTCTTTTGACAGGTGTGGGAGTAAAAAAAAACTTTGAAGCCTGTTGCTTTCGTTCCCTGGAGCCATGATCAAAGGCTCAAGCTCCCACACTGACAGATCCGCGGGGCCATGCACATAGTAAGTTCTCAAGAGAAGGCAGCTGCGGTGTATACAGCAAGCAGCAGACCTGGAACCCGGATGTAAGTTTGTGTCTGCTGTGTGGCTGGGAAGGCTAAGTCCCCCAACCTTCCCGAGCCTCAGTTTCCCTGTAAGTGCATGGGAATAATAGCATACAAGGCATATTCGAAATCCTGGTGGTGATGACGATGAAGACATTAAATGAATAATGGAACAGCGCACCAGCACAAAACAGCCCAAAATAGGAGCCAACCGGCAAGCGTTTTCTGTTTGGCTTGGGCAACTTTATGGTATTTGTCTCTAGATGATATTAATATTTATCGAGCGCTCACTATGTGCCAGGCACTGGACTAAGTGCCTCACAGGCCCCAGCCCATTTTGTTTTCACAACAACTCTGCAGGGAAGGTCCCCTTCTTATTCCCGAGTCACAGGCACCGAGAGCTTACAGACCTGCTTGGCTCGCTCAGCTGGCAATTAAGGGCCCAGTGGGTCTGTTCGATTCCAGAGTCTGCGCTCTAAAAACTCTCCCTACTCCGAGTGTGGCCTGCGACCAGCAGCATTCACATCCGCTGGTACCTTATTGGCAGCGCAGGATACCAGGGCCTGCTCAGAGCCTAGTGAATCGGAATCTGCATTTTAGCAAAATCTGCGAGGGATGCACATGCACACCCGAGTCTGAGAATCACTGCTCTAACCCACCAGCCTGGCTGATTTACCACCCTGGTTTTATCTTGCTGAAAAAGCAAGGATTGTTTGCTTTTTCCACGCACATACACACAGCTGGCAATTAAAGCAGGCAAGATGGTTGGGGGTTATCATAGTCCATCAGCAACACATGCAAAATGCAGTTTTGAAAAAAGGGCTCGGAGGATTCACATCCAAGTGTCCTCAGGGGTCACCTCTGAGGAGTGGTACGGGAAGGGGGCAGGAGGAATCAAAGGGGGCTTTATATTATTTGAAATTTTAAAAAAAAATTATTTATTTATTTATTTGAGTCTCACTCTGTCACCCTAGTAGAGTGCAGTGGTGTCATCATAGCTCACAGCAACCTCAAACTCCTGGGCTCAAGTGATCCTCCTGCCTCAGCCTCCCAAGTAGCTGGGACTACAGGTGGGCACCACACCCAGCTAATGTTTCTATTTTTAGTAGAGCCACAGTCTTGCTCTTGTGCAGGCTGGTCTCTAACTCCTGCGCTCAAGCAATCCTCCCGCCTAGGCGTCTCAGGGTTCGAGGATTACAGGCGTGAGCCACTGCACCCTGCCTGAAATTTTTAATGAACAGAATGCAGCTGTGTATTGGTTATATAATTAAATAGGAAAGTATGTTTCAATATACGAGTACAGATCACTGGACATTGATTGTATTTTATGAGCTCCGTCTATCCAAGGATATTGACAGCTTCCAGCCTCAGACCCTGGAAGACCAAGATAGGGAATCAACAGGAGGTGTTGGTGGAACAAAAGGAGCGCTGTGCTTGGAGCTGGAAGACCCAGACTGAAGTCCAGGCTCTGCCCCTAATGTGCTGTGGGACCTCAAGGCTCATCTGTGGGCCTGTGTTTCCTCTGCTATAAAATGGGGGTAACTCTGCTCCCCTTTTCAGCCCCATAGTGTTGGAGCAGGGATCAATGATACAGCCAAATGCATTAAAGACCCTCGTGAGCTGCAAGATACTGTGCAATGCAAGGGCCAAGCATTTTCTTGAAAAGAAAAAAGGTTTAAAAAAAAAAAAAAAGCAGTGAACATTCACCCTCACTCATTCCATTCCCTAAACACAGATATTCCGTGACTTTATAAGGAAGATGTACAGAGTAACCTGGATTTAGATTCTGTGGGAGCCTCAGGCAGATTTTCAAATCCTTATTCGAACTCAGAAGTTAGGTTTGGCCATGGTTCAGAACAGGAAAAGAAAGGGCTATTTTTCAATGTCTGGCCCATTTTCTCTGTGCTGCTTGCGCCTGGTTTCTCTGCAAGCTTGCAAGTCCTCGGGAGCATCTGTTCCAGGGTTCTGTGTGCTTCCTGTCTGGGCACAGTGGCTGCAGCATCCTTTCCATGACTGCCTACCAGTGACTGTCCCCAGTGCCGCCTCCCAGCGCTCTTAGAGCAAAAGTCTTGGGTCTGCTGCTCGGCTCAATTCCAGCCACTGCCCCCATTGCCCACATTTTATCTTGGAACTCAGATGTGTAGAACTGGAAAGAGCAGCAAGTGTTACCCCTCGCTCATGTGGAAGGTGTAGAGTTTGGGTCCGGAGGGATAAAGTGACTTGGTCGAACCCGTACAGCTAACTTAAAATAAACAGAGTTGGGTCGGGTTCTCCGGCCCCAAAGTCCAGGCTCTTTTATCCATGCTTTCTCGATGACCTTTGGAAATACCTCCTTTCCTTAAGAACTGTCCACCATTCCTTTGCAAGTGGCCTGTCACTGACCTCACCCCTCTGACCCTTCATTCTAGGAGACACGAATCTGAGGACTAAAAGCCACCATACTTTTGCTCAAACTCAACCATCCTAAAATCACACTGTCTGAAAGTATCACCGAAACTGAGCTCGCAGAGAATACCGAACCAGATTTTGCACGGAGAACCAGACCCATCTGAACCATTATGAACTCGGGTTAAAGTCAATGGCAAAAGAGGCCTCGGGGCAGACGATTCCAGTCCCATTACTTACATGACCTTAGGTGACTTGGTTCACCTCACTGAGCCTCAGTTTTCTCACATGCAAGCCAGGGACAGTACTGCCACCTTTCAGGTTTGGAATGCAGATTACAGATAAGGTAAAGCTCTTCCTACACAGGAGGAGCTTAAAACCTATTACCATCATGATCATTGTCATTTGGGACCATTCATCCCAAAGACAGTTCATCAATCCAGCTGCACATTAGAATCACCGAGGGAATTTTTTTTTCTTTTTTTAATACCAGTGCCCAGATCTCACCCTCAGTGATTCTGATTCATTGCTCTGTGGGTGGGGCCTGGGCAATCAGTACGATTTAGAAAAACTCTCCAGGGGATTCTAATGTGCACCTGTGGCTGAGAACCGGCCTAAATCAGTGCTCCCTGGCCTTTAACATGCACACAAACTTCCTCGTGATCTTGCGGAAGTGCAGGTTGTGACTCGGTAGGTTTGGTGTGAGGCACGAGACTTGCATTTCCAACTAGCTCCCAGGTGATACCACTGGTCCGCGGCCTCGGGAGGAATGGCACCCAAAACTTGAGGTCTTGGGTGGATAGCTGGAAAGACTATATCATTCTTCTTCCTTGGACAGTCTCAAAGGCCAGCTCTGTCCAGCCAGGCTAGAGTGAGTGCACTGCCTCCTGGAAGCAGAAAGTCAACCATGTGACCCCAGACAAAGATCCAGAACCAAAGGGAACCAATCAAAGTCATTGTCCCCAAATGACTCTCTGGCTTCCTGTTGGCGTTTTGGGTTCTACCAAGAGTCTGCAGATAAATGTGGTCAGAAAGAGGCACTAGCAAATTAATTGTGATGCCACACCCTGCATTCCTGCAGAGTTGCCTTCTCAAGATTGGCCAAGGGAGAAGCCAGAAGGAAAGGGCCCTAGTTACTTCCCCTTGGCTGAGCAGGGGTGTAGGAAAGCGTGGCCCGCCTTGGCAGGATGTCCCGGCCAGAAGGAGCTGAAACAATAGCAAGTGTGGCCAGCCAAACTCCTCCGATCAGCCATGCAGGAAAGCCAGAAGCTGGCCAGGTAAAGGCACAGTTCAGGGGCTCTGGCAAACCAGGAGCAGGGTGGGGGGAGCGGGGTGGGCAGACCCCTCTGCCTTTGAGGTTGGCGCATTTTGTGACCCTGAACATCAACAAAACAACATTGGGCATCTACTATGTGCTGGGCAATTTTACAGAAATACTTTCAGGCTGGGCGTGGTGGTTTATGCCTGTAGTCACAAGCACTTTGAAAGGCTGAGGTGTGAGGATCGCTCCAGCCCAGGAGTTGGAGGTTGCCGTGAGCTTTGATGACACCACTGCACTCCAGCCTGGGTGATGGAACAAGACCTTGTCTCAAAAAAATAAAAAGATAAAGAAACACTTTCACTTGATCCTCACATCAACTTTGCAAGTCAGGCATCACTGTTTTCACTGTATACATGAGGAAACTGAGGCTCAATGAATAAGTGACTATGGAACTCACACAGGATAGAGCCAGGATTGGAACCCAAGCCTGTCCAATTCTTCCTACTTCTTAGTTATTATTTTTTTTTTTTAGAGATGGGGGTCTTGCTATGTTGCTCAGGCTGAACTCAAACTCCTGGGCTCAAGCAATCCTCCCACCTCAGCCTCCTGAGTATCTGGGACCACAGGCACGTGCCACTGTGCCCTGATTTTTCCTACTTCTTTATATTGCTACTCAACACTCTTAAACCTCTCAGTGATCCAGTTTACCCTTTCACGGCACGGAGAAGAAAGGGAAAAGGGAAAAGTGTATAAAATCAACAGAACTGGAAGTAGCTCTGAGTCTCCAAAAACAAAGGATAATGCTTATTATAATTATTATTAACCATTATCATCATCAGAAGTGTAACTAAGAGACACTGAGAGAAAAGACGGTGTCTATCCTGTGTTTTGGGTAGCCAGGCAAGGCACCTGGCCCCGGGCAGTTCCCAGCAGGCCAGGACACTACAGTCCCCAGTTCCTCTGGGAAAGGGTGAGCAGCACCTGATGACTCCAGGTGAAAACCCAAGAGCCTCTGGGGGAGACTCTGGCTGCAGGGTAAGCAGGAGCCAAAAACCCAACAGCGGCAGGAGACGGAGCTAGGTCAGGGCAGCGTGTTCCTGGCACCTGGCCCACCATGCCAGGCCCATGCATGGAAATGCCTCAGTCAATGCACTGGGGCCCCGGGAGCCAACCTGAGGCTGTGTCCCATCACCCCAGCCCTGCATAAGCCACAGGAAGCTTCAGGAAGCGTCAAAGGGCTTTAAGGACTACGGAGCTGAGGGCTGGAGAGGTCGTGGAGGAGCCTCTGTCCCATCAAGGCCCCAGACTGTACCACAGCCAGGTCCCTCCTCCTAGCACCTTGGCAAGAAGGGGCCTTGGCAGAGCCCCTGACCCTGGATTAACATTACCCCAAGAGAACCCAAACCAACGACTCCTGACTTTCACACTCTATAAGGTCCGGAGGCTTAAAATAAAGGTGAGCTTGGAGGGGTCAAGGACGGTAAGCAGTAGTGTGGCCACAGGATGAACCCGCACACAGCCATTTAAAAGGATGTTTTAAAACCACACCAACTCGTTAAAAGTGCTCATCATGCAGTGCAACGTGAACAAGCTAGATTCGAAAGTATGTAATCAGTAAGATCACGACAGTTGTTAAAACCTATGCACGATTTTTTTTTAAAAAAAAAAAAGAACAGAAGGAAACACAACCAAATGTTCTCAGCAGCAGATTTAAATGATCAGAATGGTCCATTTTTACTGGAAATTAAGCATTTTCCTGTTCTTATTTAATGAGCTTGTAAACTACCCAGGGGAAAGAGGAACACATTCTGACTAAGATCCCAGCTTCTGAGCAGTCAGGATGAAGACCTGCGGGGAAGGTATAAACGCCCCCAGGCAGCCCACAGCAATGACATGGGACAGGCACAGCTGCAAACCAGAGGCCCTCGGGGCTGTCATGGTCACACCTGGACAAGCAAGCCAGTGGGATACCCTTCCCCAGGGACTGCAGTTCTCCAGGGAACACAACAAAGAGCCTGTTAGCCCTTAAAGTGCTCTAACGGAGTTTGGGGAAAGATGCCAAAGCGAAACACAGTCCAGCCAGGTGCTCGGCCCCAGGCGAAGAGGCAGAAGACAGCTGCCTCTGCAGGGTCCAGTGTCCCTCAGAGACCCCCCAGCAGACGGGGACTCCTGCCCACACTGCCACCCCCAGCACAAGGATATAAAAGAGACAAGCTTCACCATATGGGGTTCAGGAGGCTCCTGGGAACGCCAGCCCCAGCGACAGCCCCAGCGAGGGAGAATGGCAGGCCCCTAAGCCATGTGCAAATGTGAAGAAGGAAGGGGTCAAGAGAAGGAGCGGCCGCAGCTGTCTGCACAAGAGCACTAATTACAAGGGCTGTGGCGCCTGAGCCCTGCTGGTGCGGGCAAGCGAAGGTGCTCCGGGAGTCAGCCTTCACCTGCCGCCCGTGCTCTGCAGCCTGTGGCTGGCCCAGAGGCGGCGAGGGCGGTGGTCTGGCTCCCCCAGCCGGGTGGGGTAGCCCCAGGCCCAGCTTGCTGAGAAGTCCTCAAGGCAGGGTCAGGGGGCCTGTGCCCTGTGCCGGGAGTCCCTCCGTCGTCGTCGAGGAACTCGGGGAGGGGCTACAGAATTTCCTTCTCTGGAAATTTTAAAGACCCAAGCATCTGGAACAGCTCAACACTGGAATGGAAAAAAGTGACGTCCTCGTCCCTTGAAGCTGCAGAAGGGCAGAGTCAAGTGGAGAGGCGAGAAATGCCAGTTCCCCAGAGGTCCCTCACACCCCGAGGCTCATGGCAAGGAGCTCAAGTTCACCAGCAGCGCAGGTGCCCCTCCCGGGTGGCCTCCTGCTGCGGGCATGTCCACCGAGACGCAGGGGAGGACTGAAAAAGGCCCACACTCACCAAGCCCCGGAGCAGGCGGAGCAGGCGAGGGGAAGGAGCTCTGGCCTGGGAGTCAGGCTAGCTGGGTCCCGCCCCCGTTCAAGCCCCTTCACTCCCTGAAACAGGTGCGATTCCCATCCTAGCCACTGCATCAAAATGTGTATGCTGTGGAGGCAGGGTAAATTTAAAAAAAAATTTTTTTAATGAATAATTTTTTTTTAATGTGTACAGACCAGTGAGAAATGTATAGGATAGCGCTTCATAAAACTATCCAATTCTAAACGCATGGAAGGTGTCGTGACAATGCCATGCTTGGGGTATCATTATAAAGTGAGGGCATTTTGCTTCCCTTTCAGGACGATGTGCAAATTAGAAGCAAAAACAGCCAAACACATTCTTGTTCTTTTCACACCTCTCACTATCCGAGTAAGACAGGCTTGGATGGGCTGCTCAGGAACGCAGGAAGGGGGCTCAGAGGCTGGGGCCACGTGGGGCCCCCCTGGACCAGAGGGGGAAAGGAAGACACAAAAACCAATGAAGCCAGGGGTGAAGTAAGGAGGTTACAACCCAGCATCCCTGGGAAAGAGGCCGGGATGAAAGGGAGGCGCAGCTGGGGGAAACAGGCCGAGAACAGACCCGCGATTGTTCGCTGGGACGCCAGTGATGCGCTTGGAGCCAAGGCGGCCGGGCCACTTTGTGCGTTAATGTAATTAAGGGCCCGGTGGGGGCCAATGTTTGGAATCCTTTAACTCCTGGCCATTCTCACAGATCGGCAGGGACAGAGCGTGGGGCTGCAACAGAAGGCGACAATGGCTTTCTGGGCAGCTCAGCTAAAAGGGGGCAGCAAGGGACCGAGGGCTGAGGCAGCAGGCGGTGAAGTTCTCACTGGGGCACCTGAGAGGCACTTCCTCCCCCCACCCCACTATCCCGGGGAGTCCCCCCCTACCCAAGCCCTGCCACTGCCCTGACCCCAGTTAACACTCCCGCTAATTGCCGGGGATGCAGAAAGCCCAAAAGCCCCGGGAGCAAAAAAGCCAGAGTTAATTAAGGCAAGAAAAAAAGCTCTTCACTGAGGCTTCCCTCCCTGCCCACACCCTCTGGGCTGGGGCTTCTAGTTTCAGGGAAGCTCGGGAGGCAGGGCTCTCGGTGCCTGGAGCCAAAACCAGCACATGGAAATTACAGAACGGGAGCAGCTGGGTCTGGAGGGCTCCTAGGAGCCTTGCTGCAAAGCTCCCGACCACCCGACTTTCCCAGAGGTACGCCTGCCCCCACCCACCCAGAGACAGCCTCACGTTCACGCACGGTTCAACTGTCTGTTGCTCTGTGATAAAGGCAGCCAACGAGTAGTAGAGGAAGAATTCAAACCCCAGCACCCTGACTCCAAAGCCTGTGCATTTAACCCTTATTCTACCCTAGGGCCACTCAGACGTTCACTGGGCAGTAGAAGCAAGCCTCATTGAGCTTACATCTTGGCACAAGGTTCTTAGCCAAGGGTCCGTGAGGTTTCTGTGAGGTCCATGGACCCAACAGAAATCAAATGCACAATTTAGCGTTCGTGTGTGCATGCACTTTTCAGGGTGGGGAAGGATGTCAAAGTTCTCTTTAGATGATCAAAGGCGCCCTGGACCATAAAAAAGGGTAAGAACCAACTGCCATTGAGGTATAACACTTCGATGCCTCATTACGTTGATTCTAGAACATAGATCTTCTGACTTTTGTCCTATACTTTTCACTTCACCTCCTTGCTCTCAAGAAATAGCCAAGAGGGCAGCCTGAATTTCTCCAGAATGGGAGGATATACTGGCAGCTTGAGAATTAAAGGAAACCTGGCACTGAAAATCCACCCAGCCTGCTTGGGAGACAGTAGCCAAGATATACACTGGGGGATGGGGAGGGAAAGGGTTAACAGTCAGGTCCTGTGGGATTAAAGGATTTCCTACACAGTGTTTATTACTTCTTTCCATCACTTAAAAACAAGTTCCAACACTGTCCCAATTCTGATCCTGGGTTTTGCTTGGATCCACATCGAGAGAAATCCATCACCAGCAATTCCAAACTATCAGAAATTTGCAGGGGGAAGAAAGTTTCCATTCCAAACTAATTTGCTATAGTTTTAAAGGCCACTGTCTGTCTAAAAACAAGGCTGTCCCTTAACAGAGGCCATTGTCCTCACTTCCAGATGCTCCAAGATAGAAAACAATAACAGTGATGCGGCTGCCAACATTTGACACCCAGTATTACCACGCCCAAATTCTGTGTGCTGGGCTCTGGGCTTCACCCGCGTTTATCTCGTTTCACCCTCACCCCAACTCTAAGAGGCAGAAGCATTATTACCTCCAATTTAGAGATGGCAAAATTAAGGCTCAGAGAGGTTGAACAGCTGCCCAAAAACACACAGCAAGTAACTGACAGTGTCAGGATTCAAACTTGAATCTATCTGACCCCAAAGACAGAGCTCTAGACCAGGACCACTAAAAGCATGTCCACAGATTACCTACTGTTAGTTGTGGGTCCTTGGCAAGACAAGTACAGAAAAAGAAAGTAAGAAGGGATTTACAGACGTTTCTAGTAATCTGGCACTACCACAACATCCAAGCATGTGATCTGTGAACTTGCCTCTTTGAACAAACAGGGTATAGACCAGTTCGGATGTTCTCAGACGTGCACAGACAGGTCATGCTCACTGGTCCCTAAACGAATGAAGAAAAACAAGTTGTCCTTCACCTGAGATGGTTTGAGAAGCACTGTTTTAAAGCACTGCAAAGGCAGGGCATGTAAGACGCTCACACGAGGTCACCAGCTGTCCCTGCGGCATCCAAAATCTTCCAGCACAGCGTTTCTCAGACTTTGATGTGCACACAAACCAACCAGCTGTGCATCTTGTTAAAATGCAGACCGACTCGGGAAGTCCAAAGTGGGGCCTGCGACTCTCCCTTTCTAACAGGTGATGTTGGCGCGGCTGGTCTGGGGACCTTCTTGGAGTAGGAAGGTTCTGACTGCACAAGTGCACCAGGGCAGACAAGGCTGGTGCTGGGAACTCCGTCTGAGAAAGTGAATCAGAGTCCAGCAGGGGACCAGCCACAGGCTCACCAGGCAGGACTGGCAGTGAGGAGGGCAGAAGGCCTTGGGACTGGGCTGGGCTCACAGGCAGCCCTTACAAAACACCTTCCCCCATGCCAGGCTGAGCCTGGAACACCCAGGGGCCCTTTTTTTTCCTGAGTGGCAGAGACAGCAGCCCTTTCTGTCCCAGGGACTTGACAGAAGGCAGAGAAAAGCAGCTCAAAAGCATTTGCAAACATTCAGAGGAAAATTACCCACAACCATACCCAAGAGGAGGAGGCATTTTTGAGAAAACTGTGCTCACTTCCTCGGTTCTGCTCATGCCAGGCTGAAGCTGGGACAGTGATGCCCTGGGAGAATAACTAGACACATGCATTTGGCAAGCACTTTGTACCTCTTAAAAAAGGGATATTCACATCTACTGTGAGAGCTAAGGAATCTAATTAAGAGCTGGAAGCCTCGGAGGAAGTGGTGTGCTGTGGCCAACCCAGGAGGGCAGGAATGACCCCTCCATGGTGACTCCTGCAGCCAGAAAGCGCCACGGGCAGCCCAACTCCAAAGGAGAATGGCCCCCACTGGCCTCGAGTAACCCTCCTGTTACCTGGGCTACTCCCTGGACATTCTTGATAGTATAGACCCCCCTTCTTATTGCCAACCTCAGTCTCCCCTAATTCACTTTAAGGCACAAGGACTGAAAGGCTTATTACGAGGGGTCATTTGCAGTGAAAGCCCCGGATCTCCCATTCATTCAGGGAATTCACTCATTCTCTCAAAAGCAGTGATGGCGCAACTGCCACATGCCAGGTACTGTCAGGCAGCGGGCAGACAGCACGGGCTCGGCAGATGGGGGCCTTCTCCTCACCCTCCCCTAAAGAAGTGGGGAATAAATAAGAGAAGGGTTCAAGACGCCATCCGCTGTTCCTGGAGCAGGAGGGAAAGTGATCCCGGGCCAGCAGCTTTCACATATGCATGGACTTAGGGAAAGTCGGCCTGAGGGTGGGACTGGGTATTTGAAGTTCATGGTGCCTGACAGGGGCTCCTTCATTTGACTCCCACTGGGCCTGAAGGTCAGTGACACCAAAGCAAACACAGAGGGGCTTGCTGTCCCAACTAAACGTGTCTCAGCAAGACACAGGCCTGAGTCCAGGGAGCGTCAGGCTGAAAACTTCCTCTGGATCTCACATGACTCCCATGAAACCACAAGCTTCTTTCTCCTTTGCAAAACCCAGATCACATTCTCCTACCTCCCAATCCCGCCACGTGCTGTTTCCCCACACGATGCCCCCACCCTGCTCCTCTCACATCCCTCCTTTTCTCAGAATTCTGCTTAAAACAAATCTCCAGAAGGTCTGGTCCCGGCACTAGCATGGCTTCTCAACCCTGAGCACTACTGACGTTGTGGGCCAGACAGTTCTCTGTGGTAGGGGCCTGTCTTATATATTGGAGGATATTTAGCAGCGTCCCTGCCATCCATCCACCCACAAAATCACCCCCATTTGTGAACCACTGCACTAGAGGGCTGGTTCTCAACCCTGGCTGCACATCAGAAACACCTGGGGACCACGCCAGGGCCCCACCCCACACTGACAGCATCAGACATGCTAATGAGCAGTCACGAATGGAGGTATCCTCTGAACATTTTAGACCTCCCTGTCGGTCTAAGATTCTCCAGGTAAGCAAGAATGTCTGTCACTTTATATGCCCTGATGTTCTTCTAATGTGTTGGTTGGTTCCTCCCTTAGACCAAATCCCTCCAGAGGCAGAAACCGTATCTTCTTTTCCCGTCTCCACAAAGCTCCATGAGTGCCTCTTATTTTATGCTAATCAAAATAGCTGGGAAAGCTCACCAGCCCCCTCCACCCCAACTTCAGATGAAGACGCCCCTTTCAGCAGCACCACCTCACCCAAATTCAACAGCATAGGACAAGGCAGAATTTACACAGGGAGGAGATGACAGAGAGATGAGGATCTCGGAGAATCCAGCTGCCTGACTTCGGTCACAGGGTCCGACCTGGGAAGGAGACTCTTCCTGCCGCTGTCCCCTGGGGGCTGGGGCTGGGGGGAGGCTCACTGAGTGGCCAGGTGCTGGCCTAAGTATCCTCGTGCTTCCTGAGCCCACCCCGCTCCTGACCAGAATGGAGGGCACGAGCCGGGGGCCGGCAGCAGTGGACCCCAGTCTACCAGATCAGACGCTGCTGTCCTCAGGCTGCCGGTGACTCAAAAACAGATGGACGCAGGCCCAGGTCGGCTCCTTTCTCAGCCTGGCTCTTGTGCTGGGACCTCTCCCCACACCTCCCTCAAGGATCCCCAGGAGCACCCGGCTGAGAGAGGCCAGCCCAGCATTAGCAGATGCAGTGGTGTCTGCCTCGAGCTCCCCTCCTCCCCACACCTGAGGCTGCTCCTCCCACCTGCAGACCAGGCTGCAGAGGAATGCAGTGTCAGAAAGGACATTTGGACATCACCCCTGTCTTCCCTAGGAAGAGGAAGTGCACACATCATTCGCTCATTCATTAGCAGGCACACAGAATACCGTAGACAGCAGACACGCCATCCTTCCCGATCTTTACGTTAATACTTGGGTGAGCTTAAAGACAAAATGATGGGGAGGACTCCAGGGACCAAGCTCCTCCAAAGACAGCAAAGGCTATTGAAGCACCCACAATCAACTTTCCCCCTAAAATTCAATGGCTAATATGTAAGAATACAAATTGCCAATGTGGTTATTTTATATGTAACGAATGGTTTAGTGTTTTCCGTGAGATTTTACTCATTTCATAATCAATGCCAACGGGGTGAGCAGTCCTTACAGATCTGCATCAGGTGGCCGTGGCTAGCTTGCCCACGGCGGCCCAGGGCGGTGAGGCCTTCCATTCCGAGGTGGCCAGCGTGACAGTGATTTTTTTTTTCCAAACTTCCCTCCCCTCAATTACACACAGGCACACACACCCTGTTGCCTAGAGACTGGACACATTCCTGGTGCTTACAGCTTCTTTTCTTTCTCCAGAAGCAGGAGCTTTGGCAACTGGGGCCTCCAGGAAATATGCCTGGGGCCAGGGCGAAGGGGGAACCAGGAGCGACACTTCCTCACAGACAGGCCCACCCCATCCCCGCTGCCCTCCCTTTCCCGTGAGGTTTGAAAAGCCCAGCAGGCTGGAACTGAAAGGCTCCCACAGGGAACAAGGCCCCCTTTGAAAGCCTGTGTTTACCCGGCTGCAGCCAGGGGTTGCCATGGCCACGGCCCACCTTGGCTGGCAGGCTCAGCGCTGCCAGGGCACCCCACCCCAGGCCCCTCCTAGGGACCTCGCTGGCACCCCTCTCCTGGGCCCCACAGCTGCTGCAAGCGCTGATTTTCAAGTCCCTCAGGCTGAAAACTTAATCCTGGAGGGCCTGAAAGAAGATTAAGGCTCCCTCGGGAGCTCCCGAGAGAAAGACCAGGCGACTTGACCAGCCTTGCTCGGGCAGGAGACGCTGGCCAGGCCCACGCCCGCCTGCCAGGGCGCTGCCCTGCCTCCCGGGCCAGCTGCTAATGGGAATGACTTATTTATGTAATTCATTATCGCTGTGTCCTGGAGCCAAGCAGCATCAGGCGGAGGCGAGACCTCAGCCTGGGAAGGAAGAATGGGAGGGCCTCTCCTCTTGATCTGAACCCTGCAAGGCCCCGGGCTGCAGGAAACCACAAGGACCTCGGGGCCCAAGGACAAAGGCAGCCGCGGAGGACGAGGACAAGGCCAGCAGTGTGGGCTCCGAGGGGCTCCTGAGTACAAGCCCGGCCAGGGGACATCAACCCTCCCTGGCTCCGCATTCCTCCTTTGGCTCTTTCCCCAGGAGAAGCCAGAGGGAGCAGAGGCTCTAAATAATTCAGCCCTCAAATTGCTCTGTGGTCAGAAGGACTTCTTCATTTATTTTTTAACTCTCCAGGCTCCATGGTTTCACAACGGGAGTCACTCTGATCCCAACCCCAGGCCCCTGCCCAGGAGGGGAGGGAAGAAGGTGCTAAACTTCTAGGATTCTGCGGGGTCAGAGGCCCACGCAGATAGGCTGGTGGGACGAGAGGCAGCAGCGCAGGCTCCAGGGCTTATCTCCACAGCGCTGGCGGAACTGGATTAATAGGAAGACCTGAGCCTCAGCCTCGGGGAGGCTAGACCCCCCTCTGTCAACAGCCTCCCCGTGCCTCTCTCGGGCCCTCCAGCTTCCCATCCTCTCTCAGGGCTTCTCCCTGCACCCCCACCTCACGCACCCCCACACAGCCCGCCGAGTTCATCCTAACTGCCACAGGGCCTGCGCACTCGGCATCCCTGCACCCGGGCATAGGGCCCTGGAACTGGCCTGGCCTTGGCACTCGTTTCATGTAATCCTCACACAACCGCATACGGTAGGTACTATGAACACCATCGTTTCACAGAGGAGGAAACTGAGACTCAGGGAGGTTAAGAACTCGCCTGGGTCACACAGCTAGTAAGCGAAGGACAAGGATTCAAAGCCAGTTGTCCAATTCCAGACTCCACGCCTTGTCCCCCACCTCCTCAGTTATACAGATACAGGCTGCACACACAGTCTTCAAGCTCCAGGACTGACCAGCCCCAGCGAGGTAAGGTGACTTGCTCACTGCCACACAGCCAGTTGGGGCAGTCTGGAGACAAGGACCAAAGTGCTATATCCAGGCTACATCCTTTCAACTACAGAAGCATCTGTATTTATGCAGGTGAGACACACACGTTTACTCTTTTACAATGTTACGGTCTAACGATCTATAAACCCAGCTTCACCCCTAGCAAGGCCCTGTGCTGGCGCTGACCACTCCTTCCCACCCTGCTCCATGAACTTCCAACAGCTCTGCTGCCTCCACCAAGACTTTTTAATCCTCTCTCACTTTATAATCCCTCCCATACCCCTTTAGGGTGGTGCGATTTCCAAGATTCCTAACGGGAGATCCCACACCATCGTACCAGCTCACATCTGTGCAACACCCTGCAGTTCCCAAAAAACTTTCTTACAGACATTATGCAATGAACTCAACGACCCTTGAACCAGGTAAGCATGGACACCTTTTTGAGGTGTCTGCCCACTTCACATCCCTCCTGTGGGGTCTGCCTTCCCCCCAACTCACAGGAGACGCCCCCAGCACCGCAGTGGTACTATATAAGGCCACATCCTCCCACACCTCTTGTTGGACAGTGGTAGACAGCTGACCCAAATGAGCCAATCAGATTCTCTCCCCCCCAGACTTCAAATCAAGGTTCAGACACTACTCAGTCTACGATGTTACTGGAAAGAGCACGGGTCTACTTGGGAGCTGAGGGGCCATGACACCTGGCAGCAGCATCCTGCAGGTGCACCACGCAGAGGCCCCGAGAGCAGCTGAGTCAGTTCCAGGCACTAGGGAGGCCAGCTGTACTTCCTGCGCTTGAGTCTTTAACTCCCCAGGGGCTTCAAATAGCTCAGGCTGGTTTCTGTTACTTGCAATCAGTAGAGTCTGAACTGAGAGCCGGGCTGGTTCCCTGCTGAGACGGTTAGAGCCAGGGTGCTGCCTGCGTCTCTCCCGTCCCCTCCCGTGGTAACCTGGAAGTCCCCATGTTGCAGACAGTGTGCCTACAGACAGCGGAGGACTGCCTAACCCACACCAAACTTTCCATGAGCAGAAAATAAACCTAAATTGTGTCACGCCACTGGGATAACAGGGTTGGATTATTCCTGCAGCATAGTCTAGCCCATCCTGACTAAAGCACAAAAATTAGTCAGCCCAGGCCCTTCAGCATATTTCTCTGGTCTGCAGGATGCTGCACTCATTTGTTTGACATTCATCTGTTTAGTAGGTATTTGTGGAGCACCAATGCCAGATGCTGTAACAGGTATAGCAAAGGGCACAGTAGTTAAAAAACAAACACACAAACCAACCCAATAGCTATCCCTAGGAAGCACCCTATCTGCTGGTAACCACAGGCCCCATTTAGGACTCAAAGGAACAGTTCTCCAGGTGCAAAAGCAGAGCTCCCACACAGCCCCTGGCTAACCTGAGCCCCAAGAAAAGCTCAGCCTCCAAGAGGCAAAGACAGCTTGTCCCAGCGACTCCAGGAGGGTGGCAGCCAGGAGTGAGTTCACACTAGGCTTTCACACCCTGGGCTTTACCAGCCCGACTCCTGCCAACCTCATGGCTGCAGACAAGCGCTTCCCATGCCCTGGGCGCAGAACAGAAGGGAGAAGGCATCAAGGCGGAGGAGGCATCAAGACAGCAGGTGGCTGGCAGAAAATAGGAGCAGCAAAAGAGACAGCTCATCTTCCTCACCATCCTCTGCAGCAGAACTAGCTCCTCTGGGAATCATCTCCCTGCTCAATTTTAACTGGAAAAGTCCCCAACGATTGGGTTTTTCTCTCCCCCAACATAGCTGAGAACTGAGCAGAGAAATCATCACTCTGTCAGGAACTGGTGTCTGGCTACAGTCTCCTTTCGTTATGCCAAAATCTAGATGAGAAGTTAGGCAGGCAGGGTTGCCATAGACAGTTATGCAGGCTGTTCACTGCACAAGGTGCCCATCCAAAGGGGCAAATGGGGCTGGAATCCAGCCTATACTTTGCTTATCAAGCTGTATATCCTAGAGGAAGGGTACTTTCTTCTGATTCACCCAAAGGTGTCTGCTGTATGCCACAGAAGCACTGGAGCCAGGGCTTCTGCAGACGAGTGAAGGAGCTTGGTGATGGGTACAGAGGAATTTACTATGCTAGTCTCTCTACTTTTGTAGATATTTGAAATTGTTCACAATAAAAGGTTAAAACAAAAACCAAATAAACACTCCACCCAGTAAGTGGGTGTGTTACTTGGATAAGTTACTTAACCCTTAGCCTCAGTTCCCACATCCAAAAGACAATAATCCCTGGCTCATAGGGTTGCTATAAGGTCTAAATTAAATTACATAAGTAGAATGCTGGACACAGAATAAGTCCTCTTACAACAGTAGCCGCTGGTGGCTGGGGCCAGGAAGGAACACAAGGCAAATGGGGATAGACGGACATTGTCCAGAAAAGCAAGTGCTTTGGGAAATGTGTGCCAAGAAGCCAGAGTCTGAAAATATGACCACCCTACTAGTGTTCCTGAATGGAGCTTGGGGAGCAGGGCTGGTCCGAGGGAGGTCTCACGGAACCCCCCCTTTCTTGGCAGCCTTCACATTCCCCAGGAGACCCCAGCCTCAGCTCAGAATCCAAATTAAGGTCACTGATCCACAGAAAGGTCACAAAGAGTGTTTCAGAAAAGGACATGCTGCCCAGCACCCAGGTAAACTCGGAGAAGGGCCAGGCGGCTGGTAGGTAGAGCTGGCTGGGCTGGGAGCGCCACACCTGGAAGGCTCAAAGCTGGAGTCCTCAAAGGGAACAGGAGTTCCCCAAAGGTGTCCCAGGAGAGCAGCCATTAGCACAGAGAGGACTCCTGCCACCTTTGTGGGGTGTGAGTGGCCATTCACATCCCAGAAGGTCAAACGCCATTTTTGAATTGCCTCATTATACAGAATGAATTTTTATGTTAATGTCTTCAAAATATGAGCGCTGCTATATGTGAATTTCACCAGTAGTGTATTTTTAATGACACTTACACCCCCTATTCACTTCCCTTCAAGGCCTTAGGTCCCAGAGCCTCACCAGGTTGAGAAGGCTGAGGGTGGCAGTGACAGGAAGCTGGGAGCCCTCTCCAAAACCCCTGAAGGGCCCCCACCCTTGGCACGAACCACCAAGGCCCTGGGTGCCAGCCTGGTGCCTGCCCTCGGAGGCTGACACAGAGGGCTTCTGGCTTCAGTCAAATGTCATCTCACTCACTCGCTTTGTCCTTTCTTTTTTCTTTTCCAGGATGAAAGCTAATAGGATGATTCATTCTCTTATTAAATCAACTCACGAGAAAAAGGGAAGTCACCCAAATCCCACCCCTTATCCTTTTGAACATAAGCCACTCCATGGCTCATCCTCCGTACGCACTTAATAGAAATGCCAGCACAAGGAAGAAATTCCACTAAAAATCCCACCCTTCAGCTCCCCTTTCATGTCTCAAGAATTCACTCTCTGGCAGTTTGCTAAGTCTCTAAGGCTGCTGGAGGGCTGGGTTGGGGTTTAAGGATTTCCAAATAAAACGTGCTAGGAGGGGAAAGAGACACGCGGCTCTTAAATCCACAGACGTGCAACAGATAGTAAAAATCCACCCAGAAAACGTCCTTCTCTGTCCCTGCTGGATCTCTTCAGCTCTTTCCCAAACTTAGAAACAGCTGCTTCCCCATAACTCCAAAAAAAGCTCTCATATGCTCGGTCTCCTCATTCTTTCCAGCTCTGCGCTCGTACACTTAATCTACCTCCAGGCTCACTTTATCCCTCCCTCGGCTTGTCAAATAAGGAGAGTAACAGTGAAAGGATAAGAATCCCAACACTACGATGGCGCAAAGCACTCGCACTCCTGTAAACACATCCAAAGCCTCAGCTGCTGGCTTGAGCTCTGATCCCACCTCCTCAATTAACTAGCGGTGTGACCTTAGGCAAGTTCACTTAACCTCTCTGTGCCTCAGTCTCTTCCTGCATCAAGTGCTGATAACACTATCTCATGTAGGGCTGCTTAAATAAATTAATACTCCTAAACTGCTCAGAAAGCTTACAGGCATGCAGCAAGCATGCAATAAATGTTAGCTATTTTTATCAGACCATCACCACAATCTTAACCGATAGGGATTATTATTACCAAGCTCTATGTAACAGATGTGTTCAACAGCCATGTGTTGCTGTGGGGGTATAATAATAGATTTGCCTCAAGAAAAGTACAAATTAGGAAGTGAAGTGGCTTGCTCAGAATGACACAGCCCACACATGGCAGAGCTGAGACTGGAACTCCAGCCACAGCCTCCAATTTGCACACTCACGAATTTCACACTTTGACACGCTCCCTCCTTCCGTCATGGAAATTTGAGAAGTCCCATGGGTGAGCATCAAAAACAGATTCCAATGCTGCAACCTCTAGGGAGTGGCAGTATTGCAAGGGAGAGTTGCAGGATTCGCCAAGAAAATTTAATTTCTATTCATTTTAATATTCCAAGAAAACACACTGAAGCCACCTTGGGGAGAGGGTGCCACCAAGGACCACTCGAGGATCACACAGACCTCAGCAATGGTTCAGACAAAAAAGTCTCCCTTGGGAGGCTCCCAGGCTATCATCAATTTATAAAGGTCAGGGCAAACCATTCGGGAGCATATTTGTATAAGCACGGCCTAAGACATGTGGACTTCTGCCAAGCCCATATATATATTTTTAAAACATCTGCACTGTCTTCACCCTTGACAAATAGCAGCCAGGCTACAGAAATATTTCCATTACACCCAAAAGCCTGCTTTGCCACCACAATTCATTGAAATGGATGTTTCCAATTTGAGAAGAACTCCTCAACAAAAACATCTAAAAACACCCCAACCTTTCCAGCAGCAGCAACCAATCTGGCATTTAGGAAGCCTCTAAAACACTAGTAAATGATATTTGTGGAAACAAGTCATTTGGTAAACATATGCCCTCATGCCCAAAGTCTAACTGTAGCTAATAGATGGGTTAAGCCCATTTCTTCTAGCTCTGTTTTGAACATTAGTTAGAAGACTTCTGCACACTTTCTCATATTTCAAGACTGTGATGAAAGCACCTTATAGCCATGCTGAAAAGAACTAAGAATGAAAAGAATTTAGCACTGTAGCCCTGGCTCTACCACTAAGTAGCTGTGTGAGTTCATGAAATGAAAATAATGATAATAACAATAACAGTAACAGCAGCTAACATTTATTGAGGACTTACAATATACTAAACACTGTGCTAAGAGCTTAATAAGTATTTGGTCCTCATTAGCAACCGCTTGGTAATATTATTACTCCCACTGTATACATCAGGAAACTAAGACTCGGAGAGATTGAGTAACTTGCCCCAGGAACACAGCAGCGACTAGCAGAAGCTGTATTCAAACACAGGCAGGATGACATGATGTTCTTAACCACATACCATCAGTCTTTTCAAGGTGTTTAATGACCCAGGACCACAAATTCCTCTAGGAGCAGGCTGAGTGATCTTCAAAATCCTTTCTGGCTGTAAAATTCAGTGATTCTTTTAGAAATAAAATAAATTTATGACTTCAAGAAATAAAATGCAATGATGCTCTAGTACTGTTAAGATGGAAGGAAACATCTGTGTATGCCTCACCCAGAACCAGTCAAGGGAGGAAAACCACTGATTTTCTAGGGTAATGATGCCCTGTGAAACACCCAGACTGGCCCCAAACCGTCTCTGGAAAAATGACAGCTTAAAGTTCTTAGAGAATGCACCAATATGCAAAAGTCTGCAAGTTTGCAACTATCAGTTCTCAAACTTTAATTTGACTTTTTTAAAAAAAGAAAGTCAAATGCAAGAAAATGCTGCTGGGTGCAGTGGCTCACACCTGTATTTCCAGCAACTTGGGAGGCTGAGGCAGGAGGATTGTTTCAGGCCAGGAGTTCAAGACCAGCCTGGGCAACATAGTGAGACTCTATCTCTTTGGAAAAAAAAAAAAAAAAAGAGTCCAAGATTGAGGTGCCAGCAAAAGAAACAAAAGAAAAAAAAATGAGAAAAATCAGCTAGGCATGGTGGTGCACACCTGTAGTCCCAGCTACTCTGGAGGCTGAGGCAGGAGGGTCACTTGAGGCCAGGAGTTTAAGGGTGCACTGACCATGATAGCATCACTGCACTCTAGCCTGGGCAACAGCGTGAAACTCTGTCTCTTAAAAAAAAAAATGCTGCTCAGCAGGGGCATTTACATGGGAATTTACTATGCTAGTCTCTCTACTTTTGTAGATATTTGAAATTGTTCACAATAGAAGGTTAAAACAAAAACCAAATAAACACTCCACCCAGTAAGTGGGTGTGTTACTTGGATAAATTACTTAACCCTTAGCCTCAGTTCCCACATCCAAAAGACAATAATCCCTGGCTCATAGGGTTACTATAAGGTCTAAATTAAATTATATAAGTAGAATGCTGGACACAGAATAAGTCCTCTCACGACAGTAGCCGCTGGTGGCTGGGGCCTAGTATTAAGGATGCCAGCACAATATATATGTTGACCTTGTGCATACTCTGCTTTCTTCTCAGGTGGACAACTGCTCAAGTACCATCCACCTTGCCCAGGTAATCTATATTTTTTGTGGGTTTTCGGGGGTTTTTTTGTTTTTTTTTTTTTTTTGAGACAGAGTCTCACTCTGTTGCCCAGGCTAGAGTGAGTGCCGTGGCGTCAGCCTAGCTCACAGCAACCTTAAACTCCTGAGCTCAAGCAATCCTCCTGTCTCAGCCTCCCGAGTAGCTGGGACTACAGGCATGCGCCACCATGCCCGGCTAATTTTTTCTATATATATATTTTTAGCTGTCCATATAATTTCTTTCTATTTTTAGTAGAGATGGGGGTCTCGCTCTTGCTCAGGCTGGTCTCGAACTCCTGAGCTCAAACAATCCGCCCACCTCGGCCTCCCAGAGTGCTAGGATTACAGGCACGAGCCACCGCGCCCGGCCTCGGTTTTTTTTTTTTTTTTTAGACAAGGTCTCACTCTGTCACCCAGGCTGGAGTGCAGTGGTGTCATCATAGCTCACAGCAACCTCAAATTCCTAGGCTCAAGCAATCCTCCTGCCTCAGCCTCACAAGTAGCTGAGACTACAGGCACATGCCACCATGCCTGGCTAATTTTTCTGTTTTAGAGGCAGGGTCTCACTATGTTGACCAGACTGGTCTCAAACTCCTGGCCTCAAGTGATCCTCCCACCTCAGCTTGCCAAAGTGCTGGGATTACAGGCATGAGCCACTGCACCTGGGCCCCAGTAATCTGTGTTTTAAGACCTCCCTATCACCTCTGTGGTCCTGTAATTGGGCAGGGGTTTTGTCCTATGCACGTCTGATATCTTCATCGGCTTCCTCCTCCCCACCATCACCCAGCCCAGTCTCCAGACACACACTCAGTTTCGCCGCCTTCCCCAACTCCATCTCTGATTCATCTTCTTCCTCTCCCTGCTGTCTGCTCACCTAGTTGCTGGCGACAAAGCCAGTAGTGAAACTCTTCCAGCTGACCCCTCCCCTCATGCTCACTAGCTCACTCTTTCTGGCTCCTGGTACTGCCTGAAACAGAAACTAATCTCAGACCTGAACTAAGTGAAATCGTTTCCTGGCCTGATCACCCTACATGACCACAGAGCATTTTCCCTCAACACAGCTCCAAATCCAGCTTGCTGGTCACCGGAAAACAACAAAGCTTTGCAGACGCCCCCATAGAACCGAACACTTACTTAATGAAAAGGGAAACATGGGGTTAGAGGAGGAAGCAAGAGTTCATGCCATACTGTTTTCTGCTGCTACTTCTCTCTAATTTGCACAAGTCAATTTAAATTCACCCCAAGAGCTAAAGTTCACCACCCACAATTTTAAACTCTTTAAACTCGTTGTCCAGCATCCATTTATATTTGGTTCGTTCTTAATCAGATTCTCTTCCGAGAGCGAGCCTTGTTCTCTTGTGAGATCTCTACAGCCATCTTGCTGAATGCAGTTGAGATTGTTACAGGACATGTTTTTCCTAGATTTGAAAAATGAAGGTTTTACTTTGTGCTTGAAACAACAAAAAAGAAAAAAAGGCCGGGTGCGGTGGCTCATGCCTGTGATCCTAGCACTCTGGGAGGCCAAGGCGGGAGGATCGTTTGAGCTCAGGAGTTCGAGACCAGCCTGAACAAGAGCGCGAGACCCCATCTGTACTAAAAATAGAAAGAAATTAGCTGGACAACTAAACATATATAGAAAAAAAAAATTAGCCGGGCATGGTGGTGCATGCCTGTAGTCCCAGCTACTCAGGAGGCTGAGGCAGGAGGATCACTAGAGCTCAGGAGTTTGAGGTTGCTGTGAGCTAGGCTGACGCCACGGCACTCGAGCCCAGCAACAGAATGAGACTCTGTCTCAAAAAAAAAAAAAGAAAGAAAGAAAGAGAAAACGCCATTATAAATGAACATAATGTTAGTCCTTGGTGATCTTTCAAGGAATTATACATTTTGAGAAAGATCCTAAGCTGTGTTCTGTGCCTCTTACCCCTGCCCCCACTACACACATGTGGGTGCCTTTCTTTGTGGCCGGCTGGTATTACAAAATGATTCTACTGTGGGCTTAAGCAAAACAGAACTGGAAGGGTAAGAGCACTGGCCCAACAAGTGCATGGTCAAAGAGAAATCACTTTTGGATTATCTGTTATTCACTCATTCATTCAACAAAGTTTACTGAGGGCCTCGTGTGTACACTCAAAACCCTTCTAGGTGCTAGGCCAGGAGGGTGAACAAGATAACCCGCTAGCTTGGCCCGTGCCACTCTCAGAAACAACTTGTGATGGGGGCTGATGCTTTCTGTGTTCCAATAACCAGACAAACGTTCCACCACTTCCAGGGGTCCTGCACCTCTTCTCACAGGCATGGACTCCATCCTAGGGGGCTGCAGGTCACCCCCAGCGAGCACCCTTGCTGATCGAGATCTGTGCAGGGCCAGGGCCCCAGCTGTTGAGAAGATACAGTGTGTGCCTGGGCTCACTAATTAGCGGATGAGCTGCTCAGTGTTATTGGGCATTCTTCGATCACTCCAACAGTAAAAGAAGGGGTTAGGCCAGATTCGAGCAATCTTCTAGCTCAGAAATTCCAGCTCCTTTTATCCTACTATTACTGAGCTGACGTGGATCTCTAGGGGCCGCTACTACGTCTTCCTGTCTCCAGATGAAACCTCTTAAACCACAAAGACAAATGAAATTTGTCCCTATTTCTAAAGACCTTCAGGGAAGGCCATTCCCTTCTGCTCCTGTGAGTCACCTTTCTTACATCTCACATCCTATCTGGAATGTCTTCCTCGCACCTGACTTGAGTCCTTCCTCTGCGGTTTAAATTCATTTGCCTCTGGTTCTGGTTCTAAGTTCGGAGAGACGAGCGAATCACTGTGTTTTGAGCAGTAACTCTTAGGAGACTTTTATTTTTTCTTCAGCTTGTTCACTGCAGGCATTACAGGAGGAGACAGTGTTTCTCCGCTATTAAAAACCACAAAGCCAACCACACTGCCCAGTTCCTGCCTCACCCTGGCAAGGGTGCTGCAGGATCCAGAAAACCTGACCCTCTGACACCCACACACCAGCCACTCGGCTCTGCTCAGAGTTCACAAAGTGGCAGAGCAATGTTTTCTTTCCCATGGCCACATCAAAAGCCCAGGAGACTGCCCAAAGCAATATACAGATTCAATGCAATCCCTATCAAAATACCAGTGTCATTTTTTCACAGAAATGGACGAAACAATCCTAAAATTCATATGGAACGTAAAAGAGCCAGAATAGCCAGAGCAATCCTGAGCAAAAAGAATAAAGCTGGAGGCACCCCACTACCTGACTTCAAAATATATTACAAGAGTACAGTAACCAAAACAGCATGGTAGTGGTATAAAAATAGACCCAAAGACCAATGGAACAGAATCCAGAATCCAGAAATAAATCTATTAATACATATTTACAGCCAGCTGATGTTTGACAAAGGCGCCAAGAACATACACTGGGAAAAGGACATCCTCTTTAATAAATGGTGCTAGGAAAATTGGACATCCACACATCCATCACAGAAGAATGAAACTGGACCCCTATCTCTCACCACAAAAATCAACTCAAGACCTGAAACTACTAGAAGAAAACAGGGGACACAATTCAGAACATTGGTTTAGGCAAAAATTTCATGGTTAAGACCTCAAAAGCAGCAGGGTGCTGTGGTTCACGCCTGTAATCCTAGCACTCTGGGAGGCAGAGGCGGGAGGATTGCTTGAGCCCAGCAGTTAGAGACCAGCCTGAGCAAGAGCCCGTCTCTACTAAAAATAGAAAAATTAGCTGGGCATCGTGGCACGTGCCTGTAGTCCCAGCTACTTGGGAGGCTGAGGCAGGAGGATCGCCTGAGCCCAGGAGTTTGAGGTTGCTGTGAGCCACACTGACACCACGGCACTCTAGCCCAGGCAACAGAGCGAGACTCTGTCTTAAAAAAAAAAAAAAAACCTCGAAAGCACAGGCAACTAAAACAAAAATAGACAAATGGGATTATATTAAACTAAAAAGCATCTGCACAGCAAAGGAAATAATCAACAGAGTGAAGAAACAACCTGTCAAACAGGAGAAAATGTTTGCAAACTATTCAACCAACAAGGGACTAATATCTAGAATATAAGAAACTCAAACAACTCAAAAACAACCAAAACCTCCTCCCACAAATAATCCCATTAAAAAGTGGGCAAAGGACATGAAAAGCCAGTTCGCAAAAGAAGACATGCAAATGGCCAACAGGTTTATGAAAAATGCTCAACATCACTAATCGTCAGAAAATTCCAAATCAAAACTACAATGAGATATCGTCTTACCTCGGTCAGAATGGCTATCACTGAAAAGACAAAAAATAACAAATGCTGGTGGCCATGTGGAGAACAGGGAACTCTTAGATGCTGTCAGTGTACACAGTGATACAATCCAGCAATCCCACTACTGGGTATCTTTTCAGAGGAAAAGATATCAGTATATCAAAGGGTCCTCTGCACTCGCTTGTTGACTGCAGCACTGTTCACAGTAGTAAAAATATGGAATCAACCTAAGTGTCCAACAACAGATGAACTGATAAAGACAATGTGGTCTATATACACAATGGAATACCATTTGGCCATAAAAAAGAATAAAATCATGTCATTTGCAGCAACATGGATAGAACCAGCGGTCATTATGTTAGTGAAATAACCTAGGCACAGAAAGACAAATACTGCAAGTTCTCACTCATACGTGGGAGCCTAAAACCTTGATCTCATGAAGACAGAATAGAATGATGGATACCAGAGGCTGGGAAGGGCCTGAGGGTGGGAGGGGGAACTGAAGAGAGGTTGGTGAATGAGCACAACCTTACAGTTACATAGAAGAAATAAGTTCCAAGGTTCCATAGCAGACTAGGGTGACTAAAGTTAGAAATAACATATTGTATATTTCAACGTAGCTAAGAGAGGACTTGAAATGTTCCCAGCACATAGAGATGATAAATTCTCAAAGTGATGGATACCCCAAGTACCCTGACTTGATCACTACACATTCTATGCATGTAAAAAACACTCACAGGTACCCTATAAATATGTAAAATACTACGTATCAATAAAAGAAGACAAAAAGCCCAGGAGAGAGCAGCCACCTTTATCTTCGCTCAGCTCAAGCGCACCCTCCCCCAGGAAACCTTCCCTGCTCGACTCCTCTTCTGGCTGGCAAAGCCCCGTCTTCAGTGCTTTGTCCTGTCGCAGCACTTGCCATGGCAGCTGGAATTCTAGGCTAAAATGTTGGTCTCCCTTACTAGACTGCAGGCATCTTGCAGGCAGGGGCCATGCCTTGGAGACCTATGCGCTCCAGGGCAGACCCCAGCAGAGTGTCTGGCGCTTGGCCAGGGGTTCTCAGCAGACTGCATCAACCTGAACTCTCTGGGCATGTTCCAGCAGTGCCCGGACACTGCACTGGCAGCCCTTCCAGCGGGGCACAAACCTGCCGGCCCACTGTCCCCATCCCACAGCCCCCACCCAGCTCATCAGGGGTCTCTCTGAGAATTTCTATAAGGGTGTGAGCCTGCAGCCAGGCTTCCTGAATTCAGATCCTGGCTCTGCCACTTACGTGATCTTGGGCCAGTTATTTGAACTCTCGATGTCTCTTACTATATGTCTCTTTTTCTTCATCTGAAAAATGGACATAGCATCTCATAGAGTCTTATGAAGATGAAACAAACTAATCCATGTGAAGCACTTGGAACAGGGCCTGACCCATAGCAAGTGGTCTGACCATGACTAAGTGCTTATTATCATTATTTCCCAAGCCTATGCCTTCACAGGAGCCCCAAGAGCCCAGAAGATTCCACTCTTGACCCCATAGGGCCTTCCCCACCCCCTCACTAGGCTCCCTTCCTCCAGTGCCCCCTTTGCCCCCTGCTCTGGACCAATGTTGGTACCAATATGAAAAGCCATCCAACCCCCTCGCTGATTATCCCCACACCCCTGCCCCCAGCTTATAGGGCAAGTTCTCCAAAGAAAACGGAGAAGAGTTGTTTCCACAGCAGGGCTACAAATGCTGAGTCATTCTGCCCCCACCTATGCTTAGCTGTCAGCCCTGACGTTTCAGCCACCCCAACCCCACCGTGCAGTCCTCTCTGCTCACAATTCAAGAGCCTCACCACACACCCCCCACCTCTCCAAAAGCCAGCCTCAGCCCTCTACAGTTTTTACCAAAGATTTTCCTTAATGACAAGCCTCAGAACTTTTGCACCCATGTGCAGAAATAATAATAATAATAGCTTCTATCTAATGAACACTTTCTATTTGTCTGGGACACATGTTAGATCTCTTTTAACTCTTTCTAAACAGGAGAAACTCAGGGACTTACAAAGTCATAGAGTGAGATGGGGGGATTCCACCTGGGGATGCCCACCTTCAGATCCCACACTCTAAACCACTAAGCCAGGATGGAAAATGGACACAGAATGGTTGCATTGCTTCCTGAGGGTGGAGGTTAGACCAGCAGAGTTTTTTTTATCCCACCAAGAATTCCTCAAAGACTCCTGATGCCACCATAATAGAAATGAACTGGTCACATTTTATGAGAAGGGAGTTTATGTTTACAAGCACTGTTACCACATTTATCATTTATGACCTGCTTTAAAGATAAGAATTTTAGCTATATCTTTAGGAGTCCCTTATCTTGCTCTGACACATCAGAGGTACTTACTGGGAGGCCAGAAGCAGAGGGGATCAGAGAAGCACTGAGTGAGCTAACACAACTAGCATCCTGAACGTACCAACCCATGGCAGCCAGGGCCACAGCAGACAGACAAGTCCCGGCCACTAGGGAAGGTGAATCCTCAGTCACTGCCACAGGACCTTTGCATGCCACCGAGACATCTTCCAAGTCCCACGTCAGGGACTGCTGGACCACAGCCCTTTAGGGTCCCCAAGGCCCATTATGGCTTTTACTTCCCATAAGTGTAAGAGCCAGCAAAACAGACACCCAGCTTCCTATGCCCAAGGCTCTAGAGTACTCCTGCCTCTGTTGCTTATGCCAGAGCAGAGCGAATGTAGGAAACTCTGAAGGAAGAAACAGGTGTGAGAGGCGCCATATGCCAAACACTGTGCTCCCTAGCTAAACAAAGAAAAACCCCGATGAGCTACAGTTGTCTTGGGGGGAACTTGAGCCTAACGAGAGCTTCTCAATACAAAGGCAGAGAAGTCACAAATGGCAGGTCCTCCTAAAGGCTCTTCCAGATCCCTAGCAAGTGAAGACACCATAAACACTGCGCAGCAGCCAGGGCCCAGTGAGCTATGAGTAAGAAAGAAAAGGCAGGCCAGGCCCCCTCCAGGCTGCACTGGGGACGGGGAGGGGGATGGGGATGGCCAGCCCTCTGGCCCCCACTTGCCTTCTAAAGTCCAGAAGGATCTAAGGAACCTGCAATACCCAGATTCTGGCCTTGGACAATTCTGCCCCGAGGCCTCCTCAAGAGGAGTCTTTCTTTCACACTTGACACTCACCACTAAAGCACCTTAACTCAGTCTCCCGAAGAATGAACTAGGGCTCTTAAAGCGCCTGGCTCCTGCACTCAGCTAAAACACCAGAATGTCCACCCTACCCAGTGCCTGTATTTACCTCTAATTCAACAGCCCAGTGGGCCCCAGCCCAGCGCCCACGGCCTTCCCCCCACACAGACAGCAACAACAGCTCTGGAGAAGGGCCGCCTCATCGGCCTCCATTCTCCATCCAGCTGTGGGCAGCCGGGATCTGCTCCAGGGTTTCCAGGTCTCTGTGGCTACAAGCCCAAAGTTGCATGGGAAGGTCATGAGAAAGACCTTACAAGAGGTCTGCTCTTTGCACCCAGGATTATTCGCTGACCAGCCACAAAGGAGGGAACTGTTCTGAATGGTCCAAGCTAGACCACAAACTAGAGCTGGGGTCTTAATGAGGGTCCTAGTTCCAAGGGGGTATATTAACCCTCTGATATTGAAGACAAGTGTGTCCCTGCACATGTGCATTTTGGGTGGAGGGGAGTTAGGGCTTTTATCAGATTCTCAAAGGGGCCCATGACCCCAACCTCTGGCCTCAAGTCCCACCCTAGTCATATCAACATCCCTGAGCCACCTAGCTGTCCAGGCTCTCTCTTCTATTCAACATTGTGTCCAGGTCTGCGGCGCCAACCTGTTCCCTTGTCTGCTGATCTGATCTTTCCAGCTTCAGAAAGTGGACAGGGGAGTTTCTAACTCAACCCTCCTGCACACATCCTCCAGCTGCCTGGGGGCCTGAGCCAAGCTTCTCTCAGCAGCACCTCTCCATCCCAGAGATAGCACCCACCGCTCAGATCAGGGTCCCAACAGCACCAACCCTCAACAACAGAGAGGGCCCAGCTTCACACTAGATCTGCAGGGCAAACCTCATGGGAGAGGACTTCCTCACCTCCTTCAGGAACGCCAGGGTAACCCCACCCAGGCTGTAAAGAAAAGGGGTGGGGAGGCCCAGAACATCTTCCTGAGTCCTTTCTCCTAGGCCAGGTGGTTCAGGGTGCTGCAAGGTAACCCAGGGGAAGGCTCACTCCCCACGCTCACGATGCTGCCGCCCGAGGATCAGGTGGGAAGCGAAATGGTCTTCTTGAACCCTGTATCACCTCCTGGACATCTTGTTTCTAAACTCTCAGTGAGTCCCCTCCCCCTCCACTTGCACCAAAAAAAGGAAAATCTAAAACCTTTCTCCCGTTAAATTCCTTCCCGGGATTTAATTTCAGTATATATTTCTTGGAGCTAAAACTTTTTTTACGGAGAAATGAAATGGGCAAGCCAGTGCTGGGTATAAGGCAACCGTACGACCCAGAAAATGACAAGGGCAGAATGAATAACCGCAAATGCCAGCCCCCTGGAGCTTAGAGCCCGGGGCACAGGAGCGCACAGGGCGGGGGAGCAGGGGCGGAGACAGTGCGTTCCCAACTTTCCCTGGCCGAGCCGCCCGGAGATGCAGCTCCCAGGGGACGAGGTGGGACCAGAAAAGGCTGAGCCGACCTGTGACATCGGCGGGGGCAGGAAGCGAAGCTCCCCTCCCCCTGAAAGGAGCTCTGCTCCCAGCAGGCGCCCCCGCCTGCAGTCCCGCCCAGCCAGCGCCCCCAGGCCCGGGCAAAACCGGGAGGGGCGCCCACACAAAAGGGGGAGCGGCGGGAGAGGGGACTCAGGCGGCGCCGGCTCGGGGAGGCCTCGCTTCCCTCCCCCGCGGCGCCGGCCCGCGACCACCCCGCCACCGCGCGCCCCGCTCCCAGCCCCAGATGCCCGCACGCCCCCCGCGCCCAGGGCCTGGGATGAGGTGGAGGCTCGGGAAGGAAGGGCGGGCCGGGACCTGCCGCACGCGGCTGGGGCGGCGCGGGCTCCCAGGGAGCCGCGGCGACAGCACCGGGAATCAAACTCGCGACGGCCCGGCCCTCCCGGCGGCGCCTGGGCGATCGGTCCCGAGAAGGTGGGGCCGCCGGGCCGGGGCCGAGATTGCGCGCGGGGAGCCCGGCGGGGTCCGCGGCGGGGCCGGGCGGCAGCCGGCGGGCGCGCAGGAGGTCTTACCGAGCAGCCGCCACGCGCGTCCGCTCCCCGCGGGCCGCTGGGGCCGGGCCGGGCCGGGCGGGGGAGGGGCGCGATCCCGCGGCGGCGGCGGCGGCGGCGGCGGGCCCGGCTCGGCGGCGCGGCGGCGCGGCTGGGCGCGGGGAGGCGGAGAATGCGAGGCGAGGCAAGCTTCCTAGCGGCGGGCGGCGAGAAATGCAGCTGTCCCTGCGCGGCTGCCGGCGGGGCCACAAGTGGGGCCGCGCGGGGAGGAGCGGGGCTGCGGGCGGAGCGGGGGCCAGGCTGCGGCGCCCCCAGACCCTCTCCGGGTGCCCGACCCCTTTCCAGGGAAGAGAGAAGCAGGGATGGGGGTCCAGAAACCAACGCGGTGGCGCGGGGCGGAGAGGGGAGCACTGACTGAAGATTGGGAAAATCCCCTCCGTGTCACCCCCCTGGCAGCCGCAGTGACCCCCTGGCTTGCGGGCAGGAGGTCTCCCAGGCAGAGCGGGGTGCGGGGCGTCCTCCCCTCCCGACTGGGGAGCAGCGCCAGGGCAGGGTGGGCCGGGGAGACCCAAGATCTCTGAGATCAGAGGGGAGCCCAAGAGCAGCGCGGCCGGACAGGTTGCAGATGTACGCCAGGAACCCAGGGTGAGGGTGCAGGAGAATGTGGACGCACATCTGGGGCTTGGGACACGGAAGTGTGGGGGAGGGGCAGCTCCCTGGGATTTAGGGGTCAGGACAGGAAACAAAATCAAACGCTGAGATCAGAGGAGAATGTGGGGAAGGGTCAGGAAATCAAAGCTATTATTCATTCACACCAGCAGATACCACCTGCCACATCCCCATGGCCTCTTTTCCCAATCTCTCCAACGTCCGCCGTGTCACTTCAGGGGCTTCTGAGCCCTGGGAAGATATTCCATGGAAAAACTTGTTTAATAAATAGAAAATCGACTTTGGCTATGCTTTTTCCACGTGGTCCGGTTTTGGACTCCAATTTAGGGCCAGGTAGGGTGAATCAGATGGTGACCCCCAAGAACCCTGCTTCGAAGAGGAGCTACCTAGGGCATCTGAGGAGGGTGAAGGCCAGATGTAATCCCAGCTTTGCTGCCAAACAACTTGCAAAGCGTCTGCACCCTCCTCCTGCAAAAGCCTGCCTTAGAGACCCGCTTGCCCGTCTGGACCCAGGCCCCCAGGAAGAGCCCCCTCTACCCTCCTCTGAGCACTTGCAACCCGCTAGCCTTGCTGAGACAGACCAACATGCTCAGCCACAGAGACATCTGATGGTAAAAACCGCAAACCAAAGTGCCCCAGACACCAGTGTGTTTCCATCATTTGCATGCCCCGGGTTAGTTTAGGAACCTGGGAGGGAGAGAAACCTCAGAACCACACCCTCCTTGGGGAGGCCTTGTGTTAGGGTAGCATGTGGAGCTGAGCTCCAGGACTGGGTTCCCTCTCCCCCTCTGAGGATCTCTCTCCTGCTCCCCTCTCCCCATGCTCCTGTGCATCTGATTGGGGTGGGGCTTGAAACCCCAGAAGATGGTCCTTAGACCCCAGGTTAAAGATTCTTAATGCAGACGAACCGACCCATGCCTCTCTGCTGACTCCTGGCTCCTTTCCTGAATTGTAACTGAGCGCTCAGGATTTATCCTCTTGGCGGTACTGGATTATGCTATCAAGTGTGTTATCTTATACTTACCAGCAGTGCAGTTCATCTGCCACTTTTCTGCTTACTCGCAAGATCCCCCTGCAGTTCATCCCTGTCAGCTTGGCATTTCAGGACCAGGAAAATGCGTCTAACAAAACTTGGAGGTTTGTATTATGGTCATTAATAAAACCAATCCTTAAAGCACATTCTTCTTGGACTTTGCTAACATACTCCTTCTTCCTGGGAGCTTTTTCTCAGACCGCTTCCCTGCCTCTCACACCCCCAGATACCCTCACTCACTGCCACCACTGCGGTGAGCTCCCAGGGGTCCAGGCCGGATCTCCCTCCTGCGCTCCAGCCCTTCACACCAGCTGCCTACAGAGGGGCTCCCTCAGACACCCCAAATTCAAGGAGGCAAAAAGCAAATGCAGAGCAGTTCCCTCCCCAAGCCACCACCTCCTCCCCTGCCACTCTGTACCCCGCCCCCCCAACCCTGTGCCCCTTCCCTGAATTCTCTTGGTTCTCAGGCCCCGTCCATTCTTCCTTCCCTCTCTCTCCCTCATTCCTCCAGTTCTGCCTGTTCAGTTCAGGCCTCTGTTGTCTTTGCCCCTCTCAGAGGATGACGCATCCATCCTCTTTGCTTTCCAGCCCAACCTGTGAGCTTCAGGAGACTCTACTGGTTCCCCCGTCTCCTCCGCTGTTTCAAAGCTGCAAACACTTCCGGATGGCCCCTTCTAAGAAAACCCTGCCCCAACCCTACCGTGCCCTCAAGCCATTGCCCTATTTCTCCTCCCCATTCATCAGGAGACCTCCTCTAAGGAGCAGCCAGACCAACTCTCTGCTTCCTCAAGACCCATTCAATCCTCGACTTCCTGCTATCCCGCTTCCCTCAACTTCGCCTTCCTTCCAGGGGCAGCTGCAGTGGAAGACACCAGCGGGCTCTCCCAGCTCTTTCAGCCCGAGGGCCTCCCCCCCACGACCACCCCTTGGCTGCTCCGTGGCCGCCCTGCGTGCTGCTAACGCCTCCTGGAATCACTCCACTGCCAGTGGCTTCCTAGCCTCTTGGTTTTCCTGCCAGACTTACTTCTTCAGCTCTGCTTGCCCCAGGGGTTCTCGAGGGCTCCGCCCTCTAACTTTCCCACCGACTCCTCTTCCCAGGATGTTCTGGAAAAGAGAATAGAGCGAGTGGGTCCCAGCCCCGCTGCTCCACTTGCACGCTGTGTGACTTTGGGCCAGTTTCTTCACTCTCTGTGCCGCGGTTTCCTCTTCTGTATTTGGGGCTAACAACAGTGCCTACCTCAAAGGAGTGTGGTGACAGTAAAACAAATCCATGCATGTAAAATGCACAGAACAGCACCTGACGCATCACATGTGCAATAACTGCCATATTGTTATTAATAATAACATGACCACATCTGCCGCTGTCAGACAGAGTGTGCCAACAGCCTGTCCCTGCACCCCACTCCCTCTCTTGAGCCCCAGGGGCAGCAGGAGTAGCTGCCATTGGACAAGCTGTCCCACAGCCACCTCACCTTCAGCGTGGCAAGCCTGGAGCCCATCATCTTCACACCCTCCTGTACCAGAATTCTCTGTCCTGACAAGGGCACCTCCCATTCACCCAAGCTGCAAACCTGACCTGCTTTCCTTCTCCTCTCCGGTGTGCAAACCCCTCGGTACACCCACTGCTCTGCCCTGCTCCAGGCCCTGCCGCCAGGGGCCTGCCTTTCAGTCTATCCTTCTCTGCGCCAGCAGTTATTTCTCTAAAGTATGCCCTGGTGATGTCTCTGCCCTGCTGAATAGGGTGGATGGCTCTCCGTGGCTTGGAGAATGAAAGTTAAACTCCTTAAAGAGTCCCCTCCTACGCTGCCCTCAGCCTGCACTCTAGCTTCTCCCCTTCCTGTCCTCACCCACCCACGCACGCCCATGCTAGCACCAGCTCAGAACACCTGCTGTTTCCACGGAGTGAATGGGAAGGTGATGGAAGCCTTTTGCTAAGTCTCTGGCTATATTAAGCATCGATCGCTGGGAACATATGTCATTATCTACTGTGGGGATGAGGCTGAAGGAGAGCTACTGGGCTCGGGCTCAAGGCGGGCTCCAGCTAGACCATTGGGAAAACAGCACATGACTTTTCCAGGATTTTCCTCGCCAAGGGCAAATGCCAGGGCATGAATGGTGGACAAGAGCATATGGCTGCAGCTTTGGAACCAACCACATTGTCCCTGCCACCGTGAGACCAACTCCTCCTAGAACTCCCAAATGCAGCTTAACAAGGCCCAAGGTAGAAAAGCAGGTGGTGTAAACCTCTGGATAACTTGAATAATCCAGCGGGGCCCAGTGGCTCCCGCCTATAACCCTAGCACTTTGGGAGGCCGAGGCAGGAGGATCCCTTGAGTCCAGGAGTTCAAGACCAGCCTGAGCAAGAGTGAGACCCCCTCCCCCCCCGCATATTTACAAAAATTAGCCAGGTGTGGTGGCACATGCCTGTAGCCCTAGCTAATCTGGGGGCTGAGGTGGGAGGATCGCTGGAGCCTGGGAGTTTGAGGTCTCAGTGAGCTATGATGACGCCACTGCACTCTAGCCCAGGTGACAGAGCGAGACCCTGCCTCTAAATAAATAAATAAATAAAAGCCGAATAATCCTACCCCTGTCCCTTTCCCCGTCTTGACCAATCTGACTAAGAAACTCAGAGGAAATTTGCGAAGAATTGGTAACATGACTTGGAGATTTGAAAGAATGCACAGGTGAAACATGGGAGCAGTGGCAAAAATAAAGAAAGAAAGAAAAGAGCAAACAACTCCCTTCGGGGATAACAGATGGATGCTGTGGGATTGCCAATCTGATACCCATCTCAGAGGGTTCTGGGGGACAGTCACCCCTTCCCCGGAACGCCGGTACCGATGTCACGCCTGTGGTACTTCCCATAAACTCTCCTTTCCCTGCACAGTGAATTGCTCCCTGGCAGCCCTGTGTCCATCCCGCCAGCCTATTTGTAGAGAGCACGTGGTATATAGTCGGTCTCCTCATGAGCTCCTGCGAGGTAGAGGCTGTCTTTCCTCTCAGTGTTTGCACCTTTCAGCCCAAGGCCCAGCAGGCCCCCGAGAGTTGGTAAACATTTGCCAAAGGACTGACTTCCAACAGGTGGGTGAGACAGGCCTGGTTTGCCCTTACGGAAATCATGTGTCTTCCTCTTTATTGGTAACAGTGTGTAGGCTCGGAATCCTGTCCTCCCGGAGTCTGCCAGCTCGTCCTCTACAAGGCGGTGAGGTGGAGATTGGGCCTAGATAAATGGAATCCTATGTAAACATTCAAACTGTCTTTAAAGAATAGCTAATAATATAAAAGCATTCACAATATAACGTGGGAAAGGAAGGCTACAAAACAGTATATGCAATATGATCCCATTTGTTTATTTTTATTTAGTTAGTTATAAACATAGAAGACTTGAAGAAAATATACCAAAATGTTAACAATTGTTAGATGAGGGTTTTATTATTTGTTTGTTTGTTTGTTTGTTTTTTGGAGACAAGGTCTTCCTCTGTTGCCTGGGCATGAGGGCAGTAGTGTCATCATAGCTCACAGCAACCTCAACTCCTGGGCTCACTCGATCCTCCTGCCTCAGCTTCCCAAGTAGCTGGGACTACAGGTGTGCACCACCACACCTGGCTAATTTTTCTATTTTTTCTAGAGATGGAGGTCTTGCTATGTTGCCCAGGCTGGTCTCAAACTCCTGGCCTCAAGTGATGCTCCTGCCTCAGCCTCTCAAAGTGCTAGGATTACAGGTGTGACCCACAATGCCCCACCAGATGAGGGTTTTATAGATAACTTTTATTTTGTTATTAATGTTTTCAAGATTTTCCAAATTTCATACATTGTACATACATACCTTTATAATGTTTTATATATATATGTGTATACATATATATGCCTATATTTAGCCTTCAAAATCATTATAATTGGAAGGAGGAGGGTTAAACATAAATAACTTTCCTACATAATTATGTTTAACTTAGGCTATTTCAATCTAGTTCCATAACCATGTTTGTTTACTTCCCGTGTGTCCTTTCTTCAACCCAAAGATGAAAAATATGTAGCTCCCCCCAGCCCAAGTCTAAGGGGCAGGTAGGTATGGAGCTGCTGGCAAGGTGTGACATTTACTAAATTCAGGCAGAGGACTCTAGGGCTACACAGGGAGGAAATGGTTAATTCTGATGGGGGGGAAGATCCAAGAGACACCTTAGAAGAGCTGGCATTTGACCTGTGCCTTGAGAGATGAAAATGATTTTAACTAGAGATAAGGGCATTACCATCTGAGGGCCCAGCCTACACAAAGGCACGGAGATGGGAACATTGAGGCCTGTTGGACGCCAGTGAATGTCCACTGTGGCCAGAGTGCAGGGTGGACAGTGGTAACAGCCAGCTGAGGCAGGAAAGGCAAGGAGGGTGTGGCAGCGGAGGGCCTGGAACACAAAACAAGCCATCTGCAGCAGGCAGGGAGGCGCATCCAGGGCTTTTTGAGGAGGGGTGTGTTACAGGCTCAGGCCTGAATTCCAAAACACAATATTAAAATTTACTTTGATTGTCCTGACAACACCAAGAGTTGAGGTAGTGAGGTCCCCAGCACTGGAGCAGTTCCTGGTGTAAAGCCAGCCTGGAGTTAAGCATTTGCTACATATAATTCACAGAGCCTAGAGGAGAGCTTGCTGGTCCTATAGGTTGGGAGATTCAATCTGGCTTGGAGCAGCGATGACCTTTTCCTCCTAAACTCCTTCTAAACCCCCAGAGTATAGTGTAGTGACTAAGTCCCCAGACCTTAGTACCAATCAGACTACAGTACAAATAAATCTCTGCTGTACTGCTTACTAGCTGGGTGATCTTGGGCTAAGCACTTAACCTCTCTGAGTCTTGTTTTTCTTATCTCTAAAATGACATTAAGAATATCACTTTCCTCTTCACTAGATTAAAAATAGTAGTAGTAGATGAGCCAAGGGCAGTGGTGCGTGCCTGTAGTCTCAGCTGCTGGGGAGGATCACTTGAGCCCAGGAGTTCAAGTCCAGACTGGGCAATCTAGCAAGACCCTGTCTTAAAAAGAAATAGTAAATGATAAAGTTTTTTTTAAAAAAATTTACAATGTTTCTGGCCTGTTTTAAGTATGCTTGCATGTTTTATCTCATTTAATCTTCAGAAAAACCCTAAGAGCCAGGCATTACAGATGTGTAAACTGAGACCCAGGAAGGTCACATATATTGCCTAAGACCCACAATAAAGTAGTGGAACCAAGATACAAACCCAGCCGGCGACTGCAGAGCCCATGCTCTTCCCTACACCCCTGGCGATAATGATGACAATAACACATAATGCTTACCATGTGCCAGGTAACATTTACAGGCATTCATTCATTCATTGTCGAGGACCCTGTGGTAGGTACTGCCATTGGCGGCATTTTACAGATGAGGAAACTGAAGCCCAGAGAGATTGAGGAACATGCTTTTTTTTTTTTTTTTGCAGAACTGGGATAGGAACTCAAGTGGTCTGGCTGCAGTCTGTCCTCATCACTCTGATACTCAATGAATGAAGCTTGTTTTTCGTATTGTCATCCTTATAATCCTAAGGAGGGAATACCTGGGATCAATTTAGTCCAGATGTTCAGATCTGGTCCTTCCCAGCAGTGGCTAGGGGGTAGGGTAGGATAAATATATTCCTGTGTGGGACTTGGGGAGCAGGCACCAAAGGTGGAGAAACCTCATGGCTTTGGTGTCCTGAGGAAGGCTCCTTCCTGCTTGAAGGAGCAGTTATAAAGTTAATAACTGTGCTGTGGTGTAAGAGCATACCCTAAATTTAGGAAGCACACACAGAGGTATTTAGTGGTAAGGGCTGTGATGTATGGAACACTGGAATGGTTCAGAAAAAAATTAGAGCCCACGAGTGATTAATCAAGGGATAAAATGTTAATAATAGGTAAATCTGGGTAAAGAGTATTTAGGTGTTTCTTGTACTATTTTCATTTTTGCAACTTTTTGTAAGTTTGAAATTATTTCCAAATAAATATTTGCTAATGTTCCAGGCTCACTTCGTGTTTTCCTGCCCGAGCCCTGCAGTCAGCTTTTTCTCCAGGGGGTTCCTAATGAGCAGGAGTATTTAACCACATTTAAAAAGCATAATAGATGAATGAGAAGACAAAGCGTTCCTACCATATGGAACAGCATGATCGAAGACAAGGAAATGTGAAACACAGTGTAGATGGTAGAAAGGACCGGCGCTGGTGAAAGCGGGTGAAAGGCTAACCCAGCAGACGGCCTCGCAGGACAAACCGTCGCCTCCCTAAGGGGTGCACAGTGCAGCCCCTACAGCTCGCTATACTCGCCCATTCACTCTCACAGGTGTGATTTGGACATAGGCTACAATACACCGACAGATTAAGCCACCCATCCCTGAGAGGCCAACACTGTACTCGGGGGCAAGTCATCTGCGGAAACCGTAGAACCGAATTTTATCTATTTACAAAAATGAGCACAGCTGTTGTGCAGAGTGCAGAAGGTGAAGCAGCAGTCGAGACAGAAGCTTCTGCAGGAGAAGAGCAACGCTCTCCGGGAAAGAGCGCCCTAACCGACCCCGACCAATCCGAACACAGGAGGCACCAACCAATCCCGGCCCGGCGATGCTCTGCCCCGGGCGGGGCCGACACGCCCAGGTGTTGTTTGTCTGTCTCGGTGCCCCCCGGCCCGGGCTCTAACTTAGTCTACCCTCGCGGGCAAGAGGCGGAGAGGAGGCCCGGAGGCCGGCAAAGGAGGTTAGGCCCCACGGTGGAGGGCGTCAAACGCTAGGCCGAGCGGTTCGGGCGCACAGCCAGGCGACTGCTCCAGCCTTGGCAACACCCGCGTTCGCCTTGCGCTCTGCGGGCTCCTCTCTTCGATCCGCGAGTCCAGGACGCCTCCGGGAGAGAAGGCGGAGCTACGAGAGCTGACTCAGGAGGGAGCAGTCTAGAATTCCGGCTTCTCTCTCCCCTGGGTGGGTGGTGGTGCTCCCTTTCTTCTTGGGAAGGCAAGAGGAGGTCAGCTCTGTGCCAGGCTTGCGACTAGAGGAGAACGAACTCCCTGACTGTCAGGATGCTGAGACTGCAGAGGGAAGCCGTGCCGGCGCCTTGTCTGAGATGGTGAACCTGGGGGATGGAGCGAGATGGGATAACCTCTCTGAGGCAGGATGCACCGTCCCCAGATAGGCACATACCAGGTCTTCCAGTCTGGTGACCCTTCCCTGGGTCTAACCGGAACCCTCCCCTGCCCCATCTCTGTCAGCCTCCAATTAACTGCTTTTCAGGAGATGTGTCTTTCATGGAATTTTCTCACTTCTCAGATGAAGCTCTGGGTCCCATGCTGGATGACCAATCCCCCAAATCTCAGAGTCTGAGGTGAGGTAGCGCTGCCGGAAGGCATTCAGCTCCTTCGCAGGGCTTTCAGAGGATGCAGTTGGTGCCTTTGAGCAAACTGATGTTGCCATGACTGAGACCGGAGATAGGACCAGATGGAGATGGGGGTGCATTGAGTTCGAGGCTCCGTAGTCTATATCAGACTCTGTACTAAGCACTTTATATGAATTAGGTCAAAACTTTACTAGGCTGTAGCTATGATCATCGTTATTTTACAGCTGAGGAAACTGAGGCCAGAGAGGTTATGTACCTTGCTCATGGTCACACAGCTCCAAGTGACACAGCTTGGATTTACACCCAGGCCTGTCAGATTCCAAGCCTCTGCTCTTGATCACAACCTTGTGTTACAGCATCTCTTGACCATCCCTTGTGCCAAATTGCCTTCCGCTCTGGGTCCTCTGGGGCCCTCCTCACTTACCTTGGTGCTTGGTTCCTTGTTCTTTCAGGCCTCCTGGGCATTGGGACTCATCCATGCAGGGCAAAATCAGCAAAAGTCACAGGCTGCCATGGCCCCACTAATTCGGAACCAGGAACTTAGGGATGTGGCAAAACTTATGGAACCTACAGCACAATTTAGGAACTAGCTTCCCTTCTGGGAGTGCTGGACTACTTCCACCCTTATTTTCATATCTCCTAACTCCTCCTGTTATACCAAGGAGGAACAAACTAACTGCCTGAAGTTATAGGTGGTTTCAGAGGAAGCAACATTTCAATTGGACTTTGCTGGATGTCTAAGGGTTCACAGCAGAGAAAATATGTTGGAGAGTTGGTCGGGGGCGGGGGGGGGTGGCATTCTAGGCCTATGGAACAGGGAAAGGCTCTGTCTCCTTTTTCTCTCTCTTCCCAAAAATCCCCAGTCCCTATTCTTCTCCCTTCTCAGAGATTCCTGATAGCCACAGAGGCTCTGGTGTTGACAAAGTGATGGAACTTTCCTTAAGTTGGTTGACAGGGCTACCCTGTTACCAGGGTCTACTCTCTTGGGACAGAGGTCTGGGATTCCAGAACATGGTGGGCCCCAACCTCTTCCAGCAAGAAGTGGCTCACAGGCCCCTACTGCAGGGGGCTTCCCTCCTCATCACTTGAATCTTGCCTGTTTCTTCAGCTACTGATTTTATCCTTTATCTGGCCAAGAAAAGCACGTCTTCTTTTCTGCTTATTGACTGAAGCTGAAATGATCACAGCTGGCGTGGACTAGCAGCCTAACTCCAATTCCTCTGAGTGATCATGTTCAGCTTAGGGCAGGTACATGGAGACGGAGGTCAGGGTAGGGGTGAAGACACAGGTAGCACAAGGACAATGTCCCCCAAAATCTCTCCTTCCCCTCCCTTAGCCTCTTCCTAACCTCCAAGACTCCCTTTTCCCCTTCCTCCACACACATGCAAGACTGATTTCTCTCTGGCTCTTTTCCCATCACTAATAAAGGCAGGAATTTCTTGGCTCATGGACCAGAGCCTTGGGGATCCAGGCTCCTGTGAGTCAGATCTCTGAATCTGGCTGACTCTGCAGGGATCATGAGGCTGGTGGCCCCCAGTTACCCCTAAGGTTGACAAAGACTTAGCTTCCCATCCCAGTCTGGCTTTCCTCTCCATGGGCAGTCTCTAGAATTGGCACATCCGCCCCAGCCTTGGACAGGAGCACTGACTGCCAGACAGAGTTGTTGGACCAGTCACTGGAAGGGCATGTCCCTTCCATTCCCCTTGGTCTCCTCGTCCTTTCTAGCTGTCATGCCAAAGGAATAGCTCATTGGCAGAACAGAACATTTTCCTTAAATGTCCATCTTTGGCCTCTGATACAGCCAAAGGCAGGTGGACCTCACTTTGAGAAAACCCCATAAACAATGAGAATTTACAAAAACACCTGAGAATTCTTCTGCATGGTTATCAGTTACATTTATTACAAAGGATTCACTCCAATAGGAGTAGTGATTTTAAGTTCTTATTTTATGCACTCTTCAAAGAGATATTTAGGGATTGGGAAGGAGGTGGGAAGTCAATTTAAGATAATTAGGGATGAAGAAAATGCCTGCAATTATGATGCAAGTCAGCAGTGATACAGAATCTGAAGTATAAAAATTCATTCCCTTACCATGACAGGACAGTTTTTGTAAAGTGACGTGTACTTGACTCTCATGGTCCAGGGCCAGCCAAGATCTGGGTCAAGTGCCTATCTTGGGAAGGAGAAAGCTAACTAGCCAACCCCTAATGGGTAGGTCTAGGGAGAGAGCTAGATCACACAAAGATCCAAAATAAAGTCATTGACCCTCCATTCCTTTCTTGGGAAGTAAATGGGCCTTAGATTGCCCAAGGGTGTGCAGCCCAGCGCAGCTGGAGTGTGGACGAACGCACAGGCTCAGTCAGTATTCTGCACTGGATCATTACACACTGACCTGCCAGCCCCCTAATTTTACAAGGCAGGGGGGATTATCCAGTAATCTGCCAACGTCAGGCCAGCTGTGGGGGAGATTTATAGGCCCAAATGGGGGACAAATGACATTCTTTCAGGTTGAGACTCTTTAAGAAGGAAATGGAGAGGGTGCAGGACTGAGGGCCAGATTTATTAATATTAGGGCAGGAAGGGGAGAGAAATTACTATCTCATGAACAGATTGGATTTTTTCTCTAATGATCCTTGAGGACACTAAAGTGTCCACTATCTCTTCGACATCCTGAACCCAGGTCTCTCCCAAGAGGGCCAAACTGCAAGGCCCCTTGAGAAAAGGAGACACCTGGACAGCCGGGATTGGAAAGATTATCTACCAACTCAGTAAAATAACACTTCCCCTTGTTCCCAAGACAAAAACAGCACAAGAAATACATTTCCTCCAGCTGTGTTCACGGGGTCAATAAAGAGATTAAAGTAATTATTACAGGACGTTTGGAAAGCATTCTATATAAAACAGATGTACGTATCTAAAACCTTTTCATTAAGTGTCAGACTCATCTTGACATCTGTCTGCTGATACTGTCACTTGGGTACTTATCATATCACCTTTAACAGCCTCCTTGGAGGCAGCAACCATGTCTTAGTCGCCTTTACGTGCCCTTAGTGCATGACCGTACCTGGCACATTATTGTAGCACTCAGTGGACATCTGATAAATCTAGTTAAACACAAATGGGCAAGGGACCCAGCTTAAAACACCTTTCAATTAAAGAAACTGAATCCTAGAGCACGAGAAAAAATGTTCTAAACCCATTTTCTCTTTTGGGTAGAATAGGGGCCTAAACCTGTGCCATTGTCCCAAAGTGTGACTTCCCGGGCTTTACTCAAGCTGCTGGGCAGAGGTACTTCCCCCCTGCGGTCCGGTGCTTTTCCACCCTCCCTCTTCCATGGTATCCAGATACCACCCAGCCCGACACCGGTCCCTCCCTCTCTCTCCAGCCCAATACTGAGATGTGGCACACCTGAAGAAGCAGTACTTCAAAAATTTCTATCATCATAGTGAACTGATGAAGCTTCTGAGTTATTAAGCAATCCATCGTAACATTTGTGACTGGTTAACTTTAATTTGTCAAAATAAATCTGCAGTATTTTGCATGTTAGTAATACAGTGCTGGTATTGACAGGTAAAATCATCATCTGCTTACATAGAAACCTTCATTTAGGAGCACACCGTAGGAGGGAAATGGATACACAATAAAAGGCAAATGCAGGCCAAGCAGCGAGCCCTAGAGCATAACAGGCTGGATGTCAGATTTGAGGATTATCTAATACAACTGTTTAGCTGCCAATCTGATAAAGGGGAAGCTCTCAACCAGGTTACAACCAGAAGAGAAAAATATACTCTGCCTTTTCGTAGAGCGGTGGCCGTTGTGCCTTCAACACCTGGTTGAATCAGGTCATCAGCATCAGAACTCAATTCCAGTTCCAAGACGTGGGAGAATTTCACTGCACAACCTATTCGGCCTCCCTTTTCAGTAGCCCGCCCTCACCCTCATCCTGTCATCAACTCTCTCCCTCCCAAAAGAAGACACCACGTGGCTTTATTATTGCAGACAAGCTTCTTAAGTGAATAAAGAATGCATACAAAATAGCATTTTAACTGAAGTCATACAATGAAGTCTCACTCCTGTTTATTATACAATGAATTGATAAAACAATCATTTCTAGTATATATCTTTTTTTAAAGAACTAATACTTTCAGGATTCTGACAACCACACTCTAGCCTTGGGGGGTAGGGCCCACAACTGCCCTCACTGAGGACTGCTCCTTGAACCACTGTGGAGGACAGTGACTGCCAGCCCTCCAGAGAGATGAAAGGTCCCAGCAGGCAGAGCCAGAACCCAGTCTTGGGTCTGCATGCCAGGAAATGTGGGCTTCCTCCAAATGTGGCCACTGCCCCCCAATCCAGGCCTCAGCAGGGCCATTCTTGGGCCTTCCCTACACCAGTCCTTCCAGTAGTCCACACATAATGCTCTACATATTAAAAACCAACCATTTTTGTACTGTGGATAAGAACAGTTGTAACAAAGTCATAGCTACATATTTTTCTCTACATTTTGTTTATTGAGACAAACTAATTAAAAGGCACAAACATGGGGCATGTTTACATGGACATTATAACAAACATATACATTAAAAGTGTAGGAATGTGTTGCCTTCCTGCTAAACAGAAAGTTCCTAAGCTTTTATATATACAAAAGTTGTACAATTTAATGTCCTAAAGTACAAAAGATCATTTATAAAATTATTTTACACTAAGTACTATTTATTTTATTTTTTACTATGTAGTTCAACCCCCTAGAACTGTTTTGTATAATGACACACAGATACCTGTCCCTGATGTAGGAAGTCTGCCTCGGATGCAAGGTATTTTGATGCTTGAACTGACACAGTGGGGCATAAACAGAAGTCATCCAGTTTGATAGTCAGTCCTGCAAACATTCTGCAAGATTAACACAACTAGTTTCCATTTCTGTTAACTGCAAAGATAAAAAAAAGGAAAAAAAAAAAAAAAACCCAAAAACATATTGCAACTTAAAAAAAAAAAATCACAGCGTCTTGGTTTTAGTTAACTTTTTTTAAAAAAACACGATGCTTTAAAAACATTAATGTGTGGCATGATGGTATAAAGAGTATCTGTTTCCCCACCTTTTGGTTTCTATTTTATGTACAGAGATAAAACATCCTGCTAAGAAATAAAAAGCACATGTTGCAACGTGCACAATCATTGCTGGGTTTCCACAGGAGTGCAGACAGCTATCTCCTTGAAAACACCACAAAGCTGATACAAGTGTTTTCTCAAAGAAAAAAAAAAGTGATGTCCGTATTTACAAAGTTGAACAAATCTGCACAATACTTGATTAAGAAATGGAAGGAGAAATTAAAAAAAAAAAAAGAGATACACTCTGCTTGTTCTGAAGGGGCATACTACCTAGTTAGTGGTTAGAATAAAAACTGTATACAATTTAATATAAGACATAAACTCTAGTGAGCAACTAACACATCTGTCCCTGTTGTAACATCAACAGGCTCTGATTGGGAGAGAGGGGGGCATAACACATCCCAGTGCCTCCAGCGTCTTCCAATTTAAAGCAATATATTTGAACTGTTCCAAAGTACTCCTTGGCTCCCAAACAGGAGTCCCAATGGCCTCCTTTTGTTAGGAGCCTGCCTGTCCGCACACTCGACAACTTCTCTGTCAGTTGCGGCCTTTTCTTACCAAAACACAATTTGTATATTTTGGTGTTTTTTTTTTTTTTAAGATTTTTTTTTAAAAAGTCAACTACAATGCTATATTCCATCAGGATTAATATGCTGAGCAATATTTACATCTCCAAATATCAGGTCACAATCCCTATTATATGTTGAAGTTAGAATGATAAATTATCATATGCTTTGCATATCAGAGCTGGTATCACCTTTCCCATAGGGAATGCTGCCTGAAATTAACATATTCCCAAAGGTAAAATGCATATTCTCTGAAATGCATTTTATTATGACAATGCATGTATTTATTCATAAAAACAATAAACACAGACAATTCTACACTAGCTCTCAATCCGTGGATTTAGAATTTCAGGTTAAAATCAGCCATCCACCTTGTATAGGGAGAAGAGTTTTGCTAGCGTTTAGAATAAAATGATTTTGGGGGATTAGAAACAGTAATGCTTTTTTTTTTTTTGAAATGGTTTTTTTTTTAATGATTGGTTTTAATTCTGGCATCTCATCTTGCCAACTACTATCTTGTTTAAGCAATGCTGTCAGCTAAAAGGAATTTCTGATTAAACTAAAGTGGTCCAGTGATAAGTTACATACATACCCTACTTTGAACAATCCCAGCCAAATTGGAGAAAAATGCTACTACACTATTAACTAATGTAATAAAATCTCCCAATTTCATGGTTTACTTTTTGTTTTAAACAACTAAAAGTTAAGTTGCTGGTAAATATTTACTTTAACCCATATTTTCATTTTATAATACTGTTTACCAAGGCGGTGATGTAGGCAAAGCTTGGGGCAAGAAAGGCATGCTCTCTACAGGCCTCATTGCTATATTGAGAGGGGCGGCTAATGTCATAGGCGTGGGCAGATTCATTGGAGACGTGATCGTGACAGGGTGTGCTATATTCACTGGGGCAGTGACAGGGGTGGGGAGGTTGACTGGGGTAGTGAGTGTTAAAGGAGAGGTCATGGATAATGGACTGGTTATAGTTACAGGATGCCCTATGTTCATTGGGCTGGTTATGTTAACTGCACTTGAAACATTTACTGGACTTCTCATGCTCATTGCAGCTGCCACTGTGACTGGGTTTGACATAGTCCCAGACGACACAGAGGATGTTATATTGAATGGAGTAGTAAGAGTCACAGGTGTCGTAGCAGCCGTGGAGGTTTGGCACAGGTTAGCAGCTTCTAAAATAAAAGACAAAAGGGCCTTTAGACTTTCAAAGCAGTGAAAAAAATTCAGTTTCTGAATCAATTTCTTTTCATTAAAAAAGTCAAACATTTAATAAATCAAATTACAGTTTTCTACCAAGTCATCAACAGGAAGGATCCTCTGGAGCTCAAGCCTGGGGGCCAGGGATCTCAGTGTGGGAGTCACCTTTCTGATGCTATACCTCCTGCAAAGACTTAGGCAACTTGTTTAGCCTTGCATTTTTTGTTTCAAGTTCAGATTTACTTACCTACAGCATAGTGATGCTGGGAGGATCAGTTAACTTCTGCAAGGCACCCTGGGGGGCAGAGATACCAAGTAGGGCTAAGTGTTCTCACTACCACTTCATGCAGTTCGTCTGAGTTCTAAAGACTTTCTTGGGAAGAGCCAACCACCAGCAGGGCAGGAGAAAGGACTTGTTTACACAGAGCTGGGCCAATAGTTACACAATAACAAATAGTCAGAAAAATCTCATAAGGCACACCATAGCTAGCAGAGAGAAGTGTGCATACTCAATGATATGTAAGTTAAAGCCTTCTTAGACATGAAGCCACGTTCTGTTAAGGTTTTAAAAATGCATAGAGAACGATAAACAAGTTATTCTAGTATCACCTGTTTATTTCAGTTTTAGGAAAATCATTCTAGTTAAATCTTGTTTCTGGTTATGATTCTTAACTGTGTTAAGAAAGAAAAAATACTCCTCAGATTGATATTCTCCTTCTCACTCCTATTTCTTCTTCTCTTTCTAATGTTGACATACATACTTTGTGTAGTATCATTTAACTGCACATATTACACACACCACCAAACATACCAAGAACTAACCAGGCAAGGAGACCCCTAAGTGAGTTCGCGGACCCTAGTCCTTGTTATCTAGCAAAACCTGGGTACTCCCCTCCAAAGTGACACCCCCAACCCATCCCTCAACAAAATTCAGCACCACCTGCTGGTGTGCCAGAAAATGGCAGTAAGGAGATGGATAGGTGGGCTGGCTGTGACTTGGCTGTAATGGAGAAATGCATTAGAAACTAAAGATGGGAGTCTGCACATGATCTACACATAGGTTAGATCATCTCAGGTGGACCCTTGAGTCAAGCAGTCATTCCTTGATCAATACAATGTAACTTTGGCATACTCCATACTCCATATCAGAGATTCCTGAACCTGGCTGATGCTCAAAATCATCTATCTAGGGAACTTCTTTAAAAAAAGTGGATTCCAGAGTTGGGCCAGGCGTGGTGGCTCCCACCTGTAATCCTAGCACTTTCGAAGGCTGAGGTGGGAGGATCGCTTGAGGCCAGGAGTTCGAGACCAGCCTGAGCAACATAGCGAGACCCTGTCTCTACAAAAACCAGAAAAATTAGCTGGGCCTAAAGGCTACTCTGGAGGATAAGGCAGGAGGATCGCTTGAACCCAGCTTAGGAGTCTGAGGCTGCAGTGAACTATGATGATACCCCTGCACTCTAGCCCAAATGACACAGTGAGACCCTGTTTCAAAAAAAAAAAAAAAAAGTATTCCCAGGAAGGCCAACAGTGAAATTTAGGTGGAATCTAGGAATGTACATGTTTAAAAAGCTCCCGAGATGATGGTAAGATTTCAACCAGGTTTGGAAACTTATATTACCTTTTTTAGGCCTAATTATTTAAAGGGACATTGCTAATTCAAGTTTAGGTTTTCAGGTCAGGAGTCTTCTCTCCCCCCAAAAGGTAACATTTACTAACATGGATACAGAGGTCTCTAATATCAGTGGTCATTTCCAGAGAGATTCATACTATGAATGGAAATACAATAGCATTTTGTTTCATGGAGGTCAGAAGATGAGCTAAACAATCAAGTCTTATTGTGCAATCAAACTGAAATACAATACCAAACAGAGGAGTGCAGCAAGGGAGAGAATGAGAGAGAAAACCAACTCACTTTTGAGGGGCCGGTATCAGCGCTAAGGATATTCTCCTCCTGCTTTCCGCAAAGGAGTTCTCTCTCTCTTATGTGCTGTCCCCCTCACCTCCTCTCCTATGTTTTCTTTTAACCTAACAGTGTCCTTTTATTATGACTTAAACACTTCACTCCTTCTCTAAGTAAAATATCCTTAATATACTTTCAACCCACTATGCAATTATCACAGCACTACATTTTTTTGCTCCCCACTGCCAGCTCTCCCTCCACCCCACTCTTCTACCCACAAACCATTTTATTAAAATAATGACAAATCTTCATTTGAAAGACAGGAACAAGAAGCAGCTGAGCAAGGATGGAAAGCCTGTCTGGACTGCTGCAGTGTTTTCCTCCAATGCCAGTAGATGTATAAAAAAGGATGCTATTCCTTTTGTCTTTATCCCAGTACAAGATGTTTAGAAAAGCTCAGAGGAAGGCAACAGCCACACTACATGAAAGCAAAAGATGGAAGAAACTACATAGCAAAGGAATTACATGCGGAGGAGCCTATATGCAGAGGATTCCTTAGCATTTAAAATAAGACAGCAAAACATGGCCGAGGTGGGGAGGAAAGAACGAATTTATAAATTTGTCCTGTGGCTGATGATACATTGACAAAATGATTTATTTGAAGGGGCTGCACAATAGTCCAGAAGCCAAAACTGTAACTAGTAAGTTAAAAAGTATGTTGAACACTGATATTCCAACTGATTCTTTGTAAGATACACGAGAGAAAAGCAAACCATTCTTACTTAATTTTTCTAACAATTTTTCTAACAATTATAGTAAAGTCCCTATTAGCACAAGTGCAGACATGTTAAGCCAAGGCCAGTCACAGTGATAGACTGAAAGAGATTAAGGGTGAGACCAAGAGAAAAAACATCAGCACTATAAAGTCTGAAACATGTAATAAATAATATAGTGCAGAAAGAACACTAAAGAGCAAAAAATAGCAGAATTATACGAAAATGAACTTACTTATACATAAGGACATTTCATCCACCTCTAAAAGTGGGAATATTTCAGAAGGAAACAAAAAGGAGCCCATAATGCATGGAGGTTGACCTCAAAAGGGAACTCTGAGCATAACAAAGGACCAAATTTAGTTCCAAATTTGTAACAAAAAGTAAATCAAAGGAAAGAATGTGATAAGAAATACTGAGAATTTTCATTTCCTAGTAAGAAAAACTTACCTGGATGCTTTGCTGCCAGTAACTAAACTTTATCATATATTTCCCAGCATTCACAATATTTACATGTTTCCATTAAGCCAGTCCTCCAAATTGTGGCTTCTCTACTTTGATCACCTGGCAGACCAAATGAAAATACTTCTCTGGCCACACTTTGAACACTGGAAGCCTCATCTTACCTTTCTTCCTTGCTTTGACAGCTTCTTCCCACAGTCTCAGTGTTTCTACCTGCTTCCCTGGCCAGCTTGTCACATGTTGTTGTTGCTGCTGCTGCTGTTGCTGCTGCTGCTGCTGCTGCTGCTTCTGGTTGCTGGTCTCTTCATTCATGCATGCTATTCCAAAGATAAACCAGAAACGCTGCATTTACCTTGAAAAAGTATGGCTGTTTTTTCAAAATTGACTCTTCATGCCTCCGTGACCTTTTAACCTGATAGTTCTTGATAGGTATATATTTTGGGGGATTGTGTCTATATTGGTCAAAATAAACAAATTGATTAAAAAAATCTGGAGAAGCAGGGAAAAGCAATATAGAAAAGAATTCTCTGCATAGTAAAAAGCAAGCATCTCAAAAAATGGAAGTTGGGTAATATTAGCATGGATTAATGTTCATCAAAATACCAAATGTTTTAAAATTTGACTACAGTGATGTACCTTAAAAGTAAATTTTTTGTAAAGTTAAAGTACAATATGCTAGATAATAAACCCAGTGTACTTACAAAGAAGCAAAAATGGATGAGATTAAATCACATTAAGCTTTCTTTCCCATTCACTTGTGGCCACCCATTTTTTGAACATTTAATGTTTCTGCTGCATATAATGTATGTATATAACAGAATACAGGATTAAGGAAATGCCTTCTTCTATTGGTTAGGGCAATCTTAACATTAAAAGGCTGGCTAAGTCTGGGTAAATGCACAGGATAAAATGTGAATTTTATCCCCAAGTCTCTAGAATATTCCATCTTTAACTCTGAATTTAAGGTAAACAAAGCATTTAAACCTTCAAGTGGATATGATACCTCATTTCTCTACAGATTGGGGTTTGAAAAGCAAACTTGTTAACATTGCTTTCACCTTTACGGTTATTACTAAGGATATGTTATTAATACAATTAGGAGTTAGGAAATACTGGTATTTGAGAATCTTCCTAACTTTAAATAAAAACAATTAAAATTGCCTGGTATAAGATGTAGCTTCCAGCAGGGCTCCATGGCTCATGCCTGTAATCCTAGCACTCTGGGACGCTGAGGCGGGAGGATCACTTGAGGTCAGGAGTTCAAGACCAGACTGACCAAGAGCGAGACCCCGTCTCTTAGGGGGGCATTGTGGAGTGTGCCTGTAGTCCCAGCTACTCGGGAGGCTGAGGGAGGAGGATCTGTTGTGCCCAGGAGTTTGAGGTAGCTGTGAGCTAGGCTGATGCCACTGCAGTCTAGCCAGAGAAAACAGAATGAGACTCTGTCTCAAAAAAAAAAAAAAAAAAAAGATGTAGCTTCCTAATGTGGCTTCTGGTGCCTCAATCCTAACACACTAGAGCTTTTTATTCAAACCCCATAGAAAAGCGGACATGCTGAAAAATACCTATTGGGAAATTCTGCTCTTCTAAGATGGGTGTTATTAGTAGCACAGGATTGAAAGCAAAATTAGTGGAGAGCTTATCAGTGCTGCTGGAAATATGCAGGTAAAGCACGGTTCTGATTCGAATGTACTCTCTCCATTATTGCCTGTTCGCACACTTTAGTAATAGGAGGAAACATGTAAGATGAACATTAATATAGTCCTGAGAGCACACACATGAAAATACATTTGATACATTAAAAAACATGCAGATTTCATAATCTGAAATGCAAAGAAATAACATCTGAAGCATCACCTACTTTTACTGATGCCTTGTTTACATGTATTACAGTTAATACTTTGGCTCTGCCCGTGAGTCTTTAAGTGGCTGGTGATGTACGCTGCACTCAGGAGCTTCCCACAGATGTTACATGATACCTTGCCTTCGTGGCGCACCATGTGTGTCCGCAGTCTGTCTTTGGTGGCAAAGGCAGCAGTGCACGTCTGCATGAGGGAGGAAAACTTTTTTTAAATATAGACTATCCTGTTCTACTCATTTTAAAGTACGTTATATTCTATGCATTACCCTACCCATGTCAGCAAGCTGACTTAGCTAGCTGAATTTTAACTGCATTTGTTACCTAGAATCATAATTGCAATAAAACACTTGGTGAATTTTAGACCCTTCCATTTTGGAGGAAGAAAATATATCAACACAGAGCAGTGAAAAGATAAAAGCTTTAGAGTCAGTTAATCCTGGATTTAATGAGCTCTACAATTTACTAAACGGTGTAATGTTGAACAAATTAGTTAATCCATCTGAATTTGTTTCTTCATCTGCAAAATGGGGATAATAATCCCCAACTCACAAAATTACTGGTGGATTAACAGCCTGGTGCACATAGCAAGCACTTACTCAATGACACTAGTTTCCTCCCTGCAATTAGATTTTTCTTAGAATTCAACCATTTACTTAATAAAATCAGTCATTAACAAATTTAACCGAAAGCAGCACCAGTACTCTAGCAACAAACGAGAATTACTGATGCCTAAAACAGTCATTTGATTTAGCAAAGTTCTTAACCTTTTTGTTATCCTGACTGATGTCAAATAAAATCATTAACCTGAACAGATTTTCAAACAACTAAAAAATGCTCCAATTTGGTAATAGCAAAAGTCCAGTATGTGATAACAGTTGGGACTCTCCTACTTTAATTAAAGCAACCTCAATCATCAATCCAGAAATTAATTTAAAGTCCTTTATTCTTTTATTCATTCCAAATACACAACAATCTTTGCAAGACTATAAATTTTTTTCTTATAGTAAGAAACGCTGTTGCCCAGGAAAAGGGAAAGATAGCTTAACAAAAATAAACACAGAAATTCTTAAATGATCTTGTCTTATAGAAATAGAAGCTGTATTTATATTTTATAAAACTGTAATTCAAATAGGCCACATTTACTCAAGCCAGTGATTTTAAGACTATTCAAGAATGGTGAGATTTGACTGGCTCAGACCTTCTGGATAATATGCATTAAGTACTACACTAAGGATAAGTCATTTTAACTCTTACTTGGCATTTGAAGGGTCTTTCTGTTGAATGGACATGTTTTACGTGACAGCTTAAGTGGTCAGGCCTGTGAAAGAGAGAGTTTCAACAGGAGATGTAATATAACACACAAAGAAATGCTACTTATGTGATGCTTACATGCTTGGCAGATGGGGAGCGGGCATTTTAAAGAAAGCTAGCAAAATCACCAACCCCCCTCCCCAGTGCAAGCCTCCTTACCTCTCTTACCATAAACAAAAGTCTTAGTCCTTTACCTGTTAATTTTCTCTCCTAGTCAACATCAAATCATATTAGGTCTTGATTCTTTACAATTACAAAACACCTGAAGTTTTAGTCCTAACACCTGCCAAAAACAGCTACTATTATATTAACTCTAAAAGCTTTTAAAAATGAAAATTAGTGAAATGTTAATACCCACAGAAAAATGGAAAAACATTCTTCTAAAAGTTTTATTAAAAGTATCCAAGGACTTCCAGGAAATGAGTTTCTTTGATTTGCGCAGTGAACCTCATGTGTGTAATCTCTCGACTGAATTGGAAACTGGTGGTTTTGCAGTGATAAGTATCCATGTGCCAAATGAAGGCCTGAGTCCACCAAGACACTTCTTAAATGAAGTAATAGGTTAATCACTATGTACCACTTGCCAACCACACCAAACTGGAGTTAGACCTAGAAGGATAATGCTTATCTATCACCAATCTCTAATAACACAGGCCTGCCCACATCTATTTTTCACATAAACCTTCCAGATCACAGAGACAAAACTGAAGTTCACTGATACCATAATGAAGAAAAGCAAAGCAAAATGCAGTACCTCGAGAAGCCTTTCCCACAAACACTGCAAGTATAGGGTTTGGTGATGCCTCCTTCATGAGACCTCACATGGTAAGTCATCCGGTCCTTCCTCTTGAAGCGCTGATTACAAATAGGACACTCGAAGGGCTTCTCGTCTGAATGAGAGAGCTTGTGCCGATTGAGGTGGTACACATCTCGGAAGGCCTTCCCACACATCTCACAAGCATGGTTCTTCTTTACAGGCTTACTGGGTTTCTTGACAGACTGGGTCACGGGCATAGCTGTGGTGCTGGCACTGCTACTGGGGTTGGTGCCCGAGGAAGATGTAGTGACTGTTGACAAGATGCCTGCAATGGTCGAGACCAACGAAGTTCGGCTGCTGTCCCCAGCGATGGTAGAGATAAGGGGAACCACCGTGGTGGGGGTTTTCTTTGCCCGGGACACCAGTTTGATCCCTGTGTGGCAGGATTCATGGCGCCTCAGGTGATAGCTGTCCCTGAAAGCTTTACTGCAGTAAGTGCACACAAATGAAGTTTTGGGTTTTTCTTTTTTAATCCCAATGGCATCCTTTAATGTTTCTGGTGCAGCCTGAGGTTTCTGAGTTATTGGTATTGGAAGCAATGGTTTCTGATCAGGGGGCTCCACAGCAGAGCTCAGGAGGGGCAGCAAGCTGTTCTGTGCTGCCTGCTGTTGGTGATGGGAGGCTTCATGGGCCTAAAACCAAACATTTACACTTCAGAAACTCAGCCTCTCACAATGACCTTCAAAATTCAACATGCTCCAGACAATAGAGACCAGAAGAAACAGTCAAAGAGTCTGTAGGCTGTTCTCTGCAACAGAGATCCAGCAACCACCTAGTTACTCTCAGAGCTCCCAATATAAAGCATTGAAAAATCACTGTGCAGACATAAAACTTTTGCAACTAAGTTGCTGACAGTGATCTTGCTTTTGAACAGCTGACCAAACTACAGACTACTCTGGTCCATAAGGGACATACCAGCTGATGAAATCAGTTTGCATTAGTCTGTCAGTGCTGAAACCAAGTTTAAATAAGTTGTCAAAAAAATCACACTCCAGGCTGAAGTATTTAACAGTACCTTACCGTAGCAACACACAAACACACACACACACACATATACACACAATGACATAATCACCTACTTGTCTATTACCCAGGAAAGGAAAAATATCATGTCTTTCCCTTTCCATCAGAAAACTCTTAGTGATTGAGGAAGGGGGCTGTTGCTAAGTGATGAAAGAAAAGTAGTTTTCTGAATACATACGCTAGTTGTTAAGTTTAAGTTTTCATTGACTCTACTAAAGATCTGGTCGAAACAAAACCTGCTATTAATCAACCTGGAAGGCATCTGTGAAGGTAACCAACGGCAAAACACCTGTCAGTTGTTCTCAGGTCATTTAATCTTATACTAGAGTCTGCATCCTTTAGCGACACTAGCTGTTCAAACCCTAAATTCTCAAAGGCAGACTAATGAGAAAAACAAACAACAAACACTTAAATTCCTTTCATGTTCATCTTCTTCCAGCAGTTCCAGCAGTTGTAGGTTTCGATAAAGTATTAGACATTTGCTGGTATAATGTGCTTCTCCACTTCAAAACTTGGGGCTGGATACTGTATGGAAATTTTCATTAGCTGCACTGAAACCAAAATTTCATCGTGGATCAGGTTCTTGGTATTTATGAGTAGTTGCTCTCTCGGTTCTGATTCTTTCAAAATTCTCCATACCTCCATACTGATAAACATTTAGGAAATGATGGAAAAAATTCCTGAAATAGTTCTTCCTAATATGTTGTTCTTTACCAACGTTATTTTTGAAACTCTTGACAGAGTCTTGAGTTTTGTAATCCTAAAAGGATACAGGCACTCAGAGCTAAGAGTTCCAAATATTTAAGCATACAAAGTCCTAGGAGGGGCCCATCCCATCTAGACATTTTAGACAGCTCATTCTATAACCACAAGTCCTACAGCTAACTTGATTAAAGGAAGAAAGAAACAAGGACACACACACGCTCACTCACACATAGCTCCTCCTCTGATGGATAAGAATATCTACCACACACTGTTCCATGTTTACTTGATGGCAGCGCAGCAGCCCGGAACTAGTCTCCCTCAAATGATTAGGAGGTGTGGTATCCAGAGTTATCACCTTCAATTTAATAATTTTGATTTAATCATTCTTTGAGTCCTGGAAGTGCTCTCAGAAATTGTGTGGTTACTTATGAGTATCTTTGTGGACTCAGTGCTTATAAACGAAGCACAGTCCACTTTTAATCTAATTTGTAAAGCTCCTGTAACAGTGAGGGTCTATCTACCCAGGTGACATCAGCAGAAATTTTACAGAATTTGGACTGGACTCTAATCTCACTCTTCTTCCAACCTTGCTGTAAGACACTCAAGTTTCCCTACAGTATACAAATGGTTAATAGTTGGACATAGTTCAAGATATACAATTTCAAAGGCTAACAGATCAGATAATAGGGAATGCAAATCTTCTGGACAAAGTTCAGACTTATAGAGGCATTTTTCAATTCTAAACAACCATTAGTACGATGGAGTACTAAAAGCACTTACTGCCATTTTACCAATTCAGATGTCTGTGGCAACATAAAGTATTTTTACAGCATTGCTGAAGCTCACTCTCATACGAGGGTCACACCAGGTCCCTGCTTCTTGGGTGAAATGCTGTAGAACCACTACAGGAATCACTCTCTGAGGATTCCTAGGATCCCCACACTTCTACATGAAGCCTTCTAAGGGGGAACTGGGTTTTCCCAACTTGTTCTCTGGGGGAGAGACAGAGTAAAATAACAACCACAGCTGGCCTTTAGTTAAGTGATTTACTTTTATATTTATTTTTAAAATATAACTTCTGGGCTTTTATTTGACTATCATCATCAAATCAAAGTTTTAATTTTATCTCCCATCTCTTTCAACTGCAAGGTTTTTTAACCCTGCTCAAACTTTCCTTTTTCTGAGGCTGGCAAAAACCAAAACAAATGTTATTTCATCACCCAGGGTAGTAGGATATGGCACCATGAAATCTCCAGTGCCAGAGGGTAAAAGATTTTGTACTGAACAAATTAGCATCGGTGAGTCATATCTTGAATGTCCTGTTAGAAGAATAATCCATCAAACATTTTAGCAGCTATAGCTTTCACTTTCCACCAGGTTATCTGGAAAGCAAGCAGGTATTAAATTGTTTTGAAATATAAATTCAATAGGATGCTCCAGGAAACAAACAAGAAAATTTAACTCCATTTCCCCAGTGAAAATTACTTAATACCAGAACTGATTAAGTCTATTCATACCTTCCCATAGAAAAGGCTGAAATATTCTCTTCACCCATTCAACTGCCCTTGGCTCTACATTTTAAGTTTTCCAACAATTTTCACTGCACACATTGCCAAGCTCAGGATCAAATATTAGCTTTAACACTTCATCAGGTGGAAAAAAAAGATTTTAGTAGCTGAAAACAATTAAATAGTATAAAATCTAACTAAAAAGTTGATCAGAATGCTTGGCATTTGCTTTATCCAGGGATGGAATAATAATTTTTTAAGAAGTACTCCAAAAGATTTTTCAGCTAGCTTTCTAAAGATGAGTTATAAGTTTTTCCTCTTTTTTTTTTTCAATCTCTATTAAGTTTGTAGACACCAGATTTAATACAGTCTTTTTAATCAGGTGAAAATCACTTCAGTGGCCCATCAATCCCATATCTTTTCTTTTTCTTGAGAAAAAGAAAGCATTTGCCACCTTTACACCAACCTGGATGACAGCTAGTTATGTATCATTTCTTTTCCAGTGCATTTTAAGTTGGTTTATCACATTATTATCAAGCTTATCAAAGCACAATAAAACAACACTAGACCATAATGAGAAAAGGAGGAAGTCCCTGAGTTCCATAATTTTGCGTATTTTCAATTTTAAGAAGCCCGAATATATTTCAGTAACTACTTAAAAAACAAATTGTCCATATTTGAAAAAATATACGTCTTAAAACAATAAACCAGGTCTACACAATAGGTAATGTCTGAATTCTCCAATTCCCTATATTAAATTCACTGGGATGAATCCAGTGGCTTGAAGGATGATTTTTTGAAAATTCTGCATCCGTTCCTGGTTAGTTCCGAAAGGTCTCAAGCGCCCAAGCTACGCGTTTGGGATTTCACGAAATATTCAAAGAAGGAAAATAACTCAGAGAGGCGGGAAGAACGCACTTAGAAGTGACGAGCCAGCTTCCTAACCTCCTCCGGTTCCGAAGTTTCCCCGTGAGCTCATCGCTACTGCCCACTAAATGCTTCGTGTGCAAACAGAAACGAAGCAGGAAAAAAATAAGTTCCAGCCTAGATCTTCCAAAGAGGGGTCCCCCACCTAAAGTGGGCGGGCAAGAGAATTGCCAACGTACCGGCTACAGTCACTTTTAAGTTTCTTGCAAAAAGCAAAGACCAACACCCCAATGAGTGACTCATCTGGGGGCTTTGTAAGCGGACTTTGTTTGCGCTCTCCACTTTCCGTCTCCCCACTAGGCTGGAGGAAACGATCGAGGTGGGCCGAGAGAGAAAAGCGCTCCGGGAGAAGGTCGGGCCTGCAGGAGTCCCGGCCCCCACCGCTCCCTCCTCCCCGGCCGGCCCGGCCGGGGGATTCCCCGGGCTGAATGGGACGGCGGGAGAGCTGGACGAAGGGAGAAGGTGTCAGCTGCCAAGGCTCGGCTGAGGCTTGGGAAAGAAAAAATGTAAATCCAGTGAAAAAGTTTGGGGAGGGGAAACACACTCTCAACACCCCCTCCACTGGGTAAACACAAGGGGGGGCGGCGGGAAGGGGGAGTGGCGGGGAACCTAGACGTACCCGCTATTCGCGGCGATGTGGGAGGGGGGTCAGAAAGTCAACATACACACGCATATACACAAAAAGAAAGGAGAAGGAGGTGAAAAGAAAGAAGAGCGAGCGAAAGATGGATGAAGTGGTGTGGGGGGGAGAACGAGACTCAGAGCAGGACCTGGGGACCCCCCTCACCCCACGGTGCGGGACCCGGCTGGCGCGCAGCGGCTGGGCAGCCCGCGCTATCCAGCGGCCCGGCGCCCTCCTTTCTCTGGGCCGCGGGGTGGTGACAGCGATCGGCCTCCTCCCTTCCCCTTCAGGGCAGGAGAGAAGGGTGTGTGTGTGTTTGTGTGTGTGTGCGCGTGTGTGTGCTGGGGGGGCCCTGGGTTCACCCCGAGGCCTGCTCTCTCCCCCGCACCCCGTGAGGCCGCCTCCTTTCACCTCAGCAGCCCAGCTCCGCCGGGGCGGGCGGGCGGAAAAACAAAGGGGGATTAAGGCCGGGCCGGAGAGCGGAGCCGGGAGGGAGGGGAGGAGGAGCGCCCGCCCGCCCGCCCGCCAGCCCGGGGCCCGGCCCCCCTGTCCCCCCCGTACCCCCCCGGGGGGGCCCCCAGTACCTGGAACAGGAACGCGGTCCAGTTGGCCTCCATGGCTGCGGCGGCCGACCCCCCTCCTCCCCACTCCCCCCGCTCGGGGAGCCTCCTCAGCCGGAGGAGGCGACAACAAAGCGGCGGCGGCGGCGGCGGCAGCGGCAGCGGCGGCTCCTCAACATGGCAGCGCCGAGCGCGGCCACTTCCGGTAACCTCCGGGACGCACCACCGCGGCGGCGAGCGCGGGCGGGGGGGGAGCCCCGGCCCGGCCGCCGCCGCCCCCAGTTGCCCCGACCCCCTCTGGGAGTCCCGGCTGCCGGCTCGCCGCCTGGGAGCTCAGCCAGTGCCTGCCGGCGGTGGGGTCAGGGCCCCCGCGGGGGGGCTGGGGTGGGGCCGGGGGCGGGGATGGGGCGCGGCGTCCCCCCCCGCGGGGGTGTGTGGTGCTGCGGTCCGTGGCTCAGGCAGCTGGAGCAGGGGGAGCTCAGGAGAGAAGATGGAGGACGTCAGGGTCTGGCGCTGGCCCGCTGGGCACAGCTGGGCCATCTCCCGTGACTCAGACACGGTGCCCAGCAGCATCGCGTCCTTATTAGACTTTCAGCGGAGGGCACAGGCCACGGCGGACACCTGGCGCTTCAGTCCCTCCTGCACAGCATGGCCCCCAACTCCGAATTGGGGGAAGCCCCTTTGACTTCTCCCTTTTGGCATTTCATTCCGGGCTGGCTAAGTCCTACACACACTTGCTATGATATGCATCTCCCTCTGAGTAGCCTTCTAACTCAAGCAGGGAATCCCACTGGGGTGCAGCCTTAGATCCTCCCAGTGTCGAGGGAAACACTTCCCACGCGTAGAGATGTCATTACTGGGTTATTCTTGGGTAAAGGGCTGAGCTTCCCCATCCTCCCCTTCACTCCAGATAGGATGTGAAATTCTACCCTAAAACCCCTCCTCTCCCGCCAAAAATAATAAAAATAACAAGTGAGAAAGTATAGACAAATTATTTTAGTCCTTTAGTACAGTCTGTTTCCTTCTTCACCCCCCCAGAACAAAAATCGAACTTCTGGTTGGACAGCGTCAGGAGATGTCACGGAGGTGACCCCAGCCTCTCTTTGCAGTTCCAAGTCTTCCATGTAGGCGTCACTGCTGCTGGAACTTTGTAGATGAGGAGCCTGTATGATGATGTCCTTAACGTTTTCTATCCTTTCCTCACATAGAGGTAGCTACTGGGAATATCAGAGACAAGCTATTATTAAACAAGTGTCTCCAGTCCAAGAAGTCTCCTGTGGTAGGGAAATGAGAGGGCAGGCTATATCGCTGATATTTTTATAAACTCTAGTTTAAAAAAAAAAAATTCAGATGGACACATTATTTCAAGATTTCAAATCTTTCAGAACCAACTGACTCCTATCTCATCCCATTTATTCCCCTCCAGATACTTCTAATCAAGGTTACCATCTCAAACTTCCCCTAAACATAACAATAAAAATATTATGGCTGCAGAATTCTATGGCAATAGAAACTGACAAGGTACTGTAATTTGACAGTCTGTTTCCTTCCCATCCACTACAAAAGTATACCCCCTCCCACTCTTTCCTCATTCTCAGTCACCAGAATGAAGGGGCTGGAAAATGTTGGTCTGGTTCCTTTTAGAGCTGATTCCCCATTGGATACTGCCTGGAGGCCTTGGGGATGAATGAGAAGTTCTGGGGTTTGGATCAGCAGCAGAAGCAGGTAACACACCAGAGAACTGGTTAGCCTAAGACAGGAGGGAACAGAAAACGATGAAGAGTTTCTGATACACTCCTCAGCCAAACTGCTACAGTGGCCCCCATGTCTCCTATAATGTCCATTAAGTCTCTTTTGGAAAGAAAAATAATATGGTTCAGGAAGCCTAAATTTATATACACTCAAGGAAAGAACTAAGATGTAAACCTAAGGAATTAACTAGGTAAACGAAAACCTTTATGTTCTTGCTCTCACCTTGGACACTGTATGTCCTTTTATTTTTATTTGGTGCACAGCAAATCTGTGCTTCTTCCCTGCCTTAACACGTTCACTTCCAGGTCTCTGTAATGCAGCTCCTCAGTTTTCCTTCTCTGCATAGCCTCTCCTCCTCAGGGGCTGCCTTTCAAATTGCGGTGAAAATGAAGCTTCAGGATTATGAAAACCAGTACTTCATGAAGACCATTATTCCAATGACAATATTGCTGGACTCTGTTGAACTTCCTAGCCTGGGATCTAGAAACCCTTTCCCCAGCAATCTTTCATTCAGCACATCTGGAGAGGGGTTTCCCCATTAAAAGGAAGTAGAGGTCAAGTGAAAACAGTCCAGTTCTCATTACTAAAAAGCTGAAATTCTTAGTATCACTTTTCTTGAGGAAAATGGAAATTTTATCTCTATCCATAAGACAAAACCAGAAATCCTGATTGTTCCCCAAATTTCCCCTTAAAAAGAAGACTTAGCAACCTTTTAAATTCAGATGAAATTTTAAACACTGAGATATTTTCCAGAAGGAAAATATACAAAAGTTTAAAACAAGTACTCAAAAACAATCAGTTACAACTGTTAGAGGAATATAATAAAACCACTGTAATCAAATACTATATCCCTAGAAGGGGCACTTCTACTTTTAGGACAGACAGTATCTTTAACCACAAACAAAACGAGCCCCTCTTCAAGTCAGCTTCCACAGACCATATCCTGGGATCCAGTGAAAAGACTACTGATCTAAAGCCAATAAATTAATCCTTATGATAAACAACTTTCAGTTAGTGAATCGATGGTGTTACCTTCAAAACATGAATATCTGAAATGCTTGGTGTCTAAGCAAAAAATAAGAAGTGCCTACACCCACACAAAAGTCAGATCCCCAACTACCCTATTGAGATTTCTCTTCTGCCCTCCCCTACCCCAAGTTGTATGACCTCTCACCTAATCTTTCAGGGCCTCAGTTTCTTCATCTGGAAAATGAGAATGAAGTATCTATCTCACAGGAGCCACCTATGGATTAAACAAGAAATGTAGGCAGGGCGCGGTGGCTCATGCCTGTAATCCTAGCACTCTGGGAGGCCAAGGCAGGAGGATCGCTTGAGGTCAGGAGTTCAAGACCAGCCTGAGCAAGATCGAGACCCCATCTTTACTAAAAAAAAAAAGAAAGAAATTATATGGACAGCTAAATATATATATATAAATAAAAATTAGCCGGGCATGGTGGTGCATGCCTGTAGTCCCAGCTACTCAGGAGGCTGAGGCAGGAGGATCGCTTGAGCCCAGGAGTTTGAGGTTGCTGTGAGCTAGGCTGACTCCCCTGCACTCTAGCCCGGGAGAGACTCTCTGTCTCAAAACAAAAACAAAAACAAAAAACAGACAAAAAAGAAATGAACATAAAATGCTTAGAACACTTCCTGAAATATAACAGATGCTAAGTAAATATTTTTATTGGTGCTATTGAGTGGTTCTAGATTAAGTCTGGGGCTGAGAACTCTGCATTACCACCTCTGAGCCAGTTAATTCTTCCTTTCACTTTCTCTTAAAGTGACAGGTGTTCTTCTATCTCTCTATCCCTCAAGAGCCCTAAAGTAAATGGCCAAAGGGCTAATGACACATGACAAAGGAAGATGTCTATTAAGATCTGTTTTTCTGAAGATAGCTTTTAGCAGACATTAGAAAGCAACAGGATATATCCTTCCTAGTGTGGAGAAGATTTTAAAGTTCTGTGAACAAATTAAGGATTTAGATTACAGATTTAGAATCCTAGGAACAGAAAGTATCTCTGTTGTTGTCAGTTACCTGTACCCAAGTAAGACTGCACAACAAACCAAAAACAAATCAAACCCAAAACTTCCAGTGGAGAATATCAGTTAGAAACTTCAAATTGGCAAGCTAATGAACTCTTCATGCAAGAAAGCTAGAACAGACAATTAACAAATCCAATACTAAAAACCAAGACTGCAATATTTAGAAATACCAAAAAACACTGGGCAAAAAGAAGTGTCACTTTTCAATATCAGCCTCAATGTAAATGGGGACAAAAGGAGGACCAGCTCAAGCAAACTGCTTTTCCCCACCCCCGACAAAACCCCAAGCTTCTCGGGAGGAAAGCAGAAGCTAGCTCCTTCCCCCTCCCCAAAGTTGGATAACCACACTAAGGGCTTAAAGCCACTTGCCTGTGGCCCATGTGGTCAGAAGTGGGGTGTGTGTTTCTATTCTACCACCTAAAATGTCACCACTAGTTATTTCTGTTTTAACTGACAAGGTGAGGAAGGGGAAACATTTTTTTTTATTTTTCCCTGAATACCTTTTTAACTTCTTTGACAGCTGGAACATACTCAAAGAGAACCAAGGGACAAGGAACAAATCTGCCCATTTTCCCAATAGACATTGAGTTCAACTGGTAGTTAAGGGTTCTTAATTAAAATTAGCCCAGTGTGGTGGTGCATGCCTGTAGTCCCTGCTACTCGGGAGGCTGAGGCAGGAGGATGGCTCAAGCCCAGCAGTTTTAGGTTATAGTGAGCTATCATTATGGCACTGCACTCCAGCCTGGGCAGCAGGGCAGACCCTGTCTCAAAAAAAAAAAAAAAAAAAAGACAGACAGACAGACACACTCTTGCTTCTAAGAAAGGTCACACACCCAAGACTTCAAAAATGAGTCCAAAGCCATGGAAATACACTTATCACCTTAACTCTTCTTGAAGGACACTGGCAAAAATCAATGCTAACCCTGTCAGCTTCACCCATAAAGCATTTGCACAGAAATACTATCTTCTATTTTACAACTCTTGAATGACAGAGAATATCACACAAATAGCAAGCAAAATAGCATAGGCCACAAGAAGGAAAGAAACCAAGACAGGTCAAAAATATACCAAGTAAGAAATTCAATACAACTGGAAAACATACTCTCAGGCACCAACATTTCTCCTTTGGACACCTGTTCTTCACTGCCCTCAGATGCCCCAGACCAGGGTAATGGCTGAGCTTGAAAAAAGTTGATACTTAACAGATCACACAAACTTGGTGTGCCTGAACCAAACTACAAAGATCAGCTCAGTTCCATCATTGTGCAAATAGTCCAAAACATAAATTAAATCCTTATACACAAAATTTCTCTGGTATAGAGGTGAACTTCTTAGTGGCTATAGCCTCCACCCCAAACACATTAAAAGAGGGATGTAATGACACTAAACAGATGTGCCACCATCTGTATTGCCAGAAAAAACAAAAATGTTAGTCATGTGCAAAAAAATTTACTAATTGTCAATGCCTGTCCAAATGTTCTCCTGAAGAGTAGGGGCAGGGCATAAACATATGTATCAAGCGAACACTCTGCCAAGAAAAACATCTCTTCAGCTTTTTCTTCACTGGATCAATTTTATCTTCAGCTGAGGGTCCCTCCATTCTTGGTAGTAAAGGGAATGGGGAATAATGAAACAGGTGTTGGAGGAACCTACGTAGGATGTTCCCTGGGTGAGACAAGTGAGCAGCAGGGGCCTAAGACACCAATATGACATTACAAGATTAGCCGGACTAAGCTTTGGGAAGCCTGCTCCGTTCTAGCAAGCAATGCCAACAGATGGCAACACAAGGCCTGGACAGCATAAGATCCTGCTAAGGCTCCAAGTGAGGGAATTAACTCCTCAAAGGATATTGTTTCTTGACTCTGAGAAGTCTCTGAACTAGAAACTGCCACAAGTTCTACATTTAGTCATCTGGTCCAGGCATAAATGCAGGTAAAGGGGCCTAGTGAACCAGTTGTTAAAAGCTCTATACAGAAACAACTGTACTCGGCATTTACTCTTTAAGCTGTGAATAATACATCAAGCTTACCCGCTGCTATCCGCAAATACTACTTGAAGAACTTCACCCTTGGTTGCCTGAGCAGTGGCAGCAAATTCTCTGCTAGGCCTGAAGGAAGACCAGAAATCCTAGAGGGCAGGATAGATTTTGACCTGATGAACAACTTACTGAGGTACACAGGGAACAATCTAGAGTTTTCCTTTGAAGTACCTTTGGTCTCTAACAAAGCACCCAAGGCTCTACTCAACCGGCTAACAGAAGTTAATTATCCCTCTATCCCCAGGGCCTGACCCTGTTCTCTGTTAGCTTTGTTTTACTGACCTTAGGTAAGTCCCACCCCCTCAGCTTCCAGCTGTTTCCTCTTATTTCTCCAGCTTCCTCTTCCCGCCCCCCCTCCCACCTCTCCTTTCACTTTCTTTCCCCTTTCATTCAGCAACCAACGCTCAGAGAGCAGATGGCAAATAGTCAACCCAAGCCAGTGAAAATACTTCCTGAGCATCAGGTATAAAGCAAACCTAGAAACAGACACTGTGGGGTTTGGAATAGAGCATACATATTATTTCTGCCTTTTAGTAGTTTGTACTTTTAAGTGGCAAAGGCATACTTATTCCTCACATATGAAAGAATATTTCAGACTCATTTCTTAATAGTTATATAATATGGGACCAAAAAAAAAAATCTCTTAGTGGCACTTCTTAGGGACAAGAGGATTGCTTACATCACAACTGGTAACTTTTACTGCTACAGTAATTTGTCCATGGTCTCTTCCATAGCACATATAGGGAAATATGCTAAAGCCTGAGGAAGCCCCATATATGTTCTATACACATTTATTTAGCTGACGCAGTTATTCTGATCACTTAAGCACATGAAAGGGTCTAAGCTGGGACAACAATCTGTGATTAGACCTCTCACCAGAGAAGAACTGAGAAAATTCAGCGAAACTTTTGACTATTAGAGGGTAGGTTTGGGATTTGTTCCACAGTGATATCAACACTATGGCTTAGGAGTTTTGAGATGGAAACTCACCTGGCAAGAAAGGAAAGGAGCACCACAAATTCCATATCCCAAGTCAGTAGGTTCACTCTTAATTTAGGAGTCTCTCCCAGTGACTTGAAGAGCCCTGGTAAACACCCAGTCCTAGAGGTATCATATGGATGACAACTAAAGAGAAACAGCTCAGATACAGCCCCAAATTCAGGCCACGCTGAGAATTCCAACCTAGAAAGTTGTAGTGAAGATTTTGAAAGTCCAGCAAGGATACCCCAAGGACTAACTTACCGGTTCATAGTTAATTTTAATCAGCTTGAATACAAACAAAGACGTGTCTAACATAGACTCTCTCCTTAGAAAAATGGCTCATGCATAGCATTATCTCAGAACTATTATGGAAGCACTACTATTTCAATAAATAAAAAAATATTAGCACCTATTAAATGCCAGGAGCTGCCCTAGCCACTGGAGAGGCTTCTAAGAATCTCCTCCAGTGAAGAAAACAAGACTTGTAAAGAAATTATAAACCAGTTATAGACATTTGTACAAAGTGCTTAAGGAGCACTGGGAAGGAAGGAAATTTTTAAAGGGGCTATCTGCCTTATTGGTTCTCATATGTGATAGCTTTGACACTGTTCCACGTAGGGTTGCTGAATATAAAAACTGATACCTAAGAGACAGTATACTCAGGCTAAGTGTAATGCAAACATTTTTACTGTAAATTGGAAAGTGGGAGGTCACCACACGTTGGCTTTCAAAACTCATCTACCTAGAGTAGTTAACTTGTGGACCTGTTTTACTAATATAAATTTAAATGTATACTCAGCTATCAGAACAGATGCAGACATTTCTAGACATTTACCCTTCCACTGGTTCTTTTCTATACTCTTGTGGGGCTGCTGCCTAGTTAACTGAGTAGCTAGCCAGGCCCTGGCCACCGTGTGACCCGGTGTCCTGTGGGGCCAGCCTGAATAGTAGGGGTCAAAAGAAGGCAAGGGCTTCTCTGAGAGAGCTGGCTGCGCACTGCACACTGGGAAGGCAGGGAGCTAAGCATCTTACTTTCTTGCTGTCAGGCTCTGCGCCATGGCCACTGACTGACTAGATGAGCTCCTGATCTGGAATATCCCCTAGGTCCCAGGGTAAGCACATGGATCAAAGACAGCACCATGGGACACCCTGGTGGCATTAGGTCGATATTACAGGTGGTGTTCACTTGAGTCCAAGACTTACTCAACCCAGCAAGAACCTCCCAACTGCAAAGGTAGGCTGGCTTAAAAAAGCAGTGTGGTAGTAAAATAAATAAGAATTTATCAGAAGACCTGGATTCAAGTTCTGGGCCTGCCACTTTAACATTTTTGAGTCTATTTCCGCAAAGTGCAAAATGAGGCTAAATACCACTTGAGGATTAAAGTGAGTTTAAGTACTTTGTAAAACAGAGTTAGGTTAGCTATTACTTTCATTAAGATCAGGTATTTGTCCCATGGCCTTGCATCTTCCCCTCAAAATTTTCCATTAAAAAAGGTAGCAAGGGCATGAAACCTTGGGGTTACTATTTTAGGAATAAGCCCAATCTGACTGGAGCAGCACCCTGTCTCACATTAAAGATATGTGGCACACTTGCCTAGGATGTCATTAATGTATTTATTATTCACATGTATTAATGTACATGTACCAGCACACTGGGCATCTTGGTAGAAATATCAAAATGTTAAAAACACAGCCCTTGTTCACAGACTTTACTATGTAGCTGGAGGAAATAAAACGCAAACATGCAACTAGAGAACAGGTTAAAGGGAACATGCATATGTGACATACTATATAAGCATGCTGAAGAAAAGCAAAGCAGAAATAGAGTGCAATTAGTGCGAGAATGCTTCAGTCATTAGCTCAAGGGGTGGAAGAATTTTTAACAGCAAAAGGAATGAGGCTAGCTTTTGCAGGATTTGGGAAGTGGAGTATTAAATATATGTATACGCTGGGTCTCTTGGCCTTGAGACAATTGCTTAAGCTAGCTGATCCTCTCGTCCGCCTAAAGGTCAGGGTCAGGGTCCTAAAGTAAAGTCTAAGATTCTTTCCCAAGCCAAGGAATAATACACATAATATCCAGTCTCTTCACTATAAATAAATCTACTATAAATCTATGTATTAATCCTTTATATGAATAACTACTAACCAAAAAAAAAAAAAAAAAGGAACCAAAATGATTCAATCTCAATGAGAAATCTGCAGATTCTCACTGAGGCAGGATCACTAAATTCAGAGGCGACTTAAGCTTTCCTCTGTAAGAATCAAACTTAAGAATGAATGATGGAAAAAGGATACCCAGCAGGAAGCAGCAACAGAGGGAACTGCTTAGTCTTTTAGGAGACAGTGCCATCAATTCTTGATGATCTGTACTGAAAGAAGTGTGCACAGCTTACAAAACTTCCTTTTTGATTTTGCAAGACCAATTTGGGGGGCAACATTTACTTTTGAAATTATACTTGGACTTAGGCTAACATTTAAATTCACTGAATTTTCCTGGCTTCACATCTGAGGAGGAATTATTTGATCCAATGTTAGGATTAAAATACTTTCTCCAATAATCCACCCACAGTTAACCAATAGTTTGTAAAATATGGACTTCTACATAGCTTCTTTTGGGGGTACTAAGTTCTTTCCATGCGTTGTCAATCCATATAAACTGTCAGCATTGCATCTAGCTCATTGGGAAATACAATTATTACACAAATTCCATCAGATAAGAAAAATCAACACACACAAAACATTCAACAGTAATGAGATGAATTATGAGGCAACTAAATGCATCTTGAAGAGAGCCATTAAAGGGCTTTAGCAGCTTGCTTAGTTTCAGGAATGAAGTGTGACTTGAGCCAAACCTTTGAGGCTTTGAGGAAGCAGGGAGACTGCCAAGGGGGTAGTGTGTCTGAAAATATAAGCAGATACACAGAAGGGAAACCAAACATGGTCAGTATCAACCAGAGGAGGGGAAGATATGACTAACAACAGTGATAAACTTGAAAGATGGAATATAACACTGTTGAAAGGGAATGACATGTTTTAGGAAGCTGAGTTGATGCCCAGGATGGAGACTGGCATCACTGACACCAGTTAAAACAGTTCAGTAATGAATTTGGGTGCACACAAGAATGCTGATAAGGCAACTGAAGATGGGAGACAAACCCAAACAGCCTTTTAAAGTCTTATTTGACAAGTAAACAAATCTTTAGTTTAGCCTAAGTCATAGACACAATGGCACTGTGGCTAAGACATAGAACTCAACTATTTACTATTTTTAGAGCACAAAAGAGCCATTTTGGTTTTCTTTGTAGTGTGCTTGCAGCATACCCAACCAACGTTTTACATTTCTAGTCTAAGACATGGATGTCCCTCTTGGTTTAATATTTTATAGCCCGAAGTTCTAGGCATGCCACTGCTAAGTGTAGGAGAGATTCAGCCTAGGCCTTCCCGGTCCCACTTAAAGACTGTAAGCCCCCTTTGACTGATGCTGCAGTGCATTCCTATGTATGAAGCCTTAATAATTGCTGCAACTTGAAAGCTTATCCCAAAATAACATACAAAGACTCCTCTAATACCCAGCATCTGAGGGAACAATTCTATCATGACTTCTAGAACTTTAACAATCACCAAGTTCAGCTCTTTTCTTTTTACAATGGGAATTCTGGATTTTCATTTGTACAATTTGTGGATTCAGAGTGCCTCTTCACAAGTTAAATTATCAAACGGACACCAGAACATTTATAGGATTAAGGACAGGCTTAATCAATCTAGTGCCGTTTCAGTGCTCTCAAATCCAATTTGCAGCAAGGCTACTAGTCAACAACTACCTCCTGTAGTCTCCTTTGCAACATAAAGTGTTAACTTAGCAGGCAGGGAAGTCCTTACTGTGTAAACTTGATTCCGTTTTCTCTCCTGCAAAATGTGTCCATTTTTAGAATCATTCTTCAAAACAGACAAGTTTCTGACATTAACATCTTAAGGCCATTGCTCCCACATCCATCTTTTTGATGACTAAATCCCATCATGTGGGCCCAAAAAACTTTGTTAATACAGTATTCCTAGTGACAATTTATACTTTAAACAGGAGAGAAGTTTGTGTCCTTTCCATTTTTATGATGTAAACCTGGGGGAAGGGAGTAATAGAAATGACAAATTCTGAAGTGCTTAATTAGCAAGTTTTCAGCTCTGTTAAAGGGCATTAAGTAAGCATGTCAAGAAAATTGTGTGTACTTTTTTATCACAAGATACTCTGCATCCACTAAAGGCCTAGAAAATAGAAAACAGCTAACTTGGCAAGTAGAATTTTAAACAAATTATCATTAAAACCCTTGGTAATGCTGAGAAATAAGATCATTATTCCCAAAACTGTTTCACACCATGAAAACAAACAAGGGTCTCTGAAAGCACATTTCTTTTGTAGTATATGACCAATTTTATGCCTAGATTTTTCTTTCTACAGCATGCCTACTTCTGTACCCAATTCTCACATTCCTAGCCTTACTATTTCATACCTGGAGATGTACAAGGTAGGCAGAAAACAAGCAGACTCATGTCTTTAGCATTTTCTTCTAAGTCTCAGAACCTAAATGTATTTTTCCTTAGTTATAGGATTTGAGTACCTGGTAAGGTAAGCTCTGTTTAAAACCTAAATGAGGCCAGGCGCAGTGGCTCCACGCCTGTAATCCTAGCACTCTGAGAGGCCGAGGCAGGCGGATCGCTGGAGCTCAGGAGTTCAAGACCAGCCTGAGCAAGAGCGAGACCCCGTCTCTACTAAAAATAGAAAGAAATTAGCTGGCCAACTAAAAATATATATAAAAAAAATTAGCCGGGCATGGTGTCACACGCCTGTAATCCCAGCTACTTGGGAGGCTGAGGCAGGAAGTTCCCTTCAGCCCAGGAGTTTGAGGTTGCTGTGAGCTAGGCTGACGCCACGGCACTCACTCTAGCCCGGGCAACAGAGTAAGACTCTGTCTCAAAAAAATAAATAAAATAAAAATAAATTAAAAAAACCTAAATGAGCTGAGTGTGGCGGCTCACACCTGTAATCCTAGCACTAAAGTTGAGGCAGGAGGTTGCTTGAGTTAAGGAGTTCAAGACCAGCCTGAACAAGATCCTGTCTCTACCAAAAAAAAAAAAAAAAAAAAAACCCACCACAAAAAAAATTCACCTGTAGTCCCAGCTACTTGGCAAGCTGAGGCAGGAGGATCCCTCAAGCCCAAGAGTAGTGAAGTTGCAGTAAGCTATGACTGTACCCTATCCTGGGCACAACAGAGTGAGACTCTGTTTCAAAAAACAAACCCTAAATGGATCCAGAAGATGAAAATGAATAAAACAAAAAACACAAACAACAAAAAACTTTGCCCAACGGATAGGAAGGCAGAGGTAAAGTTACAGGAAGAAACTTACCCAAACCATCTAATTTAGATCTGATGCAGAGAGGATGAAGGTGGTTGGTCTCCACCTTGCTGTACATATTTACAACAGGGATAATTTCCCGGTTGATTGTGTCAGAGCTCCCTCTAGTGGCTAAATGATTTTTCCCCCAGCATTTACTCCAATGAATAACAGAACATTGTAAAAAAATTACTAGACATTTTGGCATCCCTCCAAATTAATGTTTTTGTTCAAAGTGTATTTGGTGGGGATGAGTATTGTATCCTAGGAATACTGAGTCTCGATTTCTACTATTTTCACATTGTATGGTGTTATATGGTGACAGGAGTTAAGACACCTTTTGACCTGGTGCTTGGGTATCATCTCCTTTGTACTCTTAACAGCTGATGACAAAGCACCCAGCTGAACTCTGATGTGTTCTAACTACCTAAATGGTAACTTTCTTATGAAAAGGCATGTATGACTTTTCCCTCCCTGAAAACCCAGCCTGGCACCTATTAAAATGTTGTAAATTATGAGGTTACTCCTGCCTAAATCTAAATGTCAAAAACTAATTTATTCAATTTATTTTCTGTGTACTACTAAAGCATTAAGCGATTTTTATAACAGAAAAAAATCCTCCCCTGGAAATCTACAATCTCACAACCATTTTCAGGTTTGTCAAGCATAGCTTTCAAAGCTGGCAATGCAGCACTCCCGAGTTCTCAATCACAGGAATAAGGAAGTGCTGGTTTCTCAAATATGTTCTAACTTCTTTCTTGGGTCTATATTTAAAACCAGTTAGTTTGCCAGCATTACTATTTACTCAACAGACAATCACAATAGATACAATGAATAGATGTTTTCCTATCTCTTTACTTCATGCCAATAATCCCAGCTTCTCCTATAGGATCAGACTGGACAATGTTCCTGTTAAGTACTGAAACAGAAACAATTACCTCAATAGAATATATTGTACTGTATACTCTAGGATGGCTGAATATTTCCATATTTCCTTCAATAGAGTGTAATTGTTGAGTCCACACCGTAGAAGAATAAAGAAATGTTTGTCATACCTTTTCTTCTTGTGGTTGTTTCAGCCTAAAAAATGGGGAACTTATCTCAATTAATAAAGGACCTACAGTAACAGGTCTTTCAATCATATACCCAAATTACACACAGAAGCATTAGACTTGTGTATTCTAGTACAGTTCTACAATCCCTTATCCAGAACTCTCAGAGCCAGACGTATAGGATTCAGAGCTATTTCTACTTTAAGAAAGTGTGGTATATATACCCTATATTATGTAATGCCCTCAGCAAAGTCTGTGGCAACTGTATGTAATGAATAATCAAGCCACATCAGTATTTCCGCAGGAGAAGTTGAGTCACACTAAGTGCAAAATGAAGACATCAATTCTGGTCAGGTTTCACATTCTATTACCTCAACAACAAAAAATCTTTTCAGTTTTTTGGATTTCAGAAAATGGATAAGAGATTGTGAATCTGTTTTCTGTCTTTGGGCACTCTTCTTATGTGCTGGAAGTAAGTTAACACAAATGGTGGTTATGTTACAACAGAACTTCAGTCTTAACAGCTTCTCATTTTTAAATTTTTTATGGTAAATACATAATTTCATTTGTAATTTAATTACAAACTTCATATACAAAGCAAAAAGGCAAGCATAAGAAATTCACCATGACCACAGAAACCTAAAAATACCAGCCCTAATGACCAAAACAATGTTTCAAAGACAAAACTGAGGAGAGTCTAGATCAAACTCGAGCACTGCAATAGATGGATATATAAGCACTCAAAATTTATTTCAAATATAAAACAAGAAGCCATTTTAAACGAATCTATTCACAATCCAAACAGTATTTTTAAAAATATTAAACTTAGCTTAGTTTTTAAAAATTCAGATCCCAAACAATTAGGAATCAGAAAATCAATTTCTTACCTTTTGATTCCAGTCAGATGTAGGCTGAACAGCAATGTGGGTTATTCAATCTGATGTTATGAAAAATAATTGCTTCTTAAAGAGACTTAAGTTTTTCCTTGGTTAGAAAATAATTATGGGCTCCCTACAATATTCTAAACGGAAATACATAGGTCGATAAGGCAAAAAAAATTCGAGAGCTTTCGTAGTTTCAAAAGGGTGTGACTTTCTTCTGACAATATGGGTAGAGGTTTAAGGGTCCATTTCCTAAGACTACAAACAGAAATCTATATTTCCTGTCAACAGCTTTTAGTTTAACTACAAAACCTATGCCCTTTGACCTTTCATACATATGCACCAAAATCTCTATAATCTCCAAATTCAGTCTATATAGTAGATAAAGAGTATCTTCTATCTCATTTCAGTCTGGGGTCAGTAAAGCATATCTTTCAACTTAAATACACTCAACCTTGAGTGAAGGCTATTTACATTTTTCAGCCCTTTGTTTGCAAATATTCAACAAGTGCAAATGAACCTAAATCTAGCTCACATTAACCTTCCAAAAGCATCTTTTTATCTTCCCTTTAATAATCTGATGTTTAAAATGAATTCCACTCCTTTAACAGTTTAAAACATCAAGCATGTCATATAAAATTATAATTGCTCAGCATTTTTTTAAACAGTGAATCTTTTTGCTTCTTGGCCATTATATTTAATTCTTATGAAAAAACTAAAACTACTTAATAAATTTATACCAAGTACTTTTATTTAGTGAAATCCTAGTTTTGAATTTAACACCTTTCTCCTGATATTCCACAGGTTCATTAAGGGGTACTAGTTGGGTGACCTTATATAAATCTCTTGGAGCCCAGTTCTTCCACTACCAATTATTTCTTGTTTCCCCTAGGTTTTAAATCCTGTCACCTGACCAAGTACCTTAAATTCAGCTTCCAACTCTGATTAGCACCCAGGGGAAATGTTAGGTTCTAGTTATTTCTTTTGGGTGAAGAATGGTTTGAGGGCTGTGACTAGCTATGGGGGGTGGGGGGGAGGAGAAAAACTGGGATTTTTAAAATCTCCCCCATCAAGTTGAAGATTTAGCAACCAGGGAGTATCAGTAGAAAAATACAAAAACAGCATATGACAAGATATAATCATGGCTTTGGTACAGAATACCAAAGTTTTGGGTACAAAATTACCTTATGGTTGAGATGGGTTTACAAGGCAACATTCTGAAGAATGCCCAGGTTCTTACTAGCAATGATTTCACCCAAATAAGCAATTAATCTTCTTGTGCATTATTCACATTTCAAAAAAAAAGTGATTTGTGTTGAGTTCTAATACATCTATACTGAAGTTTAACATTTAATACTTACCAATTTTTCAGATTGAGTTTCATCGAGAACCTCAAAAGCTATCTCAAAGTTAACATTAATTTACTGGACATCAACCAGTTTTGCACAAAAACCTGTACTGTCCAAATGACCACCAAAAATAAGCAGCATCTAAGTTTTTAATCACTTTTTAGCAAAGCTGGAGCAGCTTCTATTTCAGATTAGATCACCCTCTCATTTACCATTACATACACAAATGCCTTAGTCTCACCTTTTATCTTTCCCTGAAGACTTTCACAATTAACAATAAGAGATGGCTAACACCATTTATTACATATTGCCTTTTAAATACTTTTAATTTACTAACACATAAAACACAAGAGACAGAATCTTATCAATTTAAAGGATTAACTGATAGACCCAGTTAAAATCTTACATGAAGAGGAAAAAGGACAACCATGCATAGTTTTTTAAAAAATGTTTATTTTTTTCAAAGAAAAACGGCAATAGCCAATTGGAAACCTACTTATTCTTCAACTCCAATTTTGTTTTTTTTTAAATTTAGAAGTGACTTACTGATTTACTATTTTAAACAAACCCCCCCTTTCCCCTTTACATGTTTACCATCTACTCGTGCTGAATCCTTCCAAGGAGATTGCTCCAGCGTATATCTCCAGGTCCTCGCTTTGCTCCTTTTACCAAAAAATGCAAAACACAATTCCATCGTGCATCTTAAGGGCTCCAATCGTCAAAAATAGGAAAAAGAAAAAAAAAAAATCTTTGGAATAGCCAATTAAGTTGAATAAAAAAATCCACACGAATGCGGTTTGGTTGGGGCAGGAATCCACTCCTATGTTCCTGGTAATCTGATCCCGCTCCATGAATCCTTGTAATTCATCCTCCCTATCCTATCCACATTATGATTTGAATCCAATGATCCAGCTCCAAGGATTGGGATCCAGTGAGCCCTCTCCAATCCAAACCTTTATAACCAGCAAAACCAAAAAAGAGGAGGCAAAATGTTAGATACTGTAATCAAAAAAGGTTTCTGGGGAATGATGAGTTATGTCTGTCATCAGTTTAACAGATGTACATCAATAACTATCAAATTCCCCAAAACAAGTTTCTGAATGGTGTTCAGATAAATTTTTAGAAACTTAATCATCATAGAGACTAATTGGAAGAAGCATTTTATATTTACAGTTCAACTGATAATGCCAACACTTGTTACTGTACAGCGTATTACAGGTTTTGTGGTTGCAAAAAGTTATGTAGTTGAAAAGTTTACTGGTATTGCTACCCACCTAAATCTAAACTAAATCTAATACTCCCATCTTGCAATTTAATTTGTAAATTAAAGTGTTTTAAACATATGAATCAATTATGAATATTAGTTTAAAGGGGAAGGTGAGACTTAAAAGTATTCCCAACTAGATTATCTACACCAATACACTGGAATTCTATATTTTGCTTTCATTTTGTCTTAAAAAAATGAAATAGCAACGCTCTACCAGTCACACAGAGGACATGCAGATTTAGCAGTATTGATATTATACTCTATCTCGTTGGAATTAAAGACACCCTGTACCCACATGTACACCAACAGCAGGTCACACATTAACAGTTGTAACTAAGTACTGTGACAAATTAGCCAGCTCTTCCCACATTAGTCCCTATTAAAACAAAAATGGGGGGAAGGGAGCAAAATAAATTGTTACAAAATGGGCAATTTTGCCACAATTGCCAGGTTTAAAGAGAAAAGCAATTGTAGCTAAAGGTAACTGCATAAAATGTTCAAGTATTTTAAGGTACACGAATATAATCATTTTTAACCCTTGCCTTTTAGTATAAGGTCAATACTGCCAATTTCATCTGTGACAATAGCACTTGGAGTCATACCATTGCCTCCATTATTGATCTGATCCTCCTCAATCCTCCTTTTGACAATCCTAAAATGATTGAAATGTGCTCCACAATCCTTAATCCAAAGCATTCTTAATCCATCTCTTCAGATATGTCTACAGAAAGACACATGAAAAGCAAGATAAACATAAGAACTTCCCCAGATAAGATAACCACAAACACCCCCAACATCCCAGTTCACACAAACCAGAGCAGAAGAGACATTTACACAATCACAGTCTGAAGAGTATGGAGAGTTAACTAAATTTAAACAATCCTGTCTATGACATCACTTAAAATACAATTTATCAAAGACATAAGGGGAATGTAGATGTTAGGAGCAAGGGGATATTACACAAGAATGCAATTCAACACTTTAGCCCATTCTAAACAAAACAGTTTGAATTAAAAAATGAAAAGATTGTACTGAATAAAGGAAAACTGTATACAACATGGGTTCTACAAAAAGTGTCACCAATCATCTTATGTACGAGAGCGAGATCTGCTATGACGGGGAGAATAGCGTGGTGATCCTCTGCTTCTCCTTGGGGAGTAACTGCGACTCCTGCTGTTGCTTCTGCTACGGCTTCTGCTACGACTACGGCTTCGAGATCGAGATCTTCCATAACTTGGACTTCTGGGCCCATCAACTTTAACCCGGATGTAGGCAGTTTCTCCCTATTGGATAGACAGAACTTTCCATTGAAAGATCTAAGCTTTCACCTGTCTTCAGGCATGCTGAATGAATACAATGTAACCACAACCAGAAACCTGGCAATTTACTCGGACACCCTTGCCTGAATCCTTACCTTCAAATTCCACTGTTAACACCATTGTATCCAATTCTGGCCAAAGAAAAAAATAAGTGTATAACCTACCTCATGAGATCTAAACTTAGTGTTATCCAGTTTTCGAACTGCATAGGTCATATCTTCTTTCCGTACAAACTCCACGACACCAGTGCCATCTCGGTAAACATCAGCATAACATACATCACCTGCTTCACGCATGTGATCCTTTAAATCCTGCCAGCTTCCACTTGGAGGCAGTCCTGAAAAAGTGATTTTTTTTCTTAATACTAATTATCCTAAATTTCACATTGAATTTAATACGTACATTAAATTCTTAATGATTGTACATTAAAATACTTAATGATTGTACGTAAGTGACTACAGGTAAACACCTGGTAGGATTCCGTAATACTAGAGTCCAAAATCATTTCTAAAGCACATTCTAGTACCGCAACCTAATTTGGTAAATCCGCACCTTGTTTACCAAACTCACCCAGAAACTAATAATTTAAGACCTAACGTGAAAAACTTGCAATTTTTAAACCGGTCACACAACGAAAAATTTTAAGTGGTTTCTATCCCTTCTCATCAACCCACACAAGCAGTCAACTCACCAGAGACAACCACTCTGTTTTCAGAACGCCTGGATGGAGGACCATAGCGGCCTCGGGGAGCTCCGCCACCTCCACCCCCGCCGCCGCCTCGGCCCGTACCACGGCCGCTTCGAGGAAACTCCACCCGCAGACGGTATCCATCGTAATCATAGCCGTCGCGACCGTACACCGCGTCTTCCGCATCTCTGCGCGATCACAGAAAGCAAAAGGGATGAGAAAAGAAACCGGCAGAAGCTAACTCGGTCTGGAACCAGCGACCGCCCCCCCCCCCGCACATGCGCACCCGAAGTGGAAGAGCCCACATGCGCTGCATAATAGGAATGGCCCCTCCCCCACCCAGAAACACGCCAGGATCCCAAGCACTACACCAGACCTCAGCGCCTCAGTTTTCCGCTCTGTGTATGCTAAAGAGCTCTGGGGACGTCCAAGGCACCAGAGCCGCCACATCAACTCGGCTCCTGACTCGACTAGTGCATGGGCGATGTCGTCTCTCCAACCTCTCTAAAAGCCCCCCCTTCCTCATTCTCTACCTTAAGGCCTTTGGAGCCCTCCCCAACTACTCCAACCTATTTCATCAAGGAAGCAAGCCCCACGCCGCCTCACCGCGGGTCCTCGAACTCAACGAAGGCGAAGGGCGGTCCTCCGCGGCGATTCTTGAGGTCGATGTCTCGGATAGCGCCGTATTTGTAGAACACGTCCTCAATGTCCTTGGTTCGGATGTCTGGAGGTAAGTTGCCCACGTAGATGCGGCAATCGTTGTTCCCTGCCGGGCCACGAATCACACCACCTCCTGACATGGCGGCGGCGAAAAGCGCGGACTCGAGAACGGGCCTTCCCACCAAGCCTAGCGCACAGCAGAGCGAGCCCGCAGCGGCACCACGTCTCCCGCGGCCTCTCCAAAATGGCGCCTTTATCTGCTCGGCGCACGGATATGGGGGGAGAGAGGAAGAGAAGCGGTAGGAAATAGCGATTCGATTTCAATACGCACGCGCCAGAGCGCAACCGGCGCTGCGATTAGCACGCTCACGCACGCGCGCGAACGCACGACGTCACCCTCCGCCGAAGGGGGGAAAAAAAAGTCCACTGCCTTCCCGATTTGGCTTGGCTTACTAATGGAGTGACTAGCCGTTTGTTAAAAATTAAAAACAGAATCTTCGTTAAAGGAGTTATTAACCCCTGTCAGTTCTTGAAGGATAGTCAATTTCCCCAGGAAAGAACCTTTTTGAAAGAAATTCGGCGCCATCAAACGACTTGGTGAAACCTAGCTTAGAGCCTTGTCCCACTATGCTCTGCGGCACTAACGGCCTTTGGCGCGAAAGGCTCAGGGGCGGGGCCACAAGGGGCGGGACCGGTCGGTTGCTCCGGAAACCCGAGCGTCTTCGCAGAGTGCGTCTAGTCCGGGAGCTGAGCTGTAGGTCATTCAACTGAGAGCCGGGGCGTGGATTTGTCTTCCCGCCGCTTCCTCGAACCGGCCGCCGTGGCTGCTTAGACAAGTGTCTGATTTAGATGAACTCAGTTTAGATTCCTTAATAAATGCTCTTCATTAAGTACCGTTCCACCTTCAGTTCAGAATTTAGTCTTGCATAGCTCAATCCAACATTCCTTGTGCTAGCGGCGGTGGGTCATACCCTGATCAGTAACTGGTGGTATTTGCCAACCAGGAGGCGTGACAACACCGTACGGCCTCCAGGACCCCGACCTCTGTTTCTCTTGTTAATCGCCTATCACTGGGCCAAGCGCAGAGGAGAAGCTCAGTGAACTCTTGCAGAATGAATTGTGCCTGTTTCTCCGCCTTTCAAAGAATGAGAAAGAAAAGGGGTGTGTGTGTTTGTGTAGAGTCCTGAAGTTAATCCCTTTTTCAAAAGTTTCCTGTAAGAGTTATTTACATACAAGGGTTTTGAACTCATTACCAGGCCTCTCAGGTAATAATACAAATGAGCAAAATAGATATGAGAACCATAAACACCGGAGACCATAGTTGCTGCCCAGGACTATGGTGCAGCTTGCATGCTGGCCGGAGAGATAAGAATATTTTACATTTTTTCCAGAAAGCTCTGAAATCTGGATTTTTATGTGAAATCCTGGGATTTTTAAATGTTGGTAATTGAATTCAAATTCAAAACAAAACTCTGCAGTCGTAAATATGCTAAAACAGATCTGTACCTGAGTTTAAGGATAATTTTCTTCATATTATGTATTTATGTACAAGAGCCCCTCTCCCCAAAGAGATACCATAAAACATCATTAAAACTAGATGAAGAAATCTTGGGGAATGTGAAAATAAGGGAGGGACTAAAAAGTAATGCTAAGGTTAGTACACAAAATGGCTGCAGTGAGAGCCTGTTGAATTTATTGAAAGGGACTTCAAATTTGACTCTCGTCTTCCCAAAAGACACAGTAAAGAAGGGAACACAAGTACTGTATATTCAAAATCCAAAGTCTTTGGAATAAAAATAAATAGGTTGTTCGGGAGAAGGACTTGTTTTCTTAATTCTAAAAGCCCATTGAATGTGTTTTACAAATGTCTTTCAGTGACTCCAAAATACAAATTCCATTTGAGATGGACAGGGATGCTTGATTTTGTGTTTGTGTATTCTCAACAGACCATAGAGAACCTTTGGTAGACCTTGAACTCTCTGTAATGGTTTCCAAAATTATCTGTATGTGTGTACTTGTTTCTGGGAAGATGATTTGACATTTTAATCAAATTCTTGGGCCGGGCGTGGTGGTTCACCCTGTAATCCTAGCACTCTGGGAGGCCGAGGCGGGAGGATTGCTCGAGGTCAGGATTTCGAGACCAGCCTGAGCAAGAGCAAGACCCCTATCTCTACTAAAAAATAGAAAGAAATTAACCGGACAACTAAAAATATATAGAAAAAATTAGCCGGACATGGTGGCTCATGCCTGTAGTCCCAGCTACTCAGGAGGCTGAGGCAGAAGAATTGCTTGAGCCCAGGAGTTTGAGGTTGCTGTGAGCTAGGCTGATGCCACAGCACTCTAGCCTGGGCGACAGAGTGAGACTCTGTCTCAAAAAAAAAAAAAAAAAAAATTCTTAAAGGGGTCTGTAGATGCCAAAAGGGAAAGAACTTCTGAAAATTGTATCGGGACCATTGTCCTTCAATGATTCATATATATATATATATATATATACACACACACACACACACATATAGTTTGTTTTTTGTTTTTTGTTTGTTTGAGGCACAGTCTCGTTCTGTTGCCCCAGCTAGAGTGCTGTGGCATTATCCTAGCTCACAGCAACCTCAAACTCCTGGGCTCAAGCAGTCCTCCTGCCTCAGCCTCCCAGTAGCAGCTGGGACTACATGCCCGGCTACTTTTTTGTTTCTGTTTTTAGTAGCCTGGCTAATGTTTTCTATTTTTAGTAGAGACAGGTATTGCTCTTGCTCAGGCTGGTCTCAAACTGGTGACCTCAGGTGATCCTCCCACCTTGGCCTCCCAGAGTGCTAGGATTAGAGGCGTGAGCCACCACGCTTGGTCCAATTATATTTTTTGAAATAAAATATTTTTTAATAAAAAAGAAGAACCTGATATTTCTTAAAATGAGAAGCTGACCAAAAACGACACTATTTCAACAAATTTATTCAGTTTCTAGCACTGTCCCATTCAGTTAGTGGCAAGAAAGATGAAAGTTTTTAAAAACTTTCATGCAGGCCTGGCTTGGTGGCTCACGCCTGTAATCCTAGCATTCTGGGAGGCTGAGGCAGGAGGATCGCTTGAGGTCAGGAGTTCGAGACCACCTCTGAGCAAGAGCAAGACCCAGTCTTTACTAAAAATACAAAAATTAGCCCAGTGTGGTGGCACATGCCTGTAGTCCCAGCTACTCTGGAGGCTGAGGCAGGAGAATTGCTTGAGCCCGGAAGTTTGAGGTTGCTGTCAGCTAGGCTGACTCCACGGAACTCTAGCCCAGGTGACAGAGTGATACTGTCTCAAAAGAAAAAATAAAAATAAAAACTTGTATCTTATTGATTCCTTTATTCAACAGTTATATAATAAACACATTTTCTTTCTGTTCTAACTTTTATCCATCAATTTAGATTTATTCCGGCTCATCTTCTGTTGATTAAAGATGTCAGTGATAACTGAAGTGCTTTTCAAGACATTTTCATTCCAGAAAAATAAGGAAACTATGAATTTGCTTTGATTTATTCTTGTCTGTCTCATTTAATGCAATCATCTCTAATTTTTTTAGTGGAATACAAGGTGGAATTTAGTATAGTATGAATAGGACATTCTTATTTCTCTATTGGCCTCTTTTTTTGTATTTGAATTTAACCAAATCATAGTAGGTCCTGGGGTAGATAATGAGGTCAGTATGTGGCAGGAAAAGACTAAATGGCTGTTTATCAGGGTCTCTCAGGATGGCATTAGCTTGGTGATTATTAGTTAAGGATGTAACCTTAATGTTACCGGTACTCCAGAGCTGCTGAACATATTTCAGTTCATAAGAGTTCAAAAAAAAAAAAAAAAGCAAATAAACCAACTATTTTGGAATCAGGGCAAAATGAGGTGAATCATTTTGAGGAATATTTTATTCAAATGACGGTGAGACAATGATAAATTATCCCTGCCCTACAACAGAGTATACCTCTCCAAGACAGGAAAATTCTTATCCCCTGTGTTTGTGACTCTGTTTCCTGGACAGTGCTGGGTAAAGATTGGCAATTCTCCTTCCATCGGCTGATCTTCCTACAGATTTTCTCTAAATAGTATATTAGATGATTGATTAGTTTTTGTCTGATTGAATTACAACCACTTGCAGTTTTGCCTCCCGGGAATACATCCTTATCTTAATTAGAGTTTGGGAGGGTTCTAAACTCCTGAGTTACACGTTCACAGGCAGTTTTATGGATTGCTCCCACAACCAGCTAGTTTAGTAAGTGTGGACTTTACCAACTTCATTCTCAGAAGCTCCCTTATTTTCAACACTATTGCTGTTTATGACAAGTTTTTTTCTCTCAGGAGAAGCTTTTTAAATACTTTGGGCTCAACCCAGTATATATTAGTGTCATCACCATACTTTACCCTGGAAGTGATTAGTTGGGGCGGGGAAGGGAAGAAAGAAAGAAATTCAGAGTTAATTACTATAGGAGTTGAAATCACAAGACCCAGTTTTTCAGTAATTTGCTTACCAGTTAGAACTCTATACCTTTGGTGACAGTTACATAACTCTGAATGTACTCGAAATCAAGGAATTGTATAATTAAAGCAGATGAATTGTAGAGTATGTAAATTATAACTCAATAAAACTTTAAAAAATCACTGGAGGGCGGCCGGGCATAGTGGCTCATGCCTGTAATCCTAGCTCTCTGGGAGGCAGAGGCGGGCAGATCGTTTGAGCTCAGGAGTTCGAGACCAGCCTGAGCAAGAGCGAGACCCCGTCTCTACTAAAAAAATAGAAAGAAATTAGCTGGACAACTAAAAATATATATGTATACATAAAATTAGCGGGGCATGGTGGCGCATGCCTATAGTCCCAGCTACTTGGGAGGCTGAGGCAGGAGGATCACTTGAGCCCAGGAGTTTGAGGTTGCTGTGAGCTAGGCTGACGCCACGGCACTCTAGCCTGGGTGACAGAGTGAGACTCTGTCTCAAAAAAAAAAAAAAAAAAATGACTGGAGGGAAAAAAAGCCCTCTATACCTACACAATCAGCAAAATCACTTTCTAGTACCCTTCCTCTGAAGGTATTATTGAGGGTGGAGACAGTCTGAGAGTAATTTGCACTGAATGGTGGCTTTCCTAATCTGGAAATTGTGTTTTCAGCATTTGTTGTGCCAATCTCTACTCTCTTTCCTGGGGATAACTCCATTATTTTTACTACTAAGCAAAAAGACACAAAAATTGGGAATACTGCTTGATTGCACTGTGTGAAAAAGTTACTTTCAGGAATGGTTCACTTGCAGGATTCTCTGTTCTTTTGCTCCACTTGTTTCAATGATAAATATTCTCTGAAAAGGAAGGGAATAGTATTTTTAAAAATTTCATTTATATTTGTCTTATCTTGCCTAGTAAATTATGTTGAGGACAGATTTCTGCTATAACTCTCTTTATTACTAATACATTCTCTGTTAACGTGAATCTTATTGACTGTTTACTGACTGCTCTTGGAAAAAGGTGGGAAGTTAGATGAACAGAATGTTGTTTCTATGGAAACTTCGTCATGTTGCTGTCAGCGAATACACAATGGGTACAAGGATTGTTTTTCATTTCACAGTACGATAAAGATGGCCACTTTTCAAACCCAAATAAATCATCTAATAATATAGTCTTGGTAATCTTATTTTAGGACGGGCCTTCCTCATTCTTTGATTCTTTTTGTTTTGTTTTTGGCTAATTCTTCCCATCTTTATTGTCCCATTATAGATAATAATAGGATATGATTTTGCCAGAAAACAGCTCTTAAAATTATCTATTATAAAAAGATGTGTTCTCACCATGTTTTCCTTTTCCTATTAGTACTATAACTCCTCTCCCCCTCTTTCTGCCTAGTTGTTTCTTGTAAAAATCAAACTCCAATTCACAGGGTACATTTCTAATTGTAAATGGCTCTTTAAGGTATTACATTTAAAATATGGCAGATATGCTTTATTTGTTACAAATGCTACCTTTATTTTTTCAATTTATTCTTATACTGTGAGTCCTATATACATGTTAGTGATCTTTGTTAATAGTAATAGTGGTATTTTATGTTAATACTGCTGCACTCTAGCCTGGGCAACAGAGTGAGACTAGAAAAGAAAATAAGAAAATTAATTTCAATAAAATTTTTTTCATTTGAAGTTTTTAGAGTATGATTTCTTTTTCTTTCTTACTTTTTTTTTTTTTGACGGAGCTAGAGTACAGTGGTGTTATCATAGCTTATTGCGACTTCAAACTCCTGGGCTCAAGCTATCTTCCCATCTCAGGCTCCCAAGGAGCTGGCTACAGGCACGGGTCACCACAGCCAGCTAGGTTTTGTATTGTTTGTAGAGATGGGGTCTCGATAAGTTGCTCAGGCCTGTCTTGAACTCCTGGCCTCAAGTCCTCCTGCCTGAGCCTCCCACAGTACTAGGATTACAGGTGGGAGCCACTGTGCCTTTTTTCCTCTTTATTGTTTTAAAAGGTATCCTAGATTAGGTGAGCAAAAAACTCTCAGAATTACTTTTCTAAATTTACTTGCAGAGATGACTCCAGAGCTTATAAGACCCAGAGGATGGGGTCAGCAAACTAGAGATCTCTGGCCAAATTCAGCCTGTGGCCTGTTTTTCGAATACCTATGAATTAAGAATGGTTAAAAAAATCAAAAGAATGTTTTGTGACATCTGAAAATTATATGTAAATCAAATTTCAGTGTCCATATATAAGTTTTATAGAACACAGTCATGCCCACTTATTTACATATTGTCTATGTCTGGTTTCATGCAACAAAGGCAGAATTGCATATTGACAACATAGACTGCATGGCCCACGAGCCTAAAATATTTACTATCTGGCCCCTTACAGAAAAAGTTTGCCAACCCCTGACCAAGAAGAAAAGAATAACCTGCTTTTGTCATTTGTGCTTAACCTAATTCAAGTATTCGGTTTTGTCATGTTTTCTTCCTCTTGCAGATGTTTTTGTCATGGATAATATATTATGGTAAACATAAATAATAATCTTTTTCAAGTGATATGTTGCTTACATGTGCTTTATCAGCCACTATTATAGTTCAGTGATAAGCTACTAAGAACTAGTGGAAATAAACTCCCCTGCCCATCTGCCCAGACAGAAGAGGAGGTGTTGCTCTTCTCCAGTTGGTTTCATTTTTTTGTAGTCTAGTTAATACAAAATTGCTCAGTGATTACAAGAGTGCAGGTTTCTGAAACTATTCTTGCATTGAAGTAATGTTGTACAGAATGAGTCCATAATAGTTTTTGTTTTAAGTAAATATTAATAGTAATGTCCACTCACTATGGAATTTGCAGATGGAATTTCCAAAATTTGCAGATTGTTTTTCTGTAGTTCTGGAGTCACTCACTTTTAGGCCGATGCTGGCCGCAGGGAGCTATTAGATGTGGATACAGTTCACAGTCCAGACCCATGTCCCTGGGGTGCCTCCTATCTGCCTCCCTGTGGCCAGGAGCCACTCTGCCTCAGGAGCTACAGTGCCCTCCAAGTTCATTTCTACTCTATAGAATGAAGACTCCAGAGGAGAAAAAATTCTTTCCCTTGGTCCTGAGTCTCCATTTCCTGGCTTGGGATCTACCTGTACATAGGATGATTGAGAGAATGTTTGTTTTTATAAGAATTTACTCTGTTTTCTTCAGGGATATAACCTGTCCCTCTGCTCCTAACAGAAAAATTTCATCAGGTCATAATGGGCCAACACTGATATACTTTCTTTTTTTTTTTTTTTTTTGAGACAGAGTCTCACTCTGTTGCCCAGGCTAGAGTGAGTGCCGTGGCGTCAGCCTAGCTCACAGCAACCTCAAACTCCTGAGCTCAAGCGATCCTCCTGTCTCAGCCTCCCAAGTAGCTGGGACTACAGGCATGCGCCACCATGCCCGGCTAATTTTTTCTATATATATTTTTAGCTGTCCATATAATTTCTTTCTATTTTTAGTAGAGATGGGGTCTCGCTCTTGCTCAGGCTGGTCTCGAACTCCTGAGCTCAAACGATCCGCCCACCTCGGCCTCCCAGAGTGCTAGGATTACAGGCGTGAGCCACTGCGCCCGGCCTAATATACTTTCTGAAGTCTGCATTGTTCCCAGTTAACACACGTAGGACATTACCAGTACACAGTCGATTTTAACTTTGCCAGCCACACATAGGCCAGTACCATTTTTCCTTTTCTAGTTCCAGTCCCTCTAGTTAGTGGTGAAAAACAAGTCTTATTTTGTGGTCTCTTGGATCTGCTTCTGATACAGTACAAGCAACAGCTTAAACAAGAACATACACATCTCCACAAAGACATATCTGTAGCTATACAAAGATTAAAAAAAAAATTCTATCTATACATCTATTATCCCCACAATAACTTTACAGTGGCAAAGCATGTCTTCACCAAAAACAATAATTTATATGTCCAAATAATATATTTAGCTTCTTAGTATAAAATATCTGCATTCAGGAAGAAAAGACAAAAAGAGGTTTGTTTATAATTTTCCCCAAGATGAGTGAGTGTTGCTTTAAATTTGTACAACTAAAGAGCTCCTTTAAGTAGACTTCCTAACACAAAGGAACAGTCTGCTCTAAAGGATTATTCAGGTCTTCCGCTTCTATAGATACAAAAACTGTTTATGACCTTAATATGTGTGGTTTTTTTTTTTAATAGCTTCAACTAAATTAATCCGGGTTAAAAAAATAACACAAGCTTTTCTGTTTGGGCATCTTGTTAATAATGCTTTGCCATGTCACAATTCTAGAAAGTTTCTTATAAATTCTTAAATACTTTCCAGGCATACATATAAATATCTGGAGCTCTGGTTATATTTTTCATCTGACAATGTAGTCTTAAAATTCTCTAGTTGCCCTTAAGAAAATGCATTTCCGTGGCTATTTATACAGGAAGTCATATTCAACTATCTGAATGCCAAGTCCTCGCCCCAACAGATCCACTGTCTTCCCTGGAGAGCATCAGTCATTTTTGAGCCTTTGTCTAAATAAAGTAAGTACTTGTTTGGGGATAGTATAAATAAGTAGAGGTTCTTACCGAGCATGGTTTGCATTATACTAAGTTATTAAGACAGTTTCCAAAGTGTATACCACTATAAATAGTAAATATTAATAGTTAAAGCTACCTGTTATCAGCCAGCTTCTGTTAGGTAAGGCTGCAATAATAAAACAACCCCCAAAATCTCAGTGGCTTAACAAAGTACCCAAGGTTTACTTCTTGCTTATGTCACATATTGGCAGCCATGGGTGGGCAGAGGCACAGCTCCATGTACCTTATCACTAAAAGGCATAATGGTGCAATGGGAAGATGGGTTTTGAACAAAATGGATTTGGGTTTAAATCCCTATAGCATTTCCTAGCTGTGGGATTTTGCACAACTTCCTTAACCTGCATAAGCCTGTTTCTTCATCTATAAAATGGATAACTTCTAGGGCTGTTGTGAAGATTAAATAAAATAACATGAGGAAAGGAACTAGTCGTAGAGTGCCCTGAACAGAGGTTCTCAATAATTGACAGTGGTTCTTTTTCAGGCTCTGAAAACCTATGCCTTTGGTTTTTTAGCATTCGTGGATTAGACTGGTTCACTTTACTCTTCTTGAGAGGAAGGAATAAGAAGTGAAACTCAAGTCAGTCTTGTGACTAATTAGATATTTGTAGATAAATAGCTTAGTGGAAAAGAAGCTTGTAATTCTTGCCTGAATTAAGGTATTTGTTTTGTTTTGTTTTTTGAGGGGGGAGATAGGGCCTATGCTGAAAAAAAGTTGAGAACTTCCCTCCATGTTTCACGTACAGAAAGAGAAGTGTCTCTGGCCACAAAGGACACAGCCTGTGATGCTGCCTGAATATATGACTGGAGGAAATGAGATGTAGCTGTTTCACTTTTCTCCATTTCCGAAGAATATCTCCCTAGTGGAAAAGCTGACAGAGTGGTAAAACCTCCTGATTAATGTAATGTTTTTCTCTGTTGCTTGGGGCTTATCTGTGTGTTTTTAACAACCAACTACTTGGAAAAACATCTCAGGTTCCCCCTTTCTAGTCTGTTTGGTGTGCTGAGCAGCACCTCGTCTTGAAAAAGTACAGTCTTTGAAGTTAAGCAGATCTGAATTTGAATTCTGACACCTCCTGGTTGTATCATCCTGGACATCTAGATTAATGTCCCTTTATTCATTGGCCTATTTGTTCATGTACTTCTTCTCATTCAGAACATTTATCAAGCACTCTTTCTATGCCAAGTCCGAGGCTAGACTTCAGAGTTCAGAGTTAAAGAAATCAGGACGCCTGCCCAGGACAACTTGCCCTTGGTCTATCACAGTAGCCTACAAACTTTCCTGACTACTCACAACATCAATAAAACATTTTTTAGCACAAACCTCTCAAATATGTACATTTTTGTACATTATATATATGGATTCTATACTATTGTGTACATAAGACATTTGATTAAAAAATACAGTATTGCATACACCCAATTTTAGAGACTACTAATCTAGCAGTAAGCTTTTTTCAAGTATACTTTTGTCATCATTAAAATTGGGATGATAGGGGCTGGGCGTGGTGGCTCACGCCTGTTGTAATCCTAGCTCTTTGGGAGGCCGAGGTGGGAGGATCCTCGTCTCTACAAAAAACAAAAAAATTAGCTGAGTGTGGTGTCACACGCCTGTAATCCCAGCTACTTGGGAGGCTGAGGCAGGAAGTTCCCTTCAGCCCAGGAGTTTGAGGTTGCTGTGAGCTAGGCTGATGCCATGGCACTCTAGCCTGGGCAACAGAGTAAGTTTCTGTCTCAAATAAATAAATAAATAAAAATTTAAAAAAATTTTGCAAGTCATAATCTATTGTATTTAACCCCTTTCTGCTTAAAACACCTGGGGAGTTTCTGTATTCTGCAAAATACTCCTGGCTAATATATTCTATTTTTAGTAGAGACGGGGTCTTGCTCTGTCTCAGGCTGGTCTCAAACTCCTGAGCTCAAGCGATCCTCCCACCTTGGCCTGCCAGAGTGCCAAGATTACAGATGTGACCCGCCATGCCCAGCCAACGACTTGCAAAATTATTGGAAGAAATGGAGGCATGGGCTCTAGGGGTACCTTCAATATATCTCCTAGAACATTGCCTATCAAGAATGTTGCTTCCTCTGCTACAGTCAGGAAAATGGAAATCAGGAGGCCAGAACTGAACTACTGAGATCAGAAAAATCCCAGGCACACTGCCCAAAATGCCATTCAGAGAACATAAAGTCAGGACCAGGAAGCTGTGCTAGCCGCCACCACAACTACCTCTTCACTGGATTCTGCTATCTGGCTGCCACTGCTGCAGTTGATTCTCAATGCCCAAGAAGCTATAGACATTGGCAACCCAAAATTTCACCAGCACTACATGCTACAAAGCTTCAGGAAGATGGACCTTCTATCTTACTTGATAATTATTGCTCATATATATGTTGTGATTCTTCTAAGTGAATTGAAACCTCCATGAGGAAAGGTGTCATGACTTCTTTTTATTTTTCAGACCATGGCACAGGCACACAGAAGTTGCTCAGTAAATGTAGTTTGATACTTGGGTATTCAATATTTTGATACTGTCATTTTTATGCCTTGGTTTTGATTGATTATTTTCACTTTCCAGACCCTTCAGCTCAATTTCCAGCACACCAACTATAAACAACCATGCACAGTAAGTACTATTGAAATGGGGAAGAATAACTGGGTTACTTCCATTGGCAAGTGGAATCAGAGGCATCCATTGTAAACATTACTATATAGCTATTTTGCTGTGGGTAGTAGATGTTTAGTAGTAGTTGACTACAGCTGAAAGTTTTATAGTTTGTTGCATAGGGCACCAGTAGATCTAATTGTATAACTTAATTTACACCCGCATGCTAGCTGCACAAGGGTACTGGGAATGGCACCCAGATGTGGCACTCATGGCCATCGTGCAAATCTGATATAAAGAAAAATTTCCTAATGTAACACTACTCATCATTCCAATAATTATAAAATTCTGTTTAGAAAATTAACCAAATTCTTTTCAACTTTTAAAATTTTTTTGTAAGAAACAAGGTCTCACTCTTGTCAGCCAGGCTGGAGTGCAGTAGTGTGATCATAGCTCACTGCAGCCTCGAACTCCTGGGCTCAAGTGATCCTTCCACCTCAGTCTCCCTAGTAGCTTGGACTACAGGCATGTGCCACCATGCTTGGCTATTTTATTTTTTACTTTTTGTAGAGACAGAGTCTTGCTATGTTGCTGAGGCTGGTCCCAAACTCCTGGCCTCAAGTGATTCTTCCCTCCCCCCGCCCCAGCCTCAGCCTCCCAAAGTGCTGGGATTACAGGCATGAGACACCACACCCAGCCTCTTCAACTTTTCAACTAAAATCACAAATACAAATAAAAGCATAATTCTAGGTTTTAAGATGGCAGAATAAAGACAATTCTATCCCATTCTCATCTCAAAAAAAAAAAAAAAAAAAAAAAGAAGAAGCAGAAATCAGAAATACAAACTCAATCTTGGGTGAAATTAGAAGCCATCTGAGAACTTGAGCCATATAGTAAAATATGAAATAGAAAGTGGAGGGAGGATGCTGGGTGACTTGGCAAGCTGGCAGAGTCACAGAAGGGCAAATCTGGGCACCCTAAACAACGAGCTGATTCCCTTACAAAACCCATGAAAGGCTCAGGAACAGAGATTCCAGGTGCCTGAGTAGGTAGAGCTAGCACAGGATATAAAATCTCTGGAAAAGTTCTATTTGACCAAAACCAAAAAGACTGTAGCCAGATCTCCTTCTGGGGAAATACCACCCATATTTATGGTATTTTCAATCAACTTTTTCTTGCCTTACTCATAAATATTAATGGCCAGCCAAGGATTGCCAGACATTTAAGGAAAATCTCCAACAAGAGAGACTGAAACAAACATAGGGAAAAAAAGGATCCAGAGGAAACAGATACAATGTGAGGTACAGGAGGAAATTGCAAAGAAACTGCAATGAATGTCCCCGAAGAGATAAAAGATATTTCTTCACAAACAGGTCTATCTATCTATACATATATACATATATACACACACACACACACACACACACACTGATGCATACATATGTGTATAAATATAAAACACTCAGGGAATAACAAAGAAACACTTAAAAATTCAAAATATGGTAGCAAAAAATAAAAACTAAACAGAAGAGTTAGAAGATAAAATCAAGGACATGTGTCAGAAACTAGAGCAGGCCACTTTGTTAAGAGAGGAAGACTGAGGGGTTGCAGCCGAGTTGCCAACCTTGAGCAGCACTCAGCTTCTCCACGTAGAACCCATGGAAATCAGGAGTAGGAGACTCAGAATCGAATCTCTTCTGCCTCCCTTCTCCTTTGAGACTTTTTTGATCATTAGCTACATTTTTTGGCTTCATGAGGAGCCTTATCATCAAACACAATGGGTGGCAGTGTTACCAAGAAGACAGATCCTCTAACCCTGACAAGATGGGAGGAAAAAAAAAAAAAAAAGACAGATCCTCGATCCATGAACCACCATGTATTCAGCACTCTGGGAGGCCGAGGAGGGCGTATCGTTTGAGCTCAGGAGTTCAAGACCAGCCTGAGCAAGAGTGAGACCGCACCACCCACCCCAATCTCTACTAAAAAAAAAAAAAATAGAAAGAAATTAACTGGACAACTAAATATATATAGAAAAAATTAGCTGGGCATGGTGGTACATTCCTGTAGTCCCAGCTACTCGGGAGGCTGAGGCACGAGGATTGCTTGAGCCCAGGAGTGTGAGGTTGCTGTGAGCTAGGCTGATGCCACAGCACTCTAGCCCGGGCAACAGAGTGAGACTCTGTCTCAAAAAAAAAAAAAAAAAAAAAAAAAAAAAAAAAGAAGTCTAGTGTGGAGGCAGTCTTCAGTCTTCACCAAGTATGGCAAAATTGTGGGTTGCTCTGTTCATAAGGGCTTTGCCTTTGTTCCATATGTTAATGAGAAAAATGCCTGGGCTGCTATAGCAGGAGAGGATGGCAGAATGATTACTGGCCAAGTTTTAAACATTGATCTGGCTACAAAGCTGAAAGTGACCGAGGAAAGGCAGGTGTGAAAGGTTCTGCAGCGGACATGTAGGGTTAGCACCAGAATGCCCTTCTCCATCAGCTTCTCTTTTGACGTGGACCCTGACTTCCAATGGGACTATGATGACAGGATATATGGCTACCTAGCACATGTTCCTCCTCCTCCTCCTCTTCCTCCTCCTGCTCAGGCTGTATGGTGCCCTTGAAATGCCAGTGTGTATCAGGAAACACCTCACAAAGGGAGAAAAGTGGCTTCAATTTTAAGAGTGGGCAGCGGGGATCTTCTTCCTCATCTGGAAAGTTGAAAGGAGCTGACCTTCAGGCCATTAGGAAGGAATTGACCCAGATAACACAAAAAGTGGATTCTCTACTGGAAAAGCTGGAAAAAATGGAAAAGGAACAGAACCAACAAGCAGCAGAGACCAAGAACGATGTCAGAAGAGGAGCAGAGCAGCAGCTCCTGAAGAGAGAGGAGACCAACGTGAAGATGGTGTCAGAGAGGGGTGCAAATGACTCTGCTGAGGAGGGGACCTGCTGGCTGATGATGGTAATGGAGATCAGAGGGTGGCCAGCTGGAGTTGACCAAGGATGATGAAAAAGAGGCTGAGGATGGCAGAGACAGCGCCAATGGCGAGGATGACTCTTGAGCACAGAGTGGGGTTTAGAAATCTTATCCCATTAGGTGCTCGTCTGAGATCATAGGTTTCACCAGATCCTCTCCCCTACTTTCTTCAGCACACGCTGCTCACCGTTCTCCCCATCCTTGTCCTTCCCATGTTCATCAAATCATATTGCCCTCTACCGGGTCCCATTTGCACTTGCTTTGATGCTCCTAGTAGTTTTGCCCAGTCTTATTCTGTAATTTTTCACTTTGAGTGTTGATGCCTCTTTAGGACTTAATAAAAAGGATGTATGGTTATTAGTGACTGTCTCCAAAATAATCTCTTGTTATGCGGGGAGTATAGTTCTTTCCATTCATACATGAGTTTAGTAGTTGCTTCCCTAACTGCAAAGGCAATCTCATTTTGCTGAGTAGCACCTGTGTGTTATACTCCACACAGTACTGTGTGGGGCAGTTCAACACAAATGTGACAATGTATTTTTGTGAATGAGAGTTAATATGTTAAATGCATACTTTAGAAAAATAATTAACGTAATAGTCTTAAGATTTGTTTTCAAAAGTTAATACTGTGGGTTATTTTTGTGAGCAGCCTGGTGTTTGGGACCTTTTTTCTCTCAAAATAAACAAGTTGTTACTAAACTGGGCGGGGGAAGAAATTAGAACAGAAAAACAAATAGACAACACTAAGGTGAAAAAAGACAAGAAAATTAGAGATTAATTCCCAAAGTTTAAATACTACAAATGGGCATTCCAAAAAGATAGAATGGTAGGGAAAGTATTATCAAAGAGATAGTACAAAAAATGTTTCCTAGAACTAGAGGACATGGTAAGGCCCAATACTGTGAACAAAAAGAAGACCTTCACTAGGTGACATTATTGTGAAATGTTAGAATACCATGGATAAAGAAAATATTCTAAAAGCCTTGAAAGAAAAAAAGAATAGGTTACATACAAAAAACAGGAATCAGATGTCATTAGATTTCCCAATAACAATACTGGAAGCTAAAAACAACAACAATGATGAGCCAATTTCTTCACATTTCTGAGTGAAAATTATTCTTCATGTTCAGTTCTGTATCTAGCCAAATTCTCAATCATGAATGAAGCCAAAATTTTCAGTGATATATTCACTGAAAATTTACTATTCACTATGTGTCAGGAAGCTGCTGGAGGATATGTTCCACTAAAATAAAGAAGTAAACCAAGTAAAAGAAAGACATTGGGTGCAGGGAACAAGAGGTTTATATAGAGAGAGACAAAGGAAATTTCCAGTATGATATCAAAGAGCAGATCCAGAAGAACAATTTTGCAGTTTCTTTAGAGGGTAGCTAGTCTGGCCTGGAGCACGATAATGGAAAACTGCAGGTGTGGTGTCTCGGGGGGTCGGGGGATACTGATAGATCATCTGACAAAATTGACCAATTGACCATGTAAAGCTTGCACTGAAACCTTTCAACGTTGGAGAGTATTGTAAGATTTAACTGTAAGTTCAAAGTAATTGAAGTCCATGAAAAATGGGGTTGGTACATCTGTACAATGGAATATTACTCAGCAATTAAAATAAACGAGGTATCAAGCCACAAAAAGGCATGGATAAATCTTAAATGCATATTGCTAAGTGAAAGCCAGTCCAAAAAAAAAACTATATGCCATATTCCAATTATATGACATTCTGTAAAAGGCAAAACTACAGAGATGGTAAACAGAGCAGTGATCATCAGGGTCTCAGGAGGAGGGTTGAATAGGTGAAGCACACCAGATTTTTTAGGGGGATGAAATATTTCTGTATGATACTGTAATGGTGAATACAAGACATTAAGCATTTGTGAAAACCCATAGAACTTTACAGCACAAAGAGTAAAGTTTAATGCATGCCAATTTTAAAGAAGTCATTTAGGAGGTTGGAACGCAGCATGAAGTGCAGAATGTGACAAAGGATTCTAAATGAACTGCAAATATATGAAGCAACCTCTCTGAAGAGGGTGGGGGAATAAGGGTCTGACCTCAGTAACTGTGGAAATGAGTGGAGTTTGTAAGACTAAACGCAAAGGAACTATATATAAGCACTGTACATATACCAGTTGATAAAAAAAAGCTAGCTGCTTCCTATAGGGATACAGGTTAACAATTCTAAAATCACTATACATGTATACTGGAACTGAACAATTCCGTAAACGGATGGTTTATGGTAGAAGCTAGGTTCTCCTTGTTGAAGTGGAAGCTTACAGACAAGCAAGGGAAGAGGCTAGAATAATCTGTGTGGTAAAGGATTAGAGTTAGAGACATCAGTATAACTCATGTTTAGCTTAGGTTAGATACAGATGGCTATATACAGAAATATTTACAGATATGTATATATACACAGGTTAGTATACACACATAGATCTCCTTGCTCTGTCAGCTGAGAGGGTCTAGAAGCATGACACCTGGTAGGAATGGCACACCTGGCACCTAGATCTTGGTTTCTAATACCATTCTCCAGTAAAAGGGGCCAGGGTTCCTTAGAGAAATGACTGATTTTTAGGACTAGGGTAGGAAACAGACATGATGAGCCTGAAGCATCTTTTAGTGCCATAAAGTAAGAAAGTGCTTAAAAAAATCAAAACCGAAACAAACTAAAAAACCCACCACAATAATGAGGGTATGTCAAAGGCATATAGGAGCCAACTGACAGAGGTCCCAATAGCCAAAGCTGAAACAATTTGAGCAATAATGAAGAAAAAAATAGACAAAGTACTTTTGGGTTATAACCCAAAGTATAAAATAAATTTCCATGAGCCCATACTGGTCTAAATAAATGATTGAAAAATAAATGGAAGAATAGACCTCTCCCATATAGAAGAATTCCAAATAATTTATATAGAGTAAACTCACACTCACTAAGTGTAGGCTGAGCATAGTGACTTCCTTCCAGAGTACAGTATAGAAATGAAGGGGAGAAAGAGTAACTTTGTCATGGAGAAAGCTGCAAAAACTTCCTCAAGCCAGGTGATCAAGGTTAACATCAACAGTATAAGTTATATCAATAATACGTACCTTGGGTATTATGTGATGAGAATGGCACTTTACCTCTGTGAGCTTCCTCCCGAAATTATATGACCCCAATCTAATTAAGAGAATAACATCAGACAAATCCCAATTGAGTGTCATTCTTCAAAATACCTGACCCGTAATCCTCAAAATTGTCAAAGTTATAAAAACAAAGGAGAGTCTGGGAAACTGTCATCACCAAGAAGAGCCTACAGAGATGTAACAACTAGATGTAATAAAGTATCATGGGTGGGATCCTGGAACACAAAAGGGACATTAGGGAAAAATTGAGGAAATCTGAGTAAAGTATTAATAATAATAATAAATGTATCATATGGGTTCATTAATTGTGACAGATATACCCCACTAATGTAATAAGAGAAACGGAGTATGGGGCATATTGGGTCTCTCTGTTTTACCTTCACAATAATTCTGTAAACTAAAATTGTTCTAAAATTTTTAAAAGTTTATTTTAAAAAATGAGGCAATTATTGATTCTGAGAAAACTAAATAGGCAAATGAAGTAAAATCAAAGTAAACTATTGCCTCAGCCTTGAACAATATTTATATAGTTATGGTAATTAAAACATGGATCGGAGCAAAATTTGTGATATTTGGAAATTGGATGGGGGCTGTAAGAGTTAAACACTCTCAAGCACCATAATAGGAAGTCCTAGATATCATTTGCAATTGATGAACCAAAACAGCGCAGTGTACTATAGAAATATGGAAGTAATTACTAGAAGAACTAAATGAATTGGAAGTGCTTGCTACTGGAAACTGATGGGGAACTATGGGCTTTTTGTTACAAGCCTTAAATCAGTATTTCATTTTTAAAACTGTCTTTAAAAACGTACTTTACATTCTAAAGTATTGAGCACTTTGATTAAAATTTTAAAATATCCTGTCTAAAGACATTAAACATTTTAAATTAAAATCACAATTTGATATATTAAATTCTCTAACATGTTGGATTTTCTAAAACATTTCAAACATCTATTTCATCATCTACACCTTTATGGGATGACAAAGTCTCTTATCTAAGAGAAGCCAACCAACTAGACTTACGTAGTCTAAGACTCAGGACCACAATACAGTTATAGATTTGAGTTACGGCAACATATTCTGTACTGAAACACTAGTTCTTAGTTCTACTCCCAAGGTGATTCTACCTCACGCCCAGATTTTCATGTCAAGTCCTTCTTACATTCCTGGAAATACCACCTTCAGATGCAGGTAACAGAGGCCTCTGTTCTGGGTCCGGTGCATTACAGGACTTCATATCACAAACATACATTTATTTTAAAAAATATAGGTGTTTTGTCAGTCTGGATTCTATGCTCAGCACAGAACCAGCAAGACTTTTCATCCTAAACATCCATTCTTAGAATCAGTGCTCTTCACGCCCCAAGGCAATGCTTCTCCACAGCTCCTGCCCAGCATCTATGAAACAAAATGGGTTGTGCTGCTGCCTGTGCTGGAGACAGAAGGCTTTGAATTTGAATGTCAGGGGGCTTAGGTAAGAGCAAAGATAAATTAACTTGTCAAATCCTTCTTCTCAGATAACACGAATGCAATAGATTCTTGCATAATGAAGTATTGTTTCCCACAAAGAGTGCCACACATCCATTTTCTTGCTTCTCTTTATGTTCCATTCACAGTTCACACTAATTAGTGTGATATTTGCAAAAGTTGCACATAGTGACTGAGAATTATTTTGCAATATCAAGCAATTCATATTACTCTGAAATGCACATATATGTAGATAACATGATGTATGATGCATGATAAAGACTCTTTACACTGGTGACCAGATGAACATTGATTACCAGGATTATGCTATGGTATGAATGTTCGTGTCCCCTATCTTAGTCTGTTTTGTGCTGCTATAAAGGAATACCTGAGCCTGGGTAATTTATAAAGAAAAGAGGTTTATACAGCTCATGGCTATGCAGGCTGTATAAGAAGCACGGCACTGGCATCTGCTTGGCTTCTGGTGAGGCCTCAGGCTGCTCCCATTCGTGGCAGAAAGTGAAGGGGATCCAGCGGGTGCAGAGATCACATGGCAAAAGAGGAAGCCAGTAGGAGGGGAGGTGCCAGGCTCTTTTTAACAACCAGCTCTTCAGGAAACTAATAGAATGAGAACCCAGTGAGAATAGAGGGAGGACATTAATCTATTCATGAGGGATCCACCCCTATGAATCCAAACACCTCCCCTTAGGCCCCAACTTCCAACATTGGGGATCAAATTTCAACACGAGGTTTGGAGAGAACAAACATCCAAACCATAGTACTCCCCAAAATTCATATGTTGAAACCTAATCTCCAATGTGATAGTATTAAGAGATAGGGGCCTTTAGGAATTGATTAGGTCATGAGGGTAGAGTTCTATGAATGGGGTTACTTCCCTTCTAAAAAAGGCCCAAGGGAGCTCATTCACTCTTTCCACCTACCATGTGAGGACACAGTTAGAAGGTGCCATCTCTGAGGAAGAGGGCCCTCACCAGACATGAAATTTGCTGGTGCCTTGTTCTTGAACTTTTCAGCCTCCAGAACTATAGATGAAAATTTTCTGTAATTTATAAGTTACCCAGTTTCTTGATAGCAGCCCTCAGACTCAGACAAATTGAGAATAGTTTTATTTTTATAAAAATGTTAGATTTAATTAAAATGTCCAATAAATAAATTTTTTTATTTTACTTGTTATTTTAAATGTTGATATTTATTTGCTAATTACAACTTGAATTTTCTCTTAATTTTAATAGATAATTTTTAATTTTGAGCAGAAACATTTAAAAATATGAATATAATTTTAAATGTTCAATATTTGACATTTAATTTACATCTTTGATGAAATGTACTTAAATTATATATATTTTGAATAAAATTACATTTTATTTTTTAATCCTTTACATCAGGTGTTGGAAAACCTTTTCTGTAACCAGGTAGTGAATACCTTAGGTTTAGTAGACATGTGATCTCTGTCACAGTTATTCAACTCTGCTATAGTAGTGTGATAGCTGCCATAAATAATAAGTAAATGAATGAATGTGACTATGTGCCAATAAATCTTTATTTATAAAAACGCATGGTGGACTGAATTTATCTAATGTGCCATAGTTTGCTGACCCTTAATTTAGATCAATAGAATGCAAATTATGTGAAAAATATTAATTATAATGACAAAATTAGTGATTTTGCTGAAACAAAGGTAACAAAAATAAATTTTATGGAATAAAGATAAGATCTATTAATTAAATGTCTTTATTTTAAAATTCATCCAAAATTGCTGCACATCAACAGAATGTCCAGAGAAGCAAATAATTATTTTCTTATGAGGCCTCTGATTAGGCAATGGTGTTTTAGATATGACACCAAAAGCAGAAGTGACAAAAGAAAAAAATAGACAAATTGGACTTCATCAAAACTGTCACATGCGTCAAAGGACACCATCGAGAAAGTGAAAATACAACTCAAAGAATGGGAGAAAATTTTTGCAAACCATATCTCTGGTAAGGGCCTAGGATCTACTTACAACTCAATAATAAAAAGACATATAACCCAATTAAAAAATGAGCAAAGGATCTGAATAGACATTTCTCCAAAGAGGATATACAAATGGCCAATAAGCACATGAAAAGATGCTCAACATTAATAGCCACCAGGGAAATGAAAATGAAAACCACAATGAGACACCACTTCACAACCACTAGGATGGCTATAATAAAAACGTTTAGATAATAGCAGGTGTTAGCAAGGACGTGGAGAAATTGGAACTCTCATACACTGCTGATAGAATGTAAAAGGTGCAGCTACTTTGGAAAACAGTCTCACAGTTCATCACATGGCTAAACATAGAGTTACCATATAATGCAGCAATCTCACTCCCAGGTATAAAACAGAAATGAACACATATGTCCACGCAAAAACCTGTACATGAATGTTGATAGCAGCATTATTTATTATAGCCAAAAGGTGGAAATAACACAAATGTTCATCAACTGATAAAATGTGTATAATCATGCAATGGAATATTCTCTTGTAATAAAAAAAGAATGAAGTACTGGTACATGCTATAACATGGATGAACCTTGAAAAGTGAAGGTTATGTTTTCATTTCCATGAGTCAGTTACAAAAGACCACATATTGCATGATTCTGTTTACATGAAATGTCCCAAATAGACAAATCCACAGAGACAAAGTACATTAGTGGTGGCCCAGGGTGTGAGTTGGGAGAAAATTGGGGGGTAACTGCCAGCGAGTATGGAATTTTTGGGGGGGAGTGGTAATGAAAATGTTCTGGATTTATATACTGGTGATGGTTATACAACTCTGTGACTATAATAAAAACCACTGAATTGTACATTTTGTTTGTTTGTTTGTTTGTTTTTTATTTATTTTTTCTTTTTTTCCAGGGAAGCAGCAGAGTTCAGAATTGTACATTTTAAATGGGTGAATTGTATGATATGTGAATTATATCTCAATAGAACTATTTAAAAGTACACCATCTAGCACTGTGCCCAGCCTATGGTAGAGGATGAAATGGAAGTTTTTTCTCTCTTCCCTCTTTCCCAATCTTCCCTACCTAGGACACCTTGAAAGACTGCCTAGCTGTTTTACCTCTGGCAGGATTTTACCTTCCACCTCCTTAGGGATCAAGGTTTTCTCTCTCCACCCAAATACCATACGCTTTAGACCTTCCCCTTCCCCTTTGCTATCTGCTGGTCCCCTTCAAAGTAACTTCTTAGGAGAGGACAGCCTTAGCTAACACTAATAATAATATTGCTATGGGGACAGCCACATAGACTAGTTAAAACAGGCTTTAATCCATCTCTGGAGCTCTGTTGGGGGCTGTGTCTGTGGGCCCTCCTCCTTGGTGGTCACGTCACAGCTTAAGCTGAAGCCATCCATCAATGACTCCTGCCTGCCTCACCTACCCCCCCCCCTTTCTCTGGTCCAAGCCAGACCATTTCTCCCCCAGTTCCCTTAATCAAATGACAAAAGGCTCTTTCTGTCTCGGTGTCAGGTTCACTCTTTAGTAAAAACTTAGCTAAACAAAATAGTACATATTAGTTTCTTCACAACTCTCTAAAACTTGATTAAGTGCTATTTCCCTGGGTCTGCCCTTCACCAAGATCTCCCTGAATTAGTCCTATTATGCTATTGGTTTGATACTACTCTTTGGACTTCTCTTTGCTTATCTATAAAATGAGAATTCACGAATGACTAGAGTCCAGGTGCTCCGAGCCCCTCTAGCTCTTAACATTTTACCTTCACCCCACGCTTAAGCCTTTTCGAAGGCCCACTCGTAATGACTGATCATACTGCTGCCTGTGTGTTACTTCCGATTTTTATAGCATCGGTGCTGAAGGGTGGGTGTGCTTTGGAACTCATGTTGAAGGCAAGGAGCTGAGGAGAACAAGGACTAGACCCTGGGCCCCTGCATTCTCTGTCTGTATGCTCTCATTAGCCAACCTCACTCTCCACAGCACAAAGCCAGGTGACCGTGAGCACTTGGTATGGTTATTCATACCTCATTGTAGTACGAACCCCCAGTGCCAAACATCGTACGAAGGACTTCACATGCATTACTTTATTTAATCTTCAAGATAATCTTATTGTTATTTTCCACTTTGTAGGTAATAAACTGAGGTACAGAGAGGTTAAGACTCTAGCCCAAGGTCATCCAGCTAGGAAAACAGCTGTCTCAGATTGGTACCCAGCGTTGCCCAGGGCTTAATGCAAGTGTTTGCATTTCTGAGGATTAATATCCATTCCGATGATCCTGTGTCCATCTGAATGGGATTCTCAAATGGGCTCATGATTAAAAAGGAGGATAGGCACGTGTTCCCTGATACCAAGAGCGGGGCTAGGACAGTCACCCAGGAGCAGATAAGCAGGCAATCTTCACATCTCCTGGCAGGGTTCTTGGAATATGGGAGTCTCCAGCCTTTCCTGAGTGATGAAAATTTAGTCTAGTTCGGGTTTTGAAAATAGCATTACAACTCACCTCTCTTTTCGAATCCTGTTCTTGTGATCACCAAACAAACCCAGAGCCTTTTGCATCTAGTTAGAGCTTGGACGGCAGAATTTTTAAAATCCTCCCACCATTTGAAGCAGGTCAAATCAGGATATTGCCATAAAAACACAAATACTGAGACCCAGAAAATACTAAGAAAAAAAAAAAAAGATAAAGTTTCCTTTGCTGGTAGAGATGCTCATAAAAGCAAAGCCAGCTCATCTCTGCTGAGGCCCCAAGGAGAGAAATCGTGCTTAAAGCGTGACACAAAAGATAAAGTGCGATGTCGTAGGTTTTAGGTTTCCTTGGGCCTGGAATTAAATGAAAGGCAAAGCCTTGCTTAAAAGCAGGGTTACTGGGAGAATCATAGAACTTTGGAGCCGGACAAAAACCTTCAAAAATGATCTAGTCTAATAATTTTATGATGGAAGAAAGGAGACCTAGGATGGAAGCCGCTTCCTGAAGGCAACAGGTCTAAAGAGTGGCGGAGTCAGAGGCGGTGGCCAGGTCCTGCAGTTTCAGTCCACTGCCAGCGCCTCTGCCCCACAGGGCTGAGGCTCGTGGAATTCTGTGCGCTGGGGAAGCGAGAACGGGTCAGGGGGAAAGTGCAAAGCACGTTCGGGGCCAGTAAATACAGCAGCAGAGCCACAGAAGGAGGACGGTCTTGTGGGAGAAAAGCCCCAGAGAAGGTGAAAAAGGTGGGTGACTTGCGGCCATCCCGGTTTGGGCTAGAGCTTTAGGTAATGGGGAATCCGGGAAGATCCATATTTGAGGAAGGAGGTGGGGAGGTTAAAACAGGGATTGGGGGTATTAATCTGGTGGTGTTGTACAGGCTGCATTTGACAAGGGAAGCTGGTAGAGACCCTATTGCAGTGACAGGGAATGTGCCAGAAGTCCTGGGTTCCGCTCTCGGCTTTTGGCTTTTTAATAATTTACTTCCTAATGCTGCATAGATGACTGTGTGTATGTGAGTGTGTGTGTGTGTGGAAGAGAAAGAGAGAGACAGAGAGAGTGGGGTGGGGGGTAGGTTCCACCCTGACGTTCAGCTTGAATTCAGACTTGCTGGGATGTGTCTGATGAACACTTCGGGCGGCTGTGCAGATGCGTGACCTCTGAGCCACCTTGAGTAATTTCCACATGGCCTATTTCCATCCTCTCTTGCCCACCTGCGTGCTTCAGCTGAAGCGAGTCCGCTCACCCCAGGCAGTCATATGTACAAAGAGGCCTATTGATGGCACGTCGTGAACAAAGAAGCAAGTGGCACCAGCTGCTCAGCACCTCCTCCCAGCCGCCCGGGTAGAACCCCTCCCATCTGGACAAACGGAGCAGATTCGTGCTCGCGGCTACTCAGCCGCACATTTCTCCATCTCTGCTGTCCAGGGGAAGCTGGCAGAGTCTGGGGTCTCGGGGTATCCTCAGAATAAGCAGGTGGTGTTCTGCCAGCTGCAGACTGTGACAAAGGCCCGGCCTTAGGTAGTGATCCCCCAGGCCTATAGAATCAGATCTGCTCCCGACTGGACGCTTCCCTCAAGTCAGTGAGCAGAGAGCAGAGGCCTGTCTCTTGTTACTTATCTCCATGCAGTAGCCTTGTGCCATCCGAGGATGTCCCCTTTTTTTTTTCTTACTATCACTTTAGCAGAAACTGAGGATGTCCCTTTACAAACAGAATAACTGTTTCTAGCTTTCTTAGTAAAGCAGCTTAACAAATCAGTACATTCTTTGAACAACTGTTACATTAAACAAGCACAACTCATGGGATGTACTTATAAAGAAAATTAAGTTTTCTCTTCCATTAATCCTTTAAATTTGGTGGGGCTGGCATGTCACCTGCACCTGGATAAAAATTCAGGCAGACCACAGACTTTCTAGGTCTTTCTTAGTCACCTGAAGTCTGAATATAGTCTCAACTCTGGGATTAAAATACAGTCTCAATTCCAAACATGACATGAAATTGAGGCTTCTCCTCTCTCCTTCAGCTCAGGCTGGACACGTAGAAGAGGGGATGCTTTGGTCCCTTCTCTCCCTTCTTTTTAACTGTGATTTCTTATCCTTGTAGTGGGAGAAGGCAGGAAAGTGTCCACTTGATTGGTGCTGGTGTGGGGATCTGCTTTATGTTCTGTGGACTGGGCAAGCGTTTAATGCTGACACTTTTGTGGGTGCCTTATGTCCCCTCATTGCTGGGGACCTCTCAGTTCAGGCAATACTCTTTCCTCAGGCTCATTGCTTCCTCCTTCCTCATCCCTAGGAATCTGGCCATGCCTCTTCTTGGCTGAGATCTCTTTGTCCCTGCAGTCTGCGCTCTTGGATATGATCTCTGACCAGAGCAGGCCAATCTCTCTCCCTTTCGGCTCACCCCTTCCCCCAGCAACTCTGCGAGCCTCTGCTCTGCTATGTGAGGCCTCTTGCCATTCGGGTTGATACCTCTGATTGAGGTGGGGGAAGGTGGGACTCACAACACAGCTCTCTCCAAAGAAATACTCAGCGAAAATCTTCCCCTCTTCTGTGCTGTACATATTCTTGGCGACTGACTTTGTAAATCTTGGTCTAGCACTTCACTTTGGAATTTGGTATCTATTTGTGATTCAGCTAAAATTTCTATTTTAACATATGATTCTATTTGATTTATGACACATCCTTAACTAAAATGCTCCTATTTTCTGAATCCTGAGCATTAATATGACATTTACTTCTATTTTTCAAGCATAAGATATTGTCTACCGTTTGGATTTATTTCCTCAGCTAGGCCTTTATGGATCCAAATCTGGGTTCTACTTGGGGGGGCTTTAATTATTATAAAGAGAGAGAGAGTGAGAGAGCGACATTATTTCACCTAAACTCTGTAAGGTCTTGTGACATCCTGCATGGCACTCTAATCCCGGAGGGGAGAGAACTGTTCCTTCCTGTTTCGTAGCATCTCAGGGGATGGGGGGGGTGGGGCGGTGGGAGGTGGGTGTTGGATAGTGGAGCAGTGGCCGGGCAGACTTCTTCAAGCTTGAGACACTGCTGAGGACGCCCTGCAGGAGGAGGCAAGAGCCAAAGGAATTCAGAAACTTGGGGCCATAGATGACCTTGAACAAGTCACTTAACCCCTTTAAGCCTCAGTTTCCACATCTGTAGAATAAGAATAATAGTCCCTGTGTTCTTCACAGCTGCGATTCCGTGAAGTACTGCCCAGATTGAGAAAAGGTCACAAGTGTCAGAAATAGGTACTTATAGTTTGAGTCTATTTGGTCTCCCATCTCAGACTGCGAGGACCTTGCAGCCAGGGACCACGCTATGTTGCTTTCCTTCTATCCCAAGGGGAGCACACGTTATCAGACGGGCTTACGGTGCTGCCAGCATGTGTCTGTTTGGGATGTTCGTGGATGTGGACTTGCTGTGCAGAGCTGCATGTCTGTCTCACACATCCCCCCCGCCGCCCCCCTGCCATCAGGCCAAATCTGGAAAAAGTGAAAGACCAGTACTACCCTAGCCTCACGGCCTCCCCAAAAATCCAAGCCAAAGCTCCTTCAATAATTTATGTGATTACTTAGTTTCATTTTCCCAGATATTTTTGAAACACTAAGCCCACTTTACCTCGCTTCTACTTTTGCTGTGACTCCAATTCTTATTCCTGAAAGAACTTTCTTGTTTTCCCGTTATCCTTTCGATTATGTCATTTTCATCTTCCCTTGCCTCTGGGTTTTCAGTCTGCCCTGTGAACGGCTTGCAGTTGCTCAGACGGGCGTGGAGGAAGCGTAGGCCAGGAAACCCCGGCAACCTCCAGCTAATGCGCGGGAGCCCCCAGCCTGGTGATTACTACAATTGTTGCCTAGCAGAACAGGGAGCCATTAGCTGGGTTCTCACCCCCCTATTAGTATCACCCTGTAATTTAATCACAATTAGACTCCCAGAAACAGAGACGTAGGAAACAAGTGAGCAAAGGAGGCAGATGGCAGAAAGCAACAGCAGTTGGGGGTTTAATTCAAGGCCCTGTTTCGGAAGGTTCAGGGCCAAGCAAGAGTGAGGCCAGAGCTCGGAACAAGGTAATTGGCCAAACGATTCAAGGGCTTTATCCAGATGCCAGAGTTTTATCTTCTGGCATTGAGGCTGGGGCCTACCGCACACTGGTGTCATGGGCAGGGCGGGGCTTGTTTGATAGTGACAGGGATGGAAGGAGGTCTTGGGACATGCCTCCCTCTCTCCTTCACTTCTTCTCCTTGGAATCTTGGAGAGGAAGGTCTCAGAGAGGGTTCTGGGAGGAGGTTCTTCTTTGTCTCCTCTGGTTTCCTCCCCTAGACTCCAAAGCAGGCTCTTGAGTAAATGTTGGAATCAACATCCTTCCCGTGGCCCTTCTCTGACCACTCCGAGGGGCCCCAGAAGACTCAGGCCTGGAGATGACCGAGCCCATTGGCTCTGCAGCCTACCGGGAAGTGTAGATGAGCAGTGTGTGTACCTGCGGCTGGACGCAGCAATCGTGAGGTAGGGAAGTTTGGAGGAGGCTGTCCTCAGACTCTTCCACAGGACTATTTTCCCATTCAAGCTTCGGAAACCTGGGTCCCAGTGTAAAAGTCAGGGACCCTGGCATTTGAACCTCAGATGACAAGGAAACTATTACATCACTCTCCTACGTGAAACTGATCCTTGAAGAAAAGAGTCAATTGGGAAAGTTCAGCCCAGCCCAGTCCCTCCTCATTCTTCAGTGACAACACCCACCTTTGGCCTCTGTTAGGTTGTTTTGTTTTGTTTTTTTAGAGACAGAGTCTCACTGTGTTGCCCAGGATGGAATGCAGTGGCATGATCACAGCTCTCCGCAACCTCAAACTCCTGGGCTCAAGCGATCCTTCTGCCTCAGTCTCTCAAGTAGCTGGGACTATAGGAGTGTGCCACCAAACCTGGCTAATGTTTCTGGAGAGGTGGCTTCTCACTGTGCTACCCAGGCTGGTCTCAAACTCCTGGCCCCAAGCGATCCTCCCCCCTCAGCCTCCCAAAGTGGTGGGATTATAGATGTGAGCCACTGCGCCGGGCCATGGCCTTTGTCAGGTTGTTAATGGCACAGTCAGCTGAGAGCACTGTGAGGGATGTGGTAAAGAGGGGGGACAGTTTGGAGAAGGAGCAAGAAACTGAGAGCCCAAATAGTTGTAAGCAAAATTAGGAAAAACTTTAGAGGCCTCACATTTCCCCTTACTCTCTCTACTTCTCCTACCAATCAGGATCCAGTCCTCCTACAAATCCACTATAGTATTTCATAACTGAACATGTTCAAGGGTATTAGGAGAAAGTTCTGGTATTCCAGAGGTTCTTGAAACCCAAGGCTCCTTCTCCCAAATCAGAAGGCGAGACCAAGGTGCACGGGAGAGAAGACTTCTCCCTCCCCTCTGTTGGCATCGAGTTCTCCACTTCTCGTGGTAACCAAGCAATCTTAAGTTGGGGACTCTGCAGGACAGTTCCAGTTTTAAAATATTTTATCCTATTGTCCACATAAGTACTTGTGAGGACACATGCCCTGCTTTTGTTATGGAAAAAACCCATAAATACAATCCTAGCTCAAAGCATTTCCTGTCCAGCTGAGTCTACATAAATCTTGTCCTTCCTTGGCACCTAAGCATAGTGGCATTTGGAAGATATGCTGGAATCCCAGCTAAGGAACAGTTACCTTGCAAATTGGTGTAGGTGGGGAGCAAAGGATGGGTGACCTCCCAGTTTTGGGGGGAATAGCTTAATTTTGAACCCCCCCAAAAAACTTATGCAAAAATCCCATTCTCATCATGGACACTCAGATTGTTTCCACCTTTAAATCTCAGAGGTGGTTTTGTGGCTAAATCTTCCAGCTTTTCAGAATTCTCCCTCCCACTAGCTCTCTGATTTTAAAAAAAACCAGCTGGGCTCAGTGGCTGGCACCTGCCATTGCAGCTACTGGGGAGGAGGGTTGAGGTGGGAGGATCCCTTAAGGCCAGGAGTTTGTGACCAGCCTGGGCAACATAGCAAGACCTCACCTCTAAAAAAAAAAAAAACAACAACAAAATAATTACCTGGGCTTAGTGGCATGTGTGTGTAGTCCCAGCTACTCAAGAGGCTGAAGCAGGAGGATCCCTTGAGCCCAGGAATTTGGAGTTGGAGTGAGCTATGATCATGTCACTGCACTCCAGGCTGGGCAATAGAGCAAGACTTCATCTCTAAAAAAAAAAAAAAAAAAATCCCTTAACAGAGAACAGAGCCTTTTAGTCCATGATGATGAGAGTTAACTGGCCTCTTCCTCCTGGGGCACTATTTTTCACACTGCAGGTCTTAACCCACTGTTGAGTCATGAAATCAACTTAGTGTATGCGGACCTTTGGCAAAACGTTAAAACTGTTAAATATAATGTCACTAGAAGAATACATATTATATAAACTATTATATATAAAATAAATTCAAAGTATATAAATAGAACCCAGTAGAAGAGAGAAGGGAACAGAACATATCAGAATGCCTTGCTCTTGCTTTGGATAAGTATTGTTTCATGAAACTTACGCTTCTGTTTTATCTACTGATGTGTATGTGTGTCCTCGGTCACCATGTAAAATGTATTTTGTCCTCTGCATCACAGTTTAAAAAATCTGAGACCACTCCCCTAGGAAGGGTCACTCAATGACCCCTATGTTCACACTGAGACTGAAACTGATAAGGCAGATCCTGCCCTGAGAGCCAGTTCCACGGGGAAGGAGAAAGGAGCAGTAGGCTGCAGCATCTAGGGGGCAGGAAACTGACCAAGGGGGTGAGACAAACAGTGCAGAAAGCTGCGAGTAGGAGCCCACTTCCTATCACTTTCACTACAGCAGCCACAAGGCACTGAGTGCCAAGAGCACACCAGGCGCTCCGCAAGGACCTTAACTGAGTTATCCTGTCAAGCCTCACCACACCCCATACAGAAGAGGAATACTGCTATTATTGTCCCATTTTATAGATGAGGAAAATGAGGCTCACTTGTCACATTGTACATTGCAGACAAAACTTGGTCTTCAATGCAGGTGTGCCCCATTTTTCAGCCTGTGCTTTTATGCAGTCACAGTAAACAGTTCCTCTTTGACCTACAGATGGGGTTTGATGTTGGTCTAGCATCAGTGATCAAGGTCTGCCAGCCACAGGCCCAGCCTGTGGTCGCAGGACAGGCAGGGCCAGGAAGTGGAGGAGCCCAGGCTCCGCAGCCCGGGGGCCAGGGACTGGTGGCTGCGAGGGTGGCAGCCCTTTCCCAGCCCTGCTTCTGCTCGCTGCCTGCTTTGCCATCGCAGAATATGCTGCTAATTATAACCAAACATGATGAGCAATCACAGCTCGCTGGCGGTGCAGCTCTCGTTAGAGGTCTGGCAGGCTTTTCATTAGAACTTCCCGCAGCTTGAAGGCGGTGGCGGTGGCAGTGGCAGGAGTTCCAGGCTCCACCTCCCTCCCCACTTCCCACTCCCTCCCCGCCTCCCCACCTAGCCGGGTCCACCCATTGCAGTCAGTACTTACTGAGCTCCTGGGGTGAGCAGGCTCTGGGTTCAGTGCCGCAGGGGGAATTGGAGCCAGACCTTCGCTCTTGCCTTCAGTGAGTTCAGGTTCTTCCTAGCCTTCTCTTGATTAGAATTTAAAAAGCCAGGCCCAGCTGAGCATGGCAGTGAGGAGAGAGGATTTGCACAGCTTCGTGTCCTTGGCTGCGTCTCTCTGAGGCCCTTTCTTGGGCATTGCGAAATTTATTTTCTGCCGTTCAATAATGTGGGGCACAAAAGTGCTTGTTCTGTATAAATGACCTCTCACTCCTGAGAGGTCCTGATGCTCACTTCTACAGGATGTCTCAAGGAGAGGAGCTCTTTCAAAATCTTGGGGAAAGTAAAACTGGGCCAATCAAAGAGATGCATGAAGTCATTACAGACCTTGGAACTCAGAGATGGAGTTTCTCAAATGCCTGTTTTGAGGCCTCAGGAACCTGGAAGGGTAGGAGGGGAAAGACAGCCTCAGATGGTGGGACATCTGCCTCTGGTTCCGGGGAAATGTCCACAGATAGCCATTCCCAGCTGGTCCCCCGACAGGCTGGTCCTTGGCCAAACTTAAAGTAATCAGGTTTACCTTTTGGCCCCTTCGTTCCTCTCTCACCCTTCCTGGCATCTAAATACCTTCTGGTGTGCCAGGGGACCATCCTTCCTGATCCCTATTAGTGTGTCCTTATCTGCTGTCAACCAATCACGTTAAGGTTTTTTAGAAATGTTTAATTTCTTTTTAGAGATGGGGGTGTCACTCTGTCACCCAGGCTGGAGTGCAGTGGCGTGATCACAGCTCACTGCAACCTCAAACTCCTGGGCTCAAGCGATCCTCCCATCTCAGCATCCTGAGTTGCTAGGACTACAGGTGTGCTCCATGACACCCAGCTAATTTTTTTAAATTATTTTTTGTAGAGATGGGGTCTTGCTATGTCACCCAGGCTGGGCTCGAACTCCTGGCCTCAAGAAATTCTCCCTCCTCAGCCTTCCAAAGTGCTGGGATTATAGGTGTGAGCCACTGAGCCCAGCCCACATTAAGGTTTTATTTAAAAATTCATCAAGATATTATTCCTCCAGGGAACCATCCTGGACGTTAGGGATAGCTGGGCCCTGTTCACTGAGGAGTCCCTGATACCACCCTAGCAGGCAGCCCAGAGCAGTAGAGCATGATGCGTATTTGCAGAGTACATAGATGAAGAGCTAGGAGCAACACAAGAGAATATCTGGTCCTCATTTTCCTGGAGGGGAAAAAAAAAAGAAAACCTAAGGTCCATTGGTAGGAGGGACCAACCGTACCAATTTGCCAGAGACTGAGGGTGTTTCTAGGATGTAGGACTTTCCGGTTTTCTTTCTTTCTTTTTTCTTTCCTTCTAGAGACAGGGTCTCACTATGTTACCCAGGCTGGTCTCAAACTCCTGGGCTCAAGTGATCCTCCTGCCTCAGCCTCCCAAGTAACTGGGACTATAGGTGTGGGCCACCACGCCCAGCAAAGCTGTTTCAATCTTTCTTGCTGGGGGTAGTTTGGTTCCAGGTTAAAAATAAAATCTTTAAGATATCTACACCCTGTGACTAAATAATTCCACTTCTTAGAATTTGGCCTTAAGGAAATAATCAGAGATATGATCAAAGTTTGGGGTACAAGGATGCTTATTTGTTTATGACAACTTCCTAATAAAGTCAAATTGGAGGCAACCCAAATGTTCCTCTTAGGAGGCCAAATGAACAAAACTAATTTTTTTCTCTCCATTTTTAAGCAAGGCAATTCAACTCTCTTTTTGATTTGCCCTCAACTTCCAGTTTACGCCCTACCGCCTATATTTTAGACTCTCATGATGCTCTCAAGCAGAGGAATTTTGCCACTGGCTCCTGAAATATTTTTCTAGTCATTCTTAGCTTGCACAACTCACATGGTGCATAGGCTATTCTGCCCCTTGGTGTAGTTACTCTGGTTAGAGCGTTTTTGGTTATAAATAACAGAACTAGGCCGGGCGTGGTGGCTCACGCCTGTAATCCTAGCACTCTGGGAGGCCGAGGTGGGAGGATTGCTCAAGGTCAGGAGTTCTAGCCCAGCCTGAGCAAGAGTGAGACCCCATCTCTACTAAAAAAAAATAGAAAGAAATTAGCGGGACAACTAAAAAAAAATATATAGAAAAAATTATCTGGGCGTGGTGGCGCATGCCTGTAGTCCCAGCTACTCGGGAGGCTGAGGCAGAAGGATTGCTTGAGCCCAGGAGTTTGAGGTTGCTGTGAGCTAGGCTGATGCCATGGCACTCACTCTAGCCTGGGCAACAGAGTGAGACTCTGTCTCAAAAAAAAAAAAAAGAGAGAGAGAGAATGGCAGCAGATACTGATGGATGTGGGGGAGCCGAGTTAAGCCTCAGAGTGAGATCACCTAACATACCTCTGGATTGGCTGCTCCTCAATAGACTGTCTTCTTTCTCTCTCATATAACCCAATCTGTAGTTTGAGCCCCTGACTAGCTGTGTGCCTGTAAGCAAGTTACTTAACCTCTCTGTACCTCAGTGGCTTCATCTGTAACAAGGGGATAGTAATAGCTTTTATCAATTATAGAGCACTCACTATGTGGCAGGCTGTGACATGCTAAAAAAATATATGGTATTTGTTTTTTGTCCCCAGTTCCTGACACAGGCCTCCTAGATAGAACTCAGGGAATTTCCAGAGTGATCTTTTGTTATTGATCAGGAACCCCTTTTAACCACACCTGAGAATATGCTAATGAGATGAGTCAGAGTAGGGGCTGGCCACCGGAAAGACCACAATTAGACAAGGAGGGTGGGAACTTTCAACCTCACTCTCAACGACCTGCGCCCCCCCACTTCTGGGGAGGGAGGAGATTGGGTCATAAAATCTTTTGAACAGGAGGTTTGAAAAGCTCCAGGACTGGTGAATGCCATCACTTGCTGGGAGGGTAGTACACCCACCTCCACAAGGACAGAGGCTTCTATACTGGGGACCCATTTGGATCTTGCCCTAGGTGGCTCTTCATCTGACTGTCCATTTTTATCCTTTTAATAAACCAATAAACTTAAGTTGTTCTAGCAAATTACTGAACCTGAGGAGGGGTCATGGGAACCCCTAAATTTGTAGTCATCTGGGCAGAAGTAGCCCGGGCACCCCATTTGCAGCTGGTATCAGAAGTGGAGACAGTCTATGGGACTGAGCCTTTTAACCTGTGGGATCTGATACTAACTCCCAGTCGATAGCATCAGAATTGAATGGAATTGAATCTAATGGTCGGATGCCCAGTTGGTGTTGGAGAATTGGTTGGTGTCAGAAAACACTCTACACAGGCGCTGTGTCAGCACTAAGTCATAGCCCAGCTAGTTCTTTTAATCCTATGAGACACATGCTATTATCATCTGCTGGGGGTGGGGTGCTCAGATCTTCTGCTTCTGCTCATCCTCTGTCATCCTCTAACAGGCCTTCTCAGACCTTTTGTTCCCTTTTAGCTTGGTTGTGCATGTGGCTCCTTAATGGCCACTCCAGCAGTAACCCCTGCCCCCCAGACCTACACGTTAGAACCTGAGCTGTGCCTTTGTGTCCCCTGGCTGTCAGGCTCTGCCCTGATACTCCTCCCTGCAATCATCTACTTTCTCCCCATCACTCCCCGATTCATGAAAGACCTTAGCCCCTGGCCCTCTGTCTTTCTGTCCATCACTACACTCAGCATCATTCCTGGTCCCTTCAGTGTCCATTAGGTGACCCCTTCTACATGCTGCCTCTTGGTTCATTAACCTTCTCACCACCGGTGATCTTTCCCTCCCCTCCTGCCTCATTACCTACTCCCATCATCAAATCCTAGATGTCATTCCTAGCATCAACTGAGCCACGTCCAAAATCTCCATTTTGAGCAGCTTTCTCTAACCACTACCTCATCTCTTCAACTCGCCTCCCCTCATACTGCCACCCCTACACTCCACTGCCACTCACTGATCCTCCAGTCCATTCATTCATTCATTCATTCCTCCATGGCAGCACCTCCCTCCATTTTAGAGCCCATGGTCCATCACCATAAACACACTTACGTATACCCTTGGCCCTTGTAGTGATATTAGAATATGTCTGCAAATTCTTTGATACCTGTGCCAGTCTACTTGGCTACCATAACAAAATACCATAGACTGGGTGACTTAAATAATTTATTTTCTCACAGTTCTGGAAGATAGCAGTACAAGATCAAGGTCCTGGCCAGTTTGGTTTCTGGTGAGGACTCTTTTCCTGAATTGTAGATGGCTGCCTTCCTGCTGTGACCTCACATGGCTTTTCCTTGGTGTATGTGTGTAGAGAGGGACTAGTGAGCTCTCTGGTGTCTCCCCTTATAAGAACACTAATCCTGTGGGTCAGAGCCCTGCTCTTATGACCTCATTTGACCTAATTACTTCCTTAGAGGCCCCATCGCCAAATATAGCCACACTGGGAGTTAGGGCTGCAACAAATGAATTTTGGGAGGACATAAACATTCAGTCCGTAACGATACTCCTCCCTTCAAAAGGTGGAGTCTAATTCCTCTCCCCTTGAATATGGACTGGATTTAGTGACTTGCTTCTAATGAATAGCATGTGGCAAAAGTAATACAATGTGACTTCTGAGTCTAGGACAACAAAGGATAGCTTCTGCTTAGGTCCCCCTCTTGGGTTGCTAGCTCTGGGAGATGCCGGTTGTCATGTTGTAAGGACACTCCAGCCGTGTGAGTGCGCCCGCTTGGAAGCAAACCCTCCAGCCCCAGTCAGGCTTTAAGATGACTGCGGGCCCAGCTAACATCTTGACTGCAGCCTCCTGAAAGACCCCGAGCCAGGACTGTCAAGACAAGCTGCTTCCAAATTCCAAATTCTGACTCTCAAAAACTATAAGGCAATAAATGTTTATTGTTTGGGGGGGGTAATTGTGTTTGGGGCAATTCATTTCCCAGCAATAGATAACTATTAAAACCATCTTGACCTTCCCTCCCAACTGTTAAGTTTAGCAAAACCCCAACATTGGCCAAATCTAATTTATAGCTGTTTCACGCCTGCACTTCAGCTGTTGAATGTGGCTGTAGAAAAACACAGGACTGTGCTAAAAGGTCTCCCTCCAGATTCACAGCCACCAACCTCAGAAGGACCACGCTGCTGCCCAGCAGTGCTACAGTCTCTCCCCGAAGCAAGTCGCTCTCCTGCCTCCTGTGACAGATGCCTGCAACGTGCCTCCTCTCTGCTCAGGCCTCCATGCAGCTCTCCCTGCTTCTCACTTTCAGCTGATGACATCATTTTTTCCCCCACTGAGAAAAAAAGAAGAAATCAGGAAAAAAAAATCACATCCTCCCACCACCAAAAATACCAACGTGCAGCAGTCAGGCCCATGTGTGCTGCCTTCGCTCGCTCGCGATGAATGGACCGTCCCTGTGTCTGACTGAGGCCAGCCCCTGCCTTTGCACACTGGATCCCTTCCCTTCTTGCTTATTCAAAAGCCTCAAACCAGCAATGATCTGCTCTCTCATCGGCAGCATCAAATTTTCCCTTTCAAATGGACCATTCCCATCTGCGCAATAATGGGATGTAATAACTCTCATCTTGGAAAAAAAAAAAATCCTTGACCCTACATTCCCCTCCAGTTATTTCACCATTTGTCGCTAACCATTCATAGCGAAACTGAAAAGAATTGTCTCTACTGTTTCTATTTCCTCACCTCCTATTCTCTGTCACACACACTCCAATCAGGCTTTTGTCCCTTCCATGGCAGGGAAACCACCTTTATCAAGGTCACCAATGACTTCTATGTTGACAGAGTCAATGGTCCATTCTCCATTCTTGTTTGACCCATCAGTGGCGTTTTGAGTGATTGGACCACTCCTTTCTTCTTGAAATGTGATCTTCAGTTGCTTCTAGGACACCAGGCTCTTCCAATCTTCTTCCTACTTCACTAGCTGTTCCTTTTTCATTTATCTTTTCTAGATTGGCTTTCCACCTTCTCACAACCTCTAAAATTGGAATGCCCTAGGGCTTAGTTCTTGAATATCCTCAGCTCTGCTCTCTTTCCTTCCTCACCCTCCCTCACCCTCCCCTCCTCTCTCCCCTCTCCCTTCCTGCTGGGTGACCTTATCTGGTCTCATGGCTTTAAACACCATCCATATGCTGCAGGTCCCCTATTTATATCTCCAATCCATAGCCTCTCCCCTGAGTCCAGGATGAATAAAGACAAAATTTGTCTTCATTTTCCTCTCTTTTTGCCATATCTCTCCTCACCTCTCAGAGGCTTTTCTTTCTTCTCCTGATACCCATTTTATTCACACCCAAAGGTAACTGATAGGATTAAGACATTGCCTAGTGCTTAGCACAGTGCCTTGCACATCATGGAAATGTTAATCAAATGTAACTAAATTACTCCTTTCCGGGAACAATATTTACATTTGTCCTAAAGGCCAGGTCGTGCCTCTCTACTGGTAAAATTTCAGATATGGGCAGATACGGTTTAATCCTAATCACTCTGGGGGTGGAAAAGGGGGTGGGTGGATTTTTGAGGACTGAGAGGCTTTTCCAGAATTGCTCAAATCATGCTGATCACTGACTCAGCCTTTCTGTAGGATGTGCCTGTTGTTTCCTCTTTTTGCTCTTGCTATGGTCAGAATGAAGTATTATACAATGGCTGGGTAGCTCAGCGAAGCTCCGCCCGAATTTTAGTGGTTCCTGCCTGGTCGTGGTAGTGCAGTGGTTGATCATGGTAGTGGCACGCTGGGGAGTCATTTTCCACTTCGCTTTTCACAGAGAGACCCTGGACTTTAGCTGCTGATTGAACCCTTAGCTCGGCCCAAAACGGTGGATGTTCCAGGCTAAAGATCCGAGTTAGACCTCGACATTTGACCGAATCATTTTTAAAAGTTTCATATGCCAGAATTCCGTAAATACGAGTGTAACCCTCTCCACTTTCCAATGACAGAGCTGTGGAAGTCCTGGGACACTGAGTCGGCTTAGGCCCTGTCACCCGGGAAGTGAGGAGAGTTGGAGGAAGGGGCAGGATGGAGGGAAGTGACAATGAGGGGGGACGCACCCTGACCAGCAGCAACAGGGACTCACCAGCACCTCTAGGCTGAAGGCTGCTCCCAACGATGCTTATGTGACAGGGACAGGACTTATTGACGTATGAGTATTCTAAGGAAATTTCTAGCTTGATAATCTGATATCTAGATCTTTAGGGCTGCAGAACTGGGGGGAATGAGTGGGGAGAGAGATGGGAGGAAAAGGGAAGGACGTGGCACAGGAGGCCAAATCACCCTACATCATAGAAAGCTCAGAAAGAGGAGAGACGCTCGGGTGCTGGACAGAATGTGGGAGCTTTTGGCACATAAAAGGCCCTGGAGTAGTTCTGGATGAGAGAATTAGGAAGGAGAAAAAAGAGCTTGAGGAAAATATTGCCAAATGTTTCTATCTCTTCAAAAGATATAAATAAATAACTGGAATTTATTTTAAAATTACTCTCAGTTACTGAACCATGTGTCTTTATATGAGCCTCCAAGCAGAGTCTGGGCCATATGGGGCCCTCACTTTTCTTGGAGTTGCACTTAAAGACTTTCTGGTTGGTTCTGGAAACCAAGGACTGGCCAGAAACCACTCCACACACCTCACACTCTATCCTCTGCACAGTAGCACACAAGCCTGGCATATTCTGAGGAATTTGCCTCCTTCCAGTGGGGGGTAACCTTACCCAAGGATCGCTGGGAAATAGAAGGGGTGATCATTTTACCTTTTTGGTACAGAGGCCAGAGAGGAGAAACAGGTTTTCACAGTCATTCAACAGGTCATCTCAGGGAAAACGAAGACATAACGCAGGTCTCTGGACTCCCTGTGTGGCCTGCATCCTGGTCAGCTGGCTGGCTGTGGATTCTGTTTCCTTCCCTTTCTAGGAAGTGAAAATGCTCCCCTTTCCTTCCTGAGAAGGTGCAGGCCTGCTTGGCTTAGGTTTTCACCAAGGGCCCGGGTGGAATGAGAGCAGATCCCGAGCATTCATAAAATCATTCCTTTCCTGAAAGCAGTTTAAACTGCTCAGGGGCGGGAGGCTGAGCCCGAGTGCTAGAGCTGGGGGTTCTGAGCATGGCAGCTCGACGAGACCACGTCCTGCATTTCTCAGCCACGCAGCGCCCTGGGTCCAAGGGGGGCTGTGATAGGGACAGGATGTTTCCCGATCTTGGCTGAGGAGATGTGGGGAGATATTGTCTGAGGGGTTCTGGAAAGAAGCTTCTACTTTCTTCCCAGAGAACTATTTGAAAAGCAGCCTTCTCTCTCTCTCCTGAGAGTGAACAAAGGTGCAGACAGCTTTGGTTGCTGCTGGCAACCATGTTGCAACCTCGAGGACTGAGAGTTTTAGGATGAAGTTGACACCACCGAAGACAGAGTGGCAAGACAAAAAGAAACAACATAGAGCAGAGGGATCGGACCTTACATAAAGCCCAACCCACCTCAAACTGTTTTATTGTCCTGGACCAATAGATTCCTTTTATTGATTAAGCCAGTTTAGGTTATGCTTTCTCCTATCCGAGTGCTAACCGGGCCCAACCCTGCTTGGCTTCCGATGTCAGGCGAGACTGGGCACATTCAGGGTGGTGTGGCCGTAGACAAGTTGCGCTCTCTGTTGTTGGAATACAAACCATCTGTCCTCCTGGTACCTTATGGCAGCTCAGGTTCCCCACGCTGCAGGCTCAGGAACAGGGAGGCACAGTCTGGTCTGAGAAGATGCTGTCCCGATGCAGGTAATGTGTCACTCTTTCTGGGAGAGGGGGACAAGGTCAGGCAAGTTCAATTCACAGCCTGAGGCTGGGGGCGATGAGTCAGGTCACCTGGCAAAGGCATGGCTGAAATGATCCCTCATGTGCTTGAACATGGTCTTCGGGGGGCTTTCAGGGCTTGGGCTGCCAGATCCATGTGAGACACGTATTCTTTGCCTGGGGTTCCTGCACTCCTAGGGAGTCCATGGGAAGGCAGCAGGAAGTTCATGAAACCCTGAAACTGTATGAAGAACTTTGTGTGTGTTCATGTTCACCAGTTCTCAAAATGAAAGAATCACGGCCCTGTGTTTAAATGGTATAAAGCCCTCTATGCCCACCTGCCTTGGTTTCCCCTTGTCATAAAACAGGAGTGACTCTCTTCCTTCTTATCACTCCCCAGAAGAGATGAACATCTAAAAGATCATAGATAGTTGATGAACCCATTAGATTGAAACATCTTTTTTTTATATTATCAGGGATTGTGCCAAGCTATTGGGAGAGGACTTCAGGGGACACATCCTGAAGTGGGAGAGTCCATCTGAAAGTGAAGACAGCCAGGAGCATAGGTGAAAAAGAATGACAAAAGTCAAAGGCCAGGTATGGTGACTCATGCCTGTAATCCCAGCACTTTGCAAGGCCAAGGCAGGAGGATTGCTTGAGCTCAGGAGTTCAAGGTTACAGTGAACTGTGATTGCACCACTGCACTACAGCCTGGGTGACAGAGTGAGACACTATCTCTAAAAAAAAAAAGAAAGAAAGAAAAAAAAGGTCAGACCTGCCCTGCCCTCTCTGTGGGAAATCCAGGTACATAAATGTACATGAACATGTACCTATGTATGCTACATGCCACGTATGGATACGGAATAACAATTAACATTTGCATTGTATGATGGTTTTCAACAGGCATTTCCATAACATTGCCTCATTTGGTCCTCATACAGGCCCCAGGAGCTGGGGCTTACATGTTTCCCCCAGCTTCAGAGAGTGAAGTGGGTTTCTCCATAAATGATGATGCTGTTTCCTCCCCTGATGCTGCATGCCCTATATCAGTGGTTTCTAAACCTGGTTGGTTATTAGCATAACATGGATCGTTCTTTAAAATGCAGAGTCCTAGGCTTATCTCCAGTCCTGGAAATTCTGATTCAGTATGCCTGGGGCAGGGTCTGGGTGTCTGCATTTTTGGAAGCACCCCAGGTGAACCCGGAGACCATTTAGCTTTTTGGAATTTGAGTCACAGCATCACCCTCTTTTAGGGGTTGGTGCATTGTTCACAGTGGACTTTTAAAGATGGCTAATCTTTCACGCTCAAAGCGGTAAGTCTCTAATGGTTGAATTTCAGACTTTGAGACAGGCAAATGGATGCAGGAGATGTTCTGGGAAGGGGAGACATAACAGTGTGCAGTGGTTGTGCATTAGCCACGATAGGGCTCCACTACAGAACTTCCTACGTCTCTATCACCTGCTTGCATGTGTGCTGTACAAATACGACATCCACAAACTCTCAGAATGAAGAGCAAACACATATAATGAGCATGTGGAGTTTCAGAGCATGCAACCTTTTCTAGGGGAAAAAAATATGAAAGCGTTTTTAGTGTCAAGTCTCACCATGAGGCATGCTCTTCAAGCTGGAAGAAAGGCATCCGGAAATACGAGTTTGTCATGGAAACGCTGACGGGGCTTCAGCTGGGGGATGCTCACAGGTGCAACCCAGAATGGCGCAGCCTCTCGTGGCTTATTTACATCCCGGCCGCTGCATGAGTTCTCCGAACAGTCAGCTGCCTTCTGGGGATCTGGGAGCTTCTTACCAGGAAGAACTGTGTCTATGTCTGTGTCTCATGTGGGGGTTTCAGACTTCTGGAGCCAGCAAGGGAGAGGGGCTTAGGATCAGTTTCACATCTGGGAGAAAGGCTCCTAGAGGAAGTGGAGAGAGGAAGGCGGTAAAGAAGGAAGAGAGGAGGGAGAGAAGGAAGGGAAACATACTGCTTCTAAATGCCAGGCCCAACGCGAGGAGCACTCAGGCACCATCTTCACGCTTTCATCATTGTAGGCTGGAACCCAGTGAGCTGCGCAAGGTTATCTCCATGTTACAGAGAAGGAAACAGGCTGGCAGCACCCAGAGTGGGCGCTTACAACCACATGCTTGGCTAGACTAGGTGGCTGGGTGGTGAGAGCATTGGGAAGCTTCCCTGAACCCACCACTTTTGCTGAAGCCAAAAGCCTGGGAGCAGGGAACAAAGGCCTTCCCTTGACGTATGGCAAGAGAGCTGGGTAGGCAAGTCCCCCTAAGACAGGCTGCACAGCGACCACCCTGGGTCCTGCCCCGGTAATGACTGCCCATGGACCTTGTGCTGTGGGCAGGCTTTGTTAGAGGGGGCACTGGGTCCTTGAAGAAGCAGGTTCTCTGTTCTTCCCACCTGGAGCCCCAGGAGTCCTAGCAGGAACCAGGGAAGGGTGTCAGCCACTTCACAGAGCCAATGGATGGGGACCAAGAGGCAGGGAAAGGAGTGGGAAAAGGAAAAGGTTGTTTCTGCCTATGGGAAGTTTCCATTCAGTGGGGAAAATGCAGTCCCTTAGGGGGTCTCAGTCCAATCCTATAGGGAAGACAAGAGCTCTGCACACGAGGAGTCCAAGGAAGATGGAGGGAAGAAGGTGCAGTCCATACATTCCAGGAGCTCACAGTCCGGACAGGCAGGGAAAGACCTGTTTTTTCAATCCTGGCCACAGACCCCTGACCAAACCATCTTGGGCACTGAAGCCACCAACCCTACCCTGGACTGTGGCAAGAGCTGGGGTGAGACTGGACCCCCTCAGTCTTCTCCCATGTGCCTGCAAGGCCCCCAAATCACCCTTCTGCAGTGCTTTCCATCAGAGCCGCCTGCTCCCAGGGCCCAGTGGCTCTGCTGGGAGGCTGCTGCGACCAGGGCCTCTCTGATCAGGCTCAGGGCCACTCCCCAGCCCCATCTGTCCTCAGCAACATGGAGCCCACCCTCCCCTCCCCAGCAGGAGCCTTGGGAGCTTGGGAGCCGTTCCAGGGCTGGCTCCGACACCACACGCATTTGCTGCTCAGTGCGCCAGGCGATCAGAGCTGACTCCTCTCCGTCTTCCCTCTTCCCTCGGAGGTGTTGATAGTAACAGCAGCGACGAGCTGCCAAGTTGGCAGGAGAACAGAGCGACTGTGCACTGCGGCTCGGCTCGAGGGGGGCGGGAAGCAGCTCGCCAGCAGAGGGCTGGGCCAGAACAACAGTTTGTTTATCCTGAAATTGAAAGGGTCCCTCCAGTCCCCGCCAGCATCTTGCAGGAGGGAGGGAGACTGTGGTGGAAGGTGGTGGCCCTGTGGGAGCCTGGGGCTGGAGATGTGGGGTGAGGCACCCGGAAGGCTCCTAGTGCTGGGTGTTGCCAGAGCTGGTGGGAGGGATCTTCTGGCTGGGCCCGATGCCACCAGCCAGCCTGGCCCCAGAGGCACGCCCGGCCTCAGAGGCAGGAAAGCGATTCACCTTTGCTCCTGCTGTTGATGAAGTGGCTGTGGAATTTCCACACTGTAATGGACCTGGGGTGGGGGGCTATGGAGTTCCCATACTGCTTCCTCCGAAAGACAAGGACCTCGAGGGGCATGTAGGAAGGTACCCATGCTCTGCAATCAAATGGGCCTGGGAACTTGGGCAAGTCTTTTGACTTCCTTGAACCTCAAAGATTAATAATGTCTACTTCAGAGCTTTGTGTAAGGATGCAACAAAGTAGTGACAGCAAAACTTGTCCTCTGCCTACTCCAGGCAGACACTGTGTGTGGATGCACTTAATCTGCAAACTTCGTCGTGTGGGTACTGTTAGGATTCACATGTTATTAATAAAGTGACTGAGGCACAGAGAGGTTAAGTATCTTTCTCAGAGTCATAGAGCTAGTGAGTAGCAAAGTGGGGGACTTGAACCTAGGCATGTGTGGCTTAGGCCAATGTTCCCAGACCCTGCACAATCTGCCTTCATAGTGCAACTGAGCTCTGAGCACAGTGCCTGGCGCAGAGCACACGTTTGATAAATGTTAGCTAACATATGCCTACCCCTGAGCAGTTCCAGACAGGAGACCCAGCCTCCTGACACCCAGCCCAGGGACTCCATGGGGCCTAGGTTGTCCTCCCTCCTATCTATGGTCTGCACTACTTTGCTCATCCTTGGAGCTGGAGGAATTTCTCCTTTGGAGGGAGAACCACTGGCCTTCTCTGCTTCTCTTGTCCCTTCCTCCTTGAGAAGGAGCAGAGAAATTCTCAGCTTCCTCTGCTTGCCCTTAGCCTGCAAAGAAAACATAGTCTGCTATGTCTGCTGCCAGTTCCTCTCTGGTGACAGCCACAACCCGTTTGCTTAGTGCCAGCCCCAGCCTTGCTGTGAGTGGAGCCAGGAGCCTGGGCCTGGACCCCAGTGCCCTGCACGGGAGCCTGGGCTGGTCACTTCTAGGATGGGCCTTGGAGGCCACTCAAAGGGAGAGGCCCAGTCCAAATAATCTCTAGAAGACCCTTTAGCTGTAAGAGCTATGACTGAAGGTTAGTGTGCCACTCTTTTTAGGGTAGGAAATGCATTCTATTGGCATGTTTCCATATTTGGGGGTGGGGGGGTTCATTAATGCAGGCTTGCAAATTAGTAACCAATTTTATAAGTTCACTAAATGGTGTTACTGGCCACCTTGGACTCTTGTGAGGTACCAGGCAAAGGTACCCCTTTTTGGGTGGCCAGAGTTACCTCCTGTGAGCTGGGAGGTGGCCGAACCAGACCCAGGGGCCTGGATTAGTGGCTACTTCCTAGGCCTGAGTTCTTCCCTGGGACAATGAAACGTCAATCTTTAGTGCTGGGGGAAAGGACCTGCAGTGTAGATACCTCAAAACAACATTTTGTTCATGTGTATCAGGAGGCATTGTGGGTGCGTTGGCTACGGATTCACCCTCCTCATCGTATCTTTCAGGTAACAGGGCTGACGACGGACCGTCAGGTGGAGTTGGGAAGCTGGGCCTGAAACTGCCATGGATGATTCAGAAGGAAATGGAACATTCTAAATATTAGAGAACAAAACAGGGACAGGGTACCTTCTAGTCAGGAACTTTTAATTAAAGTAATGTTCAGTCCTCATGGATCAGCAGGAACCGGGTGGTCAATAATTATGAACAAAAAGGGCTGTTACAACCCAACAACTCCGTGCTCCATACTAGCTACCCAAGCAGCACTTTAAACTCCTTAGACATGGGAGTACTCTGCCTGGGCCAGGGAGGTGGAGGGGAAACTGAGGCACCAAGCAAAGGAGAGGTCTGAGGTGTTTCAAGGCACCCCCAGAAGGCCATTGTCCATCACTGCATGGGGCTCACCATCTTGGTCTTTGGGGCATAAAGTATTCAGCTTGGTTTGTTGGAGGTTTGCTTTTTCCAGTGTTGCAGTAGAAGTCAGAGAGAGGAAGGAGTTGCCTTACAGTCAACTTGCTGGCACACGTGTTCTGTAAAGTCATTTGCGAGGGTCCTGGCCTATGGTGCCCAGAAATGCATTTACTCTGTCAGACCTTGAGGGGCTCATTTACAATAGGGTACGTGTAGTGGGGAGACGCCCCAGAGGAGTGGGGAGCAACTGCCTTCTTCTTGCTGCTCATGCAGCTTGGTGCCAGGCAGTAGTCAGAAGAAAGGCACGAAATCAGGCGGGGTGAGAAGCAAAGAGACGGAGCTGAGGGCAGAGGGCAGAGTTTACCGGGGAAGAGAATTGCGGTCAGGGCACGGGCAGGACGAGGTGGGTGTCGGCCTGCCGGTGAGAGAGCCCCAGGGAGCTGGGTGGTGGCAAGAGGGTACAGCCCCCAGGGCTTGACCTCCTTGGATGGGGCAGATGGCCCACCAGCAGAGAGGCAGGGGGATGCCCCAGATGACCTGTGCGAGAGTTCCTTCCCTCTGGAGGCCTCTGCAGGAAGCCAGAATGGGTGAGCAGAAGTGGGTCGCGGTTCGATTTTCCTAAAGAAGCCCTGAGCTGGAGACAGGAGGCGCTGGCTCTTTATTTATTTATGAGGCTATCGATTATAATGCAGCGTCTCCACAGGATCCTGAGGTAGCTCGAGTTGGGAGAAGAAACCTCCTACCTGTTAACTTCCTTTGCCCTGGAGATGTCAGGCGCTCAGGTAGGCTGCCTCCCTCCCTGCCTGGTGTTTCTCTCTGCTCTCCCGCCTCCCTGCGGACCTCACCTCTGCACACCTGGGGGCTGGGGGCTCCTGACAGCTCCTCTAGTTTCTCAGATCTGCTCTGGGTTCCTTCTAGTGTTTAGGGCACATTCCAATACCCCAAATCCTGACGGCACAGTCACTTGAGTACAGACGTAAGATTTCTGAGCTGGAAAAGAGACCGTCCTCTGAGACCCTCCTAGCAAAACCCTTTTGTGTTACTGAGGAGGAGCAGAGGCCGAGGGAAAGCGATTTCCCCAAAGTCACACAAAGTGAGAGGCACAACCGGGATAAAGATGGATGCCCCCCGAGCCTCTCGGTGACAACCCTTTCCACTGTGCCACATCGCCTCCCCATCTGGCTCCTCTGACTTGAAATGAGCCCGCAGTTAGACCCTTAATGCCTGCGCCTCCTCCTCAACCCAGACTGAGGGATGTGCCCGAGTGAGGACCCTCTCTCTGGGACCCTTACTGTCTGTGGCATTCTCCCGTCATGGCCTCTCCTTGGTTGGTTTTGCACTTAATGAAATCTTTGCTCTCAGCCTGCCCTACTCCCAAATAGGATGGAGGAGGGTCTGTCTAACCCCAGGGGAAACAGAAGGTAGTGCGAATGACCATGAGCCTGGTCAGCCTCGCCCTCCATTCCCATCTCCCTCCCCATCAGACGCCTTTCCTGAGGCCCCTCCCAGCCTTTGTGCCCCAACACCAGCCTGCTGGTGGACAGAGATGTCCACAAGTCCTTGGGAAAGGAAATGACTCTTCTCTTTTGGCCCTGATTCCAGGGCTCAGTTGGCTGGAAGAGGCAGGAATAGGGCTTTCCAGATGGGCCTAGTCTAGGGCACACACGCCAACACTGCACCAAGCCCCAAGGGCTGGCTCCTCAGCTTTGGAGACCCTGAAATTTGGCCTAACTGAATGCAGCTCTAAAGATGAGGACGATTGCTTCAGGCCAGGTTGGCACTCTGCCCTATCGAGACCGTGTATGTTGGGCACAGTGGTGCACACTTGTATTCCCAGCTATTCGGGAGGCTGAGGCAGGAAGACTATAAAGATCACTTGAGCCTAGGAGTTCAAGGCCAACCTGGGCAACATAGTGAGAAAGAAAGAAAGAAAAGGAAAAGATTATCTACGTCATCATACCTCTCCTTAAGATCACTTTGGCAGTCAATGCTCCAAGGTTTAACCCCAATTCAATTTACTGGCCCTATTTCCTCTTTCCTCCCTTCTCACGAGCCATGCTATTGCCCAAAGGAATTCCATACAAGCCGTTCATTTTCTTCCTTTGCCCCTGTGGTTCTACAATATCCTACCTTCCTACTCCACACAAGTAGAAAACTCACGTTATATGCTACCTTCCTTTGTCATAGCATCTGATGTTTGTTGAGCAATTATTACACGCTGGACACTGCACGTTATCCTCACAATAACCTCAAAGTTCTCCCTATTTCTCCTAGGGTGACACAGTAAGTGGCAAAGTCAGGATTTCAACCCAGGCCTGTGGTCTCCAGGGTCCATACTCCCAGCACTACACTATATTACCCTCAAGGAACAGCTGCCCTTTCCAGCACTGCCTTCCCCTAACCCAGGATTTGATCTTCACTTTCCTTATCACTCATCACTTTTTTATTTTTACTGTAACTACTTAAATCACATCCCCTAATTTCCTTACTAGGCTGTGAGCTCTTCAAATGTAGGGGCTGGGTCACATTTGGTGTGTCCTCAGCCCAGGCCAGGGCTCGCACAGGCAGAGGCCAGTAGGTGTGTTTTGAATGAAGGGACGAACACACAACTGGAAGGATTTGAATTGCAGCGAGGGTGAAGTCTGCCCACAGTGGAGTAGGGAGTTGGAACTTGCTTTTCTGAAGGGCCCAGCTCACATTTCCTTTTTAAAGGCACCATGGGAAAGGAGGGGAGGGGGAGTGTTTCATAGATGAGTGAGGACAGGAACGCGAACCCTTGCATGTCTGTAATTACAGAGGCTCTTCATGCTGGCCGCTGCCGGCAGCATGCTGGGCAATGTGTTTGCAGTTCTTCAGCCTGGGAACTGCAGGTGCCACTGACTGCTTTGTGTGATCTGACATGGCTATGAAAGGAAAAGAGAGAAGAGGAGAATAAAACCCTGAGCAGTGGCCTTGCCAGGGGCAGGGCCTGCCCCGAGAGCAAGGGCCTCCAGTGCACATCCCCCCACAAAGACCCGCTTTTGGTGGGGCAGTGTGGAGTCTATCTACCTTCACTGTCCTGGACTCTTAGGGGATCAGGGACCACACATGGAGCAGCCCACGGCAGGGTGGTCCTTGACTGAGTTAAGGGAAGTGTCAATCCGCTGGAACCCCTTCCAAGTTGAGAAGGGGTGGCAGGAGGCTCTAAGGTGCAAGGTACTGCGCGGAGGACCCGAAGCATGGGCCTCAACTGCAAAGGGTGTGTGTGTGTGTGTTCATGCTCACCTGAGTGTGACAGAAGCAGTGACGGCTCCTTTCAGGGCCCTGAGGTTCCCTGGTGGGCCCACTTTCTCCAGGGTTCTGTTCAAGACTTGCTTTTTACGTTCAAGTTTAGAATGGGCAGTTCAGGCTCCTGAGCCATGGCTGGGAGGGTGGGGCAGGGTGGCTTCTGGCTCTACCTTGGTGTACGCCCACCTTTTTTGAGAGAAGGTGCACGCCCACCTACCACTCCCGGCCTCCTTCCCACACCTGCACGCTCACCTCCTGCCACCCAAACACAACCGCCTCAAAATGCTCGCTTTTAGGCTCCCATGGGGTACTTTTCCCTGATACTTTACTTTCGCAGCCCATTTACACCCATCAAACCCTTCCATTCTTACAACAGCCCCTTCAGGGGTGCAGACAGCAAAGATTCTTTTTATTATAGCTGAAGCCCAGAGAGGCTGTGTGACTTGTTTCAGGTCACACAGCAAGTTAGCTATGGAGCCCCAGGGACCCCCTGGTCTGGCTTCCTGACTCCAAGTTCTTTCCCCTCTTCAGTTCTGGGTCCCTACCCCCTGTCTCCTGAAAAGAAATCTTCACAGAGAGGCTCACACTTCATTAGAAACATGCACATCATTTCTCCTGGGCTGGGTCAATAACAACTCAAAACCGGCACCCTCCTCGCTCTCTCCTCCCCAGCTCCTTACCCCATTCCTACCCAACCCCCACCTAGGAAGCAGCTCATCTCCAGCAAGAATCCTCAATATAGCTCCCGCTGCGAATGTTGGGATGGATGCCAGGGAGCTTTCCTGGGAGGAGGGCCAGTGCTGTTTGCTCTTCCTGGGAAGGAGAAGTGACAGTGGTGGCCTGGGTCCTCGTAAATGGCCTGTGTCGGCCTGGAGCAGGGCTGAAGACAGGGCGATGTGTTAAAAGTTTCCCTTTGCTTCACCTCCCAGACTAGGAACCCGGTGGTCACTGGGCAGCCATCTCTTTGGGACTAAGAAGTCATGTGGTCTGGCCTCCTGTCCATCTGAAACTTTATCTGTCTGGCTTTGGGGTGTCATTCATTGATTCATTCATTTATTCAGCAAACACTTGCTGAAGGCTGGACTATGTTCCAGCCTTTTCTCGAGGTGCTACGGACCCCACAGTGAACATGACAGGCAAGATTCCAATCAGTCTGGAAAAAGGACAGCTATTTGGCACCCTGTTATTTGGGGGTGAGGTGGGGTGGGGGCAGGATAGAGGAGTCCTGAGAGCTCAGGAAAGCAGGGTAGCTGGGAAGGCCGCCTGGGGAGGAGATACATCTAAGCTGAGGCTGGAAAGAGGAGCAGAGCAGTAAGCCGGCCAAGAGGTGAAAGAGTGTTCCAGGCACAGGGAACAGCATGTGTGAAGGCCCAGAGGCTGAGACACATGGTGCATTGAAGGAGCTGAAAGAAACACACAGGGCCGGAGAGCAGCATGCAAGGGGTAGGAGGAGAGGAGGGGGTGAGAGATGATGCGGGAGGGTCAGGCTGGGACTGGGTCACGGGGTGCTTGAAAACCATGCTGAGTAGAATAAACTTTATCTGGACTTGATACCTCTGGACTCCTTTGATCTAAAATGGAAATAAACTTCTACCTTGTTTGAGCCATTTTACTTGTGTTTTCCTTTTGCTCACAGCTGCACCTAATTCTAATAAATATGGTACCTAAACAGAGATATTCAATGGGCAGTTAGATCTTATGGATCTAAAGCTAAGGAGAGGCCTGGACAGCTATAAATAGAATTGGGAGTTACCAGTCCACAGTTGGTCATTGAAGCCACGGCAACAACATATGAGATCTCTAAGGGAGAATGGTCTAGCAAGAAGAGAAAAGGATCTAGAACAGAACTCTGAGGAACATCAACATTGAAAGGATGGGCAGAGGAGGAGAGGCCTGCTAAGGAGACTGAGAAGCCAGAGAGGTAGGGAGGAGACCAGGGAAGCGCCGTTCTATGAAAACCGAGGGAGGAGAGAGTACCAAGGAGAGAATGATGAACAGTGGTGAAGGCAGCCATCTTTGCTTGCTTCTCCAGGTGTGGATGGCACCACAGAGCCTGAAAAAACCAACTTAGGTTCTGTTGCTCTCCCAAATCCAAACAAAGACCAGTCATGCTATCCTCCTGCTCAGAGCCCTTCAGTGGATTCTTAGTTTCTTCAGGATAAAGTTCTAGCTCCTTAGCACACATTTTGGATCCCTCGGAAGTCTGATCTTAGCTTTTCTGTTCAGGCTGTTCCTTTTCCCAGCACACTGTATCACTGCCAGACCTGGTTTCCTACCACTCCCTGCCTTGGCTCATGTGCTTCTCTCTAATTGAAGAAAATTCCCTCCTGTTTCCTACCCCCACCCCCCCACCCCAAATCCCACCCATTCTTCAAGGCTTACCTAAAATGCCAACTCTTCTTTTCCCTGATTCTTTCAGATAGATTAATTGCCCCCCACCTCCCGCCCCCTGACCCCATGCTCGCAGGGCATCTTGCTCACTCCCAATCACAACTCTCATTGCAATCTGACCTGTATTAAAGTTGGCTGTGTACATGTATGTCTCCCCAACTGCACCGTGAACTTGGAGAAGTCCAAGACTGCTTCTGGTTAATCATTTCTGTCTTTCTCGGTGCCTTCCACAGAGCTTGTTAGAGATGTTTAAGAAATGTTTATGGATTTAATGGAATTCTTGTCCCCCATGATCTCCAAATAATAGTGTGATCACTTGTTTTCTTTGTCACATCGCTCCAGGGGTAGAGGTGATGGTGGAGATACTAAAATAGAGATCCCTCGTTTAGAGGAAAATAGACAAGGTATTGAGTTTGAATCCAGATGCTCAAGAAATAGTCCCAGTCTGTGCTTCCCCTGACCAAAGCAGCTTGTATCATCTGAGCATTCAAAAACCACTTTATTAATAGAAAAGCAATAGAAAAAAACTAATGTAACTAAAAGTTGGTTCTTTGAAGAGCTGAACAAAATTGACAAATCTTTAGCTAGATTGACCAAGGGAAAAAAGAGGGAAGACTCAACTTACTAAAATCAGGAACGAAAGGGGAGGAACATTACTACCAACCTTTAAAAAATAAGAAGAATTATAAGGGAATACTATGAACAATTATGTGCCAAAAAAATTAGATAACCTAGATAAAATGAAAAAATTCTTATAAAGACGCACAGTACAAAACTATCTCAAACAAATAGATAATCTGAATAGATCTATAGAAAGTAAAGAGATTATATTAATATTTTGAAAACTTCCCCAAAAGAAAATTATGCCCTGATGATTTCACAGGTGAATTCCACTATAAGTTTAAAGAATTAAACCAGTTCTCTGTATTCTTTCAAAAATAGAATAGGAAGGAACATTTCCCAATTCCTTTCATGAGTCCAGTATTACCCAGTTACCAAAACCAGAGAAAAACATTATAAGAAAACTATATATCAATATTGTCTATGAATATAGATGCCAAAATCCTCAACAAAACACTAGCAAAATGACCACAGCAACATATGAAAAAAATTATACATCATAACCAAGTGGGATTTATCCCAGGAATGCAAGATCGGTTTAACATTCGAAAATCAATCAATGTAACGTACCATGTTAATAGAATACAGGACAAAAACCATATGATTATCTCAATAAGTGCAGAATAGGACAAAATCCAACACCCTTTCATGATAAAAACACTCAACAAACTAGGAATAGAAGTGAACTTCCTCAGCTTGATAAAAGCACCTACAAAACTCCCACATCTAATATTATAGATGAAAGCTTTTCCCCTAACATGGGGAACAAGACGAAGATGATTGCTCTTATACTAAGGTGACATAAGTCAGTCACAAAAGAAATGTCCAGAATAGGCAAATCCATAGAGACAGAAAGTGGATTAGTGGAGATTGGGGGGAAATGAGGGAGTAACTGCCAATAGATATGGGGTTTCCTTGCCAATGGCTATGGAGTTTCTTTTTGGGGTGATGAAATGTTCTAAAATTAGCAGTGGTGGTTGCACAGCTCTGTGAATATAATAAAAATCACTGAATTGTGCACTTTAAAAAGGTAAATTTTATGATATGTGAGTTATATCTCAATAAAGCCGATATATATTAAATATATGTTACATATATGACTGTATTGTGTTGAAATGTAAGGTGGGCCTCCATTTTTCCTAGTGAGAAGATAAAAAAAAAAAAGTTTTTGCCAGCTTGAATAAACCACAATATGACTGACAAGGCAAAGTTTTCTTTCAAAATCATCCTCAAAAAGGAAGGCAAAGTTGCACAGACCTCATTTTTTCGGGCTCCCTCACCATTTCCCACCTCACTCTAAGGGACGGGGGTAGGAGAGCATAGGATACTGTGACAGTGGGGACAGGGCTCTCCCCAGAGGTGAGTTTGCCTGTCTCCCCGAGGCTCTCAAGAGAGTAGACATCTGGTTTCTGCCATACGGCACCATTCTCTTACTCCTTGTAACCACGGGTGGACTTTCCCTCTGTCGGCTCTTCCCCCTTCAATCTCAGAAAGTCTGTAAATCAGACTGCCCTCCCCTTCTGTGGGCAAAGGGTGGACATAGGACCCAATTTGTCCAACCGAGCGCCCTTCATTGGGAATTTGCATTTAGATGGGACACTCAAAGAAAACGCAGCTGATTTGCCTTACAGGGATGCCCAGAAGAAACTGCCACGGTTGCTGCTACCTGGAGTCAGGGGAGCTATTCTGGTCTTGTTTTTTTTTTCTTCAAGTGTTTCTTGCACGTAAGAACCCTAACTTGGTCTTTTCAGATGTCCAAGGGCTGACAAACTGAACATGTCAGGAATCATATCACTGTCTTGATCCTCCCATGGCGGGGACAGGGTTTCTCAGGGTTGTCCAGACAACGGGAAGAAGATTCCTAAGTGATGAGGAGTCATGACTCAAGAACACTACGGCTTCCACTGGGGTATCTTCTCTTTGGTTCCTTCTTGGTCACTATTTGCTTTGCTTTAATATTTTAATGGGAGCTCTAAATGATTTGTTGAATCTTAACTAGGTCAAGACATATTGTTTCTTAGGGGAACACAAAGATGAACGAAACTATTTCCCAACTCTCGAGAAACTCATTTGGTGTGAATTCTGCCCGAGTTGGTCAGAGAGAAGGATCAGAAAAAGAGGGCATTTAAACTTGGCTAGAGGTAGAGACTCACAGCCTGAGAAATTTCTCTGACTCACAGGAAAGGTACCCTTTGTGCTGGGGTGTTGAAATCAGAGAATTATAGACTTCGGGGTTGACAGGACGTAAATCAGCCAGTCATACATTTTCCTGATGAAGCAATCCAGACTCTGAGAGGTGAAATGACTTGACTGGCAGCTGAATATGGCCTGGGACTTCTTCCCTGACTCCCAATCCAGTGCTTATCTCACTAGTTCACACAGTTGACTTTGGCTGGCTCCTCTAGGTTTCAAGGAGCTAGGGGTGGTGGAGGGACAATATTTGAGTAAATACCTGCCTAGGGAAGTATGTCTTGCCAGGCCACCCAAGAAATCAGCAAGGAGTTGGGGCAGAATCCAGCAGTGCTAATCATGTTGCTTCCTTCCTTAGCTTTTCCCACTGGGGACTTGGCAGAGGGGACTGGCACCAGGGTTGCACTGCAATGGGAGTGTCAGCGTGTGTGTTTCCCACCCTTCTCCAATAAAGGGCTAGGAACAACGACCTCTGTTACCTCCATGGTCTCTTTTCCCTGGGTGACCCAGGCAGCTGGAGTTGGATTGTCTTTACCTGTAAGGATATCAGTAAAATACCCAGCAGAGAGTGCAAGGAGGAAATCAATTCAGAAACCAGGGCTGAACTTTCCCCAGAGCTGACAATGATTTATTTTAGCTGGCAACGTGTTCCAGGCAGGAACGGCCCAGTGTAAACAGTACGCGTTGCTGGTTCTGGGGAGAGAGACAGAAGAGCCTGGATGTTGTTCTTTGGGTGAAAGAAGAGGAGTGTCCTTCCAAGCTGTGCTTTTCACTCATCAATGAGCACAACCAAGTTAACCAACAGGCACAGAGAACTTCCCATGTTTTAGGAACTGTGCTAGGTCCTGCAGCCACGCAGAAATAACATATGATCTGTATCTGTAGGGAACTACAGACAAACATAAGACAGATGAATTTAACAGAAAGTGGTCAGCGATAAGCCCTGGATGCTACAGAGCACAGAAGAGGAATATGCATCCCCACTGGGGTTCAGGGAAGGCTTCCTAGATGGCACCTGAACAAAGGAGTTAGCCGAGAAAGAAAGCTACAAGCCTCACAGGCAAGAGAACCATGTGAACAAAGGTGTGGAATCTGGGTGTGGGGAAATGACAGGCAGTTGATGGTGTTACTAGAGCAGGAACAGTGAGATGGGAAGTGTCAGGAGATGAGGCAGAGAGGTAGGTGTGTGCCAGTGTGGGGCAAGTTATGGGGAAGGGCATGGTCTGTAGTCTGAGCAGGGAAGAGGGGAGTGCCTGAGAAGTTCTGCATTTTAGATAGATCATTGCGTGTAGATTCGGGGCAGGGGAGCCAAGAATGGAGGCAGGAAAGCAACTAGAAGAAACAATGAATGCAGAGTGTTGATAATGAGAATGGAGGCATGGATTGGAAGAATATCCCGGAGGTGAGCGATGATGGAGACATGGTGGGTAAGGGAGAAACACAAATCCAGGGAGGCTCCCAGGTTTCTGGCTTGTGCCTGGGTGGATAATGGGGTTATAGACAGGGATAATAAATACAGGGAAGATAGCCGGGCATCATGTCTTGCGCCTTGTAGTTCCAGCTACTCAGGAGGCTGAGGATCATTTGAGCCCAGGAGTTCAAGGCTGCAGTGTGCTATGATTGCACCACTGCACTCCAGCCTGGGCAACACAGAGAAAACTTGTCTTTGAAAAAAGAAAGAAAAAAAGAAAAAAAAAAAAAGAAAAAAGAAAAAGAAATATAGGGAAGGGAAACAAGTCAGGGAGAGAGATGTTGATGATGGCTAACATTTATTAACCACTTAGGTGGATGAGGCACTATGCTGTGAGGTTTTCATGCATTTTTCTTTTAACGCTATGAAGTAGATACTATTATTCTCAATTTATGGATGAGGAAAATAAAATGTTGAGATGTTGTATAGCTTGGCCAGATCTGCACAGCTTGTAGAATGGTGGAAAGAGGTCAGAATCCAGGCATTCTGGCTCCAGGGCCAATGCCCTTAACTCCCAGGCTCCGTGTGTGTGCATGTGAAGAGTCTGAAGAGCCTGTAAGGCATCCACAGTAGGGAGGTCTGGACATTAGGGAGTCACCAGGATTCAGATCTTGGTAAAAAGCATGAACGTGGGTGACCAGTGACCGAAACACAATGCCCTGGGGAACCCTGAACTTAAAGAAGTAGCCAGAGGGTAAGGGACCCACAAACAAGACAGAAACAACGGTCCCCTTTGAGTTTTAAATCAGAAAACATGACTCTGCTATCTGGGCAAGAGAACACTGGGCAGTCACAGCGTAGTGGTGTAAAATAAAGACGTCCACCAAGTTAAGCCGACATATTAATCATAACAATTACCATGTTGCATAATAATTATCCTAAACAGTAAGAGTTTCACATAAATAACAGTAATTAGTATAGCACAAGTTTCCCAAACTCTGTCCTGTGGAATAGTAGTTCCTGGAGATGTTAATAAATGTTTGGACAAAAAAAGGACTTTGGAGTCAGATAAGTTTAGGAAATGCTGATATAATTTAGATAGTGAGTCAAATCCCTGGTTTATACTTTTTTCTCTTTTTGCTGTTAGGGGACAGTATGGTGTACTGGCTAGGATTGTAGGCACCAGAAACAGACAGCCTGGGGTTGAATCCTGCCACTGACAAGCTGGATAATCTTGGGCAAGTTACTAAAATTCTCTAAACCATGGTTTGCTAATCCGTATAGGGGGATAGTAATATATTCACTTCAAAAGATAATTCCTGGGGTTAAATGCATTGCATTTAAAACACTTTAGGGCCGGGTGTGGTGGCTCACGCCTATAATCCTAGCACTCTGGGCGGCCAAGGCAGGAGGATAGCTTGAGGTCAGGAGTTCGAGACCAGCCTGAGCAAGAGCAAGACCCCGTCTCAATTTATATTAAAAAAAAATAATAAAAATAAAAGAAAAAATAAAACACTTAAGAATAGAGCCTGGTACACAGTGAGGGCTCCATAAGGACTGGTTATTATATATAAATCATACTATTATTAACAAATCTCCCTGATATCCTAGAGTTTAGTCCTTGCCATACCCACTTCACAAACACACACACACACACACACACACACTCTCTGATATGATATCCACATTTCTTTTCTGTGTATTTTTTTTTTTTTTTTTTTTTTTAGAGATGGGTTCTCCCTCTTTGCCCAGGCGAGAATGCGGTGATATGATCATAGCTCATTGTAACCTTGACCTCCTGGGCTCAAGAGATCCTCCTGCCTCAGCCTCCTGAGTAGCTAGGACTATAGGCATATACCACCATGCACAGCTAATTTTTCTTATTTTTTCTAGAGATGGGGCAGAGTGGTCTCTCTTTGTTGCTCAGGCTGGTCTCAAACTCCTGGCCTCAAGCAATTCTCCCACCAAAGTGCTGGGATTACAGGCATGAACCATAGCACCTGGCCTGATACATTTCTTAAAAGTCAAAACTCTTGGCACTGACTCCTGTTAGTTGAAGTTTTTTGAGCCCCTATGTCCACCCCTCCGCAGTCCAGCTTGGAAATGACCGAGCTCCTTCCCTACTCTACTTCAGGGAAGGGGACAGGGAGAGGGAGGATTCATGCCCTGGAAAGTATGACCTTTGAAGGGCCACTGCTCACTCGTAGTCACCTTTATACACACTTGAAAAGGATCATCTTCTGTTTGGACACTAGCTAGTCTATACCAAGGCACACAGTCAAGCAAGCAGAGTGCAGGCTGTACTTTAGCTCCTACTTGCTCCCTCAGTTGAATGCCCTTGTGCAGTGAACAACCTGTACCACAACGCATGCCATTTCTGAACCTCAGGCCCTGGAAGGGGCTGGAGCTGACGACTGTTGGGGAAAGAGGGTACTAGCTCTTTTTCTCCAACCAGTCCATGAGATTAGCTTTGTACAAGCCCTAAATGGATAAACCGTCCTTCTCATCCTCCCCCTCCCTCCCCATGTGTGCCCCGCCCCCCATTCATTAACATAGAGGCTGACATCAGAATACCCTTAGTGTGAGGGGATACCCCAGGCCTTGCCTGTTTCTCTGAAATCCCCATTAGGTTGGAAGAGGACAGAGTTGTGGAAAACAAGCCAGAGGGGATGATTTTTACAGGTTTCCCTTGACACATAATGAACACTAACTTAATGATGCTCCAAACCAGAGCAGGCCAGGGCCAGAGCAAGTCTGACTTCTTGACCACAGTTTGCCGCAGTGAAGGGAAAGGAGTGGGAGTTATTCCTGACAGTTTTCTAATCCCTACCGTGTGGCCAAAATGCCTGGCTCCTCATACAGACTCTCATCATCCCTTTAGGTAAACACCTCCTGTATAAAACAGAGTAGGAAGATAAAAGCAGACATTTCTGGGAGTGGGTCAGGTGGAGTAGGGCAGGTAAACTGCCAATGTGCACATTCACCGCCCCGCCCCCCAAGCTCAACAGTCTCTTCAGCCTCCAGAGGGGTTGCTGCCTGGTGCACACTTTTCAGCCTAGAAGCCGAGTCAAGCCTGACCCCTGGGAATCTCCCCTCTCTGTAGGTGGTTCTCTCCTTCATAAAGTGAGGGGTGTGGATGAGGTGATCTTTAAAGTTCCCCGCAGCTCTGACCAGCTTAGGTTCACCCCATTAGGGGCTTCTATTCACTCCAGTCCTGTCTACCTGGGCAGGTAGGGGGCAGACAGACAAGAAAGGGCTTACTTTCACCTCTATCCCAGAAGGACCCCAAGGCCACAAACGTGCAAGGACAGCAGAGGCCTGTGTACGAGAGACACACCTCCTGCCTCACGATTTTGCTTAGAGTCTGTCTCCACTGCTCTTGAAGAGATAGTGGCTGGGGCCCCAGCCGGGAGTTTAGGTCCTTCAGACTCAGGAACAAAGGCTGAGCGGGAGGGGGAAGGGACGTCCCTGGATGTGAGGAGGGGAGAACCCCGGGGCCCTTTATGCCCTCAGCTCTCCTTAGAGCTGGCTGTCCCTCTCCTTCCCACAGACTTGGGGGAGGGGGAGTCTTGTCTTCCCCTCTGAGGCTGGTGACTTCATCTCCTCCCCCTCCTCTCTCTAAGGTTGGGATCTCTACCCCTTCCCCATCTGCTCCCTGAGTCTGAAATCTCCACGCCCCTTTCTTCCTTTATCCTCTTGGGATTGGGGTCTCCAAACCCCTCCCTCTCCTAGCCTCTTTATTGCTTTTCAGGCCAGGCCTGTCCAGCCGTGGGCAGAGGGGTCTGCATTCCTCTTTTCTCTTCTCAAGGCTACAGCTCCCTCCCCCCACCCTTTCCATCTCCCCCTCCCCACCCCCTCCCTCCGCCCCGAGGCATTGTGGGAGGAAACAAGATGTGGGGCGAGAGCGGCGCCGGGAGAAGCCCGCAGTGCGGGGCCGGGCGGGCGCAGCCAATGGGGAGCGCGGACGGCGGCGCGCGCGGCGGGGGGGCGGGGGCGGGGCGCTATTTCAGGGGGGCCGCGCGTCGGCCGCGCTCAGCGGCAGAGCGGAGCGGAGCTGCGAGGCGCCAACGCGGAGCGGCGGGCGGGCAGGTGCCGCGAGGCGGAGCGCGGGCGGCCGGGGAAGCTCGAAGGGCGGACCGCGGCGGCGAGCGATCGGCCCCAGGCTGCGGGAGCCGGAGACCGCGGCGGCGGCGGCGGCGGCTGCTGCAGGAGGAGCCCAGGGGACACCGCCCCTGCCCGCGCTCTACCTCAGGCCATCGCTGCTCCCCAGGGGCCCGTGCGGACTCGCCTCCGTGAAGGTGAGCGGTGGGTGGGGGCGTCCCCCGGGCAGCCGGCTCGCGCCCGTCGCGTGCGGCCCCATGCGCCCCGGGCTTTTCCACGGTGCCCCTGCGGCCTCCCTGCGCGGCTCCGAGGCCTGGAGCCGGGCTGGCCCCGCCGCCCTCGGCGTTGATGGCCCGGGCAGTGCCGCGCGACCCGCCGCCCCTCCCTCCCTGGCTGCGCCACTCTCTGCCCTGGCGACCCTCGTGGCGCGGCTGGAGGCCCCAGGCTGCGGAGGTGCCGCTCCCCTCACCCCCCGGGAGTCTCCCTGCGCTGCGTGGAGGCCTCTGGTGTCAGGGGCCAGAGGAGAGGGGGTGGAGAGGGCTCGGGCGTGACGCGGCTTCTCCTGCCGCCGCCGCCGCCACCCTCTGGGGCGTCCTTCCTGCGGCGAGGACGCCCAGTCACTCCGGCGCTGCTCCAGGCCGGGCGGGGGAGGGCGGCTGACCGGCAGGAGCCTGCGGACCTGACCGGGCGGCACGGGTGGGAGGTCGGGAGAAGGATGCTTTCTCGTTCCCCAGGTGGTGCCCATAGGGACTGCATGTCTCTGGAGGATGGGATTGTGGAAGGATACGGCCCCCTTGCAGAACTGGAAGGAGGAAATGGAAGCATTTGTGTGTGTTGGCGGGTGGTCCATGTCATTCGGAGATTTTAGGCTATTTTTTTGGGTCGCAAAACCGAGGATAGAGGATTGGAGCTATCCTGGCGTGTCCTTTTCTCTTTTCAGAGGAGCCCCTGGCTCGTGACTGAGCCTGTTGGCCTGGGGCCCTCTGGCCATCCTTCTATCTGGAGGTCGAGGTCCCTTGCTTTTTCTCCAGGAAGGAGGGGCTGAGCTGGGCGCCTTCCTATCCTTTGCTCACTGGCACCTTGGACAGGGGTGGTTGGGGCTGGGCCTCACCTCTCTCAGACGCCTGGGGGGCCCGGGTGAAGAATCGTGGCATTGTAGTCACAAGACGAATATTATGTAACCGCAGGCTCACTCCTGGAGAGTAAGGTGGCTTTTAATTACTGTGGCAAAGTTGTTCCTTTGGACTTTGGGGGATGAGGCAGTAGAGCAGGTGAGCTTGCTAGCAAAATGGTGCCAATTTCATACTTCGTTGTCTGTAACCAGGCCCCACCCCCAATCCTGGGTTTGTAAACAGTGCCCCCTTCTGAGTGGTAACCTGGAATACACCACCAGGTGACATTAGTTTTCTTCACTTATAAAGAGCCTTATAATATCAGAACATTCTCTCTGCACTGCTATGGTACCTTTGCCCAAACCCATTGAGGTTTGCCCCATTTATCTAATTTCAACCATTGGTTTTTAAAATGAAGATATCGATTTGCCCAAGGTCACAAAACAAGTCCGGGCTCTCCTGACCTTTCCTCAGCACCATGCAGTGCCCAGGCTCCACCTGAGGCTCTTACTTTTGCTTTCCTGGATATGGGGGCAGAGCGTGCTGGTCTACTACCCCTTTGCTCTGTCAGTCTCTGCTGAACTGGAACCAGCCCTGCTTAGTTTGACAGTGCCAGATGAAGGTGCTTTGGGATGTGGTCAAGGGCTCAAGGGCTCCCTGTCTGGCAGCTGGCGTGTTTGCATTCTGTGCATCTAGTGCAGGCTGAAATAGTGGTCATGGGTTCTGCCTTCCTTTGCAGCCCATCTAGTCCATGGGCTAGTATGGACTCAGAGATCATGGTGGCCTGGAATGATACCAGAGACCTGTCCTTGAGCATGCAGGCCCCTGTGTAGTCTTGTATCAAACAGGGCTGGAATGACAGCATCTCTTGTCCATTGAGCTGGGCCACAGAGTGGTGCTTTTGAGGGTGGCATTGGGGGATTGTTATTGCTGTGTGATGGGACTGTGGTCAAGGACATAGGACAGGGTTTTGGAGCTCATGCTGTCTGTTCCTGCAGAGTACTTCACGTACTGTAGACTGCCAGGCAGATCCTGAGATTCCTCTCATCCCAGGAAGGGTCCATGCAGGGTCTGCCCTGGAACTCCGGTTGCCATGGCTCAAGTAGCAGTAATGTGAAACAGGGCTGTTAAAATAATAACAGTTCTTCACCTTTCTTAGGCATTTTTTTTAAAAACCTCCATCTCCAAGTTTTTCCCAATCCTATGTTTTTATGTAGGGGAAAGGCAGCTTTAGCTTTCCTGTGAGGAAAATAAGATATTCTCCCCTAACATAATACCTTTTGCTTCACCTAATAAATGTTGGTAGTTTTTCAGTGAATGAATAAATTTGACTTGAGGAAGAAAAGATCCAGAGAAATGACAGATCAGTGTTGGAGCTGGGTCCAAAATCCAGGGCTTGCAAAAATTATATTGAGCTTTAAAGAATGCATGAATGTTGTGCTGAGGAGAGTGGGGAAGCAGAGGGAAGGATGGGACAGAGATGTGATGGCCTGTGTGACTGGCCACATCTGAGGCTGCCTCCCTAGCCTCTCTACCTCTAAGGGGCATCTCAGCCCTGAGTACTTAAGAGAAGGTGTAATTATCGATATGTCTGCCCCACTGGGTATTGGTTGTGCCCACAATGTGCCCTACCTCTTTTTGTTTGTATAGAACAGGGGTTGGCAGTCTTTTTCTGTGAAGGGCCAGGTAGTAAATGTTTTAGGCTTTGCAGGCCATATGGTCTCTGACAGCTACTCAACTCTGCCATTGTAGCATGTTCCTATAAGACTTCATTTTACAAAAACAGGTGGTAGGCTGAATTTGGCCAATGGACAGCCCCTTGTATAGACTGTCCTTGTTTGCAAATGGTCTCATACAACCTTAGTTAATCCTTACAACAATCTCCAATGGAGAGCTTATTGCTAAAATGGAAATAATCAAATGCAGGAAGGCCAAGTGACTTGTCCAAGACCACAAGAGTTCAAAGTCAGGACCAAGAGTTAGGCCTACTGATTCCTAGTCCATCTTCTTTCTACTGTGATACCAATGATGTAATAATGGTCATTAAATCAAGGCTTATTCTGTTCAGGTGTTATACCACCTGGTTTATCCTCAGGACAACCCTGCAGTCCCCATTTTATAGATGACATGAAAGCATAAAGGTTAAGTAATTTGCCTAAGGACACAGCTAATAGGTATATATCACCTTGGCTATCAGTGCTGTTCAGAATATCAGAAATAGATAAATTTTAGAGTTGGAAAAAACCTCATTTTACATATGATAAAAACTGATGGTTATTATGTCTTTTTCCTATTTGCCCTGTATTTCCCCGGGGTGGGAACAATGTCTCTGTTAAAAGCTTAAGAGCTTCTCCCCTAAGCCTCATTTCTGAGTTTTCTGTTGCCCTTGCCTTCTAAATTTCCCTCTCCCACTGAGGCCCCACACCCAGCAGTTCACGTGTATTGCCCAGAGCATAGATTTGTCAGCCTCACCTCTCTGCTTCTTCTGCAGTGTCACGATGTCTGACCGGAAGGCAGTGATCAAGAACGCAGACATGTCTGAGGACATGCAACAGGATGCCGTTGACTGCGCCACGCAGGCCATGGAGAAGTACAACATAGAGAAGGACATTGCTGCCTATATCAAGAAGGTGCGCTGGGAGAGCTGTGGCTGATGGCCAAGGGTGGGGATTGGCCTCTGAGCTGCCCTGCTGGGAGGGCTGGAGCTGGGGACATAAGAAAGCAGGTATATCACATGCAGACAAACTGCAAAGCAGGCAAATCAGGGAGTGATTCTAAATTGCCAAAGCATTCACCTTAGGAATTCTTAAATAGCTCTGCTGGGTGTGTGTGTGTGTTTACATTTACAGGTAATTATGTAACTGTAAGGCATTAGAGAAGAATAAGACTGCAGAGAAGCTTCAGAATTAAATATTTCTGGCCCATTTCAGAACTATTCAAAAATAAGATAAAGGATATTTGAATGAATAATATAAAATATACAAACTTTCAGAGAACTGCATCATTTAAAGTGGGGTATACCTAGAATAATCCTTATCATATAGGGGGTTTGCTTTTCTTTCCCTTAAAAAGGACTCAGGTACTATATTATCCCTTTCTCCCTAACTCTTAAGAAAAGGATAGGCTTGAATAGATACTGTTTTTTAAATGGATGAGCAATATTGGGGCCATAGGTTTGGTCCCTGAAAAATTCCCGAGTGAATGGGTGACTGGACATGGGTAGCATGGTGAGGAAACAGCTGAGCCAGCTGTGAGAAGGGGTACCGGGACCTCTGATCCAGTCAGGACCCATGTCCTTTGGAGGCATAGTCTTTGATAAGCTCAGCTCTGGCATCCCAGGAAGGATGCATGTGAATGGCAGGTAGCAGTCTGCTTCACAGGAGTGGTAGGATCTCCCTGAGTGTTACAGAACTCTGTTTTCCCACCCAGATGAGTGGGATGAAAAGAGGAAGCTCTGGAGTCCTGAGAAACTTTTTTGTGTGTGGAGCCAAGGGTGCAGAGCCAGCTGGGGGTGCCAGCTCCTTGCTGTCCTGTCCAGGGAGGGAATCCAGAATCATGTTCTGCTGATGGAGAAACGAGGACCCAGAGAAGTAACAATGGCTCTCCTTCATACGCAGGAGTCTCCTTCTGACTCCTTAAGCCAGAGTGGAACCACATGGGTGTGATTTTCACTGTTTCCTAGTACCTCTTAGAGTTGTGTGGTATGGGGGCTGTGAGGAGGCCAAACAAGTTGTCTGGTAAGCTCCTGGGGGGACAGCTAGCCCCAAGCTTGGCAGCATTGGTGGGCCCATGGTGCCCCATGTCCTTTCATGGCCATGGTAGGATGCATCTAGAACTGAGCCTGCAGGCTGAGCCACAGGTGCAGGGAGCTGCCTGATTAGCTTACGAGGATTTCCTGTGTGGGTTTGATACTGAATTTGTGCCCCTGAGGGAAGTGAGGAAATTTCTTTGATCCTCATGGCTGAGGTCCTTGTTCTGGTACATACAGCCCACACAGTGCCTGGCACATGGGAGTGCCTTTAATGTTATCTGATATCGAACTGCTTCCTGGTACTCCTGATGTTTGGTTCCCATTTTGCTCTAATGTCTTGGTTTTTAGCATTGGAAATGCTGGTTTAGTAATGTGTGAGGCAGGGAATGGGCTGGGAATGGTCCTTTGTTCCACTGGCTTCTCTGGTTCCCTTTCCGAAGAAGCACAGGGTGGGCTAGTGGTGGTGTTCGGGTGGGGTAGCTAGAGGGAGGAGAGGTGATCAGGGTGTAGAGTGGAGGTTCAGGGGAGAGGAATAATGGAGCCTTTGTGGTGTTCCATTATTAATGAGGGGAGGCGAGTTGTTGCCAGTCTTAGAACCTGAGCTCTTGAGGTTCGGGGAGCTGAGGCCGTGGGCTGGGGGTGGAGTGGGGGTGATAACAACTGAACATGTGTCGGTGCTGGAGTTACAGGGAGAGACTCCCATTCTGATTTTTCATCTCCCAGCTATCCTAACACCTTTCTTCTCCCCCTGTTATTCTTTTTTTAGGAATTTGACAAGAAATATAACCCTACCTGGCATTGTATCGTGGGCCGAAATTTTGGCAGCTACGTCACACATGAGACAAAGCACTTCATCTATTTTTACTTGGGTCAAGTTGCAATCCTCCTCTTCAAGTCAGGCTAGGTGGCTGTGGTGGAGGTGTCAGTGGCGGCGGCAGCGATGGCAAGCAGGCAGCGTTGCTGGGACTGTTTTGCACTGGGGCTAGCATCAGGATGTCCTCTCCAATGGCTGTGCTACTGCATGGACTGTATACTCGATTTCATGTGTATGTCGCAGTAAACAAAACCAAACTTCTTTCTGTTTAGTTGCCTGGGGAAGAAGGCTGCTTTATGTTTATTTTTTAAGACTTTAAAAAAAATTTGGTTGTATTGCACTAGGAAATCTCTCCCACCTCTCCCTTTTCTCTTTCTCTCCCTATACAAAATAAAAAGCCCTCAACAAAGCCTGAAAGACTAGAAGGGCTGAGGAAAAGAAATAGGTCTCTGGAGGTGGAACTAAAACTGCAGCTGCCTCTTACTGGTGGTGGATGCTGCTTTGGGAGGGCCAGGGCGTCTGCAGGGGGACAGTGTTGGATTGGCAAGGAGAGAGGGATAGGAAGGAGGGTGGAGGGATTGATCTAGTACCAGGGAGAATATTCCACTGAACTGTGATTCTACTTGGGGCAGACGGTGGGGTGGGGGTGCGTTCTTTAAGGGGCCCTGAGATGTGTTTGTCTGTGGTGTGTGGGAGTGGGGAGCAGACTTGTCTTGCTGTCTTTGTCAGAATTTCTAAGTAAGGGCTTTGTCTTTGTGGATTACCTTCTTTTATTCTTCCTGCCAGAGATCATGCTAGGAGGATGTTGAGGGTAGGATTAGCTTGGTTTTTTTCTTTACATTCTTTCTTCTCCCTCTGTCTGCTCCCTGCTTAGCCCTCGGTTTTCTCATTCCTCTGGAGTTCTCTTAGAGCAGCCCCTGTTGTGAGTTGGCTGGCAAGGGAATTTCTGGTGACTGTAGTTCCTTAGTTAGGTCTTAGCAATCAAACCAAATCAATGTCTCCCTCAGTTCTCCTCTGTGTGTGTATATGTGTGTGTGTGTTTGGGGTAGAGGGGAGGGAGGGGGCAGGACAGTGTGGAATCTCTAAGGTGTATGGTAGGTAGGGGGCACAGTTAGTTCTAAGTGGGCCTTTATGTTAAAAGCCTCTGGGGGTGTCTCTTGGGGGTGAAGACAGGTGTCACTCCAACCCACCCCCAGTCATCTAGCCCAGACACGGCTTGCTCTGTGGTCGTCTGCTCCCTGGGAAGGCTTTAGGAGGACCACCCAGGACAAGATGGCCATTTGCTCTGGAGCTGGGTCTCAGCAGAGAGGGACAGTGACTGTGGATGGTGGCAGCCTCTGGTGGGAGGTGAGGGTGGAAGTGATAAAGGGCTGAGAGAGGCTTCAGGGGAGCTTTGGAGGTTAGTGTTGTAGTGAGGAAGCCAGATCGCAGATGGAGCAGGGCCGTGAGTGGGAGGAGATCCCACAGAGGGTGCAGGGAAGCCTTGTGTGTTGATGGAATGAGGTGGGGTTTGAGGTGGTCACTGCTGATTGAGCTGCTGATTCTCACGAATCACCTCAACTCTTCATGTGTAGGGTTAACAATGTGGGGGGTGGGGGATCCAGCTCATTCTTTTATTTTCAAGTCCATTCTTGGGGCTGGTGGGGAGGCAGGAGAATGCCTCTTCCCCAAGCCCTTAGTGTGTGCCGAGCTTGCTTTCTGATGCTGGCAGGGGAGGGTGGGAACTGGGGTGGTGATCGAGTTCCTTATATCAGACCCTTCAGTGGGCACAAGATTGCTTGATTTAGGTTTTATTTTTTTATGAATGTCCAAATCTGTGTTTCCCCTGCCCTCCCAGACTTGTGTGGCCAGTTGGAAGTGTCTGGTTTGCGTTCATCTCTCCCTCATTTCTGGAGCAGGGGCTGAGACCCTGCCACATCTCCTATGCTCTGCATCCACGCCTCTTTTGGACATTAAAGGTCGATTGATGCACCTCTGCGCTGTTTGGGTTTCTTTGGGGGGGTCAAAGGTTGGCCTGGTGGCAATGGTGCCACATTGTGGGTGGGGGTGGGAAGGGTCTAGGGTGGAGTAGCTTGGGGACTGAAAAGAGAAAACCAGCAAGAGATACCGATTGGCCTGAAGCAGGACTTATTTGTAGGGCTTAGGCTTATGCCCCTTAAGTAGGGGAAAGCTAACCAGCAGCACTCACCACAGGGGCTCCTGGACCCTCCCACCCGAGTGAGGACGGTCAGGTGAGCCACTACATCTTCGTGTAGTAGATGCTGCCTTCCCAGCTGCTGTCCTGTACCCTGCCTGAGCTTCCTCTAGTGGAAGCTTATATCCCCTACTCCCCCTTCTCAGCTTCACTGAGCCTGGGCACTATCTGTTAGCAAAGTCCTTCTCAGGCCACTCAGAAATGGAAAAGCCGGGACCCTCAGAAAGATAGAGCCTCTGCTGGTGGAAGCTGAGTGATTCTCTGACTCTTCTGGGTTATCCCAGTTGTCCCACGTGAAGGTTCCTGCCCCCACGCACAACTGGAGAAGTCAGCAGTGCCAACACTTCTGAGAGTGTCTGTCCTCTGACCCTGAGCTATGGTGTGGCTACGATCCTTGTGGAGGTGTTAGGGAACCAGAGGTGTTTTGCCCTCTTCCTGTTGTCATTTATCCACTCAAAAACACTTGCTGAGTTCTTGCGTGCTTGGGCCTACAATGCTCTTCATACAGAATAAGACAGGCAAGTTCTAGGCTTCTGCGGCACGTGCATTCTGATGGGTAGAGCAGACAACATGCACGGCAGTAAGCTTTTTCCAATAGTGGTAAATGTGTTATCAGGGAAATAAACTGGGCAATGAACTATTAAATGTTAGAGGTAGGTGGATAAGGTTCCTTCAGTTAGGAAGCTGGTTGGCTGGGTCTTGGGGAGAAGCCTCTATCTCTGGGGCAGTGAGGTCATGAGGAATTAAGATGAGGGGCTCGAGAACCCTAACTTCTGTGACTACCTTTGCGAGTATGAGTAATTTGATAGAGATGGAGCCTTGGTGTGGAGAGTAGGCCATGGTTCACATTTCATCTGAGATGAGAGTCTCTAAGGCCAAACATCATCTACTTCCTGCCCTGATGGAAGAGGCAATCCAGGTGGCACCTGTGGACATTCTTTCACAGGTAGGTACATAGTGCTCGTCTAGAAGGCTAATCCTGCAGGGCTTCCTGGAAGAGACAATCTCCCACCCAGTGGGGTTCAGGGGAGGGAAGGATGTGAGGATGGGTCACTAAAGGGGCCGTAGAAGGCAAATGGGAATTGTGGAATTCTCTTAGAATAGTGCAGGTCATGATCAGAATTGTGGCTGGGCAGAGGGAGTGGGAACATCTATTTCTCTACCTCTCTTTTATCCTGGGGCCTCCCTTTGAACCCCACTAAACTACACGTGACAAGGCTGACTCAGGGATGCGGTCTGGAGGGATCAGCTTCCTCCCCCAGGGAACAGCAGGGAAGAGCAGGGTGGGGAATGAATCTAAGGGAGGCAAATGGTAGGGAATCGTCTCTGCTGCCACAGTGCTGTTGTCACCATCCCCTGAACTTTCATGTCCTCTACCCTAGACCTAGGGTGTGGCTGTCCCCCAAATTATTCCCTCACTGCCTTCTTGTGTTTACTCAAAACATCCTCTTATCAGAGGGGCCTTCTGACATCGCATATGAAACACCACCTCTCTCCCATCACTGTTAACCTGGCCCAGTTTAATTCTGCACAGCACCTGCCAGCGCTTGACGTATTTGTTGGTCTCCCACAACTAGAATATGAGCTCTGTAAGAGCATTTTCTCTTTTCTTAACTGCTTTGTCGTCAAGCACACAGAACAGCACCTGCCCTGTAGCAAGTGCCTGCCTGATAAATACGGATTGGTCACATGAAAAAGGAAGGGTACAAGCAAGCATGGGCAGCCCCGTGCCACAGGGCATCGGCCTTCCCCTGCAGCGACCTGGCTCCCTCCTGCTGCCCAAGCCTGCCACCTGGAAAGGAGTGGGGGTCACTCCCCAAGTGTGTTCAAGCCTCAGCCCCTCTTGCTTGCCAGCTGTGGAAGAATGAAGTAGTGTGTTCATAAAATGCAATTTATTTTTAAAGCATTTCAGTTTATTTGTGTCACTGAAACCTCAGAGCACCCCTCTGAGCTAGACCCAGTAGTCATTAGCCACATTTTTGGATAAGCAAACTGAATCAGAGAGGGTGCGTGACTTTGCAAAACCCACGTAGCTGGTAGCATTACTAGAGCTCAGCACTGTGACTCACAAGGGCTTAACTGGGTTTGACAGCTGGGGTCTCCCTGACACTCCTTAAGATTAGGCCCAGCTCTCTGAGTTCAGTAGTGAGTCCCTGATGTTCCCTTTCCTGGGGCTCTGGTTTGGCAAGGGCAGGGAGGACAATTTCTTGTCTCTCCCTCCTGCCCTCTACCAAGGATTGAGGAATTGCCCCTTCCTCCTTAAGGCCTCATGAGAGGGTTAATGAGTCTTCTGGTCTCAGAAGAGAGAGCAGATTCCCAGAGTGCTGATCTCTTAGGCCCCCCCTGAACTAAAGGCATAGCTTCCTCACCACCCTAGTAACAAGGAGTGACCCATCACCTGTTGAAGAGGTCAGGTGTTCCTGTATGTATATCTTTGTGATGTATATTGCCTTGGTGTCCACACCAATGTATGTGAATAGTCCTACCCACAGACTGCTACTGTGACATTATACAGAAGGTCATAAGAAAAGATCAAAGAGAACCAGAAGGAACCTTCCCTCACTTCGCTCAGACAAAGGTATGCAGTGTTTGTGATGAGGCTGCTGGCATTGCTGTATTGGGCTTTCTAGAGAGAGGCCAAACATGCAAAAACAAGTGTGATGGTGTGGGTAGAACCAAAGATCTAAAATCAGAAGACCTGGCATTGAGTCCTAGCTCCAACACTTACCCACTGTATGAACTTAGACAAGTTCTTTGACCTCTCAGAGCCTCAATTTCTTCATCTGTAAAATGGAGTTAATACGTCTCTTTCCTAAAGGGAAAGACCATGGATGCGGAGAGACAGGAACACTCATACACTGCTGGTGGGACTGCAAACTAGTGCAACCTCTGTGGAAAGCAATATGGAGATACCTCAAAGAGATACAAGTAAAACTACCATTTGATCCAGCAATCCCATTACTGGCATCTACCCCAAAGAACAAAAGACGTTCTATAAAAAAGACATCTGCACTCGAATGTTTATGGCAGCACAATTCACAATTGCAAAGATGTGGAAACAACCCAAGTGCCCATCAATACATGAGTGGATTAATAAAATGTGGTATATGTATACCATGGAGTTCTACTCAGCCACAAAAAACAATGGTGATCTAGCACCTCTTGTATTATCCTGGATAGAGCTGGAACCCATTCTACTAAGTGAAGTATCCCAAGAATGGAAAAACAAGCATGACATGTACTTACTATCAAATTGGTATTAAGTGATCAACACTTAAGTGCATATATAGTAATAACATTCATCGGGTGTCGGGCAGATGGGAGAGGGGAGGGGGTGGGTATATACACACGTAATGGGTGCACTGCGCACCGTCTGGGGGATGGACACGCTTGAAGCTCTGACTTGGGTGGGGCAAGGGCAATATACATAACCTAAACATTTGTACTCCCGTAATATGCTGAAATAAAAAAAAAATTTAAAAAAAAAGGGAAGGACCAAATGGTATCGTATATGTGAAAGTGCTTTGGAATTGGAAAAGGGTGATGATGGTGATGAAGATACTGATTATTAGGGTGTCTAATAAAGCTTGGGGAAAGAATAAAGGATTCTGGGAAATCAGGCCTCCCCAAATCCCCCTCACACCCCATTGTATCAGCCTTCTCCCTCCCTGCCCAATTGCCCCCATGTTATAGGGAAGGAAAGAGGGAAAGAAACAGACCTAAGGTCACATGAGCGTTTGGGACAAACGGGATGTAGAACTTGATCTGACTCCCAGACCAGGTTTGGTCCTGGTTTGAGGTGGCAGAGAGGACTAATTTGTCACTAGGTTCTGAGCCTCTACTGAACTCTAGAGTGTCCTGTACTTGGAGGTGGCGTACAGTTCAGTAGTCTTTAGGATATACACTTGTGCAACCATCACCACTATCTAATTCCAGAACATTTCATCACCCCCAAAAGAAACCCTGTCCCCGTCTGCAGTCACTCCCCATTCCCCCTCCCCAGCCCCTGGAAACCACTGATCTACTTTCTATTTCAATGCATTTGCCTATTCTGGACATTTCATAGAAATGGAATCGTACAATACATGGCCTTTTGTTTTTGGCTTCTTTCACTTAGCATGATGTTGTCAAGGTTCATGTGTGTTGTAGTGTTTATCAGTACTTCATTCCTTTTTCTGGCTGAGTAATGTTCTGTTGTATGGGTATATCCCATTTTGTTTATTCATCAGTTGAGGGACATTTGGGTTGTTCCTACTTTTTGGCTATTGTGAATAGTGCTGCTTTGAACATTGATGTACAAATTTTTGTGTGGACATGTTTTCAATTCTCTTGGGGCATATTTTATTTTTTAATGTCAGTATACTTTTCTCCTTTTTTTTTTTTTTTTTTTCTGAGACCAGGTCTCGCTCTGTCACCCAGGCTAGAGTGCAGTGGTGCTATTCATAGCTCACTGCAACTTCAAACTCCTGGGGTCAAGCGATTCTCCTGCCTCAGCCTCCCAAATAACTGGGACTATTAGCCACTGTGCCTAGCTAATTTTTTATTTTTTATAGAGATGTGGTCTTGTTCTTGCTCAGGCTTCAACTTTTTTTTTTTTTTTTTAAATCTAAACTGACGTTGGCATTTTTTTTTCTGTAAAAGGTCAGATAGTAAATATTTTAGGCTTTATGGGCCATATGACCTTGTGTTTCTTGTTATTGCAACTACTGAACTCTGCCATTATATCCTGAAAGCAGCCGTAGACAATATGTAAACAAATGAGCATGGCTGTGTTGCAAAAAAACTTGAACAGGCAGCGGGCCAGATTTGGCCTGTGGACCACAGTGTGCCAACCCCTAATTTAGATGATACATTCTCATGATTCATTATTCCAAAGGTACCAAAAGTGAAAATTCTCCCACCCCTGTCCCCCAGCCACTGGGTTCCCCTATTTAGATGCAATTAATATTATGAGATTTTGTGTCTCCTTTTAGAGACACTTGATAATAAGCATATTTTAAAGTGGCTGTGTAATAATCCAATGTGTATCGGATAGTTTCATAAACATGAAAGGACTACCATATCTGAAAGCTTGCCGTGAAAGACAGAACAATACCCTAACTGCCCATCAGAATTATCTTTTGAACTAGGATTTTCCCAGTGGTTTTGTGGCATGTCTCGTGTATGCCTGGCGATCCCTTCTGGGCCAAAAAAACAAGCTCTGACTCATCAAGAGATGCAAAATTTTCTCAGACGTTTTGTGTATCAGTCAGAGTTCCACCAGAGAAACACAACCAGTAGTACATCTGTCTACCTTGTCTATCTGTATCTCTATCTAGATTTATTGCAAAGAATTGGCTTATGCAATTGTGGGGGCTGGCTAGGCAAGTCCAAAATCTACAGGGCAGGTCATAAGGAAGGGAAGTCTGGAAACATTCAGCTGAGCTTTCTTCTTCTTCAGGGAAACCTCAGGCCTTTCAACTGGGTGAATCAGACTGACCCATATTATTCAGGATAATCTTTACATAATGTTAACTGATTATAGATATAAATCACATTTACAAAATACCTTCACAGCAACACCTAGATTAGTTTTTGAATAACTGAGTTTTGAATAACTGAGTTGACACATAAATTACCGATCTTTACAGTCCATGTCTTGTCAACTTGGCACCCATGCACATCTCCTTAAGGCATATTTAATCTCCAAATACAGACAATAACAGAGTCATACTTCTGTCTGTCATGATACACTTACCCAGTGTGTAACTGAAAATGTGCTCTTTCCCCAGAAGAGAATTCAAAGTCCTTGAGTGATGTTCACTGTTCTCCTTGATAATCCAGTAACTTCAATAATGTAAAGTTAGCTGTTATTAATGAATTTTATGATAGATGACATAGGGGATAAGAGAGGGGAGAAAACAAAATGTTATCCATGTAAACACACAAACATAACAAAATAAAGAATACTCATAATAATTATAGTCCTCATTTCTGCAACTGGTCAGATGATTGTAGCTGCTATTTATAACTCCCTTCTTCCACTACTCATTCCACATTTCCTTTACTCTCTCAAGAAACTCAGAGCTGGTGGTAGTTCTTTGCCTGGTGGGATGTCCCCAAACCCTCTTTCTTAAAGGGTTCGGGCCATTAGAAGTCTTACCTGAATTGAGTTGTTATCATTTTCTGTTGGCTTTAATCACAGGACATGGTAATACTAAGAGATGTCCTAAGGGATCTCCCATACTCTAGACATACTTTTCCTTCCTCCAGTGTGGAGTCAGGATGAGTCACCCCAGTCAGTAAGGTAACTCCCTTCTTTGCCTGTTGATTCAGAGGCATGGGGAGCCCCAAAGGACCCCATGGCAGTCTTAACTTCCAGTTCAGTGAAATAATTGTTGTGACTCCTGTTGAAAGTGTTCCTCCCTTTGGAATGAAGACCTCTAGATCAGCAGAGTATAAGGTCACAGGGATGGGAAGCAAACATTTTGCCAGTGGATCACTAGGGATAATAGTGAGTGGTGCCATTCCATTTCCACCCCGATCCATGGAACCAGGAATCCTAGCTGCAGGAGAAACAGCACCACACATGAGATGCTGATTTAGAGCACATATGATCTCCTGAAGGACATTACCCCAGCCATGCAAGATATTGTCACTAAACTGGTGCTGTAACTGGATCTTCAAAAGGCCTTCCACCTTTCTAGCAAGCCAGCTGCTTAAGGATAATGGGAACATGGTGAGACCAGTAAATGCCATGAGCATGGGCTCATTACTGCACTTCACTTGCTGTGAAATGAGTTTATTCATCAGGAGCAATGCTGTGTAGAAAAACACATGGTGGTGGATAAGGCATTCTGGAAGTCCTCAGATGATGGTTTTGCAGAGCATTACATGCAGGGAAAGTAAATCCAAATCCAGAATAAGTGTCTGTTCCAGTAAGAACAAAGTGCCCCCTTTTCCATGATGAAAGTAGGCCAATGTAATTGTCCTGCCACAAGTTAGCTAGCTGATCACTCCAGGTGATGGTGCTGGGTCCCAGTGCTGGTCTCTGCTGCTGGCAGCTGGGGTACTCAGCGGTGGCTGTAGCCAGGCTGGCCTTGGTGAGTGGAAGTCCATTGTTGCCAAGCACATGTGTAACCTCCGTCCCTGCCACCATGGCCACTTTCCCAGACTTTTATATAAATGAAACCATACAGTATGTACTTATTTTTGTGTGTGTCGGCGGGGGGGGGGGGGGTGTTCAGTCAGCATAATTATTTTGAGATTCATCCATGAGTAGTGTTCCATTGTGTGGATATACTAAAGTGTATGTATCCATTCCCGAATTGAGGGACATGTGGGTTTCCATCTTGGTAATTATGAATAAATCTTCTATAAAAATTTACTTTCAGGTTTTGTGTTAATGTAGGTTTTTATTTCACTTGGGTAAATAAGTAGGCCTGAGATTGCTGGATCTCATGGTAAGCATATATTTAACTTTATAAGAAACTGTCAAACTATTTTCCAGAATGGCCACACCATTTTACATTCTCACCAGCAATGTATGAGACTTTCAGTTGCTCCCTATTCTCATCAATAACTTGCTATTGCCAGTTTTCTAAAAATTTTAGCTATTTAGATGGTATATGGTGGTTTTAATTTACATTTCCCAAATGATTAATGATGTTGAACATCTTTTCATGTGATTATTTGCCATCCATATATCTTTGATTAAGATTTTTGCTCATCTTTTTGTTGGGTTGTATTGGCTGCTATAACAAAAATACCATTGGCTGGGTGGCTTAAATCACAAACATTTATTTACCACAGTTCTGGAGGCTGGGAATTCCCAAATCAAGGGATTGACAGATTTGGTATTCAGGTTATCTGTTTCTTCCTAAGTAAAGTTTATTATTTGTGTCAACTTAGATGAAGTTGTTTCTCCATTTCACCTAAGTTGTAGAATTTATTGGCATAAAGTTCACAATATTTCCTTATTCTCTGTAGAATCTATAGTGATGTCATCTCTCAGCCCTAATATTGGTAATTTGCATCTTCTGTTTTTCCTGATTAGTTCTGCTAGAAGTTATTAAGTTAATAATTAACATTATTAATCTTCTCAAGAAACCAACTTTTAGTTTCATTTGTTTTCTTGATTTTTCTGTTTTCTATTTTATTTATTTCCATTCCAATCTTTCTTATTTTCTTTCTTCTGCTTACTTTGAGTTTAATTCAGTGGAAACTGAAGTTGTTTTGAGATTTTTTTTCTAACATAGGAATTTAGTTATACAAATTTTTCTCTAAGCTTTAGCTGCATATCATGAACTTTGATATATTGTATTTTCATTTTAATTCAGTCCAAATTACTGTCTAGTTTCTTTTAAATTTTTTTTGTAGAGATGGAGTCTTGCTATATATTGCCTAGGCTGGTCTTGAACTCCTGGGCTCAAGGGATTCTCCTGCATCTGCCTCTCAAGGTTCTGGGATTACAGGCATGAGCCACTGTGCTTAGCCTCTAGTTTCTTTTTGATTTCTCTATTTGACTCATGGATTATTTAAAAACAAATTATTTTCCAGGTATGTGGGGATTTCTAGTTATTTTTCTGTTACTGATATTACTAATTGCATTGTAGTTAGAGAACATACTTTGTATGATTTGAATCCTTTAAATTTTATTTAGACTTGTTTTCTGGCCCCAAATTTGGTCTATTGGTAAATTTTCTTTTCCTTCTTTCCTTCCTTCCTTCCATCCATCCTTCCTTCCTTCCTTCCTTCCTTCTCCCTCCCCTCCCCTCCCCTCTCCTCTCCTCCCCATTCCTTCCCTTTCCTCCCTCTCTCCTTCCCATTCCCTCCCTCCCTTCCTTCCTTCCCTTTCTTGACACCTTCTTGCTCTGTCACCTGGGCTAAAGTGCCATGTCATCAGCCTAGCTCACAGCAACCTCAAACTCCTGGGCTCAAGGGATCTTCCTGCCTCAGCCTCTGGAGTAGCTGGGACTACAGGCATGTGCCACTACATCTGGCTAATTTTTTGTATTTTTAGTGGAGATAGGGTCTCAGTCTTGCTCAGGCTGGTCTCAAACTCCTGACCTCACGGAATTCTCCTGCCTCGGCCTCACAGAGTGCTAGGATTACAGGCGTGAGCCACCACACCTGGTTGATAACAACGTTTTGGTTAACAACTGACCACATATATGGGGTAATCCCATAAGACTATAATGGAGGTGAAAAATTCCTATCACCTAGTGAAACTGTAGCCATTATAATATCCTAGTACAATGCATTACTCATGTTTGTGGTGATGCTGGTATAAACAAACCTACTGCACTGTCAGTCATATAGAAGTATAGCATATACAATTATGTACGGTACATAATACTTGATTATAATAATAAATGACTATCTTACTGGTTTATGTATTTACTATACTATGCTTTTTATTATTATTTTAGAGCATACCCTTTCTACTTAAAAAAAAAAAGTTAACTGTAAAACAGCCTCAGTCAAGTCCTTCAGGAGGTATTACAGAAAAAGGTATTGTTATCACAGGAGATGACAGTTCCATGTGTGTTATTGCCCCAAAGACCTTCCAGTGGGACAAGATGTGGAGGTGGAATATAGGAATATAGTGATATTGATGATCCTGACCCTGTGTAGACCTAGCCTAATGTGTGTGTTTGTGTCTTAATTTTTAACAAAAAAATTTAAAAAGTAAAAAATAAAATTTAAAAAATGTAAAAGTAGAAAAAAGCATATAGAATAAGGATATAAAGAAAAAATATTTTTGTACAGCTATATAATGTATTTGTGTTTTATGCTAAGTGTTATTGCAAAAGAGTCAAAAGAATTAAAATTTTTAAAGTCAGAAAGTTACAGAAAGCTGAGATCAATTTATTAGTGAACAAAGAAAAATATTTTTATAAATTTAGTGTAGCCTAAGTATACATGTTTATAAAGTGTACAGTAGTGTTCTAGGCCTTCACATTCACCCACCACTCAGTCACTGACTTCCCCTGAGCAACTTCCGGTCCTGTAAGCTTTATTCGTGGTAAGTGCCCTATACAGATGCACCACTTTTTATCTTTTATACCACATTTTTACTATATTTTTTCTACGTTTAGATATGTTTATATATAAGGAGATATTCCTGTCATTAAATAACACATGACTGTAGTATAAAAATTATCCCAGCATTTATGCTATTGATGTTATACATTTGACTGCTGTACATGTAAACTCTTCAATACCCTGGTTTTCTTGTTTGTTTGTTTGTTTTAAACAATTACCTTTTAAAGAGATTTAAATGAGAAAAAAGTCTTTTGTATACACCCACATGGTTACCATTTTTGGTGTTCTTTATTCTTTCGTGTATATCCAGATTTTGGTCTAGTATTATTTTCCTTTTGTGCAAAGGACATGATTTAACATTTGTTGCATCGGCCATCAGCTAGTGATAGTTGATTTCAGCTTTTATATGTCTGAAAAATGTTTATTTCACCTTCTATTTTGCAAGGTATATTTGCTGGGTATAGAATCCTAGTTTGACAGTTTTGGTTTTCTTTCTTTCAGTGCTTTAAAGGTACATTTCCATTGTTTGCATGCTTTCATTTTTCCGACAAGAAGTCTGCTAGAATTCTTATCTTTGTATGATATGATGATGTAGTTTTCTTGAGGTTCCTTGAGCAAAGAAAGCCTGTGATTTTATAGTTTTCATCAGCTTTGGAAATTTTTCAGCCATTATTCTTCAAATATATTTTTTCTCTCCCCTTTCCTCTCCTTCAGGGAATTCAATTACATGTATTTTAGATTGCCATTTTTTTTTTTTAGTCTTTTCTCTCTCTGTATTTTGTTTTAGATATTTTTTGTTGTTGTCTTCAAGTTCACTAATCTTTTCTTTGCAAAATTTAATCTATTAATCACATCCAAAGTATTTTTTCATTTCATATATTGTAGTTTTCACCTATAGAAGTTCAATATGGGTCTTTTTTTATATCTTCCATGTCTCCATTTAACAGTCCCAATATTTCTTCCAACTTCTTGAATGTATGGAATACAGTTATAACTCTTCTAATATTCTTATGTACTAATTCTATCATATTTCATTTTGGGAGTTTGTTTTAGTTGATTGAATTTTCTTATATTTATGGGTTGCATTTTCCTGCTTCTTTATATGTCTGGTAATTTTGATTGAATGACAGACATTGTGACTTTTACCTTGTTGGGTACTGGATATTTTGTTTTCCTATAAGTATTTTTTGCATTTATATAATATAGTAATTTTATGACCTTTGTATAACAAAGGCCTTCTTAAATAAGACACAGAAAGTGAGAGCCACCATGAAGGAAAATATTGATAAATTTGATGACACCAAAATTTAAAACTGATAACTATTATGTACCCATAATAATTAAAAATAATAATTTAAAAATTAAAATTGTATGAAAAAAGATGTGTAAAAACAGTTAAAAGGCAAGCAGAACTGGCTGAAGAGCATAATTGGAAATGTGTGTGTATATATATATTTAGTTATATATATATATGACAAAGGACTATATATATAAATACATATGACAAAGGACAACAAAAAATGTGAGGTTGTGGGGAAATGAATTCTCTTATACACCACTAGTAAAAATATAAATTGGTGCAATAGACAGTTCATTTCCCCATCAGCTGGGAAGGACGTGTTGAGGTTGGCATACCCATCAAGGATAGTAACTGTCATGGCTTCCAGCGCTTTGACAAAACCTCAGATGCGTGGCCTCCCGGCCAGGTGTCTGCAGTTTCATATTGTGAGAGCGTTCATTGTATCCCTGGGGATTGCAGCTTTGTGTAAGTTTGCTGTGGCTGAACCAAGAAGAAGACATATGCAGATTTCTACAAAAATTATGATTCTACCAGAGATTTTGAGGAAATGAGGAAGGCTGGTATCTTTCAGAGTACAAAGTGATTTTGGAATATAAAGAATTTCTTTGGGTTGATTTACATAGAAGTTTGTCACTGACCTGTGCTCCTGAGCCATGAATATGTGGGCTGAGGAATAGTTCCTCTTGGTAAATAAACAATTAACAAATAGAAAGATAAATTGGTACAATAGATTTGGAGGGAATTTGGCAGTATGTATTAAAATTATAAATGCACATACCCTGTGATCCAGCAATTTCACCTCTTGAGATCCGCTCTATAGAAACGCCTGCATGCATTATATATAGTATTGAGCTTTTGGAAACAGCTTAAATGTCCAAAAATAGAGTAATGGTTAAATATGACACATGCATGTTATAGAGTAATATGCAGCAAGTAAAAAGAACGGAGCAGCACCACATGTGCTGACATATAAAGAGCTCCAGGATGTACTGCTAAGTGAAAAAAAGTTGCAGAACAGATACAGAATTATTCTTATGTTTAAAAGCACATAACAAACATATGTACACAAAAAACAAACACTAGTATTTTCTATGGGTACTGTGGCAGGTAACCTCTACGATGATGTCCAGTGACTCTTGCTTCCTGGTCTTCATGCCTTTGTATAATTCCCACTCATACTGATTAGGACTGAACTGTGTGACCAGGAGAACATTGCAGAACTGTTGGTATGTGACTTCCAAGGCTAGGTCACATACCAACACAAAAGCAAGCCACTTGTTGTGGGAGAAGCCGGCTACCACTTTGGGAGTACACTCAAGCCACCCTACAGAGAAGTCCAGAGAATGGTCAGGTAACACGAGACACCTAGTTATATTTGCATTTCAGATAAAGAATAATTTTTTAGTACAAGTATATCCCATACAATATTGGAGATATGTTAAAAATTATTTGTTACTTATCTGAATTGCAAATTTAATGGGTAGTCCATATTTTTATTTGCTAAATATGGCAACTTTAGATGGAAAAGAACTAAGGCCTGCCAACAGCCAGCACAGGCCCTTCATCCATGTGAGTGGATGGGAAGCCCCACCTCAGCTGTCAAATGATTGCAGCCCCTGCCAACATCTTGTCTGCAACCTCGTGAGAGAGCCTGAGCCAGAACCACTCAGCTAAAGCACTCCAGAATTTCTGACCCCCAGATAACACTGTGTGAAATAGTAAATGGTCATTATCATTTTAAGCCACTAAGTTTTGGAGTAATTTGTTATGCAGCAATAGATAACTAATACAGGTACATATGCATTTAAACGTGCACAAAGAAAGGTTTGGATAAACTTTAATCCTTTGGGAAGGGATTGACTTTGGGGGTTGGAGTTTAAGGCAACTTTAATCCTATCTATCTATCTTTCTATCTATCTCTCTATATTTTTTACCAGAAGAACATAATTATGAGGATGGAAAAATACATGCTATACAAATATTAAGAGAATGTCCATCAACTTATGTATGAATAACAAAAGTAGTATTCCATACAATGGAATATCATTCAGCCGTGAAAAAGAATGGAGTATCGATTCATGCTTATAACACACATGAACCTTGAAAACATGCGAAGTGAAATAAGTCAGACACAAAAGGCTACATAAAATGTGTGAGATAATCAATATTTGTTGTTTTAAGCCACTGAATTTTGGAGTAATTTGTTATGTAGCAATACGTAACTAATACAGCAAGTTTATAAAGATTAGAGTGAATAAGGGAATGTATATGAAGTGTCTAGCACATAGGAGAACACCATAATAAATGATGGCTAGTATAGGTGGAAAAATGTGTTCTAGCTCCAGAGATTGTCTCTTTTGGGAGACCAGGGACAAGGAGGAGAGGAGCACAGGGGCAGGGCCCCAGCACTTGCCCTAGCTGGACAGAGCTCCCTTAGGTTACTCTGTGCCTGCCCTGGAGGAATAGGACAAGCACACACACAGTCCCTTGTCCCTTAATCTACATCTATCTCCCTTAGGGTACTGTGGCTTTGTCCATTGCATAGAGTTATATAAATACTAGTTATATAATATGTAACTAATAACTATTTATATAGCTATATAAACATATTTCTATAACTATATAGTTATTATATTTAATAATTATTGTATTTATATAGTTATATAAGTAGTTGTTATGTAAGTATAGTTACAGAAATACTTAGTAGTTATATAAATACTCCTTAGAATTTATATGCCTGGAGGCGTGTAAGGGCAAAGCCTTGTCTTGTTTACTTCTGCACATCTCACACAGTGCCCTGCACACAGCAGGTGCTAAATACATATCTGCAAAAAGGACAAATGGATAATAATGTGGGAAACAGCTATTAAACTTTAAAAAAAAAAAAAGAAGGCCAGGTGCGGTGGCTCACGCCTGTAATCCTAGCACTCTGGGAGGCCGAGGCAGGTGGATTGTTTGAGCTCAGGAGTTTGAGACCAGACTGAGCAAGAGCAAGATCCTGTCTCTACTAAAAGTAGAAAGAAATTATATGGCCAACTAAAAATATATATACGAAAAATTAGCTGGGCATGGTGGCGCATGCCTGTAGTCCCAACTACTTGGGAGGCTGAGGCAGGAGGATTGCCCTAGCCTGGGAATTTGAGGTTGCTGTGAGCTAGGCTGACGCCACGGCACTCTAGCCTGGGCAACAGAGTGAGACTCTGTCTCAAAAAAATAAAAATAAAAAAATAAAAAAAGACCCACATATATTAACCTAGCTCACTTCTGGGAATCTATCCAAAATGTGGAGTGAGAGAGAAAGCCTCATGGCCAAGGATGGTTACTGCAATGTTACTTGTAACGGTCGAGGAAGAAAACTTGGAAACAACCTGACTGTCATCACTAGAGGAGCCGGGGAATAAACTGTTAACATCCATACTCTGGAATGCTATGCAGCTCCTCAGAAAGAATGAGTTGAGGGTCTCTATCCACCTGAAAGGTTAAGATGATGTTAGCTGAGATAAGCAAGTGTCAGAGACATGTGTTTGGTATGATCTTATGTTGTCGAACAGTGACGGAAGCACCCTGTAAATACAGTCCGTGTGTTTGGGCACAGCTGTGTGAGTACAGAGAAGAGGGTAGATAGCTACATCCGAGCTGCTAATGGGGAGGGGTGGGAGAGTAATTATGTCTCCTTTGTATGATTGTCTCATCGGATGCAATGAACATAAGTTACTTTTGTGATTTTTGAAGAGTTTAGTAAAATTCTAAAGCAAACCAGTGGTAAGATCTTGTGCCTAATTGTTGCTACACCGAGTTGCACGGTTGTGGATCCTGGATGTTCTATCAATGAGTCAGGTAAGGAGAAGGTGGACATATTCTATCCTCAATTTTGAGATCTACCATCCTTTTGCCGTCCTAATTAAACCAGGTAAGAGTTGCCCATCTTCTTCAGGGGAACCCCTCTTGGCCTCAATGCAAACAGTTCCCCACCCCTGCCTGCAGGGCAGGCCCTGGCATGGGAGAAGGGATTACCTTTCTCCTGCCCTGCCTCTGGCCTGGGAATGACCCCTTCTCTGTTCTTTAAGGAGAGGGCTTCTTCCCATCTGTAGGAAAAAATGTCTGTGACTACTGCTTCTTTCTCAAGAGAAAGAAATATGATCAGTGCGTCTCCAATCTGACTGTGTGTGTAATCCTTTTAAATGGAAAAAGTTCCCAGGGACTCCTGGTGTTGACAAGTTAATTTTGTTATAATGTTACCTAAGTATGTATAAGCATAAAACCAGGTATAAATATATGCATATAGCTCTTATGTGACTATGAAACTAAAAGCAAATTTACAAATTAAATATAAACAGAATTGTAAAACCTGTAAAATTCAAATGAATGACACTAATGTAGTTTTTTTTTTCTTTCTCTATCTAAATCACACTTCCTACCAGGAATGAGTCCCAGCAGCCGTAGCACAGGGCTGCTCCCTGGGCATGCTGTGCTGGCGTGTGCCAGGTGGATCGCTCACTTACTTCTCCCCCACTTTTCCATGACTTGAACCCCTACACAGCTTCCCTTCTAACAATGCATCTTAGGGTCAATGGTTTTCATGTGGTGTGAGTGCATCATTCAGGTATCAGGTTGGGTCCATCTCTGCCCCCACCATTAGCTCTGAATAATTAAAGTAGCCAAAGCTACAGGTAAATACAAACAGGGCCACTGAAATTGGGAGGCTGCTCTTAGTTTTAGGGTGGCCATCCAAAGTCCATTTTAAAAAGTTATCAAATGAAACCACAAAGCAAAAAATTATTTTAGTGACTCTTGTACCCCTGAGAACACCCGAGTTAAAAATTAACCGGCATAAAGGAACAGCAGTGGACTCAGAGGCTATGGCCCTCACCTTCCACTCTGCCCCTTAGCAGTTAGGAGGATTAAGGGAAATGGAAGAGTGTGTATGAAAGTGCTTGACAAATGATCAACAATAATAGAAACGTAAACTGTTGCCAGTGCTGGTGGCTCATACCTGCAATCCAGCACTTTGGGAGGCTGAGACGGGAGGACCCCTTGAGGCCAGGAGTTCAAGACCAGCTTGAGCAACATAGTGAGACTCCATCTCTACAGAAAATAGAAAAATTAGCTGGGTGTGGTAGCATGCACCTGTAGTACTAGCTACTCAGGAGGCTGAGGTGGAAGAATCACTTGAGCCCAGGAGTTCTAGCACTTGCCTTGTGCCAGACACATAGTTTTTTTCCCTATCTCTTCCTGGGCCTCATTTTTCATCCAGGCACTGTAGTGTTTTGACTGAAGTGTTTCTTTAATCCTGCCACTGTGGTTTAACCTTTAAGTCTCTATCTGTAGTTACAATTCAATCAATCAATCAATGGATACAACCTTATTGATCGTTAACCAAGTGCAGTGTGCTGTGAAGGCCACAGAGAAGTGGCAATCAAATCATTTACAAACTTTTGTACTTTATCATCTCTGAGAATAGAGCCCCTGGATTTTTTGTTTGTTTGTTTTTAATATATATTTTTTCAATTGACAAAGTTGTACATATTTATGAAGTGCAACATGATGTTTTGATATTACATATGTATCCGTGTGGAAAGGAGCCCCTGGTTTGTTTTTTGTTTGTTTGTTTTGAGACAGAGTCTCGCTCTGTCACGGGGCTAGAGTGCAGTGACGTCATCATAGCTCACTGCAACCTCCAACTCCTGGGCACAGTAGGTGCTCGACCTTCGGTTTTGAATAAACGTAGTTGAAAGCTCACAGAGAAGCAGCACCATCTTCTGGCCAAAGTGGGTAATGCTGCACTGGGACTGAAGCGTTCAACAAGAAGCTCCCCAAAGTCTGGGGGGGGTGTGTGTGTGTGTGTACACATAGGTGTGCATGTGCATTTAAACTGTGGCAAATGCACTTTTTTTTTTTTTGTCTGAGGATGCTTAAGGCATCCTGGCTTCTGGCGTGAGGGGGCTACTTTGGGGGAAATCTGATCTGAATCACCCCCTACCACCACCACACTTCACACAGGTGCACCAGGCTCAGAGCAGTGAAGGCTGGCTCAAGGTCACACTGCAAGGAAGTGGCAGCGCCAGGCTCGACCCATCACTCCTTACTTTTCATTCGGGACTCTTCTATGACCCCAGAGACCACTTCCTCCTGAATGCTGAAGTTTTGCCTTTTTAAAGCCCTATTCTCTTTGTCGTGGATGTGCAACTTGGGAAAAGTCATTTGGCTGTTGGTGGTTGTAGCCAGGGAGCAAGGATGGGTAGGGAGTTGAGTGAAAAACCATTTATTGAATATGCCGTGTGCCAGATACTCTATGCGTGTTATCTTAGACTCTATCATCCGTACAAGGGAGATAATAATAGAAGCCCCTTGAAAAAGTTATCGTAAATAAAGCAACGTAAGTGTAGTAATATATTATTATGAAATGCTTACATGTGTGTAAAGTTGCTGGGATATAATGAGCACTCCCTACATTTTAGTTTTTGCATCAGTTAGATTTTCTGGGATGCAGTTATTTGGAAACAGTCTGATCCCCTCAGGTCTTGCTTTTATGAGGCAGCTCTGGAGGGGTGTTCTCTCTAGGACCAATTATTCCCCAGCACCGAGGCATTGACCTTCTCCAGGATCCTACTCTGCCCCGTGGATTATGGATTTTCCAGTCTGGCTGGTGGGAGCGGGCACTATTTCTGGCTCTGGCTCCCGAGTTTCGGGCACTGTTATCTTTTAGAAGGTTCTTTCTCGGGCCTCAGGTAGTTTTCTCACACATGTGCTTCATCTCTGGGTTCTCTCTCTGGGCAGCGCTCTCCTCTCCAGTGCTCTGTCCTGAGAGCTCTGGCCACTGTGGCTTCCCAGAACTCTGTTATGTCTCCTCGACTCAGGGGTTCCCCTGGCTCCATCTGGGTTCCCCCAACTGTACCATGGGCTGGAAGCTTTTTCTAGGCAGGAAGCTGGGTGATCGCAGAGTTCACACTTTTCCTGTCTCAGGGATCGCCATCCTTTTTTACCCACCCAGTGTCCAGATTCTTGTCTGGTCATTTTGGTGTTTCAGAGAGGAAGAAAAATCTGGTTCCTGTTACTTCATCTTGGGCAGCAGCCTATGCTCGTCAATTAGATTTTGCAGCATAACAAACCACCGGCTTTGCAGTGGCTTTGAACAGCAGCCATCTGTTTTCTCATGGTGCAGCAGGCTGGCAACGGGGCAGAGCGATTCTGCTGGTCATGCTTGGGGTCAGCTGTGGGGCAGCGGGGTGGCTCTGCTTCCCGGGCATTTGCTGGCTGTTGTCTGGAGTGACGTGCAGCTGGGCCACGTGTCCCCCTGCACCCGGCTGGCTAGCCTGGGCTTGTTAATGTGGTTCCGAGAGCACAAGAGAGCAAGCCCCTAGCTGAGCACTTTTCGAGTCTATTCTAGTATCACTTTTGCTGTTGTCCCTTTGGCCAAAGAAAGTCACCAACCCAGATTCAAGGGGTTGGAAAGTGGACTCCACCTCTTGATAGGAGGAGCTACAAGTTCCCACTGCAAGTTCCCAGATACAGGAGGACAAGAAACTGTAGCTGTTTTTGTGATGTCTATGACAGCTATTATTATTTCTGTTGAATCCTCACAGCAAACCAGGAGATAGATCTTATCATTGACAATTTACAGAAGACAAAATTGAGGCTCAGAGAGGTTGAGAGACTTGCATAAGGTCTCACAGCTAGTAGGAGGTAGAGCCAGGATTTGAACCAGGGTCTGCCTGACTCTGAGCCCTTGCTCTAGTCACTGCATGATGTGCCTGGTGTGGGGCGTGTGTGTATCTGATTCTGAGTAGGCACAGTCACACCTGTATTGAGCACCATCAACTCTTTATCCCCACCCTGGTCCCTGCTGCAAGGTGTCCCCTGAAGCTGCCCATGCTCTGGACCCTTCCTGACACCCCTGCCTCTGAAGGAGACACCTGAGTGTCAGTGTCTGTGTGCAGGGGAGCTCACAGGTGCTGATGACCTGTCCCCAGCCAGCTTGTTCCTCAATTGGTCGGTCACTGCCATCTTCTCTGCTGCTCTGTTACCCCTGCCTGGCTCTCTGTCCCCACCCCTCCCTCAGGGTGAAGCCAGGTGGGCCCTTGAGGGATCCACATTTGGTTGCATCACTCTCTCATGGTCACCTTTCAGTGGCTCCTGATTTTTTTTCTCCTGGATAAAAGCTAAGTTCATTCTCCCGGCCCCCAAGCCCTCCACAATCTCACCCTAACCTACTTTTCCACCTTGTTCTCACCATCCATGCACACTCCCTCCATAATCGAGCCAAGGGCATCATGGCTTTGCCCCCCGGGACCACCCCCTGGACCGTCCGTCTCCTCCAGCCACACATGCCCAATCCTCCTCCCTCAGGGCACCTGCCGCCTTCACTCTAGGTCTTGTGTGACATCTGATCATTCCACTCGGGCCATAACTTCCTGAGAGAACAGACCTTGTCTCATTTGTGTTTGACCAATTACAGAGCTTGCATGGTGCCTGGTACCCACCCGGCGTTCAGTGCCCCCAAGAAGGAAAATCTGAGAGACGTGCTACCTAACTTTCCACCCCTGGGCATCCCCTGCTGTAGGCTTCTATGAGATGCACCTGTGCCTCACAGTAAATTTCCCTTTCCTGCCCAAGATATAATAGTTTGAATGAGTTCCTGTTACTGGAAATCAAGAGAGTCTTGGTTAGGACAGAAAGAATGTGTAGCATTTTAGCTTTGCTGGTTAACAGTTACAGGAATCTTTGCAGCCTTAGCGCAAGGGTGATTTTTTTTTTTTTTTTTTTTGGTCAGAGACTTGCTCTGTTGCCCGGGCTAGAGTGCCGTGGCATCAGCCTAGTTCAGAGCAACCTCCAACTCCTGGGCTCAAGTGATCCTCCTGCCTTAGCCTCCTGAGTAGCTGAGACTACAGGCACGTGCCACCATGCCCAGTTAATTTTTCTGTATATATTTTTAGCTGTCCATATAATTTCTTTCTGTTTTTAGTAGAGGCGGGGTTTCGCTCTTGCTCAGGCTGGTCTTGAACTCCTGAGCTCAAACAATCCACCCAGCTCGGCCTCCCAGAGTGCTAGGATTACAGGCATGAGGCACTGCGCCCGGCCGAGGGTGATCTTTAATGGTAGAAACCTCGGGGATCAGAGGCAGTCAGGAGGGAAGGTGCTATTTGAGGACAAGAAGGATGTCCTTTGGCTGCTCCTCTGACCCCAGTCCTTAGGGGCAACTTCTCTGACAGCACATGCGGCTGGTTCAGGGAAGGAAGGGCCCGCCAGGAAGGGGAGGGCTGTTCTCTAGGGGAAGTCAAGGCAGAGACCTCAGGGAGCCCCCAGCCAGCTCCCCATTTGGTAGATTCCTGTTTCTTCCTCCAGTTAAACCGTGAGGGGCATTGCCTCTGACTATTGTTCATAGCCGTGGTTTCCAGTTTGGGCCTAGACCCTGCCTCATTGTGACAAGGCAACTGACAAAGCTGGGGCCCCGGGAGGGTGTTGGGAGGGTCATCTGTCTCTGTGTGGTGCTTTCAGCCCAGAGGGGGCCACAGGGAGCCTTTCCCGGGACGCCCTGCAATTCCAGGCCCTGACCGGCACCCAGACAAAGCAGCTGGGCTCCAGTGGCTGAGTAAAACCTGTGGACTGTGTGGTTAGGCCAGGTACTCCGCCCCGTGACCCTAGGGGAGGGGAGCGAATGCTAAATGTAATGCACCAGTGGGGGCAGGCCAGGAAGGCGGGTGCAGACCAGGGGCTGGTGAGGGGCAGTGCCTCGGGTCGGGGTAGTCACCAGCTCTGTGCTGGGCACCAAATATTTCTTTTCTCCTGCAGGCACACCTTGAGGTAGATGGACCATGCTCTCACTTTGGCCAGTGAAGTGCGTGAAAGGGAAATACGTCACATCTAGGAGCTGTAAAAGTTAGGGCCAGGTTGCCACATCCCCTGCCCCCTAGCCAAGGTCAAGATGAACGACAGCTCACTAACCTGGATTCCCGAGGGATGGTGATGGGCAGATCCACCCGCCACTCCATGCTGCATGTGAGGTTTGGGTTTGTCTGTCACAGAGACACAATTAGCCAATCCTGAAGATACACCTGGAAGGGGAAGGATTTCAGAAGTTTAAGCAAAATGGAGAGACAGCATTGGTGGGTTTTCTGGCACGTGCATCAGCCTCTGAGAAGGCCTGGAGGGGAAGGTGGGGAAGACAGAGATTACTTTTAGGGGCTCTGTCTCTCTGGATGTGGGGACGGTGACACACTGAATATTCCCCCAGAATACAAGCATGCTCCATCTGCACAGATCTGGATTAGACTCTCAGCCCAGTCACTCACTAGCTTTGGCCTTGGGCAGCTCACGTCAGCTCTGTTAGGTTTCAGCTTCCTTGTCTGTAGAATGGAGTTGAGAGTACCTGTCTCGAGGATTCAAGGTAACACACAGAAAGCACACCTCTTGTGTGGCAGGCACTCACCAGCTGGCTGCTGATTTTTATTCTTTTTCTTCTGCTCTACATACTCTTCCTAGTGGTGGGGGTGGGTCACAGCCATCTCACACCACCCTCCCCATTCGCCACCCACCCACTTCACTTTGCTCAGCCTGCTGTGCTGTTGACATTGCCCAGTCACGAAACATGGACCATCCCCAACAGATGCAGTTTGGTGATGAAGGCTCCTTGATCTGCCTGAGTGTGTGTGCACGTGTACACAAACACATATGCACACACACACACACACACACACGCATGCCCAGGCAGCTGAAGTCAGAGGAAGCAGTGGCCTAAAATGAGCAAAAAATTGTTTCTGGAAAAACTTGCACTAGCTGCTTCGGAGTCTGAAGACAAAGGTAGGCACAGGTCAATTCAGAGGTCAATGGGCCTAAAGCACGTGATGGTTATGAAAATGGTGATGGTGATGATGAGAATGATGGTGATGATGATAGTGGCTACATTTGATGAGCACCAGCAGATAAATGTAATGGTTCAGAGCAGGACCCTTGATGTTGGGGAAACCTGGGTTTGAATCCTGTTCTGTTTCTCCCTGGGTTGAGGGACATATTGGTCAGCCTCTCAGTTACCCTTTGGTAAATGTGGAAATAGCAGTCCTTACCTTGTAGGGTTGTGAGGATGAAACGAGGTAACATATGAATTCTCAGCAGAACCCGGGACATAGCAATCTCCAATATGCAGTGAATATTGTTCGTATTATCACCCTCTCAGGCCAAGCCCCATGCTGAGCACTTTACATACATTTCCTCATTTGATCCTCCCCAAAAGGTTGTCATGATAGTATTATTGTCCTCATTTTGCACGTGAGGAAACAGAAGACAGAGAGCCCAAGTATCAGCCCAAAGTCACTTAGCTTGTAAGTAAAAACCAGAATTTGAACCCTGGCTGATGTTACTCCAAAGCCTTGGCGTTAGGTCTAAAGGCTTGTGGTAGGATTTTTATTACAGCAAAAGATTGAAAATATAATCATCTACCCATAGGGGATTGGTTAAACAAGTCACAGGACATCCTCACAGCATACACAGTGGTAAACAAAGTATTTGGGAAGATTTTCAAGATATATTGTTAAGAGAAAAGGGCACAGTGCAGAATGGTGTACACTTTGTCACCAGTTCTGTAAAAGAGGGAGATCACTATATAAATGTAAGTATTGGTTTACATGTGCACAGGATACACAAGAAACCAATGACAGTTGCCTATCAGGAAGGGAACTAAGTGGCTAAGGGACAAGAGTGGATGAGAGACTTTACTATATATTTTGTTATATAAGTATATATATTAAAAATATTTTTTGTATTTTTCTTGTGGTTCAGAGCTGGTCTATAAATTAACAGATAAATAACTAACATGACTTCACTGACTTCATTTTTTACCACTCTCCCCCACTCACAACCACCATAGCCATACTGGGTTCTTGTTCCTCAAACACCAAGTTCATTCTAGCCCCTTTGTACTTGATTTTCTGTGTGAGACTCTCTTCGTCTAATCTTTGCCTTTCCCTCACCGCATTCACGTCTCTGCTCAAATGCCATCTCTCAGAGAAGCTTTTCCGGACCCCCTTTTCTTTTTTTTTCTTTTCTTTCTTTCTTTTTCTTTCTTTCTTTCTTTTCTTTTTTTTTTTTTTTTTTGAGACAGAGTCTCGCTCTATTGCCCGGGCTAGAGTGCCGTGGTGTCAGCCTTGCTCACAGCAACCTCACACTCCTGGGCTCAAGCGATCCTCTTGCCTCAGCCTCCCAAGTAGCTGGGACTACAGGCATGCACCACCATGCCCGGCTAATTTTTTTTATATATATTTTTACCTGTCCAAATCACTTCTTTCTATTTTTCAGTAGAGACGGGGTCTCACTCTTGCTCAGGTTGGTTTCCAACTGCTGACCTCGAGTGATCCTCCCGCCTCTGCCTCCCAGAGTGCTAGGATTACATGCGTGAGCCACCGCGCCCGGCCTCTTTTCTTTCTTTCTTTTTTTTTTTTCTGAGACAGTCTTGCTCTGTTGCTCAGGCTAGAGTGCCATGACATCATCATAGCTCAATGCAGCCTCAAACTCCTGGGCTCAAGCAATTCTCTTGCCTCAGTCACCTGAGTAGCTGGGACTACAGGTATGAGCCACCACGATCTGGTTAATTTTCCTATTTTTTTGTAGAGATGGGGTCTCTCTCTTGCTAAGGCTGGTCTCGAACTCCTAGCCTCAAGCAATCCACCCACCTTAGCCTCCCAGAGTGCTAGAATTACAGGTGTGAGCCACCCCGCACTTGGCTGTGACCCCATTTTCTGAAATAACCACCTCTATTCCTCACCACTTTATTTTCTTTATAATGCTTCCCACTGTGTCATATTATTCTGTTTTTCTGTGTATTTACATGTTTCTTGTCTATTGCCCCCACTAGAATGTAAGTTCCAACAGGACAGGATTTTTGTCTGTCATATTCCTAGTACATGTTACATGATAGGTGCTTAATAAATATTTGTTGGATGAATTAATGAGCATATAGGTGTAACTTTTTATGTGATAAATATATTAATTCATTAAGCAATTCATTCAGCATATATTTATTGAATGCCTGATATATGTCAAAATAGTCAAAAGTCCCAGCCCTCGTGGAGTTTAAATTCTCATTGATTCATTGAGTCATCCATTTACTGAGATGCTACTTTGAGCCAGGCACTATGCCAGGTCCTTCAGAAGAGTCAAGGACAAAAAGCAGTTTCCTCCTTCAAGACACTTGAGCCAGGCACTATGCCGGGTGTTTCAGAAGAGACAAGGACAAGAAGCAGTTTCCTCCTTCAAGACACTTGTATTTGTTTAAGGAGTGGGGATGGAAGTGGGCGTAAAGAGTTGATATGCACAGCACAAAACCTGAAATGTTAGGTGCTGTAGGGCTGGCAGTGGAGGCGGGTGGAGAAAGACATCTATCTGCATTCTCTGATGTCTTAGGATCGAGGGAGAGTGTTGGAAATCAGGAGAGAGGAAGAAGTGTTGATGGACAAACAGGTGGTTCAGAATTGCAACAGAAGAAAATAGGAAAAACTGTATTAGTCTTCACTTTCTACCAGATATGCCGGTGGGAAGCAGCCCAGGTGGTGCCCACTGTGGTACTCGTAAGACACCAGCTGCACACCACGAAACAGGGGCCTCAGTCACAAAACTTCCTCTCTCTGAAAGTTCCATGCATGTTACATGATAGGCGCTTAAATAAATATTTGTTGGTTGAATTGAGCTCATAAGTACAACACTTGCCATAATAAATTTGTTAATCCATTCAATAGACATTTATTCAGTGCCTTCTATGTTGTATCTTGTTGGGGAGAGTTTTCTAAGCCTGACTTGGAAGAAGACCATGGATTTAACCTCCAAGATAGCAACTGTCAGCCTTGACTGGCCCTTCTGCAGGGACCCGCGGGGTGAGGGTTGGGAGTATGTTTGGCAATTCACTGCCATTTGTTACTGTCCATGGTCCTGAACTACCACCATTGCTCTTTAGAACATGACTGTTTCTTCTAACCCAGGGACATTGGTTACTAGTGTCCAACATCTTCTAGAGATCCTGAAATAGGTAAGGAAAAAGAAGGTAGAGGGAAAATAGAAGGAGACAAGGGGAAGGAGAGAGGAGAGAGAGAGAGAGAACGAATATAGAGGCTGTTAGAAATGCACAGCCCCAAGAGAGTGCCAAAGAGTTCTTCAGTTTTGAAATACGCATTCACTTCCACCATGAAAGAAACCACCATAGACCTAGATCATGGCCAAAAAAAAAAATACCGAAAAGCTGAAGAATGTGGAGAAATTTTTGCATCAAGCTGAGCAAAAGTGATGAATATGGACAAGATTGGGAGAGCAATATCAAGATGCTTCAGGTGAAATACCAGTTATTATACTAAAGAGCCCACAATGAAATTAAGCCATATGGAAAAGTTTACATATTCATTATATAATATGTATATTTATAATATAGAAATGATATATTTTATATGCCATATATTATATATATTTTATATATAGTAATACTATATATAAAATATATATTAATCATAACATTATAAAATTAAGCCATGTGGAAAAGTTTAAAGAACAAACCATCCAGTTCTATCATTCAGAAATACCATATTACATCAAATCTAGATTTTGATTGCAATCTAATCATTTTTTGTATCACCAAAAAAATACTACCGATTAAACCACGATAAAATGCTTTCTATAACTTTATTAAAGAGTTCTTTTATTAAAAGAACTCTTTTAGACTTATTTAAATATATATTTGATAGTATATTACTCATATACAAACATGAAAAAGAAAAATATAAGAAATAAATTGGACAATATATTTCTAGAACATCTTCACATTTAGAATTCAACTCTTCTAAATCACTTTTTGACTCAGTCATCTATGTGTGTCAACACAATATCCTTTGTGAATTAAGAATATCACTGATGCAGCATTTTTTTTTTTTTTTTTTTTTTTTTTGAGACAAGAGTCTTGCTCTGTTGCCCTGGCTGGAATGCAGTGGTGTCATGATAGCTCACTGCAACCTCTAACTCCTGGGCTCAAACGATCTTCTTGCCTCTGCCTCCCTCCACCTCCCGAGTAGCTGGGGCTACAGGCCTGAGCCACCACACCCACCTCAACATTTCTTAAAAAAGTATTCGGCTATTGTCTCTGGACTTTTTTCCAAGGTACTGCTTGAGTTTTGATGCTGGCACTTTCTTGATCTTACCAGAAGGTGTCAGCAATGACAACTACTGCACGACTACCCGTTGGACAACAGCCATTGTATAGTTACTAGATTTCAGAGTTTGTATGTGAAAATAAAATCTGCATTTTTAGAAGGGATGAAAACAGTAACTCTGGTAAATATTATTTCAAATATCTCTCTATTTTGGCTTATATACAAAAAATGAATAAATGGGTAATAAGAGAAAGTTTTAGACAAGGTTAGACAAAAATGTTTTTTGTAAAAATTGATCTCTGCATTTCATCAAAATACAAATTAAGCTTAATTTTAACCAAATTCAACAGAAGAAAAAGAAATTGAAGTAGATCTGAAGGAACTACTGTGCTTTAAGTAATGTTTCCACCCCAGGAGATATTAATTACTAAAAGATCCTTGTAAGGTTAAGTAAAAATGATTATGAAAACCATAAAACCACAAAAAGTTAGAGTCATTGGTTTTTCAAACCTCACGATTCAATTTCAGACAGTGTTGATTGATTCCCTGCTACAAAAGTGAGGTTGTTAGCACAGTTATATTTCCTCCCTCCTTCCCTTATCGACCTCCCAATTTTGCTACTTATGTTGATTTTCCTTCCATTGGCATTTATGTTATTTATAATATGTTCTATAATCATAGTTCCCATATTATGTAATTAGTGTCTAAAGCTAACTTTCCAATCTTTTTACACGGTCTTCTTCATTCTTAAGTTCTTTTGGCTTTGTAAGGATTTCTTTTCAAAGTAATACCTGCACATAGTTTAAAAAGTCAAGTTTTACTACTTGGCTTTCAATGAAAAATAGCATTTCTCTGCTCCATATTCTCACTCATCCAAATCTCAGGGAGTGTCCCCTGACTCCTACAAAGATCTCCTTTGGCATCACATTCACACGCTCGAACCAGTGACTTCCTGCCATGGCAGTTGAGGCTTTGGATGACTTGCTAGGCCCCACCCCTGATGTACATAAACACGCACTCAATCTTTCATCTTCCAAGTAAAATTATCACCACTTTTCATTAAATCAGGATCCAGAGCAGAGCCATGCCAGCATGTTAATATATGACACCTGGATTCAGTCATGTTTTAACATCCCTACTCTAAATGACAAGTTTATTTTCAGTAATAATCATGATATAAAACAAATATGTGATAGTAAGAACTAGGAAAAAGAGACATTGAACTTTTTTTACTTGAACTTCATATGAATAATAACACCATTAAAAATTAAAAAAATAAATATTGCAGTACAAAAAAGGAAAAAATAATCATCCTCATTTTGTGTTGTTTCTAGCGTAGATGTTTTGGATGCACCAGCTTTTAAATTTCTTTAGATTTTTCATTAACTTTATGTAATGTTGAAGGTTTTATATATTTCAAAATAGAGCCATACATTGCTTCTTCACATTTTTTTCTTATTAGATTCTACTGGATTAATATTGTTTCATGTTATTATATTAATAGTAGGGGTACCTCACTTCAAATTTCTTTCTTTTTTTTTTAAGTGACAGGGGGGTCTCATCGTGCTGCCCAAGCTGGCCTCAAACTCCTGGGCTCAAGCAAGTTGTCTACCCAGCAACTATTCCCAATTCCTTCTCCCTTGCCCAATTCCTACCAAAGTACCTGAAAAAGCCAGGTATCCACGTTCCCAGACCATTTAGCAGCTAGGGGTAGTTATGTGATAAATTCAGTAATGACTAATAAGACATAGTGGTATTCCCTGGGGAGTTCTGAGGACAGATTTCTCCTCCACAATTAAAGGCAAGAGAAATAGGAGAAGAAAGAAACTTCCCACACCCCTCTCCTCATTTCCAGCCTTTGAATGAGATTGCATGAGGATATATATGATGATTGAAGCCATGGAAACCCTCTTGGCTCACAGATTCACTGGACGGTGTCTCGGTATCATTGAGTTGCTGGGTCACAGCTGGCTCATTGGCTTTGATACTCTGAATTTTCTTAATTACCTTTTTATCATCCCTCTTTTTTAAAATCTCCCATCTCCTTTTCTTTTTCTCCTCTCATTCCTTCATATCTTTAAAGGGTCTGAGGCTGGAATGGGAACATAGGCAGAGTTATAGGCCCTTAACTGTTCTCATTAAGTCTTTCTGGAACAAGATAGGGTGTGAACAGACAAGCTGCTCCCCTTAGGTCGTCTCAACTCTCCCATCTCTTCTCCTCCTTGCTGCCATAGAGGCCTTCATCTGCAGGTCATTCTCTTGCATTAAGATCCTACACTGGTTCCTTGTGACTTGTAGGACAAAATCTAAATTTATTAACACAATTCCTCAAAGCTCTGCAGAGTCTGCTCCCTGCCTCCTCTCTATCTCCATCTCCCCGTGCTCCAGCCTTGCTGAGCTCTCCAGGTTCCTGTTGTGTGTGCTGGGCCATTTCATCTCTGAGCCTCTCTTCTTCCTGCCAGAAACACGCTTCTCCCTCCTTTGTCTGCCTGACATGCCTGAACATCCCCTTTGTTCAAATGTCGCCTCCTCTGGGAAACCTTCCCCTCTGTTGCAGACATGGCTAGTTGCTCAGCCCTTTAGCCTTGGAACATTCCTCTAGGAGAGCCATTTTCTCTCTTCAGTGCATTTATGTGTTTCTGAGTCTCTCCCCCTAACCAGACTGTGAGTTCTCTGACAGCAGAATGTATGTCTTGTTTTTGCATCCTAAGCATTGAGCATATAGGTATACCCAGTCATGCTTCTTGTTGCTCTTCTACTCCTCAAGAAATTTTATTTCAAATTATTAATTCTGTCTTTAACAAAAATTTGCTAAATATCCACAATGGGCCAGGTACGATACACCAAAACAATAACTCATATTATAATCAATTTGTAACATGGAAAAAGAAAGAAGATAAACCATCCATAATCCCACATCCCTTACACATTTGTTGAGATCTGGGCATTTGCTGCTAGTATTTTTGACAGAACAACTGTTAAAGTGGTTCCAGTGAGCCTCATTAGCTTCAGCGGCCCTGGCTGTCTGCTCAGGGCTTGCCATTAAAAGTTTGCAGGCCCCAGGAGAGGTGGACGAATCAGCTTAGAGCTCCCTTGGGCCCTGACCTTCTGCTGGGACACAGTAGGGAGTCAGTTTCCAGTGGGGATTGTTTGTGAAGTTAATAACCACTCACCTGAATAATATTTTCTATTTTCCAAACTCCTACATCAGCATTAGCACATTTGATCCCGTCTATAATCCCTGCTGCTCCCATTGTATAGATGAGGAAATGGAAGCACTTGGCGTGTGGTGATGGAAAAGCATTATTATGGTGGTCCTGTGTGTGAGACCCTGCTATGCCATTAACCAATTGCACGACTTGGAGCAAGTTATATCATGTTTCCAGGCATCAGTTTCTGCATAGGTAAAAGTAGAAAGTTGGATTAGATGGCCTCTTAAAGCTCCATATTGCTTCAAACTTCTCAGATTTCATGTCCTGCTCAAGGCTACCTGGCTTTTTGTGGCAGAACTACAGCAAGAATCCAGATTTTCTGGCCCCTGGGCTGGTGCTTATCCCTTCACACCACAAATAATCTATGAGTTCCTCCATAAGAACTCTTCCCTCAGAATGAATGGATGCTGTGGCCTCTACCTCTTTCTCCTTGTCCATTGTTGGAATGGAAAGACTTGGTTGGAGATAAAGAATAAGGAGGGGGATGGGGGGAGGGGAGGGTTGATGGAAGCAAACAGACATGGTTGAAACATTTTGCACTTAAATCTGAGCCATGAGGAAGAATGATCCAGGGTGTAAGTGGTGGAAATATTGAGGGAACGTGACCAAGTCATTTTGGGGGGCATTTTTGGTGGGGAGGGAATGAAACTCAGTCCCATACCTCAACCTCAACTAAGGCAACTTTTAAAAGAGTGAGGTAAAAGTAAATCTGATTCCATAAGCAGAGACAATCCCTGAAAGAGAATGTATGGGAAGGAGAAATGCCAGGCACCTAACCAACAGTGGATGTGAAGTTTTGCAAGCCTGTAAAATAGCCCCAAGGTTAAAGTTGGAATAAGCTGAGCCTTTGGATAAGGAAAAATAATCCAGGACAACTGCTCAGGGAAGCTGAGAGACCACAGAGCTCTTGAGCTCCTATTAACTCCCATTTACTCCAGCAAGAAGAGGGTGACACTTAAAGTAGAAAGGGAAAGGACACACACACACACACACAGAAGGGAGACCCTGGAGAGGTGGAAAGATGGTGAGTCCAGTTCACCAGGAGGCCTCGAAGCGTCATCTCCCAGGTGAACTCTAACCACGTGTGTACTCGGCCCAGATTGTGATCTTTTTTTCTCTGTTTCAGATTGGATCATTTCTACTGATCTATCTTCAAGTTCACTGACTCTTCCCTCTGCCATCTCCATTCTGCTATTAATCCCCTTCAGTAAATCTTTAATTTCCATTGTTATATTTTTCAGTTCTAAAATTTCTATCTGGTTCATTTTTGTAGCTTTCATTTCTTTGCCAAGAACTGCTATCTTTCCATTTGTTTCAAGAGTGTTTAATTTTACTTAATAGAGCATCGTTAAGTCTTTTGATAATTTCAACATCAGCATCATGTCATGTTTGTTGATTACCTTTTCTATTGAAAGTTATTGATGTTTTTTCTTTTTTTTTTTTTTTTTTGTCTTAGTTGAATAGTTTTGGATTATGTCCTGGAATATTATATTGTGAGACTTTGAATCCTATTGATATCCTCTGGAGAATGTTGATTTTGTTTGTTGTTGTCTGTTTGTTTTAGCTCTCAGTTAACCTATTAAATCCTGAGCTGCCATGTGTGATGTGTGGTTCTAATATCCATATTATTCAAAGTCTTTGCAGTACTCTTTGGGTCTGCATCATGTGTGTACCACTTAGGGGCCAGTCTGGACCCTGGGTGGTAGTCTACACCATACCTCAGTTCCCAAAGCCATTTCCACCCATGCACAGATTTAAGGATGCTTTTCTCCAGCTGCTTCCTCCCTGTTATTTACTTCACACAGTCTGGCTCCTAGGAGCCCCTTTTGCTGGTGCTCTGGCTACCAACCCAGTGTTTTAGCTTCCCTGTTTTGTCACGAACTTCCCATGACTGGATCTGTCTTGGGGCAAAGTAGTTAAAGTAAAGAGAGGGAAAAATATTATGGAGCTCCCTGCCAATGCCCCACTCTAGGGTCTAAGCCAGTAGCTATGGAAGGAAAAACAAAAATCACAGAACTTATTACTACATTAATTATTATTAAAGTTTTGACTTCCTTACCCAAACTGCTGTTATTTACTTTCCAGAGTCCTTTAGTTTTTATTTATAAAAAGTGGGAGAAAATGGGTAAAGTCTTAGATTCTCTAGGTTATATATAACTTTGATTTGTTTGGTAAACATGCCTGTTTGGTGTGATATCATTGTCCTTCTGTCTTAGTCCATTTGGGCTGTTATAACAAAATGCCTTAGATTGGGTAATTTATCAACAAAATAAATTTATTGCCCACAGTTTTGGAGGCTGGGAAGCAGAGACAGTATCTGAAAGAGAATATATGGCAAGACATGGTGAAAGGGCAAGACAGCCCTCTAGGTCCTCTTTTATAAGGGCATTGCTATGGTTCAAATGTGTCCCCTCCAAAATTCAGGTGTTACCAAGGTGATAGTATTGGGGGGCCTTTAAGTAGTGGTTAGGCCATGAGAGCTTCTCCCTCGTGAATGAGATTAGCCACTCTTTTAAAGCGGCTTGACAGAGGGAGTTGGTTTCTCGCTTATCCTTCTGCCTTCTACCACATGAGGACACAGGAAGAAGGCCCTCACCAGATGCTGGTGCCTTGATCTTGAAATTGCCAGCCTCTAGAACTGTGAGGAATAAATTTCTGTTCTTTATAAATTAACCAGTCTTAGACATTCTGTTATATCAGCACAAAATGGACTAAGACAGGCATCAGTTTCATTACTGAAGATGGAGCCCTCATGACCTAATCACATTCCAAAGGCCCCACCTTCTAATACCATCACCTTGGTTATTAGGTTTCAACATAGGAATTGGGGAGAGGGAGCACAAACATTCAGACCATAGTACCTTGGGATATTATTCTGCTCTTTAGTCATTTACTCCTTATAATAACTTTGTGTAGGATTTTCCCTTGAGAGATTTCTGTGGCTCGTTTTCATGTGAACACAGTTTTACTGAACTTTTAGAAGGGGTCATGCTTCACACATTTTCTTCTTTTCTTTAATGTGGTATTCAAAAATATAATGACTTCCTTTCTGAGGTTTACTAGCTCTGTCCTATTTCTTTTTATCTATACTTTCTATTTGTACCTTCTTTGTCTTGATAGTGCCCATGTGGATCAATTGTGACCCTCCCTCTTCAGCGTGGGGTTCATGATGGAAGAAGGATCTGGCTTGTCAGTTTTGAGAGCGCCTGTGACTTAGACTACAACAGTCCTTCGGTTTTAACCCCTGGCTACTCATCCTCCACTGAATTTGGAAGAACCTCTCTCAAGAGAGTTTTAATTGTTGTTTTTGAATTGGCCTGCTATGCTTTCCAGAGAATACCTGTTGGCCACTGTTGATTTTCTTCTTTTTTCTGATGCATCAAGCCCCCTGTTGCTTCTCTCTGCTTCCTCCCTCACAGATGTTGACAATGAGTAGGATTTAGTGCATGGATTTCCCTCGCTTGCTTGTTGGAGTCCAGGTGGATACCTTGTCATTTTGCTTTACGGTAAATGTTGCCCATGGATTTTAATTTTACTATCTATTTCTCTTCTGTTTTTTTTCTAGTTTAATCATTACAGTTGTTTTGTAGGAGAGCTGACACTAGTGCACATGTCTCCTGAATCCTGATCCACTGTTTTGTTGTTGTTGTTAATTGAAATTTTTACTGAAGTACTTGTAGATTGACATGCTGTTGTAAGCAATAATAATGAGACCTCTGGTATAATTTGCCCAGTTTCCTCCAGTGGTAACTGTCTTATTCTGTTTTCTGTTGTTTATAACAGAGTATCTGAAACTGGGCAATTAATAAAGAAAAGAAATTTACCTCTTACAGTTATGAAAGATGAGAAGTCACAGGTTGAGGGGCTGCATCTGGTGCAAACCTTCTTGCTGGTTGAGACTCTCTGCAGAGTCCTGAGGCAGCACAGGGTATCATGTGCTGAGGGTGCTGAGTGTACCAGCATGCTACCTCAGTCTCTCTTCCTCTTATTCTAAATCCTCCACTTCCCCTCCCATGATACTGCCCTCATTATCCAATCACCTTTTAAAGGCTCCACCTTTCAATACTGCCAATTGGGGATTAAGTTTCCAACACTTGAAATTTGGGGGACACAATCAAACCATACCAGTAACATTTTGTAAAATTATAGTGTAAGATCACATCAAGAACATTGCTGCTTTGCTGTTTTAATTTGGGGATTCTGGGATAATGAAAGACTTATACTGATGCCACCACTGTTATTTTCCTAAAATCATCCCAGGGAAATTTGATGCAGATGGATCAACAATGAAACAAATCCTAGTAAAGTTCGAGGACTTCAAAGATAATGATAGGCTTTTATGACATAGAGGAGAAAAACATCAAACCACCTGTAAGGACTAAAGCAAGACTGACTTTAGGCTTTTCAACAACAACAAATGTTGGGTAATTTATAAAGAAAAGAAATCTACTTTTTATAAGGCAATGAGGCAATGTCTATACTGTCCTCAGAAAAGAGTGTATTATACTACACTCATATCCAGACAAACTACCATTCAAATATAAAGGAAACAGATATTTTTTAAAATGTAAAAATGGAAAGAATATATTCCCACTCAATTCTTTTGAAGAAAACACCAGGGACAAACTTCAGCCTATCAAAAGATAATCAGGGGGTCATGCTAAAGGTACTGATGATGAGCATTAAACCTATTTAGGTATATTTAAGGTTAAACACTTGAGGAAATTATGGTTTCAACATATAATGTAAATGTTACAAACCAGAAAAAGATGAAAATAGTAACATAATTAGAAAAGTTGAGAGGCAGAAAAGAAAATAATGAGATCTAGTCTAGTTCTAAAACTGGAACTAGAACTAATTTCTTCTTTTTTCATTGTTTAAAGCTGATAAATCAAGTAATGAAGGTGTGAGTTTAACTTACATTTTATAAAGAATTAATGGTACCATTAGACCAACTAAGAAAAATAGCATAAACAACTAAAACTGGGGAATAAAACAGAAGAGAAGAAAGGAAGCTGGGAAAAGGGGACATAGCAATTTCCTTATATTTTAATATGGATTATAAATACTGTCTCAGTTGATAGGAATTATATATTTATATATATGTTTATAAATAAATAAATAAAACAAAAGATTTTGTAAAAAAAAAAATAAACTGCAAAAGAATCATTAAAAATAGAAAATTTATCATTAAATAAGATGATAGAAGTAAAACCAAAGGTAAAGGAGAAATATACAAATCTACAATCATAGTGAGAAATTTAAAGATATCTCTCTCAGTTACAGATAGGACAAGAGAAATAAACAAAAAAAGGATAAAAAAGATTTGAACAACAAAATTAACAAATTTGACCTAATTAGAATTTATAGAACACGGCACCCAACCACTGCCAAAATCAATTCCAGATGCACATGGAACATTTACCAAAATAGACCACATACGAGGCCAGAAATCAAATTTCAACAAATTACGAGAACTGAAATTATACCAAGTATGTCCTCTGATCACAGTGGAATTAAGTTAGAAATCTAAAACATAAAGATAGCTAATGGGATGACATTACGGAAGATGACTGAAGCAACAATTTGGAACTCTGGAGTCTAATCAAACAATTGCAGCATTCTGGGTAGTGCTTGATAAAAAAAAGAGGCAGGTAAATTTTAGTAAATTTTCGCATTTCATAAATGGCTATCAACCCCCCAGCACCATGTCAGACAGCCATGGGGATGTCAGCTTGCAATGCTTGTATGACTTGCTGGTGTCAGGGTGGGCAACAAAAACATTGCTCTCCAAAAATTGAGGTTGTGTATTTTGATTGCTGCTTTTGATCACTGAGAGGATCGTGCAGACACTGGCCATTGTTTTAACTCACATGGGCTGAAGTGGCTTCTCTAGTAGACTTGGTTGGAGGGGATTTAAAAGGCAGAGACTCTTTATTCTCCTTTTTTATATCTTATTGGAGCTAGGAATTTAAGGAAATCTCTGTCAGTTCACTGGCTGACTATGGAAATAATGAATCAGAGACTTTAGTGACCACACAAGACAAGGAATATAGTCTTTGCAAAAATAGTTTGGAAAAGTCACCAAACAAATAGATGACTGCAGCATTCACCAAGTAACGACCTCAATCTCTGGAGAGGGATTTCCAGATTTACCACATACAACATTAAAAATGTCCAGTTCTCAACAAAAAATTACAAATCATAGAAAGAAACAGGAAAATATTGCCCAACCATAGGGAAAACAGAAATTGACAGAAACCATCACTGAGGAAGCCGAGACATTGGGCTTACTAGACAAAGACTTTAAATTAATTGTCTTAAACATGTTCAAATAAATAGAAAGAAACCATGGGCAAAGAACTACATGAAATCAAGGGAATGATACATGAACAAGTAGGGAATATCAATAAAGATAGATAGAAATTATAAGAGAGAGATAGAAATTATAAAAGGAAACCAAATAGAAATTCTGGAGCTGAAAAGTATAACAGCTGAAATTTAAAAATTTACTAGAGGGCTCCAGTGGGAGACTTGATCAGGCAAAAGAAAGTATCAGTGAACTTGAAGATAGGGCAAATCATATTACCCAGTTTGAGGAGCAGAGAGGAAAAAGAATAAAGAAAAAATGAACAAAGTCTAAGGGACAAATGGAAAACCATCAAGCAGACTAATATACATATTCTGGGAGTCCTAGAAGGAGACAAGAGAAAAAAGGGGTCAGAAAAAAATATTTGAAGAAATAATGGCCAAAAACTTCCCAAATTTGCTGAAAGATGTGAATCTAAACATCCAAGAAGATCAATGACCTCTAAACAGCATAAACTTAAAGAGATCCACACTGAGACTCATTATAATCAAATCGTCCAAAGACCAAGAGAGATCTTGAAAGCAAGAAATAAGCAACTTGCCAGTTCTCTTCTGTAGGGAGGGCCAGCCTCAACTCTGTTTGTGGAGTAGACTTTCTATAGTTTCTGCAGGGGGCCAATTCTCTTCATCAGGGAGAACTTGCCTCTGCTCTATCTATGGAGTAGACTTTCTATAGTTTCTGAATAAATTTTGCTTTCACTTTATACAAACAAAGAAAAAAAGAGAGAGAGAGAAAGAGAGAGAGAAGCAACTTATCACATTCAAGGGAGTCTCAACAGAATTAATAGCAAGTTTCTCATCAGAAATCATGGAGGCTATCAAAGATTTAAGTCTAAGACCTGAAACTATGAAATTATAAAAGAAAACATTGAGAAGATGTTTCAGGACATTGGTCTGGGCAATGATTTATTGATTACCCCCAAAAGCATAGGAAACTAAAACAAAATTAAACAAATGGGATCACATCAAGCTAAAAAGCTTCCACATAGCAAAGGAAACAGTCAAAAAAAGTGAAAAGACAACCCACAGAATGGGAGAAAATATTTGCAAACTACCCATATGACAAGGGATTAATAACTAGAATATATAAGGAGCCCTAACTACGCAATAGGAAAAAATCAAATAATCTGATTTCAAAATGGACAAAAGATCTGAATAGACATTTCTCATGAGAAGACATACAAATGGCCAACAGGTATATGAAAAAATGCTCAACATCATTAGTCATCAGAGAAATATAAATTGAAACTACAATAAAATATCATCTCATCCCAGTTAAAATGGTTTTTATCAAAAAGATAGGCAATAATGAATACTGGTGAGGATATGGAGAAAAGGAAACTTCGTACATTGCTGGTGGAATATAAATAGTGCAACCACTATGGAGAACAGTATGAAGGTTCCTCAAAAAACTAAAACTAGAACTACCATATGATCTAGCAATCCTACTGTTGAGTATATAGCCAAAAGAAAGGGAATCAGCATATCAAAAAGATATCTGCACTCCCGTGTTTATTGCAGCACTAATGACAATAGCCCAGATTTGGAATCAACCTAAGTGTCCATCAATGGCTGCATATATAAGGAGATTGTGGTACATATACACAATGGAATACTATTCAGCCATAAAGAGAATAAAATCCTGTAATTTGCAACAACATGGATGGAATTGGAGAACATTATGTTAAGTGAAATAAGCCAAGCACAGAAAGACAAATCTCACATGTTCTCACTTGTGTGGGAGCTAAATATTAAAACAACTAATCTCATAGAAACAGAGAGAAGAATGATGGTTACCAGAGGTTGGGAAGAGGCGTGGGGGATAAAGTAGGGATGGTTAATGGGTGCAAAAATATAGTTAGATAGAATGAACAATATTTGATAGCACAACAAAGTGACTATAGTCAATAATACATTATGGTATACTTTAAAATAACTAAAAGAATAGAATTGGAATGTCCCTAACACAAAGAAATGATAAATGCTTGAGGTAATGGATACCCTAATTACCCTGATTTGATTAATACACATTGTATGCCTGTATCAAAACCTTACATGTACCCTATTGCGTATATACAGCTATTATATACACATAATATTAAAAATTAAAAAAATCATGGAGGCCAGAAGGCAGTGGGATGATATATTTAAAGTGCTGAAAGGAAAAAAATAATCCCGTCAACCAAGAATTCTATCTTTCAGAAATGAAAGCGTATTAATAATAAAGACATTCTCAGATAGACAAAAGCTAGAGAAGTTTATTGTTAGTACACTTGCCCTACAAGAAATGCTAAAGGGAGCCCTTTGGGTTGAAACAAAAGGACACTAGATGGGCTTGGTATGGTGGCTCACACCTGTAATCCTAGCACTTTGGGAGGCCGAGGCAGGAGGATTGCTTGAGGTCAGGCATTCAAGACCAGCCTGAGCAAGAGCAAGACTCCATCTCTACGAAAAACAGAAAAATTAGCTGGGTGTGGTGGCATGCACCTGTGATCCCAGCTACTCGGGAGGCTAAGGCAAGAGGATCACTTGAGTCCGGGAGTTCGAGGTTGTAGTGAGCTATGATGATGCCACTGCACTCTAGCTAGGGTGACAGAGCAAGACTCTGCCTCAAAAACCAAAACCAAACAAACAAAATACTGGATGGTAACTCAAAGCCACACAAAGAAATAAAGATCACTGGTAAAGGTAATTACATAGGTAAATATGAAAACTAGTATTATTGTATTTTGTTTCTTATAGGTTTAAGAGAAAAATGCATAAAATAATAATTATTAATATATGTTAACAGGCACACATGTATAAAGAAGTAATTTATGACAATAACAACATAAAAATGGAGGGAATAAATGGGATATAAGCTATGTCAATGTATATTATTGAAGGTAAGTTGGAATCAAACTAGATTTGGACTAGATTCAAACTAGATTGTTATAAATTTAGAATGTTACTTGTAATCCCCATAATAACACTAAGAATATAAAACATATATAGAAAAGGAAATAAGGAGAAAATCAAAATGGTACACTTGAAAATGTGTTGGTGGTATAGTGGTGAGCATAGCTGCCTTCCAAAATGGTACACTTGAAAAAAAAGAAAACCCAAATACCTCAACAAAAGACAGTATTGGAGGAATTGAGGGTGGGGGGTGGAAACCAACGTAAGATATATAGAAAACAAATAGAACAATGACAGAAGTAAGTTCTTTATTAACAGTAATCACTTTAAATATAAGTGGATTAAATTCATCAATTAAAAGACAGAGATTGAAAGACTGGATTAAAACAACATAATCCAACTGTATGCTGCTTACAAAAGATTGACTTTAGATCCAAAGACAAAAATAGGTTTAAAGTAAAAAGACGGAAAAAGATATTCCATGCAAATAGCAACCAAGAGAGCTGGAATAGGATCAATAAGGAAATAGGAGACTTGAACAATACTATAAACAAGACCTAAAAGATGTATACAGAATGCCTAAGAACAGCAGAATGCACATTCTTCCCAAGTGCACATGAAACAGTCTCCAGGACAGAGGTCATATTAGGTCATAAAACAATTCATAATAAATATTAAAAGATTGAAATCATACAGAATATCTTCTTTGACCACAATGAAATCAAGAAATCCATAACAAAAGGAAAACTGAAAATTTTGCAAATATGTGGAAATTAAACAACACACTCTTCGATAAGAAATGGGTCAAAGAAAAAAATCACTAGAGAAATTAGAAAATACTTTGAAATGAATGCAAACAAAAACACAATACTCCTACATTTATAGGATGCAGTGAAAGCAGTGCTTAGAGGGAACTATATTACGTTATAGGATTCCATTTATAGGAAATGTCCAGAACAGACAAATATCCACAGATACAAAAAGTGGATTAGTGGTTTCCAGGGACTGAGGAGAGAACAGAATGAGTAGTGACTGTTAAAAAAAGGATATGAGATTTTTTTTTGGAGGGATGAAAATGTTCTGGAGTTAGATAGTAGTGTTACACAAGTTTGTGAATATACTAAAAACCACTGAATGGTTAAAATCACTTTAAAATGGTACATTTTATGGTGTGTGAATTATATCTTGAGGATGAACTTAGCCAATTTATATTGAGAAGGTCACTCTGGCTGTGAGGAGAGCAGACCAGGGAATGGCGTCAGAGGTAAACCTTAATAACTATACATGTGAAAAAGGCTTCAGAGTTTACCCTATAGAGTGAGTGACCTGGACTGTGTCCTAGGACATAACTCACTTTTCCAACTACAGTGGTGATGGGACAGGGTGGAGGTCTTGCACTGCCCATGGTGCTAACGTCAAGGGATTTGGTTCTTGTGATCTTTCCCAGGGATTCATTCCCCTTTAGGAATCCTTTGTCTTGGTCCTAGGATCAGTGCCCCTGAAGTGTTGGCCCCAAGACAGTCTCCCAGTGATTATGTGCATCTGATGTAACCACTCACATACTTTTTAATAACTCCCATTGCTCCTTTGCCTTCAGTAGCCTGAGCTCAGCTTCATTTTATGAATTAAGCCTTGGTTTTGTCCCACAGGAATGTCCCTTCCCTTAAAGCCAACCCTAGATGTGTTCCTGGTCTGAGAGTGGCCACAAAAGGGATGGAGCTTCAGGAGAAGGGTAGCCTGGAACATGGGAGGCTCTAAATCCGTTTGGCCACTTTGGGCCCCCTTGGCCACTTTGGGCTGGAGGTAGGTGTTGGCCCCAGGGTCCTTGCCATGGACAAGTCAGCACCAAGGAGGCTCCTGCCAAAGCCCATTGTGAGACGAGTGTGGGTGGAGGGAAGGTAAATTCATTAGGCAAGAATGCCGGGAGAATGGATTTGGGGAACGATTGATCTTATCTGGAACTAAGACTTTTGTCTGTACCGGCTTATATGTTTGGTAGAATTTAGAACAGAGGAGAGAAAGTGGAACATACAGGCACATGCTGTTCTCTCCCCCACCTCCCACGTACATCCTGCAGCTTCTTCCCACACCTAGGAGGAAACATCACTGGTCTTACTCTCCCACTGCCCACCCTCTAAAGTTCCTTTTAATCCTATTCTCTTCCTCCTCCTTCCCCTTCTCCTGCCTGCTGCCTCTCTCACTCACTCCAGGTTTTCATCCTTCTCTATTGCTCTCCCTCCATCTTATCCTCTATTTTCCTAAATCTTCTGTTCAAGAAAAGCTGTTAACGATCCCAGGATGACCACAGACTAGATTCACCCCTATTTTGGGAACACACTTATTCCTCTTCCTGTGCTCTTTCTTAGTCCATGTGGGCTGATTGCCTAAGAGCAAAGACAGATGGGAGACAAGATTAACAACAGAAGGGGGTCTAGAATCCTCCCCTGTCCCCATACAAATCCATGTCCTTCCCTATATCTCTTTCTCTCCTGTCTAGAAAAGGAAAGGATCTATTCTCTATGCATGTAGGTGGAAGAAGCATTTACAAAGATGTTTATGTTTGCAGAAAGACTACAGGCCATGCTAAGATGATGCTTCTAGGTTCAGAAATCCAGTGGTGCTGGGAATTAGGATTCTTGGATACCCTTCAAGGTCCTTTAAACTGCAATCCTTCATTCAGTGGCTGCTCTCTCTCTCCCTTACTCTCACAGTGGTCTCCTCCATCCAAACACCCCATCCACCACCAAGCAGTCAAGCATCCTTTTGGGAACCATCTATGAGAAAGCTCTGTGTGCACTAGGCACTGCATAGTACTCAATGTATTGGACTTACACTGAAAGTATAACACACGTGAGGAGACAGAGCCTTTCTCCTGGAAAAATACCAATACATGGCAACATCATGGACGAGCTAATTACTCTTGAACCTTGAAGGAAGAGTAGAATTCAGACAGGTGAACAGGACAGGAAGGCAATCCAGGTGGGACACGGACTGGAGGAAAGGCACTGAGACCTGAGGAACCAAGGAAGAGATAAGTTAGGCTGAAGCCACAGCTTCTTAGAGGGGGACAAGTAAGAAGAGAATAGTAGTCAGGAGTGCAGATCCTGGGGCCAATCAGACCCGGTTCAGAATCCCAGCTCTGCTTCCCATTCTCCCTGTGATCTGGGACAAATTATTTAATCTCTTTAAGCCTCAGTTTACTTATCTGTAAAGTGAGGATAATTCATAGTACTTAATGTACTTTACAAGCATGGGAATAATATGTGAGAATTAACCAGGATAATGCTTATAAGACGTTTGTTATGGTGCCTACACACAGTCAGCACTCAGTGAATGTTTATTATGACAATCACTACTACTATTACAACAATAAATGCTTACTACTACTATTGCTACCACTACAATAAATGTTACTACTACTACTAAGTGGCAGATGGGTCTGGAAAGAGGTATGAACCTGTTTGTATGGAGGCCCCTGAACCCCATCTAAATGTGAATTCTTTCCTGTAGATAATAAAAAGCGATGGACAATTTTTGAAAACATTTTGAGCTGGAGGGGGAAGATATCTTTTAGGAAGCTGATGTGTGCACTCTGTTGCACGGTGTGGATGAAGGTGGAGTAAAACCTGGAGGCAGGAACCCACTTGGAAGCCCTTTGCAGTAAGTCAGGTAGGAGAAATAACTTGGCAGTATTTCAGAGGAAGAACTCATATGTCTTGGTGACAATACATGTGGAATGTAAGGGAGAGGTCTAGCCGAGGGAAGGATAATAGAAATAAGACACCCAGAGTGGGATTTGGGTTTGGAGTAAAGAGAGAATAAGAAAGGCTGCAGAATGATGGTGACAGGCAGTTCACAGTGCCACATGGAGCGGGGATGTAGAAGAGAAAGGACCTCACAGTTACTGATTGGATTTGGCCATTAAAGTGACACTGGGAGCTCTGAAGAACCAGTCATCAGGAAGGGAGGAATTGGGTGGTTCTGTAACGGTCCTGGGAATCCCTGTCTCCTTCTCTCCTCTCGTTCACAGGGGAGCATTCCCTCTTCCCACCACCTGCATGTCTCCTCTTCTCTCCCTCTCTCCCTCTCTCCCCCTCAAAGTTCTGAGATTTCCCCTTCCCTGAACTCTTCCCCTTACACGCCTGGGGTTGTCGTTGGCCCTTGACAGCGCTGGTGCTGAGCAAAAGCTCTTGTCTTTGTTCTTTTTCGGTTTCATTACAATACTTCTTTTGGTTCTTTTGGGCAGGCATGGTGGCTCACACTTATAATCCTAGCACTCTGGGAGACTGAGGTGGAAGAATCACTTGAGCTCAAGAGTTTGAGACCAGCCCGACCAAGAGCAAGATCTCATCTCTACTAAAAATAGAAAAATTAGCCAAAATTAGCTGGGAGTCTTGGTGTGCACCTGTAGTTCCAGCTATTTGGGAGGCTGAGGCAAGAGGGTCACTTAAGCCCAGGAGTTTGAGGTTACAGTGAACTATGATGATGCCACTGCCCTCTAGCCCTGGCAACAGAGGGAGACTCTGTCTAAAAAAAAATAAAAAATAAAAAACTTCTTTTGCTTTTTTAATTAACATTTAATGACCATTTATAACACATGAGAAACACAGAAATTGGTAAAGAGGAAAAAATATCTACCCAATTAATCTCCTCAACCAGAGATAACCACTGTTAACTTATTAACATTTTGATCTTTCATTTCCACTTTTCCTTTGCCTTTATGACATTTTTAACAAAATGTTTTGTCATTCTTTGTTTAAAACAAGATGGTAAAATAAAATTCCATATAATTAATATCCTTTAAAGATACATATTTATTACTAACTAGTATTTCATCACATGGAGGAACTATATTTTATTTTACCAATATCTTATAGTTGTGCCTTTACATTGTTTCTGGTTTATCAATATTACCATGATGGTGTGAGGAACATCCTTAAACATACATTTTTAAAAACTTGCTTTCATTGTTTCCTTAAAACAAATACCTAAGAGGGGAATTACTGGGTGAGAGAGTATAAATAATTTATGGATTTGGCACATATTTTCAAATTGTCTTCTAGAAATCACCAGTGATTTATCTATTTCCCTAAATCCTTACTAGTGCTGAATATTACACATTTCTTTAAAAAATATTTTTTGATATAATTTAAAAAATAAATGATTCATTATTATATTTTCATTTTAACTTCTTGGATGATCAGTGAATTCTAGATAAGTTTGAATTCTTTTTCCATAGGCAATAAGAAGCCATAAGAAGCTTTAAGTCATTCGACTTTTCATAAGTGTGATGGCATCCTCTTCTATCAGGGCTTGGTGCCTAGCAAATCTCTTATAACCACAGCTGAACCTCAGGAAAGGATGGAGATTCATTTACACTAACAGGTAAATTGCTGACAGCAGCTGGGAGTGGGGTGATGGTAATGATGATATGCTTTTTCATTTGTGAATAATTTTCTTTGTGAGATTTTATATCCGGTACATTGAAAATAAATTTTGTATGCAAGTAGTAAGAATTACAAAATAACTGCCTGTGTTTCTAGATGATTATATCCCTTCACATTTTAAATCCCCTTCTTCCATCATGATTTATGGATCGTTCATTCAAAGTAAAAATATCCAAATAACACAAAGACATCAGGATCAAAACTAGAGTACCTCTGAAACTTTTTATCTCATATTTTATCATGGAAATTTTTATATATCCACAAGTTAGAGAGAACAGTGTAATGAACTGTAATGTACCTTTCACCATTTTTCAGCAATTACCAAGTTTCCCAGTCTTGCTTCCTATACTCCTCCCATCTTTAATAGAGTATTTTAAGGCAAGGGCAAGACATCTTTTCTTTTCATCTGTAAAAACTTCAGTGTTCATCTCTGACTGATAAAGGCATATAAAAGTGTATGGGGAGGGCGGGCACAGTGGCTCATGCCTATAATCCTAGCACTCTGGGAGGCCGAGGCGGGTGGATCGCTCGAGGTCAGGAGTTCGAGACCAGCCTGAGTAAGAGCGAGACCCCCACCTCCCCCTCCCCGCCCGTCTCTACTAAAAGTAGAAAGAAATTATCTGGCCAACTAAAAAATATATATATAGAAAAAATTAGCCAGGCATGGTGGCGCATGCCTGTAGTCCCAGCTACTCGGGAGGCTGAAGCAGTTGGATTGCTTGAGCCCAGGAGTCTGAGGTTGCTGTGAGCTAGGCTGACGCCACGGCACTCACTCTAGTCCCGGCAACAAAGTGAGACTCTGTCTCAAAAAAAAAAGTGTATGTGGGTTGTAATCTTAACAGGGATAAAGATCTTAAGATAAAATAACGAAGTGTGCTGTTGGCATTTCAGGAATCAGTGATGAGGTGGGAGGGTTGGGATGGGAAAGAAAGGCCAGGGGTTAGGAGCTTTCTTAGAGAGGCCAAACCAGGCCATTTAAGCCTACCCAGGCGAACCTCAACATCATATAGAAGAGAAAGAACGCAAAGTCCAACACAAAAATGTATTACCCTGTGTCAGTTGCTCCAACGCCGCCCCGGGAAGCGTCTGCCCCACTCCTGCCTGCCTCGGCGCTTCCTGCCCAGGTGTGCTGGGTAAGCCCACACCGACCCTGATCCATCACATCGTTTCAGCTGAGGAGCTTGCAGGGGTTCTCAGCTGCTCATGGGGATATTTTTCAAACGGTCCTGTGCTGGGGCGTGGTGAAACCACCCACAGAATAAGCAGAGTGCAACTCCCTGGAGTATCATTTTTGTACAAATATCTGAGGGTAAATGTGAGTTTTATGTGAAGACAAATAGGGCAATACTTTTAGCATTATAATCCCTCATAGATCATTTTAGAGCTAATCCTGTTGACATTTGTCTATAGAGGTTGACAGATCTTTTTACATATATTTATTCAATTCCCTTCTAAGAGCGTCAGTGCAATTGCTGCCACCCTTCCCATGTATCAGGTGGAAATCAGGGAGGAGAGACCTTTTTAAGTTCTATTGTCTCTACAAGGTAAGGCCTTGGGACAAATTTTTCTGAGCAATTAGAGAAAACGGTTTTGGAAAAGCATAACCCGAAGGGAATGGGTTTTAACACTAAGAACTCAGTTTATTTTTCAAGGGATGCCCTCTAGAGCTCTCATTTACTAAACTAAAACACCACGTCTCTCCCCATCCTCTATTTTCTATAACATCTTGGTCTTGTCAAAGTTTTACAAACTACAATACTTAAATTGTAAAAAGCCTTGCCAAGATTGTCTAGGGATATGTGTCTAATAAAAAGTTTGCATAAGTTTAAAAATATAAAATATTGCATTTGTCCTGGGCTGCTTTGAGTTACCCCTGCAGATGGCCCATGGCAACAAATGCCATTAGAGAGGCACTCAGGTGGAAACGTTTGAGAAACACTAATCATCCCAGCTTCACTACAACAAGCTCATCTGCTTATTTTTCTTCACATTTGCCTCTGAATTTGTACATGACAATTTCTCCTAACACACACCTCTCTTCCGCCAGCAACGAACAGCCCCTCAAACCTCCTCCATAAAAAGCATCTATTTGTTTATCTAAAATCATTAGTCTCTACTTTATATCCTGTCAAGACTTATGCACACAGGTTGATGATGTTTGTGGTCACAGATACTCGCTGACATGTTTATTCATTCGACTAGGGTGATTCAACTAGACTGGTGGAGACTATGGTTCCCAAGGCACTGTGTTGGGCACTGCAGATAGGGAAAAGAATCAGACATGAAACCTGTGGACAAGGACAGCATTGTCCAAAAGGAAAAAGACCCATCAACTCCTGTAATGCAGTGTAGGGAGTGGCTAGGAAGATTAGTCTGTGGGAGCCTTGAGAACGTTTTAATCCCCATTGGAAGGCTCTCCTAAGCTATGTCTTGGAATGGTACTCAACAATAACTTCGATCAACCCAATCCTGACCCTCCAAAAGAAAATCACTTTGAATTTTCATGACGTTTTGTTTTACATGATTTCTCTCTAGGCATGTGGGGAAGATCCTATGGAACCACAGAACATCACCCAGGTGTCAGAGTTTATTCTCTTAGGGTTCTCACAGACCCAGGGGCTCCAAAAATTCCTGTTTCTGGTGTTCTTATTTGTCTATGTCACCACAGTTGTGGGAAACCTCCTTATCATGGTCACAGTGACTTTTGACTCCCGGCTCCACATGCCCATGTATTTTCTACTTCGAAACCTGGCTGTCATAGACCTCTGCTATTCCACAGTCACCTCCCCAAAGATGCTGGTGGACTTCTTTCATGAGACCAAGACCATCTCCTATGAGGGATGCATGGCCCAGATCTTCTTCTTCCACCTCTTGGGAGGTGGGACTGTCTTCTTCCTCTCAGTGATGGCCTATGACCGCTACATAGCCATCTCTCGGCCCCTCCACTATGTCACCATCATGAACACTCAGCTCTGTGTGGGGCTGGTGGTGGCTGCCTGGGTGGGGGGCTTCGTCCACTCCATTGTCCAGCTGGCTCTGATGCTCCCGCTGCCTTTCTGTGGCCCCAACATCCTGGATAACTTCTACTGTGATGTCCCCCAAGTATTGCGACTTGCCTGCACTGACACCTCCCTCCTGGAGTTGCTCATGATCTCCAACAGTGGGATGCTGGTTCTCATCTGGTTCCTCCTCCTCCTGGTCTCCTACACTGTCATCCTGGCGATGCTGAGGTCCCACTCAGGGCAGGCGAGGAAGAAGGCAGCTTCCACCTGCACCACCCACATCATTGTGGTCTCTATGATCTTCATTCCCTGTATCTACATCTATACCCGGCCCTTCACCCCATTCCCCATGGACAAGGCTGTGTCCATCAGCTACACTGTCATAACCCCCATGCTCAACCCTATGATCTACACCCTGAGGAACCAGGAGATGCAGGCAGCCATGAAGAGATTAGGCAAACACCTAGTGATTTGCAGCAAGAAGTGAACTCTAGACTGGGCGCGGTGGCTCATGTCTGTAATCCTTGCACTCTGGGAGGCTGAGGCGGGTGGATCGTTTGAGCTCAGGAGTTCGAGACCAGCCTGGGCAAGAGCAAGACCACGTCTCTACTGAAAAAACAGAAAGAAATTAGCTGGACAACTAAAAATATACAGAAAAAATTAGCCGGGCATGGTGGTGCATGCTTGTAGTCCCAGCTACTCGGGAGGCCGAGGCAGGAGGATTCCTTGAGCCCAGGAGTTTGAGGTTGCTGTGAGCTAGGCTGATGCCACAGCACTCTAGCCGGGGCAACAGAGTGAGATTCTGTCTCAAAAAAAAAAAAAAAAAAAAGTGAACTCTAAATAGGTTAACTTTAAGTGACAAACCTTCTCTCTGAAATTTTGTTTCACCATGTGAAAAATGGGGGAAAGTCTTTATAAAGTGTGACAAATCGGATTACACTAGTATTTCTTGGGGACCTACTCCTGTGCCAGGTACTGTTAGTCATTTTCACACTTTTATCTCATTACTTCTCATAAAACTGACAGTGGGTATATTATTATTTTATTAAACAGTTTTACAAATGAGAAGGCTCAAAGAGAAGTGACTTGCTCAAAGGTGAACAGCAAGTGAGTAGTAGAACTTGTCCTGGAACCTGATTCCTCTAACTCCAAGTTTAGAGGCAAGTGACGTGGATGGGATTTGAAACTCAGAGTCTCCTGTAAACACAAGAAAAAACCTGGAAAGTTCCTCACCTATGGCTGAATATCTGTGAAGAGTGGTCAACTGTTTCATCTTAACTCTGGGACAGTCATATTTTTTTCTGCTTCCTGTCTCCTCACCTCATTCCCCACTGCGGTGTTTAGGAAGTGGTCTCACTTTTAACATTGTCTATATATTTTCTATAATGGCATTTACCCTTTGTTTTTGTTCCTTCTCTACCAAATACTCCTTGGATAATATTCAAATTATGCTACCTACCTGATATGGTTTGAATGTGTCCCTTCCAAATTTTGGGTGTTGAAAGTTAATGGCCAATGTGATGATATTAAGACGTAATTAGCCCATGAGAGCTCCTCCACCTTGAATGGGATTAAAGCCCTTATAAAAGAGGATTCATGCAGCATTGAGCTTGCTTACCCTTTGGCCTTGGACCAACGTTCCTCCCCTCCAGAGGACACAACAACAAGCTGCCATCTTGGAGGCAGAGAGCAGCCCTCATCAGATAACCGAACCTGCTGACACCTTGATCTTGAACTTTCTAGCCTCCAGAACAGTGAAAGAATAAATTTCTGTTTTTTATAAATTACTCAGTCTATGATGTTTTGTTATAGAAGCACAAATGGACTAAGACATTAACCAACACAATCTTTCCATCATTTGGATGGTATAGCTGAGAGGAAGATGACATAATATAGTTGGAGAACCAAGGCCAGAGAGGCAGAGCCATGCCCACAAGTGCTCCAAATTTGAGGTAGTGAATTCAGTTCCAAGTCTACCACCTCATGTGTGTTTTTACTTTTCTCTTTAACTTCCCACACTGGAATGAGAGCTCCTTGAGGGCAGGGGCCATGCATTATTTATCTTTAAATCCTCCTAGCACTTTAATGGCACTTGTCACAGAGAGGCATTTCTATTATACTTTTTCCTGTTTCCTGTTCTTTCTCTCTGTCAATTTCAGAATCTATTTTTTATTTCTGTCTCTATCTCTGTATATTTATTCCCTCCATCTCCCTTAGGGTATGCATCATTTTGTAAAAGTCTCAGGCAATGTATAATACTGATCCAAAGTTAAGGTAATGCAGAAGCTTTTTTGCTCCCCCTTCCCTCCCAGAAACCATCCTATCAAAGAAATAAAAGTCATAGGCTCTTCTTGGTTTCTCTCTAAGCCATCATGGCGACTCTGAGTTTATCCTTTCTCCACTTTGACCTTCACGTCTTCATTTCATGCATTTCTCCATATTCACAATCTTTGGCAATGAGGGGATGGGGAAAATGGACTCTGTCTTATTTGACCTATGTGGTTCCTCAGAACAGCTTTTCCCCCTTTCACATTAAAGTCCTTTAAATATCTGATATTTTTCACATCCTCCAAGCTGTCTTTTCACCAGATGCGACATCTACATTCCTTTAGTTATTGCTGTTGTGAGAATTTTCCTGAGTCCATCATCCTGGTCATCTCTTCTGTGTTTACTCTCTATGATGACATCGCTCTTAAAATGTACAAATGCTTACCATATGACACTGCTGCACTGGGGGTATGAATTCTTTAGAAAATAATTATCTCCTTTGACATATATATCCATAAGGTGTTTTTGGTAGCAAGTAGCAGACTAACCAAATGACAGTGTCTCAAATAATGAGGAAATTATCTGATTTAAATAGAAGACTATAGAATAAGCAATTCTAGAGTTGGTTAATTCAGTAGCTCAAACGGTTTAGGCCTCTGAGTTGGCTGCTTTGTGATTCCTTGCCTTTCTTCTCATGATGGCAATATGGCTGTCAGTGCTCCAGACATTGTATATTTATATTCAAATAACTCAGTAAGAAGGAGGAGGAGAGGCATGAATGTGCTTTTTTTCTATTTACCAAGGAGTAAATTTTTCCTAGAGCCACCCCAGATGAATCCTCTTTCGACTCAGTTGGCCAGAACTGGGTCATATGGTCAACCCAGTCTGCAAGGGGGAATGGAAAGGTGAATGTCTGGACTTTTCAGCCAGGAAAAAAAGAGGGTTGGTAATGGCAATCAACAGTGTCTTCCATGTAGGTATAAGCCCCTGGCAAAAGGAAGAGACATGATTGACTTGAATAAAAAATCTCAGTGATGAGAAAACTCTGTGATGGATAGGGGTCATAAATCAAATGAAAGTCAACAAGTACCACAAATAGGTTAAGTGGGCCCAGTGAAAACTAAGGGGGAACTGGACAATGCTTATCCAGGCAAAAGGGAAATCCCACTTCCAGTCCTTGCCCCCACCCCTTCGCCATGTAGAACACAGTGAGAAGATCGCTGTCTACAAGCCAAGAAGTGGGCCTTTGTGGTATTAAATATGGCTTAGGCAAGCTCCTACACCCTGTGTGCCCTGATCTGGTCCATCCAAACAAATGTGGTTGTTTTATCCTTCATGATGTACCAGCTACTCTGGAGCAAACTGTGTCCACGTTGTCCAAGAGTTGCTGTGGGCAGCAGCCTCTCCCTCCCTTCACAGTAATTGACAGTGCTTCGTGTGTGTGTGTGTGTGTGTGTGCGCGCGCGCGCGCGCGTGTGTGTGGTCTGGGTTGTAGGCATCTCTTAGTTTCAATGAAAATGGCATTTCTGTTTCCAGTGAGGAGGAGAAAAAGAAAAACCTTTGCTTTCTTATAACCAGAAGTCATTTATTGGTCCAATTATTTTAAAAGTTGTCTTGAGTCATTTTTTTAAACTTTTGAAAATTGTACTTTTAGATGATCCAGAATATCAATTCTAAGTATAATAAGAAGCACATAAAAGCTAAGTATAATCAATAACATTGACACAAAGTGAAGAAATGTGAGCAAAATTTTCCCAGATTTATCTTACCCATGATTGAATATTCCACAATACCAGGTGCTTAAATCTTAACTGAATTTGTTGAGATATACCCCATTAAAATGAATATGGCTACATCTACGAGAATTTATAGCTTTAAAACATTTCTTACTGAAGCTATGCTGTGTTTATGACATAAATTTTCTCAAATCTACATTTACAAACCCTAAACATGTTGGTACAATATTTTCCACTGTAGAGACTTTAGAGAAAACATTTAAAATAAGTTGTTCATAAAACAACTTAAATTAAAAACCTCCCTCATGTTCTGATGCTGTCTGGAGTAGTATAGTGGGATTATAGTATAGGCTTTGAAGCTGTGGGATTCAGATCTATGCTCTAACTCCTGCTGGTTGTGTTCCTTTCAGACAATTAGTTACATCATTGAGCTGCTACTTAACTGTAAATTTTATACGGTATAACTGTAAATTTTAACTGTATATTCACCTCATACAGTGGATCAATGAGGTAAATGTAAAGCAATTGGCACATAGTAGGTGCTCAATTAAGGTTGGTTCCTTCACATATTCTCCTTTATCATTATTTTCTGATTTTTCATCAATATTTTAAAATCAAACCAGGATAGTTAGACATCTGGTTTCTCAGGATCTGAATGACCACGTCAAGTAATGTTCTTCAGTCATTTTATATATATAGAATTAGTGAAAACAGCTCTCTTAAAAGTTATTGAGGAACGGCTATAAATTATTTCAGTGACAGTAGATTAATTCTGGTCCAGGAAATACTTCACTTCGTCTCAGCCTTATGAATCCCTAGATTTTGCCATTCCAATTGTATTTATAATCAAGTTCAGGGATGATTAAGTGTAATTACGAAAAGACCTCAATCAACCTTGCCTCAGATGTTTACTTCCCATACGATCCATAACAAGTGGTGTAACAGGCAGGATTCCACCAGAGAAACAGGACCAGTAGGAGATATGAGAGAGAGAGAGAGAGAGACTGCAAGGAATTGGCTCATATGATTGTGAGATGGCTGGGCACGCGTGTAATCTATAGGGCAGACCATCAGCCAAAGTTGATGTCTATGTGCAGAATTTCTCCTTCTTCAAGGCAACCTCAGTTCTGCTCTTAAGTTCTTCCCACTGATTGAGGCACACCCAGTTATCTAGAGTAATCTTCTTTACTTAAGTCAACTGACTATAGACATCAGTTACATCTACAAAATGCTTTCATACCTACATTAAAGTTTGATTGAATAGATGGGAACTATAGCTTAGTCACGTTGACACATAAAACTGACCACCAACCACCACAAAGGAAGAATGATTAATTATCAGTGATGCTGGGCTTCCTCAATGAGAATATATGTGAAGTTTCTTCTATATGCGTCCTACATCCATTTAACAGGTTGAAGTTATGACAATAGTTAAGTCTGACAAATATTTATTTTCTTAGAAATGTGATACATAGGGAAATAATTTTTTTCAGCTCAGTTTTCCATGACTGGGTCTTTAGCATAATTTCCCCATCCCTGCCATTCATTTCTCTGGCACTCATTATGTCGGCTAGTGGATGCAGGAAGATGAGCTTATATCTTCCGCATATATAGTAATAGCCTGACAGGGGAAATATATAAACTGGGGCATACCAGGTCACTCTTACTTAAAGCTGAATCAGAATCATAAAGAATTAACCTAGGCAATTAAAAATCACCCATCTGATAGTCGATGAGATCGACAAGCCCTGTGCCCTTCCCCACCATCAATCTAGGCTGCTTTGCCAAATGGCTCAATTTTAAAATGGACTAAAGCTCTAAATATTGGGAACGTTAGTGTTTTTTAAAAATCTGCATCTCTCATATGTGGAAGAGCTTCATGGTGTTTTTATCTGCCAGAGGCAGATAGTTTATTTTGCAAAGTATAAACATTTGCAATGAAAGAACTCAGAGCTACTTGGAAAGCCCATGTAGATCAGAGAGCTCTAAGAAATCACACAGTTTTTAAAGCATATCAAGGTTACAATGTCTGTTAATTTTAGTTTTTTAAAAATCAATTCCTCACAATGATAAAACATATGGATTTCCCGCACCAATCCTTGTGTTAAAGGGAGTAGCAGTTGATATGTAAAGAACGGTGGCACTTTAGAGACGGTGTGAGTAGAATTGGATATGGGTGGTCAATCGACCATGGGGCTGGCAAAATGAAGAACACAGTTTATGGGATACTAAGTTTCCATTGTAGTGTACAAACATTTTCTCATCCATGACTTTGCTTAAGTAAAGACCAATTCCATTTAAAAGAAGGAGGAGGCCGGGCGTGGTGGCTCACGCCGGTAATCCTAACACTCTGGGAGGCCAAGGCAGGAAGATTGCTCGAGGTCAGGAGTTCGAGACCAGCCTGAGCCAGAGCGAGACCCCGTCTCTACTAAAAACAGAAAGAAATTATATGGAAAACTAAAAATACATACAGAAAAAATTAGCCGGGCATGGTGGTGCATGCCTGTAGTCCCAGCGACTCAGGAGGCTGAGGCAGGACCACTAGAGCCCAGGAGTTTGAGGTTGCTGTGAGCTAGGCTGACGCCACGGCACTCTAGCCAGGGCAACAGTCTCAAAAAGAAGGAGGAGGAGGAGGAGGAGAGGAAATCAAATGAATTATCTTGATGGCGCCACGAGAGAGAAATGTCCATTGTGCTGACAAGCAAGTCAGCGGTTCTTAATGTCTGGTCCCCAGAACAGGTGCATCAGCATTATCTGAGACCTTGTTACAAATGCGAATTCTTGATCTTACCATTGACCTACTGAATGAGAAGGTCTGGGCTGGGCACAGCAATCTGTCTTCAACACGCCCTCCAGGTAATTCTCTCAAGGGTAAGAATCACTTAAGTAAAAAATACGTTCCTCTGAACTCCCAGGGAGTCTCTTTCTTTTGAAGACCCTCTTGTCCTTTGTGGTGTTGGCCTGCAAACCCTACTTTCCGCAAACTTCTAAAATCTTCAATGTCCTTGGTGCTTTGGGGCCGCAACGGAGAACTCTGAAAGAGTATGTGTTTTTGAGACATTTAGAAACTCTTTTTTGTTTGTTTGTTTGTTTGTTTGGCATAGTTGGCAGAACCTGTGCCGGAGAAACCCCGAGGCATTTAGAAACTTTTTAACAACTCCCATTGCTCCCTTGGCCCCACTTGTAACCAGCCCAGCTTCCTGAGACCTGCTCATTAGTTTCTCCCCAAAATATTCCCTCTTCCCCTAGGGCCCCACCCATGTAGGATCCGTGAGGTATGGATAGCGGCCAGGAAGCTATGAGGCTGCAGCAAAGGATCTCCAAGAACATGTAAGCCTGAAGCCCCATTCTGGGATGAAGGAAGGTGGGAGACCAGGGTTTCCTCACCTGCACTTAGATCAGCTGGAAGAAGGATCTTGCAACGCCTGCTGGCCAGTGAGAGTAACAAGTGACTTGGTGGCAGTAAGTCTGAAGTGTGAGGAGAGACTCGGGACGTACTGCAGGGGGAATATGGTGCTGCAAACAGATGCCTAAGGTTACATGTGAAAACAACCAAGCATACAATTGGCCCTGTGATTTAGAGGGAGGATTCTGAGAGCAAAGGATAAAGAGAATGAGGAAAATCATCACAAAATTCTCTACATAGTCACATAAAACAAGGTCACATAATTACCTGCTAATATATTAAGTTGGCAAACATTTCTGAGCAGCTGCAAATCAGAGATGTTGTCATAGATGCTGGGCCTACTAAGTTATTGAATTTACAGTCTAATCAAGAGGAGCACAGGAAAAAAAAGATAAATGCTATAATGGAGGTATTCGTAAAGTGCTACTGAAACCCGGAGAAATGAGGAATGAATTCTGTGTTGGAGAAATGGGGGGAGAAGTCAGAGGGAAGCTGATGTCTCTCTGAGTGCTTCGAGGTTGAAAAGGCAGCAAAAGGTATTTCAGAAAACAGGATTTATTACCAAAGACACAGAATAACCAAATACACGGCATATGTGGAAGCTATGAATTCTTTGAACAGCCATTGGTTCCTGGGTGGCAGGGACACTGATTAGAAAGGTATGTGGAGGCTACATTGTATACCCTTGTATGGAATGCTGAGAGTTGCAGGCACATACGTACGTATGCTTTCTCTATCCTGAATTTATCCGCAAAGCATTTTAGGTGGTTTCAAGAGTTTGAGTTTTAAGCTGTGAGCACGGGACAATCATTAGAGATTATGACGGGGAGGAACAAGATCGGAGCTGAGTTCAGAAAGGTCTCATGGACAGCTGTGTAGAATGTGTCCTGGAGGGGGAGCTAATTGAAGGAGAAGGACAGGATTGGCATGACCTCGATACCGCAGATAGTAGATTGCAGCAGGATGGGTGAGAGGGGACGAGGGAGACCGAGACAGGCTGGGGGGAGTGAGGAGACCACTGACCCCTCACCCTGTCACCTCCACCTGCTTCTAAGTCTTTAGTGCCATCTCCTCCCCCTCCCCAGCACCTTTCCATTTGCCGTCTTCACCTGTCCTGTTCCTCCATCTCGCTTCCTTCTACTCTCCCTTTGTCTATTTCTGTTCCTCTTTTAACATCTTCCATTGTTTTCTCCTCTCGGTTTCAGTAATAGCTTCTAAAATTCCTGTCTGGTTGAGAAGAGCACTCAGAGTCCCCTTCAGACAGTATTTATCATCTTTTTCTTAATTCGATGAATCCTCTTCCCCCTTCTCCCTCTTGACTCAGCCTACACTCCACACATGTCCCACTCAGCAAGGGGCCACCTACAACGGATGGCAGAGGAGCAACTGGATGTCTCAGGTATCCAGCTGTGTCCAGTGTCTTCCTTGCACTGACTTGCACACCCAGCTATTCATCTGCCCAGCAGTCAACATCACATGCTTTTTGAGACTGGCTGTCATGAAGGATGGGTACCGGAGGGCACAAATCAATTATGAGATCCAGATCTAGGTCTCTGGACTTATAGTTGAATTGTGGAGGGAAAATATCGATACAGGAAAAGTCTATTAGCATAACGATGCATTGAATGACATATGAAAAACAATTGGCACAAGAACTTCTTAGAGAATGGAGGAAGAGAGGATGTCTTAAGATGAGAAGACTTCACAGAGGAGAGCAATTACCATTGATTATTCCACACACTATTTTGGGAAACTTGTAAGTGTCATTCAACTTAAGCCCTCAGAAAATTCTATAAAGAAAGCATTTGTTTGTTTGTTTGTATTAGAGACAGGGTCTCTCTCTGTCGCCCAGGCTGGAGTGCAGTGGTGTACTCATACTTCACTGTAACCTTGAACACCTGGGCTCAGGTGATCCTCCTGCCTCAGCCTCCTGAGAAGCTGGGACTACAGGTGCGTGCTACCTTGCCCAGCTAGTTTTGAAATTTTTTGTGGAGACGGAGGTCTCCCAGTGTTGCCCAGGCTGTTCCTGAACTCCTGGCCTCAACGATCCCCTTGCCTCAGCCTAACAAAGTACTGAGATTACAGGTGTGAGCCACCATGCCTGGCCACAAAGAAAGCATTTTTATTCCTATGTTACAGATGTGGGAACTGAGACCCAGAAAGATTAAGGAAGTTACTCATGGTCAAATCCCAATGAAATGAAAGACCTGAAATTTGACTCCAGATGTATCTGACTCCAAATGTCTTCCCACCACTGTATGAATCTTCAAAAGGTAGGTTGCATGCATTTCTGGGTGGCTTTAAGAGTTCCTGAATGTATATTCCAGCACCCATTTGTAAACTCCCCAGAGACAAGACAGCACTTGATATCATGGTATGCACACAAGGATGCCCATCTTATGGACCTGACAACTTGGTTCTGAGCCCCTGAGCACTGAAAGGGCAAGCAGTGACTGCATGAATCTAAGTCTGTGGTTTATTTTCTTTAGATGTATGGAGAAGCCAACATGGAACAAGGGAATCTCACGTGGGTGTCAGATTTTGTCTTCCTGGGGCTCTCACAGATGCAGGAGCTCCAGCATTTCCTGTTTTTGGTGTTCCTGTTTGTCTACATCACCACTGTGGTGGGAAACCTTCTCATCATAGTCACAGTAACCTCTGCTTCCCGGCTCCACACACCCATGTACTTTCTGCTCCGAAACCTGGCTGTCATAGACCTCTGTTTCTCTTCAGTCACTGCCCCAAAGATGCTGGTAGACTTCCTGTCTGAGAAGAAGACCATCTCCTACCAGGGTTGCATGGCCCAGATCTTCTTCTTCCACTTTCTTGGAGGTGGGACTGTCTTCTTCCTCTCAGTGATGGCCTATGACCGCTACATAGCCATCTCCCGGCCCCTCCACTATGTCACCATCATGAACACTCAGCTCTGTGTGGGGCTGGTGGTGGCCACCTGGGTGGGGGGCTTCGTCCACTCCATTGTCCAGCTGGCTCTGATGCTCCCGCTGCCTTTCTGTGGCCCCAACATCCTGGATAACTTCTACTGTGACGTCCCCCAAGTACTGAGACTTGCCTGCACTGACACCTCCCTCCTGGAGTTGCTCATGATCTCCAACAGTGGGATGCTGGTTCTCATCTGGTTCCTTCTCCTCCTGGTCTCCTACACTGTCATTCTTGGGATGCTGAGGTCCCACTCAGGGCAGGCGAGGAGGAAGGCAGCTTCCACCTGCACCACCCACATCATCGTGGTGTCTATGATCTTCATTCCCTGTATCTACATCTATACCCGGCCCTTCACTGCATTCCCCATGGACAAGGCTGTGTCCATCAGCCAGACCGTCATAACCCCCATGCTCAACCCCATGATCTACACCCTGAGGAACCAGGAGATGCAGGCAGCCATGAAGAGACTAGGCAGGCGCTGGCTGGTTTGTAAAGCAGAGTGACAGTGGTAGGTCACCTCTCTTTGGCTTTGCTTTTCCTTCCTAAAGTGGAGAGGGAGCTACGCCATCTGCTTTCTTCATAGCTTGTGGATGTGTTATGAGGTGGGTGGAAGAAGTGAATGAGTTTTGAAAACAAGCAACTTTGTGTTTTTGGAAAAAGCATTGTCCTCTTTGGTGGGTAAGGTTTGTGATAAAGAGTTCTGGCACACCTACCACAATGACAAGTCTTCACATGGTCCCTGGAAAACCATGCCCGCCCTTCCCCTTCCTGGTGGACAGTTTCCCTATGATGAGAGCATTTCCCCGGTAAGAGCATTTCAGTTTTCTGTGTTCTGACTCTCCTCTCAGCACCCCCTCTTGGTGTGAGTCTGGGTTGTTGGAAAGACCACAGTATTTGGAGTCTTCAGCTCTAAATTGGAGGCCCTGACCCATCATTGACCAAACTGTTGACCTCAGATGAGCCACCGGCCTCTCTCAGTCCCATGGCTTCTTCTTCACCAATCTTGCTTACATTAGTATCTGCACCCCCAAACCTCCCAAGTTTGTTATAAGAATCAAATAAAAAAATTTTATGAGAAAATAATTGGGAAATCATATAACTGTATATTGTCATCCAGGCTTTTAAAAACGATTTTATTTTATTTTCAAATACAAAATTATTATGAATATTTAGATTTTTCCTCTTGACATTTTAATGTAATATACTAATTGTTACAAATAAAAGAGTATGTGTAAAATGCATGTAAGTTATAAAACATTGTACTATTGCGTATGAACACTCATGTACACACTATGCAATTCAAAAAGCAGAAGTTTCCAATAACTTGCATTTACCCTGATTTCTCCCTGGATGAAAGCACGCTATTGAATTTTGTGTTTATCATTCCATTGCTTGCATAAAGTCGTTTTATCACATTTTTATGTCAACAGTATATTTTTTTTTGTGTTGCTAATTTGGTGCTTTATAAAAATATCACACTCTACATAATAGCCAGGGATTTGCTTTCTTCCCCTCAACGTTATGTTTCTAAGTTCTACTTCTCGTGGTTTTGGCTGTGGTTCATTATTTGCACTAGTGTATAACATTCTATTATGAGAATAACATATTAGGGGTGTTTCCAGTTTTTTGCTCTTACAAAGAGTACTATTTTGAATATTCCCCCACTTGTCTCGAGTTGCCATGCTGAAGGACTCTGGTTCATATACTTGGAAGTGAAATTGCTCAGTCATGAGGTCTTCAACAATTTAGCTTTACAAAATAGTGCCAAATCATTTTCCAAAGTTATAGGAACAAATTACACGTTCATCAGCAGTGTATGTGTTCCCATTGATCCATATCCTTCTAAAAACTGATATTGTGAGACTTTAATTTTTGCCAATTTAGTGAGTAAAAAATCATATTTCATTGCAGTGCTCATTTGCATTTCTCTATTCTCTAATATTTCTTTCCCTATTTTTATTGTATTCAGGTTTCCCATGAATGACTTTTGTTCATTTTTCTATTACCTTTGCTGATTGATGGAGAAGTTCTTTTGTAATTTGATTACTGATTCATTGTCAGTTATATTTATTTTGGTACCTTTTCCCAATTTGTGGTTTATCTTCTTTATTTGTGGTATTAATTTTAGTGTAACCAGATATATCAATCTTATATTTTAGTATGAGCTCTTATTGCGATCTAATTTTAAGTTGTTTCTTACCTAGAGGACATAAATTTTTTTTGCTGCATAGTTCTTTTATTTTAACTTTTTAAAAACAATTCAAACCTACATAAAAATTGCAAGTATAATATAAAGTACTTTTTTCTTGAAGGTTTGAGGGTAAGTTACCAACCTGACACCCACTACTACTCAACACTTTTTTTTTTTTTTTTTTTTTTGAGACAGAGTCTCACTCTCTTGCCAGGCTAGAGTGCTGTGGCATCAGCCTAGCTCACAGCAACCTCAAACTCTTGGGCTCAAGTAATCCTTCTGCCTCAGCCTCCCAAGTAGCTGGGACTATAGGCATGCTCCATCACACCCAGATAATTTTATATGTGTATATTTTTAGTTGTCCATCTAATTTCTTTCTATTTTTAGTAGAGATTCTATTTTTAGTAATGGATACCCTAATTAGTAATTGGGGAAATGAAAAGGGGTCTCTCTCTTGCTCAGGCTGGTCTCAAACTCCTGAGCTCAAGCGATCCTCCCGCCTCGGCCTCCCAGAGTGCTAGGATTACAGGCGTGAGCCACCTCGCCCAGCCTACTCAACAATTTAATGTGCATTTTCTAAATAGAGATTTTCCTATGATGCTGCCGTACAGTCATCAAAATCAATACGCTATCAATACATTACTAACATCTAATCTTCAGACCCCATTCAAGTTTGGCCAAATGTCCCAATAAAGCTTTTTATAGAAAAAGAATCTAGTTCAGAACTATGTGTTGCATTTAGCAGTTATTTGGAATCTCAACTATGCAGTAATTTAGATTCCTTTGGTCTGGAATAATTTCTCCTTGAATTTGATGACCTGGGCATTTTCAAAGATTACATATCCATTATTTTGTAGAATGTTCCTCAATCAGGTTTGTCTTATGTTTCACGACAATTAGATTTTGGTGATGCATCTCGGTCAGGGATATCACAGAAATTACACTGTGTTTTTCTCACTGCATCCTATAAGGTGTGTGATTTTGCTTTGTCTCATTCTGATGTCCCATCACTTTGATTACGAGACTAAGGAAGCATTTGTCAAGCTTCTTACCTGTTAAGTTATTCATTTTCCCTTGGAAATTAGTAAATGTTTTGTGGGGAGTTACTTTGAGACTATCTGGTTCCTTAGGAAACTTTCAATTTATTCATTTATTTGTTTATATCTGTGCAAATTCATGTTTTCCTCTCTCATTCATTGAGTTATGATCCATCATCATTATTATTATTATTTATTTTGATACTCAATATGTCCCAGACTTGGCCAGTAGGAGTCTCTTCAAGCTAGCTTCTGTGTTCTTTTCACTCTTACCACTTTCTTACTTTCTGGCAAAATGAAATGTCCCATGCTTACTTTCCCTGCTCCTGGTCTGGAAACAACTATTTCTCTGTACAGTCCTAGTTCCTTTTAGTGGAGAATAGTATTTAGAAGTCAATGTCTAGGTGCTAAGTGTGCTCATTGCTATGTATAAATCCATACAAATAAGAACATATATTAACACATTCAATCCATATTCATATTTCTCTTTCTATACAATATTAATAATAACCATAATTTCACACAGATACTTCCAATTCCAATCCAACACCACAGAATTCTTTCTGTTTTCCACTTTTCACACGTGTAAGCCCTTTCCCTGTTGGTAAGCGATCTCTCATAATTCATAATATATTTGTTTTTAATTGAGAGGAAATTCAGGTATAAATAACCATCTTCAAGTCTATAATTCAGTGGAATTTAGTACTTTCACATTGTTGTGCAACTATTATCTCTATCTAGCTCGAAAACATTTTCACCACCCAAAAAAGAAACCCCATACCCACTAAGCAGTCACTCTCCGTTCCCCTTCTCTGTCCAGGTCCTGGAAACCACTAATCTGCTTTCTGTCTTTACAAATTTACCTGTTCTGACTATTTCATGTAAATGACATCATATAATATGTGACATTTTGTATCTGGGTTTTTTTTTTTTACTTTGTATAATATTTAATAAGTCTAATCTACAATAAATGGATCAATACTCCATTCCTTTTTATGGCTGAATAATATTCCATTGTATGGATATACATCTATTTATCTATTCATTGGTTGAATGACATTTGCGTAGTTTCCATCTTTTGCCTATTGTTCATAGTGCTGCTATTAATATTTGCGTATAAGGGTTTGTTTTGGGGCATATACCCAGCAGTAGAACTGCTGGGTCATATGGCAATTGTGTGTTTAACTTGTTGAGGAACTGCCAAACTGTTTTCCATGACAGCTGCACCACTTTCTATTACCACCAATAGCATATTTGGCTTCCAATTTCTTCACATCCTTGCTAACACTTGTTATTTTCCATTATTATTATTATTATTACAGGTTGAGCATCCCTAATCTGAAAATCTGAAATCCAAAATGCTCCAAAATCCAAAACTTTTTGAGCACTGACATGACACCTGAAAGTTCTACATCTGACCTCATGTGATGTGTTGTTGCCAAAACTTTGTTTCATGCACAAAATTATTAAAAATTTTGCATAAAATTACCTTCCTATGTGTATAAGGTATATATGAAGCATTAATGAATTCATGCTTAGATTTGAGTCTCATTCCCAAGATATCACATTATGCATATGCAAATATTCCAAAATCCAAAAAAAATCTGAAACACTTCTGGTCCCAAGCATTTTGGATAAAAGATACTCAACCTATATTACCATCACCATTATTATTATCACCCTAGTGGGTGTGAATTGGTATCTCATTATAGTTTTGCTTTTCATTTCCCCAATTACTAATGATGTTGAGCATCTTTTCATGTGTTTGTTGGCATTTGTATATCTTCTTTGGAGAAATGTCTATTCAAATTCTTTGCTCATTTTAAAAGTTGGGTTGTTTGTCTTTTTGTTGTTGAGTTGTAAGAGTTCATTTTGTATTCTAGATACTAGATCCTTAATGGATTTGCAAATATTTTCTCCCATTCTTTAGGTTTTTTTTGTATTTTCTTGATAGTGTTCTCTGATATGCAAAAGCTTTTTAATTTTGATTAAGTCCAATATATCTATTACTTATTTTGTTGCTCATGCTTTTCATATCTAAGAATCCATTGCCAAATCCATGTTCATGAAGATATATACCTATGTTTTCTTCTAAGAGTTTTATAGTTTTAGTTCTTACATTAAGGTCTTTGAAACATTTTGAGTTAATTTTTGTATATGGCATGAGGTAGTGGTTTAAATTTATTCTTTTGCATGTGGATATCCAGTTGTACCAGTATTATTTATTGAAGAGATTATTTTTCTCCTATTGAATAGATTTGTCACTCTTATTGAATATCAATTAACCATGGATATATAAGTTTAATTTTGGACTCTTAATTCTATTCTAAAGGTGTATATTCCTCTCCTTATGCCAGCACCTCACTGCCTTTATAACTGTAGCATTATAGTACATCTTGAAATAGGGAAGTGTAGGTCCTCCAATTTTGTTCTTTTAAAGATTGTTTTGGCTGTTTTGGATCCCTTGCAATTTCATATGATATTTAGGATCATCTTTTCAATTTCTGCAAGAAAGGATACTGGTAATTGATAGTGATTGCATTGAATCTGTAGATTGCTTTGGGGAGTACTGCCTTCTTAACAATATTAAGTATTCCAATCCATGAACATGAGATGTCTTTCCATTTGTTTAGGTCTTTAATTTCTTTCAGCAATGTTTTATAGTTTTCAGTGTACAATGCTTACACCTCCTTGGTTAAATTTATTGCTAATACTTTATTCTTTCCTGATGCTATCGAAAATAATTTTTTTAATTTCCTTTTTGGATTATGTATTGCTAGCATATAGAAATGCAACTGATTTTTGTGTGTGTTGATCTTATATCCTACAAATTTGATAAATTTTTTTGGTTAGATTTATGTTTTCTTGTGGATTCTTTGGGATTTTTCTATATGTAAAATTATGTCATCTGCAAATATAGAAAGTTTAAATTCTTCATTTCTGATATGGATGCCTTTTATTTCTTTTCTTGCCTGATTTCTCTGGCTAGAACTTCCAGTATAATGTTGAATAGAACTGGAAAAAATAGGCATCTTTGTCTTGTTCCTGATCTTAGGGGGAAATCATTTCATCTATTTCTCTTTTTTTGTTTACTGTTTGCATGGAATATCTTTTTACACCATCCATATTCAATTTATTTGTGTCTTTGGATCTAAAGTGATTCTCTTATAGTCAGCACATACTTGGATCATGGTTTTTATTTGTTTTCTGTCTTTTAACCTGGAAAGTTTAGTCCATTTATGCTTAAAATAATTACCAGTAAGGAAGGACTTACTCTGTCATTTTGCTATTTGTTTTCTATATGTCTTATCTTTTTTATGTTCCTCAATTCTTCCATTAATGACTTCTTTTTGTTTAATTGTTTTTTGTAGTGTATCATTTTGATTACCTTCTCAACTCTTTTTTAGTATGTGTTAAAATTCCTTAATGGTTTTCCTGAGGATTCCAATTAACATCTTAAACTTATAATAATCTAGTCTAAATGAATAGCAACTTAGCTTTGATAGTATACCAAAAAAAATCTGCCCCTATATAGTTCTGCCCCTCTTCCTTTATGTTGTTATTGTAACAAATTACTTTTTTATATTGTGTCCCAATTAACATAGATTATCATTATTGCTTTATGTATTTGTCATTTAAGTCATATAGAAAAAAAGAGGTTACAAACCAAAAATATAATTATACTGGTTTTTCTATTAACCTATGTAATCTTTACCAGTGTTCTTTGTTTCTTCATATGGCTTTGAATTACTGTCTCTTATCCTTTTATTTTAGCCTGAAGGACTCCCTTTATCATTTCTTATGGAGTAGGTCTACTGGTAATGAACTCATTCAGGTTTTGTTTATCTGAGAATATTCTAATTTACCCTTCATTATGAATGACATTATTGCCAGATATAGAATTCTTTGTGGAGAATTTTTTTCCCCAAGGACTTTCAATATATCATCTCATGTCTTCTGACCTCTGTGATGAGAAATATACTGTTAATCTTAGTGAGAGTCTCTGGTATATGATATGTCACTTCTCTCTTGCTACATTCAAGATTCTCTGTATGTTTGGTTTTCAACACCTTGTATATTATAATGTATCTTACTGTGGATCTTGTTGAGTTATCCTACTTGGAATTCCTTGAGCTTCTTGGATGTGTAGATTTATGTATTTTATTGTGTTTTGGAAGTTTTGGCCATTATTGCTTAAAATAGTTTTCTTTCCCTTTCTCTCTCTCCTCCTCTTCTAGGATTCTCACCACGTGTATGTTAGTATCCTTGATGGTGTCCCACATACTTCTTAGGCTCTGTTCATTTTCCTTCATTCTTTTTCTTTTGCTCCTTAGACTGGATAATTTCAATTTACCTATTTTCAGATTGACTGATTCTTTCCTATACTTACTCAAACTCTGCTATTCAAACCCTCTGGTGAACTTTTCATTCCAGTTATTTTTATTGTACTTTTCATCTGTAGACTTTTTCTTTGTTTAAATAATTTCTCTCCCTTTATTGATATTTTCTATTTGTTGAGACATTATTCTTCTGCTTTCCTTTAATTCTTTGTCTGTGGAGCTTCAAGCATGTGAACCAGTGTTCATTGCAATGGGTCCTCCCAAAATTTGTTTCTTTTGAAGATACTCTTATTCTCTCTGATCTTGATCTGCTAATTCTATGTTTCATAAATCTCTACAATTTTCAATGTCCTTGCCAGTGTTTGTCCCCAGGGCAGACCTCTCTAATAGTAAGTGTTTTGGAGAGACTTAGAAACTTTTTAACAACTCCCATTGCTCCCTTGCCCCAATGGAAATCATCTCAGCTCTGTTTTCTGAGCCCAGTTCAAAAATTTCTCCCTAAAGATATCCTTTCTTGCCCAGGGTCACGCCCATGAGTAGTGCATGTGAGGTATGGAGGGGACCAGGAATCTGGGAAGCTGCATGGAGAGGACCCTCAAAAAGATGTAACACCTGAGTCCCGCTCTCCCATTCAGGGCTGCAGGAAAGCATGAGAATGAACTTTTCCTCACCTGCTGATAGGTCAGCTGTAATTCGGTTCTTGAAAACACCTGCTGGAGGGTAGGGAGCATAAGAAAGAAGTAACACAGACTTGAAGGTAGTAAGACCACAAGATGGTGTGAGGAGAGCCTTGGTAAGTGATTCAGGGGGAATACGCTATTGAAAACAACTGCTTCGGGTCCACGTGAAAAACCAATAATTTTAGCAACTTAGCATAGAAATGGCTTTTTGATATAGAGAGATGAGTAAAATCACTTAAAAATTCTCCACACAGTGAAGGCCACATAATGAATTACCTACTTCATACATTAATTTACATTGATTGAGCATATGCTGTGTCACAGTTGCTGTTCCAGGTTCTGTGGTTAGTAAGATATTGAAATGACAATGTAAATGGCTGAGAAGCTGGAACAAATGAATAATGATAGGACATGATAAATCCTAAAACAGAGGTGATTTTTAAATGGTATAAGAACTCAAAGAAATGGGGAATTTGTTCTGCATGGGAGAAATGATCAAAGAAGTTATAGAGAGAGTGATGTTTGAGTGGGTTCTTTCTAGGTAGAGAAGGGAGCGGACAGCATTCCAGAAAACAAACATGGAAATAAACAAACACATGGCATGCATAAGAAGCTATCATTCATTAAAGAGCCAACAGTTCATAAGAGGTAGAGATACTGACTGCTGGGCACAAATGTATTATGTCATCCAGATCTATGTCTCTAGGATATCATTGTTGAATTGTGGAGGAAAATCATAGACATGTGAAAAGTCTATCAACATTTTGATGTTAAATGTTTCATGAAAAATGATTAGTAATAACATAAAGACTGGGAGAAGAGAGGATGTCTTTAGGCTAGGAGACTTTACAGAGGAAAGTGATGACTATTATTCCAGGCATTCTTCTAAAAACTTTAATGTGTCATTCTACTTAAGCCCACGGAAAATTCCATAAAGAAAGCAAATTTATTCCCACCTTATGGATGTTGAAACTGAGCTCCCGAGAAATTAAGTTACTCATGGGTAAATCTCAATTCAATGGAAGACCTGATTTGACCCCAGATTTGTCTGACTCCAGGTGTCTTCCCACTACTATGTGAATCTTTGACAGGTGGGTTGCATATACTTCTAGATGGCTCTTAATATCTCATGCATGTATATTTCCATACCAAATTGTATATTCCCTATAGACTAGGCCATTTAATCAGGTTCTGGTATTAATATCATGATCTGTACATGAGGATGCTCATTATATAGACCTGGGCAACTCAGTTCTGAGCCCCTGAACACTGAAAGGGCACACAGTGACTTCATGCATCTGTGTGTGTGGTTTTCTTTAGATGGATGGGGAAGATATTATGGAACCAGAGAACCTCACGTGGGTATCAGATTTTGTCTTCCTGGGGCTCTCACAGTCTCGGGAGCTCCAGTTTTTCTTGTTTTTGGTGTTCCTGTTTGTCTACATCACCACTGTCGTGGGAAACCTCTTCATCATAGTTACAGTGACTTCTGACTCCCGGCTCCACACACCCATGTATTTTCTGCTCCGAAACCTGGCCGTCATAGACCTCTGCTGTTCTACAGTCACCTCCCCAAAGATGCTGGTGGACTTCTTTCATGAGACCAAGACCATCTCCTACAGGGGTTGCATGGCCCAGATCTTCTTTTTCCACCTCTTGGGAGGTGGGACTGTCTTCTTCCTCTCAGTGATGGCCTATGACCGCTACATAGCCATCTCCCGGCCCCTCCACTATGTCACCATCATGAACACTCAACTCTGTGTGGGGCTGGTGGTGGCCACCTGGGTGGGGGGCTTCGTCCACTCCATTGTCCAGCTGGCTCTGATGCTCCCGCTGCCTTTCTGTGGCCCCAACATCCTGGATAACTTCTACTGTGACGTCCCCCAAGTATTGAGACTTGCCTGCACTGACACCTCCCTCCTGGAGTTGCTCATGATCTCCAACAGTGGGATGCTGGTTCTCATCTGGTTCCTCCTCCTCCTGGTCTCCTACACTGTCATCCTGGTGATGCTGAGGTCCCACTCAGGGCAGGCGAGGAGGAAGGCAGCTTCCACCTGCACCACCCACATCATCGTGGTGTCTATGATCTTCATTCCAAGCATTTACCTCTACGCCCGGCCCTTCACCCCATTCCCCATGGACAAGGCTGTGTCCATCAGTCACACGGTCATGACCCCCATGCTCAACCCCATCATCTACACCCTGAGGAACCAGGAGATGCAGGCAGCCGTGAAGAGACTAGGCAGGCGCCGGCTGGTTTGTAAAGCAGAGTGACAGTGGTAGGTCGCCTCTCTTTGGCTTTGCTTTTCCTTCCTAAAGTGGAGAGGGAGCTACGCCAGCTGCTTTCTTCGTAGCTTGTGGATGTGTCATGAGGTGGGTGGAAGAAGTGAATGAGTTTTGAAACTGAGCAACTTTGTGTTTTTGGAAAAATGAGTGTCCTCCTTGGCGGCTAAGGTTTGTGATAAAGAGTTCTAACACACCTGCCACAGTGACAAATCTTCACATGGCCCCTGGAAAACCACACCCAACCCTCCCCTTCCTGGTGGACAGTTTCCCTATGATGAGAGCATGTCCCCGGTAAGAGCATTTCAGTTTTCTATATTCTGACTCTCTTCTCAGAATCCCTTTTTAGTTTGAGTCCTGAGTATTGGAGAGAGCATAGGTTAGCGGCCTCGTCCTAAATTGGGAGCTGTGACCTTTCTCTTACCAAACTGGTGACCTTAAATTAGCCGCCTAACCTCTCTTGATATTACAGCTTCTTTCTCACCAAAATAGCCTAAAACAGTATTTGTCCCAATAATCTCATAGATTTTCTACAAGATTCAAATAAGAAAAGGTGAGACAATGTTTTGTAAACCGTAGAACCTATGTATGAATTATTGTTATTATTATGCCTGACATTTATTCTTCCATCAGTCGGCTCCTGTTTTGGAAGTAGGGCAGAAATTCCTATGTGACGGGGGCACGGAGAGCATGGGGACTGAACTCCTGAGGACCGTGCCACCTGCCCTGGGTGACACAGGTAACACAGAGTGAGTGGAAATCCAGGGCCATGTCTGGAAGCGTCTGACTGCTTACTGCTGTCCCCTACTCACCCCCATTTTCAGACTCAACACTTCTTGCAAGTAGGCATCAGAAGACCCATCCGTTTGTTCATTTGTTCATTCATTTATTCTTTCATTCACATTTGTCAATTTGCATTTGAGGCCTAACATGGAACTTTATCCATAGACTGTGCCCTATAATGGTTTACTGACTCTTTCTTTACCAGTCTCTTTCGATCTCTTTCTATCTTCCCACTCCTCCTTCCTGGCCTCCCTCCCTCCCCATGTTACTTTCTCTCAGTACAGTCTTTACATTCATCTGGGCCTATTTTTTTTTTCCAGTTCACAGGTGTGCCCTGCTTCCTCTCTGCCTGGATCTCTTTGCCACACACCCATCGTGTCTTTCCCCCACTATCAAACTGGGGCTGGGGTCAGGCTGCCAGGCAGTGTTGAAGAGAAGGAACAGGCTATGACTGAAGTTGTATGAGGCTGTACCCCAAACAAGCTTAAATAAAAAGAGGTTTATTTTAGGGATCTAAAGATCTCCTGAAAATAAGGTGGAGTCAGGGGTTGTGGGAATGAGAAGTCGTCAGGGCTGGCATAGCTGGTGCCTTTTTCTTCCTTTGTCCCTTCGTCCCTCCTGCCAATGCAGTCATCTTGCACGTGGCCACAGGGGGAGTCCAAGTCCCATAACTCGACCCTCCCATTCTGCACTCCACAGCTGACCGCCTCAGTCTTCAGGGTGTGAATTCTGAAGTCCTGTGAGAATAGTCTGACTAGCTGATGTTGGGCCCTGTGTCCCATGGGGCTGAAGGGCATGCGGGTCACATGACATAAGTGTGACCGCCCAGGCCCACCCCATCAGCAGGGATTGTGGGTGAGAGTTGTTCCTGAGAAGGAGGGTATGTGGACATGCTCCCCCAAACATGCCTACCATGAAAGGAACAAGAAGGGCATCCCTTTAATGGCACCATCCCATGCGCTTGTCTTTAGTTATATCTGACATTCATGTTTCTCTTCATTCATTAAACAAGTATTTATTGAGCACCTACAGTTTCCTTTTTCTGTCCTATTTTGTCCTCTTTACCCATAGGTTCTTAGGGAAAGTTCTTGACTTTCTCTTGGCCAATCAGCCAAGAGTTGGAGGGGGGAGGCTCCTGGCTCCATCTCTTCTGGAATAATCCCATGCCCCCCTCTGGATTCAAGTCCACGAGGTCTGATTCCATTTAGAACCATCACCACTGCCCAGATAGACTCAAGAAAGCTAAGACCCATCCTTGCCCAGAGCCCAGCATGGGTGGCAGATTCAGGACAGCCTGCTCTGGGAACCACAGGTGGCATTAAGTAGTGGCACATTGATGGTTGGCCAACTCGACCTCCAGGGACAGTGAAGAGGAGTAGAGAGAGCCTTGCCCTTCCCCTGACACCTACAAGAAGATGACATTCTGGGGACAGGAGGAGTGGAAACAGAGAGCAGCCCTCCCCTAGCACAACGGGCCCCAGCTCGTGGGCTTCCTGCCCTTGACACTGGGCCCTGGCTGTAGCCACCTCCACTGCTGCTACTGGGCTGAGACCACCAAGATACGACCCTAATACTCACCACCACAGCCAGCCAGAGACGCTGGGGAGGCTGTGGCTGGGGAAAGTTTTGCAATTTTGAGCCTTTTTAGAGCTCCAGGCAAGAGACTGTTTCATTCAACAGTGTGTCTAAATTTCTACAACCTTCAGGAATTCATTCTTTCTAGCTGTACTGAGGTGCCAAGACGCAAAATGGATCAGCACAGGCCCTTTCTGGTGCCCTCCCCACTCCTGAGTGGCTCCTATCCCTGGAGCTGGGACAGCCAGCGCACAGAAGCGTCACCCGGGAGGCGGTCCAGGAAAGCCCCTCTTGGCAGCTGCAGAGCCAGTGCCACTGGTACAGCCAGCACAGCCTGTCAGACCCCCCTCAAGTACAGCGCCATGCAGGGGACACCAGGCCCGAGGCATAGTCCCAGCCTATGGGGCGAGGTTCTCTCCGCCAGGTCACATCTGTGCCCTTGGGAGCTTGGTTTATAGAGTTAGTCCCAGATTGAGATCCCGTTCCTGGCTCCAAGACAGTGACATGTCATTTTCTGTCTGCCTCAACAACAAAACAGAAGTCCCCCTCGGCAGCACCTGCCCTCATGAGGTTGTTGCAGGGATGCGGCGAGTGCCGAGCACAGGGCACAGGGCTGGCATGCGGCAAGGGGCAAGGGTGAGAAAGCCCTGGCCACGAGGCCCTTCCCGCTGGATCCCAGCACCGCAGGGCTCCAGTTACCCTACAAGTGGCAGTGCCCCAAGGTCACGTGCCCCACTGAGCCTTCTGACTGATTAAGTTGTGGATTCCAAGCAATGTCTGCATTGTCTGCAAGCGCACAGTCCCCCTTCCATGCCTCTGGTCCCTGCCCCTGGGAGCTCCCAGTCTGACGGAGGAGGTGAGGAGCAAGCTCTCACATGAGGCCGAGGCAGGACAGAGGAGGGAGGGGATGGGTGCTTGGCCACAGCTGACCCTCCGGCCTGGACTGGTGCACCTCTAAAGTGCTCTCTAGAGAGTCCTCCTGCCTCCTGAACCTTCTCGCCCTTTGGTGACTTTACTAGCAGAATAGAGAGGTCTGACCTTACTCAAGGTCAGACAGTCAGGGTGGTACCAGACTTCAAAGCCAGCTCTCCAAGGCCCCAAACTCAGTTTTCTCCAGCCTTGCTAAAGGCAGAGGACTCAGAGCTGCCTCTCCCCGGAGGAGAGTCCTCAGCCCTGGAGCACTCACACATACCTGTGTACATACACACACACACACACACACACACACACGTGCACAAACTCCTGGCCCACCCTGGCCTCCGGCATGGTGTGGAGCCGCTACCATTTGAGCCAACTCTCTTCTTCCTGCACACCTCAGTGTTCCCGTCATGAGACTTGGGCAAGGACCTCTTTCCCAGGAACCCCAGGGAGCAGATGCAGGCCCGCCAGGCCCTGAGCCCTGCTCTGCCCCGCTGTCTCTGTCTCGAGACGGCCGTTGGCGCTGAGCAGATAAGGAGATCTAATCAGGCCTGTGGCCGGCAGCTCCACCGTGGTTGATGGACAGTTCTTGTGAAAGTGGTTGCAGAAGCTTGAGGTTCTGAGCTGGTCAGGGGAGGTTGGGAGGGAAGGTTCTTGGGCATCGCAGCTGAAAGATGCCGGGGAGGGAAGCCCCCCAGGGTCCGGACATCAGCCTGGCAGGGGCCGGGCCTGCCGCAGCATCCACTGACCCGGAGCTGGCCTGGCCCAAGGAGAACAATGCCCCTGACAAAAGACACCAGACCTGACAGATATATGGTACAAATCCATCCCCTGACTCCAGAGCCATGACAGGCAAGATCACGGCAAATACTTCCATTCCACAAATATGTATTAAGCCCCTACTCAGCAGTGTGTTAGGTGTTGAGGCTACAGTGGGCAACAAAACAGGCACATGCCTCTTTCTGTATGGCACTCACAGACCTGCAGGGACTGGAGCTTAATCAAATCCAACCATAGAAACACGTGTCATTGTATGATGTTAAGTTCCAGGAGAGGAGCTACAAGAGTGAGGAATAGGAAGACCCAGCCAGCTGAGTCTCGGCCTGTGGAGGGGCACGGGAGAGGTCCCCTGTGGCTGAGACCTGGAAGATCTGCAGGAGTCGGCCGGCACAAGAGGAAAGAGCCTTCACTGTTGAGACCCAAAGCAGGAAGGGGATAGGCCCGTTTCGGGAGCTGAAGGCCAGTGGGTTTTGAGGGCAGAGGAACAGAGAGAGGGGAGACAGGGTGCTGGAGCGGGGAGGTGCCAGGAGCCAGACTGTGCCAGCCCCGTTGGGCAATGCTGCGTGGAGGGAAAAGATGAGTCAGCAGAGGGGACAGGATGCTCATGGGACCAATGATGCCAAGTCCCCTAGAGCCTGACTCCCATGGCCACCAAGGAAGGAGGGGGAGCAGCTGAGGATGCCCTCACTCTCTCTGGCCCCTCATTCCCAGTCTCCAGGCAGCCTTGTCTCCTCCTGTCACCCCAACAGTGGTCTTCTTGATGGGTCTGAGTACCGATCTTTCCTCCTGCGTGGCTCAGTCTCGGACTTGTATTTCACCCATTTCCATTTCAGAGGAAGAGCTCTCCCACACGACCCCCAGCCTCTGAGGTCCAGACAGGCCCGGGGCCTGCAAGGAGCCTGGCCCATCCCCGCAGCGGGCTCTGGACTCCCAGCCCTGTGGGGTGTCCCAGCTGACATCCCCCGCACGTGGCCTCCCGCTCAGTGGACTGTCCACCCTCACGTCCCTCGGGCAGCGCTCCTCCAACCACCTGCAGCTCAGGCTCCTGCTCCCCAGCCTTGCACGGGGGATGGCCCAGCACCCACCTATTGCCTGTGCTAAGGCCCTTCCCCCTCTACGTCACCTCCAAGGCCCCCTCAACCCCTGCCCCACCCCACTCACCAGCCTGTTGGGGTCAAGACCCCAGGAATAGCTGAACTGCCACCCGGAGAGGGCAAAGGATTGGGGATTTGGGCCGGGGAGGAGACGTGTCTTCCTGTCCAGCGTGGAAAAGGGTGTACGGACTCACGGAGTTAAGCCGGGGCCTGGTTCACTCATGTCCCACAAACATTCCTAAGCGCTGGGCCTGGGCCCAGTCCTGTGCTGGGTGCTGGGTCCACAGCTGCAAAGATCAGGCCTTGGCGCCGCGTGTGTCCCCACACCATAGCACCGCGTGTCCTTGCGTGTAAACAGGTGATTTGACATAAACAATGATAGTGCAGTGATTGCAAAGATGAAGATTTCCTTGATTTCCTTCAATTCTGTCGCTCTATAGGAACTTTTGATTTGTGTTTAACATTTAAACCTGTGAAAAAGTGCAAACTGTGAAGTATATTTTTGTGCAAGTGCAAATTTTACTTTATACATGAAATATCTTACTAAATTTGAATAATATCTCTAAGATCAAATTTATTCTCCTTTCTACATTTGTAATTGTTCATTTTAAAATGAAAGAATGAATCAAGAAAACAGAAACTGTGATGATATATTAAATACTAAAGCTATCAATATGTAGGTAGTTTTTCCCCAGCTAAAACATACTCATATCATTAAAAAGTATTAATCCATTATTCCTTTCATTTTTATACTGTAATATTTCATTTTTATTGATTTTCTTTTTTACTGGCATGATTATATATGCAAAGTTCAAGAAATGAAAACTTTCACACATCTCTTTTCTTGCCATTATTATTGTTTCATTTAATGAGTATTACTAAAAATGATTTTGTTGTGTAAAAAAGAGGGTATCAAAAAATAACCTTCTCCCAGTGTCAGACACTGCAGGTCACCACTGGCAACACTGAACTCCTGGCACCATCGAGGTCCCAGTGGGCATGCTGAAAAGCCCATGGGGGCAGTCGGGGGACTTAGGGGGCCACACCTCTTTTCTTGTCCCTGAGTATGGTTAGCCCTGAACATAGGAGGAAGTGGACGTCAAAGCAGACCACTGTGGGGCATGGCAAGTGCCCTGCATGTCACCTGCCCCCTAAAGCAGGCCACAGCTGGGGTGGGTGGTGGAGCCCAGGCCTCCAGGGGCTCCGTCACTCCATCACCAACCTGTCCTTTCACTCAGTCTCCAGTGGCCCCGGCCTGGCAGCTGGCACGCCCACTCTGGCATGCGCATGAGGGCTCAGAGCCAGGCTCTGAACACCCCTACCTTTGGAGGCCTCCCTTCCAGCTGCTCAGCCCCGCAAAGCCCTTGCACCCACTGACCCACCCTTCACGCCGGTGGCAATTGCTGCCCTTGAGGGTCAGCCTCGAGTGAGCTGGATAAAGGAAGCAACAACAGGGCAGGACAAGAAGGTTTAGTCAACAGCCCTGTTGAGTGCCTGCTGTGTGCCAGGCATGGTGTCTACAAGGCGGCCTGGTGATGCCTCCATCACACGGTGGGGAGGGGGGCTCAGAGGCTGAGCAGCTTGCCCGAGTGGATCATGGTGCTGGGATTGGGGCCCAGGCCTAAGAGCCCCCGCGCACTAAGTGCTGTGGCTTAGGGACCCGGCCTTGCTTGCTGGGTGGGTCAGAGATGGCTTCCCAGAGGGAGCCAGGAGGAAGGGGCGCTTCCTGCGGAATCAGGAGCTGCCTGGATGGGGTTTGTACTGGAGGGGGCAGGGGGCTGTGAGAGGGCGGCAGAAAGTAGCCTGAAGGGGCACCCGGTGGCCAGAGCCCAGGAGAGCCCGGTGGCAGGCCCGGCCTCTCCTCCAGCCTCCTGGCCTGCGCCTCTGTGCCAGCCCCAGCCGCGCCTCCCGGAACCGCCCCCGCGGCCTGCGGCCTCCTCAGTCGACCGGCCGGAATCCCCACGGAATCAGCCAACAGGGCAGGGCTGGGTCTGGATTACTGTCCCAGTGACCCACGGCAGCCCACAGCTGCGGCAAACCCTCGCACAACTCACTATTGCTGAGGAATTAGAGTCCCTCTGCGGGACTTTGAGCGCCGGGGCCTGGAAGGAGGGCAACCCGGGTTACATACACCCGCCCAGCCCCAGCTGGCACCTTGGGCTCCCTGAAGGCAGGGGAGTGAGGAGAGCTGAGGGGCACTCGGTGATCTCTAAGACCTGTCTCCTCCACGAGGGCCACTGTCCCCATCTCACAGGCTGGAAACCGAGGTCCAGTGAGTGGTGTGATTTATCCCAAGTCGCGCAGTGGGGCTGCATCAAGGAGCCCCATGCACTTTCAGCTCCTACACGGTGGCTTCCGCCCAGGCCCCCTTGTCACAGGAGAGGGGCCTCCACCGAAGATAAGATCGGGAGGGGCCAGGCCATCAACTACAGCTTGTGAAAGGGGTTGCCGAAGCAAAGTGGCTGTTTCAAGAGCAACCGTCACGCTGGTGGCGTTGCTGCAGGAGCGGGGGCTGCGGGGGGTGCCGGGTGGGGCGTAGGTAGGGCCTGGACGTTGGGGGCAGAGACAAGGACACTTGGACCAGCCGTGCTGGGAGCCTGGGAGGTACGGGGTCTGCACTGAGGAAGGAGCGGACATGCCCACCTGAAGAAGGGGCATGGCAGGTGCCGGGCACAGTGATGGCGATTCTGGAGCGAGCCTCAGAGCCGAGCACGCGCTCTCCAGGCAGGCCGGGCGGGTCAGGAGCAGAGGCTGAGCCAGGAGCGTCCCTCGGTGGGAACTGCAGGAGGAAAGGCGTGTTGGTGTGGGAAGGCTGGCTGGGGCGCCTTCTACACTCAGGATGTGGACACGGAGGCACAGCGGAGGTCACACAGCTAGTGACAGAGCCGGATTCAAACCCAAGTCACCCTGAGCCCACTGCAGCAAGTCACCTCTGAAGAAGTGACCCCCTAATCAAGCCCAGTAGGAACTCAGAGTTTAAACCTACTTCTCAGGGTAAACCCACTACTGACGTGCGCTGAAGAAGCAACTCCCGGGGAAGAATAAAGCCCACGGTGGGCCCGCGGCTTCGATGGAGGCCTGCCGCCGCGCAGCTCGCTCTGTGGGGTGTCTTACCCCACCCCCTGCCATCTCCCTGTGTCCCCCACACGGCCCCAGGAGGCATTTCACTGCCAGGCCCTGCCTCAGCCACAGCCTCCCTCTCTCCCTGCACCTTGGAGGGAGCTGGTGGGGGGAGGGGTACGGAGTGGGGGAGCAAGTCCTTGATCACGCAGCATTCATTCATTCACTAAACACTTATTGAGCACCTACTAAATGCCAGGCCTCGCGCTGGGCATGCAGGGATACGACAGTAAGGCAGACCCAGGTCCTGCCCTATCGGGGGAGGCGAGGAGCCTTTCCATTCATCTGGCTCAACTCCCACTTCAGGGATGTGAAAACTGAGTCCTAGAGAGGGGAAGGGACTTGCCCGAGGCCATGCAGCCAGTCAGTGGCAGGGCAGGCCCAGTCCTCTTCCGAGGCACACTGCTCCCCAGCCGTCCAGCAAATACGCATCCAGCGACACCTGTGTCCCAGGCGCCGCCCACGTCTGGATTCGGCAGTAGAGGGTGGGGATGGAGTGAGGGGTAGGAGGGAAGAACATCCCCAGCCTGGCAAGGGGTGGGGTGGGGTGGGGTGTTTCAGTCTCACAACTCCCCTCAAAGCCAGAGGGAGGTTCCAGAAACCCCACCCAAGAGGCTGGGCTTCTGGGGCCCAGAGCTGCCCTCCCCCCAGCCTAGAATGGGATATAAACGTCCCTTCCCAGCTACTTTCAGAGAAGAGCAGGAGGAGGTCAGAGGTCGGCTGGGGGTCCTCCAGGCAAGCAGCCCTCTGTGCAGGTCGGAGGTGTGGCTTGCCCCCCCAGCTGGGGAAGTCTCATTGCAGGGATGAAGTTGCTCCTGGCCCTGGCAGGGGTCCTAGCCACACTTAACCTTGCCCAGCCCTGGGAGGGCACTGCCCCAGGTAATAGCCCCCTAGACAGCCAAGGAGGAGGGCTGGTCTGAGGGAAGGGGAATAGAGGGGATGTGCTTGGGTCTGGGGGGTCTGTGGCTCCCCTGAACGCTGAGTCCCCATCCCCTTTGAGGAGCCTCCCCCAGAGCAGTGGAGACCTCGGTCCTCCAGGACTGCATAGCAGAGGCCAAGTTGCTGGTGGATGCCGCCTACAATCGGACCCAGAGGAGGTGGGCCTGGGTCTGGGGGCTGCCTGGGCCTGGGAGGGCCAATGAGGCGGGATGGGCTCCAGCCAAGGTCCTCGCACCCAGCGCCCACCCCTGGGCCCTAAGGGATCTCCGCTGTTGGTAGCCTCCCTCCCATCCACCCACGTCTGTTTGCCCTGTCCTGACTGTCCAGTGGGCTGGGGCTCTGCTGGCAGCTCCGCACCCCTCCCCCAGCCCTCACTCGTCTTCTGAGCAGCATAAAGCAGCGCCTTCGCAGCGGCTTGGCCAGCCCCATGGACCTCCTGTCCTACTTCAAGCAACCAGCAGCGACCACCAGGACAGTCATTCGGGCTGCAGATTATATGCATGTGGCCTTGGGGCTGTTGGAAAAGAAGTTGCAACACCAGTGGTCCAGACCCTTCAATGTCACTGGTACTCTGCTCCCCACTGAGCCCCTGGGGCCTGCCCTGTCCTGGGGGTGGAAGGAAGCTGGGGGGGGCAGGGACAGGGGCACAGCCTTGGGGTACTGGGAGGAGAGAGGTAAAGGGACGGGAGGTATGGAACAGGCCAGCTCGGGCCTGCCCACCTGCCCTGCCCCCAGATGTGCTGACGGAAGCCCAGCTGCGGCGGCTGTCCCAGGCCAGCGGCTGTGCTCTCCAGGACCAGGCTGAGAAGTGCAGCAACACGTACCGCACCATCACTGGGAGATGCAACAACAGGTAGGTGCCAGGGGCTGCCCCTGACCCTGGGACACCTCCTGTCCTGCACCTGCCCCCTCCCTCCATACGAAGCCTGCTAACCCTGACCCATCCGTGCTGCAGGAAGAGACCCTTGCTGGGGGCCTCCAACCAGCCCTTGGCCCGCTGGCTGCCCGCCAGGTACGAGGATGGGCTGTCACTTCCCTTTGGCTGGACCCCCAGCAGGACGCGCAATGGCTTTCTCCTCCCTCTCGTGAGTCAGGGCTGGGGGTGTGGAGGACGTGTGATCTCTTTTAAATGCGGGAGTAAAACACTGCCCAGAGTCGTCCAGACTCTGCTGGGAGCCCCTGCCCCATGCTGACATTATTTCCCCCCCAGGTCCGGGCCGTCTCCAACCAGATCGTGCGCTTCCCCACCCAGAGGCTCACCTCCGACCGGGGCCGGTCCCTCATGTTCATGCAGTGGGGCCAGTTCATCGATCACGATCTGGACTTCACTCCGGAGTCCCCAGCCAGAGTGGCCTTCACTGCGGGCGTTGACTGTGAGAAGACCTGTGCCCAGCTGCCCCCTTGCTTTCCCATCAAGGTACCCTCGGCCAGTCTCCCTCGTGGAGGGGGAAGCACTCGAGACAGGCATTGGCCCACGGGTCTGATTCCCACAGGGGGACCCTCGGGTCCTGCAGCTCTCACTGACTCGTGGGCTTGGGCTGTGAGCAGGGTCCTGTCCTTCGGGCTGGGAGGCAAGGCTGGTGTGGCGCACTGGGGAAGAAAAGATGGAATCCGGTGAGCAGAGTCTCTGCTGGGGACGTAGGGGACACACGCACACACTCATACACATTCACTCCCCCTTAACAGGCGAGGTGACATTCGTGAGGGATAACACGTAAGGTCCCTGGCTGGCCCCTGCCTGTTGTCACCCTATCCATTCCTCAAGCCCTGGCTCAGGGACCCCTCCTCTGGGGAGCCTTCCCAGATCTTCCTATTACATCTTTAGCATTTGGCTTTTACATTAAGCATAGCAAATGCCACTTCAATCTAGAGTTACTTAATTCTGTGTGTGTGTGTGTGTGTGTGTGTGTTTCACAGACCTGCCAGTTTCCTGCAAACTTAACTGGGTTTTTTGACCTTCATAGTCTCCAAAGCACCCAGCAAGAAAGGAGCTTAGAAAAGGTCCAGCAAATTGAACAGAATTAAAGGGGCACAGGCCTCAATGTCAGAACTATGTTCTCAACCTGCCTCTCCTGCTAACTGGTTCCCACTTCCCCTCTCTGAGGCTCAGTTTCCCCATCTGTAAAATGAGGATCTAGCCTCACTCATTTCTAACATTTGATGACTTCCTGATACAAAGCGCTAGGGACACTCAGACCAAAGGGGCGAGCAGCATGAGTCCGGGTGAGTCGAGGAGGGCTCCCTGGAGGAGGGGAGTTTTAAGCAAGGTTTTGAGGGAGGGGGGGATGACCAAGAGGAGTGGGCCTGCTATGGAGGGGTCCCAGTGTCACTCTTCCACCTCAGATCCCACCCAACGACCCCCGCATCAAGGACCGGCATGACTGCATCCCCTTCTTCCGCTCGGCCCCCGCGTGCCCCCAAAGCAGGAACACGGTCCGAAACCAGATCAACGCGCTCACCTCCTTCGTGGACGCCAGCATGGTGTACGGCAGTGAGGTCTCTCTGGCCCTGCGGCTCCGCGACCAGACCAACTACCTGGGGCTGCTGGCCGTCAACACCCGCTTCCGTGACAACGGCCGGGCCCTGCTGCCCTTCGACAACCTGCGCGAGGACCCCTGTCTGCTCACCAACCGCTCCGTGCGCATCCCCTGCTTCCTGGCAGGTCAGACTGGGGGAGAGGTGGTGTCTTCCCAGAGAACAGCCGTCCCTGTGTTCCAGATTGGGAAGCCAGGTGGATGCCGGGAGGGCACATGGTCGGGACCTCAGGATCAGGCACAAGTCTGTGCACAATCAGAATCAGGAAGGGGAAGGACCTTGCAAGCCCCGTGTGTGGCCGAGATCACTGCTTGACCATCTCCAGCAAGAAGGGACTCACCAGCTATGTGGCACTTCAGCCCCTTCCCAAGCAGCTCTGACCTTTAGGAAGGTCCCCCTTGTTTCGACCCACTATCCACCTGTTGCTCCGAGTCATGTTTCTGGAACCTCAGAGAGGCTGTGTCTCTTTCACACGGCAACTGCCTCTTTCAGTACCTGAAAGTAGCTGTTATTTCCATCTACATTTTTTCCTACTCTGGGCTAAATTCCTTTGCCAGGCTGGGCTAAATTTCCTTAGTCCCCCCAGCCCCCTCCACGCGCACGCACTGTGGCCAGACACTGTTGCCTGGTCCCTTCTTTTGGATGCATAATTTGAATTCCCTGCGTGTACATGGTTATAATAATAATGGAAATCACTTCCGGTTATTTAAGATATTAAATGTGCCATCCCAAAACCTTCCAGCACCCCTAAAAGGAGGAGATTGGCATTCTTGTTTTATGGATGAGAAACTGAGACCCAGGGAAGAGGAATAACATGCTCAGGAGCACAGAGTTTCAAAGGGCAGAGTTCGTGTTAGGGACTCAAGTCAGGGCGGCTCCCGTCTCTGCTCCGTCCACGCCCTTCCGCTGCTCTCCTCACAGGGGGTCGGCTCCGTCCCCTGTCTAAGGACTGCACATTTGTGTGTCCTGGGAAGAGCAGCATGTACCTTCATGACGGATCTACTGAAGAGCTGCCCAAATAAGGCCTTGTGCAAAAGGGCTTGGTTAAAAGCAAGCGAACGACTGAATTTACTTTCCTTCCCTGCCTATAGAAGGTCTGGGGCAGGAACAGGGCTCTGCACGACCCTCCTCTTTCTCTTTCCCTCTGGCTCCCCGGGGAGAGGAGCATGACACCAAGTCCAAAGATAAGAAAAGGTACAGCCTTTGGCAGAGAACAAGCAGATGGACGCAGTGCATGGACAAGCGGGCCCACGGTCCCAAGGTCAAGGTTCTGGGAGTCATCGGGTCCCTCCACCATAGCTGGTCAGGGCTGCGGATCTGGTCGTCTTGGGCGGAGGTTTCCCTGCCTGGGACCAGCAGCTGCCCTGTGCTTTCCCACCTAGCCCGAACCTGCTCCAGCCACTAAGACCCCACTGTCCTCCCTTCCTGGCCTGTCATGTTGGGGGACGAGGGTGGCAGTTAAATAAGAAGCTCACAGCACAGCCGAGCAGATGGAAGTCTAGTGAGGGCCGGGAGCCCGTTTCTCCAGTCCCCAGCCCTCGGTCTGCCCTAGCAGAAAGACATTTCTCTGGGAAAGGCTGTGATAACTCTGAACTTCGGGTTTTCAAGGTGACTCCCGCTCGTCGGAAACTCCCAAACTGGCAGCCATGCACACCCTCTTTGTGCGAGAGCACAACCGGCTGGCCACTGAGCTGCGGCGCCTGAACCCCCGGTGGACAGGAGACAAACTGTACAATGAGGCTCGGAAGATTGTGGGGGCTATGGTCCAGGTAGGGGGCCCTGGGTCTCAGCATCCCCCAGAAGACAGCCTGGCACGGAGAAGCCACCTGAGGACGTGGCTCTCACCTTCCTTAACACATCCTTGGGGATGTGCCTCAAGCCAGCTGGGTCCGGGTGACTGGGGGTGTGCCTGACATCTGACCTCTACCCCCGATTCTGCCACTCACTCACTGTGTGACCCTGTCCATGTCACTCAGCATCTCCATCTACCAATGCGAAATTAACATTGCCATATTTGGCGTGATGACAATGAAGGATAATACATCCGAGTGGCCCTTTGCAAAGGCAAGGGTGTGGGACATGCAGGCACTAGGGTAATGTTCCTCCTGTCTTCTCTCCCAGATCATCACCTACCGAGACTTTCTGCCCCTGGTTCTGGGCGAGGCCCGGGCCAGGAGAACCCTGGGGCCCTACAGGGGGTACTGCTCCAACGTGGACCCGCGTGTGGCCAATGTCTTCACCCTGGCCTTCCGCTTCGGCCACACCTTGCTCCAGCCCTTCATGTTCCGCTTGGACAGCCGATACCAGGCCTCGGCACCCAACTCGCAAGTTCCTCTCAGCTCTGCCTTCTTTGCCAGCTGGCGAGTCGTATATGAAGGTGACCAGGTTTTCCAGAGGCAAATGAGGGTGAGGGTGGGGGGCACACCCTTCCCCAGGTGGGCTGGGCTTACTGTCAGGAGGCCAGCCTGCTGTTGAGGCCACTACTAAAATCTCCCCAGGACAGTGGGGACAAGGCAGGACATTCAGTCACAGGCCTCCCATCCCCTGGGACTTCTAAAAGGGGCAGAGACTGATGTCAGACCGGCAAGGAGTTTGCCTTCACCTTTCACTCTTTAAGAAGTGGGGTGACCCCTCTCGCTCCCAGATGCAGCTCCTTCATGCCCCCCTAGGTCTCTGTTTCCTGACAAATATTATGGAATATAAGCGACTGGCTGGTCCAGCTCTGGGCTAGCTTGGCATCGTGTGATGACCCAGTCCCTGAGGCTGGTCCGATCTGTGCTGCTCACGTTCTCCGCCACCAGGTGGCATCGACCCCATCCTCCGAGGCCTCATGGCCACCCCGGCCAAGCTGAACCGTCAGGATTCCATGTTAGTGGATGAGCTCCGGGACCGGCTGTTCCGGCAAGTGAGGAGGATCGGGCTGGACCTGGCGGCTCTCAACATGCAGCGCTCCCGGGATCACGGCCTTCCAGGTGAGGGGGCTGCCTGCCTCTCCCCGCAGCTTCGCGCCGGCCCGGGCTGCTGCCTCCTTTCTGACTGGGACTGTGTCAGGATGTGCAGTGGTGCAGGGCATGCAAGGCTAAGGTCGATGCATCAAAGCACTCCTGGGGACACCTGCTTTGCCATCCTGCCAAGTCTCTCCCCTCTGCTGGAGGGTCTCCAGCTTTAGGTTCACCACAGGACCAGGACTTGGGCACAGGAGCCGAAAACGGGAGATCAGGACTTTCCAAGTAGAGAAAGCAGTAGATTTAAAAGGCAGGGAAGAACTGCCCCCTTCCCCAAAACCTGGCAAATTCCAAGGAGGAAGGCTAAAATTCCAGGGCTACAGAAACACTCCTTGTTCTCAGAGGAGAAAGACCAAGAGCTTAGAGGCAGGGAACGGGGGGAATACAATTAAGTTTGCATTGGCTGTTTGGTGAGGGCACAAAAGATTTTATCCCAGGAAGGCCAAAAAAGTAGGCACTTTGCTAGGCATTTTCATGTATATTAACTTATTTTGTTCTCCCAGTGACCTTGAGAAGCAGTTATTACAGCCATATATGAGGAAATAAGGTCAGAGACAGCTATTAATTTGTCACATAAGTAGGAAATAGTAAATTCCGCAGTTCTTTCTTTCTTATTTATTTTAGAGACAGGGTCTTGCTGTTGCCCAGGCTGATCTCGAACTCCTGGCCTCAAATGATCCTCCTGCCTCAGCCTCCCAAAGTGCTAGGATTATAGGCGTGAGCCACCATGCCCCACCCAATTTTTCCTTTCTTCCCCCCATTCAATCCCATTAAAGGAAGGCTCAGGCCACTGCCTTTCTCCTCTCTCCTTCCCATCTCCCACCTCCTTGTCCAGACAGAACCTGACGCCCCATCTGCCTCAGCTGATCCTTGGCCACGTGGGGAGTGGGGGGACTTCCTACTGCCCACTCCACTTACCACAGTGCCTAGCAGCACATAGCAGACACTCAAGAAACCTGTTTCTTTCCTTCTTTAAACTTGGGTGCTTCTGACAGCTCCAGAGGTGTGGGCACCCCTGCTGGAGAACTGAGATCACTAGCCACCCCAGCTGCCACACACTGAGCTTCTGCACCCCCATGCCTGTTCCCTCCAAGCCATTCCAGGAATTTTATCCTGATGCTAGCTCTTGCAGTCGCCTCTAATCCTCTCCCAAGTCTAATACCAAATTTAGAATTGGATAACCTGGTTTGAACTTATTTACTAGTGAAGTGACTTTGGAAAGGTCATGGTTGCCAACTTCAGCAAATATATCAGATATAATTAACATACCACAAAAGTACCTCCCAAAGGTGCTGTGAGCCTCCTGAGAGAGATTCATCCAACAGTGCTTAGTAATGGTAAAACACTGTGGTTTTCCTGGTTCCGCTGGCAGATGGTGTTTGCAAGCTGCAGTTCAATGGACGATGTTGCGTTGGTGTTTCTTCAGGACAAGGCAAAGCTATGTCCTACCATGATTGTCCACACCATATTATGTGGCTTGGCCCCGTGTGGGATCCTGATAGCTGAGAAACCAGTCCTTGGGTGGTCCTTGGAAGTTTCTAAAAACTTTTTGTTTTTTCGAGACAGTTTCACTCTGTCACCCCAGCTAGAGTGCAGTGGCGTCATCATAGCTCACTGCAACCTCAAACTTCTGGGCTCAAGCAATCCTCCTGCTCAGCCTCCTGAGTAGCTGGGACTACAGGTGTGCACCACCACTCCTGGCTAATTTTTTCTATTTTTTAGTAGAGACAGGGTCTTTCTTGTTCTTTCTAGGCTGGTCTTGAACTCCTGACCTCAAGTGATCCTCCTGCCTTGGCCTCCCAGAGAGTTAGGATTACAGGCATGAGCCACCGCATCCATCCTGAAAACTTTTTAAAAACAGCTTTATTGCGCTATACCATAAAATTCACCATATGAAGTAGACAAAATCAATGATTTCCGTGTGTTTAGAGTTATGCAATCATCACCATGATCTAATATCAAAACATTATCCTGGGCCTCAAAAGAAACCTTGTAATATTAGGTCACTCCCTAACCCCACCTTAGCTCCTGCTAACCGCTAATATAGCTTCTGTCTCTATATTGGCCTATCCTGGACCTCTCCTATAAATGGAATCATACAGTGTGTGGTCCTTTTCTGAATTTTATCCATGCTCTTCATTTTTTTGGTTTATTCATTTGCTTTTTCATTCATTCTACAAACCTGATTGAAAGTCTTTTACATTCTGGGTACTGTCTTATATGTGCCTAACTAATGCACATGAGCCTAATAATATCATTATACGTCAGATTTACGGTTATGAATCTTGGGTTACAACAGCTTTTTACGTTAGGACACACTCCTCAGCCTGATGTATACAGTCTGATGTACACAAAGCATGACTGTCCACTCACATTTTAAATTAGAGGACAGCAATCTGGCCTTTGGAAGGCTCGGGGCCTCTTCTGCCAGTAGGGATCTTTTTGTTCTGTCCAGTATTGACTGGCCACAGCTTTCTCTCAGAGAACTTTGGAGAGGAGCAGAAGCTACTAGGAGGTCAGCGAGGCTGAAGGTGCTTCTCCCCCTTCCCCTACAGGCTACAATGCTTGGAGGCGCTTCTGCGGGCTCTCCCAGCCCCGGAATCTGGCACAGCTTAGCCGGGTGCTGAAAAACCAGGATTTGGCAAGGAAGTTCCTGAACCTGTATGGGACGCCTGACAACATTGACATCTGGATTGGGGCCATCGCAGAGCCTCTTTTGCCAGGGGCCCGGGTGGGGCCTCTTCTGGCCTGTCTTTTTGAGAACCAGTTCAGAAGAGTCCGAGACGGAGACAGGTGAATAAGTGACCCTACCCTAAAAGACATCTGCACCAGAGGCAGAGCAGAAAAACACTAGCATTTCAAGATGGGAAAGCAATGGGGGAAAGTGCTCTTTTGGCTTCATTTCTTCCAAGTTCACAGGATCTGAGACCAGGAGGCCCCTCTCGAAAGCTGGGTCAGAGGGAAAAACACATTGACCCAGGCAAGGCTAACACTGCCTGAGCCGGAGTCACCATAAACCCAGGAGATAGACTTGCCAGCCTCACTGTTCCAGGCTAGTGGATTTCAGAAAACGACCAGAAAGGGCTAAATCTGGTTTCCCTCCCATAAGTTTGTGATCCAAGACCTGACTCCTTACTTGGATTTGGTATTTGCCTGGGTCCAAATCCAGCCCTGGCCACTTAAATTACTTTATACTGGGCAATTTATTTAACCACTGAACATGTTTCTTCCTTTATAAAATGGAAATAATACCTATCTTGTAGGAATTTCATGAGAATTGAATGAAATAACATATGTAAAGTACCTGACACAAAACAGGTGCTAATTATAAGGTGATTCCTCCCCGACCTTCACCCACTTCTCTTGACCACCTGGTAGGTTCTGGTGGCAGAAAAAGGGCGTTTTCACCAGAAGACAGCGCGAGGCCCTGAGCCAGATTTCCTTGTCTCGAATTGTATGTGACAATACCGGTATCGCCACTGTTTCAAGGGACATCTTCAAGGCCAACGTCTACCCCCGGGGCTTTGTGAGCTGCAGCCGTATCCCCAGGTTGAACCTGTCAGCCTGGAGAGGCACATAAGGCTTCTGCAGGTAAGGGGAGACCTCTCCAGCAGCGCCGGGCTGGGTCATGCCCTCACATCCTTCCCTGGATGGGACAGCTGAGTCCTCCTAGGCCTCTAAGTGGAACAGAACTTGTCACTAGGGACAGGGTACTCCTCCCTAGTCTTTCCAGTGTTCTAGCTTTTGGGCCCACAGTCAATCCCAGGGCCTAGGACTTTGGGGGACAATTAGGAAGTGCCCAACTAGCCTCAACTTGGTCACTAATACCCTAAAACAGCTCCACTTCTTGGATGTCCAGCAAATTCCTCACTTAGCCAGGTCTGCTGTTTCCACAGGAGCCTATCCCAAGCTCCAACTCTTGGAGACAAAGGGAAGGGGAAGACTATGAGGCTGCCTTCATCCTCTGGAGCAACTGTGTCCTGCTGATGCTTTTGTTGGCTACGGCTCAGAGTTGGCCGGGAGTGACAGCTGGTGCTCCTAGCAGCAGTGGACTCCCCTGCCTTGGGAGCTTCTTAGGTTTTAGGTTATGAATTAGCACCAGGTGCAAGGACTTAAGGCCCAGGCAAGAGCCAGCTAGAGGGTTTCCAGCTCCTTTCTTTTTCCCAGCCCTTCCTCACCTGACTGGGAGACCACATAGTCCCAGCCTCTGGCCACCCCACAATCCTCCCCCGAGCCTGCGGCTGGGCAGCACGCTCTGCTTCTCCCAATAAAGCACTGCTGAACTTGGGGCTGCCGTTTCTGTGTTGGGCTGGGAGGGCGTGGTCACAGTCCCATGCTTTGCTCCCCATGTTTAAGAGGAGCACTGCTAAGACGCAAGCTGGCACTCACCGCTAAGCCTCTCCTGGGGCTGAATTAAGAGAGCCCACAGCAACACTCTGGAGTAGGGAAAGGAAGAAAGGGGAGGGCAGAGGCATTAGGGGCCCTGACAATAAGATGCCGACCTCAGCCATGCCAGAGACCTGACAGCAGAGGAGCCAACAGAACATCAGTCAATATAAAAAGTTTTTATGTACAAAAAACACAATAAAAGATATACCTAGCTAGCAGAAAGGACTGGGCACTGCCTTTAGCCCTGATTTACTCCAGAAATGAGTCACGTCTCAATCTCAACAAGCCCTAAGCAGAACGAGGCTGCCCTGGAAAGAAGAGGCTGAGACTCAGGGGCCGGGATTTAAGCTCTCTCTCACATTCCTGCTCCCGTCTTGGCAGAAGGCAGGCAGGCTGTGGAACAGCAGATCCCGGTAGCCCTCTGCTACTGAGACTGTGAGACAAGCCAGTGAAGAGGCTATGTCAAGGGTGGACTAATTATGAGGTCACCTCAAACTAGTTGCAGACCAAAAGTCTGCCTTGTTGTGACGCTCATTTACAGCAGCTGAAATATGAAGAGGGGGACCACAGGGGGCCACAGGTCTCTGGCTTTATATCCACATGGCAGAGAAAAGACCCAGCAGAAGGTTAGGCAGAGGGGCCAGCCAGGGATTTCCTAGCTCTTCTTCCAGTGCCCAGCAGGCCAGTGTGGGCTCTAATAAGAAAGATGAAGAGGCAGGACAGCGTCTGCCTCAGGCATCCCTCGTTCTGTCCTCTTGCACCGCGGGCCAGGGCTACAGTGAGCTAGGACTCCAGGGTTTCCGAGGGCCTTACTAGGTCCTGGGGGAGGCTTTCTCGGGCCTCCTGCATGCGGCGCCGGGCTCGATAGAAGGCCTCTGCGAGGGAAATAGATGCGGTAGTCAGTTGCTGTGGTGCCGGGAGGAACACAGCCCATGCTGACCCCACGTAGCCAGCTGGGGCAGGGGAGGACCTACCCATCACATTGTGAACGGAACTCTGCTGGCTGAATCCTTCCAGACGGTCCAACATACTCTGCATCCTTTTCCGGAGGGAGCTTGATTCCATGAAGGCCCTGCAGGGGGGCCCACTGCATGGTCACAGTCGCTCTCCAGCCCCCAGGACCAAGGTGCCCCAAGGCAGAGGGCCAGGTCACTCACCTGGACTGCTGCAGACAGTGCAAGCGGAAGGTGACACTCCCTGTGGTTTCTGTGCGGAGTCCGAAGCGGCTGAGACGCTCCCCCTGTGGCATACAGTTGAGACAGCATCAGGCGTTTGCAGTCTCTAGACGCCAGATGCCAGGCTGGCCTCGCTCCCATTCTCATTCCCATCCTTGGAGAAAGCAGCTCTGCTGGGAAACCCCATTCCTTCTCCCATCACCTCACGGCTGACACTGGGCCCCCACTATAAAGCAGGGAACATTTCAACTTCACCTATAAAGAAGCAGTCTTACATGTTCACTGAGAAATCTCCCCACCTCTGTTTACCGAGGCCTTCAGTGATGGGGGAAAAGGTGGAGCCAGCGATTCTGATGGGGACCAGAGGAAATCTCTAAGTACACGCTTTCCAGAGATCTCCCAGGATAGCAGTATAGATATTTGAACCCGGTTCAAAATGTGGCCGTGACTCCCAGCTTATGCCACAGTAAGGAAGGGGCTACGGAATACTGAAGCAATGAACAACGAAGGGGCCTTAACCCAGATCCCACCTTCTATAGAACAGAAAGACAGGACCATAAGTTCCCAGCATGAAGCTGCCCCAGAGACAAAAGTCACCTTGAAGGTTCCTGGTATCCGCACGTAGGAGGGGTCCTCCAGTTCCAGAGAACCCCCGATGAAAAACCTCCTCAGCTCAGCTACCGTGCCCAGCTCCAGGGGTCTCCATGTGGAGACTGTCAGGGTGTAAGAGCCTGCGCAGAGGGAGAAGAGAATCGGGCCCGGAGCAGAAAGCGCATGTCGCCCCTCACTGACTCCCCAGCAATGACACAGGCTGAGACACCACTAAAACACCTGGTCTGGTGACGACCAGGCCTCTGGGGAAGGTTCTCGTGGTGGTTCAGAGTGCCAGTTTGGAAACCAATCAGATAGGAACTCAAATCTCGGCTCTGCCAGTTATTGCCTGTGTAGCACAACAGGTTCCTTAACCTCTGTGAGCCTAACTCTCGTGTGGTAAATGGAAGTAATAACACACAACCTGCACCTCACAGGTGGCTGGGAATTAAGTAAGAACCATTTGGCACAATGCCTGGCACACAAAAGACAGTTGCTTTTATTTCAAAGTGAACACTGACTCATATGATACACATACGCCAAGAGCCCGTTTACCAGGCAGCTTCTCCCTCGAGGCAGCAAGTCCAGTCGGAGGAGCACGGAGCACGTAACAGACACTGTGAGGCTGTTTGGCTTCGGGAAGTGAGTTCCAATTTCACTTAGCTGTCTCGAACACAGGGGGAAGAAATTCCCCAAAGCAGTTAAATGCTTCTAGTTTCTAATTATCCATACTTCTCGCCAGAAGCATTCAAATCTTTCGGAAGTGTTAGTCTCATTCCTAGGACCTAGGGTATGTGAGCCACAGAAGGGCAGGGACAAAGAGGTTACCTGGAGTGGCAGGCAGCACCACGGCCCCGTAGCCTTCCACACGATACCTCTGCCAGAAGTCCAAGGACAGGACCTCACAGTAAAGCACAGGCCACTCGGGGAGGGCATCTGGGAGCAAGTGAGAGTGGCAGCCAGGTCACACAGGAGGCCTCCACTGGCCGAGGAGAACCAAGGCCCAGGATCAACTGCTGAGCTACCCACCAGCAGATTCATCCTTGTGGAGGAAGAAGGCTTCAAATGTGAATGGGTAGCAGAAGTAAGCCACCTTGTCCTAAAAAAAGAGGAGCGTCCTTTATACTCAATGTCACATGGTGGGGAAGGCCTCATTTGGAATTTGCTCTCCCTGTGGCCAATGACAAGGTCACTTTCACAAGGGAAAAAGGCAAATTATCACCCCAGGTGGGAAGTAAGAGGTGGAGAGGCAAAGGGATACCCAAATACAAGCTGCTGCCATTCTCAAAAAGGCAGAGAGAGGACCGGGCAGCCCTACAGAGCCCACACGGAAGAGTCAGACCCAACTCTGGAATCCTCCCCAGAGTGCGTGGCAGTTGGCCTGATAAAGCCTCAAATGCTGCCCCAGGAGCAGATTCCCGTTCCCTTCCAGACACCCTCTCCCATCCTCCATACCATTCCCAGGGACTTGGTGGCACAGGTCTGTGTAATTCCTGAGAGCTGCTGGAATGCTGGGCTTGACCAGTCTGAAAGCCAAAGACCAGATATACTAAGCTCACCTGGGAGGAGAGCACGTAGTTGAGAAAAAGACAAAGTCGCCTTATTCGTTTATTCATTCACTCAGTCACACAATCAATCATTCATTTAGTGTTTACTGGGAGTCTGCTATGTGCTCGTACGTCTTGGGGATGTCTTGGTAACCAGATAGAAAAGATCCCTCTCCCTTACGGAACAAACATGGGGGGCAAGGAGGGGGAGACAGACAACAAACAAAACAATAAGAGACTATCAGGTGGTGGTAAGTGCTGCACTAAAAACAAAACCGAGGGAAGGGACTGAGTGACTTGGAGGCTCACTTAGATTGGGTGGGGAGAGAGGGCCTCTCAGCAGTGACACAGACTGAGACCCAGACTCAAGTAGAACCAGCCATGCAAAGATATGGCAGAAAGGGTTTCAGACAAAGGAAATGATCCTGAAAAAACTCTAGTGGGCAAGACCTTGGCTACAAAGAATGACTGGAACGTTGTAAGGAAGAGATACCCATGGGCCAGCTCGTGCAGGGTGTGGAGTTTAGATTTTACTCCTAGTGGGAGGAGAAGCTGTTGGGTTTTTCAGCTCAAAAGGGACACAACTGGTTTACGTTTTTAAAAGCTCAATTTGGCTACGGTGTGTGTGTGGCAAATGAACCGCAAGGGGGAGCAGGAGAGGAAGCAAGAGGATGAGTCAGAAGCTGACTGCACCAGCCCAGGCGAGAGGTGGTGGTAGCTTGGTGTAGGGTGGAGAGAGGACAGATCCAGGACAGCTTCCGAAGACAGAGCTGACAGGAACCGCTGACGGACTGACCGACTACAGGGGGCTAGAGAAAGTGAGGAATCAAAGATGTCTCCCAGGTTTTTGGCACCAACAGCTAAGTGGATGATGCTGCCACTCTGCTAGGATGGGGAAGACCGGGGAGGATAGGTTTGGGGGGGGGGTGGGAATCAAAGGTTCTTTTTGGTAATGTTCCATAGAAATGACAAAGAGGTAACTGGATATGAGTCTGGAGTTCAGGGAAAAGGTTGAGGCTAGAGATGGAAACCTGGGAGTGTGAGACACGCAGATGGTATTTAAGCCATGGGATGGATGAGATCGCCTAGGAAGAGCGTTGATAGAGAAGAACAGAAGGCCTAGGCTCAGCTTTTGAAGCTCTTATAGTTTAAGATCAACAGAAGAGGAGGAATTGGCCAAGGAGGCTGATAAGCCGCCAGCGAGACGGAAGAGCGAAGCGTGGAGCCAGAAGCCAAGAGAAGTGTTTCATGAGCTGTGTCAGAGGCTTCAGAGAGGTCAGGTAAGGTGAAAGCAGGGAAGTCACCACTGGATTTGGCAAAGTAGAAGTGATCTATGACCTTGAAAAGAGCAGTAAAATTTCAGTGGAGGGGGGAAGGAAGCCTGACTGAATGCCTCTAGAACTGTCAGAATGGGTATGAAAGGAGAGACTTAAGAATATTACTTACTAGTAGTTGGCAATTCTACGAAGAAGTGGACGTAGAGATTGTCATACTCATAGCCTTGGGCAGAAACTGAGAGAGAAAACAGGAAACTATTTTAGCTTGTTCTCCTCCCACCCTCAGCACCCGACCCAGTCCTGTGGGGCCTACATGCTTTGGAAGCAAGTCTTTTGAGGGCCAGGAACCCTCTGGGTTTCCAGGAAAGACTCATCACTGAGTTTCCAAAGCACGGCAGACAATCCAAGGCCTCCACGAGGGTGGGGTGGGTTATTCATAGCTCTATCCGGGCACCTGCCTAAGCATCAGGAGATCTCTATCTGGCAAGATACTTACCTACCTCTCCATTTACAAAGAGCCGGAGGGTGCCTGGGGCGGTCTAAGGTGGAGACAAGTGGGGAAAGGTCAGGAGGCTGGGAGGGAACCAGGACTTCTCCCCAGCCCTGCCCACAAACCCGCAGAAGAGCTGACTCTGGAGGTCAGACCCTGGGTCACTACTGCACTTCCTCACCCCACCCCGACGCTTCTCCACAGATCTGTTTCCTTCATTTCTAAAAGTCACAACGTAGGGGAAAGGATATAATTTAAATGGCGGTGAGGGCAATGCAGTATGGGAAATTAGCAACAGGAGCTGCCCTCTGGCCCGCAATGGGAAGCCAAAAACCCCTGTTCCCTTTAGATGGCTGAGGTCAGGAAACTAGGAAGTTTTTAAAATTATTTGTGTATTTGTTTTATCTAACTTTTTAATACTGAATATCTGTGGCTTATGTAATATGAAAATAATAAAAGTTAATTTTTGAAAGAGAGAGAGAGACCAGTAGGTAATTCTGTCTTTGTTTCCAGATCTAGAAATGGAACTCTTGGAATGAGGGAAAACAAACAACAGGACCACAGAATAACTGACCTGAATTGTTTTTTAAGAGCCAAAATATTTAACAAACAGTAATGACCCCTGTTCCCTCTCTCTAGGGCATTTTGGGAAAATATCCACATGAAGAGGGAGGAAGAAATTTTTCATCTTTAATTTATTAAATTAATTGTAAAATAACACGTGAATACATTACCACTACCTAAGCTTAGGGAATAAAAAGGGGAAATCCCCGACATATCCCTCCCACCACCCACTGCCCATCTACCGCCTCCCAATCCACGCCCCCCCCCCCCCCCCCCGACAAAGCGACCCACAGCATGTATACAGCCTTTCAGACTCTTTTTATGTGTGAACAGTTCTGTATCAATATGCAATGTTCAAAACACGTAACAAGGACTATACGCTATGTGCTATTCTTTGACTTCCTTTTTTCACTGAAGAGTAGATCTTGGAGACCATTAAGAAAGGCACTGTCACTCATCCAGAGTCAGAACGCTCTGGTTAAACCCAGCTCACAGTACTGCAGGAAGCCAGGTACTCACCATCTCAAAGTCAGTACCCACGAGGCTGCTGAGATACTCCTTGTGCCGGCCATAAAGCTGAGGAAACAAACCAAACCAAAACTCAAGATGCAACCCAAGCCAGGGCAGGGCTCAGTTCTGAACGGGAGGGAGAAAAGAAGCAATAATGGGAAAGGCCACCAAGAGCTGGAGGCCTAAGCATGCTACTCACTGTCATTTTAAAGTGAAGCACAGAGGCTCTGCAGTCAGCTGGTCTGGGACCGAATCCTGACTCTCGCACTTACGAGCTACATCACCTTGGGCAGACTACTGAGCTCCTCAATCTCAGTTTCCTCATTTATAAAATGGTAATAATAAAAGAATTTACCTAAAAGGGTTGTTATGAGGTCCAAAGGAAATAAGGTATGTGAAGTAGGGCCTAGCACAGTGCATAGTAAATGCTCAACTAAATGGTCATGGTTGTTATTATAATATGGTCACAAACTTCCATCTGATATGTTAGCAATGCTTCCTAGGTCAGAAGAGGCTGCAGAGGGCAAGACTTGTTCCTAGTAACAGCTGACATCAAGCTCAGACATGGTCTCGGCTCCAGGCACTAAGGCTCATCCCTTTGGTAGTTGGAGTGAACTGGCTCTTACATCCTTGAACACTCGCTGTTCCCGCTCCTCCTCCTCTGGCTGTGCGAGGGAGGACACGTTGTCAATCGTGTATTTCCACAGCTCCTGCTTCTCCCCTTCTGTCTCGATTCTGTAAGGTCAAAGCCACAAAAGGACTCACTCTGACAATAAGAGATGGGGCCCTTCAGATCTAGCCCGGGGCTGAACCGTCACTGGCCACACACCTCACTTGAAGTGTATGATGACGAAAATGGCCGTAATGATGGCCAGGAGAGGGAAACAAAATGGGAAAGCAGAAAGGGCACCAGACCAGACTCAGAAAGTGTAGGTTCCAGACCCTTGAAGTCACAGTGAAACCCTAAGGCACAATATCCCTAGCACCCAGTTCTCTCACTTAAAAAACGGATAGGTTTGTCCAAATAATTTCCAATTTATGGTTCTGGTATTCCAAGACACAGAGGTGAGGAAAACCTGGCTGAGTTCACCTCACTCTGTTCTGGTCAGTCCCTACATTCAGCAGCACAGAGAACCATTTTCACCAGACTACACCACTGAACGGATCCCTTCCAAATGGTACGCTTGCACATTTTCTGAGAACAGGCTCCCCAGTTTTCTAAGGGCCTACGGCCCAGAATAGAATATGAAACACTGCCTGGGAATTTAAAAGTTAGAACAGATGACCGGCTTTCTGAGAATCTCCTCAACTAAGAGCAAGAAGTGAAGCCAAGGGAAGGAATACCACTCTCCACTACCCCTTTCCTCCTCTCCTCACCTGTAGGGTGCTCTGAGGCCTGTGAAGTCAGGTTTAACTGTGATCACACCATTGCTGTCCACCTTCAGGGTACAGAGGACATGCTCATACTTCTTATAGCCAAGCCTAGACATCAGGAAAGCAACAGCAAGGTTCAGGACCACTGGTCCTTCAAGGAAAGAGGAAGAGACGGCCCACTTCAGGAGAGAGAACGGAGGCTACAGTGAGAACTACCATAGTAAAACATTTTCTTCCGAGTACCGCTAAGAAGAAAAGGAAGAAAATGTCCTTCCCTCCCGTATACCCTGGGAGGAGGGTACAGGAAAGCAATGGCTAGTGAGGGGAGAAAGGCTAAGGATCTGCGTGGCAGTGAGACGCGTCACTCACTTTCCGTACGGCCCCAGGTCTGCCATGATGTACATTGTCTGAAGAGGGGTGTTAATGACATGGCTGTTCTTGACAAACTCTTCTGAGGGTTCCCAGGTGATGATGCGTGACTTGAGGATGCCACTCTCCCTGGGAAACACCACAGGAAGGGTCACTTCCCTGGCACCCCCTAAAGAGCCTGAAGGGGGGAGCACACCCCGGTGGAGGTGCACTTCAGGATGGGATGCTTGAGTTGGAGGATGTACTGTTTTAAGAGCCAAAATATTTAACAGACAGACATGATATCCCTTCCCTCTCTATGGGGCATTGTGGAAAAATATCCAAATGAAGGGTGACAAAGACATTTTACATCTTTATATTGATTTTAAAAATTAATTATAAAGTAATAATGAATACTGCATATTATCACTGATAAAAATTCAAAACTACCTAAGTTTAGGAAATCAAAAGCTCTGGTCAGTGGACATACTGAGAACACTGGCATGGAAGGACCACAAAGGCCCCCTGGACTCCCCGCACACATTTGTACTCACATGCCTCTCCTGTCCTGCCGTCGCCGCCTGACATTTGCCATTCGTTCCACTAAGAATGACGGCACCTCACTGGCTGCGGTGGTCATTTTCTGACAGTGCTGAGAGAAGAGAGCAGCCCCATGTGAGCCATCTGGTCAGGGCCACATGGGGCCAAGAGCTAGAAGGGAGTCTTCCTTCTGAAACTCCTCCGCGACCCGAGCCTAACAGGCACAACCGCCTCACCGCTACACATGCTAATGGAGGGGAGCAGTGGCACCAACAACCCAAGAGGGCACCTATCACATCTGGGACTGCCCCGGGACTTTAGATTTTATTTATGCTAACATTAAAATTAGTCTGTATTCTCTGAGCACAAAAAGTTGGGTTAGTTTGCCTGGTAGACGTTGAAGTTAACTAGGTGGTTGGAAAATACCAAATAGGATACAAGCATTTTGCAGAAAATCCTCACGTGGTAACTGAACATTAACTGCATTTTTATTTGCTTTTCTAAAATAGACAACCCAAATTTATATGCTACCAACCCACAGCTCTCCTAATGAAAACATGCCAATCTTTCAAAAATATTTGTTTAACACTTGCCCCTTGCAGAGATCTACAGGGTCAAAGACAAAAATCAGAAAATATAGGCTCTACCCTCAAGGAGTTTAAAGTCTTACTGAAAAGACAGAACATACACAGTGGATGAAGAAAATGTAAAACAAGTCCACAAGGGTATGTTGGCATAGGCAACTTGAGGACATAAGCCATTCCTCATAGCCGTACTGAATTCCTCTTCAAACCCATATATTCAGACTTTGGGGTGAATCTCCTGATGAATTTCATCTAGATGATTCTAGACTCCACCACCTGTCTTATCGCATGATGATGCATGGTGGAAGTCGAGCCCAGTGGCTACTTCTCGTACTGTGCACGCTCCGAGCCTTCCCAGGCCCTCCAGCAAGCAGAGGGAGCGGCAGCCACACCACCTGCAGATGGTGCCCACTCTTGTCCAGCTTGGCTGCCAGCAGCTCACAGCAGTTTCTAGACAAGCTACCTGTCTCCCCTTAACAGGCTTCTTAATTGACACACACAACCCATTGAGGCCAGAAAACTAGGGGAGGCAAAGAAGGACACTGTGGGGCCTCAGAAAGAATAATACCTCCTCCAAATTGGTGTATCTATCAGAGTCAGTGTAGGTAAAGATTCGTCGGTTCTTCCTGCCACCTGAATTCTCCAGCTTCAGGATCTCTTGACGATACTGACAATCCAAAGGACTCTGACAGGCTGCTTCATTTTGGTATACATCTACTTCAAACTGAGGTCACCACAGGAAACAGAGATAGACTGAGAATACATCAAACTTTTGTTCCTCTGTTTAATCAAATCAGTTCTATAGAGCTGGTGCTATTTGACATGTTTTCATAACCAACTCGAAACTAACAGAGAACAGGTGATCCAAGAATTTTAGAGCTAAAAGGATCCAGAGTGATGATGTAAAACAACTCTGCTGTTACAGATGACATAAATCCCAGAGGTGAAAAGTCCCTTACCCAGGATCATAAAACTGAGTAGTGGCAGTCACTGTATATTGCCTCTGTAAACACAACAGGGGAAAGTATTAACTGTTACAAACTTTCTGGAAATCAGCTTGGTAATTGTATCACCAGCCAGGTGGGGGTAGACCAGGTAATGTAGCAGATAAGAGACACTGACTTACCTGGCTAAAGAGCTTCTCTTGCCACGCAATCACAATCTCCTCCTCTTCATCTTCATCTGGGCGGTGCCCACCTCCAAAGATAACATAGTGAGTCAAATGCTTGAGCCAAACCAGCATCACTTCTTGCTGTGACTGATTATAACCAATGTCCTTACTCTTACATTTGCCAAAAACACAGATGGAGTTCAGTAATTTATGAAGCACTCAATCTAGACAAAGGCTAGAGACACTGTGGATATACTCCACAATATATGATGGTTAGTTTGAGCAGAAGCCAAGACAGGGACTCAAGAAGTCTTAATCACTTCTAATTTGAATAAAAGGTAGTCCTGCCTTCCAGAAAATATTTAATCTAATTCAGTGTCAGGAACTAAAATTTAGATACATAGGCTGATAGCCAGACCTTTCTCAATCCCAACTGTCTGCATTTGCTAAGAAATGCAGACCCTGGCATTTTTATTTTATGTATTCCTGAAGCTATATATATATAGAATCATAAACACTGTAACTTAGGAGACCACATGTCCAGAGAGGACAGAGAAGGCAAATAAGTGGTCTTTCAAAGCACCAAATCTAATACACTTCTAGCTGAGTATGACTTTTTTGGAGACACATGCTTCACAACCCACCAGTCCACACTCTTACCCAGAAATATGTATGAATAGAAACAACAAAAACAAAAAGACTAGTGACCCCAAAGAAGCACCCTGTCCTCTCTTCCTCACTTTCAGCTTTCAGATAAGGAAAACCACAACACAGTTTATGTTTATATGCACATTTTTCAAGCAGTCTCCAATCTTTTTTTTTATTTCAAAATATTAATTTTAATTTCAAATTATTAATATTGAGGGGGTACAAATATTTTTGTTACATGGATAGCTTTTGTAATGCTTGAGTCGAGGTTGTAAGTGTGCCCATCAACTGATCCAATCTTAAAATTGTTTTTTAAAGTGTTTACATGTGTATTTAGAGTTCGGAGCATATTTTCTCTTAGATAAAAAATGCCACAAATGGTATTTAGGTTGCCAGGCAAATTTACAGCATATCAAAAGCATGGTATTTTTTATTTCTCTATATTTGGCCACAATTCTGATCAGTATCTTGATAGCAGTAATCCTGTCTTACTCAATTTTTGCACACAACATAAATTAGTAGTTAAGATTGCTTGGGTTCAAATCCTGGCTCCAACATTTATCACCTAGGAAAGGAACTCAACCTCTTTATACCTTCCACTCCTCCTTGAAAAAGGCACAGGTTTCTCTTAAAATCACAGACGTGGGTCTACTCTGTCTTAAGAGTAACTCTACCACCCCAAGCCTTTTCCCAAAATCCTCACGGGGCAACATCACCACCGAAACACCCACTGGCAGTTGGTTGAGGCCTAAAAGTGGCCAAGTCTATGAGGTCACTCCCGGACGGGGCAGCAGGCTGATAATGAAGAAAGTTGCCTGATGTGATTCTTTGCAGGTGGACTCTGTCAAGGAAAGAGAATTCCAACATACGCGTTACAAGACACACAACCAGAAGATGAACCCAGAGCAAGGATGGGGTTTCCAAGGTGTGCTGGGTGCACACAGCAGAGGAGGTGGGTGGGGCGCGGAGTCCCAAGGGGAAGAGTGAGGATGAGAGGATGTACTGAGGAGACAGGGCTAGGGGTACAAGCAGTGCGAGAAGTCGGGAGACGGGAGAGGAGGTGGTCGGGTTTGTAAGCGGAAGTGGAGGCCTCAGGACAGAAGTTCAGGCTCCAATTATTTGAGGGTATAAAAGCATGGGACCCTGGGGCTGGGGCTGGGGCCGGGGCGGTGCAACTACCGGAGGCGCAAGTTGCGCACGGGGTCCAGAGAGCGATACACTGCCTCCCCGGTGTCAGTGCTCCAGGAGGCCTCCGCCATGACAGCTGCGACGCGCCGCGACTGCGCCGGAAAGCGCACCGTCCCCAGTTCCCTAGGCAACGGAGACGCTGAGTTCCGGAAGCCGTGGAGGCGCTGCGCGCGCAACCCGCCGTTCCGGTCGCCTCGCTGACCCGCGTGTGGCCCTCCTTGTGCGGGTGCAGCCCAGGCTGAGCGCCCGGGCGCGCTCCAGAGTCCTGCCAATCACCGTTTACCATGAGTGCGAGCAAAGCTCATGCGCACCGAAGGCAGGACTTGATGCGCTGTACAAAAAAGAAAACAGGCACAGCCATCAGCCCACTTCATTTAGATGCAGAAAAGGTGATAATGACCAGGATCAGATGACCTGAGTCCTTTCCTGTACTTTTCCCACCATGCCACATTGCCTTCCACAGACTTCATGAAAACTTAGGCCTGAAAATCGGTGGAAGTGACTGAAAGAATGCCCCCATTATTCCTAAAAGAGTCACTGAAGGTCATGGCCCTGGCCCAGATATGAAAATGTATTCTTCGAAGAAAAAAAAGTGTGTCAAAAGATTTATTAGTCATTGTGTTGGTGTTCACCCAGCCAGAGAAAGAAAAAACAAGGAGCCAACAGTAAGGAAGGAAAAGATGTTATTACTGAACTGGTTCTTCTGTGTGTGTGTGTGTGTGTGTGTGTGTTCCGGATTATTGAGCCACCTTAAATACTGCACTGGCCTCCTGAAAGATCAACAAAGTGACATTCAGAAGTCAAGCTTTATTGGGCTATCAAAGGAAGGACACACCATAACCTCAAGTCTGGCTCCCTGGCACCTTGGGGATGTCAACATTTATCAGCCTTTGATATCTGTTACTCCCCCAACAGAGTAAGCATTGTCCCCTGAACTCAGGAATCTCACGGCAGTTTGATTATATTGCATTGGAAGCCATAGTTGCTAGTTGTGCAACACCAAGGACTCATCATAAACAGCACTGTTTATTTAGGATCTAATGCAGCCTGGCACTTTGTTTGCATTGTCCCTAATCTTCATAGAAACCTCCATAGAATGCCACAGAAAGAAGGTATTTTTATTCCTATTTAACAGATGACATTAGTGAAGTCCAGAGGTTAAAGGGCTTGTCAAGTAAGTGGTAAAAGCACTGGGATTCCAGCCCAGGTTCATCTGTCTTTTGAAGCTTAACCACTTTCCACTCTGCCTCACAGCCTCTTGTCTACCAGTTTATTCCATAAGAGCACACAATTTCCAACGTGGGAAATAATTATTTCAACAGATAAAACAGGCGGCAAAATACTGGCCCTTAAGAAATGATCACTCTAATGTTTCCTTTTAAAGTTGTGGGCAGCCAACACTGTGCCACATGAGCAACAGCTGATAAAGGTGGAGACTTTATCAAGTTTAGTTTTACAACCAATTGAAAGTTATAATACAGTTAATCCGACACATGCAAAATAGTTTCTGTACCACATGGCATAGAAATATAAGCTACCTGTTTGACACAAAATAAGGCAGGAATGGAGGAATTGAGGAACAAAAAGACAGAAGATGTAGAAAAAATAGCAAAATGGCGATGTAAATCTTACCTTATTGGTAATTAATTACATTAAATGTAAAGATATTAAGCACATTGATCAAAAGACAAAGATTGGCAGAATGGGTTGGAAAAACATGATCCAATTATATATTGTCTACAACATACAAACTTTAGATTCAAAGGCATAAATAGGTTGAAAGTAAATGGATGGGAAAAGATATACCATGCAAATAGTAACCAAAAGAGGGCTGAAGTGGCTCTACTAATATCAAATGAAATGGACAATACAGACAAAGGACAATTTATAACAAAGAGTCAATCCATAGAAGACATAACAATTCTTAAATTTGTGAATGAGAGGGGACATTACTACTGACTTTACAGAAATAAAAAAGTACTATAAGGAATTACAATCGTATATCAACACATTAAATAACTTCAATGAAATGGACATATTCCTAGAAAGACAACACTACCAATTCTGATGAAAGAAGAAATAAAAAACCTGACTATACCTGTAACAAGTAAATAAACCTATTACTATATGAATTAGTAATTTACTACAACAAATAACAAAAAAATAAAAAAAAATTTCCCACAAAGAAAAGTCCAAGCCTAGATAATTTCACTGGTGAATTCTACGAAACATTTAAAGAATTAATACCAATCCTTCACAAATTCTTCCAAAAAATAGAAGAGGAGAGAACACTTCCCAATTTATTCCATGAGGCCAGTATTACCTAGATAACAAAACCAAAGATATAAGAAAAGTATATGCCAATATCCCTTATGAATATACATGCATGCTAGGCATAGTGGCTCATGCCTGTAATCCCAGTGACTTGGGAGACTGAGGCAGGAGGATCGCTTGAGGCCAGGAACTTGAGACCAGGGCAACATAGTGAGATACCCCCATCTCCCCAAAAACATAAGAAAAATTAACTGGGTGTGGTGGCACATGCCTGTAGTCCCAGCTACTTGGAAGGCTGAGTCAGGAGGATCACTTGAGCCCAGGAGTTCAAGAGTTCAAGGCTGCAGTGAGCTATGATAGTGCCACTGCATTCTAGCCTGGGTGACAAAGTGAGATCTCTCTCTCATCTCTATCTCTTTATATATATATATATATATATATAGCATATATATGCAAAAATCCTGAAGGAAATACTAGCAAACTGAACCTAGCAATATATAAAATGGCTAATATACCATGATCAAGTAGAATTTGTCCCAGGAATATAAGGTTAGTTCAACAACATATTAATAGAATAAAAGACAAAAATTACATGATCATCTCAATAGATGCAGGAAAAACAGTCTCTGACCTCATGTAATTTATATTATGGTTGGGGTAGATAGTCAACAAATTAAAAAGTAAAACATAGGACAATATATGGTGATCAGTTCCATGAAGAAACATAAAGCAAGGAAGAATAATACTATGGTTTGAATGTCTCCTCCCAAACTCATCTTGAAACTCAATCCCCAATGTGCCAGTATTGAGAGGTAGAGCCTTTAAGAGGAGTAATGGTTTGATGGGTTAGTGGATTAATTGGGTTATCATGGAAGGGGAACTAGTGGGTTTATAAGAAAAGGAAGAGTGACCTGAGCTAGCACATTAGCATGTGCAGCCCCCTGGCCATGTGACACCCTGCACCACTGTGCGGAGAGTTCCCACCAGCAAGAAGACTCTCACCAGGTGTGGTCCCTTGACCTTGACTTCTCAGTCTCCAGAACTGTAAGAAATAAATTCCTTGTCTTTATAAATTACCCAGTTTCAAGTATCCTGTTACAAGCAATAGAAAACAGACCGACAGATGATAAGAATTGTGGGAGGAGAAGAGTTTGAAATTATTTAAAAGGGAAATCAGGAAACACTGAGACTGTGATATTTAAGCAAATACTTGAGGATGGTGAGGGAGCAAATCCGTGCGGATATCTGGAGAATGAGCATTCCAGGCAGAGGAAGCAGCAGATACAAAGCTGGGTGGTGGGGCACGGGTATACATGACATGTATTCTTAACTGGGTTATAATTATATATGAGTTATTATAACAATATATATTGTTAAGTTAAATCTGGCTCCTAGCGCCCACTCAGCAAAGCTGCTGAGATGTCCAGTGTCAGTCTCTGTTGCGACCCTTCCCACTTCCTGGACTCAGTGTAGAGTCCCTATGCCCTGGAAAGGGGCCTCCAGTCCATCGTGGTCAGTGCTGAGATGGTTGTGCCCAAGCTGGCAGCTGAGCAAGCTGCTGCCTGCTCACCATGTCCATCTTCCTCATGACTAACTTGGCGCCCCGAGTCACAGCCCATAGGGTTCAGTCCCAGATAGTCCCTGTCAGAGGTCCCGCCTCATCCAGGAATGCCGCATGAGCGGAATTTCCCTGTTCCTTGATCCTGCATCTCCAAGGCAAGCAGCAATCCTTTCACCCCTGAAGGCTAGTGGCTAGACTGTCAAGCTTCCCGAGGTTGCCTTTGTTGGCTCTCCCTAGCCCTGTGAGCTAGGTGTGTTTGTCAGTGTGTTTTTGTTTGTTTTTATTGTTGTTTGGTTGGTTAGTTTGGTTTATTGTTTATTTGCTTTCCATCCTCCTCCCCCAAAACAAAGGCTGTTGATCTCCTGATAGACAAAGAAAATTCAGCACTCCAGAACACAAAGGTTTACTTGCTTTCTTGAGAGAGGGTGGAGGGAAAAGTATTTTCATTCTTTCAACAGAAGAAAATAGAATTAAGATCTCAATCATGTAAACGTCTGTGGAATCCTTTCCTGGCTCTCTACCTCCAGGACCATGTGTCTAGCTTGTTCCAGGCTACTATTTGTTCTGGCCTAGAGGATTGCAAGGGTCCCACCTGACCTCTCTGTCTCTGGTCCTATGCCTTCCAACTCTTCCCCATACTGAAGCCAAAGTGATCTTTCTAAAGCAACAATCTGATGATGCATAAAATCTCTTTGCCAATTAAGGAACAGGCACATGATCCAATTCAGGCCAGTGAGATGTTAGAAAAGGCTTACTGGGACTTCTGGGAGAGCTGTTTCTCTTCTGTGAGAGTCTCTGCCTTACCCTGGTTGTGGCAGTGGGCCATCTGGCCTGCAAGGAAAGGACGCGGTTAAAGCTTAGAGGAGGCAAAGCCAGGACAACTACAGGGCGCAAGACACCAGAACCATTGAGATAAGTGAACCCTGAAATCTGCCCTATCCCTGGATTCTTGTTAGAGTTTTGTTGTTTTTTGAAATTTCAGATGATCAAAAATACAGAACAAATATTGGTTGTACAACAATGTGAATATACTTAACAATACTGAACTGCACACTTAAAAATGGTTAAGATGGCAAATTTTATATTATGTATATTTTGCCACAACTGAAAAAAAAAACAATATGACAGCAACAAAAATATAGAACAAATAGTATAAACACCATCCATGTGTCCAGCATCCAGCATGAAAATTTCCCTTAGTTAAGCCAATTGGAGCTGCGTTTTTTGGTGACTTGGACCCAGCATATGCATGCTAAGTCATGTGGAACATGGTGCCAGAAAGCAGGAATGCTGCAATTTACAGGCCTTATACCTGATGGAATTGGCTGAACTGAAGAAATAGGGCTTGATCCTGGGCTAGGAAGTTAGCAATCCTAAGTGATTATGAAATAGTTGGGCTATCTGCCTGTTGAAATTGAATGTGCAAAAAAAAAAAAAAAAAAAAAACCCAGGGGACCTTGTTCAAATGAAGATTCTGATCAGTAGGTCTAGGGTGGGAACTGAGAATTTGCATTTCCAGCAAGTTCCCAGGAGATACCTGCTGAATTATGGACCACACTTTGGACAGCAAGGAGTTAAACTAAAGTGCCCTGGAATGGGGACCATATACCATACAGGCTGTTGCATTCGGAGGATGGTGGGGGAAATTCAGGATGTTGGATTGTGTTAGCAACTACTTCTAGCCCTCAGGAAGGTTCTACAAGAGACATGCTTAGCTTCACACGATCTATGTAAAAACAAAGAAAATACAACTCTGTTAAGAGAAGTTCTGTCTGTCTGTAAACTGCAATATAAAATGGCTGAAATGTGATAATGTGACTATGTCTATCTTGTCAACTTTTTAGAGTCTGCACATATTTGTGGAATGAATGCATGGAGTTGTGAGTGAATGAACTCACTATGAGAAGGAGCACAGTAATTAGAGCCGCCCAGCAATGAAGCAGGTTGCCACGTAAAGTAATGAGCTCCCCAACCCAGGAAGTGTTCAAGTAGTGACTTGGTGACCATCTGTCAACTTTAATGTGAATAGGTATTACTGGGGATCTTGTGAAAATGCAGATTCTGATTTGGGAGGTCTGCGGTGGGGCCTGGGAGTCTGTATTTCTAAATAGCTCCCAGAAGATTCCAATGCTGGAGGTCCTTGGACCTACATTATGAGTAGCAAGGGTGTAATGGGGAATCCCACAGTGGGTAAAAAGTTCAGCTAGGTTAGTAGTTTCCAAACCTGCCTACCTGTCAGACTCACCCAGGGGATTTATTAGAAATAAAGGCTCTTCAGCTCTAATGCCAGAGATTTGAATTCTGTATGTCAGCAGCACAGCCTGGGCACTTGTATTTTTGCCACTTATTCAGATGCAGTCTTTGGGAAGCTCTCGACCAGAGGCTTACATTTATTTCAAACTCTAAGCTTCCTTCTCTTAAGAATCTGATGACTATAAATGAGGATGGGGCAAAGCCAGGCTGACTAAAATTCTCCTGCTATTTCTACATGGTAAATAGCTCCAAGGTCAAACACCGCCCTGTTATTTCTGAGTCCTAGAGCTTTACTTACTCCGTTGCCAGAGAATTTCGCATTTTCCATCGTTTTGTAGATTGAAATTACACTGTGCTCTCCAAGTAGCTCAAGTAATGATTTCTCGAGTTCCACCAACCTGTGGTGATACAACATAACTATGTTTTAAGAGAGGAATTTCCACACTGGGTTTCTTGGAGAATTTTTCAAAAGACAAAAATAGCAAGGAAAGCAAGGATTGCGCAACACATGGAAAACACCCCCCACACAGGAATCATGTAAACTGAGTGCGTTGGAGCCACGGCCTCTTGCTCCTGATGCAGCTGTGAGCAAAGAGTTGCAGATCCCTCATCTGAAGCTGCAGTTTTATTACTGCAGGTTTTATAAGCTCTAGGAGGGCAGACTCTCGGGCAGTTTTGATCAATTCCTGCTTTTCTTACCCACTCCTTATCACTATTCTCTTTTGACATAGGCACATATGGAAGGGTTCACGGAGGTGGGGGGGGGGCCAGGTTCTAGAACTTGGGGTAGAGGGAGAGCCTCGATTTCTACCCCACTGCAGGGATTAGGAGAAGGGCCAGCTGAATTAGTTAGATGTGAAATCCTGTGGGGACCATGGTGGGTGACAGGTGGTAACCTGGAAAGAAACAAACATTTGCGAAGGACTGTCAGATGTATCCTGGCAGATGTCCTGAAGGTGGGCACAGCTGAAAGGAAGAAAATAGGCACATAGGCAGGCTGTCCCCAGGTGATCTGACCACACTCCCACTGGTCTGGGTGAGATGACCCTCCAGTGTCCTCCCAACACACAAGGGTGTTTTCTATCACAGCGTAAGCACATCGTGTCCCTTCCTGCCTGATATGCTTTCTTCCCTCTGCTCCCCTACTGAAGCCTACTTCCCTTCTTACTCACCTCAAACACCCCTTGCTTGGGGCAGCCTCCCCACCCCAACGGTGTTAGGTCCCCTGTTGTATGCCATCGGATCATAATTCTTAGCATTCTTAGAGTTTGGAGTTATACAATTAAATGTGTAGTTTGTTTTGTTTTGTTTTGTTTTGTTTTAAGACAGAGTCTCTCTCTGTCACCCAGCTACAGAGCAGTGGCGTCATCGTAGCTCAAACTGCTGGGCTCAAGCGATCCTCCTGCCTCAGCCTCCCAAGTAGCTGTGACTACAGGCGCATGCCACCACACCTGGCTAATTTTTCTATTTTTTTGTTGCAATGGGGGTGGGAGTCTCTCTCTTGCTCAGGCTGGTCTCGAACTCCTGACCTCTGGCTATCCTCCTGCCTTGGCCTCCCAGAGTGCTAGGATTACAGGCGTGAGTCACCACGCCCAGCCAGGTTTGTTATTTTTTAAGTTCCTGTCAACTCTAAGCTCCATGAAGGCAAAAACCATGTTTATCTTAAGTCCCAAGACATCCCCAGAACTAAGTCCCCAGCACATAATAGGCATTTGCCCAATAAAGGAACAATTATCTTTGTGTATGTCTTTCTGCTCCACTAACCAGTGAGCTTCTTAAAAGGAAGAACCAGGCTCAATTTATCTTTATATCCTCAGGTAACCCAAACAATTACTCAATACATAATTATTTGAATTGGAATCAACTGAATTAAATTATCAGGCGTAGCAGTGCTCCAGGCACTGGGCTGGGATTCAGGGCAAAATTCCAGGGTTTGGACAGGGGACGCTAACAGTGAGGCCATCAACTCAGGGGCCCTGGGCACTTAGCTTAAAACAGGCCTCCTAAAGTCTGGAGCAAGAAGAGAAAGGAGAAAACTGGGTTACTATAAGCAGGGCAGGCTTGTTTTCACAGGTCAGGCTAGGAAATCCTACTGGGCTTTATCCTGGAGACAGGCATCACCAGCTCCCACCAGGACTTCTGAGAGGTGGGAACAGCTAGACTAGGTTGCTGAGTTCAAGGGCAGAAATCCTGCCTGAGCCAGCTGCTGTCCTTAGGCTGGAGGTGGAGTGTGTCATGTCCACATGCTCCAAAAAGGGAAAACCTAGAGCCGGCTCCTTGGGGGATAGGGTGTATAGGGTGTATCGTGGTCCCCACCAACTCTCTCTCTTTTTTTTTTTTTTGAGACAGAGTCTCACTCTGTTGCCCAGGCTAGAGTGAGTGCAGTGGCATCAGCCTAGCTCACAGCAACCTCAAACTCCTGGACTCAAGCAATCCTTCTGCTTCACCCTCCCAAGTATCTGGGACTACAGGCATGTGCCACCATGCCCGGCTAATTTTTCTCTATATATTTTTAGCTGTCCATATAATTTCTTTCTATTTTTAGTAGAGACGGGGTCTCGCTCTTGCTCAGGCTGGTCTCAAACTCCTGAGCTCAAACAATCCACCCGCCTTGGCCTCCCAGAGTGCTAGGATTACAGGCGTGAGCCACCGCATCCAGCCCAATATCCATTTATTAATTGTGAGAAATGTACCATTCTATTATAATGTAAGATGTTAATAATAGTGGAAACTGAACATGGGGTGTACGGGAACTCTCTGTGTTACCTTTGTAATAACACAGTAAGTGGAAAACTCTTCTAAAATAAAAGTTTTCTTTTAAAAAAATGTGAGATATTAGGCCAGGCGAGGTGGCTCACACCTGTAATCTTAGCACTCTGGAAGGCTGAGGCAGGAGGATCGCTTGAGCTCAGGAGTCCGAGGCCAGCCTGAGCAAGAACAGAGACCCCATCTCTACAAAAAATAGAAAAATTAGCTGGGCGTGGTGGTGCTCACCTATAGACCCAGCTACTCAGGAGCTGAGGCAGGAGGATCACTTGAGCCCAGGAGTTGGAGGCTGCGGTGAGCTATCATGACACCACTGTACTCCAGCTGGGCAACAGAGCCAGACCCTATCTCAAAAAAAAAAAAAAAAAAGTGAGATATTGAAGAAATTTTATTTTATTTTATTTTATTTTTTTTTTGCTGCCTGAAGAAATTTTAGAATCCCACATTCCTCCAGGGGTACCTGGTCACATCCTCTTTTGTTAGAGGTACATCAGAGGCCATGGAGTAGAAGGACATTCTACAGTGCACACTTACAGCCTCTTGAAAAGCCCATATTCATTAAGAGAGGAATGAGAGAGCAGGACAGTGAAGATTCTTTCACTCCCCTCCCCTGGCTCTGTCCCCTTCTTAGTCGTCTGAGAAGAATGAGGGCCACTTAACCCTCCCCAGGTTCCCAACACAGAGTCTAGTTTAGCACTTAGCCCCATTCCAGCCTCCACCACAATCTGTCAGAGCATCTGTTATCCTCGTGTACCCCAAAATCATCTGGGTGGAGCCCAGGAGGGAAGCAGTGAGAATCCAGTCACTTACATAAGTCCTGGTGAGCCCACACCCTGGTACCCAGCAGGCATGTGTCCTCAGGATGCCCATTCAGGGCTCCAGCCTCCCTCCAGCACAGACACCTAAGAATGCAACTTCACAAGGCTGGGGGCACATGGGTTCCATTGCTTCCAAAAGATTCTTTGGGCATCTGAGAAATAGGCATTGAAGTTCCACCGTAAGGTTGGAAAAAGGGGCTTGAGAGGCTGCTTACTCCCAACTGTAAATGGACCAAGATTCAGATGTTCCTTACCATCTCTGGTTCTCTCTGTTTCTGTCCAGCTTGTGACGGGCAGTGGGGGCCCTAAATCGGGAAAAATGGAAGAGAGAAGAGAAACACAACAAAAAAATTATACTCTCTGTACACTTTTTTTTTTTTTTTTTTGAGACAGAGTCTCACTCTGTCACCTGAGCTAGGATGCTGTGGCGTTAGCCTAGCTCACAGCAACCTCAAACTCCTGGGCTGAAGCAATCCTCCTGCCTCAGCCTCCCAAGTAGCTGGGACTACAGGCATGCACCACCATGCCCGGCTAATTTTTCTCTTTTTAGACGGGTTCTCGTTTGTGCTCAGGCTGGTCTCGAACTTCTGACCTCAAGCAATCCTCCCAACTCGGCCTCCCAGAGTGCTAGGATTACAGGTATGAGCCACTGCGCCCAGCCTATACACTTTAAATAATAAATAGTACAGTATTTCAATCTGGCTAGAAAATGGTTTCCAGAAACAGCTTTAGAACTGACAGTCAAGACTTGAATGACTGAATTAAGCCAAGGTAATTTTTATACCAGTGTCATCATCTTTATCATCAAAACAAATCTTATTGATTGCCCAATATAATTTAGAGCTCTCGAGAAGTCTCTGATCTAATTTAGGCAACAGAAAAGATGCATAAAGAGATAATAAATAGGAAAGGTGAAGTGAAAAAGGACCAACGTACAATGCTTTCTGGAGCCTGGCAGATAGGGAAGGCTTCATGGCTAGGTCTTGAGCTAGATATTGGACTTGGACAAGAAGGGGGAGAGCAAGCCGGGCGTGGAGGACGGCAGGAGAGGCAGAGAAGCACGAATGGGCACGGCATGTCAGGGAAGAATGAATAGGTTCGTTTGGCTGCAAAAAAGAGCGTGGGTAAAGGAGTGATGCATGACCGGCTGGGATGGGCAGGAGCTGAGGTGGTTGGTATAGAACATTGGCAAAACATGAAACTTTGTCCTGGGGGTCATGGGCAGCTGCGTCCTGAAAACTTTGGTGCAGAGGAAGCCTGGGCTGGAGAGAGGCGGAGACAGGAAAACCAGCGAGAAGGGAATGGCACCGGAGATGATTCAGGACACGAGCAGAACTTGGGGCTCCAAGAGATTTACGAAGCACAAATGGATAGGACTTGGTGACTGAGGAGATAGGAGGAGGGGAAGGAAGGGAGGAAGAATAAAGAGAGAGAAAAAAAGAAGAGTGAAGCACCCAGGGTGACCCCCTGGTTTCCAACTTGAGTGACTGAGAGAACGATCACATTCCCAGCAGAATTTTTCTTCCTTCTCAACAAGATTCCTCCCTTTCTTCTGTTTCTGGTTGTCCCTCAGAACTAAGGAGAATGGTGTTTGGGATAGCTGTCCCCTACCCTGTCCTAACAGTAATAGCATGGGATTCAGATCCCCTTTTTGAGTAAAGAGAACCCGAGGGTGTGTGACGTGCACGCGACTGTACGATGGGGCAGAGGCAGGCTGGTGCTAAGACCTAAAAGACCTGATGATTCAAGACAGAATTCTAAACCTTGGAGCCCAAGGGAAGCACCACAACTATTTCGTGGCCCCACTTCTCTTTATAGACAAGGAAACTGAGGCCTCTGAATGAGGAGTAAGTTCCCCAACGTCCACGGCCAGGGAATAGCAAGCTAGGACCAGAACTTGGCTTGCTGCGTCTTAATAATCTAGTGCTCCTTGCATTCCCACGAGTTGCTTAGTGTCACATCTACATGAGTGTGCGTGTGTGTGTGTGTGTGCATGTGTGCACATAACCTTGCTTGAGAAACGGGGCATTTTACTGGAATGACATCTTCTCTATGGATTTACCGAAAAGCATACCTCATCAGATCCCTCACAGAATAATAATAATGATTCAAGATGTTTTTTATTTAAAATCCTGTGTTTATTTGTGACTTACCTGGTAGTTATCACCCTATCTCTGCCCAGGTTTATTCTGGGTCAGATTGTGTTGGCTGGCTCTGAGATCTGTCTTCTTTCCCAGCCTAGCTCTACATTAGCCTGCCAGGGCAGGGGACAGATCTGACACCTTTTTCGTTTGAAGCAAACTTATCAAAATTCATAATTTCTCAGCTAATTGGAAAGAGAAAGGATAGGGAGTAAGAAATAGAAAGGAAAGCACATAATACTAGGTGCTCAGTGAATATTTAAGAAGGAGAGGGAGAGAGGAAGGAAGTAAAGAGAGAATACTAGCAGGAAATGGGTGAATGACCTTGATCGAAAAAAAAATCCATTCATGAAGAGAAGGAAGGGACAGCATTCTGCCCGTCCTCCAGGCTGGTTCTTGGGAACTCCCTCTGCCACCCCACCAGGCTGGTTCCCAGGGAGGCCTTTCAGTCCCAATGTGCTGTGGCTAATTGGAAATTCACTGATTCTAGGGTTGCCACTCAGAACCTTTATGTTATGCCAATCTCAGAAGTCACCAAACATCAGATCAATTCTCCGACTAAAAAATACTTGGAGAAGATAACAGAGTCTCTTCCTGTCTGCTGAAGGAGACACACAACCCATCCCAGACATTTATTTTTCTCATCCACAAACCCCTCCTCACTCTGAAGGGGGCTGCCTGGCAGTGTCCCCATCCCCCACCCCCAAGGGCCTGTCCTGCCCAGAGTCGCCATTCAGAGCATCTTTGTCACCTGCACACCACTCCAGAGGCCAGGGACGGCTTAAGCCAGAGCACCTGGGTTCTTCCCTTCTCTGGGTAGAACTAGTGGATGAGTCCCAAAGGGGTAAGCATTGGCATATAGAGCCGTTCTCAAGAAAAGAAGTCTATTTGTTTGGTGTTCTCGGAAATCAACAAGAGGAAATGCATTATAGCCAGAAGAGAAAAAAAAAAAAACCTGGCCAGCTATGAATGCCAGTCAAACCAGTGGGCAAGGGTGAAAACAGACAGCTAAGGAAGGGGCTGGCTGGGCTTCCACGGGAGATGGCACCTGGCAGCATGGGGACAGCTGGAAGGCCAGAGCCAGTGTGAGAGCTACAATCACCTTAAACAAACAGAAGGGTCATTTTGTCGGCAACCATGAGTGTCCTTTTAATCAGCCAAAGGTGGTAAGTGCAGCATGCAGCATTCTAATTCTGGAAGGTGATGGAGTGAGCCAACTATGTCTGAGGTCAGCCTTATTTATAAACTGTGGATTCCTGGAAAGGGTGTGCGTGTGTGTGTGTGTGTGTGTGCACGCGTGTGTGTGTACTGCCATGTGCCAGTGATGGACCTTATCTTCATAGGGTACTCCCTGCTGCCGCTATTGCTAAGATATCGCAGAACCTGTGCCGACACATGAGCAGCTGTTGGCCTATTTAGCTTTCTCCTGGACTGTCTTGCACTCTCCATTTCTCAAGCCAGTGTGCCATTCCCTAATGGGAGACCTGTGCCAAACAGAATTAGCTGGTCGGAGATAAGCCCATGAAAACATGTCCTCAGACATCAGCTCTAAAATACCAATTAGCTATAGGACTTAGGCATGACACTGTGACTGTCTCCAGGTGTGTTTCATGCCAAGATCCAAAAAGAACCTTGCTGGGCTGGAGCTGCCACTGTCCCATCCCTTCGCATGACAGGTAAGATCTAGGACATATCATATTATGTCATAACACGATGAAGACCCAGGGATGATCAGATCTGCATTTTGCTGTTACCCTGACTCTAGTAGCTCACTGTATATATATTTCACATAGGAAGCAATGTTATCCCATAGGCTTTTCTTGAAGGAAGTTCCATCTTGAAATCATTCAGAACCAACTAGGTCAAGATCCATCTAAAGACGCAGCTTCCTGAACCCGTAAAGCATGAAACCCAATGGCAAGAACCTTGAGATGCATGCTCCAAAGTTTAGGGAATGATCAGACAAAGAAAACAATGCTTCGCTAAGGAGCTGAAATGTATTCCAAAGAAAACAAGAAGGGCCTGAAGTCTCACTCACCTTTCTTGGACAGCTGCCTTCTTCTGAGATGCCCAGCTCATTTGCCTGGATTCATCACAAAGACAAGCAGTTTGTAGATCCACTCCATCGGCTGGAGAAAGGGGATATCACTTTTTTGAAGGTAAACCAAGGGGTCTGGTGTTTGGTTGATGAATTTCTGACAGGCCCCCCAGAGTATTTTCAACTCGAAGTGTAATTTCATAAGGAGGTTTTGCTTTAAATTGTTTGTCTGTAAAATACACTGTCATGAAATTTTATTTTCTCCGAATCTTCCTGTTTCCGTCTTGTATGGGTCTAATGAGCTTCAACTGTCAAAGTCATCGAGGTAGGAAAAGTATGTAACATTATACTTGAGCTTTAGATCAATAATTTACAAGATACTGGTGTTTTTAATGGGCCACCCTATAAAAGAAGGCATGAAGTCATAGAATCATAATAATTATCAAAACAACGAGTGATTTCACTACTAGAAAATTTGAGGCACCTGAATGTGAAGTGACTTGCCTAGAGACAGACAGTGACAGAGGCAGGGACTGCCACCCACCATCCTGATGGCAAGTCCAGGACTCTTCTCACCCTCAGGTGGCCAAAAAAGGGGGGGGGGCAAGTATTTTGAAATTTTGATCACCCCCCCCCAAAATAATGTTTTTTAATCACTTTAAATCCAGAAGATGGATCCATTGGATTCCACAATAAATTGGGGCAAAGGTAAGGGAAGGATCAAAGGGCAGTGAATAAATGAATCGGGGGAGGAGGACCATTTCATTGTTCCTAATTTTAAGAGCTATTTAGATCCCATTAGAGGCTTGAGAGGGACAAGTGTGCTCGGGCTTGGAGTTTTGCCTCCCATGACTAGATCAGGTCTGTGTATTTAAGCCTGAAAATGGAAAGGAGTTGCTTCACCCAGAGTCAGTGATCTTGTGTCCACCAATCCCTGCCATTCTGCAGTTTCCTCGTGCATCTACCTGGAGTCACAGGGTGTTTCCTGCTAAATCTGAGCTCCTCCCCCAAGCCACATCAGCCCCTCAAAATCTTTCCTTCTGGGCCTTTCCCAGAAATAAATTCTTGCCAGAAGGTATAAAAGACCAGCTTCTCTAAGCAGAGCAACTCCCTGGCTGCCACAGGAGGCCAAGGCACTTGGCAGGTAAGATTCATTAACCTTCATCTTTCCTGATTTCTGCAAAGTTGATGATGAAATTTCCTAAAGTCCTCTCAGAAATCTTAGTACTGGATTTGGACTTGTCTATATGAGGCATTTTCCGGTGCCAGCTTTGGCTACCACCATGCACATCATCCTTGTTTGGTGTAAGGGAGAGAGAATTCGATTAAATCCATTGTGGGGCAAGAAGACTTTTCTGAGCCTGAAAACTAAGTCACAGAATCATAGACTCTTGAGGCTGGAAGGTACCATAGACTTCTCTTATCCAACGTGTATTGGATCCGAGGCCTAAGAGATGTCATGTGTCCAGGGTCACACAGGAATTTGGGGGAAGATAGTAATAGAATGGTGCTCCAAGTGCTGTTCTTGAGACTGGTGTGATATAATATGACCTCTCCACTGTAGTGGAGACTTTGCAGTGTTTTAAGGGCTCTCAGGTCTGCATCTCAGCCTCTCATGCCTCCTATTTGCAGCAGATCTAAACATCCAGTTCACCCTGAATATCCAGTCTCAGATGTCTGAAATGCCATGGAGACACTTGGCTTGCAATCAGTGTGTGAACCGCAGCAGGACTAGGTGGGCTTCGTTTTGGAAAATGGAGTAGTTGAATCAGTTGTTTTTTATGTGATCGGGTGCCCCAAGCCCTTTGGCTGAGGTAGAATATAGGAGATTGTCTCTGCTGTAGAGGGCTTAATAAGAATCTCCTCTTCATTATACTCCTGATCCTGGAGCTGCTCAAAAAGGTCAAATAGAGTGTCCTCGTGGGTGACGGTGTGTTTGTTGGCTTTCCTATTGGCTCATCCCAACACCCTCAACAGAGCTCTTGCCAGCCATGGAAAAGAACCCGCCTGATTTCTTCCCTTCTCGGGCCTTCCTCCAGTCTCTTTGGTGACTGCTCAGCAAGTTTGAGAGCCAAACTCTGGAGGGCCTCGGTACTCAGAGCATGGTCTGCAGGCCCACAGCATCGGCATCACCCAGAGCTTATTGGCAGTGCAGACTCTTGGGCCCTTTCCATGATCTTCTGAGCGAGAATCTGCATTTACCAAAATCCCTAGTTGATTGTGGGCACACTAAAGTGTCAGAAACCTGCTAAGAGGCCATCCCTACCCTCTCCCTCTGCAACCTCCAGATGCTGAAGTTCTCTGCTCTAGGAGTTTCATTCACTCAGCATGTACTCAACACCTGCTGTGTACCGACATTTGCTTAGGTGCTAGGAAAACAGAAATAAATAAGACATAGCCCTTGAGGAGCTCATGGTCTCATAGGGGAAACAGACATGTATGAGATATGAGTACAATACTATGGGAGGACAGAAAAAAGGAATGGCCTAACTTTGCCTGGAGAAATCTAGTAAACTTCACAGAGGAGGTGGCATTTGGCCTGGGTTTTGAAGGATGAATAGAAGTTTATCAGGCAGAGAGAGCATTGCATAGGGAAACACATAAGTAGAGGCATGGGATTGTGGACCAGCCTGGCATATGAGGGGCAGAGGCTGTGGCACTGTCTCCAGATAGTGCTCCATGTCCCGGGGAAGGCTCCAAGCTTTGCTGCAAACCAAAGGGCCTGGGAACTGGTTTCTGCACTGGCCATGACGATAAGAATGTGGATAAACATCCAAACGTCACAGAAGCCTCTTGTTGGCCTCTTACACTCTGAAGCCCCATGCCCTCTGCCCTTTGCCCTGCTTGGTTCTGGCTCCAGACAGTGTCCCTCCAGCATCTTTCTGCACACCCCCTTTTCAGTGACACAACCCAGGATGTACCTGGCTCTGCTTTCCGTCCAACACCCCCTTCCCCGACACTGACCAGGAACATTGCCCAAGACATGGAAAATAATTTAGCTCTGGCCTTGAAATCCCCACTCCTTGACTTGACAGTGAGGCGAGCGTGAAGGGATCCCAGAGAACAGGAGAGGAGACACGAGCAAATAAGCATAGTTTCCTGTTCAGATTTCTCACCTTTCACCTCTTTGGCTTATTTTCTTCTTCAGTCTGTCTCAGATGATGCCCTTTTTCCATAGACTAACCTTTTACTTTTTGTTTATAATTTATTATGAAATACATTATTCATCCAAAGAATAATATAACAAATACCTGTGTGCCTCTTAAAAAATCAATGAGATGGTGGTTGCCAGTAGCTGGGGGAGGGGGAACAGGGAGTTGGTGTTCCATGGGTATAGAGTTTCAATTTTGCAAGATGAAGAAGTTCTAGAGATCTGTTGTACAACAATGTGACTGTACTTAACATTTCTGTACTCTGCATAGTCAAAATGGTACATCTTATGCCGTGTTCTTTACCATAATTTCTTTAAAAAAGTCAATGATACCTGTTACTCCAAAACCAATGTTTTTGTCTGAAATGGGCAGATTTCTGTCCACTCAGTGGACCCAGCAATGGGTCTCCTGGAGTCAAAAAAAAGTGTGATAGAGGGAGAGGAGGTGCCAGATGATCTTTTCCTATTTGGGGCCACATGAATACAAGGACAAGTTGCGATGTTTGAGAACTCATCTTGGGTGGAAAAAGAAGTACCAGAGAGAATCTCAGCCAAAGAGGTATTCATACCTTGTCTTTTTTCTAGCGTTAGAGTACTAAAAGTACATTCAACCATATAAAAATTATTACAGGGCCCACAGAATGGCAGAGGGAAGAAGTGAGGGGTGTGAAGGAGGCCAAAATTACTAGTCCAGACACACAGCTCTCCTCTTCTGGTCTGGCCTCATCTGGGGGAGATTATTTGGACAGCATCTGCAGGGCAGGCTGGGTGGTCTCTCAGGCAAAGCTCCAGAACTGCGATTTCTCCCCCGGAGCTTCGGGTGGACACAGAGGGTCAGCCGATCTGAGGCCGTTCTTCCTGGTGTGTTTCTGGAGTCCAGTGAGTGCTGAAGGGAGAAGCCTGCCCTCTTGTGAGAGCCGAGGAGCCTTGAAGACCAGGGTCTAAATACAGCCATTCCACCTGCACACTGTGGCCTCCCTAGGCTGGAGCTGGAATCTCCTCAAAAGATATTTTGGGTCTACTCCACCAAGCCCAGTGAAGCCCCTCATCAAAAAACAAAGCTGCAGAAATTTTAGTCTGATGACTCAGAGTTGAAGTTCATGGTGAAGGGGTTCATCTAAGAGCTGGAATCTCTCAAGGGAGCACTGAGCTTTGCCCCCACTTTCTTTCATGTGTTCCCATCAAATTGGTTCTTTGGGGGATGGTGAGGCCTCTGCCTGGTGTCTGAAGGGAGAAGCCGCGTGTCTGCCCCTCAGGCACTCTCCCCATGCTGGGCCAGGGGACACTGGCTTGCAGGGGGCAATACAGCCTGAGGGGAAGGGGGAGGGGAACTCCGAAGTCCCGTTCCAGGCCCAGTAACAGCATTTCTCACACCTGTGACAAGACAGGTACAGGATCTCAGGACCACAGGGCAGAATCGGACATCCTACATCACTTTGGTCCCACTCCACCCTCAGCAAGCCAGGGGCCCAGAGATGTTAAGTAACCTGCCTAAGGTCACAGAGCGAGTAGGAGCAAATGCAGAATGACAACTTAGGGCCTGAAACTCGGAAGCCTGAGTTCTTCCACCATTGCTTCTTTCCATCTCCCCCACTACCTGGCGTGGGCTGTGCATAGGGTAGACGCTTAATTCGTTAGCATGGTTTCCTCTTCCCTGTCCCAATGTTAAGGCACCTGGTGCTCCCTGGGCTTTCTGTCTTCTGCGATTCAGTCCTTCCCACTGGGGCTCTAGAGAGGCTCACAGCATGACCCTGTGTCTCGTTTCAGCAATGAGGGGCCTTCTCCATCTCCCAGACCTCCTGGCTTCGCTGATCCTGCTCCAGGCTGCAGTAGCTGCTGCGAGAGGTAAGTGTCTCCCTGTACTGGTTTCCTGGGGCTGCCATAACAAAGCACCACAAACTGGGTGGCTGCAGACAATAGAAACTTATTTTCTCACAGTCCAGGAGGCTAGACATCCAAGATCAAGGTGTTGGCAGGGCCGTGTTCCCCATGAAGGCTCTAGAAGAGAATCCTGCCTGTCTCTTCCAGCTTCTGGTGGCTCCTGGCATCCTTGGTGTTCCTTGGCTTGTAGCTGCATCACTCCAATCTCTACCTCAGTCTCCACATGGCCTTTGTCTCTGCACATTGTCTCCTCTTCTTATAAAACCACCAATCATTGAGTTTAGGGCTCACCCTAATCCAGTATGACCTCATTTTAATAGGGTCTGCAGAGACCTTATTTCCAAATAAGGTCATATTCTGAGGCTCTGTGTGGATGTGAATTTGGGGACGGCTATTTAACCCACTACATTCTCCTTGTTCAGAGAATGGGTCCTCCCCACCCCCCATATTCCAGCTCCCAATACTAGTGAAAACAAGGAATACCACCGCTACCTTCATGCCATCTCCCTCCCTACTTCAGGGTCCTGGTGATCAGTAAGCTCTTTGATGGACTTGCTTAAGAGTCTGTGCAACCATCTCACCAAGAACCAGAAAAATCCCCACAGCCCAGTAACCTGAGCCAACCTGAGTGATCATACTCCTCCTTCATCCCACCCCTGGGTGTTCCAGTGATATCTCGAAGAGCAATTTTAGCATCTAATTGAAGATCCCAGAGTATTCTTCCCATTCTGTGCTTTTGCCTCTTAAGGACTCTTGTGACAGTTTCCTAATCTTGATCTCCTGCCTGCTGAGATTTGAGGGATGGGAGTGATGGCGGAGAAAGAGGGAGCCAGGCAGAGGACATCTCAAAGGAGTGGTGTCTGATGCCCTGCTCCCCCGCCCCACCCCAAGCACAGACCACCAGAACTGCTGCCATCTCGGAAGCTGTGAGTCAGGTCAAGGTCCAAGTCAACAAGGCCTTCCTGGACTCCCGAACCAGGTACGTGACACACACACATACACGTACTTCCTTTCACAGGTTTTGGGTTAATGCCAAGCACGTCTAGGCCAGCCCTGACAAGCCAGTGAGCCAGAGCAATTGTAAAACTCGCCCTTCCACCCCTCTCCAAGTATGTGGCATGTAGGAGCAACAGCCCACAACTCCTAACACCCTCAGCCTGGAAGTTACCTGGAAGTAGACATCTAACCTAATTCCGGAAGGACTTTGTTCCAGATGGCCTAATATTTCCTTGGGTCATGCATTCCAGAGTCTCAGAACGCCTCTAGGTAAAAGTTCTTCATTCAGCCTACTGGCATTGACTGACTGAGGTCAGGGTCACTAGAAGCAGAACCCGAGACCTGGATGTACGTGCAGGTGACTTATTAGGGGCGCGCTCTCAGGGAAGCTGAAATGGAGCGAAGGAAGGGGAGGCTGGAAGGCAGTAGGCCTGGTGGCTCCTTGCACCTGCCCTGTGCGCCCGCGTAGTCCTCTAGTGCTTTAGAGTTAATGGCCTGGTATGTAGTGAAAAGCCAGGTACAGTGAACTGTACCCAAAAATTAGGGTTGTCTTCTGTGAGAATTTGAGCCACTTCCAATATTTATGAGTTTTAGAGCCACAGAGATCATCTCATAGAACCCCTTCATCTCACATATAAGGAAACTGAGGCACGGTGAGGGGGTAGAGGGTTCTCAAGGAGAGACTTTTCTTTCCACCTTGCCCTTGGTCATTCATCTGTGTTGTCACAAACTTCTGAGTAGAAGGGTTTTTGTTTTCTCATTGTACACTTGGGAAATTAAGGAATAGGCTGGGTGCTTCGGGCCCCATCTGAACAAGCTCGAGGCTAGTTCTAGGGCCGGATGCAGTGAAGGATGTTTTCATGGGCAGCCTGGAGGGACACACACATCCTAGCCCTAGAATTCTCCTCCATGGAGCTTGATGACATGCCAGCTACATGCCAGGGGTTCCTCAAGTCTGAATCAGTCACCCCCGGGGGCCTGTGTGTGTTTTTGAGGCTCCTCTGACTGGAACCAGGAACTGGTCTTTTCACGTCCGCCCACCTGCGTTCCCTCAGCACCAGACCTGCCAACACTCAGGGGCCACTGTAGCCTCCTCCTCCCGGAGGAGCATTTCCAGAGGCGCCAGCAGAGAAATGAAGAAAAGGTCCTGGGAGCACAGAAGTGTCTGTGTCCTGTGTGCCTCCCACGTCCCCTGTACATACACCACCTCCCGCCCCTCCGCTGGGCCCCCAGCCCCCTCCTACAGCGCCGGGCTGTGACCCCCACCACTCTGCACCACAGGCTGAAGGCCGCCATGAGCTCTGAGACGCCCACCAGCCGACAGCTGTCGGAGTACCTCAAGCACGCCAAAGGCCGGACACGCACAGCCATCCGCAACGGGCAGGTGTGGGAGGAGTCCCTAAAGACACTGAGGCAGAAGGCATCCTTAACCAATGTCACAGGTACAGAAAACCTACCAGCCCCCTGATGGCAGGAAGGGCCACCTCCCCACAGGAGAGAGCAGAGGCCACCAGAAGCGGCACTCCCTGTCAGGAGCTATCTACTCAAAGAGGGACATGCAACTCTCCCTTCTCAGAACTGTAGACCAGACTGGCAGAGCAACGAGGGGCTTAGAGGACAGCAGAGGCAGGAACTCAGACCTAGCAATGTCACATTGCCAACTCCAAGTGAAGGGACATTGGTACTCTTTGTACAATACCATCTGTACAGCCTCTGCCCAGAGGAAGTGCTAAAGTCAATAAACACAGGCTCCCTGTCCCAAACCACAGTGCCACCACTTCCTCTAATAGAGGGGACATTTAAGCCACCTGTGTCAGGGCGATTTATAAGGATTATGTCACAGGAGATGAGATTGCCATCTTGTTCTGGGTAACTTGTTGCTGAAACAATGAATTTAACTGATGGCTTGGTCATAACCTCCTCCACGCCCATCCCCACCCCCAGCCAAATGCCACAGCTCATGGAGGGTCATGAGGAAGCGGTTTGGTCCTGACAGGAGGAAGAGGCTGCAGGTTCTCCCTGGGAAAACAGAAATGGAGGAAGACTACCTGGCCCAGGACTTGGGCAAATTCCAAAGTGCCAAAAGAAGGAAACTGGGACAAGGTGGGGAGAAGCCGGGAGCACTTTGGATTCTGAAATTCAAAAGGTGCTGAGGGTTGAACCCCAGCCCCTGCCAACTTTCACAGATTCCCGCCCTCCCTCCCCCGAAAAGAAGCCCCCATACAGCCACATTTCCCCGTCTCCCCTTCATTGCAGACACCAGGATGGATGAGGGGCTATGTTCGGAACTTGGCAGCTGTCTCCATTCTGTGCCTACATTGAACCCTCTGATGCCTAAGGCCCCCCTCTGTTACTCCTCCCCCCCCCTCACTATAAAATTACCTGTCCCTGGGCGCAGTGGCTCACGCCTGTAATCTTAGCACTCTGAGAGGCTGAGGTGGGAGGATCGCTTGAGCTCAGGAGTTGGAGACCAGCCTGAGCAGGAGTGAGACCCCATCTAGTAACTAAAAATAGAAAAAAATAGCCAGGAATGGTGGCACGTGCCTATAGCCCCAGCTACTCAGGAGGCTGAGGTGGGAGGATCGCTTGAACCCAGGAGTTTGAGGTTGCTGTGAGCTAGGCTGACATCATGGCACTCTGGCCCAGCCAAAGAGCAAGATTCTATGTATGTATATATCTGTCGCTTCCCGACATCCTTCCTAGCTACATTCCTTCTTGCTTTATACTTTAGGTGTCAGCGAAGCTTTAGAAGGAAAGCAATCTTATCAAACTCATACTAACATATGCTTAACCTCTTGGGGGGGGGGGGGTATTTTCATTCTAAAGGAAAGATTTGTAGATTCAAATGAATCTTGGCCTGAGAGACAGGGAATTACCAGCCATGCTGGGGACGTTCCCAATCACTCACTATCTGTGTGGCCTGGGGCAAGTCTTTTGAGTGTTATGGTCTCAGTTTCTTCTCTGTAAAATGGGAGTAAAAAAAAAATCTTACCTTAATGAGTTGTGAAGATCAAATGAGAAACCGCCTGGGAAATGCTCACCTAGAACATGGAACGTGTCCTGCCGTGTTTGGAGAAGGACATGCCTCCGAATGGAGCAGGAACTCAGCCCCTTTGGGGGCCCTTCTGTTTCAGGCTCCACCCTGGACCTGACCTCGCTGTCCTGGGAGGTGGGCTGCGATGCCCCTGCTCCGGCGGTGCAATGCGACATGAGCAGTCCTTACCGCACCATTTCGGGAGACTGTAATAACAGGTGCCTGGGCAGGGGTGGGCGTGAGGGGCAGACCCCCACTAACCGCCCGCCCCGCCCACCTGCACCCCCAACCACTACGCCTTGCTTTGCCCCTTGGGCATTCCAGGCAGAGCCGCCCCTGCCGCTGCCGCAGCCCTACCCTCCTGGACTTGCACCCCCAACTTCCCCACCTTCTAAAGATCACGCGTTTCCAGCGGTCCCAGTGAGCCCACCGTGTCCCAGTGGAAGTGACACCTTTCCCCAGGGCAGAGGAGTCCCGCGCCCTCAGGGGATGGGGACAGTTCAGAACCCCCCCCCCATTTGACGCACATCCTTTGCGTCCCCTTTCCCTCGGGCAGAGGCTCCTGGGGTTCCCCCATGGGGTCCCGAGCAGTGGGACCCGGGGTCGGGGGTGGCCCGGCGCGGCAGGAGACCCCGCGCCGAGCGGCCGAGGCTGAGGGCGGGTCCCCGCGGTTCCAGGAGGAGGCCCGCGCTGGGCGCCGCCAACAGGGCCCTGGCGCGCTGGCTGCCCGCGGAGTACGAGGACGGGCTCTCCCTGCCCTTCGGGTGGACGCCGGGGAAGACGCGGAACGGCTTCCCTCTCCCGCTGGTGAGGGCGGGCCGGCTGGGGGCGAAGGATGGGAAGCAGAGGGGAAGGGATGCACTCCCCAAAGACACGCGGAAAGGAAGAAGAAATAGGTGGGAGGGTGGAGGGATGCGCGGCGGAGCCGCTTCCCGAGAGAGATGATTCGGACTTGCTCCCTGGCGACGTTCCCCGAAGTGCCACTAGACGGCAGCAGAGCTCCGAGCCCGGAGCCCAGCCACGTGGTGGTCACGTCCCAGCCGCCAAAGGCCTGATACCCTGGGGTCTCCCAGGCAGATGGCCTCCCTGCCCCATCCTGCTCGCGCTTACCCCTGCCCCAGCCCCTGGAGTGCATCAGCTGTTGTTTGCCTGGAGGTCCTATCTGTTGGCCTCATCGGAGCTGGCAGCCCTTACCCAGAGCCCCTCTCCTATTCACGGACACCTGGCGCCTCCGTGGCACTCACTTCAGAGGCAGCCTGTCTTTGTTTTTCCTCCCCATAATGGAAAGGGCACTGGCCCTGCAAGTCATCAAGTCATAGAGACCCGGGTTCAGTCCCATCCCTGCCCTTTTGTAGCTGCAGGACCTTGGAGAACTGACGTCACGGCTCCAGGATTCAGTGTCGTCCTTTACAAGATGGGGTAATGCCACCCACCTCACAAGCTCCTCATGGAGATTGAATGCACCTGTTACATAGTGGGCACTTAATAAACTGCAGTTGAATCTGAATCCTCAAAGCACTTTTTCCTCTAATCCACCCTCCCCTTCTCCCTCCGTCCATAGGCCCGGGAGGTATCCAACGAGATTGCCGGCTATCTGAATGAGAAGGATGTCCTGGACCAAAATAGGTCCCTGCTCTTCATGCAGTGGGGTCAAATTGTGGACCACGACCTGGACTTTGCCCCTGACACCGAGCTGGGGAGTAACGAGTACTCCAAAGCCCAATGTGAGGAGCACTGTATCCAGGGAGGCAACTGTTTCCCCATCATGGTAGGCCCTGCAGGGGGGCGGATGTCCCTAACCAGTCCCTTACCCACCCTGATGTAGGAGACATGCCCAGCCCTTTAACTAGGATCTCTTGGTAGACCTTGGATGCTGATTTGATAGCTTCCCAAGCCTCACACATCCATTCATTCACTCAGCCATTTATTCAGTAAATAGACATTGACCATCTAATCCGTGCCAGGCAGTACACTAAGCACCAGGGATACAAAAATGAATAAAACACTGCTTCTGCTGTCAAGGACAAAGGGCCAGTGTGGGAAATGGACATGTAACTACTAATGGCAAAACTGGAAAGCTCTGGGGAGCCTTGGTCAGCAGCAATGGTAACACCTGGGGGTTTATTAGGCGTGCAAAATCTCAAGCCTCACCCCAGACGTCGGGAAATACATTCTATTAATACATTTTACCAAGATTCCCGGGAGATTCATCTTACACACAGTAAAGGTTTTGGAACACTGCTGTAAGTCATTCTAAAGGAAACTTGGATGAATCAGAATGAGCCGCAGGGATTTGTGGGAATTTCCTGCAGGAGGGGAGAGGACCTGGCAGTAGTGCACCTTTTCTTCTTATTCACGGGTTTCACGGTTAGAGAGTAATTTATTCACTTAAACAACAAATCAAGGCTATGTGCTGTGGCATAAAGAATATGAGCTGGGAAATGAAGCCAATCTAGATCTGAATCCCACATCTTTCCCTTCCAGCAGTTTGTAAGTTCTTAGGCAAGTTACTTAACTGTTTTGAGCCTCAGTTTCCTCACCTGTAAAATGGGACTGAATTGTCCACTTTATGGGGTTTTCTGAGGACAGAAGTGAGATAAAGTATTCATAATGCCTGGCATATGGTAGGTCCAGAAATAAAATGGTAGCTTTATTAGTAGTAATTATTAACAAACCCTTTCCCATCTCATGTCCTGCTTTCCTGTACAGGGATGTCAGAACTCCCCTCCCCATCGAAAATTCAGAGCCCTCACTGTAAAGGACTGAATGGTTGCCTTTTGCTCTTTTTATTCAGTAAATAGATATTAACCATCTAGTCTGTGCCAGGCAGGATATAGTGAACTTCAGGGTATTAAAGGCCTAGGGTGTGCAACATCAGCAGGAAGTGTCTAGGGTCAGTGTCTGGTCCCAGGGTCCCAGGAGGGTGTCATCAACATCTTTGCATCCAGACTTGCCTTGGGGAAAGGTCGCCAGGGCCCAGCTATGCTGCCCCTGCCTGGTCATTGATGCCCAATCTCTCTGCAGTTTCCACGCAATGACCCCAAGCTGAGGACTCAAGGGAAGTGCATGCCTTTCTTCCGAGCCGGGTTCGTCTGTCCCTCTCCACCCTACCAATCCTTGGCCCGAGAACAGATCAACGCTCTGACCTCCTTCCTGGATGCCAGCTTTGTGTACAGCTCCGAGCCATACCTGGCCAGCCGCCTCCGCAACCTCAGCAGCCCCCTGGGCCTCATGGCCGTCAACGAGGAGGTCTCAGACCATGGGTTACCCTTCCTGCCATTTGCCAACAAGAAACCAAGCCCCTGCGAGTTCATCAATACCACCGCCCGTGTGCCCTGCTTCCTGGCAGGTGAGTCTAGGCCGGGAGCAGAAGGGCCCAAGGACAAGGGGGTTATCCAGGGAGGCTCCACCACTGCTCCTTTCTCATCAGCTTTCTGGAAAAATGCACACCAAGCCACTGCTGACCCTGGCACTGGTCCAGGACTGGCAGAAGGGCCCAGATGAATAGAGAATCTAAGAACATGTATTCACTGTAAAACAAAACAAGGAAGTTCAGAAAAGCTCAAAGAAAATAAAAAGAAAATTCACACAATCCCACCACCCGTCAAAATCATCATTAACAATTTTTAATACCTATCATTCCAGTATTTTTCTATCACACATATAGCTCTACATTGTTTTACATAATTGGGGTCCTACTAATGCTCTATAACCTGATGCCTTCACTTAGTATACTCCATGCCCTTAACTATTCTTCTACAACATGATTTTTTTTTTTTTTTTTTTTGAGACAGAGTCTCACTCTGTTGTCCAGGCTAGAGTGCCCTGACGTCAGCCTAGCTCACAGCAACCTCAAACTCTCAGGCTCAAGCAATCTTCCTCTCTCAGCCTCTCGAGTAACTGGGACTACAGGCATGCACGACCATGCCTGGCTAATTTTTTCTATCTTTATTTTTAGTTGTCCAGCTAATTTATTTCTATTTTGAGTAGAGACAGGGTCTCACTCTTGCTCAGGCTGGTCTCGAACTCCTGAGCTCAAGCGATCCTCCCTCCTCGGCCTCCCAGAGTGCTAGGATTACAGTACAACATGATTTTTAATGGCTGCCTGGTATTTCCTGACATATGTTACCATACTTTATTTTTTTCTCAACCCTATGTGGAGGCATTTAGTTATTTCTAGTTTTTCTGTGTTGTATTGTTGTTGTTTAGGTAATGATTATCTTTATTGATGAACCTTTGTTCTCCTTTTCGATACATTTAAGATAATTTCCTAGAAGAGGAAGTTCTAGATTAAGAGGAACATATATTTTTAAGGCAACCTGTGTGTGACCAAAGCCCTCCTAATTCTGTTCCTTCCAGGGGCTCACGCCCTCCTGGGCCTCTATCTCTGGCTTCTGGAGGCCTTCGCTCCTTCAAAACTCTGCTCTCCTGGGACAAACCCCCCGGCCACCCTGACATGGCAGAAAGCCTGCCCAGAGGCCACGGTCTTTTGGTAGACCTTTTGGATTTTGTGTTCGCACATACCCCACATCAATCCAGGCACAAAGCCAAGCTATTTCCTATTTTCATAAAAATATGCACTAACACCAAGAATTTGTGGATTTAGTAGACTTTCCTAAAGATTAGAGGACACCTGGTCTTTCACCATTTAACTGCTCCCATCCTTACTCCTCTCCACCCCCGATAAGCCCCCATCTAGGTTCTTCTCCCTTTATTACCTAGAGGAATTCAGCCCTACCCAGGTTCCTACCCTCAAACCTGCATTCCTAAAATTTTCAGAGTTGCTCTGCAAAATAAAAAGCCCCTCATTTATTTTACCTGCCCTTCTTAGAAGGAAGTTGAATTAATTACAATTAACAAAATTTTCCTTCCTCACTCTGGGAGGCCGAGGTGGGCGGATCGTTTGAGCTCTGGAGTTCGAGACCAGCCTGAGCAAGAGCGAGACCCCATCTCTACTAAAAATAGAAAGAAATTATATGGACAGCTAAAAAAATATATATAGAAAAAATTAGCCGGGCATGGTGGTGCATGCCTGTAGTCCCAGCTACTTGGGAGGCTGAGACAGGAGGATTGCTTGAGCCCAGGAGTTTGAGGTTGCTGTGAGCTAGGCTGACGCCACGGCACTCACTCTAGCCTGGGCAACAGAGTGAGACTCTGTCTCAAAAAAAAAAAAAAAAAATTTCCTTGCTGGTATGTCACCAGTAGCCTTTACCACATTCCCAGGTGATAAGCCTTATTATCCCCACTTTCACAGACAGGAAACTGAGGCTCAGAAACATTAGGTAACTTGTCCAAGTCCACACAGCTAAGAAGTGTATGTATGGAACTGAATTCAAACTTGTGCTTCCTCCCCCAGTCCCCAGCCCTCTCCACCCTACTTCCCTTAAGTTGACTGGCAGGAGGGGCCTAGGAGAGGGCCCGTGGGGCACCATCATTTCTTTGTGCGGGTTCCTGGGTCCCGGGCCTGCTCGGGGACAAGCCACCTCTCTGCCTTCTGGGCTTTCAGGAGATTCCCGAGCCTCAGAGCAGACCCTGCTGGCCACTTCCCACACCCTCTTTCTCCGCGAGCACAACCGGCTGGCCAGAGAACTGAAGAGACTCAACCCTTCGTGGGATGGAGAGAAGCTCTACCAGGAAGCCCGGAAGATCCTGGGAGCCTTCGTGCAGGTAGGAAGGCCCAGGCCCACCTGGCCCCGGCTTCCAGCTCTGCCGTCTGCTCGCTGCCACACCTCCAGCTACCTCCTCTGTTTCCAGACCTCCGTGCACCCTTTCTTCTGCTCCGCTGCTTCTCTCCCATTGTCTTGTCCTTATAAATGCCCCCTCCTTTCATTTCTTCAGCTTCTCTGTCCCAAAATGAATCCCTGAATTTGGAGTGATGGAGAGTCACCCAGATGTTGATCCCTTTAGTGTGTCTGCCCTGGTGCCATCACTGGAACCATATGCTCTTCCACTCCTGGGACTGCTACATTATATTGATATGGGTTATTTTGATTTCATTCTCTTCCTTTTTAATTCTCTGTACCTAAGCCTCATGTCATGGGTATGCTCAACTGGTATTGTTGATTGGCTGATGGACTAGAAGAGACTTAGAAAGATTAACAAGTTAGGCTGGGCGTAGTGCCTCACGCCTGTAACCCCAGCACTTTGGGAGGCTGAGGCAGGAGGATCACTTTAGGCCAGGAGTTTGAGACCAACCTGGACAACATAGTGAGACCTTGTCTCTAAAAAATCAGAAAAAATGATGGCACATGCCTGTAGTCCTAGCTACTCAGCAGGCTGAGGCAGGAGGATCACTTGAGCCTAGGAATTCGAGGCTTCAGTGAGCTGTGATTGTGCCACTGTACTCCAGCCTGGGTGACAGAGCAAGACCCTGTCTCTAAAAAAAAAAAAAAAAAAAAATGTTCACAGGTTTATATATTTTAAACATTTTATTCTGAAATAATTATAGATTCTCAGGAAGTTGTAAAAAAATATACAGGAAGGTGCTATGTACCCCTCACCCAGCCTCCCCCAGTGCTAACATCTTTCATAACCATAGCAACAGCAGGAAGTTTAACATTGATACAAACCATACAGCTTATTCAGACTTTACCAGTTTTAAATTCAATCATCTGTGTGTGTGTGTGTGTGTGTGTGTGTGCTAAAATTCAGATTTTGCTTATTTCTTCTTTCAGTTCTATCAGGTTTTGCTTCATGTATTTTAGAGCTCTGTTGTTTGATGCATAAACATTTAGGATTGCTTTATCTTCTTGATGGATAGATCCTTTTTTCATTATATAATGTCCCTTTTTGTCCTAGGTAACTTTATTTGCTCTGAAGTCAACTTTATCTGACATTAATATAGCCACTCCTCCTTTTTTAAAATTAATGTCTCTGTGATATATCTTATTTCCTCCATTTCAACCTATGTATGTCATCATGTTTCTTATAGGCAGTGAGTTTCTTGTGGACAACATATAGGTGAGTCACTGTAAAAAAAAATCTACTGTGCCAATTTCTGCCTTGTAACTGATGTATTTAGGCCATTTGCCTTTAAAGTAACTATTAATGTGTTAGGGCTTAACCATGCCATTTTATTATTTGTTTTCTGTTTGTTCCTTCTGTTTCTTGTTCCTCTGTTGTTATTGTTTTTCTTGCCTTCCTGTGGGTTAATTGAACATTTTTAGAGGTCCATTTTTATTTTTACATATTGCTTTATATGGTTTTTTTTTTTAGTGGTTGTTCTCAGTATGGGCAGATAGATAGAGATAGAAAGATAGAGACACATGGCATATCACAATCTACTAGTGTCAGTGTTTTATCACTTCAAGTGAAATATAGAAAACTTACTTCCACGAGGACCCTTTTCCTCCCCACTTTTAAAATATAATTATCTAAAGTATTTCCTCTACATACAGTTTGCATGACATCATATGGTGCTTCAATCATAAAATATGATTAAAGAAACTTATAAGGTAGAAAATAATTTATGTTTGCTTCTATTTTTACTCATTACATTGTTCTTCTTTCCTTTCTGAAGTCCCAGCCTTCTCTTGTTATCACTGTCTTTGTGTTTAAAGAGTTTTCTTTAGTCATTCTTTAAGGATAGGTCTGCTAGCAACAAATTTTCTCACTTTTCCTTCATCTGAGAATGTCTTTATTTCCCCTGTATTCCTGAAGAATAGTTTCACCAATACTAGATTCAGGGTTGACAGTTCTTTTCTTTCAGCACATGAAAAATGTTCTGTGACTTTCTCACGGCCTCCATGGTTTCAGATGAGATATTCACTGTTATTTGGATTGGTGCTTCTTTATAGGTAATTTGTCATTCTCTTTGGCTGTTTTTAAAACTTTTTCTTTTTTTCCCTGGCCTCGAACCCTTGGGCTGAAGCGATACTACCACCTCAGCTTCCAAAAGTGCTGGGATTGCAGGCATGAGCCACCACACCTGGCCTGAGACTTTTCTTTATATTTAGTTTTCAGAAATTTAATTATGATGTGTCTTGGAGCAAATTTCTTTATGTTTATACTGTTTGGGATTCAGTCACCTTCTCAAATCTGTAAATGTATGTCTTTCACCAATTTTGAGAAATTTTTAGGGATTAGTTCTTCAAATACTTTTTCAGTTTCACCCCCTTTCTCCTCTACTTCTGGGACTCCATTGATATGAATGTTAGACCTTTTGTCATTGTCTCACAGAACCCTGAGACTCTCATTTGTCTGGAGTGAGTGCCGTGGCGTCAGCCTAGCTCACAGCAACCTCAAACTCCTGAGCTCAAGCGATCCTCCTGTCTCAGCCTCCTGAGTAGCTGGGACTACAGGCATGCACCACCATGCCCGGCTAATTTTTTCTATATATATTTTTTAGCTGTCCATATAATTTCTTTCTATTTTTAGTAGAGATGGGGCCTCGCTCTTGCTCAGGCTGGTCTCGAACTCCAGAGCTCAAACGATCCGCCCACCTCGGCCTCCCAGAGTGCTAGGATTACAGGCGTGAGCCACCGCGCCCGGCCGTGTCTGAGGTTTTTTTTAAAGTCTGTTTTCTTTCTGTGGTTCAGATTGAGTAAATTCCATTGATCTGTCTTCAGTTCTATCCTCTGTCATCTCTATTATTGAGTCTATTTAAGTCTTTTTAAAATTTCAATTAGTATACTTTCAGTTCTATCATTTTAATTTGTTTCTTTTTATAACTTCTACTTCCTTGCTGTGATATTCTGTTTTTTATTTGTTTCAGGAGACTCTATAATTGATTATTGAAGCATTTTTATAATGGCTGCTTTAAAATATCAGATCCTTCTAACATCTGATTCATGTTGGTCTTGGCATTAGCTGAATGTCTTTTCTCACTCAAAATGTGGCTTTTCTGGTTCTTGTTATTATGAATGATTTTCTTTTTTTTTTTTTTTCTTTTCTTTTACCCCACCGTGACAGACATGTAAGGAATGGTTTTCAACTCTCTCCTAGACATTTGGTTATTGTGTTAGGAGACTCTCAATCCTATTTAAATCTTTAGCACATAGTTACCTTGTTTAGGTTTCGCACGTAGGTTCTGGACTACTTTTGTGAGCTTTAGTTCCACCAAAGTTTAGTTTCCTGAACCTAGCAATGCTATGTTCGTTTGCTTCATTCTTCTGGTGCTTCTGGGCTTCCCATTCAATCCCTGCTGGTGCTGTCTGCAAGGCAAGAAGGTGTTTTCCTTGCTGTCTGCTGTTGCTCAGCAACGTTTTAGGGAAGGAGAGGCCACTGTGCCCAATCTTCTTATGCTACCTGGTGATGAGCAAAGACACAGAGCTTCACTGCTGCCACCACTGCAGGCCAATCTGACCATTTGCCAGCGTAGATTGTGGATCGAGGGCTGGGATAGCCAGAGTCTTCAAGGGGACATGAGTTGTGAAGCAGCGATCAGGGTTTTCTACTAGGTCTCTGCTGGATTTCCCTTGGCCCAAACCTTCAGAAGGAGACAGCAGGCTTTACTTGACTTCTTTTGCCCATTTCTGTTGGAGGTTCCAGATTACCAGCCTCTCCTTCACCCAGTCTAGGGGTATGTAGGAACTCACCACGTTGGTATTCCCCGAGTCAAAAAATCCCCAGCCAGTTTACTCTCTTCTTTCCAGCTTTCAAAGTCCTTTTATTGTTGCCTGTTGAATAATTTCCAGGGTGTTTAGTTATATTTGGTGGGAGGAGTAAGGAAAATGAGTCTCTTCCATCTTGTTCTAGTACCAGAGCCTCGTGCACATATTTGTAACTATCGAAGAGATCTATTTCCATTATTTTTTTTCTCAAAATCTCCAGAATTCAATATTTATTTTTAAAAAATGGTTGGACCCAGTAATCATATTACTGGAGATACTTGTAGGAAATCATCCAGCAGAGTAAAAAATGTCTACCTAAAGATTGCATAAGTTAAGGCTTATATTAGTTTGCTAGTGCTGTCATAACAAAATACCAGAGACTAGATGGTTTAAATAAAAATTTTCTCATAGTTCTAGGGGCTGGAAGTCCAAGATCAAGGTGTTGGAAGATTTGGTTTCCCTGAAGCCTCTCTCCTTGGCTTGCAGATAGCTGCCTTTTCACTGTGTCTTCACACGGCTTTTTCTCCGTGCGTGTGCCTATCTGGTATCTCTCTCTCTCTCTCTCTCTCTCTCGCCTTATAAGGATGCCAGCTGTATTGGATTAGAGCCCCACCTTATGACCTCATTTAACCTTAATTACCTCCATAAAGGCCCTATCTACAAATACAGTCACATTAGAGGTTAGGGCTTCAACATAAGAATTTGAGGCGTACACAGTTCAATCCATAACGATGCTTTTTGGACTACGAGAAAAAGAAACCCACTCAGGCTAGTTCAGATGCTCAGTATTGGTTCAACCCTATACGTGTGTCAAATGGAAGATGATAAGGGTTTCTTCTGGGACAGGGAGTGTAGTTGAGCCTCATCAAAGGTTAGAGCCAGAGATTGGAAACCATCTGGAATTAGGGCAGCTACTCTGGTCCTGTCTCTCCCTCCTCTCTGCTCCTCTCTCAATTTCTCCATTGTTCTCCACTCTCTCTGCTGGTGGGTCTTCTCTGCTTTTCAGCACATGGTAGAAAATGAGCACCTATGTGACCCCACCTGCCACATCAGATCCAGCACCATCCAAAACAGTCTAGAACAGCTGCGTCCCCAATCTAAGTTCCTGAGAGGGAATCTGACTGACCAGCTTGGTCGGGTGCCACAGCTGGGCCATCCACTGTGGCTGAAGGTGGGGTTCTGTCTCCTGCTGCCTCCCACAGCCCGGGGGACAGACCACCTGATCCACAGGTGACATCCCCAAGGGATTTGTCACTGAACAAACTAGAAGCCACCTAAGAGTAAATCAATAAGAGAATGGCCAATCACATTTAAAATAATTGTGAAAGCTAGTTAGAAATGTAGAAAATGTTAAGTGAAAAAGAGGAATGCAAAGCTATGCATTCTCTAGGATTATAACTATGTAAAATACACATCATATAGATACAGACTAGAAAGAATACAAATTAATATAATTATTGTGTTATGTGGAGGCATGATTTTTCTTTTCTGAAAATTTTTTCTATTTGTGTTGTTCATTGGTGTTGCGTAAAATAACATTAGAATCAATCTTTCCATGATGCGGCATTTCTTTCAGAACTGGAGATTGAATGAATTTCCCTTGGTTGCCCCTGAATCACTCCTGTTTATCATTCTCCTCTCACCCTGACTTTGTTACATTAAAGTGACACACAAAGACTGCCACTTTAGCATCAAGGTCATAAACTTAGAGCAAAGATGACAAAGAGAGTACGTGTCATGTCCCAAATTCAAATGACTGATTAGTAGAACCTATGTTGAGACAAATTATGAGAGATCAGCAGATAGGATGCCATGATCGATTAGCAATGTCTGCCATGGTCTAGGAATGGAAACTTGGCATGAATGCTATCCATTTGCCATCCTTGATTTTTGATTGCTCATCCCTCTTGGCCACAGCTCTTCTCCAGCCTCCCTCTGCAGAAGTTTAAACCTTCTCACACCCTTTCCTCATTTCTCTCTCCAGATTATTACCTTTAGAGACTACCTACCCATTGTGCTAGGTGACCATATGCATAAATGGATCCCCCCATATCAATGCTATGATGAATCTGTGGATCCCCGAATTTCCAATGTTTTCACCTTCGCCTTCCGCTTTGGCCACTTGGAAGTCCCCTCTACTGTGTCCCGTCTGGATGAGAATTATCAGCCATGGGGTCCAGAACCAGAACTCGCCCTGCACACCCTCTTCTTCAACACCTGGAGGATAGTCAAAGATGGTATGTCCTTTCGGGGAGCTGTCACCTGGCTCTCCTCTCTGCAGCCTGCTCGTAGGGAAACCTGGCTTGGAAGTCAGACTTCAAGCACTTTTGTGTGACCTTGGGCAAGTGAATTCACCTCACTGAGCCTCAGTTTCCTCATTTGTAAGATGGGGAAAATAGTAATACCCATCTCATGCAGATATCCAAAAAAATTAAATGAGATATACATGTAGAGCACCCTACAGTGGTTCCTGACACAAAGGAGGTGATCAATAAATATTAGTTATTATTATTTCTTTCCTCCTGGCTTCTAAGGTGCCTGGGATTTCCCTACCTCTTTTCCCTGCCCTAGGCTTCTCTGACTTCTACAGAAAGAATTCGTGGGCTTGGTAAATAAACTTCTCTTTTCTATTCTCCTCTAAAGCCTTCCACCTCTATGAGGTGCCAGAGGTGGGAGCCAGCTTTCCTTTATCTCTGGGGCTGTGCTGTGCTGACACTGGCTTCACTTAAGGCCTCATGCATTAGGGCCATTTCCTAAAGATTTCTGCAACCTCTTTCCAGTCTGCAGTGTTCCTCAGCAGAACACACGGAAAGAGAAGGAGCTGACTCCATGAACTAGAGCTTGAAAAAAAATCTTGACATTTATACTCATGTCATCATCCCGCCCTTTCTGCCACCCTCGGAGCAGGCAGTGTGGGCTCTCCCCTCCCCCTGAGCACACCCCGCAGGCTGCACTGTGCTCTGCTCTCCCTACTTCCAGCCCACGCTGTCCAGGTGGCCCTACTTTCAACCAAGAGAAAATGTCTGGTGGAGGCAGGGGCCAGCCGTGGAAGATGTCCCCACCCTACTCCATCCTCAGGATGGCCTCTGGGTCTCTCTCGGCAGGTGGAATTGATCCTCTGGTGCGGGGCCTGCTGGCCAAGAAGGCCAAGTTGATGAAACAGAACAAAATGATGACGGGAGAGCTGCGCAACAGGCTTTTCCAGCCAACTCACAGGATCCACGGCTTTGACCTGGCTGCCATCAACATACAGCGCGGCCGGGACCACGGGCAGCCTGGTGAGTGCGCTGGGGTCTGGCCTGTGCTGGGGAACTTTTAGCTAATTTCTGGGGCCCTTAGAGACCCTTCTCTGTAACCCTTAGAATCTGATCTATTTTAAAATGGAAGGAAGGCCAGTTTTTAAAACCCACTTTGTTCATCTACAAAGTGGAATCTTCCATTTTCCCTAATGCAGAGACAAGAGCACATACCTGGTGCTGTCTTGGAGTTCCTCAGATGAAAAAGAGAACAACTAACTTGTAAAAACAGTTTAAAAGCTCAGAAAATATTAAGAAAAGAACAGAGAAATTGATGACTGTTGGACCTTTCTTTTGTACCCATGAATGGCAATTTAATATAGTAATAAAAAACCAGACTGCCTGAGTTCAAAGCCCAACTATGCCATTTACTAGTTATGGGACTTTGGGTGAATTACTTAACGCTTCTGTTCTTCAGTTTACACATTTATACAGTACTTAGAGTAGTGCCTGGACTCACAGTGAGTACCACAGAACCTACAATCTCCTCAGGACTAAAGTGCCACGGATACAAAATAACAGATCGCTGCCTCCCCGTCCCAAAGGCTGTGAGTTCAGACTTTTTAGGGCTGACAGAGCTGGAGTGGGTATGTCCCCAAGAGCGGGTGTGGGCAGAGATAAGACAGCCTCAGCCTCTCCATCCTAGGGTACAACTCTTGGAGAGGCTTTTGTGACCTCTCACGGCCGCAGACACTGAAGGAGCTGAACGTTGTGTTAAAGAACAAGGTGCTGGCCAAGAAGTTACTGCGTCTCTACGGCAGCCCTGACAACATCGACATCTGGATAGGGGCCATCGCGGAGCCCCTGGTGGAAAGGGGCCGGGTGGGGCCTCTCCTGGCCTGCCTCCTGGGCAAGCAGTTCCGGCAGATCCGTGACGGAGACAGGCGAGTGAGACTTCAGCGGGGGGAGGGCAGGCTGGAGCCCTTCTCCAAGGTGGGTGTCCCAGGGTCCTGCATCCTGCGTGAGGACTATCTCCAGACCTCAGGATGAGTGGGTCTTTTTCATGGTCCCAATGGCCTCCTTCGCTCCCCTGTGGCGGAGTGGGGCGAGGCCACAGCTGGACTGGATGGAATGACCTGCTGTCTCTCTGCAGGTTCTGGTGGGAAAACCCTGGAGTCTTCACAAAGGGGCAGCGGGACTCTCTACGGAAAATGTCCTTCTCACGCCTTGTCTGTGACAATACCCGCATCACCAAGGTCCCGCTGAACGCATTCCGGGCTAACAGCTACCCACGAGGCTTTGTGGATTGCTCAGCCATTGACAAGCTGGACCTCTCACCCTGGGCCTCGGCGGAGAATTAGGGGCCTGGGCTCCAAGGCCTCCACGCTGCACAGTAAAGCTCCCTTTGGTCCACGATGCCATTTCACACCCAGTCCCAGCCCTTCTTCCCAGCCAGGCCTTTCTACACCTGCCAGATGAACAGCTGGTCCAGGCCCCAGGGAGGCTGCCTTGGCCTTCCCAGCTCTTGCACTGGGCTCCCCAACTTCCACCCCCATCCACTCTGCTTGTGGAAATCCTCCTTTCTGTTGGGACTTAGGCCCTCTGAGATGCCCTTCCAGTCTAGCTTGCTGCATGTCACCTGTCCTCTCCCCTCAACAAGCCTTGCTGAGGCTGTGGCCTTTGACCCTTATCTGTCCTCCTGGCCTCTCAAACTAAACTGTACGATCCCTGAGCCAGGACTTCAGCCTGCTTCCGAGTGTCCCCCATGGCACCCAGCGTGGTGCTCAGCACATAGTTAGTGCTCAAAAGCACCTGGTGATCGACTAAAGATGCTGGCAGTGACACTGTTCCCTCTGAAGTCAGGCCTTGGAATTACTGTCAAATAAGCAGCTAGATGTTTGTAATCCATACGCACCTCACTGCTGAGATACAGCACGAGTGGGTCTCGGGGTGGGAGAGCACGGTGTGGTGGGATTTCCAAGAGCTCTCAAAGCAAGGGCTCCTGGGGAAGAAGAACTGGCTGTGGAGTCGCAGGAGATGGGGCTGCTGGCAGCGGGTGTGCGGTGGGGGGAATTACTGGTGTTGCCAAGGCATAAAACAGGAAGGAAAACCAAGCCTGAACTCCCTGCAGCTACAGGTAATTTCTCTTCCAGCAGCCCTTCTGGGAAATACCCTCTTCTAAGGCAGCGGTCCCCAACCTTTTTGGCATCAGGGACCGGTTTCATGGAAGACAATTTTTCCATGGGGGGGGGCGGGGAGGCGGAGCTCAGTCGGTGATGCGAGCAATGAGGAGCAGCTGTAAATGCAGATGAAGCTTCACTCTCCCACTGCGTGGCCCAGTTGCTAACAGGCCAAGGACAGTACTGGGCTGCAGCCCTGGGGGTTGGGGACCGCAGTGCTAGGGCAGCCCTAGGGCCTGTGAAGTCTCTAAGGGGAAATTTCAGAATATTCCTGAGCTGCTGCCCAATACAGATTCATATGTTCTTGTTTTGAAATGACCCTTCAGGTAAGGTCAGCCCAGCCAGGGCCCCAGGCCCCTGACCGGCGGGGTGGGCGTGGGAGACACCTAGCCATCCTGTGGGAAGAGCCCAGCAGCCCGGTGACCTGGACTGCAGCCCTGGCTCTGGCCCCTGCTTCTTTGAGGCCTCAATTGAGCCCCTTTCCTCTCTCAGCAGCCCTGTCCTCATCAGTGAAATGAGGACCAGCAGTGTCTACCCTGCCACTCACCACAGTGGGGCCCTAACGTTACCTGGGGCCCCAGGGTCCACTAGACCCCATCATCCTCCACACCTTCCCACTCCCAGTTGCGGTGCCCCCTCCCCATATGTGGGAAAGGTGGAGGGAAGCAGGGGGGTCCACCTGTCAGATGCAGGGGTCAAGCTCCAGGCAAGGCTACTTGGGGAAATGCAGTCCTCCTCCTCCTGCAGCGCTGACCCCGTGTGCTGGGCCCAGCCATCTGCTGTCCCTGAGTGAGAAGGGTCTCTGAACCCCTGTGCCAGGCTGCAGGGATGCAGGACGCGGCGGTCCCCTCTCCTTGGGGGGGCTGCCTTCCTACCCGACTTCTGCTCTTTCTCTCCTCCTGCACAGCACGTTGTCCCCACTACTTCCTGACACACAGTGAGCACACAGCAAATGTTTGCCAAAGCAATGAACGAACACAAGGGCTCAGTGACCACAGTCCCCTGCAGGGTGGCAGGGGTGGAGGGTGGGGGAGGAGGGTCTGTTTGGCATGGCCAGCCCCCCAGGTGTGGATCGGCCAAAGGAGGACTTCCCGGAGCCCTCACCCCAGTGCAGAAACACAAGGCCACACTGGCTCAGGGTCAGAGCCCAGAGGGAGCCTCTTGCTGAGGCGCCCGCCCCTGCGCAGACACGACAGCAGAGATCCCCATCCGAGGTGCTTTATTACCATAAACATCAGGGCAAACAAATGGTACAGAAAGGCCACTGGGCCCAGTTCCTCTTCAGGAGGACGTCTGGGAATAAGCAAGAAAACAGAGTAAGGAAGAAAGAGGGAAGCCACGGCCCGAGCCACACGGCCCAGCTGCGAGCGGTCCATCCTCCAGGGTCACCGGTTCACTTCTGCAAGCCAGGACACAGCCAAGGGGCAAACTCCCTGAGGGCACAAGTGGTACCCTGGTATCTCTCCTGCCTCTGTAAGTTTCCCACGCCAAGCACGGCGCCCTGCACACAGTAGGTGCACAATAAATGAAGAACCAGATGATGCTAACGGGCCTCTGAGGAGCCCTGACAGCTGTGATTTGCAAGGAAGAAAACTCATGCTTGGCGAGGCCGAGTAGTTTGCCCAAGGTCACACAGCCGTAAGCCTCAGGGCCAGGGAGTGAGCCCAGGCGGTCCGGCTCCAGAGCTGGGCTCCTCACCGATCTGCTCTGCTGCCCTCCACGTACTCAACATTCTCAAAAACAGCAAGCACACACTCGCACAAACGACACACAGGCAGAGCACATAACACACTACCCATGTTCACAGCCATACGAAACGCCAATTTGTAGACACTGCGCACAAGCGTGTGCGCACACGCACACACACACACACACACAAATGAACGTCCAGCCGCTCATTTTCTCAGCTGGCGCCAGAACAGGATGTGCTCACCTAGGGACAGGAGATCTCTGTGGTTCCAACTGGCCAGCCCAGGTGTACCCCTCACTGCTGCACCCCCTTGCCCAGCCCCTAGGCCTTTTCCCTCCAGGCAGCCAGGTCCAACGGAGGAAGTGTACTGCAGTTGACAAAGTCCCGGGGAAAGGAGTTAGACATGAAGATGTTGTTCTTGGACACGGTGGTGATGCCCGTGTTGTCGCAGATGATTCGGGGCAAGGAGATCTTGCCCAGGGCCTGCTGCTGCCGTGTGGTGAACACGCCCTTGTTCTGCCACCAAAACCTGCATGGGGAACACCCGTGGGCGCTGTACCCGCTGCTCCCCGGATGCAAGAGGACCACAGCAGACAATGCCCAGCAGCACAGGAGAGCCCCAGGCCCTCGGGCAGCCCAGGGCCTTTCAAACTGGTGGTCCCTCTCTCACAGTGCAGAGGAAAGCAAGGCTGTCCGGCTGCCTCTCCCTTGCCCAGCCTAGCAGCCTCCAGGGCACCCCCAATGCCTGGAGGGGGAGCCTGGCCCACACCCACTCATGAAGCCCTGTGCCCTCTCCTGGGGCTGCATCCACGGGGTGGAGAGAATCTTGGGGGTGGTTTATCATTTGCCCACCCAGAGAGGGGCACCTATTTCTAATTTTCCCAGAAGTGCAACACAGGCTAGGAAAAAAACAGACATGAAGATGTCAGGACCACGATGAGATGGCCCCAAGGGAAGCTGTGGGAAAGCTGGGACGGGACTGTTCCATAGTGACTGACACCTCCATGACTGCCCAGTGGAACCCAGAGGGAGTAGTTAAGAGTGGTATTTTTTCCTATCCGCCCTCCTTCACAACCAGAGGTCCAGGTCACTCCTTGCTGCACTCCCAGATAAGTTCAGGGCACCTTAGGGATGACCTGGAGGCTTTCCAGAACACACTAGAAAATCACTGACTCCTTCCAGCCCTTCCTTTGACTGGAGAAAGTTGGGCCCTTGAGAGGGTCCAGGATAGGCCCCGCCCCCCAGCGGGCCTGAGCCCCCTCCTCACCGATCACCGTCCCGGAGCTTCCTGAACTGGGTGCCTATGAGGCAGGCCAGGAGGGGGCCCACGCGGCCTTTGTTCTTCAGGGGCTCGGCCACGCCGCCTATCCAGATGTCGATGTTGTCGGGCGTGCCGTACTGCTCCATCAGCTTCCTCGCCAGGTCCAGGTTCTTCAGCACCGTGCCCAGCTCGCCCACCGTGTTGGGCTGCGGGAGCCCGCAGAAGCGCCGCCAGGCATTGTACCCTGCGAGGGGGAGGGGCGGGTGGTGTGGGTAGGGCCCTGTGCTGCAGGTGGGGAGGTCACTGGGCACAGCAGGGAAGGGTCACATATATGCCATCAGCCCCGAAAACCCACCTCCCCAACACACCAAAGTCATAGACTGGGAGGAGGACCCCTCCCTAGGGAACGCTGAACCCTTGGCCCAGGCCAAAGGGGACAGCTGGGCCTCTCTAGGACACCCTCTGTCTTTCCCTTGCTGTCCCACCCTAAGGCAGACCCTAAATTGCCATAACTCCTGCCAGCTCCAAGAATAGGGACATTTCACTGTCCCCCTCTGGAGCAACCCAATGTGTCTGTCTCTGATCCAGGAGGGGTGAAGTGTGTCTAGAAGCCTCAGCCACACTGGCTACTCCATAATACAGGCACAGCCATTAGGGTTAGGCTGATCGGGGTTCAAATTCTAGCTTTGTCTTTGGCTAGAGAACCTGGCCAGGTTCTGAGTCTCTCTAAACCTCAGTTTCCCCCTCAGCAAAATGGAGGCAATAATAATCTCTTTCCCTCAGGGTTCATGTACAAGTAAGCAAAGTGAAATGATGATGGAGACAGATTTTCAGACTGTGAGTCATTGTCATTATTATGATGCTCCTAGTAAGAGGGTTACAGCACGCAAAGGAGGATGGGAGGAAAACTGGCCAGATGGGAAAGGTGGGGGCCTGACCTCAGGCTGTTCCCTGAGAGCAAAGTGCTGGGGTCGGGGGAGAGCTGGGAGCATCGGGGGGCCCTAGAGTGGGATGGGGAGCTACGGGCTACCTGGGAGGCACCGAGGGGCGGGGGCGGGGCAGCAGGGGGGTGGCAGGGGAGACTCCTGCAGCCCCTCACCTGGGAGGCCGTGGTCCCGGCTGCGCTGCATGTTCAGAGCGGGCAGGTCCAGCCCGATCCTCATGACCTGCTCAAACAATCGCTCCCGGATCTCATCCACCACGATTTGGTTCTGGCGATTCAGTTTGGCAGGCGTGGCCATGAGGCCCCGGAGGATGGGGTCAATGCCACCTGGGGACGAGAGGAGCAGGGTGGGGCAAGGATCTGGCTCAGTATCAGAGCTCAGGTTGGAGCCAGGGACAAGTCCAGGTGGGGTCGGGGGATTGGAGAAGAGGGCTGGGCACAAGCCACACCTGGTGCCAAGGTGGCCCCAGTGAGCAGGTCCCCACCAGTCACTACATGACCCCAGACGCACAGAAGTCTCAGGGGATTATGCCATTCAGACTTGCAAGGTTGGGATGCTCCCAGCCCCTGGCCTCCTGGGTCACAGAGAATCACACAGACGCACACTCGTAGGAAGGAGCCAGCTCCTCTGACAGCCATCTCCAACCCACTCTATCATCAGACGCAGGAGCAGAGGCGGGTGGGCTGACACAGGTGAGTCAGACCAGCTCCCAGAGATGGAAGCAAAGCAGATTTCCTCCCACCCCAGCTCTCTGCAGCCAAAGCCACCCCCACCCCACCCTCAGCTGCAAGCCCACCCTCTCCTGGCCCAGGTCCCACTCACCTTCCAGCACTACCCTCCAGGTGGCAAAAAAAACCCTGCTGAGTGGGACACGGGGGTTTATCGCCACGGGCTGGTACCGATTGTCCAGGCGGAACATGAAGGGTTGGATGAGGGTGTGGCCATAGCGGAAGGCGTTGGTGAAGACATTGGAGATGCGCGGGTCCACTGAGTCATTGTAGCCGCTATACTTGGGCAGGTACTTCTTCATGGCCTCTGGCCCCAACACCAGGGGCAAGTAGTCCCGGTAAGTGATAATCTAAAGAAAAGTCACCTGGAATGGCCTCTCCACTTACTCCTCGCTGCAGTCTCCCCCTGCTCCTGGCTTGAGGGATCCCTCCTGTCCCCCATCCGTGGTCAGAGAATTGCTTCCCACAACTCTGGATCCAGGCCTAACAGAGTGGTACCGAGGGGCATAAACACAGCTCTCCTGCTTGCTGGCTGTGTGGCCTTGGACCAGGTATTAACCTCTCTGAGCCTGAGTTCCTCAAATGTAAATTAAGGATAATTATATTATCCTCTGCCCTAGAGAATTCAATAACAAAGCACTTTATTAGTCATCGTGATACCTCCCTTACCCTTGAGTTATCCATGTCTCATTTTTCCTACTATCTTATAAACTCCTTAAGAGCCAGGGAAATTGAAATTACTGAAATTATTAACTGTGCCTCCAAGTGCCTGGCCCACAACAGGGCTCACTACAGGTTTGTGGAAGGAGGGGAGGCAGGAAGGAATGACGAACACTCTGGCATAACTGCCCCCAGTGGAAAGGGAAGATGTGGAACAGTCTCACTCTAGATTCTAGGCTCTAGAATTTCCTCTGAACCTTAAATGAATCTCACCTGAGTTCTTAGTGCAAATCAAAAACTCACCCTCGGCACCTGCAACTCCCTCCCCGTCTAGAACCTAAGGGAGCGTGTTTATGTGTGTGTGTGTTTGTATTAATATGGGATCCTGGGGAGGGGACGGGGACACTGAAGCTTCAGAAGTTGGGAGAGAGAGCCAGGAACACTGCCCCAGGGGCAAATGAGGCCGAGGAGTTCCGGCAGGGCCAAAAAGGAGACGTGAGTGGGTAAAGAGCCCAGGGGTGACAACGAGATGGAAGAAGGAATCGCACTTCCTAAACAGCTACTCTGCGTCAGGCACTAGACCACCTGTTCAACCCTCCTGACACCACTCCTGGACCCACAGGGAAGACAACAGGGAGCAGCAAGGCTGGGAAGAAGGGGAGGGAAGGGAGGGAGACTTTGTCAAGCACATAATGTCTGCCAGGTGTTTTCATTTTAATCCTTATGGCATCATAGGGAAAGAAACCAAGGCTCAGGAGGGTTAGTAACTTGCCCGAGATCACACAGCTAGGATGTTGCAGATACATGTGCGACCCCAAGTCAGCCTGATACTCAGGACATCCTACCTGGACCATGGCCCCCACAATCTTCCGGGCCTCCTGGTAGAGCGTCTCTCCACTCCAGCTGGGGTTCAGGCGCTTGAGCTGTGTGGCCAGCCGGTTGTGCTCCCGCAGAAAGAGGGTGTGCATGGAGGTGAGCTCAGGCATCTCACTGGAGCGGGTGTCCCCTTAGGAAAGTCAAAACCACTGTCATTCCTAAGACCTCCATCCCAGAAAACATCTGCTCCCCGGAAACTCCCTCCCCAGCCAAGGCCTGAAACGTCTCCTACTCCCCCTCCTCTCCACCCATCTTTTCACATCATGCTCAATTTATACTCCTCTAGGAGGCCTGCCCTGGTGCCCCAGGCCACCAGAATAGCTTCTTCCTCTGCTTAGGGGCACTGCGGGTCAGAGATGCTCATTCAGTAGGTATCAGATCTGACACATGACTTGCCACCTTCCTGTACCTGACACTGGGAGCTCTTTGAGACCAAGGACCATGGCTTGTGCCTTTGTGTATTTTACCCTCCCTCCTAACACACAGAGAGACACATGGGGCTGAACACAGTGCCTGATACAAAGTGTGAGATTTGTGAACACTGCCTGGCTAACTGATTCTCTTGATTCAGGGAAAGCCAAAAAGTAGCATGCATGTTGGCACAGCCTATCTCCCTGCCTGTGTCAGACGCAGTTAATGATCACAGCACTCTTTCCTGCTAATACTAGATGCACCCTCAGAATCCGTCTCAACACAGGACTCCAGAAAGCCACTACCATTTGAATACAGTTGTCAGCCCCACCCTTACTACATGCCAATGGGGCAGCTTGCTCCAGGGGAGGGGGCCAGGGCACAGGATGTGTGGGGTCCACACCTGAGACTCTGTTCGAGAAAACTAAGCAAGACCCACGATTCCTCTAACTCTCCCCCAACCCTTCTCTGAAAGGGGCCAGAGGGCAAGGGTCAGGGCCATTTCAGCAGGACACTGGGTTCAGTCCGGGCCAAGTCTAGAAGCTGGTGGGAAGGAAGCTCTCTGAGAGCAGCTTCTCCATCCGTGAGCCTGGGATAGGGGGCTTGGCAAAGCCAGGCTAGAGGTGGCCATGCCTGGCTGGGGAATGCTGCCCTTGCCCAACTAGCCCAGAAGAGGCCAGGCTCCTTCCCCAGGAAGTCCTCGCTGGCACTGACCTTGATTCTCTTCCCAGGCGCCCAGCCAGGGCAAGACCAGCAGGAGCCACCAGGAGGAAGGGGAGGGAGACCAGAGGAAATGGCCTCGGGCCCACTAATGGCTTTATATTAAAACACACTGGGAAATTTCTGGTCACGTCTGCTATCACTGCCCCAGTTGTCCCCGAAATTTCCCGTATTTAAATTTAAAATCCCACCCTCTCTTATGACAGGCAATCAAGATGGGCAGGAGGTGATAGTCTGGAACAGTGCTGTCCAACAGTACTTTCCAAGGCGAGGAAAATGTTCGACATCTGTGCCACCTGATAGGAGAGCCACTAGCCAATGAGGCTACTGAGCATTGGAGATATGGCTAGTGCAGCCGAGAAACCGAGTATATTTAATTTAAAATAAAATTAAAATAGCCACATGTGGCTAGTGGCTACCACACTGGACAGTGTGGTTCTCCAGGGTGAGGGCACCACAGTGCTCTCTGTCCCTTTTGCACCCTGTCCTCAAGGACTCAACTCTCCTCTCCTCCAGAGTCCAGAAGAGGAAAAAGTGACAGAGAAAGTGATGGACAGGCAGACAGAGGCTCCTCGGTCGTCCCTGTGTCTCCATCTTAGGTTTGGAGTTGGGGGAGGACCATTTGGTTTTTTGCCTTTCTGGCTTCATCAACTTGTTACCAAGGCAACCGGATTAATATCATGAAGTTGGTGAGAACAGTCTCTCTAAATACAAACCCACAAGCTGCTCACAGACAGGCCCACTGGCTCCAGCAGGGAACACCTCCTGTGCCACCCCAGGTCTCCACCCTAGGGCTGACCTGCCAGGAAGCAGGGGATGCGCACAGAGCGGTTGGTGAGCAGACAGGGGTCGTCGTGCAGGCTGTCAAAGGGCAGCAAGGCCCGGCCGTTGTCATGGAAGCGGGTGTTGACGGCCAGCAGCCCCAGCTGGTTGCTATTGTTGCGCAGCTTGTTGGCCAGGGGGTCCTCACTGCCATACACCATGCTGGCATCCACGAAAGAGGTGAGCGCGTTGATCTGATTGCGGATAGTGATGTTGCTCCCAGGGCAGGCCGGGCAGGAGCGGAAGAAGGGGATACAGTCTTGTTGGTTCTTGATGCGGGGGTCATTGGGCGGGATCTGCGACACAGAGAGAGGCTAGACCGGCTCCCCCAGGGCAGGGACAGTGGGCAGAAGTGGCTCTCCTGCTGCCCTGGGGGACAACCTGCAGGGAGGCCTCTGAAGGTCCCAGTGGGATCACTGCCTGGGGTTCCACCAGCAGAGCACCCCTGAGGTTCAGGGTTGATGGTCAGGACACGGAATGGGGAATGTGCGGAGCCCCCTCGGGTGGGCACGGCCAGTCCTCTGACCCCCTCCTCACTAAACATTCTCCTTTCTCTCTCTCTCTCTCCTCTCCTGTGTCTGTTCCTTCCTCCTCTCCCCTCTGGAGTGGTCTCTATACTCTCACTCTGCCTCCTCTTCCTTTCCTTTTCCCCACCTCTGTCTCTCTCCCTTGTCCCTTTCCTGTCTCTCGCTCTGGCCCTGACATTCCTGCCCTCTCTCTGAGACTCTCTCTCCTTTCTCTCCTCCTTCTCCCTACTCAGCACGTGCCTCAACTCCCCAGCCCACTCTCAGCCCTGACCCCAGCTCTCTGCTCCCTAATGTGGGCGTCGGGGGAGGGGAGGAAACAGGGCTGAGCGCGGGCCACTTGCCCATGGAGGTTTGAGGGACACCGAGAAGGTCCTCATCCCAGAACTCTCTCCCAGACTAACAGAGCCAGTAATCCCCCCAACGGTGTCCTGCCAGCCAGGGGACAAACATTACTCTCTCCCCTGGCCTGGGAGAGGCAGCGAACGCATGGGATGCGCTGGCTGAGAGCCCGGCGCCGGGAGGCAGACAGCACAGAGCCGGGCAGGCCTTGCCTCTGGACACAGCGGGGCTGCGGAAGGAGACCTGGACACAGAAGGGAGGTGGCCACTTCCAGGAACAACCTCCCCCCTCCGCACGCCGGCGGGGCAGGAGGGGCAGGCGGGAAGAAGGGCACCTTGAGCGGGAAGCAGGGCGGCTGCTGCAGGCAGCTGGTCTCGCAGTTGAGGCCCGTGAGGAAGGAGGCCCGGGCTGCCGGTTCGGGGGTGAAATCGAGGTCGTGGTCGATGAGCTGGCCCCACTGCATGAACATGAGCGAGCGCTCCTGGTCCGGGGTCAGCTGCTCCGTGGGGAAGCGCACGATCTCGTTGGAGACGGCGCGAGCCTGCGGGACAGGGGACGTCAGGGGCGCCTGGGTCCCGCACCGCACCGCGTCTGGCCGGCCTCGCCCCCTCCGCCCGCCGGCGCTCACCAGGGGCACCGCGAAGCCGTTTCGCTTGACCCCAGCGGTCCAGCCGAAGGGCAGCGAGAAGCCATCCTCGTACTCCGCAGGCAGCCAGCGCACAAAGGGGCGGTTGGAGGCCCCCAGCGTGAGGCTGCGTCTGCAGGGGAAGGACAGGGCGATGGCACGACCTGGCACCTCCCTGAGCGCCCCCCACCGCGGGCCCACACCCAGCCCGCCGCACCTGTTGTTGCAATGCCCGGTGATGGTGCGGTACTTGTCGTTCTCGGGGCACGTCATCCCCAAGTCCTGGTAGGCGCAGCCGCTTGACTTGGACAGCAGGCTCAGCTGGGCGGGCGTCAGAACATCTGTGGTGGGTTCGGGGGGACAAGGGGGTTGGTGAGAGCTGAGCCCCTCGTTTCCCATCTTCCCTGACCTGAGGCTGAGGAGCCCTGGACATCCTGGAGGGGGCCCCTGTCTGAGAAGCAGAGGGGTTGCTAGCATGCCCCCGAGACTCCTTGGAGGGAGAGGTTAAGGGGATCACCATGAGATGGCTGGGGTCTCTAGTACGGGTCACTAGTGGAGCAGGGGCCTAGGGTGGGATGGGCAATAGTACCAGTGACATTGAAGGGCCCCCGCCACCGGGACCGCAGCTTCCCCTCCAGCAGGCCCAGAGCCACGTGCAGGTAGTCAGCAGCCCTCACTGCAGTCCTGGTGGCTGCCACAGGCTGCTTGAAGTAGGACAGGAGTTCCATGGGGCTGGCCGAGCCACTGCGAAGCCGCTGCCTGATGCTGCTTGGGGAAGGGAGGAGTAAGGGCCCAAGAAGGGTGCAGAGACACTCAGCAGAGCCCCGGCCCAGGGGCAGACACACAGAACTATGTAGACAGACCCACGGACGGGAAGAAGTTTTCTTTTAATTAAAAAAAAATTTCCATATATATATATAGATAGATATAGATATGGACCCAGGTGTCCAGACAGAGGCAAGGCCATGGGACGGATGGCTTTGAAGATATTCTTGCATCTAGAGACACGAGGACAGGCAGACAGACAGAGGGTCCCCCATGAGTCCCCACAGACCCCCATCCCCACCTACAAACTCCCTGCTGACTGCTCCTTCTCTGAAAGGCCAGGGGCAGCCTTGCCCGGAGCTGGGCAGTGCCCAGCACCCCCACCTTTCCCGCCGCTCCTTGTAGGCCTTGTCCACTAGCCGCTTGGCCTCCTCCATGCAGGTCAGCACCACCGAGGTCTCCACCTCCCCTGGCACAGCTGTCCAGAGCAGGGGTCACAAAGTCAGGAATGGGCCCAAAGTCCCCCATCAGGCCCCAGAGCCAAGGAGCCTTCACTGAGAAAAGGAGTCCCTGGGACTCAGAACCACCCAACACACCACCTTTTCCCCCCTTTTGAATGTTACCTGGAGCAGCACCCTCAGAGGGCTGGGGCATGGCCAGAATGGCCAGGAGCCCTGCTAGGGCCAGGAGCAGCTTCATCTCTGCAATGAGACCCCCAGCCCAGCAAATGCCCTAAGCCCACAGTGCACCTGGGAGAAGACAGCCCCCCACTCTCTCCTCCTGGGCCCCTCACTCCCACTTTCACACCCCAGCCCACCTCCATGGCCCTGTCTGTGGATGAAGCCAGGCCTCCTTGAGGGAGGGGTCCACAGCACCCTCATCCCCTTACCAGCTGCAGTCACCCAGCCCCCAAGGACCCCACCTCCACTGCTCACCTGACATTGGCAACTCCTCTTAGCTGAATCTGGGCTTTTATGTCCTCTAAGCTGGGGGCGGGGCAGGGCAGAGGAAGGACTGTCCCTGGAGACTGAACTCTCTCTCCTCCCCCACTAGGGTTGGGGGTCACATAGAGGGGCCCCTGAAATGGGGGCACAGGTCAGGAAAGGAGGAACCAGAGCTGTCCCCAGCCTTTGAACTTAGCACTCCCACTCCAGGGTTTCTCGCTCCCCATTGTGCACCTAGACCAGTGCTGTCCCCCAGGGGGTACACACAACTGAGTATCCAGGGTTCCTTTGAAAGGAACAAAAGTCAGGAACCAGTAGCCTAAGGAGTTATGGGGAATAGAGTGGCCCCAGGGAAGAAGGGAGGGGAGTGATAAGGCACCAATTGGCTTCAGGGGCCATCCCACACTCCAGCAGTAACCTGGGTCCTGCACCACCCCTGATGGGCAGCCCCTGGTTCTTGGTGGGGTTAAGGGGACAGGAAATCTGGCTGGTGACCGTTGGGCTTCACAGGAAGGAGGACCCTGTGGGCAACGGGCTCAGGACCAAGGTAACTTCCTCTATCCCTCCTCCCTCCCCTTTCTTCTTGACTTATGGTAGGGGGCTGTCTCCAAAACCACCCCTTGACACCACCCCCCCGCCGCATCTGCTTCTGGATTTCAGGAACCAAGAGAGAGCAGAGTTGGTTGTGGTTAGTGGTCAGTTGGGCGATGCAGCCCAGGGCCTCTCTGGGACAAGATCCTTGCAGCTGGGAGGATTTGGGTTAATGATTCAGGATCATTCTGATATAGAAGAGGGGGAAGCTTCTCACTTTAGAAAGGCTGGCAGAAGGGCTTCCATTCTCAAGCAGAAGTACTTGTGACATGACTGTTCATCCACCTGCCTGGGCCCTGGTCAGGCTGAGCACGTGCCGGCCATGGTGCCTATGTCCTATTTTGGTGTAGCCCCACCCCCTACCTTCAGCCACCTTCCCGCCACTCACTCTTGTCTCCTATGCCTAGACCACATGTTGGCCAAGGAACAGGGACAGCAACACACCCAGAACATCTTCCCCACGTGCTCAGCGATCCATCACCTGCTGGGAAGCGGAGCCCAAGGGACCATGACAGAGGAGGCCATTCCTCCAACCTTGCTCCACCAGTGACTTGCTGCGTGAATTTGGTCAAGTGGCTCTTTGTGAATCAGGTTCTAGAATTTTATAGGCTCTTGGAAATACTTTTTTAATCCTATCACAATATATTTTCATTGAGGAGAACACAAACAGGCAAAAATAAAAATAAATTGAAATCAAAATCAAGTGATATTGTGGGTAATTTTTTTTCTTTTAAGGTTTTCAATGTTTTTCACATAAATAAGCAGTTGGAAGGAAAATAATTTCCCATAATCCCACCATTCACCAATAACCCATTTAATAATTTAATATCCTATATGCAGATATGTATTCTTCAACCATGATAAGAACAACTTTAAATATTGTTTTACAATCTACTTTTAGTACTTAATAATTTTATCCTGGACATCTATATCAATAGTTACAGGTTTACTTCATTTTTATGTCTGCATAATATTTTGTATAAATATTTTGTATGATTTATTAACTAATCCTCTCTTAGATACTTGGGTTGTTTCCAGTTTTCATTATTATAAACAGCACCAGGATGAACATCCATGGCGTTAAATCTCTAGTCACATCTTCAGTTATTTCCTTAGGCAAGAAGACTTAGAAGTAAAATCGCTGTGCATTTAGGTGTGCACATTTTAAGGCTTTTTAATATTTATAGCCCAATGGCCTGTGAAGATTGCACCTCATCCTCCACGAGCCATGCATGAGAGCACGTGTTCCCCATCACCCCCATCCACCTGAGCATCAGCGTCCTTTTACTCTTTTAGGGGAATTGTCAAGACTCAAGAGGGAGGAGGCATTTAAGCCCCTCACAGCAGAGATGAGAAAGAGGGAGCCCAGGGAAGGAAACCACTTTGCCAAAGGCGACAGTGTGGCACAGTCCAGAACAATCTTGCGACCTGACCGGCGCTCTTCACTCACTTGCCTCTGCACACTGCTCCTGGCCTTGCCTTCAATCACCTACTCCACAGGTACTTATCGAGCCCTGGTCAGGACGGTGCTGGGCACTGGGCATCCTCCACTGAACTAAGCGTGGGCCAAGTCCTCAAGGAGCTCACAGAGGGAGGCGGAAAGGAACAAATGGGATCCCAAGAGCCTGTGCAGGGTTCTTTGTGAGCATCGAAGAGCGGAACTTGGATCAGCTGGGGGGGCTGTAGGGAAAGGAAGGCTTTCTTGAAGAGCTGATGCTTGAGACCGTCTTGAAGAATATTTTGAAGGTGACCAAGTGGACACAGGGACGGAAGAACATTCTGGGCCCAGACGATGACCTGGCAAAGGCCTTGATGCAGTGGGCCTCGCTTGGACACTTCCAACACAGGGGCAGGGAGGCAGGGAGGAGGCAGGGCAGCAGGCCCAGGCCCAGGGCACAGTACTGAGATGTTCTTGTCCCGAAGCCCCAGGGAGCCAGGAAGTCTGAGAAGCCCGCGGGCAGGCGGTGGTGTGGAGGCTGCGCCCGGGGGGCAGGGCAGGCGGCAGCGCAGTGACTCACGCCACTCAGGAGACCTGCTGTGCTTTCTCAAAGGCAGCAATGAGGCAGGGAAGGGTTGAAAAGCCAAAAGTCTTTTCAAAGAATGACGGTAAAATTCCCTTAGGTCTCTACCCTCGTGGAGGTGGGAGAATTCTCAAGAAGCACAATCCCCAAACCCCGCCGGGGGCTCAGGGCTGGGTCTGCGGGCCCGCACTGTTCACGATGATTCCAGCCAATGAATAATGACCCACGTGGGCTCACCGCAAGGCCGTCAGCCTCCCCCGCCTGTACCTTTGTTGATTCCTCATCTAGGCCTTATTTGTCTGGTGTGTTGGGGGCTGAAAAGGCTTCTCAGCGTGCAGAGTAACCAAGAGAACATGGCTCCTGCGGGAGATCCTGCAAAGAAGCCTTGTCCCCATAAATTACCTTCCAGCTCCCCTTCCTCGGGCGGCCTCTGGAGGGCACTGCTGGAACTGCTACATGCCAAGACTATAGTCATTTGAGGGTGCCCCCCCAACACACACACACTGCCCCCCCCCCCCCCCCGCTTAGATTTCCCAAACATCCCACCCCCCGGGGTGAAGCCCAACTGCTTGTGGGATAACGGGCCCCCTCTGCCACTGCTTGCAACACAGTTTGTTCTTTCTTAATGCTGTTTAGGAAACACTTCAGTTGGGATTACAGCCAGATTTCCTGTGTGTGTGCAGGTGGGGAGAAGGAGGCACCCCCAGAGGCTATGGAAGCTGGGGAGGCGGAGGGACAGTGACTGCTCAGACACGCCAATTGCGCCCAGCCCGTGGACCTTGTTTTAGCTCCCTTTAAAATTTTAAAAATTAATTTTGAATTCTAAAGGTAATACCTGGATATCTTTTGAATAAAATTTCAAATTGCAGACCAGGGTAACGCTCCCTTTAGATTAAGTTATTACATCATCCCCGATTCCAGTCCCCGTCCTCCACTCTTTAGACATAAACACACTGTTGTCATTTTCGTGTTTGTCCTTCCAAACCTTTTACTTTACATTCATTCATATATTAATATATGGATCTGTGAGAAATGGTCTTTTTTCCTTGGTTTTTCCATAAATGGTATCACATTATACATACTGTTCTGCAATGTGCTTCTTTCCCACAACAGATCTTGCAGATCTATCATGCACTACTTAGAGAACCACCCCATTTTTTAAACTGTTATATAATATTCTTTAGTTGGGCTACACCTCCATTATGTAACCATTCCTCGATTGATGGAAGTTGACATTTTTCCATTTTTTCACTGTCAAAAACAATGCCTCGAGAGGCCGCCTTGTACACACACACAAAAGTTCTCCAGGGTAAAGATAAAGAAGTGGACCACAGGTTTTGTGCATTTTAAATTTTTAACAAATATTGCTAAACTGTCCTCCAAACTTTGTAAAAATCTCATGGGCAAAGAATGGAATCATATCATTGGTTCAATTTTTATTTCTTTGATTAATAGTGACGTTGAGCATGTTATCATTTGTATTACAACTTCTGCAACTTTCCTGTGTTTGGTTTTGTCAATTTTTCTATTGGATTTTTTAATTGACTTGTAAAAGTTATTATATATTCTGGATAAACACTAATCCTTCAGCTGTTATGTATGTTGCAAATTTTTTTTCCAGTCCATCACTTTTCATTTATGTTTTGTATAATCTTGAGGTGGTCAAATTTATCAATCTTTCTCTTTATGGATTTTGCTTTTTGGACGTGTTGAAGGAGCTCTTCTCTTCTTCAAGATCATAAACGTGTTCTCCTATTTGGCATTATAATATTTCAATACTTTACTTTTTATCATTTAGGTCACTAATCCATCTGGAATTCTGTGTGAATAGTGTGAGGTAAGGAGCTATCTTTATTTTTTCTCCAAACAGATAACCAGTTGTCCCAATGTCTTTAATTGAATAATCTGTCATTTCTGCACTGAATTGAGATACTACTTTAGTAACGTACTATAAATTTTGTATTTCTAGATTGTTCTATTCTACTCATCTCCTAGTCTGTTTATCTATTCCCATGCCAATACCTCGTTGTTGAAATTACCATAACTTTCTAATACATTTTGATTTCTAATAAGGGATAAATTCTCCTTCATTCTTCCTTTTCAAAAGAATCTTCAACATTCTAACATATTTTACTCTTTCTTAAGAATTTTTGAATGTTTGTCTAGTTTCATAAGAAATCCTATTGAGATCTTTATTGATATTGCATACAATTTATACAGAAATTTGGTGACACTTGACATCTTTATGATATTGTCTTCCCATACATGTACATTCATTCGGTCCAACATGTTTACTGAGCACCTACCTCGTGCTAGTACTGTTCTGGGTACTGGTGATACAGCAATTAACAAATTACCTGCTCTCATGGAGTTTCCATTCTTGAGTAATACAGTGTATCCTTTCATTTGTTTGTCTTCTTTTATATCCATCATGTAAATGTTTTTGTTTTACCCATGAAAGGCTTGCTCATTTCTTGTTAGATTTGTTCCTAAGTACTTCCTTTTAAAAAAAAGTATGTAAATTTTGTCATTAAGTTTCTCCACAGAAACTTGTAAAACCTTATAAGTATTTTCTTTTCCTTAAAACCATTCAATTCAAGGTGAGTTTTGTTTTGTTTTGTTTTGTTTTGTTTTTTAGAGACAGGGTCTCACTATGTCGTCCAGGCTGGAGGGCAGTGGCTAGTCACAGGTGCCATCATGGCACACTGCAGCCTCAAACTTACTTGGGAGTCTGAGGCAGGAGGTTCACTTGAACCTAGGAGTTCAAAGTTGCAGTGAGCTGTGCTCACAACACTGCATGCCAGCCTGGAAAAAAAAAATTTTTGTTAGTATGCTTCTTTTCTTTTAGTTCTTTATAAAAGGTAGATTCATTGATCTGAAATGCACTATACATTTCTAACCCACCTTTCTAGAAAGGTTGCACTGTCTGATGAAGATTTGACTTTTTAAAAGAGTAAATATTCAAGCTTCTGTTAGTTTCCATTGTGGTTCCCAACTTTATTTAGGGTAATATTGTAAAAGTTAAAACCAGTTAAAGTCCATGATTATACAATTGCTTAATGGTTATTCAGTTAGTTCCCTTTATACTTGTGGTTATTGAATAGGGTTGGAGAATGGTAAGCTTCCATGAGCCAAAATTCTACAAAAGACACTAAAAATAAGAAACATTAAACTCAAAGTACAAGAATTAAACAGCATCTTTCTCCTTTGTAGTTTTCAAGATAACTGTAGGGCCAGGCACCTGTAATCCTAGCAGTCTGGGAGGCCAAGGCGGGAGGATCCCTTGAGCTCAGGAGTTTGAGACCAGCCTGAGCCCTGAGCAAGAAAGAGTGAGACCCCATCTATATTAAAAATAGAAAAAAGTTAGCCAGGCGTGGTGGCGTCCCACTCACCTGTAGTCCCAGCTACTTGGGAGGCTGAGGCAGAAGGATTGCTTGAGCCCAGGAGTTTGAGGTTGCTGTGAGCTAAGCTGATGCCACTGCACTCTAGCCCAGGCAACAGAGCAAGACTCTGTCTAAAAAAAAAAAAAAAAACTGTAGAACTTTCTGGGACTAGAACATCCTGAGATAGGGAGGAACTGACCAGAACAGCCCACCTCTGTTCTAGTCCTCCCATAGAAACGGGATGTCCTTCAACACTTTAGCCCAATGTGTCACAATGTCCCTGAGGTATAAAACCCAGGGCAGGCTGCTTTCCAGGGCCCCCGAACTGCGATGTAAGTGGGGCACACGCAGATGAGGTTCCACTCACCCTGGGCACCTTTCCTAAGCCTTAGGGAACTAGCTCACAATGAAGCCTGGGCTTCTGTCGTCCATTCCTGCCTCTTGTAAGTTATAAACCCACTCCACGTGACTCCATGTGACTTGTGGGGTGGTGTCCTTTATCAAATTAAGGTATTTTCCTTACATTTCTTGTCTGCTATGTATTTGAAATCTGGAGCTTATTAAATGCTTTTTCAACATCTTTTGAAGTGATCAGTGGATTTTCTCCTTTGATCTTTTAAAGTTGTGAATTTTATTAATAGATATTAATAGAATTAACAGATTTAATAATAAAAATGGTGAAACATTTTTGCCTTATTGAGATAAATACTACTCATCATAATGAATATTTAATTTGCTAATGCTTCATTTAGGATATTTACTTCTGTGTTCATAAACAGGATAGATCTGTCATATTATTTTCTTATCTTGTTTGTGTCTAGTTTTGGTGACAGGGTTGTACTAGTCTCATAAAATGAGTTGAGCTGCTTCTCCTTTTTTCTATACTCCTAATTTATTTATCAGCTAAACATGCAGTGACTCCTTTGAATCTAAGGATCTGTCTCTTTCTTCAGCTCCAGAAAATTTACAGCCATTATTTCTTCTATGGTGTCCCCTAATATTAGGAACAAAGCAAGGCTATCTGCTTTCGCTATACCTACCTAACATTGTACCGGAAGTCAGTGTTGCTAGACATCTTCTTATAAGCAGATGTTGAAACTTTTCACTCCCTCCTCCCTGCATAACTTTTCTTTTGGTTTGTTCATTTCATTATCCTTTTGTATAGCACTCTGAGAGAATTCCTTACCTCAAATTTCAAGCTTACTTTTTTTTTTTGAGACAGAGTCTCCCTCTGCGGCCCCAGGGTAGAGTACAGTGGCATCAGCCTAGCTCACAGCAACCTCAGACTCCTGGGCTCAAGTGATCCTCCTGCCTCAGCCTCCCGAGTAGCTGGGACTACAGGCCCGTGCCATGAGGCCCAGCTTATTTTTTCTATTTTTTTAGTAGAGACAGGGCCTCGCTCTTGCTCAGGCTGATCTCAAACTCCTGAGCTCAAGCGATCCTCCCCCCTCAGCCTCCCAGAGTGCTAGGATTACAGGTGTGAGCCACCGCACCTGGCCCCAAGCTTACTAATTTTCTCCAGCTATGAACCATATGTTTTTTTTACTCATATATTGAGTTATTTTTAAACAAACTATATATATATATATATATATATATATATTAGTTTTCAGGATCTCTATTAGATCTTTTTCGTAACTATTTGTTCTTGTTGCACATATACGATTTCTTACTTTATCTCCCCAACAATAACTAGTCTTTTTTTAAAGTTCTCCCCTAATGTTGTATTGACTCAGGTATATATTTTCCCATTCCCATTTGTTGCTTCCTTTGATGGAGTTGCCTTTCCTCAAAGGTTTGTTGAGTCTTCCTTGTGTCCTGGCTGCTGTGGTCAAGAGTCCCTGCTGGACGGCTGGGTGGGAACAGCTGCCAGGGCTGTTTCAGCGAGAAAGGGAGGGCGCACAATGTGCTGCAGCGTGTTGGCTCCTCACCTGGGCAGTGATGCTGCCTCTTTCTGCCAGGTGTTGCCAGACGCCTAAAGTACCACCTGTCTCTGATCTCAGCTGCCACCCGCACCGTTCTCATCTAAGGGCAGACATCCTCACCTTTGCCCCTTGGCCCGTGGGAGAAGGATAACGTGCTATACTGTCAGTCAGCTTGGCCCGCTAAGAACAACTAATGACACTGTCGGTAGCCCCAGGGTCTCTTCTGTCCCTGTGCACCACCTGTAGCCCGGAGCAATGTGCAGAACTCTCCCACGTGCGCCCTGCTCTGAGGTTCCTGAGTGTGGACTCCTGTCTGTTTTCTGCCTTTTCCAGAATCCTGCTATTTCTAGCCTACTGAGAGTCTCCTGTCTTGCCTTCAGATGGAACTATGTATGGTGTTTGTTTGCTTGTTTGTCCTGTTCCTCTTGAAGCTACCATTTCTGTGCATTTGTAAGGGGGAAGAAAGAGTGCGTTGTGTGCTCGGTCCACCACCTTGAAACGGAGCCTTTTCTTCATGTTTCCCCGTCCCCCTTCCCAGGTCTCTTTCTCCCTGCCCAACCCGGCCCCAACCCCAATACCTGGTGCTGTGACCCAGGGCTCAGGAAGCTGCCAGACTTTCTTCTTAGGAAAAGGAACTCAAAAGCTGCTGGTGTTGACTAGGTTTTGCCCCAGTCGGCCTTTGGATGTGACTTCTGGGTTCCAATGTCTAGAGTCCAAATCCCAGCATGACCCACCCTTCCAAGGAGTCCTTTGCCCAGGGAGAGGCCAGCATAGATTTTATGAAAATAGACTTTATTATAATAAAATGTCTTTTTAAACAAATGCCCCCACCATTCCACACCCCTGGAGACCAAGGTGGGGGTGGGGGCTCAAACAATCTCCCACCACAGCAAAGGAAACATGCAAAGAGACACTCACCCAGCCTGAGGGTGGGGCATGAGGTGGTTACGGGCAGGGCGGAGAACCCCACCCTACTCTGAACAGGGAATGTATGAAAATAGCTGCATAAATCTGTCCTTTTCCCCGGCCCTGGACTCTGACAGGGGCCAGGAGGGAAACGATGCAAAAGAGAAGTTGAATCCAATGAGCAAAATAAGGCAAACCCAACTCCTGCTTTCTGCCCGCTGGCCCCCTGGGTCTCTGGGGGAGGGACCACACGGGTGGGGGGAGGGGGCCAGGAGGCCTGGCAGGGAGGGCTGGAGCACGATGGGGTGGGGTGAGGCCCGCTTTGGCATGGCCTTTCTCCTTCCCGGGCCTGTGCGGTGGAAGCGAGATGGAGCAGCTGGGCTGAGGCACTGCGTATGTACATATATACACGCTCCCGCCCGCCGTGCGCAGGGCGGGCTCAAGGGCAATCCAGTGCAAACTTTCCTTCAGGGGAGGAAGACGTGATCAGGACAGGCAGGGCCATCAGAGGGCCCCGTCCTGGGAGTGAGAAGGCCAAAGAAGGAACTAGCAAGGTGTCGTGCGAGCCCGGAGGAGACAAGGTGGTGGACAAGGAGGCAGGAGCCTGTCCAGACCTCGGCCAAGTTCCTCTCTCACTGCGGGGCTCAGTTTTCCCTCCTGGAAGAGGAAGGCGCCCATCTAGAGGGTTTCTCACTAAGGACCCATCTAGCTCTGACCATCACCAAGTCTCTTCGATTCCCATCCAAGCGCCACAGTGTTAACTCAGCAGAACGGGAGGGACAGCGATCCGAGGGCCTCTGCTGGCCTCGGGGGGCCGCTTCTGCCTGCAGGATGGGCCGCAGCGTCACTCCTTCTTCCCAGAGCCCAGTTTCCTGAGGAGCTGCTTCCCCTTGGAAAGGAGACCCTGCACCTTCTCGCTTGTGCGCTGTGGCTGCCCCAGTTCAGTCCTGGGGAGGCTGCCAGGGCTGGGGGCACAGGGCCCGCCTGGGGGCGCCAAGGGCCCTGGTGTTGCGCTGACCCAGTCCTGGAACGTGAGAGAGAAGGGACACAGTCAGGGCCGACTCCCTGCCCCTCCCCTGACTCCTCTCTGCAACATCAGGGGCCTGCAGCCTCACAGGTCACAGGACCACGGCAGAGCACCAGAGAGCACCACCCACCGCCGCCCCGACCCACAGAGCACAGAGAGCCCAGTGTGGGGATGGAGCCCAGTGGGGGGACGGTGCCAGCAGGGGGATGGAGCCCAGCGGGGGGACGGTGCCCAGGGAGCACTGTGCTGGGAGTCCCACAGGACGCAAAGCCTCTGTTCTGCTTTGCTCACCTGCCACCCAGGACAAGCCCCTTCCCTTGTCGCTACAGGGTGCTGGGCTGACAGAGCCCAAGAGTTCTCAAAACCTCCCCCTCAGGGTGGGTGCCCTCAACTTCCCACATGCCATCCCCTTCCCAACAAAGGGAGGGCAAGGACAAGGACTGGTCAGAAGCAGCTGTCCCCTCCAGGGAAGGCAGTTCCTACAGCACTCAGTCGGAAGGCGCATGCTCGCCAAGCCGGCACAGGCAGTGCCCCGGGCCTGCAGGGAGTGGAGCCGGTGCCTACTCTGCAGGACGGAGGTCAGGACTCTCCCGCGAGGGCCTCTGAGAGGACTGCATGGAGGCCTGCAGGGGACTCACAGCTGCCCATCACTCAGCCCCCACCACCAGCTCTGGAGGCCACCCCTCCCTCCCTGCAGCATCTCCTCCCTCTGAATCTCCTCCTAGCTCCATTGGCAACCCTGAGCTACTCCCTCTGCCTCAGGCCCACCCAGGCAGTGCTCCTTAGTGGCTTAAGGACAGGGAGTTGGGCCATCAGAGGAGCCACCAAAAAGCCTCCCCCACCTATATTCCCACACCCCCGCCTTCACCTGCTGCGCCTGGCATGGCCCTGTCTTCCCCTCCCCCTCCCTTCGTCAAACCCCACTTGCTGCCCAGAGCATGGCAGGCTCCCAGCCAGGACCGAGGCCAGGAAACAGCTGAGGCCCCAGCCCTGCCCTCCAAGGCCCCGGGTGTTGTGGCAGAGTCTGCCCGCAAAGACGTCTGCTGGACCCAGAGATCAAAGCTTCTACTGTCAACCAGCCAGGGCTGGTGGCCAGGGCTCCTTCCACAACATCCCAGGAAGAGAGGTGTTGGGGGAACAAAAGGAGGGGTTTCTGAGCCCGGAAAAGAAAGGTTTTGGGTTATCTGTGGCTTTCAAGTCATCAAGGTCTCACTTTTATCCACAAACAGAGAAAATTGAGAGTTGGAAGTAAAATCATGCATGTGATCATCCTAACAGGTCATGATGCAGAGGACAAGGGTGGGGAGCCTACTAATACTGGCAGCATTACAGTGTCATCTTGTCACCAATAACGATCACAATGTTATAATACCACAGTCATGTAGTATCATAATACCACTGATGAGTCATAAAATGGATGTAACACGATGTTCTATAAGCCGCACGTGTTACAGGATAGGAGGCACCAGCTAATATGAGACATCACATACAAAGATGACATGTCATCCTATGACAGCTGGCACTGCCCTGGGTAAAGGCAAGGCAAGGGAAGCAGGGAAGGGGAGGGATGATCCTATATGCAAATATCTGGCTCATGGCAGGATCTCCCTCCCCCTTCCCTGGAAGGTGGAAAAGCTAGGTCAGCTCCAGCACTTGAGACAAAGGAGCGAGGTCTGATAGGGTCATGTGGGAGTGGGGGGTCACATGGGACAGAGGGGGCCGGTCCCCCCACTTACATGTTGCTCTCTCTACATACATCTATCTCCATCTAGCACTGGACTCTTCTCCTCCTCGTTCTCTGAGAACAGGGAACAAAGAGAGGAGACGGTTAGGGACAGACGCACATGCTGTCCGCCCAGTCACCAGGGGGCCCGGGTGCAGGGGCGGGTCCCGCTGTGCATGGCCTTTGCGTTTAGACCTATTGCACCTGGAAGCCCTGGGTTTTCTGGTTGGGCCTCCTCATCCTCTCCCTGCCCTCTGAGGCTGGAGCTTAATTTGGCACTCCAGGTGCTAAAGGAGGAGGACCCGGGAAGCCGGGCGGCATTCAGCAACTGGCTACAAAAGGCACCTGGGAGGCAGGGACACCAGCAGGGTAGAGCCCTGATGCAGGGGCCGACTGGCTAGAGGTGTGGGGGGCAGAGGGGTCCTTTTCCACAGGGCCCCCTCACCTGGGGCAGATGGCCTGGGGTCAGAGTCGTGGCTATCACCCCTCGGCAGAGAGGGGCACACACAGTCGGGGGAGCTGCCTGGCTGGGCTCCCCTCTGCGGTAACTCAGCAGCTCTGCCCTGGACACAGAGCCGCACCCCTCTGGCGACACTGGCCTGGCCCCACCACCACAGCAGCAGGGTGGAGACCGCACTGCTGAGCTGAGGGCCCAGCTCCCCACTGACCTGACTCTCAGCCTGGGGTGTCCTGGGCTCCCTGTTCAGGCCGCCTGCCTCAGGCCCAGGGCCCTCCAGGAAGTTGGATGGAACCAGGCCCCTCTGTCCATTCAATTCCCCCTGCAGAGGAGAGGCTCGTGAGGCTGAGACCAGGAAAGAGGCCAGTGGGGAACAGCCTGGGCCAAAATCACTGTCAAGGGAGGTGACCTGTCCCATTCCCCCAGATTCCGTCAGGGTCTCTTGCCCACCCCCCTGCCCAGCTCTGGGAGAGCCCTCCCTGCAGGGCGGGTGAGCTGGGGTGCGGAGCATCCTCCTCCCCAGTGTTCTCACATAGTAGAAACCGTCATCGTCCATGCCCCCGAACACAGTGATGACGTCCCCTGCCCGGAAGGGCAGCTCTGCCTGTGGAGAGCGAGAAGCAGCGTCAGGCCCCAGGAGGCCCTGCCACCGTCCCCTTCGCCCCCTTCGCTGACTCTGTCTGAGGGGTCTCACCTCCACGTCCATGTTGGGGGAGCTCTCCCGGGGGTTGTAGTCAAATGCAGCCACCATGGAGTGGGGAGCTTTCAGGTCAGCAGAGGGGATCGGCTTGGGGGCCGCTGCAGGGGAGGGGGAGAAGACTCAGGACTCTCTCGAGACCCCCCACCCCATGCTAACCACTGGATCCCTGCTGACCCCCTAACACCACCTCCCTGCCAGCGGTAGCCCCCGAGAGGCCAGATGGGCCACCCACCCCATCTCTTTGCCCCACCTCACCTGGACAGGGCTGAGCAGGGCCTTCCGACTCAGCTGTGAAAAGAGGGTGCCCATGAGCCCATCCCTCCCTGCCCTCTGCCCCCCAGGCTGGGAAGGTGAGGCCAGGCAGGACGCTCACAGTGACACAAAGGACGCTCAGAGGGCACAGCCGCCCAAACCTTTGGTTTGGTAGTGACCTAAGGCCCAGAAAGGGTAGACAACGTGCTCCAGGCTACACAGAATCCACAGTCAGGTGCCTTTGGGGACAGAGGTCTCTGCAAACCATCCCCCATCCCCACTGGAGCGAAGTCCCGCAGGGGGAGCGGATGTGGGCAAAGGTCTGCCCTGATCCCCCTAACCTGCTCAAAACCCACAGGTGTCCCCCCCCACCCCCCGAGAGCGGGGCAGCACCACCCCCACCCACACACATCCTCACGGGCGCCCGAGGGAGAATGGGATCTTACCCACCTTTCTTGGCGCGGCGGGGCTTGGGAGGAGGCCCAGTTGTGCGGGCTGTGGAGTACACAAAGGGACCGTTCCCTGATCCGGGAAGGCAAGTATATATAAGAGAGAAACTGAGGCAGGGGAGGTGGGGGGACAGGACAGTGATTCTGGAGTCTCCTCTCAGGGTTGGGCCAGGGTCCTGAGCTCATTTCTCAAGGGCATTCATCTCCCATCCCCGACAAGAGCCCCACCCGGCCTCCAGGACCCCAAATGCATGGCTAGCATCCTTGTATCCTCGAAACACGCCCATCCCCTCAGCAACAGACTCCTGCCCATGTGGCCGGCCCGCAGGCATGGCTTGTGAGGCCCCAGCAGCTCTGCTAGACTCTGGGTAACTGGAACACCCCAGACACACCAGTCACTCAGGGTGGGGTGGAGTTGGAACTGGGGTAGCTGGAGGTGGGGGAGGGACAGCAGCAAGTCATACCTGAGCCCTCAACGAGAACATCTGGAGACAAATAACCCCGCTGGAGCAGCTGCTGTCTCCCCGTGGGACTGTCCACGGCCACCTCAGCCACCATATTGCAGGGGATGTAGCCTGTCCGGCCCCCAGCTTCGCCCTGGTAGAAGCCATCAGCATCCTTGTCCCCAAACACCTGGAGGCAAAGACTAGTTGTCTCAGGAAGCCAGTTCGGCTCACTCTCTGTGCCCCAAGCCCTGAATTCTGGCAACACCCCACTTGGGGTGTTGGGAGAAGGGAGAACAGAAGAATGTTCTCCCTTTTGTAGGACGTGAAACAGGAAAAGGGGAAAACAGCAAAGGATGGGCCCAGAGGGATAAGACAAAACAGCCGTTTCTGTATCATCTTTATCCACTGTCTACATGGCCATCCCCCCAAGCCCCCAGACCAGGTGTCCATAGCCTCAGAGCACTAGCAAGGAGCCTCCAGTCAATACTTGGAGGAGTAATAAAAATAGTAATGCCAGCAGCAAACAGTGACACTGTGCTGACACCATGTGCCAGGCAGTTTAAGCGCTTTATGTCCATTGAATCATTTAATCCACAAACAACCCAGTAGGGTACACTAAGAGTATCTCCATTTTACCAGTGAGAAGACTAAGGCCCTGAGGGCTTAGGTGATCTGCTCAAGGCTGCACAGCTAGGAACAGCAGAGTCAGGGTCCAAACCCACATCATCGGGGCTCTGGAAGCCGTGTTCTCCACCACGACACCGCCAGTGCAGGAAGGGAGGGAGAAGGGAGGACCTGGCTAGCCAGTTTGGAGCTCTGGGTCCGACGCAGAGGCAGTCACCTTCAGGATCTGACCCTCCCGGAAGGGAAGCTCTTCTTCTCCAGCATCAGGGTTGGGCGACATTGACACGGGGTCATAGTCAAACAGAGCCACAAAGACCCTGACAGGTAGGTCCTGGTAAGCCAGCACTTCTGGGGGGCTCCTTGGAGGGCCTGTGCAGATGGGTGTGGAGAGGGCAGTGACTCAGTGGGCTCTGGCCAGGGGGTCAGGAAAGGCCCTCCCAGGCTGAGCCCAGCCCCCGTCACCTGCTCACCTAGCTCGGTGGTGCCTGGCCTGGGGGCTCGGGCCCCTCTCCTCTGGGGGCCCCTCCGCCCAGAGCTGTCCTGCCCTCTGGGCTCTCCAGTCTCTGCTGGCTGCAAAGAGAGGGCAACAGGTGGCAGAAGTAACACACCATCCCTCTGGCAGGCCCTTCCGCAGGGAGAGGACCCCGCCCACACTCCCCGCGCTCCGGCCAGTCAGCGTCAGCGTAAGCAGCACAGCAGAGCAGGAGCACAGCATCCCTCTCCTGGAGCCTCGGCCTAGCCTGCTGGAGACACACACAGCCCTAGGAGGGAGGAAGGGCACGAGGGGAGGCCCCAGCCCCTGTCCCCCAGCAGATGAGTGTGGTACAGGGGACTGGAGTTAGCCAAGGAGCATGTGAGAGGGGGCCGTCCCGTCAGCACCAGGGCTGGGCGACTCTGGACATGGCATCACAGTCAGTGTCCTAAACCCATAATTAGCTACGCAGAGGAAAGAGTGACCCTGCCCAAAGGCAGCAACAGGTGACTAGGGACAACAGAGTATTGTGCATCCCAGTTCTGATCAGCAGAAGCAGCAAAGCAGTGGAATGTGGGTGGGAGGAGGCAGGGGAGGGAGCCCGGAGGCCCAGCCCCACCTCTGCTGATGGAGGCGGCAGCGTGGAATGGGAGTGGCTGGTGGGCAGCAAGCAGGGCCACCAGGTGGCAGCAGGCAGGGGGCTGCCCAGGGTGGGGAGCGGCACGGACCCGGGAGGGTGGCTCCTTGGCTCTGCTAGTCGCACTGCGGCCTCTCCGCTCTGGCTCCCCTTTCTCCCAGGCCGGGAGGCGTGGGTAGGGGTTGGGGCCTGAATTGACCTTCACAGGCCCCCTGGACCTTGCTATAGGTGCTGTGCCCCAGGCCTCCCCATCTCCATGGTAGCAGGAGCTGGTGATGCTGACACCCCCGCTGCCCGCCTCCTGCTCGTCCTCCGAATCGTATTCGATGCTGATTTCCAGGCACTTGGGGGAGAGGCAGCTGGCCAGGCCGGACTCCAGGGCCTGGCCACGGGGGCACCTCCGAGAAGAGCCCGGCCGCCCTCTCCCACCAGCCTCTGGTCCACCCCTGGTGCCCTCAACCACGGGGAGGCCACCCCTTTCCCGTGCGGGGCCTGGTCGCCCAGAGGCCTGGGGCCCCCCGTTGCTGAGGAGTCGGCTGCAGTGTTCTCGGGGATCTGGAGGCCGCCTGCGGCTTGGGGGCTTCTCAGGGGAGCCCCCTCCTCTCCTCCGGCTGCTTCCACCAACTAATCCAGGCATGTCCTCCAGGTGGTCCCCGGCCCTGGACGGCTCAGGAGACAAGGGACACTGGCCAGGTCCTCGGGGCTGACCACTGTCACAGCCCAGCCCCAGCAACACAGGTTCAGGTAGGCCAGGGTCTCGGGAAGAACAGTCTGCCCCTTGCTTCTCCTCCTCTTCCTCCTCCTCCTCCTCCTCCTCCTCCTCAGGGATGATAAAAAGCTTCTTGCTGCAGAACTGCTGGAGGGGCAGCTCCAGGATCTGCTCCAAGATCTCCTCGTCGCTGTCAGTCTCACAAAAGAGGTCAGGCTGGGACTGGGGCTGGGGTGGGGAGTAGAGAGCAGCGGGGAAGAGAGGTGTGTGGGGAAGAGGAGAGAGCTGTGATCTTTGCCTCCAAATGAGGGCAGGGGTTACGGGCAACCCCACAGCCCTCCCGCAGCTTCCTCCAAGAGGAGAGAACCAGAGGGGCAGTGTCTGGCCCCGCAGAGCCACAGGAAGAATTAGGGAGCACACGAGACGAAAAGGCACCGACCCTGTGGGACAGCTGGCCATGCCTGTCACAGTGGAGAGGTGTCCCCGTCCCCTCCCAGAAGCTCCCAGCACATGGATCTCAGATGGCACCAGCCTCTGAGGGGCTGGAGGGACAGAAGGTGCAGAGATAGCCCCTCCTCCCCTTCCTTCCCAGGAGGGCAGAGGCCAATCCTGGGTCACTTCCTGTCTGCTGCTCAGGACAGGGCCCAGGCCACACACCTAGCATGTTGGTGGCACTCAGTGCCGGCTGGAGCAGCTGCTGACACATGTGGTGGAGGCCCCTGGAGCCTGAGGCCTGAGGCCCACCAGCCCCTCTCAGCCCCATTACCTTGGCCCCATTCTCCCTGATGCTGTTGCCAGTGACCTGCTTCTGGAAGGAGCAAGTCCTGGAACCCCGCTCGTCTTCTTCCTCCTCTTCCTCTTCCTCCTCCTGGATATCTGACAGGTCTGAGTTGCGGCCGTGGTCTACAAGGGAGTTCACCAGACGAACCCCGAGCTCTGCAGCATCCTCCTTATGACAAGGCGGGAGAGATGGGGGAACAGTGAGGGGACACAGGGGACTCCAGGCAGGGGTGGCCCCAGCCACAATAAAACAGGTCCTTTGGCAGAGGGAGCAGGAATCATGCCCAGAACGGAGGTGGACATAAGGGGGTCGGGGTAGGGGAAGAGGGACAGGAGCCAAATGGGCAGAGAAATCTGGGAAGAAAAATATACAAAGAAACAGACATACAGCACAGACAAAGGTGTCAGAGCCGGCCCAGAGCGGCAAACAAGCGGAGAGGGCAGCCAGGGTTGGGCTGGCAGAGGCAGGGAGGCAGGCCCTGACTCTTCGAGGGGACATAGTGTGTCCCCAACCCCTACCTCAGCCCTGGGCCTCAGCCCAGACCCCGTGTCTCCTCCTTGGCATGACTCAGGGCTCGGCACCCGCTGGGCCACCACTCCCTGGGTGGAGCAGGGTGCCGGGCGGGCCTCTCCCGAAGTCCACTGGGCCTCCTGCTCGGCCAGTGAGGGAGCAGCAGGGCCAGGGGCCCTCTGGCCCTGGGCTGGCTCACTGACCCTCCTCTCCTCCAAGGCGCACAGCACGGCTGCCCCCGCCTCCTCCTGGAATGGCAGGCACTGAGGAAGGGCCCAGGCCACAGGCCTTCTCCAAGCCTGCCCTGTGTCCCCTGCCCAGACAGAGTACCTGGGCACAAGGTGCTGGAGGTTCCTCTTGGGATCCTTTTAGCGTCTCTCTTGGAGGGCTTGCTGGGGAACCCCCCAGGGGCTCTTGAGTTCCATGGGGGGCAGGGTGCTGGAGAGGAGAGCTGGGGTCTCCAGGCCCCGGGGAGTCTACAGCAAAGGGTGGTCTGGCCTCCGCGCTTGGTCGTGGTGAGGGGCAGGAGACCCGGGCTGGCAGGCAGGCTGGAGCCCCCAGGGCTGGAGCGACAGGAGCTGGGATGGAGTCGGCTGACTCGCCATGCGGCGACATGGTGCGCACGGCCACCTCTCGGCACACGTGCAGCAGCTGCAGCTGGGACAACTCCACCAGCACACTGCCTGCCGTGGGCGAGGCCACCTCCATGATCTGCAGGGGAACACAGGCTGGGAAGGGGAGGCTGAGGACACAACAACAGTAGTGGTAGCTAGCACTACGCCAGGCGTTATGCTAAGCTCCTGGCATGCCTTATCTCATTGAATCCTCCTGGGCTTGTGGCTTCAGTGGTGGAACAGTTTTCAAATCCGTTGTCATGTGCTGCCAAAGCCCATGCTCTTAACCAATCTGCCGCATAGTGCCCAAGTGCAGGGCTGGGCATCTCTGTGCCAGGCCAGGGAGCCTCAGCAAGGAGGGACCCACACCACCCCCAGGGTACAGATGGGCACAGTCCCCAGGCCATACCTTCTGCCCATCAGCATAGATGGCGTAGCCTGTGACACGGACACCGTTGGAAGTGCCAGCAGCATCGATGGTGACTGGGAGCCAACTGATGATCAAGATTCCAGAGGAGGGCCCTGGCTCAATCTGCACATCCAGGGGGGCATCGGGTGGGCCTAGGGGAAGGAAGGCACAAGACCCAGCAGTGTAAGACACTCCCTGCCAGGTACCAGCCCAATTGGCCGTCTCATCTCCCCTCCCTGTGTCACCCGTGGCCTGGCCTCCTGGGTGTTATGGACACCAGGACCCAAGCCTGCCCACCTGCTGGGAGTGTGGTGAACTGCAGGGTGGCAGCCCGCTGCTCTGGCCGCTCCAAGCCTGGCTCCCAGGGCCCTCGGGGTGGGAGCTGAGCCTCCACTCGGGCCTGATAGGGTGTGCCAGGCCGTAGGTGGCAGAAGGTGGCCCAGTAGGTGCTGGGGCGGGCAGGTGGGCACTCTTCCCCATTGAGGTAGATGGCATGGGCCAAGTTGCTATTGCCGGGCACCCAGGTGATCTCAGCAGATGTGGCTGTCAACCGATGGACCCGCAGCTGGCTGGGTACCAGTCCGGCCCGAGCACCCACCGCCAAGCAACAGCGCAGAGGGTCGGAGCTGCCCCGGCTGGTCAGGGCCTGGACAGAAACATGGAGGGGTCCGGCCTGCAGGTCCAGGTTCTCAAGCACAGCCTTGGGGGCCGCCCCGGGCCCCAGGGCCTGACGCAGCTCCCCATTCACGCAGATATGGAAGCCGTGCAGTTCTACCCGCTCAGGAGGCGGCTCCCAGGCCAGCACCACGCTGTGCGCCAGCTGCTTGAGGACCACCAGGCGTCGGGGGTAAGGCACCGCAGGAGGCTCGCCCAGGCCCTCTGGTGAGGGGCTCAGACTGAGCTCGTCCCCTGCATCCTCCTCCTCCAGTCTGGGCTGGCTGCGTCCCCCGCTGCTCTGGGCCCCGCTGCTGCTGCCACCCCCACCTCCACTCAGGAAGCTGAGCTCAGGGCCTGAGCTGTGGGACAAATCCGCCAGCTCCGGAGGGAGGGAGGTCAGGAGGTCGTCGTCGGACACGCGCTCCACGAAATTGGAAGGGACCAGGCCCCTTCGGCCATCCATGAGCTCCCCTGGCACAGGAAGGACAAGAAAGGACAGGGAAGGGCAAGACAGACAGAGGGGGGGAAGAAAAACCAGTCAAATAAATGCATTTTAGCAACAGCTAGTGGGTGATCTTAAACATTTGATTCAAATCAACATTTAACTGTCAGTGCTTTTAAAAGACAGGAGCAGTAAAGGTGTGGATTAGAGAGTTTTCATAGGTGTGATAACAGCATTTTGGTTATGTGGACGGTGCTTCTTAAATTTTAATGTGTAATACGAATCACCTGGAGACTTATTAAAACGCAGACGCTAACTCAGTTAGGGCTGGGTGGGGCTGAGATTCTGCGTTTCTCACAAGCTCCCAGCTGCTCCCAGGATGTAGGAGAATGTCCATGTTCTAAGTATGAATGTTGAAGTATTTTGAGGTAAAATATCATGCTACCTACAATTTAATTTTAAATCATTTTGAAACTTACATATAGATAAAGCAAATACGACAAAATGTTAACAATTGTCGAATCGACGTGGTGGGTACATAGTGTCCACTGTACGTTTCTGTACATTTGAAAACTTCCATATTAAAAAATTGAAATAATAAATTCATATTGTTGTACTAAAATTGAAAAAAATTAACAGGTCAAGCCGGGAAAACAGATTCTACCGATCGGAAAGCTCCCTAGTGGGTTTTCCACAGGACTGAGGAGTGGGGGCTGGGGTGCCCCCAACTTCCCTTTGTGGAAAACACCTCCCCAGAGGGAGAGGGGCACACCCCCCTCATCAAGGCAAGGGGAGGAACCCTTAGAGTCAAAAAGGAAAGAGTCACTTATGGGTTCTAGGAGGATTAGGACCCCTGGCAGGCCTGTGTCCAGGATATGACTGACAGCTGTCCATCCAGGCAGTGACCAATGGTAAGTTCTGTCACCTGCGTCAGTTCTTCTGAAGACTTGAGTACTGTAAAGCATTTGTTGTTGTTTGTTTGAGGGATGTCAAGGAAACTGGGCACTCTGCGTGTCATGTTATAGTCAATTTAAAGAAGGAAAAAAAATTCTCAGAGAACAGACAGCTGGTGGCTGCTGTGTCTTTTTGGGGAGGAAGAAGAACAGGGCCCAGGGTGCGGGGCAGAGGGGTGAGTGGAGGCGGGTCTGAGCTGCAGGGGCGCCTGCGTTTCCCCGGCAGTAACTTGTGCCTCCCACCCCCACTCCCTCCCTCCGCATATGCTAGGAGGGAAGAAAAGGTAAAAGGAAACTTGCAGAAACAATAGGGACTCTTGATACATTAGCTATAATAAGCACTCTAGTGGGTTGAATGGTGGCCGCCCAAAAATATGTCCATGTTCTAATCCCTGGAACCTGTGAATGTGACCTTATTTGGAAAAAGCGTCTTTGCAGAGGTAATTAAGTTAAAGATCTTGAGATGAGATCATCCAAGATTATCCGGGTGGGTCCTAAATCTAATGATGAGTGTCCTTATAAGAGACACACAGAGGAGAGACAGGTGAAGAGAGGCAATGTGACCACAGACACAGAGACCGGAGGGACATGGCCACAAGCCAAGGAACAGTTGGAGCTACCAGACGCTGAAAGAGACGAGGAATAGAGGCTGCCCTAGGGGCCCCCGAGGGAGGGCAGTCCCGCCAGCGCCTTGATTTTAGACTTCTGGTCTCCAAAGGGGCCAGTGAGAGACTAAATGTCTGTTGTTTCCAGCGACCCAGGGGTGATACAATAATTGTTACAGCAGCCCCAGGAAACGAATACGAGCACCTCACACTCACTGAGGAGTAGGTAGGACCTTCACATCGAGCAAATAGAGCTCGCAAGGCTGAAGCTGGAGCCTGGCAGAGTCAGGCACGTGCTCCCCAAGCCTGTGCCACTGAGGACAGTCCAGGTGGGACCACATGTGACACAGACGAAGCAGTCCCTTAGCTAAAGTGTGATGGGGAATACAGCATCCTACACCCAGTTGTCTACGTGACTTTAAATCTATCCCAATCTACCCATGATGGTAGGGTTCGAATTCTAGCAATTTGTGGTTAGTTAATACTTAGGATTTCGCTGCCCCCCTCCAAAAAAAAGGTGCTTGGGTTTTTTGGTGTTTTGATTCTCTTTTTTTTTTTTTTTTTTCCATAAAAAAGGTATCCTTTTCCTGGAAGCTATTTAATCATGCTCTTTGTCATCTACCCCTATGGGGAGATTAGCTGTCTAGGCCACAAAGCCAGGTATCGTCACTCAAATACCAGGCAGAAGGCCCAGGGAAATAGCTGAGCAGGCTCCAAGCTGTCGGCGCTGCAGACTCAGATCTAACTCCTCTCCTACAGCTCCACGCACAGTCTCAGCCCTTGCCCTGTCCTGTCCACGCCTCACACCAGTCTCTACTCGGTGCTGTCCGCCCAGCTGCTGACGGATGTGGCCCGGTGCCCAGGCCGGGGCCACCCTGGGGCAGTGTCCCAGGGCCATTTCTTCCACATGCCCTGTCCTGTTGCCCAGTCTCAATGAGGCATCGGTTGCCTAGTGAGCCCTCTGGCTCCCCACAGGAACTGGAGAACTGCCCTGAAGTTCGAGCCCTGCCCGGGCCCTGACAACTGCTAACCATCCGCTAACACCTTCTCCTGGGATCTGGACCCTGACCCCCCCTCTCCACGCCTGATTGGAGCCCAGCATCAAATCTACGCTGCAGGCCTGAGCTCGAGTGTCCTGTGAAACACTGCCATGCCCTGCCTACCAGCACAAAAATAAATCTAGCCAAAATCCCCTGTGACAGTCCACCCTTCATCTGGACTGTGGGATGCCCTGTCCTGTCCTGGTTGGGGCCAGATCCCTTTCCTTCTCTTTCCCCACTGCCTGCCAGGTCTGTGTATGCCTTTTAGCTGAATCTTAGAAGGCATGGTGGGCTGAGCATGCTGGGGAGAGGCGATGGATGGGTGGATGGAGGTCTTTGGGAACAGGGGCTTACAGGCAGGGGAAGGGACAGAATGACCCCCACTACCTTCCTACCTTCAAAAAAGCCATCCTCGTCCATGTTGCCATAGATGTAGATGTACTCGCCCGCTGTCAGCGGAAGCTCTGCCTCCGGATTCTCATTGGGGCCCTCGAAGGGGTTGTAGCTGTTGAACGGGGCACAGAGAAGGAGGACAGCAACCTACGCTGTGCCTCCATGTCCCGTCTTCTCTCCCCCACTGCACTAAGCTTGTACCGACACTTGCTTGTCCACCTTTAGCAAAATAGAGTACTCACTGCGCCCACCTTGGTCCGACTAGGTTATGAGAATATATCCAGTTGGGGTCCCTGTACCACCCACACCACCTCCAGAGGTCTCTGTGTTTACCCAGCCCCCTCCTCCCATACACCCCAAATGCTGCGGGGATGGGCAGTGAGGGTGAGGGACCCACCTATAGCGCGCTAGGAAGACCTGGATCCTGGCTCCTCCCCGGCTGCCCTCCGGCGCTGCTGGGAGCAGGGAGACGCTGTCCGCCTCCAGCTCCTCCACCTCACTGGCTGTGTCCACCTGGGGGCAGACAGAAAGGGCTGCTTCCTCTTCAGGGCCCAGGGCCAAAGGCCAAGCAGGTGCGTTTCCAGGCTGAGCCAGAGGACCCCTTGCCTTGAGAAGGAAAGTGAGCACGTACATGCTGGACAGGGCCAGTGGCAAGAAGCTCCCCAATGTTTTCTCTGCACCTGAGCCAGCAGGTCCTGGCAGAGCCCAGCTGCCCCAGGCAAGGGCAGTGGGGATAACCTGGGTCCCTCCCTGAGCCCTGGCCTCTGTGCACCAGCCGATAAATAAGGCCACCTCCCCCATCTGAGAGGGGGTCAGGCCACGCTGGTGTGGGGAGGGGCTGTCGATGGCAGTTTGCCTCCTTAAGGTAAAAGCACAGCAAAGCGCCCCACTATAGAGAGCTGGAAGCCAGGAGGCAGAAGGGGCTGGAGATGTCCCTGCCTATAGCCAGTGACAGCGCTTCTGCGGGTCAGCCCTGGAACTCAGAACTGCCTGTCCACTGGCCCAGCCCACGGCTGTGGGGGCCCCATTCCCTAACCCTGGTCCAGATTGCTGGGGAGCAGGCCGTCTTATCTTCTCCGCCAAAGCCTGGGAGAAGGGGCCCCCTGCACCCAAAGCCAGCACCACCATCCTACCCCACCAGGGGGCAGCAGAGGCAGGGGCTGGCTTGTGCCACAGTCTGAACCCTCGGATAGCAGAGCTGCTCCTGCTCTGCCCCCTCCGCTTCCTGGGGTTTGTGGGTAGAAAGAGGGACGAGGCGATCAGAAGAGCTGTGAGTGATGCCCAAGGACTTAGTGATAATAATAGCTGCCGTATGTTAAGCATCTACTGTGTGTCCCACACTGAAACAGGCACTTGCCTTATATCTTCCCATGTAATCCTCACAACCACCGTAGAAGGTGGGTTTTATTAGCTCCAGAATTCAGAAAAGGAAACCAAAGCCCAGAAGGGGTCAGTGACTTGCCTAAGACAAAGCTGGGATTTGAATCCCAGAACCTATGCTGTTTCTCATCTTCTTCCGCTACAGACGCGCTTATGAACAGTCTCATTACGCGCAGCCTGGCGCCAAAGTGTCTCCTCCATCCAGCCTAGGGCTCTAGGGCCTTCCTGGGCCCCCGGGAGCTGGGGCAGGGTGGCCCCAGGTGGGGCTCGCAGGCAGGCCCTGGAGGGCAGGGACAGGCTGTGCCTGAGCTCCCCGCCCACGGGAGGAACCCACAGGCCACCCAACTCCTGTGGACCCCCGAAGAGGCCAGGGACATCTCACGTCCGCAAGCCAAAGCCAGAACCCCAGGCCCCTCCCCAGCACTGACCTCGGGAGTCGGGCATGACTTGGGGCTGTTGTGGATGGACTCGGAGCGCGAGGAGTTGGAGAGAGACTCTGCCTTCTTGGCGGTCCTTCGAGGGACCCCAGCAAGGGTGGCAGGGGCAGGCTCAGAGGACTTTGGGGTGCAGCATCCCGGGGAGCCCGGCAGGAGGTCAAGATCTAAAGGGAAGATGGGCTTGGGGGTCTGTGGCCTGAGGAGGGGCCAGGGAGATAGGGTGGAGCATCTTGGATATGGGGTCAGGCCCCCCCATAGCCGAGTTTCCTTACAAGACGAGAAAATTTGGAGGGCAACTTACTAAGCAGAGGTGTGGGTGATTTACATATATTATTCCACATGATCCTCAGAGCAGCTTGATGAGATGCATTTACTTATTCCTGTTTTACAGCTTAGGAAACTGAGGTTGAGCAGCGTGCCCCAAATCTCATTGACTGTTAGGTGAGTGGAGCTGGGAACAGCGGATCTGACTGCCCCCAGCCCCAACTCTCCACAACACCATACTGCCTGCTACTGGCTCCTGGCGCCCAACTCACAGCCCTGACCTCAGGGGTCTTGTTGGAGGGAGAAGAGCAGTGGCCTGAGATGCCTGGGCCAGGCTCCAGAACAGTGCCTACCCTGAGCTTTGTTTTTCCCCTTCAGACCTGATTCCAGCCAGGCGCAGCTCTAACCTGCTGTGTGGCTTTGGATGAGTTGCTGGCCTTCTCTGACCCTGAACTCCCTGCTCTATACAAAAGCCCCAGGCCTGGGGATGCCAGGCCAATGTCACCTTACCTTTGGGGCCGGACCCCCGGCAGGGCTGTGGGGTAGAGCAGCAACAGGGGGGTGGTGGGTGGTCCCCAAGGGCCCCACAGTCCAGGGCAGAGGTGAGCAGATCCAAAGGGCCAGGGTGCAGGCGGAAGGCCTGGAGCTCCTGTGCCAGGAGACTGAAGCGCTCGGTTTGGCTGCGGCACTGCTCCTCAAGCTCTCGAACCCGGGCCTGGGCCAAGACCCACCATGAGCCACCAGGCCCAGCAAAGCTGCCCAGTGCCAGCCCCCTGTGCCATATCCACACAGCCCCAGGCCAGGGCACCACCGTCATCTGAGCAGGGGGTGAAGTCCTGGGCTGTGTCCAGAGCAAAGGCCGGGGCTGCCGCACGCTCACCAGCCGCATGTACTAGACATTGCACTTCTGCTTCTGGCGCTTTCTAGGGCACCCTCCCACCACTACTATTGCCCAGTCACTACAGGAGCTTATCACCCTCTCACAGTCAGCAACCCAACCCCTGTCCTCGGAGAGGTGGGCCTGACATGCCACAGTGGAGCTAAGGACACCTTCATGGCAGGAATGGGCCAATTCTCAGAATTTTTCCCCAGCATCAGGAGAGTTCCAATATCAGAGGCCTCCCCTGGCCGAAGTCACAAGGTTCATAAGTTAGACCGGTGATCAACTGCCTCACGGTCTGAGTGGCTAGAGAGGGAAGGCCCCGTGTCTGCCAGGCACAGTGGCAGGCCTGGGATGAGAGGACAGCCCATGGGTCCTGTAGGAACCCCAGCCTATCCCAATGACAGCCCCTCTGCTGGACGTGAGAGTTGGGACCGCCTGGCCTGAGGGAGGGGATGCAGCTCAGCCGGCCCAGACAGGTGTGGGGAGGGGAACTGCAGGGAGGAGGTGGGGGAACCAGGCTGTACCTGCATGGAATCCAAGGTAGACTGTGGCAGGAAAGGAAAGCACAGAGGAGAGGTTAGAACCCATAGCCCCGTAGGTCACTGACCCAGAGGGAGAGGGAGAGTGGGGGGCCTAAGTGGACACCATGCAGTCAGCTCCCCAGACTGGGCAGTTCCTAAATGGAAGGGTAGTTCAGGGAGAAGGCAGCCTCCGCGGGTAGGTGGCAATGAGAGACTGCTGCCACCAGACTCAGGAGCCCCTGCCCAGCTGTGCCCAGCCTGAGAAATAGGCCAATGGTGGAGGGGACTCCCCCAGGCCCTGGAGCATTTAAGGGCCCCCCCCACAATCCCCTCCCCCCCCCCAGTCCATTCTAGCTCTTTCTGAAGTTCCCCTGCCTCCCTCCCAAGGTGCTGGAGCTGGGGACCACCTCCAGGGACCCTACCTCCAGTAGCTGCACGGCCCCTTCATGTTCCCTCCTGGCTTCTGCCTGGGCCTATGGGGTAGGAAGTAGAATGCTGCTGGAGAGGGGGTAGGAGTGAGGCAGGGAGGGCAGGAGGGGCGAAGGCAGGGAAGGAGGGGGAAGAAAGAAAAGGCTGGGGAGCAAAGGAAAGGAGGATAGGGAAGCGGGAGGCTGGAGGCTTCTCCCTCCCCAACTCCCACCCTGAAGCGTACCTTAGACCAGAAGGCAAGGGGTGGAGAGGGGGGCGGCCTGACACTTTCTCTCTGGACTCCCACCCTCCTGGCTTCCCTCCTACCTCCCCAGATGCTCCTTCTCAGCCTCTTTCGCCTGCTCCTTGCCTTGCCTTCTTAATGTTAGGGTACCCCTGGACACAGCACTGAGCCCACTTTATATTCTCTACTCTCTCTTAGGGGGTCCCATCTAGTCACACAAGTAAACACTCTGATGGCTCCTAGTAACTCCACGACCAACTTCCCCATGACGCCAGACTTGCATGTCCAGCTGTCTGCAGACACCGCCCCTTGAGTGTCCAACACACAACCCAAACCTGGCCAAAGCAGAACGCAGGACCCAGGACTGCCTGCCTCAGATCTGTTGCCCCTTCCTCCTTCACCTCCTGGGTGTGAAAGGCCCACCCTCCAGCAGGGTTTATACAGCAGATGGGTGACAGAGAAGAGATTCAGCTGGAATCCCACAGTAAGCCTCGTCAATTCTTTTTTTTTTTTTTTCCTGAGGCAGGGTCTCACTCTGTCACCCCGGCTAGAGTGCAGTGGTGTCATCGTAGCTCACTGCAACCTCAAACTCAAGGGATCCTCCTGCCCCAGCCTCCCAAGTAGCTGGGACTACAGGTATGCATCACCATACCCGGCTAATTTTTCTACTTTTTGTAGAGACGAGGTCTCACTCTTGCTCAGGCTGGTCTTGAACTCCTGACCTCAAGCGATCCTCCTGCCTCAGCCTCCCAGACTGCTAGGATTACAGGAGTGAGCCACCGCTCCTGGACGAGCCTTGTCAATTCTATCTACAAAACATATTTCAAATCTGTCCACTTGTTTCCACTGCCATTGCCTACACCTGAGTCCAGACAGTCACCCATCTCCCTCCTTGGCCACAGCCTCCCTCCATGCCCGAACCCACAGTTCACCCTCCACGATGCCACCCCTGGGATCTTATAAAATCATAAATCAGATCATTTTACTCCCCAGCTTAGGACCTTTCAACAGCTTCCGACCACTCATGGAGCAAAATATTCAAACTCTTCCTGTGGCATTTAAGGTTGGCCAGGATCTGGCTCTTGACCTCTCCTGCTACTCTGCCCATCCTTGCTGTATTCTAGCCACACAGGTCTCAGACCACCACCTCCCCCCAGCCCTTCCCTGCCACAGGGCATATCCCCTACTTGGCAAGCTCAATTGCCACCTCCTCAGGAATGCCCTCCCTGATGACCTCTAATGTGGTGCCTCACCCCATCCCAGCCACTCTTGCCACACCACCCTGCTCATCTCCCACAGTGCTCGTCAGTGTCTCAAATCATCTTGTTCACGGATCTGCTTATTTGCTGATGGGCCGGGGACATGTTTGTGATCACCACTGCCTCTCCAGTGCCTAGCACAGTGCTGGGCATACAGAAAATGCGTCTCGGATGGCGAAGCTGGGGTCCAGCAGCCTGCCACCCTCCCCTCGCTCCTGCCCCACCTGCTGCAGCCTCCGGACCTCCTCCTGCTTCTCCCGCAGGCTGAGCCGAGCCTGCTCATGTTCCACCTCCAGCTGCTGCCGCCGCTGGGCCACCTCCCGCATGTGCTGAAACACAAGACCTGGGGTCAGGGCCAGAGCCCCCTACTCCATTTCTATAGAACATCTAAGCTAAGGGAGCCTCAGATACCATCTGCCTCAGATCCCCTCTGTTAGAAAAGAAACTGAGGCTGGAGAAGGCAAGGAGCTGGCAGCACCAGGACTGGGCCTCAGCCCCCGATGCCCTACACAGAGCAGATTCTACTGTCCCCATTCCTCCCTGTGCCAGGGCCCGATACCTCCCCCACCTGCACAGTCCCCTCACCTTGAGCACCTGCTCCAGGCTCTCCAGCTTGCTCTGCAGGCCCTGGCTCTTGCGAAGGGCTGAGTCCCTCTCCTGTGTCACCCCCAGAAGCTGGCCCCTCAGCTCCGCATTCTCCCACTCCACCTGGTGAGGGGGCAGTAGCAGGAAGCTGGGTATGTGACACTTGTCCCACCAGCTCCCTCAACAGGGGGAATAATACCCTTCATACTCTACCCCAGTGTGGGGGGCGGGGGGGTGCAGGAGAAAGCCCCTTGCTGGGGACCAGGATCCTAGCAGGAGCACAGGCCTCCATGGCACCTGGGCATAGCTGGTACCTGCTCCTTCTCCGTGGCTCTCCCACTGAGCCGAGAGTTCTCCTCCACCAGGCGGGCATTCTCATTCTGGGCTTCTCTCAGCTGCAGTTCCTGAGGGGCCAGAGGAGCTCTGGGGAGGGGGCCCAGCACCCAGATCCCTCCTCTCCCCACACAGAGGACCCTGCCCTTCTGCCAGGCAAGGCCTTCCTCCCCTGCCCGAAACCCACGTCAGCCAGGAGAGGAAAGCGCCGCAGAGCAGGAGGGATGAGAGCAAAGCCGAGAGGGAGCCCACAACCTGGCTGGCCTAGGGAAGGGGGCAGCTGGCCTCCAGGCAGCCGTCAAGAGCTCACCAGCTCCTCACATCGCCTCTGCTTTTTCCGGGCTTCGTGCTCCAGACTTTCACATTTCTTCCGCTTCTTGCTGAGCTCAGATTCCTGTGGGGTGGAAATCAAGGGCTCCTCATGTGGGAAAGCAGATCTGCCCACAGCAGGTCGCCTCCAGCCCTTGACCTAGGACTTACCAGCTGCTGCACCCTCTGCTGTTTCTCTGGCTCCCCTAGGACCACGGGTGGGTTGTCCACATACTCCTGGGACGTGGCCTGGAAATGCCCAGGGGCAGGGGGCTGGCACCCAAGAACAGGGTCCCCTGCGCGGCCTGCCCCCAGCCCAGCCCGCCCAGGGGAGGTTGCCACCCCATCACACAGCAATGAGATCCCTGCCTAGGAAGAGGGGGGGAAGGGTACTGTCTGCCAGCCCCCTCTCATCATTTCCAGCTGATGTGGAAGTCCGGAGGCCTCACCCTTGTGTCCCAGAGCCATAAGTGCTTTGAGATGCTGGGACCTATGTGTGCCCTGGGAGATGGGTCCTTTATCCAGGCCAAAGCTTTCCCTTTTTAGCTTCCAGCAGCAGCCCTGCTCTGCACTCAATAACTGTCCTGGGTGTCCTTCAGTGACTGGCAGAGAATTAGGAGGCTGCTTGGGCCCCCAGGGATGTGATGTTCCCAGAGCTAGGGGTTCTAGATCATCCAATCTGGGCTTTGCCAGACCCTCCTCCTGACTTCCCTCTAGCCCACCCTATTGCGCTTCCCGTTTTTCCCTGCAAACTTTGGAGGAGGACAGGTTTCCGTGGGAGATGCACTTCCCTCCTTGGGCCAGCCAGAGAGGCGAAATCAGAGCAAGAAGCATCCCCCACCTGGAGGCCTTGGTCACTATCGGGTCCCCCCTCCCATCCATCTTCCCAAAAGGAGGCGGACCTAGTTGCTGCCCACCTAGGATGATGGAGAGAAGCTAGATCCCTAAGTTCTGGGGGTTCGGAGTGGGTCCCCGGGCCTCGGGACAGGGGCTGCTTAAGCCCCTCACTCGGTGAGGGTCGCCAGTACCTGGAGCTGGAGGGGCCGCACGGCCGCCCCGGGGTAGCCGAGGCCAGGCCTGGCCAGCCGGGCGGGCGCTGAAGGGCGGGAGGAGGCGGCGCGGGCTGGGCCCCGGGCGGCTGCCAGGGCAACCAGGGATTTGCTGCCGGGCCGTACCACTGGCGGCGCGGCGGGGGCGGCCGGGCGGCCCGGTAGGGCGCAGGACTACAGAGGGCGGAACCCGGGAACCCCCGGGGGCGGCGCGGCGAAGGTACGAGCGCCGGAGGCTTGGAAGGGGATCCTGCCCGGGGATGGGAAAGCTCTCCAGCCCCTGGGAGTGAGCATGCCACCACCAGGTCGTTGGGAATCTGAATACGGTGCAGAGGAAGATCCCGGGGTCGCCCCCACGTCCCATCTGCACGCACCCACACACCTGCCCTGGCGCCGGGGCTCACCTCTCCCGGAGCCCCAGGGGCCGTCGCCCCTGCTCTGGCCCGGGCAGCGGAGCCCGGGGGCCGGGACGAAGGGGATGGCTCCTGCTGGTTGCGCAGGGCGATCTGCCTCTGCAGCCGCAGCACCTCCCGCTGGGACTCTCGCAGCAGCCGGTCGAAGTCCCGCACGTGGAGCCACTGGGGACCCTCCTGGGGCGGCGGGACAGGGAGGGGAGTCGGGCCTAACCCTTACCCACCCCTACCCGCCCCATGACATCTCGGGCAGAGCCCACCCTCTGCCTTGCTGGAGGGGATCGCACACATCCCCTCACGTATGCATGCCGGGTTCAAGCATGTACTACCACATGCTTCTACTTATCTAAACACACACAAACTCAGTAACATTTCTCGGTAGCTTGAGGTGTGCCCGGCACTGTACTAAATGCTTTATGAACATCTCTCCACTCAGGGTGAACTATGTGTGGATTCATAAAGCCAGACCTACCAGTACACAGCCTCAAGCCTGGAGCACAGAAATGCCCAGGTCTGGGACTCATGGCTCCACCCTCTTCTCCCTCTCCCACCTGGGCCGTTGCCAGGGGAACCTACTCCCCAGCAGCCTCCACCTTCCGTTTTATTTGCATCTCATTAACATCTCGTCCGGCATCCTACGCCAGGCAAGGCGGCCCTGTGTAGACAGCTGAGCTGGAAGGAGTGACGGGGCCTCCTCGCACCTTGCCCACCAGGGTGAGCCTGGCCTGCAGCTCCCTGCACTCCCGCTGCAAGGCAGCAATCTGCTTGTCCTTGGCCAGCAGTGCACTGGCTGTCTCGCTGAGGTCCCGGGCTCGCTGGCGGGCTAGAGCCTTCCGGCACAACTCCAAGGTGGCCCCCGGCCGGGGCACAGGGGCACTCACCTAGCCAGAGGATGGGTAAGGCCAATGGTCACTTGAGGGATGGGGCACTTCTCCCACTACTTAGCTAGTCCCAAAGGAGGAGTTAGCTTGAAAACCTAGGAGCCTGGCCTCCTTCTTCCACCCAGACTGGGGTCTCAGAGGACCAGCAGCCTCACTTCACCCCATCCCAGCAGTCCCCAAGCAGGGACTGAAAGGGTTAGCTCTATGTTCTAGTTTAGGCCCAAAGGATGCCGCTAATTCTGGGCTGCCACTGTGATGGGTCTTACCCCTGCCCCCACTCCAGCTCTACACCCTGAGATGAGCTCAGCAGGAGGCTGCAGCCAGCACCAGCACGTGGTACCCAGAATCCTGCTCCCTGCCTGCTCAGGAACCTCCCCACCCAGCCCTTCTCTCCCTCCTGTAGCTCCAGGAACCTTCGGCCTCCTGGCCTGGCCAGCATTTGCTGTCCCTACACTTCGGCCCCTAAGCACCCCTTCGGTGCTTTCCTGGGTGCCGAATCTATGACTCCCAGCCCCAGACCGCTCCTCAGTCCCAGCCCTTGGCTCCCCTCTTCCTTGGTCACCCAGCCTCCACCCAACAGTCTTCTGTCCTCACCACCCTCAGGTTCGTTTCCTGCAGCTTCCGAGCCCTCTCCTCCAGGCGCTTGGCAATGACCGCCAGCTCTGCATTCTTCCGCTTCAGCCTCCGCACCTTCTCCTCCGTCTCAGGGAAGCTGCTCTTCCTCTGACAAGGGGTCAGGCAGAATTGGGGCATAAGGGAAGCACACACTGACCTAATCCTAGCTGACAAGGGCTTAGGCTAGCGCCCTGGGCTCACAGTGGGGTCCTTGCCAACTCTAGGCAGGAGTTCACCCTCTCTGGGGCTTGGGATTATGTCACCTCCATGTAGCCCCCACTTGGAGGGATGTCCATGGGGTGAGGAGGGCACTGAGGCGGAGGGCACTGAGGCAGAAGGCCTGGCTCCAGCCAGGACGCGGGACCCTGCTCTTCAAGCCTCACCAGCATCTGGTTTTCCTCCTTAAGGATGGCACAGCGCTGCTGCAGCTCCCCCAGGGCCCTCAGCAGCTCCAGATTGGGCCTGTCCCCAAAGCCCATGTTCAGCTTGGCCTGGCATGGGAAAGGACAGGGCACGGCACCTCAGGAGCCCACCCCTCCCAGTCAGAGCCCTCCCTGTGAAAGCGTCCCCCTCCACTGTCCAAGACATGGAGATGAGAAGGTTCTTTCCCGCATCCCAGGCCTTCAGAGAGGGGCACGGGAAGCCCAAGAGAAGGGGCTGCCCAGTCCTCCCTGCCCGCAGTGGCACCCCCACCCTTGGGACCTTCCTGCTGATGCTCCCCACCCCTGCCCATCTTCTCCTCCTGGGAAATGCCAGCTTGAGCTCCCATTCCCTCCCCGTCAAGACTCCTCATGGCCTTGAGTTCCCTGCCCCCCTCCCACAAAGTCCTGATCCCCCCATTTGCTACAGGAGACTGCTCACACCCACCCCAGACTCAGGCACAGCCCCAGCGCAGAGCCCCTCCCCTGAGTCCACTTTCTCTGGACTCTGATTCCACCATACACCTCCACACCCCCTATATCCCCCACCTCCCAAGGACAGACAGACTCGGGGAGGAGGAGACACAGACAGACTGTCAGAGATGGGGGTGGGGTGGGATGGGCAGGGGCAGGGCCAGGGCCAGATGTAGACAGACTGGCAAAGAGAGTCAGAAAAACAGATAAATGGCCAAAAAATGGATCCACTGAGATTCTTGCCCAGTGAAGGGAGGACAGATGGTCACAGAGACAGACCCACAGACAGACACACACCAAGAGAGGAGAAGTGGGCCATGGGGTTGCATATCTTGCTGTGCCTCCTGGCCAGGCTGAGGGGCATGGTGAGAGACCCCTCCCACCTTGCAGACCCCAGCCCTCCACAGCTCCCTTACCTTAGGGAAAGGCTCCACCTCCTCATCCTCCAGCCTCGGGCAGCCAGGTCCAGAGCTCGCTGCTTGCTGCCCCAGGATGGGCAGCCCAGCCTCTGCTCCTTCAGGGTCAATGCCCCCCATGGGCCCAGAGCTCCAGGCTCCGTTGGGCTTGGAGCTCTCCTCAAGCCTCAGTTCTCTAACCTGCAGAGCTGCCGGAGGAGTATCAGCAACGCTTGGGGCTGCGTCCCCAGGTTCGCCCCCCTGGCCCGGAGTCCAGCTCTGCCAAGCAGGCAGTGCCCATGGCTCCATGGCTCCGGGGTCCCCAGGCCGTGGGAGGGTTGTCAGTTGCTCCATGGTACTGCCAAGGGTCCCCAGAACCCAGGCTTGGGAACATCACCCAGCCAATTGAGGGGGCTGGCAAGGGTCATGCCAGGCCAGACCCTCTCCCCTCTGAGCGTTGGCTTCACCGAGGCTCCATCCAAGGCTGGCTGAGCTCTTCCCCTCCCACAAAGGAGGCTGCAGAAGGCGTCGGGGCTGCCGGAGCTGGTGCCGGGGGTATGTGAGCTATGTTTGCTCGTGGCTGTGTGCGTGTGCGAGTATGTGAAGGAGCGAGGGTGTCCCTGTGGGGGTGGGGAGGGTGTGCAGAGGCCACTGACAGCAGTGCCTGGGTAAGGGTGTGCGTGTGTCTTTAGGTCTGTCCGTGCAGGTCAACACTGGCTTGTGTGTGTTTGGAGGATGGGTGCCCCCACTTATGTGTGTTGAGGGGAGTGGTGCTGTGTGTCACTGTCTGCCTGTTTCAGAGTTACCAGTTGTTTCTGTGTGCGTGTGGGTGTCTGTATTGCAGGGCTGTGGCAGTGTGTGATGCTGTCACCGGTTGTATCTGAGTATGTCAGTGCTGTGCAGCTGTGTGCATTGGTGTGGCTGTGTGTCTGTCAGCGTCTGTGAGTCTGGCCGTCCATCACGACCCCTCTGCCTGGCTAGGGTCCTCAGGTGCTGCTGGGGGGAATCCCCACTGGTCCACCGTGGTCCTTTATCTCCTGCCTCCCTCTCTGCTGCGCTCTCCTGCTTGCTGGGCGGCAGGCTGGTCCTAAGGAGGCCTGGGTCGATGGGCTGCTTGCCTCATAGTCTCTGCCCCTGCCGGCCTCAGCTCTGGGGACTGCAGGGGTCCCTTGCAGTCCGGGAGCCTCGAGATGGTGGGCGCGGAGGAGGGCTGAGCCTCAGAATGGGGGGGCGAGTAGGGGAGAGCCAGCTTTCCCCTCCCCCTCCTCCTCCCCTCCCGCCCACCAATAGGAAGTCAGCTGCTGGTTTCCATGGCAATGGCGCTGGACTGGTGGGCTGGACCAGCTGACAGGGTCGGGACAGAGGGAAAAGCAGGTTTCTCACGGGATGCTGGCCCAGCGCCCCCGGCGTGTGACCTCCCACCTCTCGTTCCTGCACACCCTTACACTGTCCGGGGGACGGAGGCAGGGGGCTGCAGCTCGTCCTCTGCACAACACATCGGGTGAGGCAGGGAGAGGCAGACACAGGGGAGGGTATGACAGGTAGACAGAAATCCAGCCACAGAGAAGGGCAGGACAAGAAAAGATGGGATTTGAGATGAAACAAAGAGAGGAATCAAGGGGATGACAAGAGGAAGATAAAAGCAAAGAGACAGAGACAGAAATAGGCTGAGAGAATTGCTTCAGCTTCCTCCCAGCAGACAACATTTGGGGCACAACCTGGCTGGTCCCAAGCCAGCAGGGAAGACCATATGGCCAGTGGGTTGGTTGGCTTTACCCCGAACTGTCTGGAAGTTCATCTTCTGTCTAGCCTTAGGTCTTGCTGCCGTGAGAAAATGGCTTTTTGGGACACGGACATGGGAACTCTCCCACCCAGGAGTCAGCCTGTATGTGGGGGCAGGGGCCTGGATGGAGTCCCCAGAGGCAGAGGTGTAAGCCAAGGTCGGGGGCCCTCGTGTGGCACTCCCGCAGAATAGCAGCAGCAACACTGAACCTCAGAGCCTTGACTGGGCTCCACCCAGGCCAGAGCCAATGGAACTGGAGGGAGGGGGTGCAAGGGGAGGAGATGACATCTTTACTTCCCTAAAGCAGAGTGTAGATTAATATGCACGCCACTGCGTGATGTGTGTTGCTGTTTAGGTCAGGGTGTATATGCATGCCATTATGTGCATGCACGTGTACAGTATGCGTACATAGAATAGACAGATGTTTATTTTTGCATATGCGGGCGTTATATATATATGTGCTGTTATATGTCTATGAGTCTCATTGGGTGTATATGTTTCCGTGTGTGTCATTGCATATATGTCTATTTGCCATAGTGTGTGTGTGCTGTAATGTGCATGTGAGGCTATCATCGTGTGAGTTTATAAATTACAACAAATAATGATGTATATGTATATGGGTGTCATTACATGGCATTACACCATATATAATGTCACACTCATAGTCATGTAAATATGTGTAATGGCATGGTTTTATGTATATATATCACCATGTATCTGTTTTATATTTATCATCATATATGAATGTATCACTATATATGTACGAGTACGGAGTTACTGTGTTTATTATGTGAATGTCCCTACGTGTTTATGTGGATGCTCTTCTATGTGTGACACATGTCATGTTTATATCATTGCATGTGTGTGTACTATTGAATATGTATGTGTTGTCCTGGGTGTGTGTATATCCCTGTGTCACTGTGTGACATGCCAGCCATGTGACTTGTATTATATATATATATGTGTGTGTGTGTGTGTGTGTGTGTGGTGTGTGTGTCACTGTACGTTTGTGTTACTGGCATACATGGACAGGGCCTCTGTGTGTAAATGCACTTGCATGCTGGTGTATGTGTGCTTTGTATATTAGCATCTGTGCCCTTGTCTCTGTATAAGACGATGTGTGTGTCTTTACCCAATTCTTATACCACCAATCTAGGCTGTCTTACATTAAAACTGAAGGTATCCAGGCATGGTGGCACGCACCTGTAAATCCCAGAGACTCAGGAGACTGAGACAAGGGTATCACTTGAGCCCAGGGGTTTGAGGCTGCAGTGAGCTATGATCGTGCCACTGCACTCCAACCTGAGCAACAGAACAAGACCCCATCTCTTAAAAATAAATAAATAAGTAAATAAACTGGAGGTAGGCAGCCTTCAGCTTGGGGGAGTAGGGAGTGGAGGGCAGGGCAGGGCCAGAGCTACGGTAAGAGGTGCGAGAGGCCCTCACACCCCGGCCCCTCCATGCCCTTCCCCATTTCTGCAGATTGCCCGAGCCCTTGCCTCCTCCGGCTATGGCCTGGCCAGGCTCAAAGGCCTCTTCTGATCTCATAGTCAGGGCCTAGCCCATTTCTCTCTCAGGAGAGCGAGAGTGGGTCTCCCTCCCAGCCCTTCTGTGTGCCCACACCATCCATGTGCCACTTGCCCCCATGCAGCCACCCCCCTGCCCGGCAACAGAGTCTCAGACAAAAGAGAAGCAGAGTCCATTCTTTATTAGTGTTGGGGGTCCCTGGCACCGCCACCCATTCCCCGCCACCTACCCTCCCTTGCCAGCCTTCCTCCTCTGCTTGTGGCCGCTGCATCGGGAGTCCATGTGTCCAGCCCTCCCCGCACCCCCAGACTCCAGGCAGCAGAGGGGCTGCTGTGGCCTTTTCCCGGATTGTCCGGAACCAGGAAGGGCCGCACTGTGGCAGCAGTGGAAGCTTTTCAGGAGTCTGGGCAGGTGGCAAAAGTCATGAGGTGCTCACCTGTCATACATGGTCCCGAGAGTCGAGGAAGATGGTGGTGGTGGCGGTGGCGTGGTCTCCGAAGCCCACAGTACACTCATCCATAAAGTAGGAAACACTACACCCTCCAGTGCTGTTAGTAGTGCTTTCTACTTTATGGGTGACTGCACTGTCTGTCTGTCCGTCCGCGTGTACTCTTCAGGCCGCCTGCTCCTCCTCACTCTTGCTTCGAGAGCCCCCAGCCCTCCCTGTGGCTCCCTAAGACCCCACCACCCTGCCTATGGCCCCCAGAGGGCCCGCCCTGGGCCTTGTGGGCGGTGACTCAGCATGGCGCCAGACTTGCCTCCTCTACCTCCCTCCCCCACTTCCTCTTTGGTTCCCTCTTCCCTTCCCCCTTAAGACTCCACCCCATCCCCCACTTTCAGGGACACTCAGGTAGAGACCATGGCCTCTGGAGGCCTCACGCCAGTCCCCAGTTCTGGGGTCCCCTGGCTGGCCCCTCCCAGCCACACCAGCCACACTACCCACCCTCCAGAGTCCAAATGAGACAGCCACAGCCCCCCGACCCCCAGGGCCTTGGGCCCCAGACTCCCCATCAGCCCACAGGCCTGACTCCCTCACTGCCCTGCTGCTGCCCAGGCCGGAACCCAAGAGTATCCCAACAGAAATGGTGGCCATATTGGGCAGAGGAGGACACCCAGTGTTCCTCGCTGACACTGGCCCCACTTTTTAGCCTCTGCCCACCCTCTGCCATCCCCACCCTACTCTCCAGCCCTCCTCCCTCAGACCCTACCCAGCTCTTTCTTCATCTGGAGGCCAGGAGCTATTTTACTTCCCTTGGCTAGAGATTATTTTGAGGAGCTGTCCCGCCATGACGGCTGGTAGATCTGAGGGTCTTTGCACCTCTTTGGCCTGAGCTTTGCTTGTAAGCCTTGGCACCCAAACTCCTGACCACCCCCAAGATCTCCACCCAGAGCCTGCAACCCAAGCTCCCCCCCTCCCCCGCCCCCGGGCCCCTTAAGGCCCAGAGGCAAGGGACCCCAGTTGGGGCCGAAGCGAAAGTTCTGGCCCTTACCTGCTGCTGCAGGGCTGAAGACAGCAAGCCCTGTGCTCCAGCTCCAAAGTGGGGTTCCCTTCAGGGCGGGCAGGGCTTATAACCCCGAGGCCACGTGGGCCAGATCTCAGGGCGCCCAACGGTCTTGGAGCCCGCCCCCACACCGCAGCGCAGATTAGCGCGCCCCTCCCCTCCCTAGGGAGGACAGACTGACAGGAAACCAGAGACAAGGCTGGGTGTTGGTGGGAGGGGGGCTGAAGAGACCATCACACGCCCTGGGCAGGTGGCTTCCGGGACCCCAAGCCTGCCCTTCCCCCCACAGCACAGGCTCCAGGGGTTGGTTCAAGAGTCTGGGACTGACTCTGGGCATTGGGCCTGACCCCTGGAGAGAGGGGCTCCCTGACAGTGCCTTCGGTGAGTGCCCAAAACAGGGAGCCCAGAATTGCAGCACAAGAAAAGGACATTCTCTCTGAGCCCCACCTCCACTGACCCCAGCCCAGAGAGCTCCCTTCCCTTGTGGACATTGAGACCAAGCCACGGCTCCTCTATGTGTGCGTCCCAGAGGCCATGGAGGTGCTGATGCATGAAACGGGGTCCAGACCAGCATCCTCCAGCATCCTCAGCACCCCGCAAAGCCACCTCCCCCCAGCCCGAGGCTGCAGACCAGGCCTGGCCCCTGGGCACAGTACACGGCGCACACTCAGGCGCACATTCAGGCCAGGGGGGCCTCTTGGCACCAGGCTGGGTGTTCGTGCTTGGGATCTGTAGGGACACAAAAGCAGGGCAGAGCAGTGGTGAGGGCCAGGGTCCTGAGGTCCATAGGTGCCATGGGGCAGCGAAGAAAGGGGGCTTGCAGGAGTGGAGAGAGAGAGGCTCTGGCAGCCACCGGATGTGGGCACGGCCCGCCCACCTGCATGCCACCCCCGCTTTCCCCATGGGGAAGGCAGGAAGCTGCCCAGCCTGGGCCCCTGGCTGGGGGAGGGGAGCGGGGCGTGGATCTGGGCAGGGGGGCTGGGTGGGCTGAGTCTGGGCTCCCCAAGCCTCTCAGTGGACTTGGCTCGAGAACCAAGAAGAACGGGCTTGGGGGAGGAAAGAGAGGTAGGAGAGAGTGAGAACCACCGGTGGTTCCTTCCCAGAAGGCCATGGGCCCGTTCTCAGGGTCCCCCATGTAGGGACAGGCCCACACAGCTTCAGGGAACTCTCAGGAGAGCATTGGCACGGGGGCAGCAGGGAGGGAGATTGCCCCACATCCTTCCCTTCAGGAAGGGGCCCCTTGACCTGGAAGGTTGTCCCATTCCCGGGCCCTTAAAATGGGCAGAGAAAGGGAACAGGGCCCTTCATCCCCTCTGAAGAGAAGGTGGTGAGGAGGGCAGCTGTGTAGGGCCAGCTGGCCATAAATGGGACAATGCTGCTTTAAGAGACCACCGCTGCCTCAGACCCTGGGTGGAGGGGAAGTGGCTGCCCCAGGCGATAAGAGGATAAGAATATCAAAGTTGTGCAGTAACCTGGGTTCCTGGACCCCAAGGCCCCTCCTCCTCAAGCATTTTACCCCCACCCCTGTTTATAGTGTCCCCATAGCCATCGCTTCAGAGGTGTCCTGTCCCTGCAGGGAGACAGTCACAGAATGGGAGCCAGGGGGCCTGGCTTCTGGGCCACAGACCCCCTCAGCATGTGACCTGCGGCAAGTCAGACCTGAGGTTCCCAGGGACACACATCACTCCAGCAGTCTCCAAACCAGCCCCTCTTCTGTCCTGAGCAGGGTGGGGTGTCCTGATGCCTGCTCCCCTGAGACAACAGAGGCTGCTTTCCCCGCTGTACATTCTCAATGCCTCAAGACCACCTGTTTTGTTTGTTTGTTTGTTTGTTTGTTTGTTTTTTGAGGACAGGGCCTGGGGCCCAGCCCCTCTATCAACAGGGCTCCTGGGGTCAGGAGGTATCTAGAGGGACTGTGCCTTTTGCTGGTTCCCATCCCAAGGCTGGGGCTGAAGAAGGATGGAATTGAGGAGGGACTCAGGGTCCCTGCACCCTGGACTTCTCCCCAGCCCAACGATGACTCCCAGCTCTCCTGGGCCTCAAACCAGAAGAAATGGGACAGGGCCAGAGACGAAACCCAGGACAGGGAAAGGGGCAGGGGCAGAGCCTGAGATGAGGACACAGAAGCAGTGGGAAGCTCTGTAAGAACGTGCGTGTGGTATGTGGGGTGGGCTGTGCACCTGTGAGTGGAACAGGGGTGCCGGACAGGAAGCCCTGCCATTGGCTGGCACACCCCACGCGGGTGGTCTCTGTGACTGACCACCAGGTGCCTGAGGGGACAGCACCTGCACAGACACAGCCACGGATTCAGTCTTCTTTTCGGAGAGAGCCAGCCCAGAGCCACACAGACACACCGCTCAGGCCTGCATGCACACCTAGGGGAAAGCCTGCTCTACACTCCCGGACACGCCTGCCTCCTCCCAGGAACACACAGGAAGGATGCCCCACTTGGGAATCTGGGGCCAGTGCTCGGGAGGTGCCTGGCCGGAGTTGGAGGTGGGTTTAGAACACGGCACCTCTGTGCGAGGCCTGACTCCCACTCCTGCCCCAGAGCCGGCCTGTTGCCAGAGTCCCCCAGGGTGAGAAAGACTAAACTAAACTAAACCCTTGGTGATGGCCTGTGCCTGGGGCAGGCGGTCTTATATCTCTCTTTGTGGAGGAGAGAGGAGTTCAAGTTGGTACTTCAAACTCTGCCCCCTTGGTAGGTCCAGGCTCATCACTGGGCAACCTCAGCTCACTTGGACTCTGATGTTAAATGTCCTCTGAGGTCCCTTCTGGTTCTGACATTCAGATTTCTGCTCAGAGGAAGTAAGGGTGGGGGGCGGCAGAAACAAGGTGGGAACACCCCTTAGCCAGGTGAGGGGGTCTGGGCTTGGGATGGCTCCAGGCTCGCCTTCCCTGCCTCCCACCCCCACCTCACTGACCTTGCGGACAGCCATCTTTGTGTGCCAAGCTGAGGCTGTGGGCAGGTGAAGGTGAGCCTGAGGAGAAAAGGCCACAACACCCGTCCTCAGGCACTCCCAGCGTCACAGGTCATGTGTGAGACCTTTGCTGTCAGTGTGAGAGCAGTTTGTAGCTGAAGCAGGGACACAGCTTCAGATCTGAGGGGGACACTTTGCTCCTACCTCAAGTGAGCACTGAATCTGAGGGGGTGAAGTAGAAGACACATATATACCCCTCCCCCCCACATCTTACAAAGTTATAGCAACAGTGCAAAGTAGTTCTGGGTGGGGGCTCACAGGGCCAGGGGACCGAGTGCTTGGATGCCGTAGGGGCAACCTTGAGTCACAGGGGGCATCAGAAAAGGCTTCCTGGAGGAAGTGAGGATGGGTACGAGAGGGTTTGGAAGAAGAGACTGGGCAAGGAGGAGAAAGAGGGTCTTTTCTCCCGCCCAGAGGGTGGGAGAACTGACTTGAGCTCATTGTCCGCACAGGAAGGCAGGAAAGAAAACCAAGCCTTCCCCTCCAGCTGCCTGGGGAGCCCTCACTCGGCAGGCAGGTGGAGATGGCAGCCCAGATAACCTGCCTGTGAAGAGACAACAAGAGGGAAGCCACAGGACCTAACCACTCACAAACAGGAAGCTGAGAAGGCAGCGCAGGCCCGCCCTCCAGGGAGCTGGGGCTGGGGGGCAGTCCTGGCCACAAAGGAGGGAAACTGAGCCCTGGCATTGCAAAATGGGGCTCAAGCCAGTTGGAGCCAATAGTCCCAAGTGTTGGGCCCCTTCTCCATCTCCCCGGAGAGGCAGCCAAGGGAAGCAGGTGCCAAGAGAGGGAGGTGCCTCAAGAAGGGGCAGCTCCAGGGCACAGTGGCCCACCCTGGGAGGTCACTCTTCTGTGGGGCAGGATTCTGGCTCAGCTCTCCTGGGATCATAGGATCCAAGGACTTTCAAGCAGCAAGATCAGGCAGCAACTGGCCCTGAGTCAGGAAACTGAACTGCCAGCCCAGAGAGGGGCAGAAGGCAGCCTGAGGTCACAAAGCAAGTTGAGGCCAAGTTCAGGGTTTTTTCCACAGCATTTGGGAAGAGGCAGGATGGGCTGGGTGGGAAGGGGGGTACTAGTGTGAGGAAGACGGCTACGCTGACCATTGCTGTGGGTGCGGTTGTGAAACCAGAAGCTTTCTCCTCTGGGATCCCCTTGGGACACAGGCAGGGAACTGGGAGAAAGCTGCCTCCTGGCTCCCTCCACACACAGGGGCCTTGCACAGCTGCACCTGCGCCAGTTTTAACTGCTACTATGTGTGTGTGTGTGTGTGTGTGTGTGTGTGTGTAGGCTGTTCTCTGCCTAGAACCCTCTGTCATCCCTTATCGGCCCAACTCCCTACTCCCAATATCAGAACCACCAAGCAGAGGATAAAACTCTGAGACAAGAGACTAGGGGCCTAGTCCCCACCCTGTGACTATTTACAGTGTAACTCTGGGCCAGCCTCTGACTCTCTCCCCACCTTCCCCAGCCTGTTTCTTCATCTATAAAAGTGAGGAGGGAGTTGATCAAAGGACAAGTTTGTGCTCTAGGAAGTCCCCAAGAGCAAAGGGGCCCGGGGACCTTGGAGGGGGAAGCAGCAGTTCCTGTGTTCCCAAAACTGCCCAGCCACTGGGCAGCCCTGGGATCTTCCCAGCTGGCTCAAGGGTATGCCTCCCACACCTCCCAGGGCACGGAGCATTCTCCCCCACCCTGGCTGGGAACGAGGGCAAAGGGCTAGCTCTTCCCCCCTGCCAGCCTCCTACCCCCGCTCCCTGCCCCCTCGGGATTCCTCACGTCCCAGGCACAGCTGGAAAAGCAGGTGAGAACTGCCCTTGAAGCACTCTGGGCTCATCCCAGAATCCTCCTCCTTCTACAGATGGAGCTGGGGGCAAGGGCGGCAGCCCAGGCACCTGGAGGACTTCACAAGACACATTCAGTCTGAATCTCATGTAATCGTCATGCTGACCCCATGGGGTAAATGGTGGGATTCCCATCTCAGAGATGAGGAACCGGAAACTCGGCAAGGTTGTTTCACCTTCCTGAAAATCGGCCAACAATCTGCATTTCGTTTCTATTCCCCCACGGGAGCTCAATTCAAAGTCCCCCAAAAGGACCAGGTCTTTTTGTGAGGACCCGTCTCTCCTCACACCCCCGTCAGAGAAGGGAATTGGAAAGAGCAGTGGGAGGGACGAGGGGCAGACCCCCGGCCCCCAGGCTTGCGGGTGGGGGAGCAGAGGGGTCTAAAGGGTACCCAGGCGGTCTATGGAGCCTCTTCTGCAGCAAATGACCACCCCGGCCCCTTCCTTTGGAGCCTATTAAGCAGTCAGATGGGGGAGGGTTGGCCACCAAGGCGGGGGTGGGGGGGTGACGGTCAGCAGCAGCAGCAGCAGTTCACAGCACTGGAGCCGTTAAAAAGTGACTCAACCAGAAAGTGCGTTTGAAGCGACGCCCGCCGGGGCCCCAGAGCCCCAGAGCCCCAGAGCCAAACCTCAAAAAGACGAAGTGAGAAAGACAGGCCTTCGGGGGCAGGGCTGGGGGTGGAGACCCAGCCTGGAGCCGGCCTGGCCAAATAAGGGCAAATGCTCTGGGGTGAACCAATGGGACGCCAGCGGCTGTGTCATGGGGCTGTGGCTGGGGTGGCGGGGTGACAAGCCTGGGCAAATGGGGGTGGGGGACAGGGGGCCCAGGTCCTTCTTGAGGGCTCCAAGGGCGGTGAGCACGGAGAGGCATTGAGGCCCTCACCCCCAAAGACACCTTGGTACTGAGGTTAGTGAGCCCAACCTGCAGGCAAAAGGAAAATAAGGAAGACCCCCCTGCCCCTGCCCCTGCCCCAGTTATGGGCCCTTGATCCCCATCTGCCATGGCAGGGCTGACAGGAGGCCAAAGGACATTGCTGTGCAGGGGAAAAGGCCTGGCCTCTGCCCTTGGGCAAGTAGTGGAATGGGAACTCAGTTTTCCCATCTGTGGAGGGGAATCATAATGCCTCCCAGGATGGCACTGAGGATCAAATGCAATAACGGAAGGGCAGTTTGAACCTGGAAGTTGCCAATAGATGAACCTGGAAGTCATCTACTGACTATTATTGTAGAAGTACGAGCCCAAAAGCTGCTTCTCAAATTCTTGCCTCCACTTGCTGTGAAAATCCCTTTGCAAGGCCACCATGTGGTTCTCAATTCTGGTCCCCGGCGTCTATAACAGGATAGGGGAGGTGCAGAGGCCAGAGGCCTCCTCCAAATCTAAGCTTCGTCTCTCCTGCTGCAAAGGCAGTTGAGACTGACACCTGCCTCCTCAAGCTCATTCCCCAGGGACACGTCCTTCTCCACCTCTCCTCCACCTCCTCATCTTCCCAATGCCAGACCATGCCCCACCCCTCCTCCTGAGACCCCGCCCTCCACTCCCTGCTTCTCGGGTGCAGGGCTGAGGAAGTGAGTCTACTCAGCTGCCCAGAGAAAGTGCTGCAGCTGCCAGCACTGTGTGGGGTGGCTGCTGGCTTGTCCCAGGGCCTGTGATCACTCCCTTGCCTCGGGCCTACGGGGCTGGGACCACAGGCCTGGGGACTAAGGCTGGGCACTGGCTGCTACCCCCTTCCTCTCAGGAGTTCTTTTCCCTCCCAAGCATGGATTTGCATTTCCCCTTTGGCCTTCTGCTACTCAAGCCCCCAGGGATGAGGTGACAGTTAAACCCCCACTTCCGGCTGGTGGCCCCAGAATGCTCACTTCCTTCCAGGTATTTTCCGGGATGGGGGAAGGATTTGAAAGGGTGGCAGTTACCGGGTTTGGGGAAGAAAGGATGAGGAATCCATTTTGAAGAGAAGCTAGCGTCCCCTCACCCCGGTGTCTGAGGCTGCTCCCTACCTTCCCTCCAGCTCTCTCTAGCACAAGAGCTAAGTTTGCAGGAAGGAGAGTACACAGGCAGGAAGCTGCACACAGGAGCTCTTGAAATGGGCCTGCCAGCTCCCTGACTTCTTACAGGCCTAGGCCTCCATCTGCCATGGATGTATCCCCGAGGAAAGCTCCTTGGGCTTCAAGTTCTCTGTCAACACCACCATAATGCCTGCCTCTACCCTGAAGGGAAGTGTTGAGAATGGGGGAGTGCCAAGGCCTGGAGGGGAGATGTTTTCCATCATATTTCTCAGAGGATCTGGCATCTTGGTGCCAGCAACCCAGGGCAGTTTCCTCTGTACTCAGTTCCCACTTCCTGGGATCTTAGGTAAAAGAGGAACACAACATCTTTAGGCAAAAGGCAGAGCCAGGCAGTATAGGACATATAAAGTAGTGGTGACCACCCCCTCTTGAGGTCAAGCTGCCCACCGTCTCTGAGGCTCACTCCTCTCACCCATAAAGTGAGGGGCCATCCGTTCCCAGTTCTGATGTTCTATGATCTGCCTTCCCCAGGGGCTCAACACTGTGGACCTTACACACCCACTGGTGAAGGCCTCTAACCCACCAAGGCCCAGGCAGGCAGCCACGTGCCCTCCTCAATCTAAGCCTTACTGGCTCACCCTATAGCAATTTTTACCAAGCACGGCTGTCTGTTCAGGCTCAAACAAGACTGGAAGGGGGACAGCCACACATAAGCAACAGAAATGACAGCTGACACGCTGATATGAATCCAAGAGGTAGAAAAATAATCAGTCCTGAATGATTTCACCAATGATAAAAAAAAAAAAAAAATGGAGGCAGGAGCGGTGGCTCATGCCTGTAATCCTAGCACTCTGGGAGGGGGAGGTCGGTGGATTGTTTGAGGTCAGGAGTTTGAGACCAGCCTGAGCAGGAGCAAGATCCCATCTCTACTAAAAATAGAAGGAAATTAGCTGGACAACTAAAAATATATAGAAAAAATTAGCGAGGCATGGTGGTGCAAGCCCGTAGTCCCAGATACTGGGGAGGCTGAGGCAGGAGGATCACTTGAGCCCAGGAGTTTGAGGTTGCTGTGAGCTAGGCTGACGCCATGGCACTCTTGCCTGGGCAACAGAGTGAGACTCTGTCTCAGAAAAAAAAAAAAAGGAGGTTTATAACAATGACTTTGAGCCAAGTATAGGTTAAATCACATTCAGAATCTTGTATCCAAACAGCAAGGAAATATATAATACATTTAAAAAATGTACATATAGTGGCACATGCCTATAGTCCCAGCTTCTCAGGAGGCTGAGGTGGGAGGATCTTTTGAGCCCAGGAGTTAAAGCGCAGCCTGGGCAACACAGCGAGACCCTAACTAAAAACAAACAAATAAATTTGTCTCACAAAAAATGAGAACAGAAAGATTAAAAAGACTTGGTGCTTTTTAAATTTTAGCACCAATGTTTTTGTGCTAATAAACAAGGAAAATGTTTCAGTTTTGATATATTTATCTATGATCGATATATTAGAACACCTATTACCCAACAATGCTAGAGGGATGAAATTCTTGCCACACTTATCTAGAACTTACCTGGAGGCAGACAACTTTGGATAATGATAATCCCTTATATACACTTCATTGTTTATAGCTCTCAAATTGCTTTTACCTAAGTTAACACATTTGATTCTCACAACTACCCTAAGACAAAGACAACCAACTGCATCTTTAAGCAATTTATTTGAAGTATAACAGCAAAGTGAAAAAAAATCACAAGTACATAACAATTTTCAGAAAGTGAATGGGCCCACATAACCAGCATCGAGATCAAGAAACAGAAAATATCTATCATCTTAGGTGCATCTCATGCCTTCTTTCACCCCCACCTGTCACTGGTAACCACTATCCTGCCAACCTAACACCTAGTTTTGTCAGTTGCATTTCACAGAGAAGAAACTTTTTAGAGAAGGTGACTTATAAAAGTCACTGCTAGCGGATGGGGGTGGGGAGGCAGCGACTCTGCTCTCAGTTGGACACGTTTTTAGTGCACAGGAGTCTGCGTTCCAGTGGGCTGTGATGGTGCCCTCATCAAGCGGCAGATGGAGGGAGGTGAGGGGCACAGGGCAGCAGGTGCCTGAGAGCTGCTGGAGTGGAACAGAAGATGCAGCCGGGGAACTGGAGAAGGGCTGGAGTGGTTTCCCAACGCTCTGCACAGGGATCCTTGAGTAAATCCCGCGATCTCCTCCCTGGGCCATTGCCCTCACTGCCTCCATCTTTTTGGCTAATTTTAGGCTTGAGGACTGGAGTCAGGGGGAGTAGGGTGATTGGTGGAGCTCAAGGTGTAGGGAAAATGTGTTGTAACTTCTCTCAACAGAAAGTTAATGCCTTACACGGATTCTGGGAACACCCAGGAGGGGAGCAAAGCTTGCAGTTTGGGGATATGTCAGCAACAGCAGCCCTTAACTGGGTGTGGGCATTTTATTTCTCGAGCTAAGGCTCCGCTACTTGGTCATGGCCAAGTCAACTCTAACTCTCTGAGACTGTCTCCTCATCACTAAATAAGGATGTTAACATGTCCCAGGGGTTCTGTGAGGATCAAACGAGACAAGGGAAAGCCCTTTGTCAATTGTAAAATGGTATTTACATGAAAGGCTTTACTGCTACTAAATAAACATGAACCAGATTTTGAGACAAAGTTATTAGTCTGTTGTTAAACATTACCTACCTGCCTCTTTTATACATACAAAGATCAGATTGGGGGTGGCTGAGGATTGGGCAGCAGGTTGTAACCAGGCTGGGAGTAACAGGGTAGTGGCCACACCAAGAGCAAGGCCTCAGTCCCCAAACCTGGTGAGCACAGCCTGCATTTAGGCCCTCACCAGCCTACCATCATTCTTGGGGAAACTGCTGCCCTTCAAGACCAGGCGTCCTGATCCTTGCTCTATCAGCTACCAGTCCCGTCTCGGGCTGGAGGCTGCATTCACCAGTGCACTGCCACTTAGCCCTTCATTTTTGGGGAAACCCTAGCCCCACAGCATGTGTTGGCTAAGGAGAGGACAATGGGGAACAGACAAGCAAGGCGAGGACAGCCTGGCTACTACTATTCCTAGTCTGTCTGACTTGAGTCTGTCTTTGTTGAACAAGGGAGTAGCCTTGCCCTTCTGAAGGAGAAAAGCCAAACTACTGAGCAAGAGACCAAACAAGGACAGAACTTAAGACACTGGGCAGACCCAGAACCTCAGCAGCCAGAACGGGGGTGAAACTTTGACCAGACACAATGGGCAGGACAAAGCCCTCACGGCCATGGAAAGCAGGGCAGCAGTACTAGCACCTGGGACCCCTCTTCCGCACAGCACTTGTCACTCCCGGCGGGGTGGGGAGGGGGGCTTGAACCAAATCCTCATCTTAGCTTCTTTGGGCTCCCAGTGGAGGACGGGGCTCTGGTACCTTCCTGCCTGTCTGGACTGCTATGTGGCAACACATGCAGGTTCAAGGGCAGAGAAGGCAAAAGAGCTAATACAGAAGCAGCTCCCAGGCAGAACCCACTTGGTAGTCCGTGGAATCCACGCATAGCAACAGGCCACACCGCCTCCACAACCATCATCTTTCGCTTCCTGTAAGACTGACAGTTAGAGCACAGCTCAGTGTGGCGCTCAGGCAGACTGAGTGTGGTTATTTGTGCACACCTCATCTTGCCTCCCCTCCCCACAAATGTTTCCATTCTCACAAAGCAGCCACGTCCGGGTCAGACACCCAGGACAGCAGCTGGGGCTTTCCAAGGGACTTTTTCAGAAAGCTAGTGAAAGTTGGGTGTTGGCTGCACAGCCTGGGCACTCTTGCTGAAACCTACTTCTTCCCCGCAGGATGTAAGCTCTAGGCTGGCAGGGGTGCTTTAAGATTGAACTTGAAGAGAAATCACCACCCAGGGCTCTTTCAGTTTGCAGAGATGGGGAAATTCTTGTAAAACTCAGTTTGGAATTGGGGTTATCAGACCATTCCCTCAGAGCTTTGAAGGCACCAGAGAAAAAGGTTCTGGTTTGCAGACCCGTGAGTGGATAAGAGCAGCCTGGCCAGTCCCAGGTTCCTTTCCACGGGCCTACAAGAAAGAGGACAAGGAAGAGGGGACAGACACTGGAGTCAAGTCGGCATCTCTCTTCCTTCCCACACACTTCAGGCCACAGGTAACAACAGAAATTGACTCAACAGCAACACCAGGTGGCTGAGAGACACAAAGCCCTAGTTCAGGCACCTCCGCTAATGAGTCAGAGCTCACCCTGCAGCTGCGGTTCTGGGCATTTCCCTCCACTATTTTGGCTGATTGTACAATTATTATATATGTTGAAAAACTGCTAATAAAAATAAAAGGACAGCATATGAATTTTACTTTTTGTAAGACTTATGTTATAAAATGTTCATATTGCTTCATTTCTATAATCACAACAATCCTGAGGTAAACAGGCAGGGTATAATCATTCCCATTTTATAGGTGAACAAGAAACTTAGGGAAATCAAAATGGGCACACTAACAGAATTTCTGTAGAAATTTAAGTAAATGAGAATTTATGGTGAATTGTTTTATTCTAAAACAAATAACTCACCTTGGCCAATAATGTGACATTACCTAAGGCCACCTATTACGCCAGAGCAGAAAAGGAAGGGCTCACCTCCTATGAAGGCCCAAGCAGAGGCAGAACAAGGCCATGCAGCCACCTAAGCCCTGAGGGTCTCCAGTTAGAAGAATGTGAAATGTAAGTGGCCCAAGGTATAGGAAGAACAGCAAAAAGAAAACAGATAGAGAAGGAAAAAAAGAAACAGTAAACATGGTTAAGAGGCAAAGGGCAATAAGAAGCCTTAGGATTTCTTCAAGGGACATAGCTATGCCAAGTCTAGAGGGCAGGAGGATACAACCACTGGACACTGGGATTTCCAGTGATGGGGTTACCTAGCCTGAGGACAGCAAACCTTCCAATGAACCACGAAAGCACATTAGAAAGGCTGAAACCTGCAGGCTCAGAGACAGGCAGCAGGGAGCAGAAGGGCCTCTGCTGCCCTGAGGAGGTGCCTACAGGGCAAGTAAGCTCTTGCTGTGCCCAGCTAAGAGAAAGGGAAGGAGGCAAGGCATATGTCATGGCCTTAAGAATTTTCTAGAGGTTCATATTTATTGGCATTTGACCCAGAGTCCTACCCATGGGCAAGGGTGTAGCCCTGGGCTGTGGGTAGGAAAACCAGCATCCTACTCTTCCCTCAATTCAGTCTCTGTTAATCCACCAACCCAAATCCCTCCCACCTTCACCAGTAGTCCAAAGATAAAAATGGCTCAGGGACATGATGTGCTGCTCTCTTAATAGTCTGCTAAGTCTCAGAGTTGGAGGGTGGGGAGGATCTGAAGTTCTGCCCATTTAGTTCAGCAAAGATGCGGGCAGCCCTGCGTCTTGCTAGGTCTTTATAGCTGTGTCTCTGGATTTGTAGGCCACTCCTCGACTTTTCAGCTCCCTCACGATTCCTGTGGTAGGAAAAGAAACAGCTCCATGAGGGAAGATTCAGAAGGATAAGACAGGTCCCTCAGCTGCCACCTTGAAGAGGGCTAAAAGCAAACTGGAGTTCCTAGACTGCTCATCAATAGTCCTGCTTGGTTCGCTTGTTACCACTGAGGATCCAGGCAAGTGTTTAGCAACCAATGACATGGTAAGAATGAGGAGAAAAAGAGGGACATATGTAGTCATCAAAAGCAAAGGTTCCAGGCCCGGTGCTGTGGTGTGCCTACAGTCCCAGCTTTTCAGGAGGTGAGAGGATCAGTTGAGCCCAGGAGTTCGAGTCCAGCTTGGGAAACGTAGCAGACCCTGTCTCTAAAATAATAAAAAAATAAAACAAAAACAAAAAGCGCAAAGATTCTGGAGCCAGAATGCCTGGGTTCTAATCCTGGCTCCTTACTTACTAGCTGGGTGACCTCAGGCAAATTTTTTAACCTCTCTGCACCTCAGTTCCCTCATCTGTAAAATGCAGAACCTCACCGAGTTGTGAGGACTGGTGTTAATTCAGATAAAGGACTTCCACAGAGATTGGTACAGTAAATGAATGTTGGCTGTTATTATGATTATTACCTTGGGGCAGGCGACCAGTGACTGACACCGCATACACACCTGGCTTAAAGTTACCTGAGAGAGAAGAAAGGAGATTGCAGTGGGAGTGAGTAAAGACTAATAACCACACGGAGGCTTAAGCTAAAAATGGAAGAAGTGCTGCAACTCCAGGAGAAGTGCTATCACTTCTTTAGGCCACAGTGTTAAATGACAAGGCACAGGACACCATCTTTACCACAGTGAGGCCACTCACCCTACTGATTTAAGACTCCCCCACTGGATCTGAGGGACAGTAACAACCCTATAGCCAAGCCAAGATAAGGAGAAAGGGAGACACTTACTGACTCGCTGCCACTTGGAAACCCAGCTGTCCTCTGGACTCATCATGGCAATGATTCTAGGGAGGGAAAAGAAATGGAGAGTCAGCCTGAGCATCTCCTGCTGGAGAGGAGGGAGACCAACAGAGATGCTCAGCCAGCACAATGGTTCCGAGAAGACACCTAGGAAAAAACCAAGTATTGAGTCCCCACTGGGAGCAGGGAAAACTGCTTCCCTAATGCTAGGAAGGGGCTAACTCAAAGCTACTACTGACAAAAGTCCTTCATCCCTTACTGCCAGTCACCATTCCCCCAAAATTATTTCACTAGGCTCAAAAACATCCTTAGCTACAGACTCCCTAGGAAATGGGACAGCTTTAACACTAGAAGGCCAATACTACTGATTACAACTAACACACCACTAGGGGGATGGGGCCTAGTGCAAAGGGGAGGGTGTGTCAAAACAATGGCTCCTCCTACCAGAAGTCACCTAGACTTGGCCGAGCTGTGCAGCCCAAAGTACATATGGGGACCCCTCTCAGCATTTCATCAGTAAGATGAGACTCAAAGGTTGAGATATACATGAAAAACACCTAGTACAGAGATAGCACAGGGTAGGCACTAAACAAGCATTAGCTTTCCTTATTATCCTAATAGTCCTTCCCAGGTAGCTGATTCCAGAGGACCGGTAACAGAAGGATATTCAAGGGCTAAGCATCAGGGTCATTTTTGTCACTTACACATTCAATCAAATGCTCACTGACTGCCTATCATGTCAAGTCTATTCTGAGCACTGATATTTATGGATTGCCTCTTTGATACCCGTCCCCTCGTCTCCTGGCAACAACCTTGGATTCTTATTTGAAGAGATTACCATCCCACCCGAACCCTACATTATCAGCCGTGTACTTTCAGTGGAACTGACTCTACCTCCAGAGGTGACAAGGAGGATAACAATAGCCCCCTGGCCCTGCAGACTGATGTGGAATAGGCAGGTTTGCAGGCCAATCTTCTGGCCACAAGCGTATTCTTCTTTGTCTATCTTTAAGCCTTAGAGTCCCTTGTTACCCAACAGAATTCCCACCATTCTCCAAGCATACCCTATTTTTTCCCATCCCTTGCCTTGCTCCAATCACTCTCTTTATTTGGAACGTTCTTTCTACCTGTCTCTCACCTCAACTTCCTTAAAAATCCCATACTTCTCTCTTAAGAAGAAAGTGCTATCTTCTCCACTTCTGGTTGAGGTCATCCAGCCCTTCTCTAATCTTTGGCTTTTCATTTGCCAACTCATTAAGATCAAATATGCACTAGAATATACAAATAATTCCTACAACTTAACAAAAAAACCAGATTCAAAAATGGGCAGGGAATTTGAATAGACATTTCTCCAAAGATACAAATGGCCAATAAGCCTGAGTTGTTCAACATCACTAATAATTAGGAAAATGCAAATCAGAAAATACAAATTCACACCCATTAGGATAGCTATTGTGTTGGCAAGGCTGGGGAAAAACCAGAACCCCTGAGCACTGTTGGTGGGAATGTAAAATGGTACAGCCACTATGGAAGACTTGACAGTTCCTCAAAAAATTAAACATGGACACTCCAGCTTGCTTTTGCTTTTTTTTTCCGCTTTTGATAAAAAATATTAAACATCGAATTACCATATGATCTAGCAATTCCACTTTTGGATGTACAGATGATCTTCCATTTATGATTTTTCAATTTTATAATAGTACAAAAGCAACATACATTCAGTAGAAACTGTTTTTGAATTTTGATCTTTTCCCAGACTAATGATATGCACAGGTGTGATGCCAGGCAACGGCAGTGAACCACAGTTCCCAGTCAGCCACGCTAATGTTAAGGGTTCTGAGCACATTTAAGAGAGGCCAGGCAAAGTTATGATGTATGGCAGGTTAGGTGTATTAAACGCATTTGTTACTTACAATATTTTCAACTTACAATGGGTTTATTGGGTCATAACTCCACTGTGGGTTGAGGAGCATCTATATACCCAAAAGAATTGAAAGCAGGGATTTGAACAGATATTTGTCCCTTCATATTCACAGCAGTATTATTCACAAAAGCCAAAATGTGGAAGCAAGCCAAGTGACCACTGATGGATAAATGGATAGACAAAATGTGGTATATAAACATACAATGGAATATTATTCAGCTCAAAAACTCCTGACACATGCTACAACATGGATGAACTCTGAAGATACTACGCTAAGTGAAAGAAGCCAAACACAAAATGCTACATTTACATGAGGTACCTAATCAAATTTAGAGACAGAAAGAATGGTGGTTGCCAGGGGATGGGGGGAGGAGAGAATGGGGAGTTAGTTTAATGGGTACAGATGAAAAAAGTTCTGGAGATGGATGGTGGTGATGGCTGTACAACAGTGTGAATGCCACTGAACTATACACTTAAAAATAGTTAACATGTCCACTGTTATGTGTTTACTACAGTTTAAAAAAAACCCCTAATATACAAAAACATCACTGTGTCTCTCTTACTAGAAAGTATTTCATTGTGTAACTCTTGACATCTCTATGCTATTCTACCCACAGATGGGAGTGGGAGTCCCTTCACTCATTTGCTGGCACTGAATGGTATTGTGCTAACAAATAAACAAAGGGACTGGAGTATCTGAGTGTGCACATGCATGTGTAGAAAGTAAAGGTTCCATACCAACATCTTTTTTGTCCAGTTCTTTATTCTTCCCTAAAGGAATGGTGTTGGCCCACCCTGAAAGAACTTTAGCAAGTACTGAGTTTGAGCCCAGTGTATATATAAACTCTTAATTGGCCTACAGGCCAAAAGAAACTTAATAGCACCTGTTTAATCTCTAAAGAATACCTTCTTCTGGCTCCTACCTTGGGGAAAGAGAAGTGAGACCTGGCCACTTGAATTCCGCTTATCCCCACTGGACAATCTTACCAAGGAAAATTTTTCTTATTATACCTCTTAGAGATACCTAAAAGCATCAGCTTTGGGGAAATAATCTACCATTACTGTACCTTCCCTTCCCTTCATTTTCAAAAAAGATCTTCATGCATTTAACAAACATTTATTAAACATCTACTACCTTCTAGGCACTGTGCCAGGTAGTGATGTATACAATAAACAGTCTCTGTCATCAATGAGCTGACAGTCTAGTGAAACAGTATTTAATGGAAATACAATAAAAGCACACATCGTTTTAAATTTTCTAGCAGCCATGTTTACAACAGTAAAGGCAAAAAGACGAAATTAATTTCACTATTTCATATCAAAATTAAGATATTTTACATTGTTTCTTATGCTAAGTCTTTGACATCTGGTGTATATTGGACACTTAAAGTATATTCTGATTTGGACTAGCCACACTCGAGTGCTCAACAGCTACTGTACTAGATGCATAGGACTAGCATGTCTCAAAATAACTGTTGAAACCAACTAGGATTATGATCTTAAAAGCCTGCCCCACATTTACTTCTTGGGGTGGGGTGATGCAGAAGTGAATGATGGACTCTGAAAGGAGCTTACCCATCAAAGGAAGAGCTGGTGCAGTCGTATACCATCTCTCGGTTACCCTTCATCTGTAAGTACGCATCACAATTGTCACAACCGTCATATTCAAACTGGTCTATGGTCTGGTAAGGGGAAAAATATGAAAAGGAGAAGTAAGCATGAACAAGGTCAAAAGAAAAAGCATCTTTATCAATACTTTGACATGGTCAACCTCTTGGTTCCCTATGTTGGCTTTGTCTCATCAGGTCCCCCACCTAAAGCTCCATTCCTAAGTTCCACCCTCATACTCCCTCCTCTCTCGTTCCCAATTCCGTTTAATCTATTCCTTTCTCTAGTCTCCTGAGGGTCAGGCACCCTCTCGGCTGCGGATCTCCACCCTCCTCTGACTCCCCAGTGTCCTTCGGCTCCAACATCTGTTAAAGGGCCAGACATGTGCTAAGAGCTGACGATTCAAAGGCATGTTAGACCGCCCGTGCCCTCAGCGGCAAGGCCTGTCGCGTTCCTACGACATAAACAACGGCCTCCTTCGGTTTCCCACTCTCCCCACCACCTCCTGGAGTCCTGGACCTTACTTTTCCCTTTGCTGTGCCCCAGCCCCGTCCCACCCTCTTTCCCCCACCTTGGTCCCCCAGATCCCCTACAACCAGGTCCCCGACGGACACCTTGACCAGCGAACACAATAAACAAGCCCGCAGATGCCGCAGGTCCTTCGGTACCGTCTCCAGGGCCATCTTCCCCAACAGTAAGAACAACACCGAGGAATACTGCCACAGCTTCCTCCCACGCCGGAAGTAAACAGCTCATTACCCACAATGCCCGCTACTGCTGGCGCCTCAGATTTCCTCTTCCGGTGTGGTAGGGCACGCACCTCCCCACCTCCGAGGAGATGGTTTCTCCCACTGGGGAGGCGGGGCGGCCGGCAGCCACCTGGGCCGGCGGTAGGGCTAGGCGGGCGGCCGTTGGGCCCGTCAGCTGTCCCCGTGGGGGCGGGGCGGGGCGGCTGGCGCATGCGCAGGGGCGTGCGGGGCCGGGCCGGAGTCGGGGCGCCGCGGCGCGGGCCGTTTGATCTAGTCTGCTGCCGTCTCCTTGCCAGATAGCCGAGGTTCTTTTTTGTCTTCCCGTTTTACAAGCACTGGGGCAGTGCCTGGACTATCTCCGCAGAGACATAAAACAAATCCAGGGACACCCCTCCTTCCTAACTGCGAGAGCACTATAGGGTTTCCATTTGCCGTCCACAGGAATGCTGGCCTGTGGGCCGACAGCGGAAAAAATGCATGTTTAATTATTTTTTAAAACTCTTTAGGTATGTGTGCTCGTTCCAGCTGATAATTTATACTTTGTGCAGCTCTGAGCATTTAGACAGTTCCTTTACTAAACATCTGTAGGAGATTAGGTGTCTTTTTTTTCATTTCACCCTGTAGGAAGCCGAATGCTTTGCTCTGTGGGTCACAACCGGGTGCCAGACAAGCACTACCCCTACCAGACCTTCCCCGGAGAAGCAGAAGGGGAAATTGCGTGGTGCGGTGGTGCGAGGAGGAAAGCAAAGGCCCCTCGGGCTCTGGGGAATTCGTCATACCAAGAAAGCACCAGCTCTCTCCGCCCTCACTCACAATAGCCAGGTGTGTAGGCAGAACCTAGTCATTTGTGTTTATCTGAATGGGAGCTCTGGGATATAAATAGTTTCAGACCCTGCTGTTCTATCTTTGTATCGCAACCTCCTAATTGAAACTGAGTTTCTTCAAGGCAGGCCTACTTCTTGTTGCCAGTCCCATGCTGTGTTTAGACAGGGCTCTGTGACCGGGGTTCGGATGTTTTCCACTTTGGAACATGTTTTCTATTTTCTGCTATCTCATGTAAACCCTGCAACAACTGTGGAGTAGGCCCATTTTATGGATGCAAAAAGTGAGGCATGGGGTATTTTGCTCAAGGTCACAAAGTTAAGTCACTGAAGCATCGTAAATTGAAGTGTGAAGTGAATGGTACAATAATATGACTGAACCACGATGAAAATCCAGTCATGCTTTCTCCTTCCCTGATCTCACTAAGCCATGTTTTTAGGAGCTTACAAACTAGTTCTTGTTGCCAAGCCCACTACGGTACCCTGTCCTTTCGTAAATCAGAGCCTAGCCTCTGATATCAGAAATAATTTATTTCTCTTGATGTAGAAGGAAATGAAGTTGTTACCCTGAGTGACAGTCATGACAGAACAAAACCACGAGACCAGACCGCATTTATGGATAAATATATTAGCAAATAAATACATTTTTCAACATAGTGCCTGATTCAAGCGTCTTTCTGTCTGCTTCAGATATAAATACCCATGTGGGTGCTTAGGTGCTATTCCCCCACCGCCTGAGGGAAGAAGATTCCCAAGTGGGGTGCTGTGTCCACTTTGCCCCCACATTCACATTCCAAATGGGATAATGCCTGAGGGGCCAGCAATGGTCAGGCTGCCCTGGGGTGAATGTCACCCTTTGGAGGCCCCTCAGCCCTTGCCCACTCGGTATAATAAGCTGCTTGGCCCAGACTTCCTGCTCCACCTACACTCTCGCATGCACACACCCTCCTGTGGGTCCCCAGCCTGTATGGCTTACACTGGGGAGCTGGGCTTCTGGACCCTCCAGACCCAAGGGTCACACTTTGTTGTTCCTTTGTTCTCCATCTCTGCTCTGAGACAAAACTTCTCCTAGAGAAGAACTCTTTGTTGTCCTCACTCAGCTGTAATTCTGCCTTTTCTACCTTCATTCCATCCTCCCTTTTCCCTGATGAACTCCAGCAGAAATTCTCTCCTTTGGGACTTTGATACAGGAGACCTTCAAGGAGGAATTTCTTCTTACTCACTATCCCCACTCCCAACCCCCAGAGGAACTGGGGCTGCTGGAGTCACCAGGGAGTTTGAAGATCAGCGACTGGACCCCCCTCAGGGATAGAACTCCACACCTTGGCTTCCCAGAGGCTCCGCTCTGACTTAATATAGTGGCTTTGACAATTTCAGAACCATTTAAGGACAAGAAGGGGGAAACATCCTCCATTATGCATCAGGGCAGGTACTGCCTAAAAAAGCTTCAGAGATCCCTCTATTTAGGGCTCAGGGCTCACCTACGCTCCTGGTCCTTTTGGCAAAGAAGGAAAATGATAGAGCTGGGGCTGCCCCTGATGTAGCAGCTTTACCGTGGAGGGGCCAAAGCTGGTGTGCAGAGCTCAGCTGAGGAAGGAGGTGATAAGGGATCATTCATTCTGATGAACCCATTGGCTGGTATGAACATGAGGCCTGGGGCAAGGGAGACCTAGTAGGGCTGGGAGAAGGAGCAGAACCTCTTAACACCTAGTTCCCCATACCAAGCTTTCTGCCCTCAAAAAACTCAGCCTTCAAGGGATCCAGCCCGCACGTGCACACAGGCAGTAGCTGGTTGCCTGGCTGGACACAGACTTGTTGTACTGCAGATGTGTTCTGCAGACAAGGTCTAGAGCTGGGAGCAGGAAACAGCACCTCCTGCCCCCCACCATCACCACTCCTCTTCCAGTGCTTCCAGAAAGTGTGGCAAAAAGACAGGTGTTTGCCAAGGTCCTTTCTTCTCCCAGGAGCAAGAATCTACCAGGTAGGGCCCAAAGTCATCTGGAGCACACTCTTGGTTGCAGCGAGGCCTGAGCATCTCACACAGCCTGTTCACACAGCTCCTCCAGCTCCTCCTCTGAGCCTGTATTTAGAGAGAGGAGAGGAAAGAGATCACTGAAGGTCAGGCCAAGCTCCTGCTTCTCCCACCTGCGGGAGAGTGTGGCTGGGATGGGACCACAGACAGGGAGGAGCAGGGAATGTATCTGGAAAGGGGATTAGATTGCAAGCTGAGAAGGCCCCCAGTTGGACACAAGAGAGAGAAAAACAAACCTAGCGAAAGAGAAACATATAGAGCAACCAGTGTGTTACTAATACTTACTATTCATTCATTCACCCAATAAATATTTATTAAGCATTCATTGTGACTATGGCCTGCTACCATGTGTCAGACAGAAGAACAAAAAGAACAAGCCCGGACCTGATAAGCTCACAGGAGAGAAGGTGTGCATGCAAATGGCTGTGATGCCAGCAGGACAGGACAGAGGTCATGAGATGCAGCAAGGAAGGGGAGGGACCACGTCCAAGTGCAGCAATCAGGAGAGGCTTCCCAGAAGTGGGAAATAAATGAGCTGGCCTTGCAGGAATAGGCAATAACTGGATTTATGGGAATAGGGGAAGCAGGAGGGTATTCTGGGCTTCAGGAACTACAAGAGCTATTTACCCAGTGTTGCTAAGGCACAGGGCAAGGGAAGGGAAGGGAAAGGGTGGAAACTAAGGCTGGAGGGGAAAATGAGTGGAAAATGAAGGTTGGCTGGTGCTGGGGCCTTGAAGCCCAAAGCAGGCTGGAGTTTTCCTTATAGTGGTTAAAACAACATTTGAAGATTTCTGGACAGTTTTCTGTAAGGCAGAAAACCCTGGCAGCAGTGTGGAAGGGAGGAGAGCAGGGGAGCTGCGCTGCACAACCCCCTGGGACACAACGCTGGCTGTGTGGCATTCAGCCTCCATGGCCTGTAAGAGGGAAGGGAGAGCTGGGGGCTCCGGCAGGGCCATCAGTTCTGGACTTGAGGGGAATGTGATAAAGCTAGCAGAGATACGGTTAACAGAACGTGACCCTGAATGGAGGTAAGCTGCAAGGAAAACGGAGGCTCTGCGCTAGCTCTGAGTCTGGGAGAAAAGGGAGCTGGTGTCTTGTGCAGGCAGCACTGAAAATACACACATGACAGGGTCCAAACAGAATCATCAAACACATGGCCAAGGCTCGTATCACATGGCTCTGTGGAAGCAATTGTCTGCTGTACTGTAACTGTTTGCATGCCTGTCTCTCCACGGACAGGGGTCTCCTGGTTGGCAAGTTCCGTGTCCTCAGAGCCTAGCGTGGAACCTAGCACAAAGCAAGCATACAGTCAGAAAGAAAAAAGGAGGGGGGGGGGAGGAGGGAAATTAATGAAGAAATGAATGCATGAATGATAGCAGCTCTCAAGCCCTGCCTGTAGGATTCCTGGGCTGTGAGGTCTTGTATTTCAGGACCTTTGGGTCTCCTTCTGGAGTGGAAGGGGTCCTCCCAGCTATGGGAGTAGCTACAGCTATGGCTGTAGACAACGAGGTGTGCTGCCCACACAATGGAAGAAGACGGGGCAGGGTGGGAGGTAGAGTCCCTGGGAGGGGAAGAGGAGTATTTGGGCAAATAAATACCAAGTTACAGCTAAGAATTTACATTATCGCCATTGGTTCTAATACAGGGATACACTGAGTCCCCAAGAAAATGAGGTCGGTCTTATTAATAAAGGTGCTTGCAAGGGATGTTCTACTTGTTCTTTTACCACAAGGGAAGAGCAGAAAAGCTAAGGTCACAGAGAGCTGCTGGAAACCACCTGTGGTTTCTGTATGTTTCTCATCACTCACGTAGCTCTTCTCATATGGCCTAGTAACATGGTTATCTGTAATTACTTCTCTTATAAGAGCATGTTCTCCCCAAGGAACACTTCTTGGCCTTCTTTGTATCGAGGGCTAATACTGAGCTGTGAGCATTGGTAGAGCTGTGTCAATTATTACAGTGTGTGATCTGCAGCCCCAAATGACCCCAAGTGCCTTTCTGATGCCTCAGCCACACTAGTAGCTGCCCTGGGACCTCCCTGTGATCTGCCCACTAAAGGGGTAGCAACTGGCAAAGCCAGGGTGCTCCAGTGCTCCAGCCAACATGCTATGCTGTGCTGGTGGTTCAATATTTTGAATGTCACCTCTGCTGTATCGTTCTCAGCTTCCGTCAACCCCTTGTTGGCTGACTTCACTTTTCTTGCAATATCCAGCTCTGGTCTCCCCTCCCCACCACACCTGCTTCCCCTGAACACTTACCAGGCTGGGCTGGCAGCACCTGGCAGTGTGGGTAAGGGCATGGCCCACCAGCTGGGTTGTCAGAACTCCATTCAGAAGGCCCCTCCCCAGGTGGGTGTGGTCCCAGGGGCTGGCGTGAAGTCAGACACAGCCACACTGGCTGTGAATTTGAGTAACAGGGGCCTGGAGTTTCTGGTAGCAGCCTCCTGTCCAGGCCTGGAGGTCCGAAGATCAAGGGGTGGGCCTCTGGGGACCAGGAATAGGCCAGGCTGGGGCTACAATGGGGAAACATCTGGCAAGCTGGGTGCACAGTCAAGTCCTGGGGCCGAGAGGCTGGGGTGGGCTCTGAGAGACCCCCCCGCCGTTTCCTCTGTGGGTGTCGGGCAGAGAGGCTGGATTTCTGTAAGTTGAAGAGACTGCTGGGACTGGGGCAGGGGCTAGAGGCTTCGGCTGGGCCAGGGGCAGGCTCAGGGAGGGCCCTGGACCATTGTGGGTTGGGGAGCTGCCCTGAAGGGGCTGCTGGGCTGGATCTGATGACTTGTTGATCAGGAGGAGGTGGCTCTGGCTGGGGCTGTGTCTGAGGAACAGCAGGCCTGGACTGCAGGACCCCAGTTTCTGGGCAAGGCTTCCTGCCATGCCACTGGAACCGCTTTTTGTAGTGGTGGTGCCGGTGGCGGTGGTAGTGGACATGGCTGGAAACCTCAGTTTCCCCCGTGGGCACCACTGAGTCCAAGGAACGGGGCCGAGAGGTTATGCTGGGCTGCATCTCCTCCCCCTGCGGATCCCCTTCAGGGCTGCAGTACACCAGGGGATCAAAGTCACTGCTCAGCGAGCTGCGGAAAGTTGAACTGCTGCCGTGGATGCCTTGCAGGCTGATGTCTGTGCAGTTGACCACTGAGTCACTGGAAGATCCATGACAGGGCCCTGAGCTGGAGTCACTGGCTGGCCCGTCTGCCAGGTATCCACTGCGTTCTGTGCAATAGCTTTCTCCAGATCCACTGCTGTCGTGAGGTCTGGCCCGGCGCAGGGGCCCTGGGCAAGCCGCGGGGTGCTGGGAGGTGCATCGGAGGCGACTCGGCCCCCAGCCCTGTGCATAGGGGTGCTGGGCCATTGCCAGGCGCTGCTGCTCGCCTGGAGCCCGGGGATGTGCAGCTCTGGGGAGGCGGTGGTGCCGAGCGCCCATGCCTGGCTCCTGGGATGGGAGGTAGGGACCAGGTCGTGGGGGCCGAGCCACTGCACTCCGGGAAGGGCCCAACAGGTAGGCAGCAGGAAGGTGGTAGTGGGCATGGCCAGGATGCTGGCGAATGAGGTGCAGTCTCCGGCCTGGTTCTTGGTAAGATCGAGAGGGTCCCAAGGACTGAGAAAATGAATCTCCCTCTGGAAAAAAGAACAAAGAGCACAGCTGTTTGACTCCACAAACCTATGGAGAATGCATTCAGAAATGTATGGCTGTATAGCTGTGAGCTCAGAGTTTGCGGGACCCAGGACATCCTCATCTGCCTGTGGCATGGGACTCCCTTTGTCTGGCTGTCTGCCCTGGGAGTCCCAGTGTACGTGTCACTCCCCGCTCCTCCCACCAGCCATTTGGGGCTTTCACCCAGGGCCACTGCTCGCCCACGTGGCACCTTTGGGTGAATTAGAAAAAGGTTCTCTTTTCTCAAGATATTTATTTCACTTTCACCTTTTAGAAAACTGTCATAATATACTGATTTTGTTAGAAGAGGATACTTTATTGCCAGAAAATTGGAATAATAAATATATAAGTCACCCAGATTTAGAATCAACGAAGCTGTCACTAAGTTATTTTTTTTTTTTTTTTTTTGCTGTTGTTGTTTGAGACAAAGTCTCACTCTGTTGCCCAGGCTAGAGTGCAGTGGCGTCATCACCACTCACAGCAACTGCAGACTCCTGCGATCCTTCTTCCTCAGTCTCCCAAGTAGCTGGGACTACACAGGAGAGCACCACCACGCCCGGCTAATTTTTCTATTTTTTGTAGAGACAGGGTCTTGCTCTTGCTCAGGCTGGTCTTGAACTCCAGACCTCAAGTGATCCTCCCACCTCGGCCTCCCAGAGTGCTAGGATTACAGGTGTGAACCAGTGCACCCGGCTACAAAATAATTTTTAAAATAATAAAAGTGTCTACACTGTGAGCAGCCCTCTCACTCAGGCGAGGCACTCTTAAGCAGTGCACAGCTTAAATGACTATCATGGCAGTTCTGCTTTCTCTTTCCTGTTCCCAAAGGGAAGCCACATTCTAGAGCAGTCTGCCTGCACACAGGGGAGTCCTCGGCCCACCTCCTACCTACGATGTTGAACATGCAGAGGGGGCAAGTCCGGTGCTGATGTAGCCAGGGGTCCACGCAGGTACGATGGAACTCATGGAGGCAGGAAATGACCCGTAGCTCCTGGAGAAAAAAGGGGGTTTCTGTAGCCACAGAGTGGTCCACCAGGACACTCCCCTGATTCCCTCTGGCCCCTCCGGCTTCTATCACCTACTTTCAGATGACCTCACAGTAGAATAGAAAAGGTATAAGCTTTGGTAGCAAAGCTGGATTTTGCACTTAGCTGCGTGACCTTGGACAAGTTTCTTAATAGATACTTTTCTGCTGTAAAATGAGGATAAAAAACTAATCTACCCCCACCCTTCACTGCCATGGGGCCAAAATGAGATAGCGCCTCTAAAACACCACTGCAGCCTGGCACATGGTACAGTCTCAGCAAACAACAGTGCTCTTTCACTGACAGGCCAGGAAAGTGACCAAACCTCAGGACGATCCCCTACCTTGGCCCCATGCAGGACATACAGGACACAGATGTAGCCAGGGCTCCCATACCAGCCCTAAGCCTGCCCACCCCCACCCAGCTTCAATCTCCCTCCCCTGTCTGGTCACAGAGGTGAAGCACAAGGCCTGCCTTACCTGCCCCTCCGAGAACTCCTCCAGGCAGATGGCACACACGGGGGCTGAGCTGCAGCTGCTACCTGAGTCTGGCCACTCCACCTGGGTCCTCCTGCAGCTGGCCTGGTACCTCCTGGTGGCCAGCTGGCTGATGGCCCAGGCTGTTCGCTGCTGCAGGGGATCCTGGGCAGAGGAGCGGTGCTCAGAATGGGAGAAGGGCCCCTCTTCTCTCACCCCTGGACCCCAGTCTGGACTCAGTTCCCCATCACTCAGATCACACAGCCAATTGACCACCCTTAGGAGTTTGTCTCCTTGGAGTTCATACAGGGTTCTGCCAAGCAGGCCAAGCCCTCCCAGCCCACCCACCTGCTCATACCATTAGCTTTCTTCCCTGATAACCCATGAGAGAAACTTTTTACCCAACTTCTGATTGACAGCTCAACTTGGACATCTAATAGACACATAAAACTTAACATGCCCCAAACCAAACTCATAATCCTATTAACCCGCCCCCAGCCACACGCCTGTCCTCTCCCATTCTTCCCCATTTCAGCAAATGGCAATTCTCCTCTTTTAACTGCGCAGGCCAGAAATCTTGGTGCCATCCTTGACTCTTCTGTCTTCACACCTCACAGTCAATCCATTAGTAAACCTGTCGGTTTTACCTTCAAAATATACCCAGAATCTATTTCTTACCATTTTCACTGCTACTTCCCTGATCCAAGCTACCATTACTGTCACCCAGATATCTGTAATAGCCTCTTATCTGGTTTCTGTTTCCAGCCTCGCTTCCCTGTCGTCAATTCTCATGACACCAGCAAGAGAGATCATGTCAAAATGTAAGTTAGATCATGGTGCCCCTTCTCTCAAAACATTCCAACAGCTCCCATTTGACCCAGGGAAAAAACAAATTGCCTGAACAGTACAACATGACTGGGCCCCCACTTCTAACTCCACCCTCTCTCTCACTCTATTTCAGCCACATAGCCTTCCTGCTGTTCCTCAGGCTTACTTCTGCCTCAGGGCCTTTGCACCTCCTATTCTGTTTCAATCACTCCCCAGATACCTGTGCATAGCACCCCCTCACCCATTTAAGGTCTTTGCTGTAATGCCATCTTTTCCAGGCAGCATTCCCTGGACTTGCTTTTAAAAATTAACCCTGTCCCCTTGCATTCCCTCTCTCCTTTGCAATTTTTTAATTTTTTATTTTTAGAAACAGGATCTCACTCTGTTGCCCAGGCTGGAGTGCAGTGGCACAATTATAGCTTACTGTAACCTCAAATTTCTGGGCTCAAGTGATCCTTCTGAATCAAGCTACCGAGTAGCTAGGACTACAGGTGTGCACCATGCCTGGCTAATTTTTAAATTTTTTGTAGAGGTGGGGTCTTGCCATGTTACCCAGGCTGGCCTCAAACTCCTGGGCTCAAGCGATCCTCCTCCTGCCTCAGCCTGCTGAAGTGCTGGGATTACAAGCATGAGCCACCATGCCCAGAACCTTTTGCAATTTTATTTTTCTCTGTAGTACATACCACCATCTAAAATATTATATATTTTACTTATTGTTTATTGTCTGTCTCTTCTCACTAGAATGAAAGCTCCTTGAGGGTAGGGGTTGTTGTTTTTGTTCACCTCGCTCACACTGCAACAGTGCTTGACACATAACGGGAGCTCCGCATATTTACTGAATGAATGAATGAATGAATGAGCAACATGGGGAGAGGTTGCTGGAAATCAACACAGATGCTGGGGTATTCAGATGTAGATGGTTTCACGGGCAGAAAGGAACGCCTGCCTTCCTCGTTTTCTTCTTCCTGCCCTCCACCCTCCCACTTACCCACACACGCCCACCCCTCCCAGAGAGCCCACGCTCTCACCGGCCGGCTATGGCAGGGGCGGCACCGGATGCGCAGCACCGAAGCCAGGATGACCACGAAGATGGTGCCCACCACCGTCAGGAGGATCCACACGTCATAATCCGGCTGGGGGAGTAAGCAGGGAGGGAAAGAGTCATACTTCTGGAAGGAGCGGGTCTTACTTGGAAGGAAACACAGGAGCCCAGGAGACACACACAGACGCTGGAGGTTCCCTTGGAAACTTCTACCCGAGGGGATGAGGTGGGAAAGAACATGGGAGCGGGATTAGGGGGGCCCTCTCTGCCCAAGGTCACTCTCGGGAGAGGATCCTCCAGGTGTCAGCTGTGAGAAGTACTATCTGAAAACCCGTGTGCTGGGGAAAAAGAGAAAGGGATCCCTCTGCCAGGTGGGAGCTACCTGCTAGTGAGCAACTGGGTGAGGTTCCTGGCCAGTGGAGAAGCACCAAGCAGAGGTCAGGGGTCAAGGTGAGAGGCCAGGGTTTGATTCTGGCTCTGCCATTCCATGCCATGAAACCACAGTGCTGAAAACAACTTTAGAACTCATCTGGCTCGATCTGTTCATTCTGCAGAGGAGGCTCAGAGAGGAGGAGACACTTGCCCAGAGGCACACAGCTGGAGGGTGAAGTTGGACTAGAGGGTTTCGAGGGTTTCTTCCAGCTCCGGGAGTCCTTGATGGGAGTTGCCATGGGACAGAGTGGGTGTGAACTCAGGCACCGGGGCAGGGTCTGGAGGGCTGGTGCGCTTACCCAGGCCGGGGGCTCCTTCAGCTCGATCCTCACGTGCGCCTTTCGGTTCTTGTACACAAACTCCATCAGCTTCTCGGCATCGTTACCCCAGATCAACACCACTGGCCAAGTCAGCCCCAGGGGCTGCTGCAGCTGCAGGAGGGAACGTGCCCACAGGGCTTCTGTGACTTCTCCCTCCCCTGACAACCTTATCTTCCCCTGTCTAGCCCCCTCCTCCAACACTCAGCCGGCCCCGGGTACCTGCTCAGCGGCAGCTCGATCCTCAGTGATGTCGAAGAGGACAGCACTGGCTCCTCGCTCGCCCGCCATCCGCGCCTGCGGACACACGGCAGAGTTTCAGCTGGAGTCAGAGAAGGACGCAGCCCGCCCAGGGCCGGTCTTAGCCCCTCACACATCCATCCCTGCCTAGGATTTTGTACACACTGCACCTCTGTATACTCAAATATATGTATGTAAGGGGTCAGTGGGTCTAGCATCCCCTGTCCTGCCCCCTGAGCTCACCAAGGCCCCACTGCCTCCAAAGGATAACATTCAGTCCTTCCTTTTGCAATGAAACAAACCCTTAGCAAGGGTTTACTGGGTGCCAGGTGGTGGACCTGGCTCTAGGGCTAAGGACAAATAAGACACAGCCCCTGCTGCCAGGGTTCAATCAGTCTGCCTTCACTAAGAGGTGTGAGAACAAAGAGTAGGGAGTGACCAGCACCCCTGGGAGGACAAAAGAGAGGAAGAGGGGAGAGCAGAGAAGTAGAGAGCTCCTTCACAGTGGAGCTGGGATTCCCAGGGCCCAGCCCTGCCTCCCAAGAGGAGCCTGCAGGACATCTCCCCAGCTCAGGCGAAGTTCCAAGAGCCTGGGACCCTGCTCTCACCCAAGGCCCCCAGGGCAAAGCCCCAGCCTCAGCCCATCTTGTGGGCTCTCTCTCTGCCACACCCCAGTTTGCCAACTCTTTCTCTGGCTCCAGTTCAAGGACTTAGAGAAGTCTCTCTCCAGTGCTTTACCCCTTCGTCCTCTCCCCCAGGGTGGCATTAGCGACTTGAGTGGGGAGGATAATGGGGGGCTGTTCCCACAAAGACACAGCTGTGCATTTGTGCCCATGCATGTTCACCCAGGGCTCCACCAGCCGGCCTGGGGAAGCAGCATCGCGCCAACCAGGCAGAGCAGATAGCAGAGCCAGAAAGCAGGAATCTAGGGGGTATGTGTGTGGGGGCAGGAGAGGGAGATAAGAGCTGAGGGTGGGGTGGAGGCACAACGGCAAACAACCAAGCAGCTGAGGGGGCTGCTCCTGGCCTTGGTGGTGGGTCTCCTCGCCCCGCACAGCCACTCTCCAGCCTTCCTCCCCAGAGCAACCGCTCATCTTGTAATGGTAGCAGGCTGCGACCTCACACCCCTAGGGCCCCTGCTGGGACTCTGGGGTCCTCTTGCAGGCAGTGAAGGAGTTAACCCTTCTGCAAGTGGTGGTGGCAGCAAGAGGAGCCAGTGCTGGGACTTACTCACACTCTCAGCACTTTGATCTCTGCTTGTCTTCCCAGGGAGAGCCTGTCGGAGCACATCTCCTGCCAGGCAGGCTGGGAGCAGCTCCCTGCTCCCACTCCCCAGGCAGTGGCAGGACCCAGGGGGCCCCTCAGAACCCACCGCCTGCAGGCGAGCTGGAGGAGGGCCTCACTTTGGTCAGGAGGGCAGCTTGCCTCTTGCTTCCCTTCTTCCTCCAGAAGCTGGGCTGGGCCCTCTACCTGCACCTAAGCCGGGCATAGGACCAGGTTTACCTAATCTACCGGAAATTCACAGGACTCCAGAATGGAATTGCTGAAGAAACGGAGAGGTCATAGCGTCCGTCTTCCTCCCACCCACTTCTGCCTGGGAAGTCCACCCCACCTAGGCTATGCCAGGCAGGCAGAAGCTCTCCAATCTTCAGAGCACTCCATGTGAGGGTATGGGAAAAGTACCAGGGGGAAAGGAATTCCTGGTAGGGAAATCCTACTGGTAGTCTCACATTCCAGGGACTTGGCCAAGGGGTAGGAGAGGTCACCCAGTAGTCAGAATTCGGATTCCCAGGCCACAGGTTTCCCATCCCCAGAAGAACCTGGACCCACCTGGGAGAGCATAAAGGAGGACAAAGGCTTCCTTCTCAGGAGATTTTCTTACCTCCCCACCCCTCTTGCTTTGAAGGATTGGGGTAGGAACAGTGGAAAGCAATTACTATGACATTCAAACACCCCGGCCCATTACAGCCCATAATTACAAAGTTGTAAAAGTGATCAAAGAGCCCAGAGAGTTGGCCAACGGGAAAACAAACAGGACTTTCAGGCAGTGGGTTCCTGCATCCAGAGTTCTAGGAATAAAAAGCAAGATTTGGGGACAGATGGAAGCCCAATCTGGGGCTACTCATGCCTCCCGTCCACCTGCACCCAAGAAAGTGGGAGGCAGAAAGAACAAAAAAGTGTTTCCAGACTGGAATGTGAAGGGCAGAGTGTGGGCAGACCATCGGGACAGGAAGACCGGGCTTTAGAAACAGGCCACGCATGGTGGCTCATGCCTGTAATCCTAGCACTCTGGGAGGCCAAGGAGGGCGGATCGTTGGAGCTCAAGAGTTCGAGACCAGCCTGAGCAAGAGCGAGACCCCCGCCTCTACTAAAAATAAAGAAATTATATGGACAACTAAAAATATATATATATAAAATATTGGCCGGGCATGGTGGCGCATGCCTGTAGTCCCAGCTACTTGGGAGGCTGAGACAGGAGGATCGCTTAAGCCCAGGAGTTTGAGGTTGCTGTGAGCTAGGCTGACACCACGGCACTCTAGCTCAGGAAACAGAGCAAGACTCTGTCTCAAAAAAAAAAAAAAAGAAAGAAAGACAACCCAGAGATCTTTCTGGAAGCTTCAGAGTCAGCCAGCCCTAGGGGCAGCAAACTCCGTGGCCCCTAGCAGCAGGAGCCATTACAGAGAGTGGTGAGACTGAGCTGAGATTCTGTCTCTTATTCGCTGGGCTCACTGGTCAGCTGCTGCACTTCTCTGGGCCTCAGATTCCCCTCTCCTGACCACAGTCTCTGTTTATTTCCTGCTCATCAAAAATTGAGCACCCACTGTGCCGAGGGCACCAAGCCAGGGAAGGCCAGGCCCTCCAAACAGCTCATAATCTAGTTGTGGAGACAAAGCACATATGTAAAATTATAATGCTGGTAAGAACAGCCTAGAGCACAAATGAATGGGAACAGACAGTAGTTTCCAAACCCTTTTTCACTTCAGAATGCCGTCCCTTCACTGTTCCCTCCACCAACACACACCAAGTCTGACACAAATCTTCAATGGGCAGAGGTACCCCCGGTGGGAGGGGAGAAGGAGGGAGAAGGGATATAACCTGTATGAAATCCACTCTGCCTAGAGGGCCTAAGTCTGAATCCTGGCTCTGTTCTCAACTATTAGCTGTGAGACTTTGGGCAAGTTACTTAACTACTCTGTGCCTCAGTTTTCCTTTCTATAAAATGGGATGATAATATAATGGGACCTACTTCACGGGGTTATTGTAAGGACTACAGAAATTAATCCACGTAAAGTACTTATAATAGTGCCTGGCACATAGTAAGTATTCCTTAAGTATTAATATTATATTGACCATTACTATGTGCTTTGCATATATGATTTCATTTACTCCTCACAGCTCCACAAGACAGTCATCAGCCCCACTCTTGAGGGGAGGAAACCGTGGCTCAGAGAGACTGAATAATTTGCCCACGATCACCTGCTGGTAAGCAGTAGAGGCAGGATTCCCACCCAGGACTTCAGCCTCCAGGGTGCCTGCTCTAACCACCAGGTACTGGTCTCCACGGTGAGAGAGGCAAGGGTCGCACCCACCTGCCTGTCTCCAGATCTAGCTCCTTCCACCAGGCAAAAGGCCACTGTGCTAGTCCAGGCATGAGGTGATAAGGGCCTGGCTTATCACGGGATGGCTGTGGAGCTGCTAATAAAGAAACAGAAACCAATCCGGGTGACCGTATGGGGGAGGGGCGGAGGAGGTTGTGGGACTGATGACAAGAATGGAAGAATCCAGAAGAATTATGGTGAGGGTTTCAGAGAAGAACAAGAGACACAACAAATGGAAGAAAAAAATACCCCAACCTTGTTGGCCATAAAAGCACGGAATGAGGATGCCAGTGATGATGGCAGTAATGGTCATTGCAATCATGTATTGAGTGACTACCACGTGCTTGGCATAGGACTAAGGGCTTCCATCTGTGCTGCCTCATTAAATCCCCGTAACTACTTGTAAGTCCCATTACTATTCTCCTTTTACAGATGAGGACACAGGCCCGGAGAGGTGAGCTAAAATGCCCGGGTCACACTGAGGGGCCGTGGAGAAGCCAGGCTTCAAACCCAGGGCCACCTGGCTTGAGAGCCCCAGCTCCCTCCACGGTGACAGCAGCACTGACACCAGTGGGAAAAGTCACAGCAGAGCTGCATGGAGTTGGTTATCTCCAAACTTTCCCCCGCCTGAGACCCCATCTTTTCCTTACACCTTCCATGAGCCTCCCATGAGCCATATTTTTAAAAAAAATATGTTCTACAGGCCGGGCGCCGTGGCTCACGCCTGTAATCCTAGCACTCTGGGAGGCTGAGGCGGGAGGATTGCTTGAGCTCAGGAGTTCGAGACCAGCCTGAGCAACAGTGAGACCCCCCCCCCCCCCGTCTCTACTAAAAAATAGAAAGAAATTATCTGGACAACTAAAAATATATAGAGAAAATTAGCTGGGCATGGTGGCGCTTGCCTGTAGTCCCAGCTACTCGGGAGGCTGAGGCAGAAGGATCACTTGAGTCCAGGAGTTTGAGGTTGCTGTGAGCTAGGCTGATGCCACGGCACTCTAGCCTGACAACATAGCGAGACTGTGCCTCCAAAAAACAAAACAAAACAAAACAAAAAAATATGTTCTACAAAACTAACTACACTTATTACACATGATTCATTTCCCTATAACTTATATTAACACATTGAACTGATAGAATGACAACCAAAAGCAAAACCAAGAATTTTAGTTAAGCCTGTGGGACTTCTGGAATATTGGAAGTGGCTCAAAGACCCACGTTACCATCCTCACACCCGTCCTTTGAGTCAGAGGATGGCAGGTAGGAGCTGTGTGGCCAGAGGATGGGACCTGAGGGAAGCCCTGGCCTGACCAAGTGGAAGCCCCTGGGAGCCCGGGGCCCAGCAATTCCCACAGAGGGACGGGGGACAAGCCAGGCCAGGGGAAGCCAAGCAGCGCAGGGGAGGAAGCGAGGGCTGAGATCACAGGGCAAGCGCCAGGCATTTCTTCTAAACCCTTAGCGGTTTTTGTTCTTGTGTTTGTTTTAGCTCGGGTACTGTTTGGCACTTGGCATACGTTATTTTCATACTCACAGTAATCACGGGGGTAGGAAGTAAAAGTCCCATTTTATGGTGATAGAAACAAAGGCCCAACCGGACTAAGTACCCCAAAGGGCACTGGCCACACGGTCCTCCCCGCACAGCGTCTGCGTACACGTCTCCTCTCTCCTGCGGGAGTGTGGCCTCCTGAGGGCAAGGAGAGCTCCCGGGGACGCGTTTGCAGCCTCACAGGCTGCCAAGTGTTCACAGGTGTGGGGAATCACACATTGTTTTAAAAGAATAGCAGAAACTCTGGGAGGCAGAATTTTAGGTATTTCTATGAGCTTATTTACACTTTTCTGGAAAATGTCCAGAATAATAGGTATGCTTTTTTAAGAGGTAAAGAGAAGAAGAAAAGGGAGAACAGCAGAGATCTCTGAACGCTTCCTCCATCTCTCTCTTCTCTCCCTCTCTCCTCACTCACACACTACCCAATGCAGAACAGGCGCCGAGAGCTTGTTTACCAAATGAATAAATGAATGACATTTGCCCATATTTTGTTACGCAGGGGAAATGAAATATCCAGAAGCAAGGCAGCTTCAGCCTAACAGAATTCTGCTGTCATTCGGGCCCCCCACAGCCGTGCAGAGACACCACTCTCTCTAGCTCCTCCAAGTGTGTCCTCCTCCCCGCCCCCCGCCACCCTCCTGCTTCCCCCAACCCCTGGGGACCCCTTCTGCAATGGCAGGGCCAGAGCCCGGCCCCGATGGATGAGGTAAGAATCCTGCTGTTTCCTTGAGGCCCTCAAGAGGATCAGGGGATCCACCGGGATCCGGGCCTGAGTCCAGTGAGCCAGCACAGAGGTTGGGGCTGTCCCTGTCCTCCCTTGCCACCTCTGGAGCACACCCATCCGAGCCATACACACTCTAGCCACACTCTACACGTGCGTTCAGTTTTCACAACTACAATGGGAGGCAACGGAGAGATCAAAAGCCTAGGTTTGAGAAACAGGGCTGGGTTCAAATCTCGGCTCTAACCCTTCCTAATTATGTCATCCTGGCAAGTTACTTCAGTTTTCTGATCCTCACTTGCCTCATATGTCAAACAGAGAACAATGTCTACCTCTCCTGATTATGGAAAGTAAACGCGATAACTATGCAAAGAATCTGTCCCATGTGTACCTGGCACATAGCAAGCACACAGGAAATAGTCACTGTTACTAGCAGTGAAAGCAGAGGTCACCCACGCAAAGGCTCACGGCGCCTGGGAGGCAGCAAAGGAGAGGGGCAGCCCCAGCCCAGCTGCCCTCAGTCGGCCACAGAAACGCAGGGCAGGTGCTTCTGCAGAGCTTCTGCACCTCCTTTCATTCAGAGAAGTTGAGAATCTGGATTTTTATCTGTATTTTTAAACATCTGAATTTTTTTCATGTGGCAACCACCACCACATTAAAATTTACATTTTGAAAAGTCACTGTGAGGGCTAAACACAGCCCGTCTGCAAGCCAAACCCAGTCTGCAGCCTCGGAGGAAAAGTGTGAACTTTTTACAGGTAGGGGCAATGGCTTCTCTTTCTGCTGTCCTTGCGCGGTACTCAGGAAGTGTTTCTGAAGATGGAAGAACGCTTCAGTGGACCCCTCTTTGCTCAGGAACTCCCAAGTGGGGGGGGGGCACGCCTGGATGAAGGTCACAGAGTTCTGCTGGTGCTGGCTGGGAGAAGGACAGAGGATGCACTTCTACCTCCCTCAGACCCGCCACGCCACGGGTTAGAAACCCTGAGGGAATCAGGCCCGTCACTCTCAGGAGGGCCCAGGGGCCTCTCACGGCCCAGAGCTGGGTGAAGTTCAGGGCAAGTGTAGGGTCAAGTGTGAATCTACCTTGCTGGCCAGTGACAGGCAGGGGCGGGGGGCCCGTCGGGGACTCTCCAGCTTGACGATGCTGATGAATCCAGGCTCCAGATTGTCGTCATCGCTGGCATTGCACAGGTACAGAGGGTGGGACTGCAGAGAGAGACACACAGACTTGGGTTAGGGAGGCTGCGGGGAGCAGACGGAGCAAGCTGGGAGAGCCACGCTCTTCTGCATTGTTCTGGGCAGGTACCAGGCAGGTCTCCCGGTGCGATGAGAGCGCGAGCCTTGTTACTGGATTGCCTCACAGTAAGCTAGTAAGCATTAGCTGTCATTCCAGGCGTGCCAGGGCCAAGGATAAAGGCAGGTGGGGGCAGATGGGAGGGAGGGTGTCCCAGAGGGGCCTGAATGCAGAGCCCGCTGCAGGGCAGCTTTACCAACCCCAAGCCCTACTTTTCCAAACTGGCCAGATGCAGAGGGCTCCTCTCCTGGCCCCAGCCTCTCTCACTTCCCGATCCTTCTACCTGTTCCCCAGACCCCACGCGTGTCTGCATCAGTGCTCTCAGGACCTTCTCTTCCCCTTGCTCCCCAGGGCCGGTGCTGGGTGCAGCTGGTGCCTCCTGGCCCCTCGGGATGCGCCAGGCAGCGGCTGCCCCGCGGATTCCCCCCTCACAAGGCTCCTCACTGGCGCTGCCTGGCCGCTCTGCCCATCCTGGGATCAAGCAGGGTGCTGCAGGGGAGAAGAGACTGTCTTGGGGTTGGGCTTGGCTGAGACTTAAGCTTTGAACAGCACAATTCCTAGGAACTCATCCTGTCCCTAGAATGAAGCTGCTCAGCCATCTGCTCTGAGGGTGTGGCGGGTCCAGTCCAGGGTCCTGTGTCTCTAAGCTCCGCTGCTGCCGAACAACGACTAACAGGGAGGGGGCCAGCGTGTGCTGGCAAAAATCCGAGGATCCCCCTCATCAAAGGGATGAGACACTGCCTGACTGTACCTCTCTTCTCACTCAGGACGAGAACACTCACGTGAGTCCGATTTTCCCCACGTATACTGTCAGAGTGCTTACAAGAACAGAGTCTGACTTACTTGGTTCCAGACAGTCCTACGGGGCAGGGACTCCCGTATGGTGGAAACTCAACATATGCTGGCAAGAGAGGGACTTCCTACTAGAGAGCTGCCTGTGCTTCCCTCTCCCCACTGCTGTTGAAGCCGGGGGGACTTCCAGCGAGAACCAACAAAGGAACCTGGGAGAATCTTGAACTTCTAAAGATGTTTGTGAGGATAATAACGTCAATGATAGATTTAAAAGCACATTTTCTGAAAGCAATTTCAGGCTATTCCTTTTTAATGTATTGCTGCAGTACCTTGAACATAGTAGGTTCTCAGTAAATATGTACTACCTAGCTTTGAATTGTATCCTTGTGAATAAAAATCTCTGGGCAGAGGGTGTTGAGGCGGGATGGGAGGCAGTGCCATTCTTGCTCCCAGAATTTAAGGACTACTAGTCTGCTGGTGAGCAAGGTTTAGTGTGGGACAAAGGTTATGCGTCCCTGTACCCAGAAAAAGGCTGGGGCGTGAGGTTGGAATTGTTCTCGCTTCAGTGAAGCTGTAGCCCCTATCTCAACAAGCTCCATTGGTCTGACCATGCAGCCAACCACGTACCCATTCATTGCTTCGTTCTGCCAACAATGAAGGGCCCCTTGGTGCCAGACTCTGTGCAATACACTGAGGAATTAATGACAAATAGGAGAGGCTCCTTGCCTTGAAGCAGCTCAGAAGACAGAAGACAAACATGCAAACACATTGTACTGTGATGTACGATGCCAGTTTGTTCTCGGGCCTGTGAGAGGGCACAAGGGGAGGGGACTAACAATCCCACGCGGGAGGGCAGAGATGTTTTCACAAGACGTGACTTGAGAGCTTCCTTAGTGGCTGAATAGACACGTGTTCACCGAGTGGACCAATAACAGGGGTGCGGGCGGGGAGGCATATTCCTGGCAGAGGAAGCAGCTGTGCCGAGGTGTGGGGGTGCAAAGGCACGAGGCTGAGATGGAGCACAGGCGGCCAGGCCTGGTGTGAAAAGGAGGACAGCAGACGAGGCTGGAAAGGCCAGCAAGAGTCAGGCCATGGGGCATTCGAGTGGTGCTGTATTGTAGGATAACTCGGACAAGTGGAAGGAAAAAACACCTGGGGTCAGGTCACCAGACTGGCCTGGTTCTGAATGAACAACTACGGAAGAAGGAACGGGACGAAATTAACCATTAGTGAAAGCCTCTTGCGTGCCTGGGCTCTAGATGCCATCTCAGTATGACATAGGTGTTATCACATTCATTTAGAGAAGAGAAGCTGAAGGCTCAGAGAAGTAAAGGTCACACAAGACTAGAATTCAGCTCTGACTCCATCCTCTGGAGCCATGGAACTCCAGCCAGACACAGTCAGCCGTCCACTGTCCATGCTAATAATGATGAGGATGATAACAGTTTATAGTTATTGAATAAATACTTCGGGCCAGTGATTGTTCTAAGCACTTTTGTGTATTAACTCTTTTCATCCTCATAACAGCACTAGGAGGTAGAAACTATTATTGTCCCCATTTTAAAGATGAGGAAACTAAGGCACCGAAAGGTTAAGTAACATGCCCAAGATTACACAGCTAGTAAGTGGCAGAGATCAGAAGACATGAGAAGAAGTAGGATAAATTAAAAAAATGTTTTTAAAGAACAAGTTACATTTGATTTTGAAAACATGATGCCTTGCCCCAACTTATGCCCAAGAAAATTCACCTTACTAATTATATGTTCCTAAAACATAAGGGCACAAATACAAGTCCCTGAAATGTTCGTGGTGACCCCCAGGATTCTTAGAACCTCTTCTCTTTCACTCTTCGTGCTCGCTCCGCATGACCCCAGCCAATCCCACGGCCTTCGTGTCCACACAGAGATTGCTGATTACATACGTGCAGCTCAGTCTTCTCCTGAGCTCCAGACTTTACATGTCCAACAGCCCCGGGACATTACTCCCTGAAGAACCTGAAATGAGACTCCTCAAACGCAGCATGTTCAAGACTGAACTAACCCTTCTATTCCCCAAAACTCTCCTCTGGCGTTCCCTGTCTTACGAATTGGAACCACTATCCATCTATTACCCAAGCCAGGTGTCCTAACCTCCTCTATCTCCCCCCCACCCCACCAATATCTAATCAGCCACCAATTCTAATAATCCTACCTCCTAAATATTTCTCTTATTTGTCCTCTTTCTTCCATGCTCACTGTGGCTACTCTAATACAGATCACCGTCATTGCTATCCTGATTAACTAAAATAACTGCCTACCTAGGGTCACTTCAATCAATTCAGTTCGCTATATTGCAGCCAATGTGGTCTAAAATGCTAACTTGAGCATGTTACTCTTCTACTTAATGCTCTTGCAAGGCTCCACATAGCTCTTGGAATAAAGTCTTAAACAGCTTAAAAGGCCCAGCCTGGTCTGGGCCCTGCCTTCATGCTTTGCCTCATGGCTTAACCTTCCCTTCCCATATCTCTCCCCCGCTTCACAACCCATGCTCCAGGAATATGACTTGTTTCATCTCCCTAGACACTTTTGGCACCTGCTGCGCTGGCCTGCCTTTCCCTAATCATAGACTTATCCCCCTGTATTGTAACTGTCTGCCCACTTCCTGCTGTCCCCCAGACTACGACAGAGTCTAGCCTGCCTCACACTGCCCCGCCAGCACCTGCTACATAGTAGGCACTCAATATCTGTTGATTAAACATTGAAGCTTACAACCAGATAACTGATAGTTAACTACAAAGACCACACAGTGCACACCAAAATCCTGGTAATGGTTGCTTTGGGAGAGGAATTAGGGAGGAGGTAGTAAAGAGGGACTTTGAATACTTTGATCATAGGATAATATATTGAGGTATTAATTTGAGTTTTTTGCTGTAATAGAAGAATAAAAAAGAATGAGAGACATTTATATCTTGTTCCACATCTTTTCTCTCCTTCTGTTCCAAGATGGTAGCCTCACCATCTATTTCCTTGCCTGGGGAGCATCTGCCAAAAGCAAATGTTGCTTAAGGACCTTCCTTCCTGGCCCTGGTGAGAAAACGATCTCATTGAGGAAGTGAGAGTGTCCGGAAGGCAGCAAGGAGTGTGTGTGGTGGGGGCAGGGGGCAGATCTCTAGAACCCTGGGGGACCCGAGGGAGGGGTCTGGGAGGGGTCCAGTAGTGGGAATCTGCAGAAGGGGCGGCCCGGGAGAATGACTGTGCGGGTCCCCGGGAGGCTGGACCCCGGCAGAGATGATTTCAAGGGAACACTTGTGTTTGCCCAACGGACATATCTGTGGTGACCAGTGTGGACAAGTATCAGAGGGGTCCCTTGGATGTTTTAGTTTTCATAAAACCCTGGGACTTTTGTGCTACTGTGTGAGGGGAAGCTCCCTTGAAAACAAACTTCTAGCCACCTAGTGGGATAGGGCCTTGGAGTTAAATGGGATTTTTAAAAAATAGTGTGATATTTCTTGTACAGTCACATCTGTGGCATGACAAACCATACTCACTATACTTTTGTATGGTTTCACTCTTTTATTAATACAATGAGGATTTTTCAAGTATTCTCAAATCAAAACCAAAAAACAGCCATTCGAACTGGGACTCTCTTCATTACCCTGGCACGGCAGTGTGGGTCCACCTTGGGTGTGACACAGAGGCTGTCCTGGCCCCTCCTCCAGGGAATTTTCAGCCAGGAAGAGGGCTCCGGAGGAGAAAACAGATCCAAATGCATCTGCCTCCTTGGGGTGCAAGGTCCCCTCATAACGGAGATGCAAAAGTGAGTTCCACACTGGGCCACCTGTCTGCTCGGTGACGCCAGGACAGGGTCAAAAGAAACTAGCTGGTGGGATTCGGGGAGGGTGTGGTTGGGAGAGCTCATGGAAACTTCGTGAGTTCGGAGATCGGTGGTCTGTGTCTTCCTTACAGGGCAGGAGTTGGGATGCCCCTATTCCAGGGGCTGCCACGGCAGGCAGACTAAGAAGAGGTTGCTTTCATGGTCTAGTCATCCTGACTCAGAATTCAGCTTTGCGTAACATTTTATATACCTCCATGTTAAGATGTGTGAATTGTCCTTGGTGGCGTGTGTTGTAGTTCATGTTCTTGAGTCTGTTCTTCCTCTGTCCTCCTTCCTTCAACTTATTTATTCTGATTTTTCCCCCTCCCTCCCAAGACAGACCGAAAGTTCAAATTCTGACTCATTGTTTTCCTGTGTGACCTTGGGCAAGTTACTTAGCCTGTCTGAGCCTCATATTGCTCATCTTCAGAATGGGAACAAAAATGCTGCCCGATTAGGGTGGAGACTGGAGATAATGGATATATGTGCCTAGCACAGAGCCTGACACTCAGTAAGTGCTCATTCAATGGTAGTGGTTTTTATTACTGCATCTGTAATAATAAAATCCCTTCTTATTCCTGGAAGGGACGAAGCCTTTTTTGACTCCTTCCTCCCTTGGCGATCAACAGTGCCTCTAAATGCCAGCATTCTGCAAGGTGCAGTCTGGGACAGCTCATTATCCACGGTCACTTCCCTCCTGTACTCAGCTCTCCAAACCCCACTGAACAAGCTCTTCCAGTTCTCAACCTGCCTCCTTCCCATGAAGGAAGCCATGTGATCTCATTACCTCCTCACAAAGGGCATTCCAGGGCTCAACTGAGCCCCGAACTCAATGCTGCTCCTACTTTATCCTTGGCATCTCCTCCTCTTGGGGTGTGCGCTTTTGTAAGCAATTCTTTAGTCTCTGGTTTCCCAGCCACTCTCCTCCCCCCACCTCTGCTGCAATCATCTCCTAGTTCTCTGATTCCACGTACAGACCTTCACCCAGGCCTTGGACAGGCAACTTTACTACCTGCTACAATTTTACCTTTGTAATCAGGAACATTGGCCAGACAACAAAGGCACTCTTCTCCCCATTTCCTCTTTTCAGATTTTATAATCATCTTCCATTACCTGAACTTAGAACTACCTGACTTTTATCTCAGGCAGCAGGGCACACCAGCATCATAAAGCAAAGCTCCTGCAGCTTGGGGGGATGGGAAAGACCTGATTGGCCTGAAGTTGCTGCTTCCGGATCCCAGCACCAGAACAGCCTCCACGGAGGCCCAGTTTGGTGCCTTTGCCCTATAGCTAAAGAGGTCAATGCTCATGTCTACAGGTTAGATCCTAATGGTGATTTCTTAGGCTTGAATTTGGAAACCTCTAGAACTCTTTCCCAGCCTTACATTAACCCGTTGCTATCTCTTTGGGATGGCTAAGGTTCCTATGAATTACGTTGGGAGGCTGGGGAATTGTTGAGAGGAGTTTCTCTTTATCTATTTTGTGTTTTGTTTTGTTTTTACAAGGAAAGCGTATTCCTGCCTCATCATGTAATGTCTTAAGCTACAAAAGAAGATGATGTTGGTGGGGAGAGAGAAGCATAACCTTAGGCCATCTGATGGGACTAGCCAAGGATGGACGACAGAGGACTCCAGCATGTCTTACCTCATCCTGAAAGCTTCCTGGGGGGCCGGGGTGCTGGTGAGCGAGAGAGCAGATGGTAAGAGGCGGGTGGCAAAGTCTGAGGGGAAAAACTGAGCTCATGAAAAGGCCAGTGTGGGGCTCTGCATATCCGAGGCCCTTAGTATTTGGTGAAAGAATGAATAAAACTCAATTCGAATCCAGTTGCCATACAGTTTATAAAACAGATGTGAACTGCTAACAGCTGAGCCTGGTTCATAGCTGTAAAGGTGCTTCAAAACTTTTTACGTATGAGGAAAGCGAGGCTAAAGACAGACTGCCCACGGCCATACAACCAGGTAAAGGAGGTTGAGGCCTTCTAATGTGAATCCCAGTCCCTGTCTACTCCGCCGTGTTACCTGCGGGTATATGTTGCAGAGGTATTCCGTGTGCTACGACAAACATTAGCTGAGTACCATGATATAGGAGATTGGGATGGAAGGCTTTAGGATGCCCTCTTCTAGAATTTTCAAGCTTGAATCATTCTTAACAAGACAGAAGCAGGGGCTGCTATTCCTTTTGCTCTTTCTGCCTTCCAGCCTCAGCTTCCTTCCTCTCCCCTGGGTTTATCTCATCTCCTCTCCTAGCCACAACAAAGGCAGCCAGACCGCTGCTTGCAGATGCTTTCCCAGGGAATAGCCCGTTTGTTTAGGATGAGAAAGGTGTGTCCCGAAATTAGAGGTCACAGAAGCTCAGACCCAAGTAATGGTCATCCAGCCAGACTGTCACCTCCCTCACTCCTGCACCCCACATTAACAACTTCATCCTCCAATTTCAAAATCCACCTATCCTCATCTCAGACTGTGTCTGAGCTCCACGATGTCACCAGATCTCTTTTCCTGAAAATGTCCCCCTTGGCGGGGTTTTCCTGGCCCACACTATGCCTGGCATCTTGGCACAGCTGGTTCAGAGGGTCATGAGCATACTCAGAAGCAGGAAGGAGAAAGTGAGGAGAAAGAAGAGGAGCTGATAATCTGAGGTGCTTTTGAAATAAAGCGATATCAGAAAAAAAAGCTTATTGACAATAACTGGACAGAGAGAAGGAGAAAAAACTTAGCTACCCAAGAGGTAGAGCTTATAGGATTATAATCTCATATAGAAAGAGGTTTTGTCCTGACTCAATCCAGAATGACCTCTAGCTACAAAGGCACTACGGAGCCGCTTACGAAGTTAGGAGCAAAGAAGAGGGAACTCATCAAATATCATTTTAATCACATCCGGTATCGTTGGAAGGAAGGCTATGAAATAGAATACCAAGTTCTGAGGCCTGTGAGAGTCAAGAACTTAGAAGACACCCCAGTGATGTGGACTGGACTCTTTCCTTCCACCAGGTGAGGAACATAGGGCCCAACCATCCAAGAATCCTACTAAGAGATCCCGAAAGTTCAGCTGAGTTCACACCACTATCCCAGGGCAGCTCTTGCCTCACTGACCTCCATCTCAAAGGAGGTGCCACCGAGGCCCCTGGTTTCAGTAGATCTTGTCCATAGAAGTCCTCTGCAGAAAGGCTGAGGTCTTGACACAGATGGCAGTATTGCCAGGGGTAATGCCTACTCCCCACATGTCCAGGATAAGGGTCCAAGGAGGCTTTGGCGAGGGCCTTCCTAGGCATGGACTTAGCTCTCAGCACAATGAAGTAGTAAACTGAACACTTAGCCCAATGTGCTATGTGCAAACAGCCTTGACACAGTCTGCTTTATGATCTTGCCATTCTCGCTCAAGCTGAACTCATGCCAGAGATGGTAGGAATTCAGAAACCTGCTAGAAGCAGAGAGTGTTTGTTTTTAAGTAATTATTTAGGTTAAGGCTTTAATGTTTAAAAGGCCAAAGACTAAAGCCAGAAAGTCCCCATGAAAACCACCAAAGAAATGAGAACTTGAGGAAACCAGATTATTTATTTAAATATGCCCATCTGGACTACCAGCAGAGCTACTTAAGCATTTCTAAATTTGGTGATTTCAGTGCAAAAGTGTGAAATAGCTTAATTAACATGGTTACTTCACACATATTCCATGTCTTTTGGACTTAGTCTCCTGCTCAGAAGCTGCAGGGATTTTAAGCAGAGTTGCAAACTCTGCTCCATACCGCTGCCTTCCACAACTGGCTTGCCCTGGGCCTTATAAGCCCTTTGAGAGCAGGTATTGTATCCAAACGGCCAGCTCAACCAAATCCTCCACACTCAAGTTTTAACTGGCACATCGAAAGTGGGCATGAGGTGAAGCTAGGGAGTTTCCTTGGCTGACCCCGGTCCCCAGCTCCTGGGCAGTAACACAAATATTGCATTTATATTGCAAAGGGGAAAACATGGAGGATGGGCCTATGCTTCAGTACAGAAACAACAGAGAGGGCATAGCGGTAGCTGCACTTAGAAATTATACCAGTAGGAAAAGGACAAAATTATTCAAGCCACCAGCCAACTCAGATGCCCAGAGTCTCTCCTCAGAAGCCACTGCAGGGTTGACATCAGGCCAAGGAGGCTGCTCTTCAGAAGAGGCAACAGCCAGGAAAGGCTTGTGTTGGAGGGAGCCCAAGGGCTCCAGCCTGACTGGTGACAGCCCTTTGACCACAGCTCTGAATCCTTGTCCATGGGGTGGCTGGGGAAGAGGCCTGCTTTGGGGGGACTGTTTAATGATTTGCCAGCAAAGAACAAGGCAAACAGACTGCTGGCAGCTGCCTGGATGCAACAGGAGAGTAAGTTTTTATTCCCACCCACAGTGTAGCCTTCCAGGCAGAGGATAAAAGAAAAAGTGAGAGATGGCACCAGGAGAGCCCGGGAGGAGGGATGGCCACTGGGGCTCAGCACTGCTCTGGGTCTCCGTGGACAGGGCTGGAGATCCTGGCATTGGTGCCAGCTGGTATTTCCATCCTCTGAGTATTTTAGTAATTCCTAATAGTAGCATCTCTTGAGCTCCTAGGAACTAAAATGTGAGATATCTAAGTAGTCTTATATGCCAGAATTCTAGGCATTAAATAGAATGAAACCAGAAAAACACTGTCTTAGCTCTTAAGTCTTTTACAGAAAATGTATGACAGTTTGGTTCTCTGCTAAATTCCTTTTTCTTTCTCTTCCCCTGGGCCTTTCCCTATCTCATTGGTTCTATAGAGAAAAACAAAAGACACCTTTCTTATCCCCTGTGAGCCAAAGACTCCAAGGTTTTCATTCCTATAGCTTTTCACCTCTTTTTGCCTTAATTCCCCCTCCCAGCCCAAACTGGGTCCTTCTCTAATCCTCTGACCAGCCCTCAGTCCCCAGAATTAAACACTTTACCCCATCTATTCCCCTGACACCATCTAGTCAAAATTCTTAAATGACACTTACCTCTTCCTTTTAGTCCAGTGTGCCACTGTGACCCACCCTCTTACTCATTTCCTCCAGCAGCATGCCTGGTGCTTGCTTCAATAAAATTTTAGTCCTTTCCTCCTTCCTGCAAAGTAGATTCTGAGCTCCTCGAAGTCAGGGACTAGGTCTTAGTTATCACTTGCATAATACCAGGCACACAATAGATGTTAAGAAAATGCAGGTTGAATCATATGTTTTAATAAACAGATGTGAGATAAAATAAATTTGGTGGTTGCCATGTCATTTGATCAAGATATGATTATCTTTAGATTTCTGCTTTCTCTTCAGAAATCTTCTGTATACTTCCTGAAAGCTTAAGTTTTAATTCAGCTTTATAGTATTTTGACCTCATCACGAGGTAGAATTCTCTTCCTTTTTACCATTATGCCTAAATCTCTTGTATAATCTGAACAAAACTCACTTCTTTCAGAACCTTCCTGCCTAATAACTCATTCCCAGTTACTCCTTTATTGTCCCCCTGGGTATCAATGTGCTGAGTTAAGCATAACCTGGAACGAGGAAGAGGAAGAAAGCGATATCCCTCATCCACCCACCCTCCAGAGGACAATTCCTACTCTCAGGAGACTTAAAGCTGATTGTAGATCTATAGCCACATATACACATGCACAGGGTCTTAAGGCCATTTGTCAGACAACGCACAGGGGATGGAAATTCACGGAGCACAGCACAAAAACACTGGGAGAATGTGCAATGAATGGGTAGACTAACTTGCTCTTGCTACCTTACTTTGGAAGTACTCTCCTGTCATTTTGGGCCCTTCAGTGTATCTCCCAGATTTGATGGGAAGCTCTTTCTTGGGAGAAGCCATCTAGAGGCTATTAAAAACAATTTTTTAAAAATTCCTGTAGTATTGACAGAAAGAAACTCTTGCTCCCCATTGGCTTTAGGCTGTAGTGTTGGCCGAGTGTCCCCAGTGAACTTCAGTCCCTACCCAACTTTATGAGGACTTGGCCCAGTGATCTGCATGGAAACGTTCTTAGAAGACTCAGAGTCAATTCACTCCCAACAGTATCCCATATTTTTTCTGAGTGGGTCTTTTTTCTTACCTGTGGTAGGAGGAGAGATGAATTACATTTCTTTTCTCCATCCTTTATACCTTGAAAAGGTGATGTATCTGAAGCCCAACAATTTAAAGACTTCAGTTGAGGAGACCTCTGATGCCGCCACCCTTCCTTTGTTGCAGCTGCCCAGTGGCCTGACCTGCTCTCCAGCCTTCCCTGCCCCTGAGGACGTATGTAGGCCACCTCATGCCAAAGGCAGTTGTGTGCTCAAATATTCCAAACATCTCTCGACTTGCTCTTTGTGAACTATGAGCTCTTTGTTACTTCCTAATTGCTCAAACCTCTTTATTTTTCTTGCTAAGCACAGATAGTAAGAGATACGAAAAGATAATCAAAATGCTGATAAATGGAAGAGGAATCTTCTCGGTTATCAAGTTGGCTGGTTGAATAGAGGTTCCTGTTTGCATGTGTCAGGAGATTCGGGAGGTGCCATCACCAGACTGAGTGGGTAAGGGAAGTGCTTAGAGTCAGGGAGGGGAGCCAAATTCCTGGGCTGAGGGTTCACAGGGCAATGAGGATCAATAGCAGCACTTTTGATTTCCACACTGTTATCAAGGTACAAAACAACACTACCCTTTGTCCTCTTAGTTTTTACTCTGCTAATGGAGCCCTTTACCCTAAATTAAGATTATTATTCAACTTTGATGTTGCATTTTATATTAGCAAAGTGCTTTATAATCCTTCATTAGCTATTTTATTCTCCCTTTATTGGCACCACCCATTTCACAAACTAGCTGAGTCTGAAAAGACAATGCAATTTGGGCTTGTGACCTGAATTCTGGGAATGGATTTCATGTACTAAATCTAATGACAGCCTGGGCAACACAGCGAGACCCTGTCTCTTAAAAAAAATAAATAAATAACTGCACATGGTGGTACGTGCCTGTAGTCCCAGGTACTTGGGAGGCTAAGGCGGGAGGATCACTCAAGCCCAGGAGTTGAGGCTGCTGTGAGCTATGATTGCGCCACTGCACTGCAGTCTGGGCGATACAGCGAGACCTTGTCTCTTAAAAAAATCTAATGAAGGGAGACTTGACAGACCACAGGAAGAGGCATAGAATAAAAGAACAGAAGGAGTGAAATTACAGAAATTACAAGCACTTTCTTGGGAACTAAACTTCCAATGATTTGGTGAATGACTTCACAATTTTACTTTATTTTGCCGGCAGTAAAATTGAGAGCTCTCACTAACTCAAATGTAAAATGTGACCACCAAACACATCTTTAGCAGGAAAACAGTTGTCTTGATTGCCTAATTTCCTCCATAATGGAGTTGAAAACAGAGAGAAAAAGGAATGTGTCTGAACTTGATGGTGTCAGTTGTTTCCTAAGAAAGGGCTTGATGCTAAAACAAGATAATTATCCCTGAATTACTTTTGACCCAATGAATACCCCTTTCTTGACTCCCTTCACTTGTTGTTCATGACAAAATGCTATGCTAGTTCTTCCACTTCTCTCTCATTTGTTGCCTCTTCCTTTTTCTTCTCTTCCTTTCCCTTTCATTTCGATATGTGTTTCCTAAGGATATATTCCCTGATCTCTATTATCTCTCTCCTGGGGTTCTTATTTACTCCAGTATCTTCAATGATGATTCTCAAGTTGGCCTCCAAAGTCAAATTCTTCTGTAATTCAAAAGGCCTGACATTATTTCTTTGTAGTCCTACTGGTACCTCAAACACACCAAACCTAAATACCATCTTCTCCCTGTACTCTAAATCAATAACCCCTCTTAACTTACCTATTTTAGTTAATAGCGCCACATTTTCCTAGAGACTCAGGCTGAGCACCTCAGCATCATGGTGATTCCTCCTCCCCGTATCTAATCACTAGGCTCTGGAAACCTACCTTTTCTATGTCTCTGGAGTCTGCACCATTACGATAGACTCCTAACTAGACTCTTTTTTTTTTTTTTTTTGTTGAGACAGAGTCTCATTTTGTTGCCCAGGTTAGAGTGAGTGCCGTGGCATCAGCTTAGCTCACAGCAACCTCAGACTCCTCGGCTTAAGCGATCCTACTGCCTCAGCCTCCCGAGTAGCTGGGACTACAGGCATGCGCCACTATGCCCAGCTAATTTTTTCTATATAGATTTTTAGTTGTCCGTATAATGTCTTTCTATTTTTAGTAGAGACGGGGTCTCGCTCTTGCTCAGGCTGGTCTCGAACTCCTGACCTCGAGCGATCCACCCGCCTCGGCCTCCCAGAGTGCTAGGATTACAGGCGTGAGCCACCACGCCCGGCCCTAACTAGACTCTTGTCTCTCGCTATTCTAAAACTCTCTATTATTGCAAGAACAGCACTGATTATATCACTGTCCTGTTCAAATACCATCAATGGCTGTCCACTGTCTTCTGAATCAAGTTCAAATGCATTCGCCTATCAAAAATCAAGTCTTCACTGCTCTGTCCTGGCTTTGGAATCAGACAACTTGGTTTCACATTTCAACCCTGTCACTGCTCAACTATGGTGACCTGAGTCTTGATTTAAAAATGGGGATACACCATCTACCCAAGATTGCTGTAGAGATGAAATGAAATAATATATTTAAAGTACCAGCAATTCCTGCACATAGCAGGCACTCAAAAAGCATTCGTTCCTTCCCTTTCCCCTCTACCATTTCTCCCCTCAAAGTACTATGCTGCTCATCCAAACCAAATTGTGTTACTATTCTCTCACATCATCTTGGTATGCCTATTACTCCTACTCTGTGACTTATTTCATTCCTACTTATCCTTCAAGGGCAAGTTTAAATGCTACCTCTTTAATGAAGAATCTCTTCTTCATCCCAATGTCCCCACATCTTGTTTGTATCTATTTATTATATGGCATTTTTCACCTTCTGCTTTACATTTTTACCTACTAAACTAAGGGGATGAGGACAGGGTTTTTTGTTTTGCCTTGTTTTTCCAGGTAGGGATTTCTTTATATCCCATATAGCATAACCCTAACATAACAGGCAATGAATAAATGTGTGCTGAATCAATATTGAAAGCCTCAGCTTTCGGTCTCCCAAAAATCCATGTGCTTGTGATTCATACCTCACACTGAGCGCTCTTTAGAAACAATCTCTGGAGGGATATCAGAATTTCAAACAACTTTCACAGAGAAGCCGAGTCAGTCTAGGATTAAGTTCAGTCCTGGTTCAGCCAACAGAAATTGTCTGGACCCTGTTCCTGCTTGAGGAGATGTCATAATTTGGCAACTTGTGTGAGCCATGGGAACCCATGTGAATATATTTAAATGACATTAAGTGTCTTAAGAATGGGCAAGCCAAACTGCATGGTACCTATATAAAAATCAACTATTATACTATTAGGTTGACATGACAATGGCTTCACCGCTAACAAAAGGAGATCCAAATTTGATTTCATAGGTTCTGAACATGGCTAATATGTAACTATACCTTCCTCTGGCTTTTGTCCAATACATCTCCTCTTGGCCCTGTTAGCAAATGGGTAATTGCATGACATCAGCCACCATGGGGTGGCGGGAACATAAGGTGGCTTCATGGTGCCATATAATGTGGCACCAAGTTTCTGAATCACCAACCACAGGTGCATAGATTCTTACCCCCACCACACACCCCTCCATAAAAATCACCTTATCTGATATTTCTGTTGACACAGTGACTACGCTGCAGGCACTTTCCTTTGCTTCCTTTTAGTGTTTGTTCGGGTGGGTACCTCTGTGTAGATGCCCATAAATGAGTTCTTAGGGTGCAAGAGTAACCACCTAGTCATCGGGCCATGCTTTTGTTTTTAGGTAGGCTTGCCTCAGAAAGTAGCAGCATATCACATTGCTAAGCCAACACCTACCTGAAATACTTCAGAGGCTGAACCCCCTTCCTAGCCAAATACCTAACTACCGGAGTTACTGTCTGCCACTAAGTTGATTCTTAGCCTGGGCATTATTAGATCTGTTTCTGGAGCCATCTTTCTCTCTAAAATAATAGCTGCTACAGTTTCCCCCAACCCTTTATAATGGGGAAGATCAATGGGTCCTATGTGATCCTTGTCAAGATATAGGGAATCACTTGATCAGACCATTGAGTATGACACTGGTGAGGTAGGCATAGAGATTTTCCCTATAGGTGCATCAGAACAGACCTGAAGTATGGCCCTTTAGTTGGCAAATATTTGGTGAGCACCTATCTTCTGCCCAGGAGTTACAATCTCATTGGGGAGATAACATATACACATATAAAAAAAGCAATTAATGGTATAGTATCAACTGTCACATTGTGTGGTACAGCCAATAGGTCCTGTGGGATTTTGGGGGGATATGGATCTCAAGCTAGTCCTTTTAGAGGACAGGATTTGAATAGGAGAAAAATAGCCACATAAAATAAGCACAATCTGGTCCATTGGTATCTATCAAATGGATTTTTGGAACTTCTTAACTAAACCCGGAGAAGAAACAAGAAGCCAGGGGAGAGGAAAAGTAAGGTTCTTGACCAGTTTCTCTCAAGTCTTCAAGGTACAAGACTTGTCTGACTGAAAAATGTATCTGCAAAGATAGTCCGGATAGCTTAGGTAGGATCAAATTATGAAGGCTATTGGGTGTCAAGAGTCAGAGCTTGTTCTCCTATGTGGAAAAGGAATCATCCCAAGTTCTTAAGCAAAGGGATCTCATTTGATAAAATTCTATTCTAATAAACAGTATTTTAAGCAGAACAATTTAGTAGCAGAGTAAAACTATAGTGGAACGACGAGGAAACTGGTAGAAGGAAAACCAGTGAGAGAGCTGTGCAGTAATCTAGTACCAGCATGATGAGAGCTTGAACTCTGGTGGCAAACAGTTAAAAGGAGAAGGGATGAGTCACAGAAATCACGACGGAAGTGTTGAAAGTACCTGCCGGCAAACTGGAGTACGGGGATGCAGGAAAGGCAGGAGTTAAAAGTTCTAAACCTGGAGAATTGGAAAAAAGATGTTGCATTAACAAAAGGGGGAAAATTGGAAAAAGAAGTTAGTTTTTAGCAGGGAAAACTTCGGTCTTGGTAAAACTGAATTAGAGGTCAACATTTAAATCCGATAGGTAGTTTTGAAGAATTGGAGTTTAAATGATATGCCTTCTAGAACTGATTCTGATATATGCTAAAATTTGTGAACCCTTGCTCTAGAGAGTCTAAAGGGACCAAAATAATTCTAGGCAGTTTCCTTCCTACATAGAGAAGGAAACAACTGAGTGGGAAGCCAAAACTCATGATGGATCATTTCCCAAAAGACAAACTCTATATTCAGGTAGAAGAACAGGAGCTTCTTCCATCATTTCCCATCACATTAAACCTGTTTGTGACCTCAGAATTAACCAGGGCATTGAACTGAGTGGATCAGATAGCACGCCTCAAAGCTTCCTTGTACAAGTATCTTACAAATTCTGTATTTCTCCAATTTCACTATATAAATATGATCTAACACAGGCTTTCAAATAACCAGTCTCCTGTTTACCATGAACAAATAACAATGCTGGACAAATGGTAAAGAAACTTGATTTTGTTTGCTTTAGTGCCTCTATTCTTCTAAAGGATAGAATTTCTCTTAGAGATTTTTCCAAGAAGAGGAAAGTATTGGCCGCCTTAGATGAGAGAAAGGATACTGCTCATCCTCAGCAAGATGGAAAATCAGAAGCAGAGCACACGCCGGACTGCAAGAGCCCTCGAGGACTCGCACATTCTCAAGCTCCACCTTCTCTTTCATCCACGCGCCTCCACTGCTACCTTCAGAATCAGCAAAGAAAACCTGGATGGTGGGAAAGAGACAAACCCTAAATTCAAAATATGTAAAGGGAATGAAAAGGTGACCCAGAGAGCTGGGCAAAATGGAAAACAAAACAAAGAAAACAGAAGATGTGAGATCAGAGCTTTCTAAATAATAAGTTATAAGGGTCCCAGTCAAGTTATATAAGACCTTTTTATTTTTTAAGAAGGCCTCGTGGCTCTATCAGTTGAAGAGAGTGAGGCAAAAGTTAAGACACTGTTGTGTAGATGAAGAGTCTAGCTGCTTTATACTTGGAATTCTGGTGAAGGGGCAAAACCTGGGACATTGATGTTCACCTCAAATACTGGTGAGTATAGGATTTTATTTCACCTGTTTATTTAAAACCTATGATGTAATCTAAGTTCTGTTCCTGTGCTATCTGGAACAAACTGTTAGCAACAGTAGCCTGAAAACTCATCTGAACACTTCTCAAAATATTAATCAGAAAAGGGTCTTCAGTAATTAAGATGCTTAGAGTAAGTTGTGCTTGGTTTTCCCGCACCAACCTTTGATGCCAGAACGCTCAGTGGGGAGAGGGGTCTCACAACTCATAACTGCATCTTGGCCAAATTCTAGCTCATCAGCTAAGCTCTAAAAAAGGTTTAATGATTCCGTTTACTAAGTGCCTAGAACACTCAATATTGCCTAGCAAAATTAACACTTTAATGGAAAAGGCAAAAGAAAATGGATGAGAGAAAAGAAGCTAATAAAAAAGGACTGAAAATTTTTTTTCATGGAATGGAAAGGAGCGTCCCTTGTCACCCCGTCCACATTGCTGTTCTCTGTCCTTTAGTATGAACTCCTGTAGAAACTCGTTGTACAACTTATTTGGCACTTATTATAAACTCTCATGGTAGTTATCTGCAGCATGTATCTAGTATTATGCTAAGGTCTCAGTTAGTAAGCACCTCGAGGGCAGGAACGTTTGTGCTCCCCTCTGGGCCCTCTCCAGGGTCTATGATGTTGAGTAACCGTGAAGCTAACTGGAGCCAGGGAGTACACTGAGGACCAAACTTAGAATCAGCGTCGATGGAGTAAAGGGGTAGAATGAAAGGGCGAGGGGTGAGGTTGCAAAGCTTTCAGACATGAGTGTGAGTTGGAAAATTGAGCTGAAAAATGAAATTTCCAATTCCAGATGACAATTCCTTCCCCATTGTTTATTCCTGGTCAGCATCAGGAATAAACTTTTTTCCTTCCAGCATCAGCCAGGTGCAGAACAAAAGGAAATTAATGATTTAGTTATTGCTCCAATGCTGAAAGTTGGAAAGTCAGTCATTGGGAGCAGGTTCCATTGTACGTCCTTGCATGTGTTGGGCCTTGGTGGCCATGCACGGAGCGCCGTGGCTCCCAGTGCCAGAGCGGGGGCCCATGCTGGATGCCTGCTTCTGGCCAAGAGAGATGAAAGGCTTCTTCTAATGTAATAACTGACGGCCTCTCAGTGCCGTTTGAACTGTTTACAGACTGAGTTAACGATTACAGGCAATGTGTATCTTGGCCAGGTGCCCGAAATTCTTACCCACCCGTCAGATATTATCAAAGAGCCCTTCCATGCCTGGCTGGAGTCCTTCCAAAGCACCACACAGAGATGCCGACACAAAAGGAGGAGTGTTCAGAATGTGCTCGCTCTCTCTCTCCTGAAGCCAGAGCAAGAAAGTCAGAGTAGCAGGCATGAATTAGGTGCTGAGGACACTGAGTTTGCAGACTGCTCATGACTGAGGAAAAGGGTCAAGGTCAGCACTGGGGCCAGGAGAACTAGATTCCTTTCCAAGCAGTTTAGGAGGTGTAGGCAAGGTTTTGCAGCTGGTAGGGTAGAGAATGGGGATAGGGAAACAAGACCCTTGAGATGAAACAGAATCTACACCACATGATATGCCAAGCAGCCCCTAAAACAGTAGATCTGGAAGAATGAACTTATTATTATGGGGCAGTGGACAGACAAGAGAGGAAAGTATATTGTTTTTTTTTTCTGAGGGCGATGCACAAGTTGTAAAAGAACATCGCCTTAAGGCAAGGACAGAATAGGCGACTTCAAAAATGATAGTAAATAAAGTAGGGGGAGCTGTAAAGAAAAGGCTTCTTCCCTGAGTCCCATGAGACTGAATGACGTCTGTCTGAGAATTATCAAAATGTTTTCACTCAAATACATATTGGGTATTAATCATGAAATATCATGGGACATTGGCTAGGTTATGACTAAAAAATGAACTTACCATAAATAATGCTGGAAAAGCTCTCTGGGAACACTAATATTAAAGAGCACTCAAGCCAGGGTGATTTAATTATATGCTAACTTACGGACTCTGAAGAAAGATAGCTTTTACTACTTCTTTGTTAAGACCTTATTGGCCTCTGACCACATTTGAAAGTGGGATAGATGGCCGCTACAATTAATATATATAAATCTAAAGTCAATATGTAAGACAATTGCTCACTTACTCCAAAACTATTATCACTACAACTCTCTCAGAGGGGCATACCTGTCTTTAACACCTAAGGCGGGGTTATATACATAGCTTCTTTATTTCCATACATGGTCTGATGTTGAAGACAGCATATAACTTATCACAAAATCACAAAATGTTCTCACAAGAATATTTGGCAATAATGGATGAAATTCATGCTCTTTTATCCACATATCAGTATAGTCATCATTATAATATTGTGTTTCCTTTTTAAAAAAAAATTTTTTTGTAAAGACAGGGTCTCACTCTATTGCCCGGGCTACAGTGCAGTGGCCTGATCATAGGTCACTGTCAACCTCAGACCCCTGGGCTCAAGCCACCCTCCTGCCTGAGCCTCCCAAGTAACAAGGACCACAGGCACATGCCACCATGCCTGGCTACTTTTTTTTTTTTTTTGTAGAGACAGGGGTCTCGCTATATTGCCCAGCCTGGTCTTGAACTCCTGGCCTCGAACGATCCTCTTCCCTCAGCCTCTCAAAGTGCTGAGATTACAGGCATGAGCCACCACGCCCAGCCTACATGGTGCTTCCCTGAAGCTTCAACTGGATATGGTTGCTTTATTCTCCTGTCCTAACTTGCTGGATAACGTTGCTATTATAAAGCAGCAGGTAACACACCCTGTGTAGTGAGGGAGAGGCCCTCATGTTAAAATTCTCTTCTCTTTTTTTTTTTTTTTTTTTTTGCCGCCCCCCAAAATTCTCTTCTTCAAGTTATCTACACTGAGGAGGAGGAGAACCTGACATTACAGTTGACCCTTGAACAACACAAGTTTGAACTGTGCTTGTCCACTTACACACAAATTTTCTTCTGCCTCTGCCACCCCTGAGACAGCAATGTCAACCCCTCCTCTCCTTCTCAGTCTATTCAACATGAACACCAGGAGGATGAAGACCTTTATGATGATCCACTTTCACTTAATGAATAGTAAATACATTTTCTCTTTCTCATGATTTTCTTAATAACATTTTCTTTTCTCTAGTTTACTTTATTCTAAGAATATAGTAATAATACATATAAGAAACGAAATATGTGTTAATTGACTTTATGTTATCAGTAAGGATTCTGGTCAACAGTAGCCTACTGATAGTTAAGTATGGGGGGAGTCAAAAATTACATGCAGTCGACTATGCGGGAGATCAGCACCCCTAACCCGTGTTGTTCAAGGGTCAACTGTACTATTTTGGTTACAGTGTAGGTCAGGAAACTGATTGATTTTTGAGATTCACTGTGACATTTTATATGTTCTACAACAAGCCATAACCCATGTGCATGTACTTGTGCAATGCCCTCAACAGAAACGCACTTGGGTATTGTTGGGAGTGCTCCAAACATTCCCTAGACTCCTAGTTACCGGGGATACTCTTTAATCTCGGGGAAGATTAGAGTACAGTTTGATGTTTAGAATATAATCAGAAATCTTGGTTGCGAGGGAAGTGTAGAAAGAATATGAGTCGACAGTAAGTTTGAGAGGTAAAACTACAAAAGGAAACCCTCTATCGGTTGATGGTGAATTTTAGAAGAAATTCCATAGAATCCCTTAGAATCTGGCCCCATGCTCTTCTAGAAAACAGCCTTAAAGAAGGAAGAGAACATGTCTTTAACCTACGACTTGATATCAGATAGAATGAAGAAAAGCAATGCATTGGAGATTGCACAAATGAAGAGAAATAATTTAGAAAGTTTTTAGGGAAACGGAAGAAATCAAGTGAGTAACAACTTAGAGTGCGATATCACTGCAGTTTTGAAATATGCAGAAACAAGACAGCTCAACAATCTTCCTCACACAGCGTGGGTAAGGGTACACTTGGAAGACTCCCCATCCACCGCTTGAAACCCTTACTTTGTAAAGGAGATTAATACACAGGAAGCTCAAAGCAGACCAACAAAAGGATGGAAGGACTTGGGATGATTCACAGGGAAAGACAAGGGCCACCTGGATGAACACTATAGAGCAGCAGTCCCCAACCTTTTTGGCATGAGGCCTGGTGTGGGGGAGCTGTTTCTAAGTTTCATGGAAGACAATTTTCCACGGATAGGGCTGGGGGGAGAGCTCAGGTGGTGATGCGCCACCTGGCCTGGTTCCTAAGAGGCTGTGGCCCTGGGGCTGGGGATTGCTTGCAGCTTTCAAGAGTAACAAGAGGAAGGGTGCAGTGAAATAGTTACCTCTGCGGTAACTGGGCTGCTCCAGCCGCACTGGGTCCACTGAAACATCAGCTGTGTCTTGAACTTTAGGACTCTTGGAGGAAAAAAAATAGCCCCCTTTCATCCTCCCAATGCTTTTCACCTTGAGGGTTGTGAAAATCTATGGAGGCACAATGATTCAACTACTTCACAGACATTCCACCTTATCTAGAGAACTGAAACTCTACCACGGGGCTCTCCGAAGTGGGGCATGGAGCTCTGCAAGCATGTATATCAAGAGGAAAACAAAGTTCCTTATCGGTTTTCCATATAATAGGTCTACTTGGACAGACAGACAATATATGGAAAATAGATAAGAAACACTGATTTCCTTCCTCACAAGATTACCACTACAACCTCTTTCTGCCTTCAGTACCTAGCAAAACTCGCAAATACTAAACAGGATCTGAAATTCCTTTGGGGAAAAAATATAATGGTCTGTCATAGTGTACCCTACCTATCCAAAGATTATGGAAAGAGGATTGTCAATATGAGGCAATATAATGTGATGTTAAGTTCCCAGCTTTAAACATACACACAACTCAACAAAACTCTGATCCAAGATCTGGTTCCATGGTAAGAGACATCCAAATCTACTACCATAGCAATAGCTATGAAGTTATTCCTTCTTTATAAGGACAGCTTTTTATTGTGTACACTTGAACTCTAGAGATAGCCACAGTTCCCCGATAACTAAACCTATGATGGCAATTTAATCAGAAAGCTATAAAACACAAAAATCTGAAAAATATTCTTTTGGAAGAAAGATCATGTATGTAACTTAGCCCCTCACTATTAAGATCAAATGTTAAACAAATTTTAAAAAAAGGATTACAGAATAGTTCTGTAGCTTGAGAAAAAGAAAAGAAATGTGGTTTCTCCAGCTAAAAGTTTTCTAGACAATGCAGGAACTGCTGCTTAGAGACTACTTTCTAAACAAACTGCAAAGGGATGACTATAAACATTTCATCAACATATTACAATAAAATCCTCTAGGAAGCTGCCTTACCATTAAGGATAGAGAAAACCACAGATGCTGTGATTTCAGTTCTTCTCTCTCATTTTCTGTATTTTGTAATTTTCTCTAAAATCTAGGCTTTCATTTGATAGGGAGGGAAAAAAAGGATATTTTTCTGATGGGAAGACACAGCTGTCAGCATGTAGCCTGCCACACAGGCTACATGCTCCCTGTTAATGCAGTCTGCAGAAAACTGCCCCAAGATGAACAATAGCAGTACTACACCAACTTATTCAACAGTCTGATGGTTGTTTTACAATATTTATTGAAATGCAGACAATGAGCCTGGTGAAGTATATGGCATAGAAGGGAACAGACCTGGTCATCAAAATCTCAACTTCAGTAAGACCAACATAATACAGAGAACACAAATGTGATAACAAATGTTCACAGAGAGAAAAAACATTTGATTCGATAGTGGGCACAGATTTTTAAATGACCCAAAAATGAAAATGAGAGGCAAGAAACAGAAGGACCACCACTACAGAGGTTAAAATTTGTAAGGGGTGAAGATTGTGAACACAATTAGATGAGCAAGCAAAATTTAGCAGGAGAGAGAAAACACTCAGATCCCACATGCTGAATTTAAGACAAGCTGAAACAGTGGAAAGGAAGTCAGTTCGTGAAGAGGGTAGACTTGATTGTTTTCTACTATGTGAAGTTAACTAAAATTATGAGTGAAAGAGAGGCCTTGAGGAAAAAGAACTAGAGGGTACTGTCCGACGGTTATCCATTTTGCATATGACCATATTCTCAATAGGCAAAATTTCAAAGGCCAGATAATTAATTTGGCTTCAGGGTCTCCAAAGGCAACTATTTTTAGAGACTGGTCCAAGGTTTGTTTAGAGGAAGTAGCTTCTCCTAAAGGATTGAAAATGAGCATTTGGAATATATATTCTCCCTGTAAAATATATATTCTCCATACATATATGTATATATTCATTCTAACCTAAACACCCATTTTTTACCCTTTGTCTACATCCACACACACACACACACACACACACACACAGGCACAGACACACACATTACCATAGTAGTTTCATGGTAGTTATTCAAATATGATGTTGATTTCAAATAATTTTCTATCAGTGGTTGGCATGATATACACCATCCTCAACTTCAAATTCCTATAGAGCTTGTTGAGTTCTTTTGGTTCTGATAAAAATATTTAAGTTTTTTTCCCCTAGATTACTTTTACTTGGTGAAAGCTAAGCTTAGAAATAAAAAAATCTGTGTGTGTGTGTGGGGGGGGGGGTGGGGATGAAGAAATCAGGGTGGGGGTTTGAAAAAAACTCATTAACAAACTAAAGGGGAACAATATATGTATCTACAAGCCAATTTTATTATAGGATAACCATTTAAAATTTAAAACAGATAAATCAACTAGGATTATAAAGAATGTATCTTTTTTTTTTAATATAGCAACCCTACAAACTCAAAAAGAAAGATCAACAGCATTAAAAAAAAAAAAAAAAGATAATTCTACCTGATTATCAAATACAACTGCCAGTCAGGGAATAGGATTAGCGCAGGTCCTTAAATAATAATAAACTTTTGTGATTTATTTACCTTTCCAAGGACCAGGAAGTCCTTATAAATTCAATCTGTATTGTTGAAACTCTTTCTAAAATGTACTGGTTCACCTTCTTGCCTAAATACATTATATTGAACATAATTTAGCCTTTATTTGGATTCTTATAATACATTATGCTCTGAACTTACAATAGGCTGAACTTACAATGTCCCTAGGAAGTTCTTAATTATTTGCTTTTTAGGTCCTTTACATCTGGTTCTTTCTTTATCTCTAGTTAAAAAGCACAGTACAGAAAAAATTCCAGTTAATTTAGAATTTATTTTATTTAATGATAAATGTCCTATAAAACTCTGGTTCTGAGGTAAGCAACAGAATGAGAAATAAAAACTCAAATGACGAGATACTAAATTAACTTTGCCACCAAGATTGCCAAACTGGAACAAGGGGGTTATCTAAAGACAAAAACACATTTTCAGAAATTCTACCCACAGATATGAAGTCTAGCAGTCATCATTCCTAACACCCTATTGCTTAGTATCTCAAGACTTTGTCCAACAGCCTCAATAAATGTATAAAGATATCAAGCGGTAAAGGTCAAAAAAGGAACCACGAACATCAAACAAGGCCGCTGGATGTGACCCAAAACATCACATGCTGGGCTTTCCTTTTTAATGATAATAACAGTGATACTGAATGTTTATCCGTGCCTTTATTTCAAAGAGCTTCAAGTGCTTTGCAGACGTCTCTCACTAATCTTTATTAGGCCTTGGGAAGAAACTGTTTTCCCCTAGAAGTGCCTTCAGAGAGGAAGGAGGCTTCCCAAAGCCAATAAAAGGGAAAATATTTGCCCCTCTCCACCCCTCCCCACTTGTCTCCTAACTCCCACTGTGTTGTACTGGTGATTGAAATGAATTATAATACCATGCAAGTGTTGAAAGGATAATAATGGTAATTGAGTTTGTTTCCAAAAGAGTTATAAGCTATGTGAATAGGTAAGAAGAAAAGATGAGGAAACCCATATTTATCTTTATCCCATTATTTACCTATTTGGGGAAGAAACTTCCAAAAGTTATAAATTGCTAAAGTTATAAAAAAACCAATACAGATTTTTCATCCTGCAGAATATCAGTCTCTGAGATGCCACAAAGGATATCTTTACCTGAAAATCATTCCAAGGCCACAGATAATTTGATAGGTGCTATGACTAAAACTCTGCTTATTCTTTTCTCGCTTTGATCTAATTCTTCTCAAATGAGGAACTGGGAGTCTCAGAGACTTGTGGGATAATTTCCAAGCAGGCTATAGAATCTTATCTGCTGAGCTTTAAAGAACATGTTGGGGCCAGCATGGTATAATGAACTGGGTAAATTAGTCCCCTTCACAATACTGAACTCCTTCCCTTCCACCCCTTAGAAACATGGCTGCAAGCTATATACAGGAGGCTGAAGCTTCGGCACTCTGAGCAGTTGTTTCAGAGGAGCAGCAATAAAAAGAAACACTCTAAAATTTCAAAAAGGGAAGATGTAAGAGTGATATATGTGGTTCTAGGAGCCCTCGGATTCTGATAAGTAAAACCTTAGAAAGCAGCTGCTTTGTGTCAGCGGTCACCGCATTGGTGACGGAAGGAAGTCGACGGGCTTCCCAGTGCAGCACAGCCAGATGGACAAAGGTCCAGGGCAGGCAAGTGATTCACCACAGCACAAGTAAGGCAGGAACAGCACTTAAGTTCCCACCCTAGAACTCATACGCTATTAGTCATTCTCTGAGCCACTAAGGCTACCTGTACTATGTTACGGTAACATTCAATCAGCCTCTGGCCCACAAAATTTTGAAGCTAAAACTTTGTCTTTTTAGCTATATGAGCAAATACAAATAGTCTTGCTTGGTTATGTTAGGCTAATGCCAAATTGAATTCAAATAGGTTAACTGAGCCCAAATCAATAACCCTCACACTTAGTGATATTTCTGAAAGTAATTCGATGAAGGAAGAGGAGCTCATGTCTAATTACTATGAATAATAACACATTACATTTGCAGTTTTCAAAGACAATGCTCATACATTATTTCACTTTAGGTAGTCAGGCCATTTATTATTATTATCTCCATTTTACTCTTGAGGGCACAAGCTCAAAGAGGTTAAGCAATTTTCCTTTAGGTCATAAAGCAAAGAAGATCAGAGCTGAGATTAAAATACAAGTCTACTGAAAGCTCTTTTCACTGTAGGATGTTGCCACTCACTTTGGAACACCTTTTATGCCTTATCATCATATCATTATATGTAGATACAATGCAAAGAGCACCATTTGGTGGGCATATTATCTTCAATTATTTAATTGGTGATAGAAATTATGTTCTTAAGCCAGAAGGCCTCCAGTTATATATAAAGTTAGAAGATAATGAAGTGACTCTGCCCTGAGGAAACCTAAGAAACATTCTGATAATCCAAAAGGAAAAAACCATTCTCATCAAGGATGTTAGACAGCATTCAATTGGTGGCCAGCAGGGTAACCCTACATTTCCGGGAAAAGGGAAAAGCAGCAGGGAGAAATGATAGCTTCTCACCTTGGGGACTTTGTATGGTGGTCTGACTTCAGACATATGTTCCTAATCTATTTTGGGTAGAACATACTCTCCCTTCATGCTTGCTACATGCAGAATTGCACAAGGCAATTTTCAAATAATAAATTACCAGATGATTCATCATCATTAGTGGATCCTCGCAAAAAGCCTTGAAAACCAGGTGAACCAGAAAGTTACATTTCCTTCATTTGCCAAAGACTACCCTAGAAGTCAATGGGGGAATTAGGATTAGTCCTCCTGAAATTGGGACAACCACGCGTTTGGGTATGCACCCAATGTCTAGGTGCCAAGTACTATAGTTTCTGCATAGAGTTTTGCTACAGGAGAAAATCACATCTTCTGGCAGCACTTACAAGGCAGGTGCAGTCATAAAGAACTTGACTTTTGATTCCATTGTCTCTGCCAGGACAGGTGGTTTGGTAGAGGTATGGAATCCTGCCAGACAGGCTCCAACTCAAACTTCCCTTTAGAAAATAAAACAATAAAAATAGAAACAAAATGCCAAATCCTGTTCCATACCTCGAAGAGTGACATTACTTGAAAAACTAGGGCATTTTATATAATAACATTAATTTGTTTCAAGTATACATCAATTCAGGAGAAAGAAGATCATGAAAATGAAAGGTCAGCTGCAGGTTGGGCTCTTCTTTTAGAGTTCAAGTCCCTATTCCCCTTTCATTTATTTCAGTGAATTTTTCCTAGTGTAAAAAAAAAATAAGCCGGGGAAGTAACAGGCAAGTTAGCACTGCTGAGCAGAATAAAAATCTTTGGCAAATCCTGCTTATCTCACAGAGCCTGCCTTACCTTCCCAGTACAAACTGGTGCATTTAAAATTGTCGAGAATGATCAGTTGATGATTTCATGAGACTGACTTTCTCCAAAAAAACTACACAACGTTAGTTCAGAACAGAGTGAAAACATAGAGGTTTCTACTGGCAAAGATAGACAACTGAGATTTTTACCAGGTTTGTCTTCAGGGCAAGCCTTTGTGATTGCTGATGTAGGCTCCTGACCACAAGGACACCACAAGAAGGTTCCAGGGAAGAGTGCTCAAAGAATCCTTGTGGGGGCACCATAGCTGCCACTATTAGAAATTTTGAGCATTTTTGGTGTTCCTGGAATTCTATTTCCAACCACTACTCTGTGGTTGCAATGAAGGAATAGGAAGAGATTGGATATCTTCTAGAGCAAATATTCTCTTCAGTTCATAACCACAGAACCAAGATTAAAATAACAAGAATATATTTTGCCCAGGGCATAATTCTGCCTAAATCTGCCCTATCCATCATTTTATTTTTCCTAATTCTCATTTTTGTTGTTGTTGTTGTTAATCTGCTCCAAAAAAGGAAATCTATAAATGGGTTCCAGAAATGCTTGGAAAATTCATGGATTCAGAGAATGAGCCAAAATCTCTGAGAACAATGCCCCAAAATGTCCCAAAGTGTAAGGACCAAAATATTAAATGAATCATTGTTCTTACCCAGAAAATAATTTCTTAAAGTTAAGTCTATAGACTTAATTCTCTTTAAATGACAAATGGCATATTCAGGCCCCAGAGATGAGGCTGTGACACTAGTATGTAACTGGTGGTTGTGCCTCTTTATGCCTGACTCAATCCGTGTAAATCCAAAAGTAAGTTCTTCCTGCATTCACTTGCCAAGACCTGAGTTCAGGCCCTCAGGGTGCTGAGGTTTTCCTTTGTGGGAGAAAATGACATCATCAACACCTCAGCGACAGCAGGGAATGCAGGGAATGTGGCTCCCAACATTTGGTGATATCATCAACTGCCCTGGGAGAAACCCCAAAGAGTGGAAACATTGGTTAAAAAAGGTTTACTTTGTTGTTTCAAGTTCATTAGTAGTGCTTGATGTTCGCAAATGTTAGGTTTTAAAAGGGCAGATAGGACAGGGGGACATCTTGCAGTAAGCCTGTACCTCAAGAACCAAATATACATGAATTAAGTCCAGATAGAGCGAGTCAACTCATATGTATCTGACTAGGGCACAGCCAACCAAGGAAGAATAAAGACTTAGTTTTATTAGGCTCTCTCCCAGCTCTGAGATGAGTATATTCTTTGGGAGACTTGCTAATGTTGCAAGTTTGCATTCAAAATAAATTCTAGGCACTCACATAATCCCCCAGTCTCCTCCAAACTTTCTTTGATGTCCAACAACTAAGGACAAGGATCTTTGATTATAAAACAATTTCTTTGGTTGGAAGAAAATTCTTTGCAGGGCGTGAACAGCAGGAGGAAGAAAAGGTTTTTCTGAAGTGCAAACTAGTTGGAAACCCCCTGGGGAAAGAATCTGATTCCCAGTCTTTGAGAGGAACAGGCCTGCCTGTACAAGCTGCCTCTGCTGAAGGCCTCTAAGAAGGCGCTTTTGTGTCTACTGTATGCCCCTCAGCAACAGCACGGCGGCCCTTCTCTTTTTTTTTTGCCAGCGGAAGTTTTCCAACTCTGGGAATACACAATGCAGAAAGTCACGGTTTAATAACAAGGCATAGTTACTAATCAGATGGCCCCATTTCCATTCCTCCCAGATGCCTCCAGATGCTTACATACTGGAGATCTATCCCCCCAGCCTGGTGCATGAACCAGCTGCTCTGCAATCTTGTTTCCAGTGTGATTATTCAGCTTATCTCTAATAATTCACTTCACAAAATATTTTAGCATGAGAAGCACCCTGCTCCTCTTACTACCATGACCCAGACTGGTTCTAGGTTATCTCTGGCTCTTCTAGGTCTTTCCAAAGGTTAGATTCACTTAGGTATAAGTTAGTGATTGAAGTCAGTGTGCTTTGATCACTGGGACAGCCTTGATGAAGGATTTAGAATAAGGGTCCTCAATCCACTACAGATACTTTAAAATATAAACCTCCAGAGAAAGGTTCCTTTCTGCGTGTGTTAACTGGACTGTAAAGACAGTATAGGACAGGAAGACTGGGAGTACAACTGAGTCTGATGCTTAGTTCTGCTACCAATTGCTTGTATGACATTAAGGAATTTAGTCAGATTTTTTTTGTATCACCTACCAAACAAATGGGAAAGAAATAAAGCAGCAAAATACATGTCTCCTTAGTCTATGAAATCTATTTCTAGAATAAGCATAAACTCTAAAAGTTGAGAGCTGAAAAGGATCTTAAAAGATTAGTTGCCCCACCAACACCACACCAACAGATGAAAGGTTAAGTGACTTGCTTTTAATTTTTCAATAGTCATAAGGCACCTGTGGACTTTTCCTATACCCAAAGGGGGCAAATAAATAATCCCAAATAATCTCTCATGATGATAAAAAGTAAACGATATATATCATAGTTTACTAACTTTAGAGTAGGAAATAACCTAATGTCATGGCTGATAGGAACATTCTTCTTGAGTTGTTCTCTATCTCCCTCATATTACACCTAAACCAACACACTTTAGACAATGGTAATAACACATATTTATGAGCAAAGTCAATAATGAAAAAAAATATTAGAAACAAATTTTGTTAATTAGAGATGATATTCAAACACTCTTCATCTTCTACCTACAGGGTCATAGTATTTATTTCCTCCTTTATAAAATGTAGCTTGTGATGAATTAAAACCAAGCCTGTTGAGATGATCAATTCAAATAGCTCTTCCAATACGTTGAATTCTGTTTAAAGCCAAATTTACTGTTTTAAGTTGACTATAATTTAACAGGAACTTCTTGGCACACTTTAGAAAGTCAGTTTGCAATTTGAAAAGAAAGCCATAGTGTCTAGTCATTTGGACTTCTAAAGAAAAATGCTACAGGTGAGTATTATACTATACATACAGGAATACTATAACCTGTATTTAACTGATAACAGTGAAAAGTTAGAGGGTATGACTGGGTTGTAGCTGTTCTCTAGCTTTAAGCTACTTGAAGTTGCCTGGGTTAAAATTTAATGGTTTTGTTTGTTTTTTCTTTAGTCATAGGGAACTTGAAACAGAATTACCAGTCATTTGAATGACTGCTAAGAAAATGAAAATCAGCACTCTAATGCATTTATGCCTACATCTCTCCTTTGGCATTCAGCACAGATTGCCTCCTGTTGTTTTAGTTGTATCTCCTCAGATGGACTAGACTAAGGTGTTCTTTAAATTCCTACAGTGCCTACCCCAGTATCTGACACATGGTAGGAAAACCACATTATAAGGCATCCAGGGAATCCAGTGTTGCTTCCACTCTTGGTAAGATTCTCAGCCTAGACTTTATAAAGAGCCTCTATTGCTTTGAGGACATGATCCAGGACTGCAGAACCACCTGGTGCACAGTGAGTGATTCTATGGCAGAACAAACAACACATGCACCATATAAAGTAATGCTGAATTGTGGCAAGCTATTTTTTGTTTGTTCACTTGTTTTAAAGTATGCCTTCTAGCTGACTAGGGAGGAAAGAGACCCAGAAGTAGTCTATAATATCTTTTTAATAGAGTTTGGGGAGAATCTCTGCTAACATCTGATTTTTAATTTCTCTGCAATTACCCAAAAAAGTTTAAAATAAATAAATAAACTTTGCTAAAAATGTTTGCCAGGAAAATATAGGAGCAGATTGGTGGTTCTTTGACTGGCAAGCACTAATCTCTTTGGGTTCATTTCTTCATATGTAAAAGGAGATGATTGGACTAGGTGTTTTTTCTAGCTTGAAATTTGACAATTATTTCACAAATGGAATACCCTACCTCTCTCTCCTCCCCACCGTCAAAACTGTATCTAGGAAGGGAAAACTGAATAGGACTTAATTCCAATATAGGGCGAATAGAGTTCTTCACAAAGTTAAAGAAACTTGGCCACAAGAATTTTGAAGTCAGATAATCAATATGATTCTAAGATATAAAAACAAGAGAACACAAAGCCTGGATCATATAAAACATGTTTTTGTTGTTAGTATTGTTGTTGTTTTAGAGTGTATAATTCATAAGACTGTAGAAAATGGTTTGGGGAGAAAAAAGAATGGCAATCTGTAATCTTTATTTTTAGAACATAGCAAGATTAGTAGACTTAAAATATAAGGCCTCCAGTCTCATCCAAATTATTCTACAGAAATAACAATACCAACAATGTTTCTCAATTGTCATATATTTATATATGTACTATAGTATCCTTTTTATATATTAGCATGCACAAAATTGATAGGTACATGGTAATTGAATGTGCTATTTAAAATTACAGTTGTATTACAATTTCCATCATAACAGAAGTATTCTAGATTAAAACAAAGAACAACAAACAGGGGTCTTAAATATAGTTATGCTGCCATCTTGAACAACTACCACTGATTTAGATTCAGGAATCAGAATTTCTGAATATTGTAATCTAATTTCCTGTCTCAAGGAATAATGTAGGCCTTATGCTTACAATTTAAAAGAACTTTAACTTTTAATTCATTTTAATTACTTTGGTATTTCCAAATTTGCAAATTAAACACAAAGTCCAATATATTAAAAAGTATAGAACAAAATAAAACAAAATTTATCCATGAACTGTAATGTTTAGAACTCAGATAAAAGAGTATGTAAAGTAGCTTATCTGTTACTTAAAAACAAGCAAGGGATAACAAATGTTACATTAAAAAAAATATTAAGTTTTCCATTAGATAGAAATTTAAGGGCCCAAAGAATCCTACCCTAGGGAAAGCAATGGAGCTTAAAGGGTAGAAACTAAAGACATGGAAAGTAACCAAAGTTAAACTTTTACACCTTCTGTTCTCTGAATTTAGTAACCAAATAGACACATAGGGCCACAATGGTTCTACTAATACCAAAACATATTAGTAAAATACCCTTTATTCCTTTGAGCCTTTCAATGAAGCTACCACGCTGAAGGGTTGTAAGCATTTCTTGAATTGATGTACAGTTTCACTTAATATCGACAGCATAATTCTAGATTCCATGAGGTGAAAAAAAAAAAAAGAAAAAAAATATTTGGAGACCAGAATTTCTTTACTACACATAAGCAGATCTCTGTCAGACACCAATTTTTACTTCTGGAGTTCTTTCATCTAACGTCAGGCCTCTTTCTTATAATTGCATCATAATATTGTTGTCTGTCTGACTTCAAGTAATGCATAGAAATACTTTTAAAATTAAGTAAGCTGAGGGTAAACTAGTTTTGAGAATTTGTTTTATTTCCTGAAGTAATTAGCATTATTTTAGGATAGTAGATCTTAACCTAGAGTCTTTAGATCTCTAGATATGTCTCAGAGACTCAACTCACTGGGATTTTATGCAAAATTGTATATGTTAAGTAGATATGTGTATTTTGTATATATGGTCAATAACAATTATTACATTCTCAAAGGGGCCTATGGGACACACAAGAAAGATTAAAAACTGCTGCTTTAGGGTATCTTAAAACTAGAATTAGAAATCACAAATTTAAGGACTAAGAAAGTGAAGTCCTTTGGATATATGCTAATATCTTATAATCAAAGGTTTAAAATCAGGACTCTAATAAATATTTCTCAGAAAACCAGAATGTCCTAAACAGCAAGAGTTCAGCTATCTATAAACTAAAGAAAAAATATAAAAATGCTGTGTAAAGGAGAACCTCAACATATTGATTACAGCCATGTTTACGACTTTGAAATAACAATGGAGACACTAGGCTGTCAGTAAGTCAGAGGAGTAAAGGATTTAGCATGCTGTATCAAACACTCAAAATAATGGACCTTATATTTAAAAATGTGATGAGATAAATTATATTTTATCCTAGAGTTATCTCCTATCTATCAGAAGTTACTCAGCTCCACCATGATATGTTCCTTACATCCATTCAGTAAATATTTATTGAGTACCTACTATGTCTAAGGCACTAAGAATACTAAGGCACTATTCCCAGGGATACAGCTTTGAATAAGAGACAAAAATCCCTACTTTCAAAGAGTTCATATTCTACTGAGGGTGACACACAACTACAAATGTAAAACATTATAGCATATCAGGTGTCAATAATTTTGTCAAGAAAAATACAGTAGGAAAGGGGAGTATGAGTCCACGGGGAAAGAGGAAGAGGCCTTCAGAATAGGACGGTTTAGGAAGGCCTCTTTGAGAAGGTATACTTGACACTTGAGGTGACATTTGGGAGACCAAGAGAATATCTGGGATACAAGTGTTTAAGGCTGTGGGACACTGGGTGGGAATACGCCTGGTCTAACTGAAGGACGGCAAAGAGGCCCTAGTGGCTGGAGTAGAGTGAGGCGCAAGGAGGTAAAAGGTGTGGGTGCCAGGCCAAATCATGAAGGGCCTTACAGACCATAGTAAAGCCTTTGGCTTTTACTCTAGAAATTCTCAAAAGAACGACGAAGGTAGACGAGATCATTAGCTCACAGGGCTTTTTGAGACATGAAGTTGGCAAGCTGCTTCACCAATAGTTTCCTGACTGAATTATCCCATTGAGCAAAGGAAGTCCAAACAGAGGAAATCTCAGCTGCTAAAAATATTTTCAGTTTTTAGGATTTCCACTCTGTAGAACTGACCCCTGGGAAATCCACATCCTCAGATACCTTAAAAACTGGATTACTCTTCTACCTCCTGCAAAGCAGAATGAGTCGGCCCCTGTGCAACTTTGTTCTTGGAGAATTCACTTGCTTTCTCCCCCCAAGTATGTTTCCTTTTCTATAAAATGGAATAAATATCACCTGTTCTTATCTGGCTTGCAGGTATTTGTGCATTATTTTAATATTACTAGAAGAAAACTACTTCATAAATCCAATGGAGCATCATTCTCACACTCTTCTCTAACAATACCCTGCTACCAATTCTGGTTCCTGGCAGGACATTTACAATAATACACTGATCATTTATAACTTTTTTCCCTTTACTGTACTTAGCCATTTGAAGGGGGAAAAAAAGCACAAAAAAATTTCCAATGAACTCTTTCCAGTGAACAAAATGTAAGGCCTTTGTATTAAAAACAAAACCAAAACCATGAGCTCCAGGAATACCTTTAACACTGTATGAAAAGTAAATTATGGCTAATTTTTAGATAAAGAGAATTACTATACACATACATATACACTTAACTACAAAAACCAAGGAAATGCCTAGCCCTAGAATCTGCCGAATGAACACAGCCTGACAGGAGCAAAATAGCCACGGGCATACCTCATTCCTTACCTCCCATTAACCAGACAGTTATGAATTTTGAACTTAAAATTTTTTGTTGGATTTCCACATGAAATACAGAACTATTATATATACAAATCTGTTTGATGGTTGCTTGTAAAAGATACACCTTCCTAACTTGAAAAAAATATCACTAAAAACATTCTGCCCCTTCTTTCTTTCCTCTGGGTGCCAGACTTCCAACAACAGGGCCAAGTCTAGAAGGCTCTGAGCTGGGGTCATAGGAGGCAAGTACCTAAGAATGTCTGTGCACACAGAGGAAGTGTCTCTGACGGTGTACTTCTGACTATACTGCAAAGTCAGTTATTAATAAGATTTTCTGCACCTCCAATATCATACATAACTGAGAGTTGACCATACCTAGAACATTTACTCTGTACTTCTTTTAAAAACTAGCATCAAAACAAAATCACAATGGAATTGAAATGTTCCTAACACAAAGAAATGATAAATGCTTTACTTTAGAGCAGGTAATTAAAAAAAAAGAAAGAAAAGAAATAAGTGCTTGAGGTGATGGATACCCCAATTATCCAGATTTGGTTATTACACATTATATGCCTCTATCAAAACATCGCATGTACCCTATAAATATATACAACTATGTGTACACCCATAACTATTATGTACCCATAATTAAAAATAAAAAATTTAAAAAAACCCCAAAATCACAAAATCTATTCTGAAATTTCTGTATCCAAGGAACTCAAACAATATTAGTTTTAGGCATGGTGTTTCAAAGTTTACTATTTCAGGCTATTATATTAGATAACTTACCATAGACTGCTTTACAATGAAGAGAAAGGTAATGAAAGCTGTTATATTCAAAGGGAGATACCGAAGCTGGCAGTGGTGGCTCATGCCTATAATCCTAGCACTTTGGGAGGCTGAGGCGGGAGGATAGCTTGAGGCCAGGAGTTCAAAACTAGCCTGGGCAATAAGCAAGACCCCCGTCTCTACAAACAATAAAAAAATTAGCTGGGCATGTTGGCATGAGCCTAGAATCCCAGCTACTAGGGAGGCTGAGGCAGGAGGATGGCTTGAGCCCAGGAGTTAGAGACGACAGTGAGCTATGATGATGTCACTGCACTCTAGCCTAGGCGACAGAGTGAGATCCTGTCTCTAAATAAATCAATCAATAAATGGGAGATACTGAGTAAATAAACATTCTGATTTACCTTTGCAAATGAAACACAAAATGAGAGGAATAGAAGAAATACAGAAATTATTAGAAGTATCAGGATATTGTGTATTCTTGATCAATCTCAGAGAATGGTACCCATCACTTTCATTCCTTCCTACTTTGGAAATTAATTATTTATACAAAGCCTATACTGGTGTTCTGTTCATCTATGGCATTCTTAGATATACAGAATTTTAGAGCTAGAAAATACTTTAATCCTCAGTTTCCTTATCTGTAAAATCTGAATAAAATATTAAAATTTCTCATAAAGCTATTATGAGAATTCAATGAGCTAATGCATGTAACATGCATAGTACAAGTTTGGCAGCTATTATATTCTGATCCCTGAATTTCACAGACAGAGAATCTAAAGCCTAGAAAGGTAAAAACTATTTTGTTCCAAATCACACAACTACTTAGTGGCAGAATCAGAACTATAAGTCAAGTCCCCTAAGTTGAAGTTAAGTCACTTTGTCCACTATAGTTTGCTATATAATATTGTCTCTCTGGCTTTGGGCAAAATTTTAATTATAAAGTTTCAGGCTCTGACTACAAATAAAGTAAAAATGCAAAGATAGGATAACTATGTGCTGACTAATAGGTAAAATTAAGAGGCAAGCAGAGACATTGTGCAAAGGGGAATTTGTCCAGGAGGTGTTCACTGCTACTGGTCAAATACTAAACTACCACTGCTCCCATTGTAGGTCTGAAGCCTCAGGGAAGTACACTCTAATCTTGATCATAACTTTATCCTGGAGTCTAAGAAAATCCAGGACAACCAGCTGAGCAGGAAAAGTGTAATAGTTATAGAATTGGTGATCTCTCTCTTGCCACACACTAAGATCCTTTCACTCTTTTGCTCTGAGAAGAAAGATTAATTTTGAGTTCTTCCTCTAAATATGTATAACAGGATTGAGAAGGAAAACATGACTGATCATTTTTAGAGGTGGTAGCAATAATGTTACTAGAAATAGTAGAAACAAACATTGATAAGAAGTAACAAAACCAGAAAACTGGAAATTAGAAATGAATAAGCTCCAAATCCATGTATAATGGTATAAATCAGGAGAAAAAGAATATATTCAAATGAAAATAAAAATAGTAAGAAGTCAAAATCACTATCATTCAGTCCTTTTTATCAGTCACTGTGATGTCACTAGGAGATCTGAAAAGTTTCCTTGACCTGAATTTTTGATGGCTAGTAAGAGAAACACTGATCAGAATAGCAGCAGAAGTTTATCCTAAATATACAGACTGGGTGGAAAATGAAAGAAAAAAAGGTAGAAGAAAATCAAAGAAGAGGAAGAGACAAAGATTTTGGCAAATGTAGGGGAAACCTAAGAATCAGACACTTTAAAGACAATGGCAAACCTACAAAGGAATTTGCAATGATATGATAATACAAAGAAGCAATTCTGCGGCAAAATAAAAAGGAAAAATAGTATACTTTGGTCAGGACTAAGATAGGAAGTTTGGAAATGGAAGAGGGAAGACTTGATAAATAGAAGGGAATATAGCAAAGGCAACATTTCTTCTATTTTGACCCTCTTCTAGTACTTTTAGAAAAATATTATAATTTAAAACTTAGAATATATCTTATAAAATGGATGTTATCATTGGCAAAAAGAAACCTAAGCACAAAGAATGAGGGATAAGAATCAGGACAAAAATTCATCAAGGCTTGGCTTTTAATGCCATTGTATATACAGCCATCAGACAAAATGTAGACAAAATTATTTTAGAGGCAATTCTCTCATCTATTTTATTACTAAACAAATTGGGAGCACATTGTCAAGATATGTCTCCTTTTGTTTAAGAAAAATTAAAGTTACTACAAATGAATATTCAGTTAATTTGGTCCTTATGAAATTGTATCTATCCCAAATTAATTGAGCAAAAGGTAAAGAAATGTCTAATTTTTCAGAAACTCTGGGAATTCCAGAAACCAAGAGTTTTATTATTTTTTTAATCGCTCTTCTCATACCTTTACATTTTTCAGTACATAGCATGTACTGCATCTTTAGGGACAACCAATCCAAAAGGATAGCTACAATAGTTCATAAGTAGAAGGCTATATAATTATCCAAAATTCCTCAAAGCCAATAGAGAAGGATGCTTTTAGATTTGTGATACGGGGATACAGCTATCCTCCAAAAAAGCTAAAGTGCAACAAAGCACAACTCTAGAAGATATAAACAGAACTTCAGTTAAATGGAAGGCTTGGCTAACCACAGTTGAGTAAACCTGAGGTGCAGTGTAATCTGATAAGGAACAATCAGCATGGATTCCAGAAGTGTAAACCATGTGCCTGTAACACACTAGAGTTCTTTGAAAGAGTTAATCAAATAGTGGATAAAGAAAAACTGATACATATAATTCAAAGTTTGTTTTTAAAAAATAAAGTTTCTCTTACGAGGCTATGAAGAAAATTTAGTAACCGTTGTGCATTAAAAATTGATTAACAGTAAACCAAGACTAATACGGAAAGTATCCAGAAATTACTACTACATTAGTGTAAAAATTTATTAATGATCTAGAAGCAGCATAGAAAGGTAGACAGTGAAAATTGTTAATGATGTAAAACTATCCACTAGAAAGCCTCAAAGTCCTTGCTAAGATACAGTGAAATTCCCTCTTCAGAAAGTAAACAATACTTAAAATATACTGATAGGCTCAAAGTTAATAGTTTAAAAAAAAAAATCAAGATTAGCAAGATTTGCCAGAGTGAGAAAAAGGGCAGAATGAGAAAATATGATAACGATTGATAAAATAATGAATGGCAAAGAGAATACATGCCAACTGGGACCTCTCGTTTGCCTTTTCCTTTAAGAAAACACAGAAACTTTATGTAGAGCTTTATGATAATACAAGACAACAAATTTAAAATAAGAGGAAATTATTTTGTGCAGCATATAATTAGCCCATTGAACATGCTATCACAGGACATTAATAAGGCACAAAGTTTAGCATGGCTCCCCCAAACCTCAGATATATCAAAATACGGCTCTATAATAAAATTATTTATGGTAAAAATGTAAATGGTGTACACACCTCATGCTTCAGGGTATTAACTAGGCAAGGTCGGGAAGGAGGTTTCCTTTCCAACTGCTGTGTTTAAAATGATTTATGATTTCAACTTTACAGTATTCCTAATTCTATCTCAGAGTCCAAACTAAATAACAGACTCTAATCCAAAAAAATCTTATGCCAGTTTTTCAGATACACTCTTCTTTCCTCTTTATTTTTTTAAACAGCACAGCCTTCCATTTCACCCAATTCTTCTTCCACTTCATTTACTCCAACTTCAAAATACTGCCTGAGAAGTGATAAATGAAGAAACACTAAACCATGTATTTAAAAATCCATGTTTGGAAAAGACTTCTATAATATAATTTTCCTACCTTCTTTCTCTAAGTAGACAAAAATTTAAATTAATACAACACTTTGGTTCTGTTCATGTCACAAAATAAAAATCTGAGTTTGGATGCTGAGATAGATCATATTTACGAACATTTTAACCTGTGTCCAAGAGCTACAGCAAAAAGGGTGCTTTTATGTAATGAATTTTTATCAATAAGCAACATCATTTTATGGAGTAGGACAGGAGAATGCCCATTAAAAAAGTATCACCCTCTGGGCTCTGTCTTCACCATGGGGGATGAGCAATTGGTCTATGAAATGCTATAGCCCCAGTCAGTTCATAAACTCAACACGTAAAGAACAGGCTACACATGAATGAGTTATAGGCAAAATTCACAGCCTGAAAGCCTAAGAAATTGTGACTGAAAAACTTAGGGGGTCGATAAAAACCAGATGTTGAATTTTTGAAAATGATAAAATTACGTGTGGACAAGACCAAAGTGTGTCCATTTTGGAATCCAGTCCTCTCCATTTTGGGCTTAGCAATAGGGTGCCACACGTGGTCTAAGGCCAGCCGTGGCATTCAAGCTTGACTGAATTTTAAAAGTGACACAGTAATCAAGTATGTGCCAAGGGCATTCTAGAATTTCAGGTGCTTCTGACCATTAAAATCAACCTTTTTAGTGCCCACTTCAAATTCAAACTGGATGTAAAGTACAATCTTCAAGTCAGTTAAATACAAGTCCATATATTTCATCCACCAAAAATTGGTGCCCAGAATATATCATCCCCAAAAAGAGGGTTTCTTATGTGTCTCTAAAAAGGCTATGCAATCCCAGTTAAAAATAAGCAGATAATCTTCTAAAATATAAGATTTATATATTTCTCCTCAAGTGTAAAATAAGAATTGCTTTAGAATGCCAATAAGGCAATCTCCTTGAAAGATGGAACAAATAGAAAGCTACCCAGCAGAAACCCTTGTATATTTGACTTTGGAGACAAAAGAAGAAAGGCACATTTCAAACAGATGGAAAGTGAAATATAATAAAGTTATACTTGCCTGCATTAATTTTCCTTCTGCTGGAGTTATCTCAGCAACACCAGCAAACACACCTTCCAAGGTGAGATTCAGCTTTCCCGTGGGGTCCATTTTCAATGGGATCACTCTGATGATAGCTTTCTGCTCTGCTGATCTTTCCGACTCCACCGCTGCTGCCAGTACCAGTCCTGTGCGTCCAAAGCCTGCCTGCAGGGTAGCCATCAGCAGCCAGGGCCAGAGGGCAGCCAGCTGCAGCTGGTGGCCACCACTCATGCTACCAGCTGCAGCAATGCACTTTGGCCATACATACTGCTTCCACGAGCTAATACCAAATGCGGGCTCTCAGATCCAGACAAATGGAGGAAAAGAGAATTTACGCTTCAGTTTCAGAAAGCCAGGTTGTAGTTTTGGCCCTTTCTTTTCCTAAAGTATATTCCCAAGAACAGGTGGCATTCCTGATTGAGCATAGAAGAGGGAGTTTTCAGCCCACTTCTGCTGCCGGTATGTCGTTTTCTCCCATCTTCACTCTGACTAGTAAAGGTATCACCACTTCTCTTTGGAATTTCCAACTTCGCTTGAGATTGAATGTCACATCGCGAATTTTTATTATGTCAGCTCACTTGGTGTTGCTCTTCCATATGCATCAAGCTGCCAGGCACTAAACCCAATGTTCACGAACAAAACAAGGCAAAGTAAACAGCTTAAGACTATGCATCAAAGGTGAGAGTGAAGAACTCCAGCTCAAAAAACGAAGAAATGGCCCTTTTTAAGCCACAAAATTTCTCAATGGTAAATGACTAAAGACCACAGGGAGAATTTTTTTTTTTAATGGAGGAAAAGGAGGAACATAATAAAAATTTCAGGCCACACCTTGAGGATGTCCAAAGATGCTACATCATATATTTAGGAAAGTTGCCACATTAAACTGTACTTCAGTGTAGCCAAAGTTCTAGGCCCATTGAATTTACATACTTTTCATAAAGTAATACATACTATTTTTTTGTGTGTTTTACCAAAAGTTGCCTATAAAATTAGGTGCTAATTTAATATATCTTCACATATTACAGGATAATCCTGAGCATCACAATCGTTTCCAACTGTCATAATTGGAGTATTTGAAAAAGTAAGCTTCCCAATTATTTTTCCCAGCTAAAAATTATATTTCTATCTCCATTTTCCTTTCGCTCTTAGGAATTTCGGATTTTATTCTCCAGCTTGAGAATGCCAAGCACTTTGATTTCCCATGAGATGTTTTTGGAAAGTACTTTAATATCCAGATCTTATAATCTGCAATTTTCTAGGTTCATAAGAAAAACAAAGGACTGTTCCTAACACGTTTTCAAATTCCTTGAGGGGGTGGGGAATAAAAGACAGGGGGAGCAGTGAGGTGATCAGTCACAGGCTCTAAGTAGAACACCCTGAAAAAATACAAATAAGCCTGAGTAGAGCGGACCTGTGATATTTCTAGACACATATGAGAATTTGGGTCTTTGTACAAACACGGATTAAGATTTTAAAACATGCACCCTTAAGTAAGTATAAATGCACTTCACCCACACTGCCCGCTGTGTTCCGAGGTCAAGTTTAAAATCTTATAAAGTCTTCAGAATAAGCGCTGAAAAGCCAAGCAATTGAACATGAACCTGTTATATAGATTCTTTTCTTTTGCTGAGGCAGAGGGAGGGGGGAAAAAAAAAAGAATTTCAAAAGAAATCTGCAAACCTGTTGCGCTGTCGGGCCCACTGGAATCCACGGGAGTGAAACAAATTCAATTATGCTTTTATAGATCCTGCTCAAAAAACGTTTCAACTGCTTAACCAAGTACAGCTCATTCTTCCACCTTCTTACTCTGCAACCAAACCAAGTGCCCCACACTACAGGTAGGTGCTGAGAAATTCCGCAGCCTGAAAAAATAATCCATGCAGGTCAAAGGCAGAAACTTACTCCAGGATGAGGGCTACTGTCCCCAAGAACTCTAAAAACACTTAGAGAAGATCCAAAATCATTTCTGAAATCTCCTTTCTAACAAAGGTTCTTTTTCTCTCCGAACAGCACATAAAATGATCAAATCTTGAAAGAGAAAAGAAGCAAAGTAGCAAATACATCAGCAACAATTCACTACCAGAAACACAGAAAACCCAGAGGGAGAAGGCAATAATCTCTGAATCATGGATGGACTTGGAAAGTTCCGAAGGATTCGAGTGCTTCCCTTCCAGAAAGACAATTCTGGATCAACTCCCTAGAGCAGGAAGCCTGTGGTTTGTAATTGGTGTTCTAGCTCTGACTCCCTCCCCTGGGACTGCAATCACGCTCTCTACCTGCTGACAAAGTGAGGGTGGAGCAGCTACAGGCAACCACCCCCCAGCCCGCCCCTCCTCCTCCTGGTGTGCACACACTTAACCAGACACGTTCTTTCGCTCGCTCTCGCTCAGCTCCTCTACTCCCTCTACTGAGCCACAGCTAAACTGCATCTAATTCAATCCTCGATACCTTTCTCTGGGTAAGCAAGCTACCACATGTAAATCAGGGCCACTCAAACATATCTAAGCAGATTCTGCACCCAACAGAACATAGATGATGGTATGAGGAAATAAACAGAAAAAATAAGGGCAATCTAGAAGATAAAAGAATAGATATAAGGTTTTGCAAATGTTAAGTTCAAAGGGATTTCTGCTTTTTCCGGGTTTTAGTGTCTATAAATGGCACCAAGCCAGAATAAAGTGATCCTGTGCTGTAGTACTTACGGATTTATTGCTGCTTATGTCTGCTACCCTTGGAAGAGCTCTGTGCATTTTATTCATAGCTTTTCTTCAGCTCTTACTAATTTAAATTCAGTAGCTCTACCTAAAAGGTGCCTGTATGGAGCTTTCAGATCAGGTTGATGTCAGAGGTCTGGAATCCAACAACTATTATTTTCTTTTCACATCGTTGGGAGGTGAAATAATGCTATGGAGCAGACCTGTGCCCTCAATGTGAGATTGCAAGTAAGTCTATGTCATAAATACAAGCAAAGGGACAAAATATGCTTAATGAGAAAGAGTGTAGGGGAAAAGAAAAGTCATTTTTAGCTGATTACCATATTCATAAACTATACTTTGTCATTAGAAATAATGCAAGTTTATAACATGTTTATAACATTTGAATTTTCAGATTTACCATATTATATTTGATTGTGGCCATTTTAATTTTGAACTGCTGCCATAAACTTTCAAAATTATACAAATAAACAACAATGTGAATATTGTTAAATGTACTGAGCCGTACACTTAAATGGTTATGATGGTCAATTTTATGTGTTTTTTTTACCTCATGTAAAAATCTACCTGTTTGATCTGTAAAATGCCAATGATAATAGTTGTAGGTTTGTTGTAAATGTCAAATGACATAATGTCTCTGAAAGCAAAAAGTATGAGTGGCCTATTCACTCTAAACAGTTTTCCTCTATAGGTAAGGTTTATAAGAATAGTTTCAGAATGTTAGATCTGATAACCTAGAACAGAAATAAATTCTAATTCTTAACTTAGCAATTTTTCTCTTGTTTGGACCTTAAAAACATAACACAGGTACAGTTGTCCCTCCGTATCCGCAGGGGACTGGTTCCAGTGCACCCCCGAGAATACCAAAATCCACAGATGCTCAAGTCCTTTGTATAAAATGACATAGTGTTTACATATGCACATCCTTCTGTATACTTTAAATCGTCTCTAGATTACTTACAATACCTAATACATCACTTAATTTGCATGGATTCAGCAGAGTACTCAGCATGCAGAATATTCAAGTTTTGCTTTCTGAAACTTTGTGGAATTTTTTTTTTCTGAATTTTTAAAATTCAAGATTAATTGAATCCATGGATGTGGAACCCACTGATAAGCAGGACCAACCGTATAAACCTTTTATAGCTAATTTCCCAAAGGATAAGAAGAGTTCTTATTCTGCTGGAGAGAATTTTAAAAAATCTGTTACAGTTTATGCTTTTATTTTATGCATGCCATACAATTGTATAGCATAAATAATGCAAAATACATATTATGTATATCATTGATATATGCAAAAGTATCTTTAAAGTTAAACTAAACAAAAAAAAAATAACCTACAAATGGACTTTCAGTCATTCCTGCTTGAAACCTGCAAAGGAATTAAGAGAGCTAAACCGAATAGTTCATATACATACTTATTGAAGGAAGGAAGAAAGTTACAAATATGGTTGCCTTCTCTTGAGGAAACTTTGAGATCTGGGAATAATGATATGTATCATGAACCTGAGGACCTGAGAAACTCAGGATCTACCGACAGCTCTATATAGTTTAGTTCACTGATATACTGTGTTTATTTAGGTCCCCAGAATTGCAAGAGAATTTTTTTTCCACCTTCAAAGTTTTGGGGTCATCCCTCAAGGGTTGATATACCACAATACCACTCCAAAGATGTCATAAAGATGCCATCACTATCATAATGAAATTCCCATCTTAATAATGACATCTACTACCTAATCTTACACATGATCATCCTTCAGGATCCACTTTCACCCCTGGATTGACTAAATTTACTAAATATCATTCATCCTTTTCTAAAAAACTAAGTTTCTGTAAAACATGTCTAAGAATTATCCTTATCCTTAATGGCATTTTAAAAATTCAATCGCTATTCAAGCGCAAATAAAAATTTTTTTAATCAGATTCTTAGAAAAACAGAATACATTCTCTTTTGAATATTACTATTATTATTAATGGTCATAATGATTGAGTTTTCTATTCATCACCTATCAGACAGTAAAAATAAGCAAGACAACAAGTCTAGTTGGAACACTCACTTTATTTTTGACTGATTGAAATTTATCGCTGCTTAAGGTGCTGAAATACTGAGGTGCTAGTCAGGAACCTTGTTAGTTGACTAGTTGTGTCAGACCCTACTGGCTAATTCACATGAAGATTTTATTATACCTTTTGCCATTTTTCCCAAGTCATTAATGACAGCTTTAGTTGATAGGTACCAGGCATGTGAGTATAGCAGGAGATCCAGCTCCTTGGTCTGTTGTATTCATATATAAAAAAGTTTGGAAAGCTGATTAAGGCATTTCATTAATTAAGCCTTTAAACCACTGAAACTAAATCTATGCCAAGGTTCCTGCTTGACACATGTTCCTCAAAAGATATTATTCTCAACATATATAAAGCTAAGAAAGCCATATTTAAGGGAAGAAATATCACCTACACAGTATATCAGTTCTTCAACATGACAAAGAAAAGGCAAAGTTCCTTCATTTGGAAACTGAGTTTCCTCTTCACATACTCTGTCAAAATATACAGTCTGGCCAAAAGATGTAGGTGTCTTGATAATTTGTTCATCTTTTAAACCTTGCTAATAAAGATGAATAAATGCCCACCACATGGACATCAACTAGTCTAATCAAAGGGACTAGACAGGTCACTTTTCAGAATCTACTTTAATATCTGAACTGAGTCACTGCAGACCAATACAGACCTCACCCTTTTCCCAAAAAACTAGATCTCTGTAGCACTTCTAGGGTTTAACATCATTGGGAAGGCACAATGCAATATAAGAAATGAACTGTTACACCCACAATGGCTAGTATAGCACTATGTCATATAACTAAGTGCCTTTTCTTTTAATTAGTTTCATATTCCTAGGCTTTCCTTTTGTTTCTGCAGTTCTTATTTGGAGAACTGAAGCAGAATCCAACAAGAAAGTTCTAGTCAATTTAGAAGACTTTAAATCAGAAAGTTTCTTGCTGTCATTGGGTGAGCAAGTAAGAGATCAACCACAGAAATTGGACATCCAAGATAACCTTCTCTCCTAAAAAACAGTCCCACAATCCTACTACTCAAATTTAGAATCCTATAGAAGGGATAAGAAAAAATGTTATAGTCTATCCCACTATCCAAAATTCTAAATATCAGAGGCATAGCTTCTGCTAAATGACTGCTAATCGGTTTTTCCCCAAATTTGCACACAATACCTTATATAGATGAGGATTTATACTTATTGAATGTAAAAATCTAAAATAAGAAAACACTGTGTTAAATCTCTTACTGTTTTTTTACACACTGTACATTTCCCCTTCAAAATAAAAATATTACACATGCATCCTTTATCCTTCTATCCTGCAATAAAAATATAAAGCTTTAAAACCTTTAAATCTATCAGCATTTAGAAATATAATTATATTAAACAAGTTAAATACTTTTCTTTAGAAGACATTTAAATAACTGATGCATTAACAAAACCTTCTTACTATTTATGATAACATATCATTAAAATTAAAGAAAGATAGGAAAATAGAAGAATGCTCCCATTAATATAAAAGAATCAGGGGCTGTTAAGTGTGATAGATGGTCCAAGTCCGATGCCTGGCTCTTGAAACAGAATGCTGGGTTAGGAAGTAAGAGAATTTCCTGGTTAATCACTTAGAAAATTAGCTCTTTCCCAGAGTTTCTTCCTTGGAATTCCTGACCCATTTAGACCTGTGATCTGGGTGACCCCACATGTCTTTGTTTCTCACACAATCTTGTCTAAAAGGATCACACTGTGACTTGAAACAGAGAGACTGAACTCCCCACTGGAGTGGTGCTGACTTCGGTTCGAGAGTGGCAGGACAGCACATCAGCACACGCAAGGATTATTCTCCATTACCACAGACGCAGCAGTTGGGGATGCTTCTTGACTGTAACAGAAGGCCAGGACTTCTCATTTGAAAGGGATCTGGGCAGCAAAAAAAACATGGCTGCTGGATGTTTAGTAGTTTGTCAAGGCAAATAATCTGAACTGAACAGCTGTAGTAAACAGCAAATTCCCAATTCTCAATTAACAAAATTCTCAATTAACAAAACAAAAAATACTTTTTTTCCTTAACAGAACTGAAAAAATCCCAACAGTGTGTCATGTGCAAGGCTAGTATGCCTCCAGCTACAGCTCGTGCACAATGTCACATTTGTCATCCATTCCTCACTCTTTTAATTCTTCCTCCTTTGGAAAGTGCTCCTGCTTGCAGGCCACGTCCACCAGCAGATGAAGATCTAGAAAGAAAGGATAGTTTATACTCACTCTTAGCCTCTCCATAGAGTCCTATAGACAAGTCTTCAGACGAGAACAAATTGCCTATGTCTCACCTGTAGAAATGACTCTAGAATTACACGGTCCCATCAGATTCTCAATTTTAGGGCATTCGCGTAACTCTAAAGCACACTGATGCAGGCCATTTGTTAACCCAAAGAGAGCAATAAAATTTAAAGTTTCTCTCCCTTTCAGTGTGTGGCCAAGTCCCTTTTCATTGCAATTGCTTTTCATTACAAGTGAAAAAGTAAGGAAAAATGTCAAAGGGATCAAAGTGAAGTAAACACACAAAAATTCATTTCTTCCATGCTGTAAGGATAGGTGGGTGGGTTATGGGAATGTGAAAAGGTTAATTCTTTCAGAAAAGCAATGTTAAAATAAGTAATCACTACTTTTTCGAAAGTTGATTGCCTACCTAAAATTCCCATTTATTGACTAATGCAGCTGAACTCTTATGGAAACACTTACCTGAACTGTCTAAGGCTGTAGTGAGGTATGACGATGCCACTGCACCCTAACCCGGGCCATTAAGTAAGTCCTTGTCTAAGATCATGTATTGAAGTAGAGCTAAAAGGCCTATATGAAGAACACAGGCAGCAATAAAAGGAACCCAATGTGGCTTCTAGATTCAATCTAATTAGTGTACAACTTCTAGAGCAACATGACCAGGAGGTCTTTTTAGGTTGGTTTTGAAGGTTACAATTTTGCCCTGGCATTTGGTAATTAAACTATACAGAATGAGCCCTTTATTTCATTCTATTCTTTTTTTTCTTTTTATTCTCATCTTTTCTTATTTTTTTATTATTCACTTTGACATTCAGACTTTATTTCATTCTAGACATAAAGAGACTTTTGTCACTGTATTTGTGGAGCACAGCTCTGCAGAATTGATCCACAGTCTGGGCAGGACAGCTGATTCAAATAAAATGGAATTCTAATAATACCTTTGAGAAAATCTAGAGAGCATTTGGAACAGTACCTAATTTGGGCCATATTTTGTAAAAGATAGACCAGTCACTAGGAGCAGGTGCTCACTCATCTGGTGAACTACAAGCTATCCATAAAGAACAAGTAATTTATCCTGATAAGCACCCTGCAGAGGGAGAGTAGACCATCAGTTTCATTTAAAATTGGTTTCTTGTACATCCATGATCATTGCAGTATTGAACACAATAGCCAAAATGTGGAAGCAATCCAAGCGCTCATCAACAGATGAATGGATAAACAAAATATGGTACATACATACAATGGAATATCACTTAGCCTTAAAAAAGAAAGAAATTCTGTCACATTACAACATGGATGAACCTTGAAGATATTATTAATTAAAATAAGCTAATCACAAAAGGACACATACTCTATGATTCTACTTATATGAGGTACCTAGAACAGTCAAATTCATAGAGACAAAAAAAAGTAGAATGGTGGCTGCCAGGGACTATTGGTTAGGAGGTATGGAGTTTCAATTTGGAAAGATGAAAAAAATTCTATAGGTAGATGGATGGTGATAGTGATGCTTCAAATGTGAATGTATGTACTTAATGCTACTAAACTGTAAACTTTAAAATACTTTGTCAGCCAAGGTTCAGAAATGGCCTCTCAAGGACGGGAACTGGCTGATCGCTTCCAAACTGAAGGGACACCAATGATGATCGGGGGAGTTTCGGCCCACACAATACTAGGAGTTGCATGGAATGAGATAACAGGGCAGAAAAAATTTCTGATTCTAGATCCACATTATACAGGAGCTGAAGATCTGCAGGTTATTTTGGAAAAGGGCTGGTATGGATGGAAGGACCCAGAATTTTGGAACAAAGATTCTTACTGTAACTCATCCCTTCCTCAGCGACCAAATATTATCTTAAGTGTCTTGGAGTCAAAGACTGCAGTAAAGTGGTACTATTAAATTTACTAAAGAATAAGTTTCATTTCAGATTTAAAAAATGGTTAAGATAGTAAATTTTCTGTAAATTTTATAATTTTTAAAAGATTACTTTTTTCCAAGGCTTTTTAAAAAAGCACATTAGTAAGATAAGAGTATATAATAATAGAGAAAACAAGAAATTCATTTATTTATTCAACAAGCATAGAGTTCCACAGGTAATAGTCTAGGTCATGGGGCTACATCAATGAACAAAACAAAGTCCTTGCCCTCAGGGAACTAACCTTCTAGAAAGGGGGGTGGGAATTACAGAAAATAGCAAGCAGTGATAAGCACTATAAAAGAAAAACAAGAATAAAGAAGAGACATGGAAGGAGGGCAGGACATGGGAATAGGGTGCTGTTTCAGATAGCATTGTCAGGAAGGTTTCTATTATTGGCCAGCATTTAAGCAGGGAACTGAATGAAGTGAAGGAACACGCCATGTGAACATCTGGGCAAAGAACATTTCAGGCGCAGAGAACAGCAAGTGTGAAGGCAGGAATGTGTTTGGTGCTCAAAGAACAGTGAAGAGGCTGCTACAGCTGGAATAGATGAGGGAGGTGGAAGGTGGCAGGACATGACGTCAGAACAGTTGCCAGGAGCCAAATCATTCAGCAGCTTGTAGACCACAGTAAGGATTTTTAGATTTTATTCTAAATGTATGGAAAACTATTAGAGAAATTTAAATAGCAAAATAATTACAGATTTTAAAGGGTCATTCTGACTGCTATGTGCAGAAACAAAACGGTAGAGGCCAACAGTGGAAGCAGGAAGACCAATGAAGAAGCCACTGCAGCCATCTAGACAAGAGAAGATAGTTGCTTGGACTATGGTGATAGCTTGTAAAGGTGGTGAGAAGTGGTCAGATTTTGGATCTACAGAGAGCTAAGACTTGCTGATGGACTAGATGTATAAGGGAAAGGAGTCAAGGGAGATTCCAAGATTTCTGCCTGACTAGGTGACTAGAAGTACTATTTATAAGTAAAATGAATAAAATTGGGGGAAGTGTAAATCTGTTACGTTTGAGACACTTATTGGACATCCAAGATGTAGTGTAGGCAATAGGGTATACAAGCCTAAAGTTCAGAGAAGATTGAGACTTAAGATATAGCTTTAGGTGACATCACTATAAAGGCCATAATAAAAGCATGAGACTGGTTGAGATTACTTAGGAATTGAATAGAAAGAAAGGAGGTCCAAGACCTGAGCTCTGGGGCTAATCAATATTTATAAGACAGGTAAATAGAAGTGGATTCAGTAAAATAAACTACAGAATTGGCCAGTGATGTTGAAGGAAAACCACAAAAGGGTGATGTTCCAGAAGCCAGAAGAAAGTATTTCAGGAAGGTTGAAGTAATCTGTCCAAATGTTGCTCAAGGAGAGTAAAATGGGGGCTGAGAATTGACTACTGGATTTGGCAATGTGACAGTCATTGGAAACCTTGTCAAGAGCAGTTTCAATTGAGCAGAAGGAATAAAAACCTGTTTGGCGCAGTTGAGGTAAAGGTATGTTTTCATGGAGCTTTTCTCTAAGAAGAGCAGGAAAAATGGAGCAATAGCTAGATGGAAATATGAATGAAGGAATGGTGAAAGTAATTATTTAAATACAGGACCTGTGAAGACATGTTCGCATGCTGACGGGAATTATCTAACATAAGATAAAATGTAATCCCAGTACTTTGGGAGGCTGAGGTGGGAGGATTGCCTGAGCCTAGGAGTTTGAGACCAGCTTGAGCAAGACCCTTCTCTATAAAAAATTTAAAAATTAGCTGAGTGTGGTGGCATGCACTTGTAGTCCTAGCTACTTGGAAGCTGAGGCAAGAGGACCCCTTGAGCCCAGGAGTTGGAAGCTGCAGTGCATTGCTGTGATCACACCACGGTACTCCACCCAGGGTGACAGAGAGAGGCCCCATCTCAATAAAAAAAAAAAAAAAAAAAAAAGATAAAATGTGATTATTGAAGAGTAAGCAGGATAGCAGTGGGTGCTAAGTTGGAGTACACAAAAGGGGATGGGATTCTGCGTACTGATGGAAGGACTGGCCCTTTTCCATTGTAACAGGAAGAAAGGCAGAGGGTAGGGTTACAACCGGAGGTAGACTGATAGATATGTTGGTGGGAAGATCTGAAAGTTCTCTTCTAGCTGCTTCTGTTTTCTCGTAAAATAAGAAACAAGGTCATAGCCATGAATGAAGAGAGAGGAAGGGTGTTGGAAGCTGGAGCAGAGAGAAGATGTGATAGAATGGCTTTAGAGCAGCGGTCCCCAACCTTTTTGGCACCAGGGACTGGTTTCATGGAAGACAATTTTTCCACGGATGGGAGTCGTGGGAGGCTTTTGGGATGATTCAAGTGCATTACATTTATTGTGCAGAAAAACCTCTCTGCTAATGATAATCTGTATCTGCAGCTGTTCCCTGGCACCAGCATCACCACCTCAACTGCACCTCAGACCATCAGGCATTAGATTCTCATAAGGAGCGCACAACCTCGATTCGCACACGTGCAGTTTACAGTCGGGTTCGCCCTCCTATGAGAATCTAATGCCACAGCTGATCTGATAGGAGGCGGAGCTTATGTGGGGACGCCAGCGATGGGGAGCAGCTGTAAATACAGATGAAGTTTCACTCACTCACCTGCCACTTACCTCCTGCTGTGCGGCCCAGTTCCTAGCAGGCCATGGACTGGTACCAGTCTGTGGCCTGGGGGTTGGGGACCGCAGCTTTAGAGAACAGGGAATATATTGACTAGGAAATATTATAGGATTGATGCAACACTAAGAGCTCGTGTGAATTTAAAGTAAGACTAGTCATCTGAAAAGTAATTCATGGCAATAAACATGAGAATATCAAGTATTATAAAAATAATAGTAATTATTGCTAAAATTCTATTGATACTATGTAGTGACTACTTACTATGTAACCAGGCACCATACTAAGCCAGTTATATGGTATATACCATTACCTGTTCAAGGTCACAGTAAAGAAAAGAATCCAGATTTTAATTCAGGTTTATCTAACACCAGAAGCTCTCTTGCTCTCCACTATGTTGTACTGGCTCTCATATGCAGTATGTAAATCTTACACACTAACTTTGGTTAAGGTCACTTGATGCCATAGGACCTCATATATAGCCATGCTTTCATAGACCAACTGTTAGGCTAAGTTCTATCACAGAGAGTACTTTGCAACTTCATGAATTGTATTTTCTGCTTACACTTTAATTACAAAACTAACTTTTTTAGCAGAGTTAGGTTCTAGCTTAATCATAAGTCATTTGTTCCCTGCCCCTAAAAAAATGAAAGTGTGATTAGGTGTCATAATGATGCCAGTATTTCCCAACTCTTATGTTTCAAAACAGGAAGCCAAGGTCAATTAAGACTCATCAATCAACACCACTGACCAAAGGATAAGGCTTTACTTAGGAAAAAACCAACAGGAAGAGTTAATAAAGATAATTAACGTGCTAATTATTTTATCAGTTACATTTATAACTATAATATACAGTGAAAGAGAGGAAATTAGTATTTTAACAGCAGGCACCAGAGTTCCTCTTAGGAAGGTGACTGTCTTTGTTGAGGAATACATCTTGACAGGCTGTTTTTGGCTGGGGAAGATGAAGCCTCAAGGACATCAGAAAATAGAAGGTGTACCTAGCCTTCTCTGCCTAAGTATGCACAGGAATTGAGGGCCTGGGGAAAGAGCAGAAAAAGAGACCAGAAAAGAGAAGGTCTGGTGTTAGTACCAGGAAAGAATGCATCATGGCAGAGGCCATATTGACTGATGACAAGGAAAGGCGACAAAGTGGTAAGGTGACTGAGGCCTTTTAAGAAGAGGGATGGCTAACAATCCATTTAAAATTATTTGCAGAATTCTAAATATAAACCCTTTGTACCTCACCAAATCTTCAGAAAAGTATGCTACACGCACAAATGCCTAGAGTAAATGCTTGGGGGAGGCTAAGAATCAAAGCAAGGGGGCCAAGTTCTGCATCTGGTATGGCATGGAACAGACCGCTGAGATCCGCTCAGGGAGGTGAGAGAGGGACAAGCCTGGAATTAAGCAGAAGCAGAAACTCAAAAATAAAAGCCACTGTGAGCCCTAGTAATTCTCAGAAATCTTGGAAAGGCATTTTTGGTGTAGGATAAGTTTAGTTTGAATCAATCATATCTAAAACTCAAAAGTCACTTAATATCTGGGATATAAATATTTTTTTAAAAAAACATTCTGTAAATTGCTCATTTCTATTATTTTGAGGCTTTTTATATTCATGCTATAAGAATACTTTAAAGTATTTAAACTATGTCTAGTATATATATATGTTCTTTAATTTTAAAAATATAGAAAAATACAAAGGGGGTGAAAATTTCCCATAATCCTACTATGTATACACACACACAAACTGAGAAGTTAAAAATACCCCCATGCCCTCAAATTCTATCTTCTCAGGGGTAACCAGTGTATTTATCCATTTTATCATATACTTCCGGACTTTTTTCTATAATTTTACTGTACATACTTTATTTTTTTCTAGACAAGGGGATGTACTGGACATACTGTGCTGCAACTTGCTCGTTCACTTATTATAAAGACTTCCTATCTCTCCAGGTCACAACGTATCAAGCTACTTTATTTTCTTAAATAGTTGCATAGTATTTGATTACATGAATTTATCATAATTTATCTAGTTCCCTATAGTCAGGCATTTATGCTTTTTCCAAATTTTTGCTATTATCTTGAACTTCTGATCTCAAGCAATCCTCCTGACTCAGCCTCCCAGAGTGCCAGGATTACAGGCGTGAGCCACCATATCCAGCCATAAATTTTTGCTATTATAAATGACACTATAGTAAACTTCTTTTAAGTACCTTTGGGAATATACATATTTCTATAGAAGAGATTCTCAGGAGTAGTGTTCCTGAGTCAAAGCACATGAGCATTTCAGTTATTTACAGATAATGCCAAATTGTCCTTCAAAAGGCTGTCTAAATTTACATTCCAATTACAGTGTAGAGGAGGTTCCTTTTTCCCTATGCTTTCATCAAACCTTGATGTTATCAATAAAGTTTGGCCAACCAGACTGGCAAAAATTTTTGGTTGATTTAATTTGCATTTCTCTGATTACTGCAGAGGTTGAACTTCTTTTTATATACTTATTGGTCATTTGTATTTCCTATTCTGAACTGCCCATTAATATCATTTTATTTATTTTTATTGGGTTGCCTTTTTCTTTTTGATTTGTAGGAGCTTTTTCTGTTGTCTGAATACAATGCTCTATATTTTGTGCTGTAAATATTTTTTCTTAGTTCATGTGACAGAGACTTCTAGTTGTCTCCTAATATTGATTCTCATTCTTTACATCATGGTATCACAGTCATGTGCTGACTAATGACATTTTGGGCAATGATGGACTGCATATATCATGGTGATCACATAAGATTATAATACCATATTTTTACTGTACCATTTCTATGCTTAGATATGTTTAGATCCACAAATACTTACCACTGTGTTACAACGGCCAACAGTATTCAGTGCGGTAACATACCGTATGGGTTTGTAGCCTAGGAGCAATAGGCTATACCACACAGCCTAGATGCATAGTAGGCTACACCATCTAGGTTTGTGTAAGTACGCTATGATGTTCACACAATGATGAAATCATCTAATGACACATTTCTCAGAATATACTATATGTCAGGCTGCGGGTGGTTTAGGACACAGCAGGCTTGAATGTTGGTGATCTTTGCTATCCATGCCAAAACATTTGGTAAAATCATTACCTATGATACCCTGGAAGGCAGATCACATGCCAAGTGAGCATACAACTATAGGGGAAAATATTCACAAAATTCACAATGCGTTAACTATTTCTTAACACATTCAGCAAAGCCCTAAAAAAAGAGATGAGCTCAGGCTAGAGGCACCTGGTGTGCAAGCAGAGATGGAAGGGAATAGTTCTCCACTTGTGGTTGACCACCTATTGACTAGGTTCAGTAATTTGGGTCATACATCCAACTGCTTCAATATCCCAATCTGAAATAGTAGTAAGAAGTGCCTTTAAACAGGGCCTCAAACTTTCCTCAAGCACCTTTTTTAAGATTCTCTGACAGACACAGCAAAGATAGGATTACAGGTGTTATTCTCCCAAGCAAACCCACTATTTCATGTGATCTCAGTATAGGTGCCATTGAGTTAAAGAGAGGGGATGAGCAAACTTATACTTCACAGAATCTTTATAATGTGCTCAGGATAATATCTTTAACGTCCATCTAATTTTCTCCTGGGACAATCTAAGCACATTCCCTCTTGCCTATAGTGTGTGAATAAGAGAACAGGCACATCTGTAATTACAAAGTCTTTGGCATCTGAAGATAACTATTAAATCACCCTTCATTCTTGCCTTCCCCAAGTTAAATAATCTAAATTCCTTTGCTTTTTCTTATATGTTCAGTATTTTTGAAAGCTCAAATTCTTACATACAATATTAGGAAAATATGATATGCTTCATAAGGATAATTAAGAACAAATACAGAGTTAAAATTACAGCTAGGTAAAAATAGCAATGTGACAGGCCCAATAACATTATGAATAATATGTGAAGACCCAGAAAAACTGTCATTCATATATTAATTCTACACCTTGGTTCTACTTGTATCATTCTGGGGCATAATAATCCTTACCAGGGGACTTTCCTTGTTGTGAGTTGCTCCGTCGTTCTCTGTATCTGGCCGGAGTGGATAAAACTGTGTCTTTACTCGGCTTGCTAGCAGGCCCGATTTCTGAAATGAGGAATCCCATCTGTTCTGAAGGCAAGATATTCTCAGGTGGACTGGGCTGGCATTTTATACTGGCATCCACCTAAAATATTAAACCCACTCATTATTTTGAGATTTCCCCAAAATATCTACTAAAAGTTAAGATATTTTATCAAAGGAGTTCTATTACAGGAACACAATCTAACAAACTTGTAAGGCTTTTCATGCTGATGAATGATACCACCTTTGTTATCTAAATATTCAGTAGTAAGATGTACATTTCCCTATACACAAACCACTGAAATGCATATGGAGCTAAAATATTTACTTATGATCAGGGGAAGATTTACCTGAGGCTTGATTTTTTTTTAACTTACAAAGGTAAGATATTTTAACCATGATTTGTTAAGACCACTACCTTTTTTCACTCTAGCATAAGGTCCATTAGAATTCCCCTCCTGTTTGATATTGGAATGGCCATAGGCATGATCCTCTTAGATGGTGTCAGTGGGGTCTGGGCACTTTATTCTATTAATTTTGCATTCTTTGTTTTTAAAAAGGCCCTGGAAATTGTGTACGCTTCAGCCTCTATAAATTCTGCCCAGTTTATAAGATATGAGTTTCTTTCTTGGAGTTTCTAAATTTTCTTTGGAATGTTAAATTCCTTTGTCAAGGTGATTAACTTCTGAAATACTTTATTTCTTTACTTATTTTAAAATAAAACCATGTAATGAAATAAAGCTAAAAGTTAAAAACACAGCTTTCAAGATATATTTGTTAATGAAAAAGTTACTCTGTGTGAATGCAATTTTAAGATACAAAATCATTCAGATGTGACTATGAAGGAACAAAGACAAATTCTGTGTTCTTTCTACAGGCATATTTAAAACATAATAGGCCTATCTTTTGTCTACTGAATTTACAATATTATCTTAACATATAATCTATTGGCTCTAATAGGCTCAAAAAAGAATAATGAGTTGATAGAAACTTTAAGATATTTGGATCTAAAATTAGAGCCAATAACGCTGCAAAAAAAGCAAAAAAAAACCTGCCAGAAGTTATCTTGGGAATTTCTAACAATGAAGAGATTTTCAGTCCCATTAAAGAAAAAAATCCAAAATAAAAAAACATACACGTATCAGGCTAAGATCAAGAAAAAAAGTAGGAAAAAATACTTAATTCACAAAATGTGATTTTAATTTAGATTTACTTTTGATGAATTATTCTTACTAAGTATTTAGAATCAAAGTTTGTTGATTTTCTGGTCATAAACTAGCAATAATAAAGGAATTAGCCTCTACCTTCAAAATATGTCCCTCAAACTAGAGTCAGAGTTCTGCTTTAGGAATGCAGATATTAGTAAGGAAATTTGAACAAAAATTCTCACAAGTTAGAGTTCAATGATGCTATAAAAAAGAAAAGACCTCCAACAATCTCCTTACCTCCATTCTACAAATGGCTAGGAAATTCCTCATAATATCTGTCAAATAAATCATCCCTCCAGGGTAATGGAATTGTATCAGCCAGGTATACCTAAGTCCATTCAAATTGAGATAGGAAGCAAAAACTCAAGGAATGTTTTTAACAATGCTCAATCAGACTGCCTCTCTAGAGGTTGACTTCAGACCATAACACAGTGAGAGGATGCCTGGGGGTTAAGATAACTTCTTTCTGAATCTTTTGTGCAAAACTACTGAGACATGATCCTTCTGGAAAGCATAATGAATTGGTGTTAAACCCAAATAAAATCTGGACAAACTTTCTACTAGAATAGTCTTAAGCAAGAAGCACTAGGTACCTTGAACTTTATTAGGATTATTTTCTTTGCCCCCTTTACCTGGTGTGTGCTGAACGGTAGCCCTTCCTGCACAAATACTACTGAAGACGGAGATGGATTATGACTTAGCTGCTCCTTCAGTTTGACATGAGCTTGTTGGATGGCTGCAGATTCCTGCATTGTGCTATTTTCAACAGGCTGAGCTGTGTGGATGGTATAGATGTACTCAGGTGACTGTGGTAGAGAGCAGGTAATTGCTTGTTCTGTGCCGACCACAAAAGACGTAATATCTGAGCCTACAGGAGTAAGTGGTTCCAGCTGGCTAGCCTGACTTGTGGAAGATGGGTTGCTGTTGTTTGAATTAGCTAGGATATGCTGGCCTCTGTTGGACTGAGATGTCGGGCACTGATTCTCAACAGGCTCCACCTTTACCATCTCCAATTTAGGGGAGGAATGCAACTCATCTACTATCTGAAAGACAGCCTCTAGGTTTACTTCTGTCTTTTTATTTTCATCAGTAGCACTGCAGGGCCAATTAGAAGGCAGAAACTCAACTGGATAGGAGGATTGCATTGGAGGATTCTGGGAAAAGAGAAAAAATAGGACTGTTTGGATAAAAAATCAAATATGAGATTAAGGAGGAAAGCAAAAACATTCAGACTGATGAACGCTAAACATAAACAGATTAAACTTAAAGCTCACCAAGAAAACATGAATGTTAATCTACTTTTCAGCAATGGCAACTTCAAATCTACTGTTAACATTTACTTGGCATCTATTATATGTCAACCACACTATGCTAAGTTTTATACTGGAATGGACCAATAATTATCAGGGTTAAACTATACAAAACCAAAAAGCTATAGTACCCAACTGCCTATTTGCTGATAAAATGTCTATATACCACATTCTTTCATATATGTTGATAGACAAAAACATCACTTGTATGTATCATATATTGTTTTAGAAATTCAGTACGGAAATTTCAAGCACAAGATGCTCACAAGTCCACCGATCCTTCTATAGATTCAGGTGGAGGTACTGATATTCTGTTCCAAATGGTCTGGGAAAAGATCAATGAAATATCAAATATCCTTTGGTTCCTGGAATTGTATATTTTTAATAATAAAGCAATAGACTAAAATAGCTGTTGCTTTTAGACTTATATCCATAAGATATATTCTCTTACACATAGTGCTTTGCACAAATAGGCATTCAATACACACTTGGTGACAAAGATCTAAAGCTGTGAACACAAAATACAGAAAAATAGTGATTAAATAAAACAGGTAATGAATTGACGTTGCCCAATGCAGAGCTTTGCACAGAATAGGCATTCAATAAATGTGTGATTATCTGAGATTATAAACATAAAATACAGAAGAGCTATGGTTAAATAAAACATGCAGTGAGTTGATGTTGCCAAACATACTACAAAGATTGTGTCAATGATTTTTAGAAGGCCACTAATGACAAAGTATATACTCAAAAAGTATAAGGTAAGCATTAAGCTACTATGCCCAATAGCACCACATAATGAGTTCTTACTATGTGCCAACCACACGCAAAGTACTTTATATAACATTATTTCATTTAACCCTCACTGGAGCCCTGTGAAAAATTATAATCTCCATTTCCAAGTGATAAATCTGAGGTTTGCAGAAAATTGGTTTCCTTGATCATCACCTAAATACAAATCTGGAAACGACACCAATTGGACATCAGACTGAGGTGGGGGGTGGGGGAGGGGATGGGGGTATGCCTACACAATGAGTGCATTGCGCACCGTTTGGGGAGTGGTAACACTTGAAGGTGCTGACTCGGGAAAGGGGGGGTGGGGAAAAAAATATGAAACTATTGTTTTTAACTTGCACTGTTCACTTAATAATTTATCATGAATATTTCCCATATTATTTCATATCATTGTACAAGAAATAATGTATACATTATGAGGACATACTGTATCTAACAAGATATACTGTTAGACTCTTTGATTCTGTAAAATTAAATAAAAAAAAATAAATAAATAAAAAAAAATAAAAAAAAAAAATCTGAGGTTTGGAGATACTTTGTAATTTACCCAAAGTCATAACGAAATAACTGCAGAGCTGGGTTTCAAGCCGAGGTTTGCCTGACTCAAGAGCTCTTGTTCTTAGCCATTACAATACACTGACCATTCATGCACACTCTCCCAGTACCTATAGTCCAACCACTTACTGCATTTATTTTCAGGATGGAATCTGAAATACTTTCCCTTTTATCTATTTTTAAATTTTATGTGTGCTTATCTCTATTTTCCTATAATGAACATGCATTATCACTGCAGTTAGAAAAAGTCTCTATAAAAATGTTTTAACTTACATATTTAAAATATAAACATAATCAAGACATAAACACTGTCAGAGTATCTCTAGTATGATCCAGGGGAGAGAGTGCCTGGATCTACAAACAAGAGCATTTAGCTGTGGGATAGGTATGTCCCTCCAGTGAACATGAATGGACTGGGATATCAGGCTTGATGGTATCCATGAAAAATGACCAACTAAATTCCCTTAGTCTGATTTTATACTCTTCAAACAATAGCCTGATTATAATTTTACTTCCCTATGTAGATTTTCTCAAAACAATGTTCTTTTGAGTACTTCAAGCCACTAAGTAAGATATTCTCTTAACTGAAGCTATCTTGGCTAGATGTATCCAAGGCAAACACACAGTTCCAATCTTTAGCAGTTTTAGCATAAAAATACAAAGCATGGGATTTAATCTTATCCTAGAAATAGCAACACAAAACATTTGAATCAAAACAATTGTATCCTAAGAAATAGTGAGAAAATATTTGAAGTACAGGTTAAGCATCTATAATCTGAAAATCCGAAATCTGAAATGCTCTGAAATCTGAAGATTTTTAAGTACTGACATGATACCACAAGCAGAAAATTACATGTATAAATACTTAACATAAACTTTGTTTCATGAACAAATTTATTAAAAAATATTGTATAAAACTACCTTCAGGATATGTGTATACGATATATAATGGAACATAAGTGAATTCTGTGTTTAGACGTGGGTCCCATCCCCAAGATATCTCATTATATATATGCAAATATTCTAAAATCTGAAATCCAAAACACTTCTGTTGCCAAGCATTTCGGATAAGTGATGCTCAACTGGTATGGTGTTTATAACATGGAGGCTAAGGATGAAGGGGGCCACCACTTAAATTTCTCATTTTTGACACCATTTTTCCTTTCTCTTAAAAAGTTTAATTACCTGTACCACCTTGGAAGAATCTGTCATTTGGTGACATACACTTTTAGAGTCTATCTAGTATTCATTTTACAATGGAAAGTCTAGAATAGCACTGTTTAAAATAACTTTCAGGGCCGGCTCACGGCTGTAATCCTAGCACTCTGGGAGCCCGAGGCAGGTGGATTGTTTGAGCTCAGGAGTTTGAGACCAGCCTGAGCAAGAGTGGTGAAAGTGATGAAAACAGAAAGAAATTACGTGGACAGCTAAAATATATATAGAAAAATTAGCTGGGCATGGTGGCACATGCCTATAGTCCCAGCTACTTGGGAGGCTGAGGCAGAAGGATCGCTTGAGCCCAGGAGTTTGAGGTTGCTGTGAGCTAGGCTGACGCCATGGCACTTCTAGCCCAGGCAACACAGTGAGACTCTACCTCAAAAAAAAAAAAAAAAATAAATAAATAAAAATAAAATAAAATAACTTTCAGCATTGATGGAAATGTTCTATATCATCACTGTACAATTTGGTAGCCACATGCCATATAAACTATAGAGCATTTAAAATGTGGCTACTTTGACTAAGGAATGAATTTTAAATTTTATTTAATTTTAATTAACTTAGATTTAAATAACCACATGAGACTACTGAGCACTTGAAATGTAGCTACCGTGACTAGGGAATGAATTATTACATTTCATTTAATTTTAATTCATTTAAATAGCCACATGTGGCTAGTGGCTAACATATTGAACAGAGCTGGCCCGAAAGAATCCTCAGATATCATTTAAATCAATTCCCTTTTTTTTTAGAATTAAGAAAACCGAGCCCATTAATCTACAGCTTACCTCTGGACATTCTTTAATATAAAATTACACTTTGAAATTTTGCAAGGTCAACAATATTGTACACGAAGCACAGAGTATGCCCACTGTTCCAAGAATCTTACCTGGAAGTAGTTGCAGTGTGCGTAGGAAGAGGCAGTGGGAGTGACACAGCTACTTAGAGCATCCATGTGGGCAGAAGGAGAACAGCACTGTAGCACAGCTGCAACAAATTCAAACACAGAAAAGCCATCAACCAAAATAAACCTCTATAGCATACAAGGAGCACCCTCTTTCAACCTGGAAAGAACTCCAAACTTGAAGAACTTCCTCTAACAAAATAATATTTAGTACAATCAGGTGCTATTATTATTAAAAACTAATTTTTTTTTTGTTTGTTTTGAGACAGAGTCTCACTCTGTTGCCCAGGCTAGAGTGAGTGCCGTGGCGTCAGCCTAGCTCACAGCAACCTCAAACTCCTGAACTCAAGCGATCCTCCTGTCTCAGCCTCCCTGTAGCTGGGACTACAGGCATGCGCCACCATGCCCGGCTAATTTTTTCTATATATATTTTTAGCTGTCCATATAATTTCTTTCTATTTTTAGTAGAGATGGGGTCTCGCTCTTGCTCAGGCTGGTCTCGAACTCCTGAGCTCAAACGATCCGCCCACCTCGGCCTCCCAGAGTGCTAGGATTACAGGCGTGAGCCACCACGCCCGGCCTAAAAACTAATTTTAAAAGTCTTTAAAAGGGCCTTGTCTATTTTTATAAGCGATTTCTTCAGCACATAAACATTTTGTTACCTTTCTAACCAAACGTTTATTCTTATTGAAAGTAATTTCATTTTATTCAAAATATCAGAATATACTTGAAATTCTAAAATAATTGTTTTATTTACTTTAACAGTAACAACCAATTGGACAGGGCAGTGTTTTAAAAGTATAAATATTCTCCAAATATTCTATGATTAAACAATGCATCCAGTAGAAATACATGTAAAAATGTTTTAATCATTTATGCAAGTGGTTAGGAATGCAGATCCTAGAGCTAGACTGCCTGGCTTTGAAGCCCAGCTCCACCACTTAATAGCTGTGCAATTTTGAGCATGGTTAGTTTCTTTCGGCCTCGGTTTCTATATTCTATTAAAATAGGGATAATAATAGAACCTACCTAATGTGGCAGCTGTGAGGAATGAATGAACTCATATCCACCGAGAACTTACAGTAGCACTGGCAGAAAGTAAGCGATCAATAAATGTTAGCTGCTATTATTCTAACTAAAGAAATACACTTTCCAAACTTTCCCTTTGTAGTTAGAACATCATGAAAAAATTGAACTCTTTGTACTGGGATAGTTACATTTACAGATGCAAACTTAATAATAGGTTGAGTCTCCTCTTTTCCAGACAGAGATATTCTCCAGTATGAATGAGAATCTGTGATAATATCACAACTTTGGATTAAACAGACGATGGTATATATTGAGTGCCTACCATGTTCCAGGCACAGTGGCAGATACTTTACATATATTGCCTTTATAAAATAAGTAAACTAACGCTCAGCAATATTAATTTGCCAAAAGTCACAAAGCTGGTAGTGACAGAGCTAGTAATCAAACTCCAAAGCACAAGTTCTATGATATACCACAGTACTTCCCCCTAAGCTTTCCTTCTTCCTGAAATGTAACATTTTAATTGTACTAGAACTCCACTTGCTGAGTATCTCTAAAGGTGTCTTTATTATAAGGTGGCAACTTTCCCTTTTTATGTCCACATTTTTCATATTCTGAGTGTGCCAATAAAATTACTAATCTCATTCCTTAATCTTTGAAAGGAAATTAAGCTAAGAATTGTTAAAACTTAACTGAAATGTTTCCCCATTTCTTCATTATTGACTAAGTTTTAAAATGTCAGAAGTTCACAAAGGCATACTAAAAATAAATATTTTCTCATTGTATCATGTGCAATTTAAGGCATTAAATTTTGTACAGAGAAAGAAAACTTGAAATAATGCAAAGAATTCCAGTTCAGATATAAATATAAAGGTTGATATTTTCTGAATATGACTTTTTAAAAATTTCAGTGACTAAAAAAAAGCCACATATTACTAAGATTGCCTCATAAAATTCAAGCTGTTGTTACTTCCAACATAGGTTAGGCAAACAGGTTTTTAAATTTGATCCTTTGGAGGTTATTCAAATATATAATTAAAATGTTTTGGATTTGAATTTGACTTCCCAAGGTATTTGAAAGCACAGATATCCTGAGAAATTAACTGAATCCAAATAGCTAAACACTGAGCAGGGTCGGCAGGGTTTGCTGAAACCGAAAAAAGTATACTTTTTTCCTAGAGTTGTAATAGCGATGGAAAACTCAGCCCCCTAGCGGTAGGAAAAGACTTAGGCGCTGCAGGTTCATTCCATCAGAGTACCAAAAAGCAGTGTTTCATTACAAATAAATCAATGAAGGGTGTTAGCTTTATTTTTCTGATATATCTATGTTCTGACTTCATTGGTTACACATTTTGAACAGCTGCTAAAATGTACTTTAAAATAAATTTCTTGGACAAATAAAGAAACTACAATATGCAACAGAGAATATGTTAATATATATCTGACAGCTGATTTGGTATCTTACGAAACAGCAAAATAGTAAATGTTCTTTAAAGTGTACAGCAATGAATGGAAAGTAGAGAGGTACCTGTATGAAGAAAAGGAGGAGTCTAATGGATTATAATCCAAAAAGATTCCTCAATGGCTATTTCCTTACTACTGCAGTCCTACTATGTATAGCCAACAAAATAGAACAAAGTATTATTAAGTTCACTGAGTATGAAAAACCTAGGTATAGAAATCCAACTATGTGCTTAGTATATGACAAATTAATCTGTGCATGTGCATTATGAAAGCACTAACATTTATAAAACTGAATTTATCACTATGTCCTAAGGCACATTCAACTGCATAAAGATAATTTCAGTGTCTTTCTGAAGGCAGTGTTCACTTAAGGCATTAAATTGCATGTAGAACCTGGGCATAGTGGCTCACACCTGTAATCCCAGCAACAAGGGAGGCTGAGGCAGGGGCATCGCTTGAACCAAGGAGTTCTAGACCAGCCTGAGCAACACAGCGAGACCCTGTCTCTAAAAAATATTTTTTAAATTAGTGGGGAGTGGTGATATGTGCCTGTAGTCCCAGCTACTCAGGAGGCTGAAGTGGGAAGACCACTTGAGCCCAAGATTTTGAGGCTGTAGGAGCTATGATCACACCACTGCACTCTAGTTTGGGTGACAGAGTGAGACCTTGTCTCTAAAAAAAAAGAAAAGGTAAGAAATAATAAAGAAATTGCATGTAGAAGTAAAAACTGCAAAGAACAGAATTCAGTTTCAGATATAAGAGTTGACAACACTTTCAAAAAATGTCTAAGTAATAAAAAAAACTTTAAAGCCAGAATTATTAAAAATTAGCACTCCTACTACAAGTGAGGCAAACAAGTTCATATACTTTACCCTATGCAGATAATTCAAATATAGAATTTAAACGTTTTGGGGCCAGGCATGGTGGCCCACACCTATAATCCTAGCATTCTGGGAGGCCAAGACAGGAGGATCACTTGAGCTCAGGAGTTTGAGACCATCCTCAGCAAGGGTGAGACCCCATCTGCACTAAAAAGAGAGAGAAAGTAGCCAGACAACTAAAAATAGAAAAAATTAGCCTGGTGTGGTGGTATATGCCTGTAGTCCCAGCTACTCGGGAGGCTGAGGCAGGAGGATTGCTTGAGCCCAGGAGTTTGAGGGTGCTGTGAGCTAGGCTGATGCCACAGTACTCTGGCCTGGGCAACAGAGCGAGACTGTCTCAAAAGAATTTAAATGTTTTGGATCTGAATCTACTTCAGCATAGTACAGTGTCAACAGTGAGAAAATGCCTAATATTATAAATACTCAAAAGGAAAAACATCATAACAGTAAATTTAATTTAAAGATAACATCTATAACAACTAGACCTCTAGCACCTCCTCATTTATGGTGAGGTAGAGAAAAGGTCTTCGGAGTAGAAATCCAAAAGAAGTGAAAGCAGGCATTTGAAAAGATATTTGTATACCTACATTCATTGCAGTGATATTCATAACTGCCAAAAGGAAGCAATCCAATGTCCATCAACAGATGAATGGGTAAACAAAATGTGGTGCATACATACAATGGAATATTATTTAGCTTTAAAAAGGGAGGGCATTTTGACATATACTACAATATGTATAAAACTTGAAATCATTAAGCCAAGTGAAATAAGTTGGTCACGAAAGGACAAATATTGTATAATTCCTCATATGAGGTTCCTAGAATAGTCAAATTCGTTGAAACCAAAAGTAGATTAGAGATTACCAGGGGCTGAGGGGAAGGGGGAATGGGAAGCTATTGCTTAACTTGTACAGAGTCTCATGTGGGTGATGAAAAGTTTTGGAAATAGTGGTAATGGTTGCATAACATTGTGAATGTAATTAGTACCAATGAATTATACATTTAAAAATAGTTAAATTGGTAAATTTATATATTAAATATGGCATGATTTTTTCAATTACATGAGATATTTAGTAAGATTCATAGAGACAGAAGGTAGAATGGCAGTTGCCAGGGGCAACCTCTCAACCTCAGGGGGAGGACAGAATGGGAAGTTAGCATTTAACAGGTACAGTTTCAGTTGGGGAAGATGAAAAAGTTCTGGAGCTGGATGGTGGCGATGGTGAATGTCCTTAATGCCACAGAACAATACACTTAAAAATACTTAAAATGGTTAAGTTTTATATGATGTATATTTCACCACAACAAAAAAAGGCAAATATGATTGTGCTTAGTTTCTTCTGTTAGGTAAGAGAGCTTTCTGGTGCCAAGTCCCTCTTTTCCGTAAATACAAAGTCTGGTTCTTTCAGAGAAACTGACAACATAGGCTACCTGAGCATGAGAGGAACAACACTGAAAAGCTTTTATAATTCCATATTCTATATTTGTTTATGTAAATTATATAGGATAAGAAGCCTAAAGATCAAACATTTAGAATTTAAATGAAATTAAAAATAATAATAAGCAACCCTTTTTGCCCAAGGGTCAATTCAGAAAAAATTTAAATAACGATAGGGCTGGGTGGTGACTCACACCCAGTAATTCCAGTGCTTTGGGAGGCTGAGGCTGGAGGATGGCTTGAGCCCAGGGGTTCAAGCCTGGCCAACATAGCGAGACCTCACCTCTACAAAAAATTAAAAAAATTAGCCAGGTACAGGTGGCATGTGCCTGTAGTCCTAGCAACTCAGAAGGCTGAGGCAGGAGGATCCCTTGAGCCTAGGAGTTTGAGGTTACAGTGAGCTATGATTGTGCCACTGCACTCCAGCCTGGGCTGGAATAATAATAATACTAGGATACACTTTTTAAAATAAAAAATAAAAATATCATTTGTACCTTAGGGCAAAGCATATATTCTTATAAATTTCTTTGTTCAGCCACTAAAGAGTTAATACCTAGGCTAATCTAAAAGTTTTTAAAATATTTTATCCTTTACATGTAAATAGTGTTTAAATTTTACAAAGTTTATCTACATAAATGAATTTATTTAAATAATTCCTGACCCAAACTATTATGGCCACTTTATAGAAAGGGAGATTGAGGCGGAGTGACATGAAATAAGCCACTGAAGTTCACGTCCAATGATTAATGGCAAAGCTGAGATTAGAACTAGTTCATCCCATTCAATAAATTATTTACTAAGGACCCACTATAGCCAAGCACTATGCTAGGTGTAGGGGGATAAAGAAATGAATTAGAGGCAGCCCCACTCCCTGGAGCCCCCAAACTAAACTCCCACTCTAGCAGCTGGACCGTATGTTCTCTCTGCTTGGATAAGCTGAGTCGATCACCCAGAGTAATTCCAACGCCACCAGCAGGACATAAGGGTAGATCCCTCTGCCAACTGCCGTCATCTACCGTACCTGGGAATAATTAACTCTGGGGAAGAGATATATCAGAAAAAAATTGTCTCAAAAGAAAAACAAAACAGAAAAACAAAAGACCCTCTTTATGAGAGGCAGGTAGGCAATAGAACACAGTGGCCAAAGAACAGACTGTTGAGTAAGATTGCTTGGGTTTGTTTCCCAGCCTGCCACTTACTAGTTGTGCCTTAGTTTCTTCATCTATACAATGAGGATAATTACTATTTTATAAGACGGTTGTGAGGACTAAATAAGTGAATATTTGAAAAGTACTCAGAAGAGGTGTCTGGTCATAGTGATTGCTATATAAGTATTTGTTAAATAAAATATGAAATGAAGGGCAGCTACAATTTGCTAATCACTGCTTTGAGTTCAAAATTTAACTTTGAAAAAAAGACAAAGTTGATTTTGATTCAATTCAGCATTATAACATTAGTCAATGAAAAATAATTCCTCAATACAGGCTTCTATATAAATATGACTGTATGAATATTCTTAATGTATGTTTAAATATGTAGTAGAGAATAAGTAAAATATAAGGTATAAAATGAAGTTTTGGGCCAGACACTGTGGCTTATGCTGGTAATCCTAGCACTTTGAGAGGTTGAGACAGGAGGATCACTTAAGCCCAGGAGTTCAAGACCAGCCAGGCAACATAGCGAGAACTCATCTCTATAAAAAAATACATAAATAAAATGAAGTTTTTATAAAAGAGGGACATTAAATTATAGCAGCACCTTGTGAAAATAACATCAGAGGAAAAAAACTGAATTCTAGATAAGACAAGACTAAAAAGAGTCAAATAATGCCGGATCTACAACATTTTGTCTTTGAAGGAGTGATAAGAACAGAAAAAAATTTCAATTAGCCAGGCAAGGAAAACTGACATTTCAAGGGAAGAAAAACAAATATAAAAAATATGATCCTGTTTGTTGCTATACATAAGATAACTTATAATAGTGAGTCATTTTATTAGTCTGATAGCAATTTTTAGTTTCAGTGTTTGGCTTTACTAGAGAAATTAATAATTTATGTGAAAAAAATAATAATTTATGTGATATTACAAAATGCAAAATGTATTGGTTATACTTGAAGACCAGATCCAAGTTCATTTTTAACACAACTAATTTTTTAATGAAATTGAGTGTTGTTTTTAATTAAAATTTGACCTAAACCTCAAGTCACATAGTTCATTTTGAAAGGACTCAAATATAACCATTACTCCAAAATTAGTCCCTTTGTTATGACTTAGCTGAATTTGGAACTGATCATTATCTTACTTCTGAGAATGATATTCTATTTAACTTTGGGAAAGTCATTTGTATACTCTTCATAAATAGGTATTCACTAAATATTGGTTAAATTGCTCACTACTTTTTGTTTCCTTCACCCATAATTTGGAGCATTAAGTATTTGTACAGTATTTTTATGGCATTTTCTTCTCCATTGCTGGTCGTTTGTATTTAATGATGTAAGTTTTTATTTATATATTACAGTACTTCCGAATGTTCAAAGCAGTTTTGCCTATATTATATCATAAAGCTACTCTATGTATTTGAAGTCACCATGAGATTTCTTATTCTCATAATCTCAGAAACCTTATAGTCATTTCAATTATCCGTATTAAAGAAGATAAAACAAAAATTCAGATAACACAAGATTCTATTTTATATGTGCTGTATACTATCAAAATATCAGCAGTACTTACTTGTTCTCTTTTTAATGTCTCTTTCCTAATCCTTACCTTGAACTCTTAGAGACAACTCTCAATTTATATGTTTACATCAAGCTAAAATGTCTTTAAAATCACATTTCTAAAATCAGAATTTAACAAATAGCATTTCTATAATAAATGAATAACATTAACTATTTGTATTGTTTTCTGGTGAATAATATATAAGTGCTTCCCATAAAATTTAGAACTAGGAGTTTCTACGAGGACTACTGGAACTTGGAATGTATTTTCCCATAGAAATCATATCATACAGGCTGGTTTAGCTCCTAAACCAGACTATAACCATCTACGTCTTAAGTACAGGACTAACATGTGCTGTATTAATAGTAATATAGAACCCAACTACCTCATCTACTATTTCCAAAGGAAAATGTCTCCAAAATTCCAAATTTTGAAGGCCGGAGCACATTTCTACATCTCCTTGCTGCAGTCCTTCCAAATTTCAACTCCCCAGAAACTTCTGAGTCGTTAGTAGTTTGAGAAAAGGAAAGGAAAGGAAAGGGAAACATTTATGGTAAAAGGAGGGATGCAGGGGAATTATCCAGCTGGGCTACAGAATGGAAAGCAATTATAAGGAAGACAGAGATTGCCTGTCTCTCTATATATTCTGTGCATACATGGAATGCAGCCAAAATCATAACTTAGATAGCAATGTTTAACTTGTTTATTAAGAACAGATTAAACGCCCAGTAATAAAAATATGATCCTGTTTGTTGCTATATATAAGATAACTTACAAACATGAACTTAGTCATCTTCTATTTTTAAAGATCACATAAATATTTTTGTTCTTCAAGAAGTAGCTGAAAATCTGCAAAAATACTAGGCCTCAACCATTTTCTACATAAGATGGTAAAAAAAAAGTTTTTAAATTTCCAATGGGCAAAATGATTAAAAATGCTAAATCATCCTTGCTCCATATAATTCCCTCCCCCTTTTTCTTCTCAACTCCATCCACCAGGAGTAGCAGCTCTAAAAATCTATAAAACTCAAGCTAATTTAAACTCTGGTTTTAATATCATTAAACCTAAACGTTTTGGGAAAATAAAGCCATCCCTTTTACTGCTATATTTGGGTAGAATGCAATAAGGCAAAAGTACAAGTATATATTTGGATGTTAACAGCTAGAAAATAGTGAGTACTATTACAAATAGAACAGTCCCCAGAGTCACAATTTTAAAATGGCAACAAATTATTTAATTCCCTTTTCTAATTTACATTCTTTCCACTTATTTTAGCTTTTGGTTTAGTATTGCCTGGGAGAAGTGGTCTAACGAAATACTTCCAGAGATTGCTTCCAGATTTACATAACTGAAAAAATTAAGGATTTGTTCTGTGAAGTTTGGATTCTGTCAAGGGGCCACACCTGGTGACTCAGGGGGCCACCAGGTTCCCCACCCCTGATTCTTAATTCATAGGGCAAAGGAATGCCCCCTTTCTTCTATCTCTGGTCTTTTCTCAAAGCTTTGACCCTTGTCTTGTTTCTACTGCCCCATTTCATCACTCTGTAAAAAGTATACTACATGATGAAACACATGGCACTGCTATGGTGTTTCTGTAAAATAGAAAATACATTTGAGGCCGGGCGAGGTGGCTCACGCCTGTAATCCTAGCACTCTGGGAGGCCGAGGCGGGTGGATCGCTCGAGGTCAGGAGTTCAAGACCAGCCTGAGCAAGAGTGAGACCCCGTCTCTACTAAAAATAGAAAGAAATTATATGGACAACTAAAATATATATATACAAAAAATTAGCTGGGCATGGTGGCACATGCCTGTAGTCCCAGCTACTCGGGAGGCTGAGGCAGTAGGATCCCTTAAGCCCAGGAGTTTGAGGTTGCTGTGAGCTAGACTGACGCCACGGCACTCACTCTAGCCCAGGCAACAGAGTGAGACTCTGTCTCAAAAAAAAAAAAAAAAAAAAGAAAATATATTTGAGTGAAATGGTAAGACTATTATCTTGCAAAAAGATATTTACCAAGAAAAAAAAAAAAAACCCACACACACAACTTATTTCCCCCCCAAGAAACAAAAGAGATGGTCACTATAAGGATTCCCAGTTAGTGAGCTGGGATCTACCAGCATGTCCTCAATGCCCTTGGTTGAGTTCCAGGTCAGTTGTCATTGTCAGGTTTCTCCTCTCTGCTACTACCCCGTTCTTAGTTGGCTGGGATTAACATTGCAGGGATTCTACTGCTCACCACATTTTTACTAAAGAATTTAACTTAGTTTTCAGAGAGTATGCTTTTTTATTAAACTTCATTCCTGAGATACTAAAATGATTTCAATGAGGTAATCTCACCTATAAAATTAAAAAAATATAAAGCATATAATAGATATATAAATTTTTTAAAAAAACAAAACAAAAAAACTACTGCAACAAGGGCAGAGTTAAAACAAGGTTCTGGGGTACTAAGTCTTAATTTTATAACTAGGACGTATTTTGAGGATACAAAAGTTTTACCAAAAACATAAACTTTTATGCACCAACAGAATTTTCACAACCCTTAAGAACACAATGAAATTTTATATATTTGTTAGAAATATGTCCTTCTAAGAAATCTTTGACATTTCTTACATGCATATTCCTACTATTTGTGTTTAAGTACACAGAGATTAAAATGCATTTAAAAATATAAATGCTCATTGTAAACTACCTTAGTAGAAGCCAGTGAACTTTCTCATACCTGTTGGATAGTAGGCTTGGGAGTACTGCGCTGAGGGTGTGTAGTTACTATATTTTTGGGAGGAGCTGACCATTGTTTGAGGACCTTGTTGAACGTGTACAGATGTGGCACTGGGCTGCAGCGTATAGGTAACCTCAGTTGGAAACCTCTGTAGTACAGGAAATGGAACCCCTTTATCTGAAAAAGTGGGAGACGTGTCCACTTGTCCAGGGTGCATTCCAAGGGAGTTCTGCCATGTTCTAGGAGGAATCGGGGTCCGATCTAAACCTTTCAGAGGGAAAGTACTGTGGTTGTGGGATGAAGTTGATACGTAGGAGTAAGGAGACAAACTATCTCGCCGGAACGACCGGTGAAATTGTCCTACAGCCACTGGTCCTGCATAAAAGAGGAAGAGCACGTTTACTAATCTTACATTACACTACCATAGTAAACCAAAGATCATAAAATACACTATGCTTCACCAGTCAGCCATTTTTAACATAAGAGAAGTTTAGTTTTGGTAAAAACAAATTCAGAATCCAGAATATGAGACTGCACATACAATGCTGAAAGAATAATCAAATAAATTTTTGTTTGGCTCTCAATGTGACTGTCTTAAGAGATGAAGTGCTCAAACTCTAGCATTAAATCAAATGTTAAATCACGTATTCAAAGTTGCAAGCCCTTCATAGATGATTCACCCATCTTACCTTTTACCTCAATTGACTTTTTCCAATGCGTAAACTACTCCCTAGAAATTTTCCAATCTTTCAAACCATTCAAAAACATTAATAATAGGCCTGAAAATAAGCATTCCACATAAAATAAAAAAAATAAGTGTGGAACATAGAAGAATTATAACACAAACCAAAAAGAGATACAATGTTCTTTCCTCCCTTTCAATTTATTTTAAAATGATAATCTTTATAGAAAAGTCAGGCCTGAAAAGTTGACTTAGTTCTCTTCTTCATTCCTTAAAACAATCAATCATTTTCCGTGGTTTTTTTTTTTGTCTTCAGAGTCTCTCTACTACTTCCCAGATATCAGTGGCTCTCACACATTGCTCTTTACATTTGAATCACCTGGAGAGTTTGTTAAAAATCCACATATCCAGGCCCAGAGATTATGGTAGTTGCTTTCTCTTATCTAGCTAGCAAGGTAGAAAGGAGTACAAAGTGGAGATAACAAAGAGCGAAAAAGGGAAATAGTACGTAATGAGGAAAGGAAAAATAAAAATGTTGCAGGACTTATTTTATAGATTATGATTCTTAAACATACACAAAGCTAGCCTAATTTATTCCTAAAGAGAGTTTTATGTATTAAGTTGTGCAGGGCCAGCATGGTGGTTCATGCCTGTAATCCCAGCACTTTGGGGATCCAAAGTGGAAGGATGGCTTGAGCCCAGGAGTGTGAGACCAGCCTAGGCAACACAGAGAGACCCTGTCTCTACAAAAATAAAAATAAAAAAAGTTAGGCAGGTGTGGCTGCACCTGCCTATAGTATTAGCTACTTGGGAGGCTGAGGTGGGAGGATCGCTTGAGCCCAGGAATTCAAGGCTGCAGTGAGCCATGACTGCACCACTGCACTTCAGCCTGGGTGACAGAGCAAGAACCTGTCTCCAAAAAATAAATAAATAAATTTTTTTAAAAAACAAATTATGTGGTTCACAAATTCCTTTCAACTTATTAAACTAATCTGTAAAACAAGGAAAACCTAATTTATGTGCTGCTCAAGTGTTAAACTACATATTGAAAGAGGGCCCTCAAATATCTGCTTTTCCAAATTAGATTGTAAATCCATTCCACCTGTTACACATAGCGCATTCTATTTCTGTTGTGTTTAATTTCCTTTAAAGAATAAAGCATTAATGCCAAAAATAAATATGTACACACATACAAACGATAAATTCTGAAGTCATGGAAATCAAGAGTTCTTTAATGGGAAAAAAAATCCTAGTTCGCAAGGTTGAATGTATGCAAATGACAGGCCTCTTAAAACTACTTTTCCTTTTTCCTTTAAAGCACAAAAAATAGTTTTTATGCTACTTGACTTGCAATTCCATACGTACACACACTTTGAACTCACTACTGACAATCCCTGGTTTCCTAAAGAAACTTTTTTTTGCTCTTCGCAACAGGTGTTTCTGAGTGTCAAAACTACTCACACTTGATTTCTCCTTGGATGCTTCACATGTCAAAACTACATATTGCCTACAATGTGCAATAATAGCTCACTAATCCTTCCTCTGCTGTCTTTAGGGATAAGCTGTTGCTGAATTTTCAGACTGTCAATAATATAAGCAGGTAATTAAAACTTATCTCCCTTGACTCAAATTCTGGCTTATATCTGAATTAAAAGATAAATTCTCCTTCTATCACGATAAACTCTGAGTGATGGCCAATTATCTATATTAGATGCTGCTAAAATTAGAACACTGTCAGGATTACAACAGTATTCCTTTAAGCCTGTTTTCTAAAGAATTAAACATGTCCAGCTCTTATTTATTGTTCTGTTAAGGATTATCTCATAGGGCTCTATTGTGACCAACTTTACAGAGCATCATCTTATGTCTTCAGAACATCTTTTATTTTATTTTTTGAGGCAGAGTCTTGCCCTGATGCCCTGGCTAGAGTGCAGTAGTGTCATCATAGCTCACAGCAACCTCAAACTCCTGGGCTCAAGCCATCCTCCTGCCTCAGCCTCCCCAGTAGCTGGGACTATAGGCATGCACTACCACGCCCGACTAATTTTTCTATTTTTAGTAGGGACATGGTCTCACTCTTGCTCAGGCTGGTCTTGAACTCCTGACCTCAAGTGACTCTCCCGCATCAGCCTCCCAGAGTGCTAGGATTACAGGCATGAGCCACCCAATCATCTTCAGACATCTTTAAGATATATTTGGCAAAATTTGAATCCAGAATTCTGGAAATGTAGAGCAGGATGGATTTGTGTTCTTAAAAATTCTACTATTCCTTTTATGGAATCAAATCTGAACTAATCATTCCCAGAAGAACCCCAAAACTTGCCTCTTCAGAGCTTGGTATGCTCAGGCAAAGACAGATTATCTGCTTCTCAGACTTGTTACTTAGTTTAGAATGTTTTAACAAATATGGTAAAATAAACTGCCACCAAAAACAAAATAACAAAAGTAAACCAAAAAAAAAAAAAGGAAAAACATGTGCTCTTTATACTTCTTAGCAAGTATATTCTTGAAAGGTGAACAAGACCTTTGGCCCAGTGGATTAGGTCCTAAAACAGAGGATTCTGTTGTAAAAGAGAGAAGTATTCAAACCATAAACTGAAGTGGAACAACAGAAAACAAAAGGGAAACTAAGAGGTAGCAGCGAGGCTGGGCACCGTGGCTCATGCCTGTAATCCCAGTGCTTTGGGAGGATCACTGGAGGCCAGGAGTTTGTGGCTGCAGTGAGCTTGCACCACTGCACTCCAGCTCTGGGCAACAGAGACCCCATCTCTAAAAAAACGAAAAAGAAGACGAAGAAGAAGAAGAAGAAGAAGAAGTAGCAGCCTAGTCAGGCATGTAACCAAGGCAAGATTCAAGTAGAATAAAAATTAGGAAAAATAGAAGAGCAAAGGACTCAGAACACAGAATGAGAACAAAGCAATACTGTGTCAGTACTCTTGAACTTTTAGCAGAATTACATTCCACCTGAACTAGTAACACAATACCCTAGACAACCAAGTCTATGGTGTAGACAATCCACACCTGACATACCTTTTGCACACACCAACAGGTAGAAAGGTAGAAACCAGAAATGCATGAAAACAACAATAACCTAGGTATATATGAATTGAAATATTACCTATATTTAAAAAGCATCAATTAAATTTTATGTTTTTTAACAAACAGTAATCTTTAAAATGCTGACCAACTGAACTATAAATGCATAAAATCAGATTCTAGACAGCTCCAGTGTTTCTTCAATTAAAATGGATTCTACCCATAGAATACAACTGGGTTTAAGATAGGTGAGGGGAAAAGATCAGAAAAGAGAAAAAAGTGAGCAAAAGTTGGTTTTTATGTGTGTACATATGTATGTTTCTTTCTTTGAAGTGGTTATCCCATTTCTCCCCAAAACACATTTTCCAGTCTTTTCTCCTTATACCCAACAAAAACACAACCTGAAAAAAAAAAAACAAAACATGTCAGAGATTCTGCCAAATGTATGCAACAGTATTGTCTCCATTGCCTTTCTCCATACTATTCCCTGCCAAAATCAATGGAAATCACATGGAAGTACCTTAATATTCTTTTAGAATTCCTTTAGAACATTCCTGTGCCATTGCTATTTTTCAACTTGTTACTAGAACTCTAAACTAGTCTCTGACCTTCCAAACTCCACAGACACACAACCTAGTCCCTTATCTTCTAAATTCCAAATGAACAAAGTACTATGTCATTCATAACCCTGGACCTAGGATAAATTGAACATAATGGGGTTTTTTTTTGCATATCTAAATTTTTTCCATAACTCAAAAATAACCCAGACTTCTTTATGTTAAATCTATGTTAACATGCTGGAGATGTTTCTATTACTCTCCTAGTTGAAAATAAAGAATTAATTCTTATTACTATATCCTGTTGCTCTCTTGGTATACTGCTTTATATCATTAACTCATTAAACAGGGAAAGGCAATATTGCCACCTTCATCTTTTTGGAAGAGGGGGAAAGAGCATCGGAAATCAAGTCCATAAAATAATGTACTATCACAGAAGGTTTCTGAGCTTTTGCTAAATACATATTTACACAAAGTTTTTTCCATACTGCAAGATTGTAGCTGATAGTGAAAAATTCAAGAGCTGTAAATATGAGCTTTCTAAAATTCTTTTTAACTAAAACTTGACAGCTGAAAACCATTATTGCCTTATGTTTGTCTAACCATAACACCTTAAGTAAGCATCAAGCTCTAATTAGCTACAATGAAAGAAACGCTTAGCCAATTCATTCTACATAGAAACAATATCTTATAAATGAATCTATTATTAGATTTTTGCTCTTAAGATATATAATGTCTACCATTCTACACATCACTTGGAACCTTAAATTTGATTATCGTCGTAACACTTCTTCTAAGATTTCTTAGATGTGTCAATCAATAGGTGGAAGGTGGCATGCCTCTTCAAGGGCAAACTTCCACTCAAGGCACCGTTTCCGAAACTTTCCCTTAGTTAGTATAATGTTCTAAGTTTTCTTGGCTGCAACTTTTTTCCTTCCCGCTTTAACCAGTAGAGTGACTCTGTTCTGCTTCCCTTTGAAGCAAGAGACCCTTCTGTGTTTCTTTCAGACCCAGTGCTTCAAGTAAGGGCTACTTATTCTAGATGTTCAAAGTGGAGAGCCTGGGTCTCAGGAAGGTAAATGTCTATGGAGGTTTGCAAGTAGGTAAACTCTCAGGGTTCAAACTCTCGGGTTTTCAACTCTTGGGAAGAGTTGAAAGCAAGCCTGAAGCAGAGGTCCCTTTTGCTGCTAGTGGACTCAGAAGGGGCTAAATGCTTAGGGACTCTTTCCAGAGGAGGTGCTGGGGGCCACGGGCTGCGGGTGCTAAGTGAGAATCTCGAGGTGGTGGGACCTACAGTCTCCGAGAGCACAGCGGAAAGTGGATCCTGGGCGCATTTCGGCCACCTCCAAGGTGAGGTTGGGCGAAAATGTGCTCCGAGGTGGCGGTTGCTCCCTGACGCCCACGTGCCCTGCGATAAGCGAGGGCCGAGAGGCGCCGGACTCACCGTGCGGCTCCGGCCGGGGTCCAGCGGGCGGCAGTGGCGGCTCCTGGTGCTGCAGCGGGGAGGTGGAGGCCGAGGCCGAGGCGGAGGCGGAGGCCGACGTGATGAGGAGCCTCTGGAAGCGGTTGGGCGGGCGGCAGGGCACCTCCAGGCCGGCTGCCAGCTTGGCCTTATTGGCGCTGGTGAGCCTCTTAAGGTGCACGAGCAGCTGCGGCTGGTCGCGGCGGAAGTGCGGGCTGTGGAAGTGGTGGAGCGGCCCGTCGCCCGCAGGCCCGCCGCCCCCCGGCCCCGGCCCGGGCCCCGCCGCGCCCGGCCCGCCCAGCACCACCTTGCGGAAGCCGTAGAGGTTGAGCTGGCGGATGAAGCTGGTGAAGTTGGTGGTTTTGAAGAGCTCGGGCTCGGCTCCAGCGGCCCCGACGCCGCCGGCCCCGCCAGCCCCGGCGCCGCCAGCTCCGGTGCCGGCCCCGGGCGGGCTGAGCAGCTCGGCCTCAAAGAGCGGCTGGTCGATGAGCAGCCCCTCGCCGCGGCCGTCCCAGCGGATCGAGCGGTACCGGGGGCTGTTCACCAACCGCCACAACTTGGCGGGGAAGTTGTTGGGGTTGATGGGGGTGGAGAGCAGCGCCTCCTCCATCGCCCCCGCCCGGGCCCTGGGCCTCGCCCCGCCGAGCCTGGCTCTCCCACCCCGTTCTCGATCCCCCTGGCCTTCGCTTCGCCCTGCCCCCTCCTGCCAGCGCCGGGCCGCCGAGGACTCGGGGACCGTTGGTGCACGAGTCCCCGCTGCGCCTCGCAGCGCGGCCAATGGGGCCTCGAGTTCCCACCGCGCGGCTCCACGCGGCGCGAGCCGGCCCTCCCCCTCGGCGGCCGCGCAGCCCCGCGGCTCCAGCCCGACACCCGCGGGCAAAGAGCCGCGTTCCCTCGGTGTCCCTAAACTTAAGGCGGGGAAGGCTGCCCACCAGGGAGTCCTAAGCCCTGCAAAGAAAGAAGCCCAGTTATCTACCGGGGAACTCGAAGATTCCTGTATTTCACTGCAGCCGGAGTGTGGGGATTGGGGATTTCGAATGCAGAAAGCATGCCTTAGGCAATGCGAAGTCGGTCATTCTGGAGAACAAAGGGCCTAACTCTGTAATCTTTGCTAACAGTTGAATTGCTCAGCTCTCCAAATAAAACTGGTGGTGGTGGAGGTACAATATCTTGGGTCAACAAATTCACCTTTTAGGTAGCAGCATTTTATATGTTTTAAAATACACTCCTTTAAGCCAAAATTTTGCTTAGGACAAGTTACTCAAGGTTAGATGAGAATGAGATGCCTAGGAGGAGGGAATCATGAGACTGTAAGTATAATCCCGTGTGCTTGCTCAACCGGATGGTGACATTTTAGACATTAAAGAGAAGTAAACCTCACCTGAGACGGGACGGAATTCTACAGAATCCATAAAAATAGATCCTATCCAATCAATAAATAAGAACATAACAAGAGCTGTGCTGATTAAACAAGAGGGGTCTATTTAAAAAATGGAAACTGTTGGGAGGAAGGGGTATAAAGTTTTAGTCTTTTTTCATGGTCAAAGGAACAATGAGTATTAAAAGTTTTCTTAGAAATTGAAGCGAATAAAAAGACCCAACAAAGCAGCACTAATATAGAGATTTTATTTAAACTGTATTGAGATTTTACAGCACATTGCATGTTTGTCACAACGCAACTGCACAGTTTGGATTTTTGGCCACATCATGTCACTTACACCCACAACAGCTCTGAAAGGAGTATTTGATGAACACATCTGAGTGAGCCAAGAGCCTAGAGTCTCTCTCCAAGACCATGCAGTTTATTCACTGATGGGACAGTCCCTCCAAACAGCCATACAAAGTAGACAGATACAGTCTCCCCAACTGTTACCAATTTTACTCCCTGTGAAAACAGGCAGAGTGAAGTGCAATGAAAGTCAAGTTAATTAAAAAGCCACTCACAACTGGCAGTAAATTTTAATGATTGAGAAAATGCTTAAAAGAATTTTATGTATCAGACACAAGGAGTAGTTTGTTACTTTTTCAATGATCTCAGGAATTTCGCATACACAAAATCTCCATTATTCAGCTCCATTTAAACAAAAAAAAGTTCTGCTAGGCTGACCTAAATACGCCAAAACTTTTTAGGTTACATCCATGGCAAGTATAAAAGAACCACAGATGCTTCTCTGTAGGACTGAAGAAAAGGTCAGGACAAATAACAATTCTTGTTCTAAATGCAGATCCTAGTTATTTTGGAATGAAAGTTTTTTTCTAGAAAGCAACATGAAAGTAGCAGTAAGAAAGACAACTACCATAGTTTTAAAACAAGATAAGCCTAAATATGATTTACCTTTTATACATCAACAAATTAAGGAAAATGTATAAAGGACGTCCTAGTGGTGTCATTATAGGCCAAGGAGACTGTATCTGTCCCAATCACAGTACATGGCTATGTCACTGTATCTTTTGGTTAAGTGCCACTGGTACATATTAAGATGAAAAATCAAAATAAAATTTTAAAAAAACCAACAATGTTTGGTCCAAATGGACACATTTTCTCTCCCAATTTTGGTATCAAGGCTTTATTCTTTTCTGTTTGGGTTCCATTGTTAAGTGCACAGAAATAGACAGCAGCATTTGTACTGAAACCCTCACATACCAAACAGCAAATTCTAGGAGGTAAAAACCAAACACTAAATTCTACCCTCAAGGTGTCAAGTGTTCAGGATAAGAAGCAGTGTGACCCAGAGGAGGCAGCAGCCAAGGGAAAGACAACATGGGGGAAGTGGGCAATGGAACAACGAAAACCTTTGTTTTATTTTCATGCCAGGAGAGGATCAAGGTGTAGCTCCCGTGTTAGCACCAGGACAACTAGGAAAAGTCAGGCGCAAAGGGTAGGGCACAATCAGCAGATATTTCACAAGGACAACTTTTGCTTTTCCCTTCTCACTCTTTTCACAGTGCATACCTCAAGAGCTGCCACCGTGTAACAGAGACGACTGCCTTCACAGCTCAAAATAACTGATTTTTGCCAGGACTGAACATCGGCAGAGTTTTCCTCTACTCCCAAAAATATCTCACTCCCTAGAACTGTCCCCCTAAACTGAAGATTCACTGATGCTGGCCAATGAGCCAAGTGAAAAATATATCGAAACCTCGACTTGCTGAACCAGTCTTTAAACCAAACTCCACAAAAAGACAGTACTAATGCAACTAGAGGGAGTGCCTCTAAAGACTGAGCCTTCATGCACAGACACAGAGCACAGAGGTACAGGATATAGTTCATCTCAAATAGGACAGGAATTCCTATCTTGTATACTATAATCTGCTTTTTTCAAGGTGGAGGAGAGATGGGTCTGGTTATCACTTGGAGTTTGGTTATACATATGCCTTTCTATTGCTGTTTGGGGCACTTTGCACCAGGCAATATCTATGAAATCATCATCTTGTGACCTCCAGGAGAAAGAAGCTGGAGTCACCAACTCAATGTTAAGATTCCAGACTCTGGGTCTGGATCAGGACCATTACCCCAAGGTGAGGGTCTCACCAGTAGAGGACCTCCTGCCAAATTGGAATTCCTCTGCTCCAGTTTCATGGTACCAAGGAGGATTTCTCAAGACGGTATCTTTGAGCTCTGTGATTTCATGAGCCACACCAAGGAACCTTCCAAACTACACCTGAAGCAGATCCTCCCTTCAAACCTGTTGAAATTGGACAGGTCATCTCCCCTGGCATTCAACTGGAAGCTGTAGCGATGGGTTTCTTCAGATGTTGGCTCATGAGTTCCCTGGCACGAGATACTTGAATGTGTTCGTAACATGAGTTACAGACAAGAACTGGGTCATAGAGTTGTTGATCAGGAATGGGCAGCTTCAGATGGCAGCATCCAGCACAAAATACATTCCCACAGTTTCTGCCAAAGCACAAAGAGGGAAGAGTTCACCAGAAATGCCAATATGTGAGTTTATCAGTATTGGGACTAAAAAATAAAAATTAAAAATGCCAATATACTGAGAATAAATGATAGTCTAAAAGCCTTTCCATGAGTAAATGAAAAGTTGGGAATAAACAAAAATAGTTCCTATAAAGAGGTCTCAATTTTCAGATTAATTCAATTTAGTTATATCTATACATATATTGTACTGCTTTATGAGTCATAATGAATCATACAAAACATCTTACCTGCAATGGTGTCTTCGTTTGGCCAACCAGAATTCACAGTCACAGTTATAGCAGTGTGATGCCATATGGTCTGGAACCCAGCGAGTCACCTAACAGAAGGCACAAGGAAAAATTCCAGGTCCTTGTCAACAGAGTGGAAGAGAACTGTGCAACAAGGAAAGCATCACAGGGAAAATGACAAGGCTGATCTTCAACACTGGCTACTACCTGCCTATAAAGATGACACGCTTTTGGGAGACAGCTCATTCTGTAGGAATGGGAAATGTGATAACTCACTGGCTCACATAAGTACCCACCACATATTTGCCTAGACATACCTCAGTCTCTTTCTTATCAACAGGTTCCCAGCTGGCTTCTGAAAGGCAGTCTTCACTGTGATCAGAGCCAAAATCTTCTGTATCACTGTCATCTGACTCCTTCAAACATGTCTGAAGAAAAGGCAAGTGTATCAACATCATCTTCATCAGCTAACACTGTTTACTATGTGTCAGGCACTGTTCTAAGTGCATGACATGTGTGAACTTACTTAATTTCTCAACAGTCTTATGAAGTATACTACTATTACTCCCATTTTACAAATAAGGAAACTAAGCCACAGAGAAAGTTAACAGCTGATCCAAGTAAAGCTTGGATTTGAACCTAGTATTCTGGCTTCAGACCCCTGCTTTTAACCAATGTGCTATGCCACAGTGTGGAAAGACTCTCTTGTTACATTCTAAGCCAGTGATTGGCAATCCATGGCCCACAGGCCAAATCTGGCCTACTGCCTGTTTCTGTAACTCAAATTTTGTTGGAGTACAGCTGCATTCATCATTTACATGTTGTCTATGGCTGCTTCTGCTTGCAACACAGACTATATGGCCCACAAAACTTAAAATATTTATTTGGCCCTTTACAAAAAAAAGTGTGCTGACTCCTGTTTCAAGCATCAGAGAAGTGGGCAGCAGGCAAGTCAGAGTGCCTTAACAGAAGGAAGGGACGTGTCTGTGTAGATAGCAAGATGTTATGGGGAAGAAGCTGGCTCCTAGAAGTTTCCCAAGGGCTGTGGTGCCAGAACCGGAGGCTGCCCAACACAGCAAAGCCTAGACGGTCCTCATCATCTCTCACCTGGATTATTGCAAAATGTCCTAACCAGCCTCCCGATCTGGGTCTCTGCTGCCTCATCAAAATTCTATACTGTCGCTAGAATAATTTTCTTAAATTACAAATCTGTTTATATTACTTACTGGCCTAAAATTATATTGCCTTGAGGATAAAATCCAAACAAGAGGGCACTCAACCTGACCCTTCCAATCCCTGTCTAACTCGCCAATGTCACCTCCCACCACAATACCCAACTCTCCCTCACAGTCCCAGCACAAGTGTGTTTGTATGCATACACATACACTCACACACACCTCACCCCCTTGTTTAAGCCATACCATTGGAGTACCCACTGCCTTCATGCTTCTGCAAATAGTGTTTCCTTTTCACTGTCTACCTAGCTAAATATCACACATTCTCTAGCAGTCGGCTCAAGAATTATTTTTTTTTTTCTTAAAAGGAGCAGCAGGCAAGAATCAAGCATTATCTTCTCAGGAAAGCCTTCCTTGATATTTTTCTCCACTCCAGCCCCCTAACGCCTGATGCCTCCCTCAATCATAACACTTAAGAACATCATTCTATCTGTCCACTTATCTTTTATCCTACAGCCCAAGCACCTAACTCAGTGGCACAGCAAGTACCCAGTGAATAAATGCTCCATGGATGGAAGGCTGGATGGATAGAATAAACAAATGGGCAGATGACGGTAGGTGAATACTTACAAAATCATCCTCATAGTCCATGGGGGGCTCTGCTGGAGGGGCACAGCAGTGACGGATATCCAGCCTCATCTGAAGCTCACGCACCTGTCGACGTAGCTGCTCCACCTCTTGCTTGTACCCTGCTTCAATTTGCCGTAACCTATGCTGGATCACATCCGTGGGAAAGGGGAGTCCATCGTCATCCAAATAGAGAGGAGGCACTGGAGAAGGGCAGCTCAGTGGAACAGACTTTATGCTGGAGACTTGCTTTGGGTGACCAGACAACCACATCCGGTTGTTTTTTCCTCCTGGGCCAGTGCAGTGTCCATTGGAATGACTAGAACAGACAGGTGACTTCACACCTTCTCTCTGAGCCCACTGGCCCCCAAAGCAGGGCCCCACTGCCCGCATCTGCTTACTGTTTGACTTCTTGCCACAACAGCCATAGGAAAGCAGCCGCCGAGGGATGGTCTCCCCACTGGGGAACGAAGTCACCATCCCTTGGAAGCTGTCCCAGTTGGACCCTAGAAAAGAGAATTCACTGATCTGGCTCTGAGAGATTGGCTTTCGGGCCAATTCCAAGGGCATTTTCCCAAAGCGAGGATTTTCCATTAACTGTCCGTTCCTATTATTTCCTCTTTTACCAATGTCTTCCTCCCCATGGATCATATCCAACACAGAACTAGGCTGTTCCTGGCGGGAGATACTTGCCACAGACCCTGAGGGATCTTGGCTGAGGAAGTCAGTGCTTGGGTCTAGCGGAGTTTGGCAGGCAGCACTCGGTGGGTTGCAAAGGATGCCGAGATTGTGACTGAGAGCACATCTGGAGGACACACCTATCGCGGAGTCTAGCTGGGCCTGTTGGGGGGCACCTGTAAGGAAGTCCTGGGAAGACTCAGGAGAATCATAAATTCCATCACACGTGTTGGAAATGACCTCAGAGAGTGCACTGACAGCTTCTGTTTCAGGACAATGTTCAGGTGACTCCCCTGTGCCATCTAAAGTCCTACCTGGCTCATACTGGGCAGGAGGGGCTGGAGCTGGTGCCTTAGTCTCTTCCAACACTTTGACCTCTATATCGGAGGTGTTGCTCTTCATTTCCCGTGGCACTGCGGTATTAAGCAGTTTATAACTTAGAGAACAGCTTTTGTGACTCTTGAAAGGTTTATTGCTCAAATAGTCTTTCTGGCTGCTGGGCAGAGGGGGAGGAAGACCCACTTCTCCCACGGTCTGCTGAGGACCTCCTACGCCAGATTCCATGAAGGCTGTCTCTGATCCCTCGGGATTGGTGTGCCAGGGCTCCAAACCTACTCTGACCTCCTGACAGTGGTTATTCAGGTTAGGGTCACTGGATGTGCGAGTCAGGGGGCTGCTTGTATCACAGGCAGAAAGAAGATCATCCATGGATCTGGTTTTAGGTAATCTAGAATGACAAACACAACACGACCAGGTCAGGAGATGGGAGCCACCTCCAATACAATGTATAGAATCGGCTCGTCAGAGCAATACCAAAGCCCAGAGTTGACAAGAAATAATAACATTAAAGATTACAAATAACCAATGTTCACTGAAGGTCTTACTCTGCAAAAAGTGTAAGACATGGACCCTGTCCTCAAGAACCCAGGATCTGTCCTTAACTTTTGTTGGTACTCAACCTACACAATCTCCCTGGGCAACCTCCTCCACTCCCATGGTTTCGACTGCCTTCTATGCCAGTGGTCTCCAACCTTTTGGCACCAGGGACTGTTTCGTGGAAGATCATTTTTCCACAAAATGCAGGGGTGGGGGTGGTTTGGGGATGATTCAAGTGTACTACATTTATTGTGCACTTTATTTCTATTACTATTACATTGTAATATATAATGAAATAATTATACAACTCACCACAGGTTGGGACCCCTGTTCTATGTTGATGCCTTCTAAATCTACTATTCCAGCCAGAACTACACCTGAGCCTCAAACATAATATTCTACTGCCTCTATTTCTATCACAGTAAGAGAGAAGATGAATTTTGGAGCTGGACGATATTGGCTCTGACACTGATTAGCTACACGACTACAAGCAAGTTATTTAACCTCTCAGATACTTGGTTTCCTCCTTTATAAAATGATAACAACAGGCTGGGCATGGTGGCTCACACCTGTAATCCCAGCACATTGGAAGGCTGAGGCAGGAGGATCACTTGAGACCAGCCTGGGCAACATAGCAAGACCCTGTCTCTACAAAAATAAAAAAAATTAGCCAGGCATGGTGGTGTGTGTAGTCCCAGCTACTCGGGTGGCTGAGGCCAGAGGATCATTTGAGCCCAGGAGTTCAAGGCTGCAGTGAGCTATTATCATGCCACAGCACTCTAGCGTGGGCAACAGAGTAAGACTCTGTCTCAAAAAAAAAAAAAAAAAAAGTAACAAATCATACCTTGCAGAGGATTCAGATATAGGTAATCAACCACAAACTTATTAAGACTGTACTCAAGACTACACCCATGACTCCTCAACACAGCTTTTTATAACCATGTAGCACCAGTGTGTGCCTCTGACTCCTAAGGCCTCATGGAAACTTCCCCTGGTATACAGAACTCAAAGAGTTCTACAGGCATTTGTACATACCAAATGGGTAACAGACACTTTCAAGAATGGCTGCCCTGATTTTTAATGCAGTTCAAAGTGCTTAGAGCAATGAAAACTTCAGGAAAATTCAGCCAGAGTCAGTGGAGATTTCACCAGCCTATTTTCAGTTCAGTCAGTTCAGCTCATACAGAAAAACCTCCCCCAAAGGCAGAGTAACAACATAGCTTATTTTAAGTAATTGGTTCTTGAGACTATTCTAATAAATGTTTTAAATATATTTTTATGTTTAATTTGACTTTTCTTGATCAATTTTGATTTTCCTTTTTTTTTTTTTTTTTTGTGGTATGAAATTCCAGGAAGGCAATAGCAGTGGGTTATGTTACAGTCCCTGGAGTCCAGGGTCTAATCCCAGTTTGGCAACTTCTTTGCTGTGTGACCTTAACTTCTCCACGCCTCAATTACCACAACTATAGAAGAAAGGTTAAAGTACCTACCTCATAAAGTCATCCTGAGGATTAAACAAAATGGTCCACATCAAAGCTCATTGCTCAGTGCTCCCTATAACACATTACTGCACTTACGTGTTTACTTGTTAACTCCCTCTACTTAAGTGCCTTTGCTAGGTGCCAACTGAATGAAATAGACCTGTGGAGTTCAATATTTGGTATACATCAGTTGCCTCCGTGGGATCTTCTAGATATATAGACAACCAGGGTCCATCTAAGACCTACTGAATAAGAATGCCAAGAATGGGCCGGGCACGGTGGCTCACGCCTGTAATCCTAGCACTCTGGGAGGCCAAGGTGGAAGTTAGGAAGTTAGGAGTTCGAGACCAGCCTGAGCAAGCGTGAGACCCCCATCTCTACTAAAAATAGAAAAAATTAGCTGGGCGTGGTGGCACATGCCTACAGTCCCAGCTACTTGGGAGGTCACTTGAGCCCAGGAGTTTGAGGTTGCCGTGAGCTAGGCTGATGCCAACAGAGTGAGACTCTGTCTCAAAAAAAAAAAAAAAAAAAAAAAAAGGATGGCCACAAGTGAGGCCTAGGCATCTGCATTTTTTAAAAGTACCACGGCTGACTTTATTTTTCTTTTTATTATGGAGACTTTCAAGCACACAAAAGAAGTAAAGAGAAGAATCTAAGTAACTCCCATGCACTCTTCACCCAAATTCAAATAGCAATACTCTGTCATCTTCCACAACTGATTCCTGTGTTCACTAAAGGTTTGATAATGCTCATATAGACAATAATCCCTGCATTTAGAATAAGGAGCGAGAGCTCATCCAGCTGGAGTGGTCAGGGAAGGCCACACAAAGAGGGTAGGATTTGAGCTGAGTATAGGAGAATGTGTTGGGTTTTAATGGAAGAAGAAAAAAGAGAACAGGACATTTTTGATCTAGGGAAAGGTAGAACCAAAGGTAAGTCAGGTAAGGTGTTACAGCAGCCATTTCCTTTAAAATCTTTATACCACTTAGTCCTCTAAATCCAACTCTCCATTTGGAGCTGCCTACACCACACCTCCCCTTTGCTATCAACTAGTATTTCAATCCCAATCTTCTCTTTCTCTCCAAACTAGTTTGGCTTCTCAACTTCTCAACGTCTACTGGTGGCATTAATATTCTCCTAGTTCTAAGTTCGGACACTTGGGCCCTGTCTTTGACTGTGAAGAGACGCTGGGTACTCTTTACTCTTCACTTTTACCCTCCAACTTTCAGTCAATTCCAGGGCCTGCTAACAGCTTCTCTACAATGTTTCTGAATTTAATCCTTTCTCTTTTGCAGGGACTCTTCCCCTCCTATCTGAATTGCGACAGTGCAGGCTGGCATCTGTGCCTCCTACTACCCTCCTCACTGATTAGTTCTCCGAAAATCCCATTGTCAGCAGGTCACACTGACTTCCTATAATGACTCACTATTAACAACAATCAAAATGAACTCTGCACTGTAACGTTTAAAGCCTTCACTGCCTTCAATGACCTGTCCTATATTCCTTTCTATTCCTTAAAATAGCCCCTTCTTAACCCTTGCCAGCTCCAGAGAGGTCTTTTTTTTTTTTTTTAAACTATCTCTCATGTATCCAATTCCTTTGGACCCCACTCCACTAACTTTGTTACCAAACTCACAACTCCCTTTATTCCATTCATTTGCCTGTGTCAAAATTTACTAAAGTACCTATTATGTGCTAGGTTCTAAGCCAGATACTTGGGACACAAAAAAGCCAAGGTTCCTGCCTGGTCCTTCCTAAAAATTTCTTGAGTAAAACCGCTACCAAATGTCCCTTTTTAAAAACATCTCATTTCTCTAACAGCTTTGAACTACATACATTCTTATAGTTGTTCTGTGTCTTATCTTACAGCTTAGAAGTATCCTGAAGGTAGGACCAATATCTTCTGTTTCTTTGGTACAGCCCACAAAACCTAGTACAGTACTAGGCAACTTGAAGGTATTAAAGAAACATTTATTGAATTGATAAATTAGATACTAATTGAAAGCAGTCATTTATAAATGGGTCACAGAGCTTACTACAAATGGAAAAGTAAACATATGAACCTATTTTCAAATTCTACATAGTTTAGGGGAAGAGAAAATCACAGAATTCCTGAACCCTATCCATGGTCTCCTGACAATGGACTCAGCTCAAAAGGCCTTAAAACCAATAATCTGGGATGTTGGTTTTTTGTTTTCCTTTATAATATTCAACCAATAACGTAATATATTTTAACGTTAAAAACTTTCAGCCAGCCGGACACAGTGAGTAACGTCCATAATCCTAGCACTCTGGGAGGCTTAGGCGGGAGGATCGTTTGAGCTCAGGAGTTTGAAACCTGCCTGAGCAAAAGCAAGAGCTCCTCTCTACTAAAAATAGAGAAATTAGCCGGGACAGTGGCACACACCTGTAGTCCCAGCTACTCGGGCGGCTGAGGCAAGAGAATCGATCACTTGAGCCCAGGAGTTTGAGGTTGTAGTGAGCTACAATGATGCCACTGTACTCTACCCAGGGCGACAGAGTGACATTTTGTCTCAAAAACAAAACAAAACAAAAAAAACTTTAGCCAATAAGCAAATTATCAAAATTTAAAATAAATATAACCTTTGAACATAGGATTTTCATTTTTAGGAATTTATCTGGCAGAAATACTAGCACAAATGCAAAGATATACATATAAGGTAACACTGCTGAGCTGTACACTTAAAAATGATTTAGACGGTAAATATTATATGTATTTTACCACAATTTTTTTAAAAGATATACACGTAAGGATGCTCACTATGTAAGGATAAAAAAATGAAAACTACTTAAATGACTAATAGGAAGCTGGTTATATAAATTATGATGCACTCTAATTTTGGACTACACTGAAGCCACTAAAAACAATAACGTAGCTTTATATGTGCTGTCATGGGCTAACAATCTAATCCAAAGTGGGAAAAACAATTTGCAGAACACACAAAAATGTAAAAAGAGCATGGAAAAAATTCCACTGTTGTTCATAAAAAATGTTTCTGTGTAAGTGTGTGAGTGTGGATATATCTATATAAAGACCTGGAAGGACACACACCAAAGTGTTAACTGTGGACGAGGATCGTAAGGGAAGATTTCCATTTTCTACTTTTATATTGACTTTTTAAAAAACAAAGAATATGAATTACCCTAATAATTTAACCAACCCTCATCCTACTTCCCCGCAAATATTTAGTCAGAAGAAAACTTTATGTCTCCCTTTAAATTCTGGCCTTTTTCTGAGAGAGTAAGGTAAAGGCCATCCTCCTGCTGGGAACCCACTTCTCTGAGAGTCAGATGCTTCTGGAAGCGATTGCTGGACATAGCAAAGGTTGATGCCAGGATAGCCAGTTCCCCATGCCTTGTATCAGTGAACAAAGATCAAGATCATTCCCATAAACCTTCCTAAAATAGTCCTTTCTGTTTCGTTCTCCGCTCCCCTGCTTGCGTGTGTGTCACACGGGGTGATAGCAGCTCCAAGAAAGCAAGTATCCAATCTTATCTTAAGAGAAAACCTTGAAAATATACAGAGTACGCCCTGGGCTAGCTACAAGTCTTGAGCCAAGTTTCTCTTTCAACTGACTCAAGAAGTTGCTTTAAAACATCTCATAAGAGAAAGAGAAAGACATTGAGGCAAGATAGGAAACAGTTATTATTGCCTCACTGGCAGAGACGGGGGAGAGCAAGAATGGCTTCTCTTACCTGTCCAGAGAGCGGCCAGAGAACTCCTGGCTCTGGGCCACCGGGGAAAGGTAAAGATCCATGTTTTCCTCCCCAAGTGTGCATGGAGATGATGCTGGCAAGTAAACAGCTGTCCAAAGGTGCAGGGCTCGGACGTGACAAACAGGATGCAGGACCTGGGAAAGCACCCCAATACTAGCGCTCTGTGAGGTGTTCCTGGTTCCTCTTTCTTGCCTAAGCCTTTGGCTCCACATTCTCCCCACTGACTTGGCCTCTTCTCCCAATAGGTTTCCAGGTCACACCTATAGGACAAGGGCTCAGACTTACCATGTCTGAGCCAGGTGTGTAGAGGAAGTTATGAAAGTTCTTATTGCCGGCTCGAAGGAGAGCCCACACAGAGCAGGTCCGCTTGTAGATGTTGCGCTTCTCTCGCTCACAGGGGTTGTTGGCCAGGAACGTGCCATACAGGCAGGAGTATGTGTGCTGCACCAGTTTTACCTAGAGGGCCAAGACAGCTTGTACCTGGGGGCCTCAGGCTGACACCGACCCTGACCCTGGTCACAGGCTTTAGGACTTACCAGGAATGCTTCATTAAATTCAAACAGGCAGGGGAACTGCTTAAGCAACTGATGAACAGAATCAAGCCACTGGAGGAACACAGGGCATTGTTCATTTTGGTCCTCTGCATTCTCCTGGTGGCCACAGCGATCTCCAAACTTGTGCCCAAAATCCAGCCAGTCAGACTCCACTAACACTTGGAAGCCCTGCAAAAAAAGACACAGTCCAAGTGTAGGCCTCTCTGGAAAGGCTGGGGTGCTACTCCCCTGGGAATTGCCCAAAGTAGGAAGCTGGCAGCTTCAAAGAAAAATAGGACTGAACCTAGAACAGCACTCAAAGCCACCAATGTCCTCTACTGACAAATCGCCAAGACAGATTCAGAGGGTTCAACACCTCTCCTCCCGCATTCCCTCTGGTCTTTCCCACCCAACTCCTCTCAATACCTCCAACGTCCTGTAATATGGGTCCAGTAATATTTTGGCGAGGGCTACAATCTGCGGCGTGCGGTCCCAGCCATCTGAGCAGTGTACTAGCACTGGCCGGCCTTCGCGGTCTACTGTATTAGCCACCAGCACAGCTGCTTTCAGCATCACCGATAAATGCTGCAGCCACTTGGTACTCTCCAGTGCTGACAACCAGCTACACAAGAGGAGAAATCAAGTCCATCACCAACAGTCTCTCTACCACCCCTGGCCAGCTATACCCAACAAAGTCCCCAATGTGAGCTGAAACCAAGAGGTCCAACCCATGGCCTTTTAGCCAAGAGATATTGAGCAGGAAAGTAGGGAAGACAGGACCTGGGGGAGATAAGAGCTTCTTAGGATTGAGAGAGGAACTGGGAAGTGTCACATACACATGTAGCTACTTTCTCTCTCCAGTTCTCTGTGTTCTTTGAGTAGGATAAATGATCCAAACAAAAGGAATCCAGTGTCCTGTGGCTGTGCCAAAGCGTTGGCTGAGAAGTAGAAGTGTTCTTGGAACTGGCCCACTGCACCCAACTCCACCCAGGCCCTCAGGTCTTCTATACTCTAAACTTCTCATCTCCCCACCTAATCTTCCAAGGGCGAGAAGTACTGGGGAGGGATAAGGCTGGAGGGATGACGGAATCAGAGCAGCGAACACTTACTTGCTGGGATCCGGCATCTGGCTACACACAGCCCGGAGGTACTGGAAGCTATTCCGGATGGCATGGATATTGGCCATTCCCATGAACACGACCTCACAGTTGGGATAGTACTCTAGACATGAAAGGACAGCAGAACATAAGAGCACGTCCTGGAAACAGGCATCCAGGACAAGAGTGGTCCTAGTAGACAAAGCTTCCCTGGCAGGGCAGCACGCTACAGGATGGGTACTAAATATATTCTTGAAATCTGAATCACACTTTTACCGCTGGATACTCAGGTGCCATATACTAGTAGTAGTAATAGTAATATTAACCATAGATGATAGTAATACTAAGAATGATAATATATAATAAATTCTCAATAAACAGTAGCTGCTCTGTGCCACAACCTCTAATCATCTCAACAACTTTGTAAGGTATGTATCATCTCCATTTTACAGATGAGAAAATAAAGCTTAGACTGATTAAGTAACTTAAGCATAGTCATAGCTAATAAGTGGCAAAGTCCTGATTCCAAGCCAGGCTGGTTTGGTTCTTTCCACTACAGAAGCTGCTCCCAACCCTCTCCCTCACCAAAGCCACCCAGAGGACAGGCTGGCTACGGACAGTGGAGCAGCAGTAATACCTTCACACTCACAACCTCCACCCTTGGCCCGGTTGGCCACTGCTGCTGTGTAGGATCTCGCATCCAGGATCAGCAGCTTCTGGGGGGCCGCTGTGCTTTCCACTCCAGAGCATGCAGTCAGAGAGGAATCTACACAGTAGGAAGAAGACCCTGGGTCAGCAGGCCACCCAGCCTCACCCTGGCCCTGTGGACCTCCCTCTCAGAACAGAGGAACATGCCACTGGAGACCCCACACACCCCACAGCTTCCCAAAAGGCAGGGACCCAAACACCCTGTGTGTTGTCACCTTCTTCCCATCCTCTCACTGAGGACTCCCTGGGAGCCAATGAGGCCAGGGAGGGGACCTGCTCCCTGGGGAGCTAGCACCACCCACACCTTACCGAAGTCAGTGTCACAAGCCTCGCTGGTATCATTATTCCCGGTGCCAAGGGAGCTCCCAGTGGCCCTTGTCCCTGGGTCCAGGGCACAGGCTTTAGCAATGGAGGTGACCAGGTACTCATCATCAGCATTGCGCCAGCCCCACCAGCTGATCTCAGGCTGGCTGCAGCGGGCAATGGCTGCCCCATTGCGCAAGTGTCTGACAAAACAGAAGAAACCATAATGCCCTTGGCATTTCAAAGACTCCAGAGGCCTGCCCTCAGGGGGCCAGACCAAAGTCTCCAGAACCAGCAGGGGCTACAAACTCGTCCAGGTCATAAGAGCAACCAAAAGCTTCAACATCTCTGGAGGACTTTACAGTATACAAAGTGCTATCACACACATTGTCTCAAATAGGCTCTGTATTCCCAAGGTGACCTTGACTCATCAAATCTGCACAGCATCTGCTCCAGGTACAGACACCCAGCAGGAGAACGAGGCCAGAGCCAAGAACATGAACAATTCCAAACCTCAGGGTTACTACCTGTCTCACTCTATTTTAGCTATGATGTTCTTGTGCAGGGGTCGGCAAACATTTTCAGTAAAGAACCAAACAATAAATTTTCAGCCTTGTAGGTCACAACCAGTTTCTGTTGTGTATTCTTCTTTTTTGTTTGTTTTTGTTTTTTAAGTAACCCTTTTAAAATGTAAAAGCCATTCATGGCTCACAGGCTATAGGCCAGATTTGGTCTGCAAACCCGTCTGCCAACCCCTGTACTAACGCAGTGTTTTACATGTGCACACACACACACACCCCAAAAAAGAGAAAGTGAATAAACACTCCAAAAACCTTATCCTTAGGAAAGAAAACGAAGGCATCTTTTGTTTTAATATTTCAATCACTTCCCTACCGGGTGTCAATTTCCGCTCAACCAGGCTGCTGAAAAACCTCTGATTTTGACTGTTACTGCATAAAAAATAGCCTGCCTACTTCCCACTCCCCCCTCACCTATACACAACCACGGGGATCCGCTTCCAGGAACGAAAGGAAGCCACATTCTCCAGCTCTTTATCTGTGATCCACACAGGAACCAGCAGCTTCTGGGGGTAACTGGGGCACAATCTGAGAAGAGACCAGATGGGGTCACCAGACTGGGTCTAAGACATGTGATAGCAAGACCCCAGGGGGTGGACAGGAACCAGGAAGAGACCCAGGAGCTGTGCCCACCATGCTTACGCAAATGTGGAAGAGGTTTGGGTCTGGATTGGTGTTTTGGTCCCCCACCCCCTGCCCTCTCACTTGTAGTTACTGTTGATATGCGAGACTCTCCAGACGTTCTGCAGGTCAAAGCCCATCCTCGTGAGCTCCGCCTCCTGCCGACATCGTATGTGCTCTCCTGCAACAGAGGCCCCGTGACTGTTAGCCTCCCAGAACCCAATGTCGGGGGGGTGGAAGATGGATGAGAACCAAGGGATAACAAGCAGCCTCCCAAAGAAAATAGCCTGGCCTCACCTGGCTGACACAGGTGGGTATGCTGGTCCTCCTCGGTCAGCCCCAGGCACCAGGCATGGTAGGCAAAGGCAAAGAGGTCCTCAGGCTTGGCAGGTCTTGCTGTGGCCCGGCTGAGCCGTGTGAGCCACTCTTGGCACTGCTTGAAAGTGGAGAAGTGGCACCTGCCAGGCAAGAAGCCACAGGCCTGGGTGAGGCAAGGGGCGGGTAGCCATGGGGCCATAAGTGTCAAAAACATGGCCATGGGAAGGCTGTAAGGAGAGGAGGCTGCAAAGCAGAAGCTAAGGCAATGGGGATCCTGTGGGGGACCAGGAACACTGGCCAACACCCAAGAGAAGTTGTCTCTTGTGATAATTCTCTTCCCACGAACTCCTGTGTTTGAGACATCCTTATCCCCCCTAATGGGGCCCTACTGTTTCTCATACCAAATCTAAATGCTACCACATGGCCTGAATGTCTACACTCCTTGTCCTTACCCTACCAGACCAGAGTTATCTCCTATGGCTCCCTACCAGGAACCTTCTGCTTCAGGCCGGAAGTCCTGCTTGTCATTCCTAGCTCCTTGTTTTCCTTTTCTGTTTGCTAATGTCTCCTCTCTGCCTAGCCTCATCCTACTAATACTTTGAAGACAGTTTCAGCCCATTTTCTTCCTTGAAGCCTTTCCAGCCTACTTCATTCCACAGACACACTGACTCTTTTTTGTTTTGTTTTTGAGACAGGGTCTCGCTCTGTCACCAGGCTAGAGTCCAGTGGTGATCATAACTCACTGCAACCTCAAACTCTTGCCTCAGCCTCCCAAGTAGCTGGGACAACAGGCACACACCACCACATTCAGCTAATTTTTTTATTTTTTGTAGAGATGGGGTCTCACTCTTGTTCAGGTTGGTCTCCAAACTCCTGACCTCAAGCGATCCTCCCGCCTCGGCATGAGCCACTGTGCCTAGCCTGACACGTTGATTCTTAATGTGCTTTGAGTACTAAACAATAAATTTTTCCACAGCACATTGCCACATGTTAAGTCTTCATTCAGCAACTAGACTTTAGCTTCCTTGAAGGGAAGGGCAATATGGATTCTTCTGAATCTCCTGTAGACCTTAGCACATGGTAGGCTCTAAACTGGGCATCCTTTTAATAATCCTTGAAGTCATCCCAGACTCCTCTTTCTCTCATAGCCAGTCTGTCAGTAAATCTTCTCATGTCTACCTTCAAAATACACCCAAAATTGATCACTTCTCACCATTTTGACTGCTACCACCCTAGGTAAGCCACCACGATCTCTCCCCTGGGCAACTGCAATAGCTTCCTAACCACTCTCTAGCTTCTACCTTTGCTCTTGCTCCCATTCTCTTCCATCTGTTCTCAATAGAGCAGCAAGAGTGATTCTACAAAACATCAAGCAGATCATGTCACTCCTTTGCACAAAATCCTCCAGTGGTTTCTCATTTGCCTCAAAGTAAAGGCCAAACAGCTTTGCTCTCAGACCTTACCCACTACCCTTACCCATGTGCACTCACTCCAGCCACACCAGCCTCCTTGCCATTCTTCCAATCTATAGGCACAGGTACACCTTCACCACAGGGCCCTGACACTTTCTGTTCCCTCTGTCTGGCACTCTTCCCCCAAATACCCACAAGGTCACTTTCTTCAGGTCTTGACTCAAACGTTACCTTTTCGGTGCAGCTTCTCTGATTACTTTGTTTTACAACATTTACTTCCATAGCGCTCCATATCCCCTCTCCCTGTGTTTTTCCTTTACACTTATCATTTAACATATTTATTATTTCCTATTGGTTTCCCTCCATTGGAATATAAGCTCCACGAGGGCAGAAAATTTTGTATATTGTTTCCTGCTGTATCCCCAATGCTTAACACAGTCTGGCATGGAGTAGGGTACTCAATAAATATACATTAAATGAACCAACAATAATGTGAGTGCCCTATGCCAGATATTGTCCTAGGTGCTCTCATATGCATTATCTCACTTAATCCTTATGATAACTCCATGAACTAAGCATATACCCATTTTTTTTCAGATCAAGATATTATGGGTCAGTAGGCCGGGCGCGGTGGCTCACGCCTGTAATCCTAGCACTCTGGGAGGCCGAGGTGGGCGGATCGTTTGAGCTCAGGAGTTCGAGACCAGCCTGAGCAAGAGCGAGACCCCATCTCTACTAAAAATAGAAAGAAATTATATGGACAGCTAAAAAATATATATAGAAAAAATTAGCCGGGCATGGTGGTGCATGCCTGTAGTCCCAGCTACTCGGGAGGCTGAGACAGGAGGATCGCTTGAGCTCAGGAGTTTGAGGTTGCTGTGAGCTAGGCTGATGCCACGGCACTCACTCTAGCCTGGGCAACAAAGTGAGACTCTGTCTCAAAAAAAAAAAAAAAAAAAAAGCTATTATGGGTCAGTAAACTGACCGGGAAGTGAAGCAGTATCTTTCCGCTCTTGCGCTAGAGAGACCCTGCAGCAGACAGGTCTGGACAAGACTAGGGTCAGGGGGCCTGAGTGAGGCCCTGTTGTTCTCACCTCACCACTTTGGAGTCCTTGCAGGCAATGTGCAACTGGAACATATCACGGCTCTCCACACTGTCAATCATCCGGAGGGGGACCTTCACAGGAAGGACAAACTGAAGCTCAGACCACCCCCCCATTTGGCACCACTCCTAATCCCCACCCCAGCTTAGGTGATAATGTATCAATAGCAAGAAGGAAACCAGCATTTACTGAGGGCCTGTTAAGTGCCTCGTAACTGTGCTGGGTCCTCCACATGTGACCCCATTAATAATCACACTAACCCTGCAAACCAGGTGTTTTCACCCCATATTACTAAAGAGAAAAAAAATCAAGCCTCAGGTGACTTAACCAAGGTCACATAGCTGGTGAGTGGCAGTGCAGTAAAAGAGCCCAGGTTTGCCTGACTCCAAAGCCTGCACTCTTCCAACAATGACACTGTGCCCCTTAGAAAGGCCAGCAACAGAGTAATGGGAAGAGAGAAGAGGGGAGGGGACAATGAGCCAGAAACAGAAAGATAGACCTGTAGCTGCAAGAATGAGGCAGGAAAACACAAGGCCAGGGAGAAGGAGAAGGGAGTATCTTTTTTGGAGACATGATCAGAGAGCACACTGGAACAATCCTACCTTTAACCTCACAGGAATTCTAGCTTAGGTATGGGAGAACAACACAGAAACTCACGTTGATGACAGAGTCCTTGAATTTGATATGCAGCCGGTAGTTAGAGATGGCAATGAGGGCATCGGCTGCCCGGCCCAGGAACTCCACTCCCTCACCCTGCAGTACTGTGAAGGGTACCTGCCGAGGGGCAGAGGAACCCTCAGTCCAGAAGTAAATCACGTCCTCTTTGTCCTCCACAGCCCCTGCTCTGTGGGATCCCCTCTGGGAAAGGTGGACCGAGACAGGAGAGGAGAATCCTCTCCACAGCACGGGCACCAGGCAACAGCTGTATAGGAAAACTGCCTTTCTTTCCCTTGGGCCAAATGCTCCATTATACACGTACAGGCAGACCCCCCCCCACCCCACCCCCAGAGACCAGAGAGCAGGAAGGAGAGCTCCAGTGCTAGATTCCCTTGAAGATTTTTGGGGGGAGGTGTTTTTTAACTGGGCAGGGAGCCCCACCCACCCTGGGCCCCCAATTCCTCCTTACCTGAAGATTCTCCTCCTCCTTCACTAGTTCCTTGGGGGGGAACAGATCCTTGGCTTGGATGTACTCCAGGCTGGGGGGCCCCTCCTCACCCTGTAGGAAGGTCGCAGTCCTAAGTCACCAGGCTACACTTGGCCCACCAGGCTAATTCTGCTCCTCTCCCCTACCAATAAATCCACAGACACCCCGCATATACTTTTTTTTTTTTTTTTAGAGACAGGGTCTTACTCTCTCACCCAGGCTGGAGTGCAGTGCTACAATAGCTCATAGCTCACTGCAGCCTCAAACTCCTGGGCTCAAGTGATCCCCATGCCTTGGCCTCCTGAGTAGCTGGGACTACAGACATGCACCAGGCCCAGCTAAATTATTTTTTTTAGAAACGGGGTCTTGCTACATTGCCCAGGTTGGTCTCAAATCCCACATATACTTCTAAAGGTTCTGGTCACCAGAAAAGGGAAAAGAGACCTGATGTAGCTGGAGACAGGGAAAGGTGAAATGGAGGGATTTCTCAAGCCTATTAAGCCTAAGGGAAGAGAGAGGGCCAAGGAACTGGGACTCTGCACTCTTCAAAGAGGGACTCTCCTATAGAACCAAAATTTCAAAAATGGAAGAGGAGAGGAAACTAAGGGAAAGAAAGACTAATGTAAGGGTAAGACAGGACTGGGGATGAGAAACTGCTGTCCTGAGGAAAAGGAGCCAGAGGGCCAGGTGTGGCAGCTGGTTATAGAGAAAGGAGGGAACTCCGGCACCTGCAGTCACTGAAGCTTCAATCTGGTGGGTGAAGGAGACAAAGAGGAGTGGGTGGGGGGATTCAGTCCCATGCCTCTAGAGGGCCTTCACTGATGCTTCAAAAGGAGGATGTGTTTTGGAGCGGGTGTTTTATCTTCCTGCTAGGCTCAGGCTGTTGACAAGCCCCCACGACCTGCCAAGCACCCTGCCCCGCCTGCTGATCTGAGGGGAATTCCTGAGGAATACCCTCGGCAAGCAGAAGTAACTCCCCTCCCAACCACCAGGGAGGGGAGAAGAGGGGATCCACGCCTGCGAGGAACCAGGAGACCCAAGGACAGCCAGGGGAGAGAGAAAGAGGACTGGCAGACACCCACGGGGCGGGCGGGGGACATCTGAGAGGACAGATGGGGGAAGCTGGGAAGCAGCATTAGCCAGGGGGGAGGAGCGGAGGAGTAGGAATAATGCAGAGGTACGGAGCCCTGCGGGCGCAGGGAAGATGGAGAAAAGAGAGGCTGTCTGGGGGACAGTCAAGGAGAAAAGACTAGCTTGTCGGGTGAGGAGGGATGGAGCGGTGGAAGGGGGAAGGGACTGAAGCCCCGGAGACAGTTCACAGCCAGTGCTCCCCAACCAGCCCCCTAACATCCCATACAGCTTACTGGCCACATCCCCAAGCAAGGATGCAGCGGGTGGGACCAAGATGGAGAGGCGGAGGTAAAGGGATGTACCCCTGCAGGGCGGGGCCTGGAGATCTGCAGTCAAGGGCGGTCGCTGCGGGGCCAGGATGGGCTACAGAATTTCCATCCCTGGCCGTCGACAATCCCCGACACCCGAAGACTGAAGCAAGTCCAAGCAAGGAAAGGGTTAACCCCCCTCCCCAGCCCCCAAACGTTCGGGGCCGGGCCCGGGGCCTTGGGAAGGGGGATGGGCCGAAATTTAGTATTTCCAGAGCTGGCCCAGGGCGTTACTGCGGGTGCAGCAAGCGTTGGGCCCCCAGGCTCCCCACAGATAGGGCTGGCACTTACGAAGCAGCTAAGCACGGAGCAGGAGACGCGGGCGGTCAGGCTCATGGTCGCGGGCGGTCTGGGCCAGCGCACATGTCCCCGGAGCCGCTGCGCTGCCCGCCAGCACCGGGCGCCCGCCGCATCCCGGCTGCGGGGCCCGCCAGGTGCAGCCGCGGCGGCCAGGAGTCGAGCGCGCTGGTGGCGGGGCCTCGGCGCAGCTCCCGCGCGCCTCTCCCCTCCTCTCCACAATGGAGCGGGCCCAGCTCCGCCCTTCGGCACGAGCGCGGAAGGGAGGGGATCCAGTAGAGGGGAGAGCCCGGGGCCGCGGCGGGAAGGCGGAGGCAGGGGCGGGGCAGCTCCGCGGGGCCCCGCCCACAGGCCCAGGCTCCGCCCTCTCCGCATCCCCTGGGACATCTAGGGGCTTTCGTGAGTCTGGGCTGCCGGGCTGCCCCACACCGCATTGGGAGCAGAAGGCAAGACCGCCTACATCTTTTCATTTCTCTTCTTCCCAGGTGAGCCACCCCACACGCGTCTTCTCACGCAACCATCCCCACGCCTTCCCTTCCTCTCCGAGTTCCCCCAAGGCTTACTCTGCATCCCAAGATGGAGATCACCTTCCTCCACCTCATGCCCTTTCCAGTTTCAGCGCTTCCTCCTTTCCTTCCAAAACCACCACCTACAATACCCTTGCCCATCAGTGTCCTTCAATCCCCTGACTTCACTAAACCTTTTTTGCCCCTTAGAATGGACACTGGTCTGGTGCCAGGTTAGTCTTTACACACTCCTAAAAGGGAAATCCTCTGAGTTTTTTATTCCAAAATCCCTGCCCAACCCAACGCCTTGAGCTCCATCTCTCCTTTTTTTAACATTCTCTGAAGTCTGTGTAATAAAGTCCTTTTTGGAGGAGAAAGAATGTCTTAGTCTGGGAAAGAAAACAGCTGGAAGTATGGATCACAGAAGCTATACAAAAACAAAATTTGAAACCCAGGGGTAGGGGAGTGGGGGGAGTTGTGTAGAGGGCCAAGGAATAAGGAGTAGAGATAAGGGGTTCAAAATGTCACCAAGAGTCACAGAAAAAGCTGGCTGGACCCCCAAACTTCCTGTGCTTATTAACTTTAAGAAAGCAGGGCTTTTGTTTTGTTTTGCGGAGAGGGGAGGAATGAGAGAAAACCTGACGTTTTATTAATCATCTACAATGAGGCAGGCAGTTTCAAATGTCACTTCATCAAAACCTTTCAATCCCCAAGAAGTAAGCCTTATCCTGTTTTACTGGTGAGACTCAGGCTAAGAGAGAAGGTATGCAATTTACTTAAGTGGTGGTGCTAGCATTTGAAATTAGATAAAGCTGACTCTGAAGCCCATGCGCTTTTCAGGGTGTCCCAGAAGAGAAAAAGGGAGGTGTTATCAGTTGGTGGGGGCCAAGACCAACAGGCTGACTAGAGAACGAACCAACACGGCACACACCATAGATCCACATGTTTGTGGAAGAAAGGGAGGAAATCCTCTGATCAATTGAATTCTTTAACCTTTCCCAAGCATAGGGGACACCGGAAAAAAACTGAAGAGATGCAGCCAGGTTAATGGCCCAGTCCGGGCCAGGGCCTGCAGCTCTCTACTCCTTTCTCATCTCATTGCTTCCTCCTTCTTACTCTCAAGAATTAAAGGTTCCATGAACTTGGGATGAGAACATGACAGTTATAGTTAATGGAAAATTTACAGAATCATTATAAACCACCTCTAGTGATATTCTTGGAATCTTGAAGATTCTATCCTGCTAGATATTCAGTCAGCTGCTGCCTGTATTGGCTTAACCGACAGCAACACCTTGGAGCTGGAGAAAGCCCCATAGTTTTGGTGGAGTCACTGCTGATACAGCACCTACAATATTCAAAGGACCCACCACAAGTCCAAGGATCTTGAGATAAAGAAGCCCTGGCTTTTCAGACCAGAACACAGAAATTCTTCCAGAGACAGCCCCCGCCCCCACCCAAAAAAAAGCAAGAGGATTGCTGTAAGGAAGGGCTAGGAGAGCCAGTGGTGTGTAGGTAGTGTAGGGAAGGCGTGGCATAGCACATGCAGAAAAAGATTTCTAGAGGCTTCTGGAGGCTCCCAGTGCTGTACACCAGCTAATGTTTTGCAATCTAAAGAAACCCTAATTTATCTCCGGGCAGATGAACCAGTTTAGGAGCTGAACAGAGTAGCCTGAAACTCAAGGTCTAGGAAAGGTAGGGCAGCTTCACTGAGAAAGACACAACAATTACAGAAAAACACAATGGTCTAGGAAAGAAAGTGTACTCACCATTCTACCGTGGTGAGGGTCCTGGCTGCCTGCTTCTCACTATAAGGAGACAGAGGAACATAAGGGTTAAGGACACCATTAACATCACCATGGAATCAACAAATGCCACACATCTACCCATCAACTTCTCTACAACTCTTATTCTCCCCCCTCACAGTCTCTCCCCAATTCACCATGCCAGAGAGAGGCAATGGGAGCTATGTGTGGAGAAAGCAACAAGTGATCCTGCAGGGCATGAAGTCAACCACAAAGTTCTAAAGCAGAAATGAGTGTCATCCAAGTGCATTCGGCAGAACTCAAGAGTCCTTATTCCCAGACCCAGAAGGAGAAGTAGAACACTCCAACCTCTGTTCGTTGTGGGAAAGCAGAACTGCCAACTCTGAAGAGACAAAGGCTGCCCAACTGGGACTCATTTTTGGCCCCGGTGGGGGCCTGAATCCACAGGGACGCTCTGCCAGTCTCTGAGTCTGGGAGTAGCACCCACCTGACATGTTTACTAGAGGCAGAGTCCAGAGGACAGGAGGGAGGGGAGCACAACCTGTGATCAGAGGGCAGCAGGGCTGGATAGGTCCTGCTAAGTGTACTTGACACCAAGTGGGGCAGAGGTTATGGGGAGGAGGGCACACAACAGGAACAGAATCAGGCCGGCCTAGGCCTTGGAGTCAGCATCTGTCAGATGAGCCCAAGTAACGGATTTCAGGATGCAGCCTCGTAGGTCCACTTAGGGAGCCAGGCCCAGGTTTCACTTACACTTTTCTTCATGCCTGCCATGCTCAGGACCAGTGCAGCAGAGCACCGCAGGAGGCTCCATCTGTGGGCCCGCCTCCTCCCGGTTCACAGTACCCTCTTCCCCAGGCCACCCTCCCTCATGGGGGAGCCCGCAAGAGGCAAGCCAGAGGTGCTGCCTCACCGCCCACTGGCACGCAGCCCTAGAAAAACAGAGGGAGGGAAGGCGGAATAAGGACCAGTCCTGGGAAGCCCAGGGTTTCCGGACCTCAGGGATCTGATCCCGGTGGGCGGGCCAGGCTGGCAGGGGAGCTCAGGTGCCCAGGTTCTAGGGGCGGAGCCTAAAGACTCGGAGGCGGAGCCCCGAATGACAGAAGGCGGGACTCAGGAAAGCCGGTGGGGGTCGGGGCGGGGACCGAGCAAAACGCAGTCGTTGAGGTTCCCAAGCTGGCAGTGTACGGGGCACGGTGACTCACCCAGGCGGCGTCCGCCCGACCCTCCGAGGCCGCGCTCTCGCCACTTCCGTCTCCCGCAGCTGCTGAGGCCGCGCAGCTTCGACCCCACCACGGTGCCCTTCTCCCCAACCAATCGTATCTCTGGCCTGTGCCCGCCCTGGCCAATGGCCACACCAAGTCCCGCCCTGCCCCCACCACGCAGCCGCCGCCCTCACTCTCCACACCGTTCATTGGTCGAGTAGGGCAGACGCCCTCCCAGCCTTTAGCCTATCGAGTGCCGGAAGATGAGACTATACCTGGAGGGAGGAGGCGCAGCGCCAAAGAAGAGACGCGACCAATGGGAAATCACAGCGCGTCCTTGCGGCAGCCAATGGAAGAGCAGCAAAGAGGGGGCTACTGGCTACAGCTCCTGGGGGCCGGAAGTGGGGGCGGCCTGTCGCCTACTGGTAGCGCAATTGGAGGCGGGGCATTGTAGGGGCACTGGCCTTACAGCTACTTCCGCTGATGATCCCGCCTCCGGGTACCTCTCAAATAAATCCCCGGTGGCACCTCAGTTTATCCGTTTACGTTCTGGTTTCGCTGCGGTCATCCGGTCCCAAAGGCACAATGGGAGAAAAACCTGCAGGCGAGGAAAGGGGAAAGGGCTGGGCCTGGAGCTCAGTCTCGATCTTCTCCGACTGGAGGCGCGGGGACTTCCCCTTTTCTGTGTCTTAACGGGTTCCTCCAACCGCCACTTTTTTTTTTTTTTTTTAATCTATGGGCGTAAGACCCTGCCGTTCTTCATGACCTGCACTGTGCCACCAGTCCTGAATAAAAATCTGTCGTCCGAGAGATAGGAAACCTGGATCTGAGACTGCTACTAGCTAGCTGCGGCCTCCTGGTCTGTAAAGGGAGCGGGGAACAGGACGGTTCCAAGGACCCGGCTCCTCACCCCTCCCTTTCTCTCCCGGGGACCCAGAACAGTCAACAGGATAGAGGGTGGCCGCTGGAGGTCGCCTCGGCCCCGCGATACCACCAACGCGACAGACGTGGAGAACAGTTGATTCCAGTTCTCAACTGACAGCCTCAGGTCTAGAGTGGGCCTGAGCGTTTTAATACCAAGCCCTGAGGCTAAAGTGTCCTCAAGAGTCTTTGTTTATAGAGTACTGGAACTTGTAGTAAAGTTAGTAAGTTCCGGGAAGACAGGAACCTTGTCTGTGTTCACTACTTTAACTCCAGGGTCTGGACCGGTGTCTGCAACCTAGCAGATTCTTAATAAGTATTTAATTGAATACTGAACTCCTTCAGGACAATGATTGTGTTTTTATTCATTTCCAGCACTTAACTATAGTGTTTGGTGATTACAGTGGCTTCGGCATTTGTTCAGTGCTCTACCACAGGCTTCCTAGAGTGTAGTGCTTAATTCTGCCTATTCCTCTTCCCAGATCAGGGGAAATAGGAAGTCAGGAGGTTGCATGTTTGTTTTTTTCCCAAGGGCAGGTATCAGATCCAAAACTGCTATACAATTGAAGGTACTGTATGTGGGAAAGATGGAGAGAGTCTCAGATCCCAGATAAAAGGCAGCATAGATATGGTTGTTAATAAGATGGAGAGGCCAGGCTGGATTCCAAACTCTGTCATGGGAGGGGAAATTTTTCCCCACTCTCCCTTGCCTACTAAAAGCCAGAAACCAACATTCTCCTCCATCAGTTTTTCAAAACTGGGTCCTATGATCTTGGTCTCCAGGAGGTGATAAAGATACAGACAGGGACACCAGAAGCCACCTATAGATTTATTAAACTTTATTTCCTCTGAGTCTCTGGGGAGTCAGCAAGGATGTAAGGCGAAGTGGCAGTAGCTGCAGGGGCCTGAGCAGAGCTGGTGCTGGGAGGGGCCGGCATGGACAGGAAGAAGAGGAGGAGATTTAAATATCCAGTGCTAAAAGCCAGTTAATGGGTCTCCTTCATCTGTCTTTGGATTTTGTGTAGCATCTCCTGCATCCGCCGCAGCTGGAATAGGCACATGAATCAAAATGGGGCCTTTGGAGAGTCTAGTATTATATAGTGTCGGGGAAAGTGCCCACAAGTTCTAATCCCTTGAGCTAGTGCCTTGGAAGCCCTGAAGTGTGATGGAGAATCTGGGCAGAACCATCAATTGACCAATCCAGGACCCATATATGCAGCCAGAGCCAGGCATCATTCTGTTCCCAAACCAAGAGATACTAAGGTTTATGATCAAACATGGGACCTCCTAGGCTGTCAACCACTACTACTCCATACTGCTCTCACCTCTTCATCTTTCTCTCGGATAAGCTTCTCAGTTTCTGGATCTGTCCCTGGTGGGGCAGCAGGGATGGGGAAGTCGGTACCACTCTCTCGAGTCAGTTTGCTGAGGGAAAGGGGAAAGGAGGATTGGTAAGGCTAGGAAGACCCCAGCACCCACTTGGATCAAGCCCAGGGCCTGTAGAAGAATAAGGGAAGGGCTTGGTCTCACCCAAGACTGCTTGAGATGCCTGCCCCCTGCCAGCTTTGTCCTGGCTTATGGTCATACTTGCGATTCCTTTCCTTCACCACCAGGCGGGTCATGCTCTGGATGCACTGTGCCCGGTAGTTCTCATAATGTGTCTCCCGTGTCACATCCTTCAGGTCCTGCATGTGGGTACGCACCAGCATTGTCCTCAGCTTCACGAAGTCGCAGTGCCCGGGGTTTTCCACTGCACAGCAAGGCTAGGGGTCAGCCAGAGGCATGGGTGGGGGAGAGCCACCGAGGGCAAGGAAATACCCTGGTCACAAGATAGCTTTACCTTCCACAATGCCCCAGGGGTAGAGTCGACCCCGAACACGCCGCCCTCTGGCTTCTACAACAGTGTTGCTGCCAATTACTGCAAATGGAATGCTTTCCTGGAAGAAGTTAGGGGTGCCTGTCAGCACCCCTCATTCTCACCTGTTCCCTTCCACCTGTATTTTCATCTTCTCTGCTTCACTCTAGGAAGCCAGGGCCCTCTCCCACCCCCAATAGCCTGTCACTGTATAGAATCCTACTCTCCTCTTCTGCCCAGAAGAAACGAGATGGGAAGGGGACCCCTGGGGTGGCCCCACCTTTAGGGCTTGGTCCTGTAATTTGAAGTCCTCATCCTCATCAGAGTCACAGTCTGGGAACTGATAGATCTTGATTCCAAAGTGCTCAATCTCTTCCCGGATCTGGCAAACACATGAGGGGCCCATAGTTCTGGGGACCCCATCCTTTCTAGAAGCCCACCTGATCCCCTCCCACCACCAGCTTCCCTCACTTTGCGTTTCTTGTGGTCCACTTCAGGAGGTGTTAGTGTGTCTGCCTTAGCCAGGATAGGCACGATGTTGACCCGCTGATGCAGGGCCTTCATGAATTCAACATCCAACGGCCGGAGCCTGAGGAACAGGAATCTGTGACCACCTGCTAGTGGCAGCCCTGCCCCTGGTGCTCTTGGCCTGTTCCCTTGGCAGCACCCGGTGGTGCCAGGAGCCTCAGGCTTGGACCATACCCGTGGCCGAAGGGTGAGATGAAGTACAGGCAGCAGTGCACTCTGTTGTCTTGGATGTTCTTTCGGTTCAGGCCACTCTCATCTCGGAAATACTGCTCAAACTGCTGGTCAATGTATTCTGCCACAGGCTTCCAGCTAGGGCAGGGAAAGCAGAGAAATCATGAGAGTGGGGGCTGCCTAGTGAGCTCTGGGACTAAAGAGAAGTAGCCATGCCCTGAGCAGTGTTTTCAAGGCATTGTAATTCCCTGGCTTGCTTTACTATATCTTCAGGAGACACCTGGGCAGGATGGGGATATAGTTCACATGTCCTCATAGAAAATTAGACTGAACATACAGGCAGAGTTTAATAAATACCAGTTTGATGAAAGGGAAAGGGCCTTGGTGACCAAAACAAAGTAACAAGAATAGCAAGGCTGCAGGTGAACACCCGTTGGAAGCCAAGGAAGCCCTAAGTCAGGCTCACAGTCCAGCCTCAGAGACTTTGCTCATGTGGTTCCACCCCCTCCCCACCTCTCCAAACCCACACCATCCTTCAAGTCCCCATCCAAGAACCATCTTTTCCACAAAAGCTCCTTTGGCTATACCAACGCACACTGCTCTCTCCTCTTTACCACACAGGGAAATAAATAAACATATTTTTCCAAGAACTTCCATTTCCAGGTCCTTTGCTCTCCTATTATCTAGTTTAATCCTCAGTGCCCTGACAGGTGGTCATTATGCATTATGTCATCATCACTTTTTTTTTTTTTTTTTTGAGATAGAGTCATACTCTGTCACCTGGGCTAGAAAGCAGTGGCATAATCATAGCTCGCTACAACCTCACACTCCTGGGCTCAAGCGATCCTTCTGCCTCAGGCTTCCAAAGTGTGAAGATTACCATACCTAGCCATAATTTTATTTTTTGCAGAGATGAGGTCTTGCTATGTTACCCAGGTTGGATCACTCTCATTTTCTACATGAAGAAACTAAATCCAGAGCAGCTAAGAAACTTGCTCCAGATCATTTGGCTAGTAAATTCTCTACCCACCCAATTTCCTGGCCTTCTGACTCCTAGCTCAGTGTATGCCACTACACATTGCCTGACTCATTTACTAATTTGTTATCTGATTTACACACGTGTTAGAGAATTGCTCCCACCTCCCTGCCATCCCCTGCTGCCACTAGACTGTAAGCCTCTCAGGGACAGGGATCATTCGTACTTGTTCTGCATCCTCTAAAATATCTAGCACAGTCTGGACACCTAGTGTGTGCTCAATAAATTCTGGCTGATTGACTAAATGAGTACATATTGGAGGTGCAATGTAAACTGTGAGGTGCCAAGCAAATGAAATTATTATTGTTATGGAAGATAAAGGAAGGTAAGTAAATTGACCAAAGGAGAGAGTGGCACTTGCCACAGTAGGAACTGGGTACTGGTTGGGATGAGAATTTCAGGGCAAGCCCGGTTTGCTGAGACATACTCCTAGAGCAGGAAAGGTGGTGATGATATGGAGCCCACCTCAATCCATCAGGAATATTGATGGAGACCATGTACTAGCACAGGACTGTGGCAAGGACGTAAGAAATGGCCCTCCCCTCAAGGCTTAGACTATGAAGTTGAAAATGAAGGAGTTTGATGAGCCAAAAGTCACATGTGGTCACGATAAAGTATGTGATGGGGAGTCAGGGCACAGAAAGGTCTGTGAGGTCACACTACCCAGGGTCAGCTTCACGGGTGTGTGACCTGTGCAATCACATAGGGACCCGAGCTCAGAAGGGCTCATACTTGATTTGATGCTCTGCTGCTGCCATCTTGAAATTCTTAATAATTTTGAACAAGGGACCTCACATTTTTATTTTGCACTGGGCCCCACAAATTATATTGTTGATCTTGCAATTATCATTGTTAAAATTCATGAGTGCAATGTAAATAGCCCTTTATGGTTTTCAATGCACATGCATCATTCTGGGTGATGTTCAGATCAATTGAGTCAGGGAGTGAGGGCTGGCATTTTTCAATTAAAGAAATAGTAATGCAGTCATTTGCTCAAGATCATGCAGGTAATAAATGCCAATCAAGACGTGAATTCTCTAGGGCTCTTAGCGCCGCTCGCCTAACTTCTTCATCAAAGGCACTACCTTTTCTCCTGTCTATCTCATCCATTCTCCTCCTCATCTATTTACTTAGGACTGACCATTACCTAAGCATCCCTCTACTTCCTGGGGGACAAAAAGCCATAATGATGGGGGATGTAGCAAATTCAACTTTTCTTTTGGCCAGTGGACTGGAGGGTAATTGGGGCTTAAACAAAGTTCCACCATTTTCCCCTCTGCCTCTTCTTTCTCACCTTCACTCCTCCCTCCACGGACCCCATTCCTTCAACAAGACTGGTGTGTGGCACCTAAAATGTTGCTGGTGAAAGGAAAGGAAGGAGGGAGGGCGATGTTTATTGAGCATCTGGCAGGCCCTGTACTACATGTGTTCACATATATTTGCTTTTTTGAGGTTCTTCTTTTTGTTTTGTTTTTTTGAGGAAGAGTCTCGCTCTGTTGCCCCAGCTAGAGTGCAGTGGTATCTTCATAGCTCACTGCCATCTCAAGCTCCTGGTTCAAGTGATCCTCCTGCCTCAGCATCCCAAGTAGCTGAGACTACAGGTAGGCACCACCACGCCCAGCTAATTTTTTCTGTTTTTAGTAGAGATGGAGTCTGACTCTTGCTCAACCGAACTCCTGAGCTCAAGCGATCCTTCCGCCTCCCAGAGTGCTAGGATTAGGTGTGAGCCACCACGCCTAGCCTTCTTTCTTATCTTGTGTCCCCACCCCCATTAAAGAATTATGGGTCAGCATTGGAAGGAATGTTAGAAATCATCTATCCCAATCCTTTCCCTCTCACTTTGCTGAGGAGGAGATGGCTGTCCAGTAAGGGGAGCAGCATGCTCAAGGTCACAAACCTCTTTCTCCTGACAAGTTTGTGTATGTCTGCCTGTGTGTGCACCTGTGCGTGGGTATGGAGTAGGCGTGTGGGTCCAGACTGCTGGGGTCGTGCTTGGTCATACATACCACTCTGTGTTGTTGACTGCATCCCCAAAACCTGGTGTGTCCACAATGGTGAGCCGCAGCCTCACACCCTTCTCTTCTATGTCCACTGCATGCTTAGTGATCTCCACGGTTTGCATGATCCGCTCTGGAGAAGAGGGAAACTGAGGCCAGGGCAAGGGCAAGGACCTGCCCAGTCAGGACAAACCACCAACCCCAACCAGCTTTGCTGCCCAGACTGCCTCATCCACACTGTCCCCCTCTCCACCCCCAGGCTGCCTGGGGGCCTGTTCTCTGGGAACCAGCAAGGAGCACATTTCCCAACACAGGAAATGCCGGTGGCTGTTGGCTCTGGCCCCAGCCTCTTCTCTGCTCTTGGCGTTTTTCTTGGATTCCTGGAATCCTTGGGGGTCAGAAACTCATTCAGAGAGCAAGATTTTGGTCCCTGCCTTGCTTCAGCACCCAAATCTTTAGGGAGCTGGCTGGTAGGCTGCCAGAGCAGACAGGCCTATGGAGAGATGCTGTCAGTCTCTCTAGGAAGCCATGGTTTGCTACACGCCAGGAGGCATCCTCCAGACTCCGGAGTGAGTTTAATTTCCCAAGACAGGTCTGCCTGCCTGTTTTCATGCTCCTCTCCTTTGCTTACCCTCAGCACTTAGGAGTTTCCGGTCCCGGTACAGGTCAGTGAGGAAGAGGCTGTTGACAAGAGTGGATTTGCCCAGGCCAGACTCTCCTGGCAGGAGAGAAAACAGAGGCACCAGATCGGAAGGTAAGATGTAGGTAAGAGGCAACTCCACTGATCAAGGTGTGGGGGAACTGCTTTCTTATCTAATCGGGACTAGACTAACCAAACTATGCATTTTAGAGCAGAAAGGAAACAGAGAGATTGGCTTTTCTAGCTTTCTCATTTGAATGAGGCCAAGAGAGAGCAAGGGATTGCCCAAGGTCACAGAGAAAGAGGCAAATACTAGAAAATTGTTGGTCAAGTGTTCTTTGCACCACTTCACAACTCCCCCCACGGACATATACAGGCTTTGGGCCACCAATGGCTCCTGGCTATTTTGCAAAAAGGCACATCCACTTGCTGCTTGCTCCTTTCCTACACATACCCCCACCACTCCCCACACACAGACACACACACCATCCCCACCTGAAACACCCCTGCCCAGACCAGCCCTGCCCCTTTTCTACCTGCCACCATGAGGGTAAAGTCAAAGCCTTTCTTCACAGACTTTCGGTGGACTTGGTTGGGTAGGGTCGCAAAGCCCACATACTCCTTGTCATCCTAGTGAACAGGAAGGCAGAATGCATCAGGGCGAGAGGCAGAAAGGGCCCCGACACCTAGTACCAGTCTTCTCTCTCTTTGCCTTCTAGGTCTTCGCCCCAGCCTTAAAGGAGCAGCGACAGACTCCCCTGGGTTCCCATCTGAGGCCACCCCCTGGGCCTCCTGCCCCTGCTGGAACTGTCAGTTTCCAGTGCTTTGGGGGCAGACATCACAGAGCTGGGGCTGACACAGGACAGAGAGAAGCCCCAGATATATACACACGCGCACACACACACACACACACACACACACACAATCTGAGGCTCCCTGCTCCCTCCCAGGGTCTTCTGCACCAGCCCACTGAAAGGCAAAGGCAGGGCTGGAGGCTCTACCTCAGAGGAATCATAGGGATCAAGCCTGCCCCATGGGCTTCGGGGCCGGGCTGAGGGGCTGAGAGGGGCTGGGGCACAGAAGTACTGCTGGCTGTCAGAGGACTGGGGCCACGAGGGGGGTCTGAACTCCAGGTCATCATCACAGACGTCTGGGGTGTGGGGCCTTGGCGCCGGGATTTGGGGCTTGGACACCCAGGCTTTAGCCTCCGGTGTGTGGCAGCTCTCGCTTCCTGGGAAATCCTTCACGAACTTGCTCAGTTCTCCATCATCCGTGGTGTCCTCCAGGAAACGCTTGATCTGGGGAATGGGGGGTGGGGTGGAGTAGGTGGCAGGTGGCAGGAAGGCGGGAAGGGAAGAATGAGGAAGAAGGTGGAAGACAGGAGAAGGCAAGAGGGAAAGGGGGAAAGCACTTGTGGTTAGAAGAGAAAGAAACTGCAGCCAAGCCAGAGGAAGTACTCACTATCCCTCCCTCACCTGCTCACAAGCGGGCCCCAATCCAAGATGCCAGGAAGGGCCCCAGGGTCCAGGAGGAGCCCTGGGCAGCCCCCGAAGCCCTGGCAACCGCTCTTGGCAACCAAGGAGCAACAGTTCTGATGCTCCCTCTTAGCAGGGTGTTAGTGAGGCTGCCCTTCCCAGGGGTCTGGCAGAGCCAAGGGCCAGGGACTGCCCCAAAAGCCAGGAAGTCAGACTGACTAAGAAGGAGCAGACAGAGGCATTAGACCAGAGAGGACAGTGTGGCTCAGGACTCAAGGGAGAGTGCAGAGAGTCAGGATGGGGCAGGGGCATGAGGAAAGTAGGTAGGGGAGAAGGGAGCTGCTGGCCCCAGGTAAGTCAGGAGCCAGCAGCAGGTTCTGTGCCTCCTGTCACTGCTGGCCAATGCACTTTGGGATTGAGGTATAGATCCTACTGTGGGTGCTCAGTCCCCAGGGTCCACTGCCCAGAGCTCAGTATAGCTGACCCTACACCTTACACCAGACCTTGAGACCCAAAAGAGTTTCAAGAGAGAAGAGTAAACCTGCCAGTGGATGCTGAGTTTGGGACCTTGGAGGGACCAGGTGAGGGAGGGTGGACACTGGCTATGGAAGAGCTGGGGGGTGGGTGGCTGGGGGATGGCTGGGCCTCCAGAGCTGCTGACAGCCCCAACCATGAGGGACATGTAAGGGGAAGTACCCTTCCATTGCCCGCCTACCCATTCTGCCTGGAGCCAGCAGTGCAGGAGAGGGCCTGCCCTGAACTGTGAACCACAGATTTTGCAGAAGGCTGTTCCACCTCATCCTGAGCTCAGAAGAGGGGCTGTTCTCCCTCATTCTCACCCTCAGATCTATACCCTAAAACTTCCCCTCTCCTTTGGGGGTCAGCCTACTTTGTGGGGTGCCTGGCAGTGCTGGGCTCGGCCCTGCCTCACAGTACCCACATGCCACCCCCAGACAATGGACAAGGGCTGGCTGCAGAGGCTGACTCACCCTCTGGGGGTTGGCCAAGCCAGTGGGGGCTACCCTGGACCACTGTGGAGTCCCAGCCAGGGTGAGGGAGATAAGATGGCCAGTCTTCCTGCACATCCCCATCTTATAAAGGGAAGAGTTGAGGGAGATGGGTATGCACACTGCCAGGTTTATGCCAGAGGAAAGGGATTGAGATAAGGAGGCTAGAGGGAAAAGTCCCCTAGGGGCTGCTTCCAGGCTGTCACTCCTCAAGTCCTCACACCTGCTTCTAGCCATAGTTTCCAGGGTTCGCCTGGACAGAGGAGAGGAAAAGAGGCCCTTTAGCCTGAAACTGGAACTAGCCTGTGGGGGCTTAGTGACCAGAAGCTGTCCTGAGGCAAGCCTGACCTAACAAGCTTTTCTCACCCATAACAGTTGTGAGGTCCATGGGGTGACTATACATCACAGTTTATGCTTGTTGTCCTAGCATCATGATGAATTGTGTCCCTTTTCACTCTCAAAAGTGTCCCAGTTTGGACGATTAATTGTATGGCAATAGAGAAGGGATGGGGCTAGAGGGCCACAGCTCTTGTTGTCTGGCAGCTAATGAGGCTGGGGAACTCCAGGAAATCCTGCCTCTCTGTACAACCCCCCAGTGACCCAGCAGTTGGTCTGGGGTTTGGGCCAAGGGTGGGAGAGGACTGTGCTCCACCGGGATCCCCAGGGGCACTGAATGGAGAGGCAGCAGGGAAGGGAGGAGGGAAGGCACTGATGCCACCCCTAGGCTCATAATCTTCCAGCAGAGCCACCAGGAACCCAGCACCTTCCTCCCTTCTTCCGGCCCTGGCTGCTGCTCAGCATGGAGGGGAGACGGGGGTTTAGACAACAAGTCAGGATTCCAGGGTCCTTACCTCCTGTCTATCCATCCCACATACCCAGCTCTGCAAGTGACCAAATCATTTCTGACTTTGAGCCCCAATCGCAGCCAAGGCAGGGGGAAGACAGGTCAGGTCCACCCATCTCCCAGAGCAGCACCTTACCCCAGCTTCAGCCCTGTCCTCAGGGACAGAATTCTCTTGCCATCCCAGTGAACGGTCCATGCCCCACACTTCAGATGCCCTGTCGGCAAGCTCTAGGTCTAATTTTATCTTCCAGGCAAAGTTCCTCACACACAGAAACAGCCTTGTCTCGATGCTCCTGCTGTCTATCAGGCTTCCTGGCTTGCTCCTTTCCTTTTCTATTTGACCCCCTTCTGTCTCTGGCAGGGGCCAAAAAAGCCTGTGGAATGTCCTTCCCCACCCCTCCTCCTCCCCATCTCTTGGCTCCCACCCTCCAAGGACAGCTCAGCTGCAGCAGGATCACTCTGGTTCCTCTGCAGCCCCCTCCTTCTCTGATTGGCTGCCCCATGACGCCCGCAGCCTACCCTGGTGGGCACAGCACCAACCTCCCACGTCTGTCTGCAGCACAATTTCTTGATCCACTTGACCTCTTCTATTAACCCCCAAGGACACTTTGGCCTGCCCGAGGACTATCAGCTGTCCCCAAGGTGACCTGGCCCATCAGTACATGGGGGCAGTCACCAGGAGACCCATTCCCAAAGGATTCCAATCCCCCAATTTCTCTCTTTCACCTTAACTTTAAGCAGTGCTGAATGAATCCTCTGGGTATAGGTTCTCATGGGAATGGCCCCACCCTTCTTCACCAGTGTCCGTTTGTTTTCTCCCGCAGGAAGGCCCACTGTCTTCAGAAATCTGCTCCTAGATTTCTCTGCAGGGAACCCCAGCCACCCAGGGGGCTTTGCTCCAGGGACTCCTCCTACCCTAGGATACCTGACCTCTGCTCAGGGGGACCTATATCAATTCTGTCACCCCAGGGCTTCCATAGAGTCAAGGGGGAGCTGCTAACACTTGGTTTCTGAGGGGCATGGGTTCAAACCAATGGAAGGTGGGCATCTCAGAAGCTTCATTTAGGTGGGAGACAAATTGAGGGGCCTGGCTGGGAGTGCACAGATAGAGCACTTGACTAGGAGTCAGAGGCCAGTGTTTCTTGTTGGGCCAGAAACACCCTATGTGAATCTGGGTAGTGTCTTAATTTCAGAGCCTTAGTGCCAATTGTGAATGGCCCTTCCTTGCTTCCCAGGGAGGCTGGGGAGAGGCAGCACTCCCCAATGACAGATACCTTAAGCTGCTTTGAACCTGAGGAGAAAAGGCACATCTCTAAAGTCACAGGATGGTCATTAGTGTTGGCCTGTCATTCTTTTCACATGCAAATTTAACTCCCAGGGGCTCCTGCATTGGGGAAGCCTCCCCACTGATTCCCAAAGCAGCTGGGACACTGACCTCCTTTGACAAGGAGACCTTCATAGAGGAATCTGGCCTCACATGAACCAGTCAGCCTAAGGACTTGGCTTGCTTGAGGGCAGGGGCCTGAGGCTGGGGCCGTTGGTGGTGGGGGGTGTCTTTAATTAGAGAAGAACAGGGTGGCCTCGGCCAAGCTGAAAGCACCAAGACCTCAGCTGAACTGAACTTAGTGTGTGGCAGAAAAAGCCCCTCTGGCCCCTGCTGGACTTGGCACTGGGGACAATCAGAGCTTCCCCAAGCTTCCATCCCTGGAACAATCAGTCTGTCCATCCCCCATGTGGGGAGAAGGAAGGGGGCAGGGATAAGGACAGGCACCACTTGGCCTCTCCCAAGAACCCCCCTTTGGGGAAGGTCACAGGGTCACCCAGACTTCCTGGCCAAGACTTGGGCCTTCGCCTGGACACAGCTTGAGAGACAAGAGCCCGAACGGTTGGCTTTTCCAGACCTGAAAGCTTCTGATTCCATGAGGCCCAGGGAGTTCCCTTCTGGAAGCTGCCCACAGCCAACATCCTGCCCCACAGGCTGGTCACGGATCGCCTCCTGCTGTAAACAGCTTGTGCCTCCCAATGCAGAGGGCAAAGGCTGTGGGGCTTCCAGACTGGGAGGAGAGGATGGTGTGTGGCCTGGAGGTCCTGACTTCCATACACTGTGTTTATGGCAGGCTCTGACAACAATGGCAGAAGAGCTGGCATCCTCACAGCCAAGCATCAGAACTTCCTACTTGAGGGCTGGGGGAGGCTGGCTGGGGTTACTGTTTCTCTTTTTGCTACCTACAGGCAGGTGGAAGGGATGGGTCTCCCTACCCCCACGCACTGCAGAGGACCTGGTTTGGGGGAGGGGGTGAGGGTAGAGGCAGCAGGAGGGAGCTTCCCCATGGTTCCTGTCCCACAGGCAGAGGGATACACCTGATCCCATGGGGCAGGATGATGGACTGGGCTTCCCTCTCTCAGGGGTCTCTTTGGGAAAGGCCCAGGAGCTGCCCTTTGCCAGGCTGTGGGAAGGAGGGACTGAGCGTCTCACCATCCCTCCTGGGTAGGCAGGCAGTGTTTGCGGGCCTCTTCTGTTTTCCAAACGAAGTTGGTACTGACCCCTGCGCCCAGGGTAGGTGGGTGAGGAGGCGTCACCCAGGTAACAGCAGACTCAGACAAGGACAGGGTCCCTTCACCTCAGCTCATCTCTGACGCACCCTCCCCAGCCAACATGCGCATCTCAGCCGGCGGGCACCTCCCTCATCACGGACCCACCCCTTCGTCCAAGACCGCGCGGGGCAGCACCCTGGGGGTCAGGGGCCACTCTGTCGCTGCTCGGAGGGAAAAACTTGGGAGCGGCGACGCAGCGCCGCCCGGCAGCAGCGCCTGCCTGTGTCAAGGGCCGGCGACAGCGCCTCCCGCCCGGCACAGCCAGGGCTGCGGCGCCGCGGGTCCCCCTGGAGCGGCCCGGGAGCGGCGGGCCCTGCGCGCCCCGGCCCTGCCCCGCGCCCGCCCGCCTTACCATGGCTGCAGCCCGAGCCGGGCCGGCTCCGCCTGGACAGCGCCCGAGCGACCCGCGACTGGAGCTGCGCGCCGACCTCACCACAGCACCGCTGGCCCCCGCCCGCCTCCCTGAGTGCGGACCGCTGGGGGCGGGGCCCGGCGGCGGGGGCGGAGCGAGGTGGCCCCGGGGCGGGGCTGCACCTCCGCTACGCGGGTGCTGGCACGGGCTGGGCCGGGGGCCCACCTGGGGGCAGGCCTTACAGCTCAGGACCCCCGGCGGCGCAGGGTACCGAGCGAGAGTCACTCAGGACAGGGTGGGGGTCTCGGCTCCTCATCCCTGGGCTGCCCTGGGCACCTGGCTCTTCCTTACTCAGCTTCAGGAGCATCGCGGGGGCTTGAGCCAGTCCCCAAAGAAAAAGGGACAGCCCACCTGGTATCCCCAGAAGGAGATGCCTTTGGAAGGGAAGGGGAGTTGCTACACAAGTTGAAGAGAAACCGTTAGTTACTCCAGAGATTCAGCAAGGTTTTCAGAAAGTGAAGTCACTGATGTCCAAGTTTGTCTATACCCTCCACACCTCCGAAAGGGAAATGTCATACATTCTTCACCTCCACCCGAGCTAAAGAGACAGGTTAGCCGCAAGTTCCCTTCGTGCAGGACCCCAGATTAAAGATTAAAGAGGATTTGCTGCATAAATTATCCAGGGATCATCTGCTGGAATGGTGGAAGGGAGACGCTGAGTGGTTTTAATAGGGTGGTGGAGCCTTGCCTGGGGCTGAGGAAAGTGGGGAGGGCCTTGGGAAAGGCCAGCTCAGGCATGACCCAGACCCACCTGGGCCACTCTTCTCCCAAGTAGGTGGATGCTATGGGAACAGATGCTCCCAGCAGCTTTTAGAAGCATTAGAGGCTCAGAAGGGTCAGAGCAGCAGCTAGGGGAAGGCAGATGCTTGGTAGGTGGGGAGTTTAGATGCTTGGAGAGTGAGAAGCTGGTGGGGATTTCCTGAGCTAAGCAGTCTGAGCTGGTCAGGCTCCTGTAGAAGTTTCCAGAAACATGCCCCTACCTGACCCCCCAAGACCCCTCCCCGAAAGGCAGGCTGACTGGCCTCTGCCTGAATACACTCTAGACAAAATTAGACCCACAGTCATGGCCCTCTATGGGTAGAAGCACTGCCCTATTTCAGTCTGATCTGTGAACCAGTGGTCGTGGTTGGGACCAGTCAGAACTCAGCCAAGGGAGGAAAGAGGGCCTGGCACGGCAGGGGAAATCAGGCTCAGAAAAAAACAGGGCTGCTATTGGAGATGTTATTGGCTATTTGGCACTGGTGGACTGGAGGACAGAGGGGTGTTGTTGCTTCAAGACATCAGGAGCATTTGTGAGCCAGCACGTTGAGGAAAAACCTTCCTAGCTGGGTGACCTTGGGCAACTCACTTCACCTCTCAGGGCCTCAGTTTCCATACCTGAAAATGAGGGAATTAAACTAGATTTAAAAAAAATTTTTTTTTAGAGACAGGGTCTCGCTCTCTTACTCAGGCTGGAGTACAGTGGTGCAATCATAGCTCACTGCAGCCTCAAACTCCTGGGCTCAAACGATCCTTCTGCCTCAGCCTCCCTAGTAGCTGGGACTACAGGTGCATGCCACCACATGCTGCTATTTTTTTTTTTCTTTTAGAGACAGGATCTCACTGTGTTGGCCAGGCTGGTCTCAAACTCCTGGCCTCAAGTGATCCTCCCGCCTCAGCCTCCCAAAGTGCTGGGATTACAGGCGTGAGCCACCACACCTGGCTTAAACCAGATTATTTCTAAGCTTCCCTGCAGCTCTGGCATTCTAAAAGTAGATGCAGTGGGGGAAGGAGGGTATCCTGTATGCTGATGTAGGCCTTGGAGGAAGGTAAGAGAGCAAGGCAGCAGCAGGAGGTGCTGAAGAAAAGTTGGCCATGCAGAGACTCAGGAGAAGGCTCAGGATCTGAGAGAAGAGGAAGCAGTGTAAGATGGGGACAGCAGCTTGCCTCTGCTAAAGAACCTCTGAAGGTATAGAGAGGCTCGTGGAAAAGGCCTGGGCAGATCAGGAGAGCTAAAGCTGTACTCAGGAAAACAAAGACATAAAGATAGAAACCAATGACTGTTGGAAGCCTGCAGAAGCAGCAGCTGCTGCTGCCTTCAGCCCCAAATATCAAGCTTGGGCTACACAAAGCCCTACTGTTCAAAGCCCCAGGCCGCTAGTACTCATGCACGCACTCATAAGAACACCCCTTGGGCACTTCCAGCGGGCAGGCAGTAGTGTGGCCTGGGGTGGGGAGAAAGCCTACATCAAGGAAGACAGGCCCTGTTACAAAGCCTTGTTTTCCTCTATTATAACATCCCTCCTCCCCCCAGCCTCAGCTGCGTTCCAAGTATGGACACAGACACAGCTCAAAGGGCAGCTCAGCTAGCTCATCCTCAGCTGTGGCTGGAATCCCAGCTCTTCTCTGGCACCTGCTGCCCAGGCTCCAGAGAAGCACTTTGGTGCCAGCTTGCCTTGAGGGAAGTGAGGCCCCAAGAGAGGCCTGGGACCATGGAACTCAGCTGCAAGCCAAGAATCTTGGGGTCTTGATGGCCACAGTCCCTTTCTAATCACCATACCACAGGCCCAACATGAGGCACGCTGGGTGAAATAAAAGCCAAAGACAGACTTTAAGCCATTCTACCTGCACAAGCCCTGCATGCTAAGCCTGTAACATTCAGAGGCTCTGAGAGAATTTGGCCTGGGCTTAAGTCCCATGCCAACTTTGGTGATTACCTCACTGCCCAAAAGTCCCTTGCCCTCCCTGGGCCTCAGTTTCCCCCACTGAAAGAGAAGCCTGGACGCCCCCAACTCCAGCTCTCACATTCTGTGTTGATGGCAGCAGGGTCTGACACCTGGTCAGAAGCAGGGCTGAGATACATCAGCCCTTGCATGAATCCCTGACTTTCAAGTGCTCTTCCCCACCTCCGGGCAGCAGGTGACCTGGCCAACTCTGCCTTAGCACCACTCGGCTCTTGGAGCTGTAGCTCTCCCTTGAAATTCAACATCCCACCAGGCACTGATGTCCTTGACCAGAGTACAATTTCCCAGGCACTCCTAGCATGGGGTATCCAAGCCCAGTGTCTGGGGAGTGGACACTTGGCTGGGAAACTCAGCAGCAACCACAGCTCCGGCCTGCTGGCCCAGGCTCCTTTGCTTAGGTCAGGCCAACATGGTCTATCTTGGCTCCATGTCTTTCCTGCCCACCGTGGGTGAAGGTTGTGCAGCACAGGAGCTAAGCAAGGAGGCTGCACTTGGGCCAAACCAGGGCCCAGGTTCAAAGGCAAGAATAAAGAGTGATTACCACAAGAAATCATGATTTCAGATCTACATGACCAGCAAAGGCCGTTTTTGCCTCTCTCAGTAGCTAAGTTTCTCTAAGAAGTACAAGAACAAATTGTACCTCCCTTCCCCAGAGGCAGTCACTGATGATACAGTCAGAGAGCCCTGGTGGGGCCAAAGGGCTACCACTGGATTGTGTCTTTCAAGGAAACCTCAGCCAGCAAAGTCTGTGCTAGACAAAGGCAAGAAACCAAAATGCTTAAGCCCCACATCTCCCCCAACTGCTGCCACATGTCCTATGATCCTGGGACAGACATGAGATGTGGGTGGCAAGGCTGGGGAGCACTGTGTTTCCTAGCACCTGCTGAGTGGCTACAGAGAGGGCCAATTCCAGAGCTGGCAGAGTGCTAGAAGCCAGCCACTCTGATAGGGGAGACAGTCCTCTCATCGCCCATCCTGAACAGGCAGGGTTACAGGAGCTCAGGGTTGGAAGGGACTTGCATACCTTCCCCTAATGTGACTAAGCCCCGGATGTCTGACTCCCCTCAAGACACCCCCCTACTGCCTTCCCAGCTTCTGCTTTGCTGACTCATTTTATTGGACTTTGGTTTATCCTTTGAATGTCCGCACCCTTCCAAGTGACCCATCTGTATACTTTTCTCTCCCAAATTAACCACAAGCCCCTCAAGAGCAGGGAGTATGTTTTCTCTTTTAACCTCTGGTCACTTCAGTTCAGCAAACATGTGATGTGATGTCTGCCTGGGTGTCCAGGCCTCTGCCCCCAGGATATGGCTGATCAATATGGATTGACTAAAAGGATTCATTGATTAGTTTTCCACTCTGATTTTAGAGCACAGACAAGCCTTGAGGCCCTGGGCTTCACTGACCCAACACTTGCCCTTCATTCTGGCTGCTAACGAGCTCACATCTACCTCCCAGCCTCATGTTCCCATGCAAAAACATAGATGTTACTCCCACTAAAACCTTTCCCTTCACAATTCTTGATATCTAAAGGTGCTACTGAAATATAAAGAAGTTATTTTCTAGGAAGATGTGACTACAGAAGGAGGATTTCTATACCATATAGTTGAATCCCTGGGGTAGGATGCTCCTTAAAGTGCTCCCAGCTTTGATGAGCAAGCTCTGAGCCTTAGTTTCTCCATCTGTGAAACAGGGAGAAAAAAGTCCACCTCATAGGTTGCTGTGAAGCTTCACCAACACACTTAACATGATCACTAAATGAATGATAGCTGTTATCTCTGCTAATGGGAAAATTATCAACACCAAACCAGCAACTGCCAACTGTGACTATTTCAAATGCCTTTCCTCCAAAGGATTATGAGTGTGCATGTGTAATGGGTGTAGATGGATGGGAGGAGAACGAATACCAGAGTGATGCCTGAGACTAGAGTGACAGTGGAATGACCATGCTGCCACCACCTGCTAGATACCACACCATCTCTAGACAGCAGGTCTTGGCCTAAGACCTGCTGATCCAATTCCCAGAAACGGACACTGTGGAGACCCCTGGAGCTAGATGACTTTGCCTGCAGTGGCTGCGCCAAGGAAGTGGCACCCTCAGTGTCAGGGCCTGAGCTTCTCTCAGGAACTGCCTCACATTCTCTCCCCCTCCTCCAGGCCTTCACTCAGCCCCCAAGGTGCAGCTGTCTCTTGCTGCTCCCTGCACAGCAGCTGAGCCAAAGGCAGCTGAGCGGAGGAGGGTAAAGGGACATGGCCACTTCTGCCACTCCTGACAGCCTTCCTCTGGCTGAGCAATTGTCAGGGTGGCTTCTGGGTCACAGATTTGCTTCCTCACCCAAGTATACACCCTGACCTCTGAAGCCATGCTCTCTAATCTACTCCGGCCCACTGTTTCTCCTCTTACCTGAAAAATCCACCATTTCAAACACCACCAAACCATTCTGACAGAAAGATGTGATGTTGGAGATGGTTTCTAGTCACCAAGTAGCTTCTGAAAATACACCAGAAAGTCCAAAATGGATGTGGCAGATTCTTCCCTATGTAGGATCACTCTGGGAAGAACAAAAAACTAAAGGACTCTGGCCTCAGTTCTGCCATCAAGCCCAAGAGGAAGGCCCCCATTTTACAGGCAGAGGAAGTAACCTGCCCAGGTTTCACGGTGAAACTGGGACATCATCCCCCAACCCTGTGCTTCCAAGGGCTCTCGCTGAGGCCAAGTGCCCCACAGCTTGTCCTTGGTGACCAACTATCCCAGTTTGCCCAGGACTGAGGGGGTTCTTGAGATGTGGGACTTCTAGTACTAAAACCAAAAAAATCTCAGGCAAACCCTGATGAGTTGGTCAACCTAGCCTGTCCCCAGATTAGTGAGTCTTGGACAGAGGTCACCAGCCTTCCATGCTGCTCTGGAATTGTCTGTCCATGGTAGCTGGAAATGAACAAGGTGCCATCTGACAGGATAAGATGCCGCTTCCTCAGAAGCTGTGTAGTGAGGGTCAAGCTGCTATAAAAAGCCTCCTGAGGTGTCCTGCTCCATTTTCAACAGCTCTGCTCCATTCTTTCAACAATTCCCTTTCCTCTCAACTACAAGCCAATATGTAATGCAAGAGAAAATGAGAGGAGCTGGAAAGACAGTTCCTAGGGTTCCTTTGAGACAGCCTATATCCTAGGATTCTGCTAACATCCTCACAAATGCAGAAACTCCCTGAGTTCCTTGGAAGCTTTGGATTGTTCCTTACAGAGGAAGTCCACCTGATCAAAACTTCCCTGTGTTCAGGAGCCAACAGGAGGCTGATTACCCTGTCCCTCAGGGGACAAATGACGCGTCACCCCAAAGATACTGAGGTCTGCCGTAGGTATCACTTAGATGGCCTCCTCTAGTTCCTGACCTGTTTTCCAGACTTGGTTTCTTGCATAATTGATAGATATAGCAGAGACTAAACCACCTTGTCCTCTGACAGCCTGAGAAGTCACGTTTAAGGATGAGTAGGTCAGGTGCCTTAAGGACACAGGATCTTGGGGCTAGGGCACCCCTGTCTATCAGAGGCATTGCAGCCCCTCCTATCAAGAACCACTTTATTTCCAGGAACTACCCAGGGCTGTGTGAGAGGTCAGCCCCCGCTGACCGAATAGGGCACCCTCAGGACCTTCCTGTGAGCTTCTGCTAGTTCTGATACCAAAAAAAGCCCATCAGGAATGCTTCCCTCAATCCAGCACACCCTCCTCTGGGGAGGCTCCAGCCCCTAATGTCCCAAACCAAGCATCTGTCCACCCCACTCCTCAGAAAGAGGGCCTTGAGGGGCCCTTTGGAGGGGGGCTGACACATAGACAGAGAGAGAGAGAGGCTGAATCAGGCACCATCCCCAGCTGTTTATCCAGAGAGGCTCGTGAAGCTCAAGAACAACCATGCTGCCTCTCACGAGCCAGGCGCTGTGGCTGGCCACCAGAGAATTCCCACCGGGAATGGAATCTGGAATACTCTATGGTCAACCATCCCCAGATCAGAGGAACCAAGGGGGCCCTGGACACCAGCACCTTAGAACGTCCATCTTGAGACTGCCTGAGGACCGTGCAGCCTAGCAGATGGGCTGGGGAAAGCCTAGCTCTCTCGTGCTTTGCAGGGAGAGTACTGGTCCATCTCCATGCCACCCTACCGCCAGAGAGCCAGAGAAGACCAGCAGCCTGGCTGCCTGGGAGCCTTCTCTTCCCAGCTTCCGAGGACCAGCTCTGTTGCTGAATAGGGCTGGAGAGCTGTAATTATCGAGACAGGATAAGAGCTATTTTGGGAAGTAGCCGCCCTGCTGCCAAGGCTTTTGACTTCCTAAACTAAAACAAGATGCACAGAAAAAGACGGTGAGGGTGGGGGAGAAAAGGGAGGAGCCCGCTCAGCCAAAAACATCAAATCTTGAACTAAGGGATATAGTAATCCGTTCCCAAAGGTACAGATTTGTATCTATGGATGAGCAAGAGACTAGCTGTAAAGACACCTCCCCCTGGCTTTGGGAAGGAGGGCAAAACTTGACCCTCTGCCCACCTCCCACTGACTCCCTCTTTCCTAAGACCCTCCAAGAGCATTATTCAGTCTGTTCCATCTATTTTGACATTTGAGCACAAACTATTTCACATTGTTGTTTAAATGTTTCCTATCCATGTCTTATCTCTCCAACCAGATGGTTTCTCAAGGACAAAAAATGTGTGCTGTAAAACTTCAATGCTGCCCCAGTAGTGCCTAGCAGAGTGCTATGGACATCTGAATAAAAATTGTCTATGGAAGGAAGTGAGGGAGGGAGGGAGGGAGGGAGGGAGGAAGGAAGGAAGAGAGGAAGGGAGGGATGGAAGAATTTACTGTCTTAAATAAAGACAATCTCTAAAAGTAGCTGTTCCCACCCACAGCTGAGCTCGGGGCATGGGGCTGGATAAGAACCCATGGCAGAGGGGGTGGAAGCAGCATTTCTGGACACCTCTCCTTCAGCTGTTCTGTTATCTGAGCTCAGGCTGCCCCCCTGCTCATTTGTTTTCCATCTGAAGTCAACTGTCCATCCTGGGCTAGCCCATGGATGAGACCCATTATAGGTCATTGCTAGGTTTTGGGTAAGACAGAAATGTGGCAAGAGAAAGAATGGAAGTAGCTTTGGTCATCTTACCAAACATGGGCCAAGAAGTGCCAAAGTACTTATGGGAACTGCACTATGAAATAAGGACACTATTTGCCAAATTCAGAACACAAGATGGCCAAGAGCAGAGTCTACTTTGAGTTTTTCCAAGGTAAGGACCCAAATAGTGTGTAATCCAAAAATGCAACCCTTTTCTGGAATGCCCCAGGCTGGAGAGGGGAGAGCCAGGTGAGGACTGATTCAATCCATGGCTGCCCCGTCTTTCCACAGAGCACTTGGCAGGATTCGTCATCTGCCAAAAAGTTTCCTTCTCTCTAAGGCTGCAACTAGCTCGTATAGCACTTTTGTGCCAATCCCCCTCTGGGGAGATGCAGCCCCACAGGTGCATAGCTTGGCAAGTGCAGCATAGCCTCGATTTCAGCCCCCACTTGCCCCCTCCACCAGGTGCCCTTGTGCAGTGAACAACCTGCCCAACCATAGGGAGCAGCTCTGTCTCTCTCCACACCCCTTTCATCAGAGGCCAGAAGAGGGACTTGGATAGGGTGGGGAAGGGGGCACAGGAAGACTGAAAGTAACCTCCCAGGGGCATTCTTACCTCCTCATCTGTCATAACAGAGAAGTAGAAGCCAGGCATTCCCCGGGGGACAGCAAATGAATTCAGAGAGTACCAAGAGGAGGGGAAAAAGAGAATTTTATTAAAGATGCCCAGTGGACTTGGGCATAACCTGGCCCAAATCCCTTCCTAGTGCAAGTGGCCCAAATAATAATAGCTAGTATATACTGAGTGCTCACTACTGCAAAGCACCATGCTAAGTGCTTTACACGTAATATTTTGTAATAGTCCTCACAATAATCCTTAAAAGAAGCCATTATTCCCATTAACAGATGGGGAAACTGAGGCTTGGAGAGGTAAAATAACTTACCAAACCCAAGGTCACAGTCAGAAAATAGTGGACCCAAGGCTCAAACCCAGTAAGATAACTCCAAAGTCCATACTTTACTACACCCCCACTTTAAAGAGCTTTGCTGCCCTTCTCTGCTCTTTGCTGTCCATCACTTGGCAGGCTCATGCTGGTTGGGAATGGATTGCATTCCCAGGGCTCTCTCCTTCCCAGGAACTGCTTTATGCAGAGCCTTGGCCTCTGTCATGCTCATAGGGCTGGGGCATATTTTGGGCCACAATACTCATAGCAAGAAGTCCCTGCTGCCAAGAATTACTCTATAAGGGGTGGTCCCCACCCTCCCCTGCCACCAGAGAGGCCAAGAGTACAAAGGAGTGGAGGGTCATGAGGCCCTGGGGACACTTCTCTTAAGGATTCTAGAGCTGCAAGACCCACTGACAGCCTCAAGGGGCAGGCCCAGACATCTCTGGAGATCCTGCCTGGGCAGTAGCCAACTAAGTACCTCCCAGGTTCTAGGGTGGGGGCTGGAGGAGGGTTCTGAGGAACCAGAAAGACACATGAGAAGAATCCTCAACCTGAATTAATGTGGACTCAGCCCTGAGCAAGACTGTGAAGCAGGTAGTTTGCTTTGGTGTTTTTTTTTTTTTATCACATGATAGGTAAGACCAGCTAAGCTGAAAGGCGATAGGGCTTAAATTGTTCTTCATTCAAGTGATTTCCCATTAAAAGGAGACTCTTAAAAACAAAAAAGGTTCCAAGCCCCAAAGGAATGATTTTAAGGGTGGAATTTAAGGCAAGATGAGAAGTTCCTCTGTTCCTTCAGGTCAAAACCCCACCATGTATCTCCTAAGGACCTAGCTCTACAGACACATAGACGCCACCCTCTCACCTGTCTTCCCACCACCCAAACCTCCACTATAGGCCCACAGGAGAGAAAAGCACAGACCTTTCAGCCACCAGATGACACGATTGTACATTTCCTCAGAGACATCTGAAAGTAACAGAGAGATGGCTGCTTTACTTCTCTCTGTGGGATGCACACCCCCACCCCCCACTACTTGCATTTCCCTTTCTAGCTGAACATTTCTCCACCCGGAGGTACCCTCAGCCCTCGATCTTCTCCAAGAAGTCCTGCAGCCATGACTAAACATCACATTCCCACTCTCCCTCTCCCTTTTTTACACCTGCTCACTGTCCCTGTGGATGCCTTTCCCCTCCTGCAAGTTCAAGTCCCAGCTCATCTACACCCGCCTTCTCCACTTTGTTGCCAGAATATTTACCTGAGGTCCTTATTCTCTTTAACAGCCCCTACCGGCCCTCACCCCAGCTCAGTTCTTCATCTCCACTCTCAGGAAGCAGCTTCCGACCCTGTAAACCACTCTCTACTACCTTCCATTGAAAAGTTAAGCAGTGTTGCCTGGAAGAGTCAATGCCTGACACTGGGCCGAAGCATTGTCATCGATGTCATTAGCTTGGCACTCAGAGAAGCTGGCAGGGAAGGAATGGAGTAATGGGGTCAAGGACAGGACTAGCTTTGGCACTGGCAGGAGGGCAGCCCTGAGGCCCAGAATGAAGAGGGGGCCTTTCCTGCCCACCCCAACACCCCATCTCACTAAACCAGGGCTGCACCTGGGCAGTCTGCTTCTTCACATACCCAGGAAGAAAGCACTAAACCTTTGAATGGGTTGTTTGCAGGTGTACTTGGCGGCCTGTGGCACTTCCCTCAGTGGTGCCCAACTTGGATAATCCTTTGGTGGTGGTGGGCTTTCCTGCTCTCTCTGGAACATCACATCCTCATAGAAAGGGCTTGAGTCCATTTTAAAATGGGACAATAAAGGGTCTAAGGAAGAAGGGGACTTGGGCTCAAAATCAGGTGTTGTTGGCCGGCTTTGTGGCGTTTCAACTTCAGGATTCAGTAAGTCCCACCATGAGGAGTCAGGCTCATACCTAGGTAAGGACCTAGGTGGCAAGGGCCGAGGAGTCAGTTCCAGTTCTGCATGGATGGAGGACTTTCGTGAGGGTCCTGAGGAAATGTAGATACTTTCTCTGGGTCTTTGGGTTTGCTGTTTATAGATGGGCTCTGGAGTGACAAACATGGAAGATCTGCAGGGGCTCCCAGATGCTGATTGCGCTGTCGTACGGTGAGTTGACTGTACTGGCTGTCCCCCTGGGGAGATGGTGACTCTGCGGCCAACCTCACTGTCTCCTCGGATTGGGGATCTCAAGTTGGACTCCACCTCTGATGATCTTAAGACTTTTGCAGAGGGCTTGGTTTCAGAATAGGCATAATGCTTTTGGAGAATCTCAGGATCTGGCCTCACAGAAACTCGGTGTCTACTATCCAAATTCCTAAGGATAGAGAATTTGGGGGATGAGTCCAAGTTCATATTCTTATACAAGGCCTTGGAGTCTGGAAGAACTGAGCGGTGAGCATCCATTTCTGGCTCTTCTCCAGGTTTTCTTCTCTGGACTGTCCGATGTTCATAGACATGGCTGCTGCCATGCTCTGGGCTAGAGGGACTTCTTGGAGATCTGACCTCACTAGCAGTCAAAATCCTTTGGATGGGCTCAGTTTGTACTGCTTCATCCTTTGGGTAAGCTGAAATCCTGCGGGGAACTCTGGCCCCTTGGGGGTTCTGGACCTTGGAAGGCGGGTCATCTTGTAAGATTTGTGATTGTAAGTTATACTTGTGGTCTAGAAAATTCAACCGACGAAGGCATTTGGCATCTGGGGTTGATGAGGCATGATGGCCGACCTCACGTGATGGCTTGGTCTCACCATGTCTTCGTGTTGCTTCCTCTCTGACTGGACTAACATTCTGATGTATGCTTACAGAATGGGAAGTTGGCATCTGCTGGCTCTTTTGACAAGGAGAGGAATGGCGGGATCCTTCCTTTCTTGAATGCGACTCGGTCCCCCGAGGGATGGGTACTGCAGAGACACCGGGCCCTGACTTGGGGGAGAAAGAGCGAGGATAGTCTGATGCTGAATGGGGAGTGGTGAGATGTGCAGCTTCTGATCGTCTCTGGGAAGGGCTCAGGGAGACTGCAGCATTTCGCTGGCCTGAGGTAAGAACGTACCCATGTCCCCGCTGAGGGCTTGTGCCCATAGAAACCTCAGCCCCTCTCTGTGCTGAAACCGCTACCTTGGACCCAGTTTTACTTGTCTTGACCGTCTGATAGACTGTGCCCTTCTGAGTAGACCCCATATTTTATCAGCTGGCTTGTATTCAGGATCCTAATGAAGCCTGAATGTTTACCCTCAGTTTTAAAAGCTGTTGTTCTTGGGCTCCCACAAAAGTGGCTGTTGTTCTAAATGTGTCTCAAATGGCTGTTGTTCTAAGAGTGTCTCAAATAGGCCCCTTAGCTACCTCTCTGGTGATGTCATAAAGGAAGGAGCTATACATTTTGCTGTACAGCCACAGTTCTTCAGAAAATCCCAGGCAGTACAGAAAGGAAACTGGATTTGTCTTCAGAGTTGACATCACCAAGCCTTGGGCCAAGATCTTAACAAAACCGGGATTTCCTTCTATATAGAGAATGCTCCAGACCTTCCTCTCCCCAGACTCTAAGAATTCTCAGGGACTCATCCAGAGAAGGAATAAGCCAGAAGATCTTGTGACAGCAAGGCTACTGAAACCAATCATGTTGCGTTAGCCCCAGTTTTAATAAGGTACAAAGTTGTCCCAATTTCGTTTGAAACTGCGTTATATAAAAGCCAAAAAACAGAGCTCCAGCCTTTTCCAGGTTTCATGGATGGTTTGGTTGACCTTGGGATAAAAATCCAGGTTGCTCAAATCATAAAATCTCACATTCTCTGTCCAAGAGAGTGTAGTATTTTAGAAGGGATTTGGAGTTAGTCATTGGTTTCAGTCATAAACAACTTCTTGTGCACCTTGGACAAGTTACCTGACTTGCACCATTGCCTTGTGCATGGGTGTCACACAACAAATCTTTGTGTCCTATCCAACCAGCTGCACTCTGGTTCTCTCTTGATTTGAAGAGTGACTTTCCAATTTGGATGACCATTTTGGATGAGAGGCTCTGTCATCTTTATTGCCTTTTCCTATGCCCTCTCTTACTCTGTCTCTCTCTGATGTAGACCCTCCCATTTCCAAACACAAGATTGACTATGAAGGGTCGAGGTTATAGGATGGGCAGCTTCATTTTTCTATGCTCTACATTAACCATTCTTGTGTATTAAAGTTTTTCTTCAAATGAGCTATAATAAATTGATTAGGTTTATGGCTATTTAATTTTAATGACATTCTAGTCCTCCCTCTCATTGATTTGAGTTTATCTTATTTATTTATTTATTTATTTATATTGCGACAGGATCTTGCTATATTGCCTAGGCGGTTGTGAACTCCTGGGCTCCAGTGATCCTCCTGACTCAGTCTCCTGAATAGTTGGGAGTACAGATGTGTGCCACTGTGTCCAGCTGATTTGAGTTTTAAGTATTTCTAAACCCTTTCTATTCCCCAAAATGAAAACAGCTTTACAAAGAATTATAAAAAGTTAAAATCACCTCAAAGGACCATTTTACTATTTTAATAAGCATCTTTCCAGATATCTTCCTATGCATTTACCATATGTAGACATTTATAAATTTACATAAACGAGGTCCTATTATAAACCCACTAGCATACCACTACTAGCATTATTCCATAATATGTTATGGACATTTTTCTGTGTCAATAAATTTGTATCTACGGTATAATTTCTAATTAATCCATTTATAATTGTTCCATAATTTTCCCAACCAGTCCTTTATTGCTGGACATTAGGTTATTTTTTTTCTCACTATGTTTCCCAGGTTGGAGTGCAGCTGCTATTTATAGGTGCAAACATTGCTCATTACAACCTTAAACTCCTGGGCTCAAGTGATCCTCCTGCCTCGGTATCCTGATTAGCTGGGACTACAGGACTACAGGTGCTTGCCACTACACCCAGCTTATTAGTTGTTTCTAATTTTTTTTTTTTTTTTGAGACAGAGTCTCGCTCTGTTGCCCGGGCTAGAGTGGGTGCCGTGGCGTCAGCCTAGCTCACAGCAACCTCAAACTCCTGGGCTTAAGCGATCCTACTGCCTCAGCCTCCCGAGTGGCTGGGACTACAGGCATGCACCACCATGCCCGGCTAATTTTTTCTATATATATTTTTAGTTGTCCATATAATTTCTTTCTATTTTTAGTAGAGACGGGGTCTCGCTCTTGCTCAGGCTGGTCTCGAACTCCTGACCTCGAGCTATCCACCCGCCTCGGCCTCCCAGAGTGCTAGGATTACAGGCGTGAGCCACCACGCCCGGCCCTAATTTTTTGATATTATAAACAATGTTGCAATAAACATCCTTTTATGAAAACATATCATTGTGTACAGTCCAATTTTCTCCTTAGGACAATAGTTCTAAATCCTGGCTGTACATTAGAATCACCTGGAGAGCTTTTTAAAGCCCATGCTCCACCTCAGACAAAATAAATCAAATAATCTGAGGCTAAGGCCTGAGCATTAGTATTTTTAAAACCTCCTCAGAAGGTTCTAATGTGCAGCCAGTGTTCCGGAACACTGCTTTAGGATAAAGTCCTCTAAATCTGGGTGGACCAGCAGCACGAACACCACCTGGGAGCTTGGGCCCCTCCTCAGACCTATTCGGTCAGAATCTGTATTTTAACACGATCTCCAGGTGATTCACATGTACAAAATTTCTGAAGTACTGGTCTAAATGGAATTTCTGGGTCAAAAAATAATCACATTTAAAATACACACTGGCAAATATCCCTCCCTCCAGACAAGTGGTACCAGTTTATACCCCCAACACAGTGAATGAAGATGTCCGTTTCCCCACATACTCACCAATCTTAGAAATTATATTTTTCCTCTTTGTAATCAGTTAGATGAAAAGCTATCCTGTTTTAATTAGCACTCCTTTGATTACTAGTGAAACGAAACATCTTTTAAAATGGTAATTGGCCATCTGTATTGCTTCTTTTGCAAATTGTTTGCCTGTTTTTCTATTAGGGCGTTTTTCTTACATGTTAGAACGTTTTTTTTTTTTTTTTATTGAGACGGAGTTTTGCTCTGTCACCTGGGCTAGAGTGCTGTGGCATCAGCCTAGCTCACAGCAACCTCAAACTCCTGGTCTCAAGTGATCCTCCCGAGTAGCTGGGACTGCAGGTAGGTGCATGCCACCATGCCTGGCTAATTTTTCTATTTTTAGTAGAGATGGGGGGTGGGGGTCATGCTCTTGCTCAGACTGGTCTCGAACTCCTGACCCCAAGTGATCCTCCTGTCTCCACCTCCCAGAATTACAGGCGTGAGCCACGGCACGTGGCATAGATCTCTTTGTATATTTGAGATATAAACCATTTGTTTATACAATATATTGCAATTATTTACACTCACTTTGTTAACTTTATCCTTGTTGAGGCACTATTTGTAGTCAAGAAGTTTTACATTTTTATATCCTAAACTCACCAATCTCTTCTTACTTTGAGGTCATGATTTAGAAGAGCTTTCTCCACCCCAAGATTAAAAAACAGTAACCTAAATTTTCTTAACCTCTATGTATTTATTTTTACATTTAAATTTGTGATTAATCAGACATTTATTTTTTGGTACAAAGACTCAGCTTTTTCACACCTGTAATCCCAGAGCTTTGGGAGGTCAATGCAAGAGGATCATTTGAGGCCAGCAGTTCGAGAGCAGCCCGGGCAAGAAAGTGAGACCCTCATCTCTACCCAAAAAAAAAAACAAAACAGTAGCCAGGTATGGTGGCGCCCACCTATAGTCCTAGGTATTCAGGAGGCTGAGGCAGGAGAATTGCTTGAGCCCCTGAGTTTGAGGTTGCTGTGAGCTAGGCTGACATGCCATGGCACTCTAACCCAGGTGACACAGCAAGACTCCATCTCCAAAAAAAAAAAAAAAAAGAAAGAAAAAGAAAAAAAAATTACTGTGGAGAAAAAAATTAGAGAAGCAAGAGTACCAAAGAAATCTTTAAAAAATGTAAATCAGTTTTATCCCTCTCTCTGCCCGCCCCCCACTTAGAACCTTCCATTGGAGTTCTACCTTGTACTGTGTTCTATAATCCCTGCTCAGTCTCTAGCCTCACTTCACCTCCAGTTAGCCTCCCCACAGTTTACTCTCCTCCACCACACTGGCCTTTGGCTGTTCCGGTTTGGTGTTTCCCACGGATCCTTTGCAACTTGCTATTCACCTTGCAGAGGATGCTCATACCCCAGAGTTGCAAGACTGGCTTTTTCTTATCATTCCAATCAAAGCTTAAAGGCCACCTCTTCAGGGCAGCTTTCTCTTGAATACCCAACCCAATGATAAGTTGCCCCTGCCCATGACTGTCACTTTAAACTTTTTCTTTTCTTCATAGCATTTACCATGTGATCTATTTGCTTATTTAAGTTCAAGACAGCCAAGGCTCTACTTTGTTCACTGTTGCCTAAGCACTTAGAGAGGTGTCTGGCATATAGGAGTCATTCAAAAAGATGTGCTGAGTGTGGGATTGGATGGAAAAGGCCATTTGAGGAGGCTGTTGTAATGGTTCAGGTAGGAGTTACTAGTGGTCTGGATGAGGGAGGGTAGCGGCAATTGAAATGGAGAGAAGGTGGGTATAAGAGATATAGATTTTGGAGGTCTGCCGGTAGCTGGGACTACAGGCACGTGCCACTGAACCTGGCTAATGATTGATTTTTTTATGTAAGAAGTAAAGGAATAGGAGGAGAGTCAAAGACGGTTCCTGTGTTTCTTGTTTGAGTGGCTGACTGGACAATGATACCACTGATTTTAAGGGGAATGCTGGAGGTGGAGGAGGTTAAGACTATGAGTTCAGTACTGGGTATGTCAGTAAGACACCTGAAGGAAATCCAAATGGAGACATTGACTATATGGGTAATCTGGTCCTAGACTCATAATACAAATCTGGGAGTTGTCAGTCTTGTGCTAACTGAAGCCATGAGAGTGAAGAAGGTCTCTTAGAAGGAAAACTTGGAGTGAGAAAAGATAGAGGTGGAATCCTTGTAAGAGGCTGAGGTGAAGTAACCAGAGAGACAGAAGCAAAATCAGAGGAAAACCATTAAAGAAGCCAAGGGAACAGCCTAAGAGAGCAAATGACAATGAAGCCAAAGTGTCCATGGGATTCAGGAATATGAAAATCACTGGTGACCTTAGTGACTGCTAGAGAATGGAAGGAGTAGAATTCAGATTCTAGTACACTGAGGAGTGAGTGGGAGATGAGGCACTAAAGATAGGTGCAGACAACTATTTTGAGAACTCTAACTGCAGTGGGAGGAGAGTGATGAGACAGTAGCTGGAAAGGAAGGTGGGATCCAGGAAACACTTTTTAAAGATAGGAAAATCCAAGGGTGTTAATGGCTATGAAAAGAAGCTCATAAAGAAGAAGGGGTTAAAGCTACTGAAAATAGGATAACCTGGGAAGGATAACCCTGAGTGGACAAAAAGTGAAATTGGCCTAGAACAGGAAGAGGAACACTTCCTTCAGCATAACAGGAAGGAAAGTAGAAATAATAGGTATAGAATAGATCCATCTCTAGTTCAGGGTAGACTGCTTTACCTACAACTACATCTATCTACAGAGATAGATGTGGTCATGTTAGTAGTTTTGGTGGTGGGAAGCTGAGTTAGTGCCCATATGATGGCTTCTATTTTTTCTGTAAAGTTGGAGGTACAGTCATCTGTTGAGTGTTGAGAAGTGAGGGTTACAAGTTTGAAATAGCTGACGAGAGTGGGAGAAGTAGCATACTAAAGTGGGACTGCTATGTGCAGGAAAAGGATTAATGTATATAAAGTAACTGGCACATCATAGTTGCTCTACAACCAATAAATACCTACCAGCATTATTATTATTATTGTTAATATTGGAATATTCCACAGTCACTGGCCACATAGAAGCATTTACTCTGTACATAGGAGATTACATTCCTTATCAGCAGGAGTTTGTGTAGGACCTGCATCCTTTATGAATACTAAAAGTTAATGCCATAATATAACTCATTTATCATGATACATCTGCTATTAGTTCTTACATTTTTATGTATGTTGGTATTTTTTTTTCTTTTTTCTTTTTTTTGAGATAGAGTCTCACTCTGTCACCCTGGCTAGAGTGCAGTGGTGTTATCATAGCTCACTGCAACCTTAAACTCCTGGGCTCAAGCAATCCTCCTACCTCAGCCTCCCGAGTGGCTGGGACTACAGGTGCATGCCATGATGCCTAGCTAATTTTTGTATTTTTAGTAGAGACAGGATCTCACTCTTGCTCAGGCTGGTCTTAAACTTCTGAGCTCAAGTGATCCTCTCGCCTCGTCCTCCCAAAGTGCTAGGATTACAGGCATGAGGCACTACGGCTGGCCTGTATATTGGTTTTGTCTCATTGATTAAAATACGTTTTTTGAGAGGAAGACTGTATACCGTAAGTCTCTGTATCCCTCAAAGTTTCTTTACATAGTATTATTTATAAACTTATTTGTTCCTCTGGTTACAATGGCAAGGAACTGTTTCCTTACTTTAAAATGGTCAAATAGATCTGTACCTTCCCATTTTATCTGTGCAGGGTAAAATTTCTGGGAACAAAGAATTATGAATATAACCATCCGCAATAGGAACTATTCAGTTTTCATAAACAAAAGACCTACCAGTTACTCACCAAGACAGAATAAAATGTTGGTTGGCTAGTACTGTGTACAACAGAAAATAGTTTCCGAGAAAAGGTTTTTATTCATATGTGAAAACTCCAAACTGGAGTTAGATGAAGGTATATGAATCCTATAAAAACCAGGCTAGATACATGTATGCATGTGGCCAGTAGTCACAAGAAGCTAAAATAGAGAAAATGTTGCGATGTTAGTCTTACCACAAGTTCATTACTCCAACATGTTAATGATGTGAGGTGTACAATCCAAAATATATGAGGATAATGTCTGTTCACCTTAAAGAGTTCAAAATATCTTAGGATTTTATTGCTACCAGTATTGTAAGGCAATTCTAGCTGGAATGGGAATATAGCTATCCCGGCCAAGTGGACAGGCGGTATTTCTGTTATAAAACACGGATGACTGGTGCCAGTTTGTATAATGAGTGGAAGCAGTAGCGGCCTATTTGTCAAACTTTAGAACAGAAATTGAGGCCTCTCTGGGTGGCAGTTCTCTCCCCAGCTCCCAACAATTCAAACACAGAAATCTATCTTTCACCGCTGAAACTTAATGAGTATTAAAAGCAAACATTTTATTACATAACAGGACTTAAAACAAAACCAAAAGCCATTCTGGGCACAACAAAAAATGTTTACAATCACAAACCTCTCAGTTTTCAGAAATCTGACTGAAAATGGTTGAATGTGCTGCCAGCAGAGGGGCCAAACCATTATGTCTGCTGTGGCAGCTGAACAGTGAGAGCTGAGACCTGGAACCACTGCCCTCATGGCAACCGAAGCAGAGAAAGAAAGGAGCTCACAACCAGGACGCTCAAACCCAGGCCAGGAGTCCATCTACGATCCAATTCCAGTCAGTCTGACAAGTCACTCTGATCCAGCACGATTATCCTGTGCGCGTGTTTTTTAAAGAACAAAAAAAGGGAGTTTCAAGTTGGTATGTATATTTCTCAAAGACACAAACAACATCCTCTTTCTATTTAATAGAATTCAAGGGAAGGGAATTTTGGTCTTTATAATCAAGAGAGATTATGATCAAAAGTGTATCATGAAAATGCAAAATGACTGCAAAGCAATTAATAGCAACATCTGCACTTGCTCCATATTAAAACTGTTCTTGGGCTGACTCTGACACTTATTTAATCAAAGTTGGCATTAATTTCACCTTATATTTTAATTAACTATAAACATTAACATGTTTTAAATTGACCAATTTTGTCTGAATTCGAATCTTTGTCATTAATGTTTATTTAGACACTGGTAAATGTTTTAACTCTGCTCATGTTATCTATAAACCATGAGCTTTAACTTACAAACATTTGATATCTCATTACCTGGATGGTTCAGACCAACCCAGTCGCTTCCAAAAGCAGGGTTTTAGCTCATCTGGATGAAATATAAAAGGAAAAAAAAAAGAACCTGATTACTTTCTAGGTCAAAGTGTCCAGTTTTCAGAATTCATGTTAGTGCTCTCTCTAGTTTACCTACAATGGTTGTTTTACCTACAACCAGTGATCTATTCTAGAGACAGAATCTCTCTAAAAAGACAGTTAATGGGCTTCCCCTCCTAACATTGTACAGCTCTCTGCCATCACAGTGGACATTAATGACACTAATTCACAAAGTCCTTGTATTATCTTCTCAGTGAACTCAATACTAGCTAAATGCCCATACACTCTGCTGGGTCCTGTGCCAGTCAGGGTTCTGAAGGAAACAGAATGTACCCATGGCTGGTTCAAATAAAGACTCCTTAATGAAGTGACTACATACAGAAGTTTAGTTAGAGTTAAGGGAACAAACAAGGAATGGCAAAGCATCCAGTGACTAGCAGCAGCGGGAAGCCTAAGTCTGAAAGGACTGAGGGGTTGAGGATGAAAGGTCAGTTTTTGGAACCTAGTGAGAGCTGGAAATGGGAAGAACGGACTGCATTATAGAAACTGTAGAGTTGTGGAGGGACACCACCTCTACCAGGCACACAAGGTGCTGAAGTAGGCAGGGAGGGGAAGTAATACCCAACCTCTCTCCAATCCTTTTGTCTGCTGCAGCCTCCCATTGGCTAATAGGAAGCCCAGGAGATGCAGTCCACTAGGGTCAGCATCCTGGGGCACAAAGCAGGGCAGAGAAAGGAGAAGGGACTTGAGAAGGGATGAAAGGGATACCAGATGATCTGAAAGAGTTAATATCTTACTTTCTGACTAGGAGGAACTTAAATATAGGAAGGCATCGTTTGTAAATGGCATACCAGAAACCTTAATGCTCCATCAAAATAGTTTTGAAATTAAGGTTAATTTATAACTTTCAAATTACTTGTAGATCCCATTTAAATTCTATAAAATATGATTTCTTATTGGATTCTACAGCATCCATCTGAGCTAAATTTAAAACTATTTTGAAGATGTCAGACAATTAGAAGCAAAATATCTTTCCAGACAATGTGCAAGATAATGATGAGACTGGGTGAAGGTTTGCTTTATAAATAGAATTGGATGTTATTACTGTTTTGTGATGACGCTATGATTGGCAATTAACAGAAAACCTAGGCTGAACTGCAGGGAAAAACAAATTATCAAAGGTAGGAGGATTATGTATAGCATCTGGGAAACATATTTAAATAACTTTGATGCTCATGAAAGCATCAGTCGAAGGACTGCAGACTATTATAAACTATCATTCATACCTTCTTCAGCAGTCCCTAAAAAGCTCTCTGATTTCCTTCTCTCTGGCTTGATGCTGTCTTCTCTTTTTACCTTCTTTTCACCAACTTCTTGATCCTTGGTATTTGTTTCCCTTTAATAACAATGATTAGGGGCATCAAACCACATGCATAATGGCCAGGGGAACAGGACCACACTCCAAAGGAAACATAACAGCTAGCCCTAACAAAGTGTTTCCTATGGGCCAGGCATTATGGTTTAAGTGCTGTAATATATATTTTAATTCATTTAATTCTTGTAACCACTACCATCCTCATTCAGTGATGAGGAAACTGAAGCATAGAGAAGTTAAATGACACATCTAGTAAGTCATACAGCTGGGATCTGACACAGGCAGTCTGCCCGATACTCTGCTTTCAACCACTATGCTATATTGACTCAAAGAAAGGGGAAAAAAAGCATTTTATTTATGTTGTAATTGGTGTCCTTTCAAAACTACATTTATTTTATCACTTTGTCTTTATTTCCTAAAAATCTCTCTGAAATAAATATCTAAGTAATTAAAATATCTCAAAAATTTAAGACCATGTTTGTCAAACTATTAAGCAGAAACCATCTCCCTCACTCAACTAGAAGCTCCTTAAGGACAGAGCCATCTATTCCCCTTTGTTGCACCTCCAGCCCCTAGTAGTACAGTGCTTGGCTTATTGTCAGTGCTCAATAATTGCTAGCTGAACCAAAATAACATGTTTAGGGATTCTTCCTGTGCTTTCATTAGATAGATAGTCAAAACAAAATATGTAAAATGAGAGAGAAAATAAAGCCAGCTGGAGTGAAAAGGCATTTTTTTCCTCCTAACTTTTCACCACTAATAGAATCACAAACTCAAGTTGGAGGAGGCCTTTGAGTTATCTTCTACCTCCATCCAAATGCCCAAGACCAGAGAGTCACCCAGCCTCTACTTGAGCAGCAGTAGCTGCTGTTAAAAAAAAAAGTGTAAAGGCAGCTGTTTCCCCTATCAGATTGCTGTGGCTATTACAAAGTTTGTGCTTTACTGAATAAAATTCTGTTACTCTGCAATTTTTAGTCACTAGCTCTCTGTCCTTTGGGGCAGAAGAGAGAAAGCTGACTCCCTTCACTTTACGATATTTCAGGTAAGCTATCAAATTCTCCACTCCATCTGCTCTTCTCAGGCTGAGCTTCCCCAGCTCCTTTAGCTGTTCTCATATGACATGGTTTCCAGACCTCTGACTGTTCTGTGGCCACGCTCTTGTGTTTGTTAATATCCGTTTTAAAATGTGACACCCAGAAAGGAGCTCTACACTGTGTCCTAGGAGTCCTCTAAACAGCACATTACCTGTCTCATACATTACCTTGATCTGGACAGTACGTTTCTATCTATCAAGCATTAATGCTGCATTAGCCTTTAAGTGACTTCATCAAACTGAGGCCTCACAGAGTCCTCGTCCATGCCTTCTGCAGGAAGAATTTCTTGAATTCTTACCATGTCTAAAGATGCATGCTGAGTGCTGGGCACATAAAAATAAGACACACTTCCTGCCCTCAACAAAATTATAGTGAGTAGGAGCTTCCGACGAGAAATTCTCCAATTTGGGGCGGAGCATGGTGGCTCACACCTGTAATGATAGCACTCTGGGAGGCCTAGGCGGGAAGATCACTTGAGGTCAGGAGTTCAAGACCAGCCTGAGCAAGAGCAAAACCCTGTCTCTACTAAAAATAGAAAAAATTAGCCAGGCGTAGTGGTGCACACCTATAGTCCCAGCTACTTGGGAGGGTGAGGCAGGAGAATTGCTTGAGCCCAGGAGTTTGAGGTTGCTGTGAGCTAGGCTGACACCATGGCACTCTAGCCCAGGTGACAGAGTAAGACACAGAGTCTTACTCAAAAAAAAAAAAAAAAAAAAAAAGAAAATCCTCCAATTAGGCCAGGTCTCCCACATTCTATAATTTTGGATCTAAAACTTTTGGATCTTTTACCTTCATCTTTTAGAGAATCTAACATTTCTACCTGTCAGGATCATTTTGAATCCTCAGTCTATCACCCATCATATTAGCATTCATTCCTAGATTTGTGTTATCTAAAAATTTGATAAGCATGCCTTTTCTGATTTAATTCAAACGACTAAAATGAACATGTTGAAGGTAGCAGGGCCAAGATACAGCAATCTTAGAGGCTTCTCTCTATATTGATATCAATCTGCTAATCAGTATCTTCAGCACTGTGGGTGGTTGGAGGAAGAAGGAAAAGCCTGGGAGTGCAGACAGATGGAGTCAGGGGCTGGCTTATCTACAGCAGTGTAATGCCATCACTAGACAGTCACTCCCCAAGAAATCTAAAACCTAGCCCCACTTCCTGAAAAAGAAAAAAATGATCCCCTAATGGGGAACAATAACCTTGTAGAGCCCTTGGGGAGGTCCTGTAGCTCCACACTCTCCTCAGGTGGCTGCAGCCATCTTTCCAGGTCCTCATCCAGAGAAGAGTGAGCTCTGTCCAAGGACAAGTGAAGAGAATGGAGACAACAGTCATTTCCCTTCTCCCTGGATGAGTACACATAACACTTTAGAGTGGGAAGGGAACTGTGCTTTCACATACATATAGGAAAACGAGAGCTTGGTGAGATTGTGTCTAGGTCGCTTAGATATGATTTAAATGTGCACCAAAATAGTCCTTTAGTTTCTTGATAAAAAGGCTCAGCACTCATGAGATCACTTCCTCCCAAAGTCCGATGTTAGACTCTGTCTCAATTCTAGGTCACTAAGTCAGTCTCTACCTGAGGCTAGAACTATATACACTTTCCTACATGTTCTTCTGACTAAGAACTACCTCTGAGGCTAGAAGATGCAGAGTAGAGTGTTTTAAGAAGGCTTGAAAAGCCTCACCCATCTGAAAAAATATCTTCCACTCCGGCTTGTGCCTAGACTGGTCATTCATAGCACTGAGATGAGTGCCTGTGGAGCATCTATCTGTGGCTAGCACTGCCAGCACTTTTAGAAAAGGAAAAGATGACAATAACAGTAGCTAACTTCTGATCATGTACAAAGAAGTTAATATTTATATAACCAAAGGTAACGTGGCCTTCCCGGGCAACTCTCTTTTGCCTTGAATAATGGCATAGATTTGTTACTGAAGGTGTTTTGGAGAGATGGAAGGAATGACATTACATCACACATCATAGACAAAAGGTTTCTAAAACTTCCTTTGAAAAAATATTTTTCTTCCCCACAGTTGCCTCTTTTGTTTTCTCTGTCTCCCCAAAAAGCCTCTCCCCACTTTCCTCCCAGGTCATAGTGCTCCAGTCTCCTCTACTTCCCAGACCCTTCCTTCTAGGTCTCTTGCTTTTCTATCCTTAAATAAAGAATAATTTAGTCCTTGAAGAATGTGACAGATACTAGATTTACTACCCAAAAGTTATTCATAACATTCTCCGTTGCTTTCCTCTTCTATAGCAGCTGGAAAGCTAAAAACTTAGTTTCCAGTCTCCCTTGTACCCATCTTGAGATATAATGAGATACAATGAGATATAAAGTGGGCACCTGCAGGGAAGGGTTTCTGGGAAAGTTTTTGCTTTCCAGGTAAAAAGGGGCAGAGTCAGATAAAATATTCCTTTGCCCACCCCCTATCTCTGCCTGGTGTGTGGACGGCAGCCAGGAGAGGACAAGCTGTAAAGAAAGGCCGACATGTCATGGACAACAGAGCAGGAAGATCAAAAAAGCCTAAGTCCCTGGTGGCGTCACTCAACTACTACAACAGCCATGCCCTTCCACCTGTGGACCTCGTTAAGCGAGACAAACTCATTTAAGCACAGCAGTGGGGTTTTCTATCATTCACAGCTGAAAGCATTCTGCATGGCTTCCCCAAGGATCCACAGGGCCAGAATTAAGATGAAGTGAGTGGGACAGGTGCAAACTCAGATCCTATTTTTCTTCAAAATTTAGACATTTTGTCATTATGGATATTTTTGCATCAAATTTGATTTTTTAACATATTGCAATAAAAGGGCTGATGCAGTGACTTATGCCTGTAATCCCAGCTACTGGGGGTGTGGGGATAGCTGAGGTGGGAGGATCGCTTGAGCTCAGGAGTTTGAGGCTGTGGTGAGCTATGATCACACCACTACACTCCAGCCTGGGCCACAAAGTGAGACCCTATCTCAACAACAACAACAAAAATTGCATTAAAATATTACTTATCTTGACTACTGAGTTTTTTTTGTGCTCCCTTCAATTCTGTGCCCAAGGAGTGTGTCTCACTCACCTCACTCTAGTCCTGTCCCTGAATGACAACAGTTTAAGACAAGGCAGGAGAAGGCAAGAGGCAAAGGTGAGCAGAAGTGGTTTACCTTACAACACAGGCAAAAGGAGAGATCCAAATCAGGAACAGAATCATGTTTCTTGAGGCAACCTTGTGCTTTTAGACTGAACTGTCTGGGCAATTGCCCCCATTTTCTATTACTGGCTAGAAGATCTAAAAATTCTCTTCCAAGGCTTTTAATTAAAATGTTTTGAAAGAAAACTGAAACCTGTGTTTGCCTAACAAAATGAAGTAAAAAACAAACAAATAAAAAAAAACCCAAAACAACTAAAAGAAAAAAAATCAACAACAAATAACCCTATTTAAACAAATGGGCAGGCTAGGCACGGTGGCTCACACCTGTAATCCTAGCACTCCGGGAGACCGAGGCGAGAGGATCGCTTGAGGTCAGGAGTTGGAGACCAGCCTGAGCAAGAGCGAGAACTCATCTCTACTAAAAAATAGAAAAAAATTAGCCGGGTTCAGTGGCGTGTGCCTGTAGTCCCAGCTACTCGGGAGGCTGAGGCAGGAGGATTGCTTCAGCCCAGGAGTTCAAGACCAGGTTGGGAAACACAGCAAGACCCCATCTCTATGAAAAGTTTTAAAATTAGCTGGGAGTGGTGGTGGACACCCTTAGTACCAGCTACTTACAAGGCTGAGGCAGGAGGATTGCTTCAGCCCAGGAGTTTGAGGTTGCTGTGAGCTAGGCTGACGCCACAGCACACTAGCCTGGGCAACAGAGTGAGACTCTGTCTCCAAAAACAAACAAACAAAAAATAATAGTCAAACTCATAGAAACAGAAAGCAAAATAGTGGTTGTCAGGGGTTGGGGAGAAAGGAAAACGGGGAGTTTTTCAACAGGTATAGAATTTCAGTTATACAACATAAAAAATTCTGGACATTAGTTGTACAACAGTATGAATATAATTATTAACACTACTGAACTATACATTTAAAAATGGTTGAGATGGCAAATTTTATGCTATATATGTTTTATCACAATTGAAAATTTTAAAAAAGCAAAAAAAACCTTTTAGGAATAGGGGTTATTAGGATAGCATGAAAGAAGAACATGTTTTCCCTTCTTATTTGTCAATATTAGAAAAAAAACTAATACAAACAAACACAATTTTAAAAATCCTTTCAAAAGTCCAGCTTTTTCTGTTACCTCTCTGTGTCCTCTCCTAGATCCTGAGTTTCTTTGGTCCAAAGTATACTACTATCTTCTTTATTACCATCAGTTTCTTGTTCTTCTAAGTGCCTTTTATCTAAAAACAGTTGAAAGAATTAACTTTATTAGAACAAGAAAAAAATTGAGAAAGCCTGCCTTAAAATGGAGTGCAAAAATTAAGGCTAATCGGTGGTCCCTGAAGTATGCAACGCACTAGCTCCCCTCTTCCCACAAGAGCAGGGGGCCAGGTGGCAGTCTGCGGGTGCCTTATTCACAGCAGCTGCTTCTGGGGTCTTGGGACCTCTTTGGTGCCAGGTGAAGCCACAGGAAACCATGCCTGTGCCAAGGCTGGAGAGAGACAGAGGAAGCAAAGGAAAGAAAGGGCACATAAAAGAGGAAGCAAGTGACCCTGAAAACAAACTACACAAACTTACTTTGGGGGACCACGCAGTTCTCACTTATTAGATGTTTCTAGGTTGGAGCCCCAGGGAAGGAATTTGTACCCTTTAATGTATGACAAGAATTTCACATATGCTGTCGCATTTCATCCTGCCAGCAGTCCTATAAAGGAAAGGGACTAACATTTGCTAGGTATTTTACAGTGTACCAGCCACTCTACACGAAGGTATTATGTGCATCATGAAACAGGAGTTATTATCCCCATATTACAGATGAGGACAACTGAGACTTGGAGACATTAAAACAGTTTGCCCCACAAAAGTAGCCAGGCGTGGTGGCTCACGCCTGTAATCCCCACACTTGGGGAGGCCAAGGTGGAAGGATCACTTGAGGCCAGGAGTTTGAGACCAGCCTGAACAACCTAGTGAGACCCCAGCACTACAAAAAATAAAAAAAAACAGACAGGCGTGGTGGCATGTGCCTGTAGTCCCGGCTACTCGGCAGGCTGAGGCAGGAGTTTGAGGTTGTGGTGAGCTATCATTTCACCACTGCACTCCAGCCTGCTTTACAGAGTGAGACCCTGTCTCTAACAAAAACAACAAAAACAAAGTAACTGGTGGAGTCAGAACTGAGGTGGAGTTGTGCCTGACCTCAAGGTCACACTTGCCCATATGTACTGCTGTACTGTCAAGGACAGTGTTATAGCAAGAACCTGAGGAAAAAGATCTGTGTAGTTCGCTTACCGTTTGCAGTGATGCCTGGATCACCTGCCGTGTTCTCATGCAACACTGTGGACGAGGCCTGCTGCTGCTTCAAGTGCTCTGCCACAACACAAAAGCAGAAGGTAACTTAGATCCTCTTTTGCATATCCCACCATTCTCTAGGGCAGTGTTTCTCAAAAGGTGGTCCTCAAACCAGCAGCATTAACATAATCTGGGAACCTTGTTAGGAATACAAATTCTCAGGCCTCAAATCAGAAACTTTGGGGATCCAGCAATCTGTGTTTTAACAAGCCCTGCAGGTGATTCTGATGCCTGATAAAGTTTGAGAACTACTGCTTTAGGGTATTCCAAGTTTGAAAGCAATTTTTCAGGTATGGCAAAATCCCATACAACACTCAAAATAGAAATAAAAATGATCATACATAATACTTCGAGAGCTCTTTGTGGCAGGTCCTGTTTCTAAGCATTGACGTACATTAATGCAGGATTAATGTTCACAATTAATCTTCACAACAACCCTGTGAAATTGACTGCATTATTGTTAGCCTGTTTAACAGATGAGAAAAATAAGGTTAAGTAACTTACCTAGAGTCACACAGTAAGTGGCAGAATTGGGATTTGAATCTAGGCAGTCTAGCTCTAAACTTTCTGCTCTTAATCTATATTTTATACTTTCTCAAGAAGTTTCTAACAACATCAGAACAATCCAAATGTTCTCTCATCTCTAATGACCTATGATTCTTTCTTTCTTTCTTTTTTAAGAGACAGGGCATCGTTATGTCGCCCAGGCTGCTGGAATGCAGTGGCATGATCATAGCTCACTGCAGCATTGAACTCCTGGGCTCAAGTGATCCTTCTGCCTCAGCTTCTCAAGTAGCTGGGACTACAGAAGCCCATCACCATGCCCTAATTTTTTTTTTTTTTTTTTTTTTTAAGAGATGGGGTCTTTCTATGTTGGCCAGACTGGTCTTGAACTCCTGGCCTCAAGCAATCCTCCCATCTTGGCCTCCCAAAGTGCAGGATTACAGGCATGAGGCACAACTCCCAGCTTGTTTCACATTTTTTACTTGGTCTATGGAAAGATAGAAGACAAAGAATATCCATCATTTCCAGTTCCTACAGAAATACTCACTGGGCCAAGACAAGCATCTGCTAAACTCAGTATGCTACTCTGCATTTGTTTAGTCTCCTCAAAGTGCTCCACAAAGCAGAGGGACAGCTGGGAGGCAGCACAGACAAACTACCCTGAGCTGGCTGGCATGGGCCCGTTTGTGTAGGCACAGGTCTGCTTCGTTTCTGCAGTGCAGGAAGCAGCCCTACCTGGCAGCTCCTGGGTGTCAAGGGGCCCCATAAGAGCATTTAATTTGAAATTTTAAAAATCCATTTTTATCCTTGTTAAAAGTAGTTCCTTGCTGATTTTAAATGATCACCTATATCTTAGGGTTCTAAAGGACTCTCCCCTTTAAATCCCTGTCAGGAACCTAGAGCCTTGGATGTAGGCCCTCCAACAGAACAGGTAACAGTTTCAGGTCACTCCCCAAAGGTCTCTCTAGGAGAAACAACAATAGAGTGATGATATACAGTAATCAGGTGGGCAGGCCCATTATCAGGAGAAATTACTCAAGTGTCCTCTGCCCTGCGTCTTTCTGGAAAATTACTGACCCATCTCAAAGTGCAGGCATCACCTAGAAACCTGGCCCAGATAATTCCCATAAGTGAAATAAGGGAAGGCTTCTGCAGACTGCACTGGGGTACAGCAGCGCCAGGAGGCCAGAGCCCAGGAGGAAGCCTGGTAACACAGCTGCTGACATGGGGGAGGTGGCCGGAGGGCTCACATGGTGACTATAGAGAGAGGACAGCAGAGGAGAAGTATCGGCTGTGGTCAAACTGCAAAGGAGCCTGTAAGTACTGCCTTAAACCATGACCAAGGAACAAGGATACTGAGAAACTACCTACCTAAGTTGGATGTGTGTGAAGTAACCCCCACTGTCAACAGTTCTATTATTTTAAGAACAGCAACTGGAGAAGAGGAATTTGCAAGGACTGCCTAGAGAGTCTCAGAGGCGGAAAGCAGGGGTGGGGGTGTGGGCTCTAAGATCCTGACTCAACACCTCTGTGACCTGGACAACCCTGTGGCACTGGGGGAGGGGTGCAGTGAAGCAAGAAAAGGCCTATGGCTATGGAAAAAGAAAGAAACCAAGGAAGGTTCTGGCAACCTGACTGGCTCTACCTAAGCTTGTCAGGGGCCAAGGGTTATGATGGGAGCCTAGAGGGTAGCTGTCTGTTGAGTAGACCAGTAAGCCCTCAATTACTTCTTTATGAGACACAAAACCTCAGAGACCCTGAAAACCAGGTGGTGCCCCTCAGGGAATTCTCTTTGGGCTCCCTAACAAGAATTGGACTGTCCGAAGTCTGATGAGATGCATCCTCTGAGGGCAGGGGGCTAAGCTGGCCAGGCTGCCAAGAAGGGAACAGTGAAGTCTTTCCAGGGGAAGCAGACCATATATATAATAACTCTCTACAACTATGTACCATTTACTTTCAGCATAAGCTCAGCTGGGCAGGGCCACCAAATCAGCTACAAATGAAATTGTTAGTACTGCTCAGTTTCTGCCTGAAAATTCTGGTCTCATTATGTTTTGTGCCCCTGGCTTCCCTGCTCTTAGGAAAGGGAATTATTCACAATTCCAATACTTTTAATACCTCCTGCTAATGGCAAAACTGAAAGTACAGGTGTCTTGGCCTGAGCAGCCGGACCTCAGGCCTCCATGGAATGACTGGTTTGGTTTCAAAAGGAGATAAGAATTCCTCTAATAAAAGAAGTTCATCATAATAAACCAATTAAATGTTGTCATTTCCCCCTTAGAATCATCACCATAAACCCTTTAAGTAACAAAATGACCAGCAGACACACGCCAATTATCCCAGTGAGGCTGTGGCCCATTTTACTGGAAAACTGCCCCTTCCTAAATTTTGTACATTCAACTATACCTTCATACGGCCTTTTTCACTAGTGCTCATACTTGAGACAAAGAAACCATATTGTGGTCAGTGGCTTAACTGACAGGGACAAGGAGGAGATTTTGTATTGAACATCCCTTACCAATTTCGTCAAGTAGCTCCTGAGATGGTGGTGGTAGCTCATCAGTGCGATGCTGTGAGATGGCTTCTGCTAGTTCTTAGGAAAGATAAAGGGGAAAATGACTTAGCACCTTCCTGGACTTGAACTGGATTTTTCCAGGCTCCCACACAGACTTGACTGAGGGTTTCCCAAAAATGAAACAAATCGAGGAGGAAGGAAGCCTCTTACATAACAGTCCTAGGAGTGACCTCCTAGCATGTGAATGGCCTTTACCCCTCTTTTACCCCAAACCCTTTCCTACCTCAGCCCTTACCCAGTCCTGCTCGAAATGTGCTCCTCCCTTCTTAAGGATATTTAGAGTAGGTAAGGTACACACTCTTACTAACAGGCTGGGGCTCAAACTGGACCAGGGCTGCTAGAGGAATACAGAGGTTCTGGACCAGCCAAAATGAACAAAAACACAAAGTAGGAGGCCTTTCTGTATAGATTATCAGGCCAGGGGATACATGAGCAACCACACTTTGGGTCTTGCCCCAAGTGCTCAATTATAACATTAACCAAAACGCGTCAATATAATTCACAAAAATCCCTATCCACCTGAGGAAAATTCTAAGAGCTGTACCAAAGACAAGACATTAAATTAATGAAACAAAGGCATTATGCTTCAAGAGCTGATAACATGCTCAGACCCTTTGATTTGGAAACTGTTTCTAGGAATCTATCCTAAGGAAAGGATCAGAGGTGCAGATAAAGACTTATGTACAAAGAACAAAAACTGGAAAATGATATAAATCTTCAACATAAGGGAATGGTTAAGCAACATATGTAGAATAGACTATGATATAGCTATTACATATATTTATGAATAATTTTTCATGACAAGGGAAAATTCTCAAAAATCTATCAAGGGGGAATGAAAAAGTAGTCCAGAATTGATATCCAATATGATCTCAACTATGCTAAAAATATTTTTGTGTATTTATAAAAATCAAAAAACATATGCAGCAAAATAGTATATGAGGTAAAAAAAAAATTGTGGTGGTTTTCTTTTTTTAAGTTTTTCTTTATTCTACAAGTTTTCTACAATGAGTGTGTTTTACTTTTAGTTGGGGGAAAATAGCATTTTTGTTTGAACCCAATGTAGCATCAAAGATTGTTGGGCATCAATTTAAGTCTCCCTTAAATTGGCTGTTATAAACTTCGCTTTTGATATTAAACACATGGTACCTTTAGGCAGGCTCCTTCTCTGGGTGGTTTGGGGTGATATGTCAGGCGCCTTAGAAATGCTGGAGGAATCAGCACCAGTAAATGCAGACAATCTTTTCTATAAGTAAGAGATAAACGTGGTAACTGACACCTGCGTTGAGTTAAAAAAGCACATGCAAAACTCAGTCATTTCCACTTGCTTTGTTAAGTCAACTCATTCATGTCACTTCCTCTGGAAAGCATTGTTATCCCTCTCTGCTGCCTCAGCACTCAGCACTTACCTCTGTGTTACATCAGGCCTGCCTTTCTCACTGCAGCCTTGAACTCCTGGGCTCAAGTGATCCTCCTGCCTCAGCCTCCCTAGTAGCTGGGACTACAGGCATATGCCACCACGCCTGGCTAAACTTTCTTAATCACACTTGCATGCCTGGAAGAGAGCCTGACATGGTGCCTGGTACTTAAAACCTGCTTCAATTAACAGTTTGTTGAATGAATGCATAAAATTCCTTGTCATTTCCCTACTTCAGAGTGAGACCTTTTGTGAGTCAAATTCCCAAAGAAGTTGACAATCAATTTTCCATTGAGGGCCAAAGCAAGCAATCAGTCTGCCCAAAGAATCAGCCAACAGGTTTTTAATGAGCAGTACAATGTAAGAAACTTGTAGTATTCTTGAAGAGACTACATATATGAAATATGAGGGAGCAAGAGACAGAAAAAGAAGAAAAAACAAGAGGAAGAGGTAGAGAGGGAGAAGGAGAAGAAGGTAGTATACAATAAAGTGTTTTCCCTGCCGGCTATTAGTTCAGAAGTTCAGAGAAAGTGGAGATCAATCAAAATTCTCAGGGAAGTAACCAGGGGAGGCTTCAAGGAGGAAGCAAAACTTAAGCCTCCTATAATGCAGACTCAGGAAAGGAGCCCCAGGGAAACCTGGAGAGGATCCAGCTTATTTCTTGCTTTCTTAATGGATCTGGAGAAATCGTGGCACTTACTGAAGCCCTTTGGCCTGACTCCATGAGTGTGTAATACAGAATTGATATACTTACGAGATCAGTCAGTCTTGAAGGGGGAGTTTCAGAGGAAGTAAGGAGAGAATCCAGGCTCTTTGCTTTCTCTTGGACAGCTGTAAATTTATCAGACAAAGTTTGAATAGATTCTTGACTGTCCCTGCAAGAGGTAGACCCTGTTTTAACCTGAAATGTGATACTTTCAAGGCAGTCTTTATAGTGACTGGCAGCTGAAGAAATTGACCCTGTTGTAAAAAAGGCAGCAGTCAGTATTTGAATCCTTTACATCATAAAAACAAAAAACCACCCCAAGCCCACAAAACTCTATACTTATACCAGGGATTTTCCAAATAGTTAATAACTTAAATAATCATTAATCTGAAACACAGCTCTTCAAGGCATAAAACTTGGCCATAAAAATAAAGGGAGATATTTTAAATCACAAATATAATGGAAATGACACTAGAAAGAGGATATTTGATGCTGGTGGTATATGGTTGCAGGACTCAAGAACTACATATGTTTAAGCACAGGGTACTGTTTTATGTTGCAAACTCTAGAGAATCCAATGGTTTTGCACTAAATTCTGCAATGCTTAGAGTACAGAGTAGATTTTGCATTTGCATGTCTCCGTCACTGCAGTCCTAACCAAAACCTCCTAAAAACTGCCCAATAACCACCACCACCAACCCTACCTGGCCTCCCAAGGGATTATCCCCTGCAGTTTTGGCCAAAAGGAAATACCTCAGCACTATGAGAAAACAACCACCAGATCTGATCCCACGGCCTGACTTCTCAGAGTCAATGTGCAGGGGTTGTAAGTTCCTCCCCCCAAATGCTTCTCCTCCCTGTGAGTGATTACCTGGGCTGAGCGGAGTGCTGACACTAGTAGGAGCATGGCTTATTTTGGGTGTTTTGCATGAGGCTTCCTTAAAAGAGCTGTCTTGTTCACAGGAAATACTAGACAGGTCTTGAATATCTGTCAATGATCTAAAGATAAGAGCACACAGTTATTGTGAGAAGATGGTTAGAAAAATCAAAAAATATATTCCTTAGAGGTACTTTTTAAGTATACTCTTGACAAAATCTTTAAAATCTTTATTTGGCAATAGGCCAGAATATCTTACGTATCTTAAAGACCATATTAGAGAATATCTTAAAAAGAGATTATAACTTTAAACATACCTCAGCAGCTAAAAATAAATATTATCACAGATAAAAGGATATCTATGTGGAAAACAGATTAAATCTACCTGAAGTATAAACTTACATTATCATTGTCACTGTATTTCCTTGATTGTAAGATGCTATTAATTATAAAATCACATCATGAATTTGATAACAGCTTTTTGGTGAAAGGAAAAACATGCTCACGTTAAGTCTATACACAAAAAATGGAAAGAATATAGATTCTTATAAACAAGGAAATATTATTCTCTTAAAACCAAGACTTGACACAATCATCCTTAGGCAACTCTCTTTGGTGGCCATACATGTCTTTCTCTTTCCGTTCCTTTGGTGACTCCTTTAATGTCTCTTCTTGTTCACCTGCAGTACTGTGAGAGAGAAAGTAAGAAAGTTGTATGAATCCCCTCTGTCAAAAAAGTGCACTAGCTTGGTACAAGGGGCCAGTTTATCAGCCCAGTGTGAGAAACAGCAGAAAGGGCAGTAAACTGAGAAGTAGAAAGTGTGGGTTCTGGTTCTGGCTCTGCTACTAACTAGCCGCAAGTTCTCTAGCATGTCTGGGCCTCAATTTCCTCTCTAGAGATTGACTAAATACTCTCAAGGGTCAGCCCAGCCCTGAAGTCAGTCACTGACTCTATATGACAGTGAGCAAGTTCCTGAGAAAATCAACGGAGCACAAAAACTTTGCTGGGAAGTAGATGCTGGAGCCGGGTGCACAGCCAGGGGGCCTTAGCAACTGGAAGACAGCTTCCTGGTGTAGAGTAGCAGCAGAGGCGAAGAGAGACTTGTACCAGAAAAATGGCCAGAAGAGAATACCGAAGACAAACTCGACCCATTTCTACTTTAACCAATATTTAATATTCAATTTCAATACTCACTGAACACTATAAGTCAGATGCCATGCTAAATCCTTCCATATGTTTTCATATTTTTAATCCTTGCAAAACCTTGTGAGACCGATGGTATAAAGGAAAGAGCATGGATCGGAGTTGAGTTGTGACTTTATTAATTCTGTTCATCAAAATGTCTGTTTCTCTTGCCAAACACATAGTAGAACAGCACTTTTGGCCCTCTCAATTTACCCAAATGGCCACAGGACTTGTTGTAACCAATGAAATATGAGTGAAAGTGATGAGCCACTTGTGGGCGGAAAATTTAACAGTGCACAATTCACTATGTTCCATTTTTCCTGCCTCAGCAATCAAGGAAGCACAAAGATGGAGCCCCCTTCAGCCTGGGTCTCAGATACAAGATAACACAGCACAGAACAACCCCTGGCCAACCCATGAGCCACAAACATGGAGCATGAGCAAGAAATTAACTTTTGTTGTTTTAAACCACTAAAATTTGGGGGTTGCTATATAGTATAATCTAGCCTGTTCTGACTGAGTAGCTAAGTGACCTTAGAAAAAATACTTAAACTCTCTGAACTTTGCTCTTCTTGCTGGCAAAATGGAGGTAACAGTATGAACCTCACAGGGTTGTTAAGTGGATTTTATCCCATTAAGTGGATTAAATTACACTACAAAACAGAGTGCCTGGCATATGCTAGATGCTTAAGAAATACTAGCTATAATTAAGAAAATTGAGGCCCAGTGAGGGGAAAATGAATTCAATGTTATTGTGCCAGGCACTTTACATCTATTATTAGTTTTTTCTAAATTAAACTTTTATTTTAAGAAAATTGTAGGCCGGGCGCGGTGGCTCACGCCTGTAATCCTAGCACTCTGGGAGGCCGAGGCGGGTGGATCGCTCAAGGTCAGGAGTTCGAGACCAGCCTGAGCAAGAGTGAGACCCCGTCTCTACTAAAAATAGAAAGAAATTATATGGACAACTAAAAATATATATATAGAAAAATTAGCCGGGCATAGTGGCGCATGCCTGTAGTCCCAGCTACTCGGGAGGCTGAGGCAGGAGGATCGCTTGAGCCCAGGAGTTTGAGGTTGCTGTGAGCTAGGCTGACTCCATGGCACTCACTCTAGCCTGGGCAACAAAGTGAGACTCTGTCTCAAAAAAAAAAAAAAAAAAGAAAGAAAATTGTAGGCCAGGCGCGGTGGCTCACGCCTATAATCCTAGCACTCTGGAGGCCAAGGCGGGTGGATCGCTCAAGGTCAGGAGTTCGAGACCAGCCTGAGCAAGAGCGAGACCCCGTCTCTACTAAAAATAGAAAGAAATTATATGGACAACTAAAAATATATATATAGAAGAATTAGCCAGGCATAGTGGCGCATGCCTGTAGTCCCAGCTACTCGGGAGGCTGAGGCAGGAGGATCGCTTGAGCCCAGGAGTTTGAGGTTGCTGTGAGCTAGGCTGACTCCATGGCACTCACTCTAGCCTGGGCAACAAAGTGAGACTCTGTCTCAAAAAAAAAAAGAAAATTGTAATTCACATGCAGTTGTAAGAAACATACTTTACCCCCAATGGTAACATCTTGCAAATCTATAGAACAATTATCACAACCAGAATATTGACATTGATACAGTCAAGACACAGAACGTTTCTACCACCACAAGGATCCCTCATGTGTCTTATTTATAGCCATGACTACTTCCCTCCCTCCCCCACCCCTTCCTTAATCCCTGGCAACCACTCATCTGTCTTTATTTTTATAATTTTGTCATTTCAGGCCGGGCGCGGTGGCTCACGCCTGTAATCCTAGCACTCTGGGAGGCCGAGGTGGGCGGATCGTTTGAGCTCAGGAGTTCGAGACCAGCCTGAGCAAGAGCGAGACCCCATCTCCACTAAAAAAAAAATAGAAAGAAATTATATAGACAGCTAAATATATATATAGAAAAAATTAGCCGGGCATGGTGGCGCATGCCTGTAGTCCCAGCTACTCGGGAGGCTGAGACAGGAGGATCCCTTGAGCTCAGGAGTTTGAGGTTGCTGTGAGCTAGGCTGACGCCATGGCACTCACTCTAGCCTGGGCAACAAAGTGAGACTCTGTCTCAAAAAAAAAAAAAAAAAAAAAATTTGTCATTTCAAAAATGTTATATAAAGGGAATCATACAGTAAATAGGTTTTGGGGATTGCTTTTTCTACTCAGCATAATTCTCTGGAGATTTAGCCAGCTGGTTGCACTTATCACTAGTTCATCCCTTTTTATTGCTGCATAGTACTCAGTAGTATGGATGTACCACAGCCTGTTTAATAATCCACTTGGTGAAGACTATCTGGGTTTTCAGTTTGGAGCTATTGTGAATAAATTTGCTATAAACATGTATATGTTTTGTGTGAACCTAAGTCTTCATTTCTCTGGGATAAATGCCCAGGAGTTATATTATTACTCTCAATTACTGTGTGAACATTCCCACTAAGGATTCTTAACCCTATTTACAGACGGGAAAATAGAATAGAGGGGCTGAGAACCTTGACCAAGGCCACATGAATAGAAAGGCAGAGTCGGGATCTGAGTACAGATAATGACTCCGTTTTAGCACCACTGAAATTCTGAACAAGTCCTAACAAAGCTAAATTGCCCAAAGCTAATTTTTATAAGACAGTGGCTAATACATCTGAAGATAAACAATATTTATGTTGGGGCATTACCACCATTTAACATTCCTTCTATGAATCTGAAATTGTGAATAAGGTAATAATAGTCCATACCTTCGTATAGGTTGAAAGTGAGACCGGGTCAAAATCTCAGCATTCTTTCCAAGAATTTTTGTCACTTGGAACTTTTCCTCACCTGAAAGAATAAAGTAAATGTATTTTTTAATGAATTTTTGCCAACTCAGATTATTATTTTAATTCCCTGGAATTTCCCTTGGTCTGGTCCAGCATGAGAAATAGGGATTCTGTTAGGGATAAACAAAGTGCTTCCCTAATTGGGTTTGGACTGAGTGCTGTAGAAGAGGTTTTTGCTCTGAAAGTTTATTTTCCTTGCTCAGAGGGGAGAACTATATTCTGACACTCGGAATACAATCAAGCCATTTACTGGCCTTTCAGTTATAACCACACAGTTATTTCTGGAGACAAATGTTATTTTGTCTTTTCAACAAGGCAAACTGACCCGGTTCCTGTCAACAGACACCAGGGGGCGTTGAAACCAAAAACTGTTCACTAAAGATTCAAAACAGAAAAGACCATTAGCTGGGCATTCCCAGAGCACTCACTGTGCCTCTTGGCCATCAAACACCACCTAAAGAGTGAGGGCCAGAATGGGGTCTTGAGTACTAAGGAGCTAATTCTGTTCTCCTTAGCATTGAGTGTCTGAAGTTACTCCTCCCCAGTTCTCAGTAAGATGCTTTGTAGACCTCCAGGCAGACAGGGCCGGTATCCATTTTCCTTCCCACCATTGTCCTGTTCTATTCACAGAGGAGTGGGCAGACAAAGCAGCCTGCCCTGTTTCTAAATGCTCATCACTCCCCGACAAACCCCATTCTTTAGGTCCAGGTGATCTGGTAGGCACTAGGAAGGCCCACCAGAGCAGTGCCATCCTTAGCAGGTACCAAGGAGCTCTGAAACCCCACCAGTGGAGAGATGTTGGTATTCCTCTTCCTGTGACCCTGTTTTAAATTGGTAAACACCCAGAAAGCATAAGCTAATTCCTAACAAGCACAATTGAGAGCTGGAGAGGAACTTAGAGGTTTTAGAGTCTAACCCCCTCTTTTACTTTATGCAAGAGGAGAATGGGGCCCTGGGGAGAAGTGACTTGCTCAAGGTTACACAGAAAAGACCAGTGGCAGAATGGAGCGTGGAACCCAACATGTACTGCACAGTACCCTTCACGTCCCCTGGCTTGGAAGCGGATATGTATCAGAGCCCTAAGTGGAAAAGGGGCAGAGAAGGGCTGAAAAAGGGGAAAAGAATAGAACTCAGAGGATTTTTCATGTACTTCAGTTGTTTTTATTGAACTGGCTCTGGTTTTCTGACCTTTCCTACAACTTCTCCATCCTACTCAACCCTCCTCCAAATACAAGTAAATTGGCTACATAAAGGCCAGGCCCACAGAAAGTGATCAGAGGCAGAGGCTCGGCAGGAAGAAGTGATCAGCCCGAGACTCTCGGGACTTTTAATACATATTATCCTGAGAAATTAACTATTCATCTAAAAGCTTACAGTTTCTTAAAATGCTCCCAGCTCTGGCAGGGGCCTCAACCAGGTTAGAGTTGGAAGCTGTTGTGTGCAGTGGGAGGAAGTTCATAATCCCACCCTGTCTGGGGTTAGGGAGTTGAGACATGACCATGGACAGCTACATAGCTTGGCAGGTGGATAACTCTTGTTTTAAAATAGATGGGTGCATACCTTAAAAGAGCAAAAGTACACAATTTTTTTAAATGTCTGTAACAGAACACTTCATTTGCATCTTGTTTTGTGCCACACTCCTGGCTGCTGACCCAAGGTTAACTTTTCATGTAATAGAAAGTGCTTGCTAAGTTATATAGAACCCAAGGCCTCCCAAAGGGTGGACGTTGAGTTTTATCCACACCATTGCCTGTTACTAACTCTTTGCTAAGATGCTAAGCAAGCAAAGGAAAATGTTGGTGAGACTCTGTCTTCTGAGGTGGAGAAAAACATGAAAACTTAGTTCTAGTTTTTGTTGTATTGATAACTAGCTGTGTGGCTTGGGCAAATCCCCCAGGGCAGCTCAGCGAAGATAACTGTGCACCTGCTAGGTGCCACCAAGGAGCCTGAAATCTAGTGAGAGACTAAAGGGGGAAAAAAAAGAAGAAACTACTACAATTATGTGAGCTATAAAAATTCTAGGCGAGGTATAAATAACCCAATGTGTGGATGTCAGGAGGCTGGTGAAGATTCATTCTAATGAGGGGAAATCACTGAGCCTAGGTTTTCTCAATTGTAAATGAAAAGCCTGGACGAGGTTGTCTCTAAGGACCCTTCCAGCTCTAAACATCTGTGATCCAACAGAAAGTGAAGCAGGTGATGCTCAAAGGAATCTGTGCTAAGGGCTTATTACCAGAGGCTTGAGGCTTCGCAAATGCACCTTGTAGTCCTTCAAAGTTCTGTTCTATGGGACTTGAGGTCTACAAAAGAATGAAAAAGAAAGGAGGTTCACTGGAGGCAGACATACCACTAAAGGGTTGAGAAAATTTCTTGATGTTCTTAAACCTTGAAAATCTTCATGAGGTCCCGCATCTCTTATAGAAAAAGAACAAACTTGCTTCACAGACATCAAGTACTTATTTGTACTATATATCCCCCTCAGCAAGTCCTCCCCCACCTCCCACTGCGAGGAGGAATTATGTGACTTTTCCCCTCTTTACAGCACCATCCCCTATTCACCCCAATCTTCCAACAAAGATGTTTTGGTTCTTGGGAGCTTAACAATGGTCCAGTCTGCCAAACTACCCTAGGAGGTGAGAAGTGAAAACAATGGCTCCTTTTGTGGGGAGAAAGTGACTGGAAGGGAGCACAAGGGGGTCTTTTGGGGGACTGGTGATGTTTCATTTCTTAGGTTCATTTCTTATGTTCAGTTTGTGAAAGTTCATGAGCCATACGCTTAAGATCTGTACACTTTTGTGTATCATACTTTATATACATATGTAATCATGTATGTATGTATGTGTGTATATTTTTATCTTTTTATTAAAGATTTCTTAATGTCCTGGTCTGCTCACAGTAAATATTTAAAGGATTGTTAATAACGGAAAATTGTTCTAACTGAGCAGTACAAACAGGTGGACATTATACTTTTGATACACAGTCAAATGCTGCGATTGACATGTACAAGCTTCCTTTCCTCTACCCTGCCTTTCATATTCATAAAAGATCCCCAAATGGTGACAGGTTATGGGGATATGGGGTAGAAAATATATAAGTAAATAAGAGAATCCAACAAATACCATTTTACAAATGAAAATACTCTAGGCAGATTCCCAAGAAAACCTGGTGTGCTGGACAGTGTCATATTTGTTGCTGAACCCTGATCTCAATCCTGGCTCTCCTACCACTAAAGCTTGGCAGGCAGGGGTTAATTCCCTTCATCTGCAGATCACCACGTCTTCTTCAGAGAGAGGAATAATAGTCTTCTTTGCTTCCCCACAATAAGAATATATGAATTAGGTAGTATGAATAAAAATGTTTTGGAAAAAAAAAGTACAGAGTGCTGTGCAAATGTAGGAACCACAATTTTGGGAGAAACAGCACATGACCTTCCATCCTCAAAAATCTTATTTTTCAGATGATTTTTCAAAACACATAGAGAAACACTGCTAAATCAACATTGTATGCTTTTGTATGTAAGCTATCTTTCTCAATAAAAATAACTTAAAAGAAATACGGCAACAGAGAAAGCTGAAAATATACTTTACCCTGAACTGTGATTTTTACCTCTAGAGCTAAGTTTTCTTGAGCAACTGTGGAGTAAAAATATTCATGGTCTGGAGTTAAAAATTCATCTGTTATGTCCTCAGAAGACTCGGGTGAACAAGTTGATTGCATGGACTGATCCTATTAATAATATAGGAAATCACTTTTAAGTTGTTGTTCATTGTAACCAAATCCCTTTATAGCTGAATGCACAGTTAATAACAGGGTTATCTAAAATTACCGAGCAGTCGGTGCGACACTCTGAGCTGGCTCTCCTTGCCTATTTGAGCATGTGCCTCTGCCTCCTTCCTGGTGGGAGAAGCAGCTGTGAACTGCCTGGACAAGTGTGAAAGAATGATAGCTCTGAATCTCAGCATCCTCACCGGCACAACAGGTGGGCATTCGGAGACCTTTCTAATCTAAAATTCTATTAATAAGTAACAAGAAAGGCCCTGGACAACTCTACCTGGGGACTGAATTTAAACACCCTGATCCCTTAAGGTCACAGATATAGCCTGTGTGTTGGCATCTTCCTACAGAGGCTGAGGCTGCTCAGAACTTGGGAGTTCCTTGGATACTACTGTTAAAGGTAAGCAAAGGAGCATAATTTTAAAAATAGCAATGCAATCTCAATAAAAAAATAATATTAGATCATGTAAAAGTAACAGACTTATTTCTTCAGCTTCTGTGCTCCAACCTTTTTTTCCTGCTTATTTTGCTACAGTCAGGCACTGATTACCACATGGCCAGACAACTGGCTCTTCTCTCCACCTGCAGTCATCTCTTTGCAGAGCTTTGTGGCTTATATCCTTGGACACTGCTTTTGCCACACACTTCCCCTCCCTGTGCACTTACCAGCTGCTCCCCCTTAACTCTCATATCAAACTGAAGTTTCTCAGACAAGCCTGGCCTCCCCGATACCTTCCCCACTTCCCTGACTAGACTGCGTCTCCAGCCCAGCCAGTGTGCTTAGTGTGGCACATCCTTCTAGCTCTCACGTGAAAGAAAGAACAAATTGATCTCGTGAGTAGTTTGTATGCTATGATAAAATACTATACGTCAAAAGACCTTGCATTTTATCCATATTGTATTCTTATATTGGGTCATTTTCAATTGCTATCTATATTCTTTAAATGATTGTGGCCCCATGTCAATGACAACAAACAAATTTTGTTTCTTTATTCTGGCTGGACTATGGCCCAGAATGTGTTAACCCCCTGAAGCAAGGCTGTAACCGCAGTGCAAATGAGAGGAAATGAACAGATCCTGCTGAGCCGCAGTCATCAGGCACAGACACATTCCTTCCACTGAGCTGAGAGTGGAATCTGGGTCTTAGAGGATATTCTACTGAAGGCACTCTCATCACAACCCTAGCCTTTCTTTTCCTATCCCAATGTGACCTCAGTCACTTGCTGAGCTTAGTCTCCTCTACCCAACTAGATGGGAAGCTCAAGGACCAGAGCTGAAACTGACACCTGTGTGTGTTCTCCCCACACTCCAAGATGCATAAGATGTTGAGTTGAACTGACTCAAAACAGTACCAGGCAAGGAGGAAAGACTACTTTATTTATGTCAATGACATGAGGACACATGCTCCAACCAGAAAGAACTACTACAGATATTATTTTGGTATCATAATACATAATGACAACTCAGTTCTACTATATTAGATCCTTAGGTTCAACTTGGCTCTCAGGCCGTATTACTTACACTGTAAGATTGCTCAATCGGCACAGGTCCATCAGAACTTGCTTGAAAGGCTTCACTATGCTCTGGTTGCTCATTTTCTCTGTGGCACAGGTGCCTGATACCTAATGATTATAACATAATCAGGGCCAAAGTCATTGAGTGATAGATAGCATGGAAGGGGCAAAAATGTGGTGTGAGAGAAGACACGCATACATATTCTGCCAAGCGTGGCCAAGTCCCATATGTCAGTTTCAGTCCAGACAGTGGAAACTGTTTAGCCTGACCTCCAAATGCAGCCTTGGATCCTCTATCTTTTTGCCCACCCATTCAAGAGTGATACTAGGGCCGGGCATGGTGGCTCACGCCTATAATCCTAGCACTCTGGGAGACCAAGGCGGGAGGATCGTTTAGAGCTCAGGAGTTCGAGACCAGCCAGAGCAATAGCGAGACCTCCATCTCTACTAAAAAAAATAGAAAGAAATTAGCTGGACAACTAAAAATATATACATAAAAAATTAGCCGGGCATGGTGGCGCATGGCTGTAGTCCCAGCTACCTGGGAGGCTGAGGCAGGAGGATCGCTTGAGCCCAGGAGTTTGAAATTGCTGTGAGCTAGGCTGACCCCATGGCACTCTAACCCGGGCAACAGAGTGAGATTCTGTCTCAAAAAAAAAAAAAAAAACAAGTGATGCTTGACAAGGAACAGATTCTAAATACCAAAAACCCCGCAAGCCAACAGATTTTCTGCCTAAGATAAAAGACAATTTTAGATGTACTTTTCTTTGATTTATAAGTAGCTCGAAATAATATCCCATACCCTGATTAAGCAAATTACCACCAGGTAGCCTTCATTTTTTTTTTTTTTTTTTTTTTTGAGACAGAGTCTCACTCTGTTGCCTGGGCTAGAGTGAGTGCGGTGGCATCAGCCTAGCTGACAGCAACCTCAAACTCCTGGGCTCAAGCGATCCTCCCGCCTTGGCCTCCCAGAGTGCTAGGATTATAGGCGTGAGCCACCACACCCGGCCTACCCTTCAGTTTTAACCTGTAACTCTATAAACTGATGACAGTAAATGTCTCTAGGTTCCTCTGCCATGGAATCTCTGGGAGCCAGTGGATTTATTTCCAGCTTAGAATACAATGCAAAGACATGGGCAGTGATGGCCCACCTCCACTCCCAGGTAAAAAAGGCTCAATTCCTTGCCATGTTAGACCTAGGGCCAGGGTCAGTGCATGTAGGTTATTTTATTTCCTTTGGACAAAGGGGCCTGTTTCAGTAATAGAAAACTCATCAATCTCTGGATTTGCCTGTGGGAAATACGGGGAGAAATATAAGCGGTATCCTGCTTTCCCCTAGAATTCAAGGCTCCCAGAAAGGTAAGAAAAGAGAGGGGACCAAGCAAAGGAAATATGCCAGAAAGTGACTTCGTTGTTTTTTTTTTTTTTTTGAGACAGAGTCTCACTCTGTTGCCCAGGCTAGAGTGAGTGCCGTGGCGTCAGCCTAGCTCACAGCAACCTCAAACTCCTGGGCTCAAGCGATCCTCCTGCCTCAGCCTCCCGAGTAGCTGGGACTACAGGCATGCGCCACTATGCCCGGCTAATTTTTCTATATATATATTTTTAGTTGTCCATATAATTTCTTTCTATTTTTAGTAGAGACGGGGTCTCGCTCTTGCTCAGGCTGATCTCGAACTCCTGACCTTGAGCGGTCCGCCCGCCTCGGCCTCCCAGAGTGCTAGGATTACAGGCGTGAGCCACCGCGCCCGGCCAGAAAGTGACTTCGTTTTGAGAGCTGGTAACTTGAGAGAGCTCAGCTACCCCGATTCTCCCAAATGAACTTACTGGTGAAGCTTCGAGGCCCAGGCTGTCTTCCACATTGGCCACTGTCACCGTCACTGTTGTCTGTTTTCTCAAACTTGCCATTTCCTCCTGGGTCATCATCTTCCGTGCGATACTCTACAACTTGCTGCCAATCCATGTTCTCAGAGCCCCTAATGGGGGGCTGTAGCAGGGGATTAGGCTCATTTTCAGCCTCACTCTCTAAAGTCAAACTACTCTGAGGATGCCAAGGAGGAACTGTGAGCTGCCCAGTAGCTGCTTTCTCTGCCATTTCTCTCACTTCCACTGGGCACAAGAGAAATCAGTGTTTAAAACATCACTGTGAACATTAGAAACAAATGCTTTCACCTTAAAGAGATATGTAATACTATTATAGTTCATATTGCAACAATAATTGCCTTTTTACAGTTGCATCATCCTTAGCTTGTCCTGTTTGGTCTGAAGGGGAGGGCAGGGGAGAAGTGATGACAGCGTGAGAGAAGGGAATTTCAGCTGGTTACCCCAAATAACAGCCCTTGTTGCTGAATTCTGGAGTGGAAGACAGCAGAAAACAGACCCTTTTGCTGTGAAGATTTAACAAGAAAAATGACATCTGAAGGTCCCAGTCTACAATAGCGAATAGAAAGGATTATATTTGAGTTTGTCTAGCCTTCCTAGACTACACTGAGCTCATATTTTGTGGCTGTGTATGTATATGCATGTTCTCATTCCAAATGTTCTGTATTTCTGATAATGTCACTTAGCACCAGTATTAAAAAAATAGATATTGTATCCTTTTAAGCTTACAACATAAAACTGATACAAAGGATAATGCCCACAGGAAATGAGAGTGATAATGCATACTCTCCACCTTAATAATGTTATATATAAAATATCTATACAGTAGGTCCTTGAATAATATTATTTCATTCAATATCATTTCATTATAATATTGATGAAAAAAATCCACTCCCAGTTGTGGCAACTGTCCGTGTGGTGCTTGTGGTGCTTACACGTTCTCCCCATGTCTGCATGGGTGTTTTCCAGGTACTCTGGTTTCCTCCCACATTCCAAAGATGTGCATGTTAGAACTGGTGTGTCTAAATTGTCCCAGTATGACCAAGTGTGTGTATGTATGTCAGTGTGCCCTGCAATGGAATGGTATCCCATTCAGGGTTGGTTCCTGCCTTGTGCTCTGAGCTGCTGGCATAGGCTCTAGTCACCCATCACCCTGAACTGGAATGAATGGGTAAATAATTATCTTACCTGTTTTTATTAATCTTTCATATGTTGTACAGTTCACATTGGTTTATTTCCATGTTTAATGTTAGAAGTGTTTTGGTCTTTATTTAGAAGTTTGGTGATGTTTTGTGACCAGATATAGGCTGCAGAAACCAACATTCCTTCCTTTCCCTTCCCTTTTTATCCCCCTCCCCTCTCCCTTCCTTCTTGCTCTGTTGAGCAGGCTAGAGTACAGTGACATTTTATTTATTTTTTTTTCAGAGACAGAGTCTCGCTCTGTGTTGCCCAGGTAGTGGCTTGATCATAGCTCACTACAGCCTTGAACTCCTGGGCTCAAATGATCTTCCTGCCTCAGCTTCCCAAGTAGCTAGGACTATACCCGCACAGCACCATGCCCTGCCAATTTTTTAAATTTTTTGTAGAGATGGGGTCTCACTATATTGTCCAGGCTGATCGTGAACTCCTGGCCTCAAGCAATCCTCCCGCCTCAGCCTCCCAAAGTGCTAGGATTACAGGTGTGAGCTACTACACCCATGCCCAGCCACAAATATACTTTAAATTTCATTTAGTCTAACAAAACCCATGACTTTATACTCACTTTTCCACTTTAAGTGTACCTCTCCATCATCTTTATTATTTCTTGACTTTGCATTATAGACTTCAGAAGACACAGGTTCCACACTGATCCTAAATTGCATAAGTTTTTTCAGGAGGAGAACAGAGTAGACACAAACACATCAGTTTGATCAAGTTCCTACCAGAACTCAAAGCCCACCAGCCCACCCAGAGGAAAGGTCCCCTACTCCCTCAGCCATTCCTGGAGTTGTGCTGGCTCCTTCATACCACCAGAGGGCGCCAGACTCCCCAGTTTTCAAACCACAAGGATCCTTACGTGGTAGCATCCTGGTGAGGGCTGGGTGACCCAGGCGGCCCCTGCTGGTGGCTTGACACGGTGAAGAGTGCACTAGTTAGCTGTGTGACTTTGGCTTGGGTGCTGAACTCTCCAGGTCTTCCTTGGCTAAGAAATGAAAGCACTGCGCTAGAAGATCTCTAAGGTGTTTTTCAGTTTCCAAGTTCAGATTTTATGTTTCTAAAACTGCTTTTGGGAAATTTTCAAAGGTAGAGGAAACACAACTGAAATGTAGTTTTGCCAGACAGAATCTCATCCCTCGGCTGCTGCAGAGCCTCCCCTCTCACAAATGCCATAAATTACAGGTGCTGGAGGTTTTTGCTCCTGCCCTTCCATCAGAATTCTCTGGTAACGGGCCCACCTGCCATCAGTAACAGCACAGTAACTAACATTTGTAAAGATGGTCATGAGGCACCAGGGATCCTGAACAACATTCAGGGAACTTCAGTCTAGTCTCACTGAGTTCTAGACCCTCACCTACTCCTAGGTTAGTTCTCTAATTTTGGCAAATGTCAATCTCTCTCGGCCAAGGTTTTCTCATCTGCAAAATAAGGGAGTCTTTTTTTCCTGTAAATATCCCATGATTTGCCGGGAGCAGTGGAACATGCCTGTAGTCCCACCGACTCGGGAGGTTGAAGCAGGAGGACTGCTTGAGCCCAGGAGGTGGAGGCCATCCTGGAGAACACAGCAAGACCCCATCTCAAAAAAAAAAAAAAAAAAAAAGGCGGGGGAGGAGAGGTTTATAAATATCATAAATATCCCATGATTTATCATCTGTTAAACCAACTTCAAAAATATGTGATCTGTGGCATAGATATGAATTCCCTGTTATCCAGAATGCCCTACTCCCCAGCTGGACCAAAAAGCAGAGAAACTGTTGAATCTGAGAGGTCAGATCTGATCAGCTTCTTTAAAGAGTTTTTTGGCAACAGCTATCAAGAATCTTTAAAATGTTCAAAGGCTTTGACCTTGTAATTCTGCTTCTGGGAATCTATCTTGACATAATCCAAAATGCAAAAAAAAAAAGCCTCATTTATAAGTAACTGTGACTCTGTTTATAACAGAATAAAGAAAGAAACAACTTAAAATTGAATGATGGGTGAAATCCAACAATTTCAAAATAAGTTTACATGGGTTTTTTTTTTTGTAATTAACATGGGATAATGCTCACATTCTAACATAAGGTGAAAAATCGCGATATAAACTGCCTACAGGTATAGTAATTGCCACCTTATTTTTTTAAAGCATGCAAAAAGACTAGGTGGATAGCTAGGAAAACAAACTTCTCTTTTTCGCTTTTGTTCTTTTGGAGGAATAGGGTGAAGCTGAGCAGTGGAGGCCACAACTATGGGTTTTTTTTGCCATCTAATGGCTGTAATGTCACCTCATCTGCTTCTATCAGTAGTGTGAGTGCTAAACCCTCTGATGCCAGTTAGATAAGCCTTCATACTTCCCTTCATAAGGGTAAAAAAATAAACTAATCTAACATGTCTGGCATTTTCCTTCACTTTTCCTTATGTACTTTTTTATTTTTCCTAAGAGACAGGGTCTTCCTCTGTTGCCCAGGCTAGAATGCAGTGGTGCAGTCATAGCTCACTGTAAGCTTAAACTCCTGGGCTCAAGCAATCCTCTTGCCTCAGCTTCCTGAGTAGCTGGGACTACAAGAACATGCCACCACACCTGGATAATTTTTAAAACTTTTTGTAGAAATGGGGTCTCACTATGTTGCCCAAGCTGGTCTTGAACTCCTGGTCTCATGCATTCCTTCCACCTATGCCTTCAAGTGCTGGGATTACAGGGATGAGCCACTGTACCAGGCCTCCCTTATGTCCATACTTATCAACAGGAAAGGAACAGCAAAACTCTAGTCATTAGTCTCAGTCACCACTAAGGGGAGGAACAAGAAGTTATTTTTTTCTAGGAAAACTGACTTCAAAACTGTGGATTAGTGCTGTCATTTATCTACAGAAAAGAAAAACTAAAACTGATGTAACAGTTTATGTTGAAAAACATTTATCATCTCTTTAAAAATTCTCCCTACACAAAACAAAATTTGTTTTACATAAGTTTTTAAAACTCAGTGTTGCCGGGTGTGACCTATAATCCTAGCACTTTGGGAAGCTGAGGAGGGAGGATGGCTTGAGGCAATCAGAAGTTCAAGACCAGCCTGAGCAACAGAGTAAGACCCTCGTCTCTACAAAAAACACAAAAATTAGCCAGGTGTGGTGGTGGCACAAGCCTGTAGACCCAGCTACTCAAGAGGCTACGGCAGGAGGATCACCTGAGCCCAGGAGTTTGAGGTTGCAGTGTGCTATATCACACCACTGTACTCTAGCCTGGGCAACAGAGTAAGATCATGTCTCAAAAAAACAAACAAACAAAAAAACTTCAGTGTACATATATACTCTCCTCCCAGTTATCTGTGCTAAAACTAATTCATTTCATTGATTTGGCTGGAAATCAGATACCCCAGAGCAACACTGATATTGTTCAACTTCCCCTCTAGAGTCAGTGATGCTTACTTTAAACAACCCTGGTTTCCAATTAATTTGGTTTCTGGAACACTGGTAAATGGAACAGCAGGCATTTCTTTTTATATTAATAGAAGAACTATCTGGGCAGTTTTAGGAAGGCAAGATGCTTTGCTTTTGACAACTGATGAGTTCTGTCTGATTAACCCGATAGCCACTGGGCCTTTGATGTCTCCTACAAGTTCCTGTTCCACTGCTCTTCCCGCTCACTCAGCAGGAGAAGCTGCCATAAGTCTGCCTCTGCATCGCTCTTCATCACAGTCCCTTTGTCACTCGACATATGAAGATCATTAAGTGACTTCAGGATCACAGGACAGTCTAAAGGCACGGTGGCACAAAGAACAATAAAATGTTGACCTACCTACTGGTATTTTGGTTCCTGCTTCTTTCCAAATTATCCTTGGCTCCTTGAGCAGGCTGAAATTGTTTACCCGCGTTCTGTTTCCCAGGGCCACGAAGAGTCAGCAGCTTAAAAAGCAATAAACATGTTTCAGTGCTCTGACGAGAGAATGCCTCTTCTCTTTACTTGTACATTCTTATTTTCAAAGCCATTCTTGCTAAACGTGTAGAAATAAGCAGACTTACCCTAGACAATTTACCTTTGCATGTTTCATACCTAGTAACCCATCTCCTACCTGGAGGCCTTTACCTAGAAATGCTGGCCCCCAGGAACCTCATCCAGACAGGATGCAAGTGGAAAATGAGCAGAACACATAGAAATAAAGGCCAAACACTTTCTTGAGCATTTTCCATCTATGTTAATATGAAGGCAGATCTTTGTGGCAGGAGCTTTGAGCCTTGGGTTCTAGTCTCAGCCATACTCAGACTAACTTAAGAGAATCTTGTACTTCAGTTTCCTTATCCATAAAACAGGGACAAAGATATCTACCAGTAAGGATGCTATGAAAATAAAACACAATAAAATAAAGACTACAATACTTTGGAAATAGCAAAAGTAAAATAAATGAAAGTCTATGCGCTTTATTCAAAGGAAAGACTTTTGGGATCTACTTATCCCAACTTACCATAATTTTAACAAACTTAGTTAATTATATTTCCTAGCCTACAGCAAATTAAAGCAACAAATGTGGGGTTTGGAAATGGCAGCAAGACGTGTAAAAGTAAGAGGAGGCATAAAAATTATCACAAGCGCCTTGAAGTATGAGCTCCATGGGCCTTTGTTTGGGCAAACACTCCTCAGCAGGGGCTGAAGATAGCTCCATATCATGGGGCCTCACAATAACAGATGGTCAGAAAAATGTCACTGTCACCAAGGAAAGGTTAGAATATATTTAAAATATAATCAAAATAGATTTTAGAATAACAGGAAGTTTGTAATGTTTTCATATAATTAAAATTTTAAGAACTAGGAAATTAAAGGAATGAATTTCAATTATCTGAAAAATTCACTTAGATGGAGATGCTTTATTCCCTGTTAGAAAAAGAGGGTGACCTTTTAAAAGAAAAAATAAATATGGTATAATTGTTTTATACATAGTCATATGTACCAGTAGATGGTTTCCAACAATGGCTGCCATCAATTCCTTCCCTCCTGTCAGGCCTCCTACCAGGAGCTGGAGTCTATTTTCCTCCCCTTGAATCTGGGCTAGCCTTGTGACTTTCTTTGACCAACAGAAAGCAGTGGAAATGACACAGTATAAGCAATGATAGGGTGCTTGTAGGTAGATAATTTTAAACTGGTCATAAAACCCAATAAAAGTTGGCCTGCTTTTTATCACCATGGGCCAGCAATTCTAAAATCCTCCTTCCGATGGGGCAGACCTCTCCTACCCTACTCCTACCTTGGACCTTGCGAAGTTTAAGTCACCGAGCTTGAGCTTCACACTCTGTTAAATGACAGGGGTGATCCATGTCTGAGGGATCTTCAGCTCTAAAATTCTATGATTCAAGGCTGGGTGCGGTGGCTCACGCCTGTAATCCTAGCACTCTGGGAGGCCGAGGTGGGCAGATTGTTTGAGCTCAGGAGTTCGAGACCAGCCTGAGCAAGAGCGAGACCTCATCTCTACTAAAAATAGAAAGAAATTATATGGACAACTAAAAATATATATAGGAAAATTAGCCGGGCATGGTGGCGCATGCCTAGGCTGAGGCAGGAGGATTGCATGAGTCCAGGAAATTGAGGTTGCTGTGAGCTAGGCTGACGCCACGGCACTCTAGCCTGGGCAACAGAGTGAGACTCTGTTTCAAAAAAAAAAAAAAAAAATTCTATGATTCAAGAGGCAGCCAGTTCTCTATGTGTGAACTTGTTAAAATTCATTCATTCGTTCATTCTTTCAATGACCATTTATCAAGTTCTTTCTATGTGTTAGGCGCCATGCTAGGTGCCGGGACATGGAATGAGCAAGGCTGGGCCCTGTCCTTAAGGAGTTTCACGGGGGAGCCACTCTGCAACCTCCGTAAGCCTCAAGCTCTACCTCCCAGCCAGCTCCCACGGTGTGTGCTCACCTCCTCTAAGGTGTGTTCTTTGGCCACCAGGTCCCTCAGTCCCCCACTTGAGCTACTTACAGGCAGAGCTTGTAATTTATTCATCATCATATCCCAGGGACTAATAGAGCTTCTGCCTTTATAAATGTTCATTAAGTGAATGAATGAATAAGCAACTTAGAATGGGATATAAGATATCTGCCCAAGATATCCTGTAAGTTGAACCATGTGAAATTGCCATACTTGTTTTAACCTATAAAACAGCACAGCGGAGGAGGAAGGAGCAACGGAAGGTGTGGGAGCCCACATGAAGAACCAGAGAGAGAAATGAGTCAGAGGAAATTCAGACCTCATTCAGAGATCAAGGAAGGTTAAAATCCAGCCTGAAGTAAACACGTTGGAGAGAGAATGTGAGCAGAGAGCAACCTGAGCTGTCAAGAGATGTGTGGAAAATCTAAAAGAGGGTAAAGACACTGTGTCCAGCAAGAAAATAAGAACCAGAAGTCATCGGGAGAGTGAAGATATTTAGCCAAGAAATTTAAGTGGGAAAAAATATAATAAAATTAGTTTTGTGATTAAAAAAACCCAGCAATTTCTTATGGTTCAATCTGATACATACGAAATTACAGAGAAGAACATGGGCTGTGTGTTGGGTTTGCAGTGTGAGGCAGAGTGCCTACCTTGGAATTCCATCCTAGAGGACTTATTTCCCAAAGCCAAGAGGATCTTGCTTCAAGCTGGTCGCATTTATATGTCAGTCCCCGCAGCCAGGTTGGGGACAATATTGAACCCGGCTTTCGGGTCCTGCTTAGGCTGCCCCTCCCTCCCACTTAGGTTACCTGATGGGCCGTCTCTGACTGATCCCCTGTGCTTTCTTCAGAGACTTGGATGAAGGGTTTCCAGTCACAACCACTTTTTTTCCTGGACCTTTTGCCAAAATGTCCTCCTTGAAAGTCTTTCACTGTTCTTGGAAACCTTTCTAGGGTTGGGCAATTGCCTCTGTTACCCGGCTGCTGGCCCCCTGATTGCTGCATGACAGGAGGAATATAACTCAAAGCTGGAGGACTCATAGCTGAAGGCAAGTTGTAGACATTTGCAAACTCTCTTGAAGTAGCCCACAAAGACCTGCACTCTTCCTGTTCCTTCTGTATCATCTCAAGCTTATCTATCTTCTGTTGGGCATTTCTCAGCAAATTGGCATTCTGGTGCATTAACGTCTGTGCAATCTTTAGATTGAGCACACACTTACTGATGTACTCCTCAGTCATGGACCTGTTGCTCACGTTGCCCTTGGCCTCTCCGGTTGGTTCAGGCAGGCTGAGTGAACCAAGCGAAGCATTTTGCCAGTCCCAGTCCTCAAAGGAGAGCACTGTGTCAGCTTCTGAAGAGTTCTCACCCTCATCACAAAAACAGCAGGCCTCTCTCTCCATCTTATCCAACTCTTCTTCCATGGATTTCAGTTCATCTACCTGGTTTGGTCTATTCCCCTCAAGAGATGAAGCACTTCCTGGAGGCTCTTCCTCTTTGTCATCTTCCAAGTTCAGGTAGCCTGAGTACATTTCATTGATTTCGAAGCTGCAGAGGCTTGCCCGATCTAGGCTGGGGCTGCTGGCCTCTTCTGCCACAAATGGATCAGAAGGAGCGTCTTGATTCTGAGTCTCCTTGGCAGTCAGACTGGGACCTGGGGCCTGAGGATCTGGTGTTCTTTTCTCAGTGGGAGAAAAGTGACTCCTTGGTGAATGAGGCTGACTGCCTGTTGAAAAGAATAGCAGCATGCAACTGATTAAAGGGATCACATTCAGCAACTAAGCAGCCTTGCCTTGTTCAAGAGGACAAGAATGCACAAAATAGCTTTTATTTTCCCACTCCCTTCCCAGTTGTGGAAGACCACTGGATACACTCACAGAGAGCGGGGAAGGTATTTCTAACCTAGGTAAAAGTTCCCATTTTGATATGGGATGAGGCTGAACTTTTTGGGAGGGAGTCCAACCCTGGGGGAAACATTCTAAGCTCCATTTACAGTGTGTTCATACATGTGTAACTGTCAGGACATGCAAATTACAGGCCCCTGAATCTTAAGGACAACATTCATAGCTTTCTTTACACACACAAGAGTTTCGGCCGGGCGTGGTGGCTCACGCCTGTAATCCTAGCACTCTGGGAGGCCGAGGTGGGCGGATCGTTTGAGCTCAGGAGTTCGAGACCAGCCTGAGCAAGAGCGAGACCCCATCTCTACTAAAAATAGAAAGAAATTATATGGACAGCTAAAAATATATAGAAAAAATTAGCCGGGCATGGTGGTGCATGCCTGTAGTCCCAGCTACTCGGGAGGCTGAGACAGGAGGATCCCTTGAGCTCAGGAGTTTGAGGTTGCTGTGAGCTAGGCTGACGCCACGGCACTCACTCTAGCCTGGGCAACAGAGTGAGACTCTGTCTCAAAAAAAAAAAAAAAAAAAAAAAGAGTTTGACTATTTATGTCAGTTAAAGTTATGCTCTTAGTGAGCATCTGATAAAAGTAGCTGAGATACTGCCCAAGAAGCCACTGCATCATGGGAGGGATAAATAACTCAAAAAATAACGCCAGGACTGACCATCCACCACCCCTGGTGGACAACTGTACAGCCTGCAGAGAATGGGATAAAGAAGCTAAAGTGATGAGAGCTTGAGGGGCTACTCTGGCGGCCTCTGGCCTTGTCAAAAGGAGAGTAACAGGGAATGGTTGTTTGGCCGGAAACTTGAGTTCCAGCTCTGTAACAATCTCACTGTAATCCTGAGCAGGTCACAACCTCTCTGAACCTTAGTTTTCTCATCTGTAATATGAGGGCATTAAGACTGATGATTCCAAGGCCCTTTCTAGCTCTAAATTCTAAGGTTTTCAAATGCACTAAAAAGCAGTAAAAGCTGGGTGTTCTGGTGCATGCCTGTAATCTCAGCTATTCAGGAGGCTGAGCCAGGAGGATTGCTTATTAGCCCAGGAGTTCGAGACCAGCCTGGGCCTCATAGTGAGACCCTGTCTCAAGGAAAATCAAGAAAGTAGAAAAAAGGTTGGAAGGAAAGACCAAAATGTTAACAAATTTTTTCTAAGTGGCAGAATTAAAATGGTAAGTAATTTTTTCTTTGTACTCTTTCAAATTTTCTATAACAAGCAGACAGTAGTTTTCAATTTAAAAATAATTTTTATTTGTGAAGGAATTAGAGAAATTCTTAACTGGCAGGGAGTGGTGGCTCATGCCTGCCTAGCACTCTGGGAGGCTGAGGCAGGAGGATCACTTGAGCCCGGTGAGGTTGCAGTGAGCTAGGCTGATGCCACAGCACTCTAGCCCAGGCAACAGAGCGCGACTCTGTCTCAAAAAATGAAGGAAAAAAAAAAAAACAAAGATAAATTCTTAAGAGTAATCATGTTAAAAATAAACTCACTGTTACTACTTAGTTCTGGATCTATGCCAGGTATATATGGAGCCCAGAAAGTTTAACTTCATTATTTTTAAGGATCTTGATTTTTCCCTAACACATACAACTTTTCCCGGCATAAGTTATATGTACAGCTTGGAGTAGGTGATTAGTTACAGCTTATGTCACTCTCAGAACACAACTGTGACAAAGTGATGCTTAACCTGTGAGTTAAGGCCATACCCGTTTCCTTTAGCTCTTTGATTTCCAAGTCGGAGGTCTCTTTTGGATGTTCTGAAGTCAGTCCTAGATAGACATTGACATCAGGATGGAGTTCATATCTCTGCACCCTGGAGCTCTCAGTTGGCTGAGACCTCTGGGCTCCAATAAAATCCTGTAACACAGGAAATATTGTCAAGGACATGCTCACAGTCATCTAAATGTCAATGGGGTTTCAGAAACCAATTGAGGTACCAGATAAACTCCCTCTTACTCCTATTGGGTAGGCTGACTGTAGTCCTAATCAGCTAAGTTACTGTTATTATCAATACCTTGAAAGCAATAATAATAGCTACCATTCATTGAATCTCTACTATGTGCCTGCAGTGTGCCCCTAGTGTGTGTTGAACCTCCTCTGCTCCCCTCCTCAATTCCCTGCTGCTCTCACCAAGTTAAGCAGTTAGGCTTTTCTCAGCTACACAGAAAGGGTATATCAAAATGAGGATTTCCAAAATTTCTTACAACTTGGTCTCTAGCTTCGTCTTGGTCTCTTACTCCCTACTCTCCTGAGATGGGTAGGTAGAAATAAAATCCCAACAAATTCAGGGCTTGCCTTTAAGTCATTCTTCAGAATATACCGGATATCTTGAAGGTTCATAGTTCGGTCTTTCTGCTTGACCTGGAGGCCTGACTTAACAATATCATAGTAAGGTTTCGGAAGCCTGACATCAGCTTCTAAATAATTTCCCAAGACTATAGCTTCTTTAATGACTGAGCCGTCTAAGCCATTCCAGGGTATGTTGTCTGTAAGGAAAAAGTCATAGGAAGGAGTATCATTAAGAAATCAGAGGGTAGAAAGGGGGCAAAAAGTGAAATGAGATGAAGCTGGGTAACCTCAGTCAAGTCACTCAACCCCTTTAAACATTGATTTCTCTCTGCAGAAAAACTACCTGGAAGCCGAATTACAAACAAGAAGCTACTTTATCCATTTACCAAGGAAATCCCTGCCACAAAGACAGGAAATAGTAGTGTCAGTGTCACCGACACACAGGCTCCCTGCTGGCAGACCTGGGGGCCAGAAGGGAGTATTTCATGGCATTAGGCTAGACAGCTGAATGCATTCATTTCATAGACGGAGTGGTTTTGCCTCTGGGACTGCAAACACTGCAAAAGGCAGCTGACTCCCTCAATGCATGTGGTATGTGTGTGTGCGTGTGTGTGTGCGTGTGTTTCCTTCTCTTGAAGGATTCCTTCTGTCTTCAGATGTGACCACTTTCTTCACATTAGAGTCCTGTGGTTTGGAAGAGCATCCATTTCTTTCAAGTGACACTGTTTATACTTCTACTGGACCCTGGGTGTGTTTGATTTCATAGTTTACTTCTCCAAGGCCAGCCTTTTCCACTCATTTACAAGTCCTTAAGGGGTACCTCACAGAGACCCTAAGTATTGACAATATTCAGTACAAAAACTTTGCTTGGATTTAATGCATCATCACTGACACGCAGACGGGTGAGTCTCGCTGAGTCTTAAAGAATAGTTAAAAGAGAAAGATTTCTGGGAGATCACCTTATATCTTCCATAAGCATAAAACTAAGTAACTTCTGGGGGAAAAAATAACAACCTAACAATAGGGACTCTGGTCAACCATTAATAATCTTGATCTACCTGTTAAAATCTCCTGTATCATCACAGAAAAGCTGTAGATGTCCGACTTCACTGCGGCTGCCTTCTGTAAGATCACTTCCGGTGCAGCCCAGTTGTACAGCTGGGCAGGGAGGGGTACTCGAGTCAGGTCCCTGTGTACACCTCCATCCTGGCTACAGAAGAAAACACACAAGGGCAGGACTCATGCCTTAAAGGGTCTTTTGATCACCACATAGTGCATCTGTAAAATTTTTGCCTCTCAAGACTGACAACTTCCTTGAGCTTCCAGAAACCTAGCTAGACAGTGAGCTAAGCCACACTGCCTCAGAGGTGTTTCAACACCTTACCCACCCCGCCCTCCCCCCACCCCCATCTCAGCTGATCACTCTCTCCTACTCACCTACTCCACTCTCGTCACAGGGGCCTTCCTTCAGTCTCTCTAACATGCCAAGAACACTACCACCTCAGGTTTTTGTACCACTGGCCTGGCATGCTCTCCCCATAGATCCTAGAGCAACTAGCTGCTTCTTGTGACTGGGGTATTAGTTTGAAAGTCACTCCTCAGAGAGGCCTTCCCTGACCACCTAATCTAAAGCAGTCCTGGCCGGGCGCGGTGGCTCACGCCTGTAATCCTAGCACTCTGGGAGGCCGAGGTGGGCGGATCGTTTGAGCTCAGGAGTTCGAGACCAGCCTGAGCAAGAGCGAGACCCCATCTCTACTAAAAATAGAAAGAAATTATACAGACAGCTAAATATATATATAGAAAAAATGAGCCGGGCATGGTGGCGCATGCCTGTAGTCCCAGCTACTCGGGAGGCTGAGACAGGAGGATCCCTTGAGCTCAGGAGTTTGAGGTTGCTGTGAGCTAGGCTGATGCCACGGCACTCACTCTAGCCTGGGCAAAAGAGTGAGACTCTGTCTCAAAAAAAAATAAATAAATAAATAAAGCAGTCCTGTTTTATTGGCTTCAGAGCACTTACCTGAATTTTTTGCTCAGATATTTAGTTTATTATCTGTCTCCCCTCCACTAGAGAGTCAACTCCATGAGAGCAGGCACGTTATCTGTCTTTTATTCACTGTATCCCTGAGCTTACACCAGAGCCTTGATGCTTGCTGTTGAACAAATGAATGTAAGACTCTTTCAAGACTGCCCCCTCAAGCCCCATCTGCTTTATCAAAGCCACCTGGGACTTCTCCAACTCCTCATGATTGCTTTTTTTTTTTTTTTGGATGGGTACTTGCTCTGTCACCCAGGCTGGAGTGCAATGGTGCAATCATAGCTCACTGCAGCCTCAAATTCCTGGGCTCAAGCAATCGTCCTGCCTTAGCCTCCCAAGTAGCTGAGACTACAGGTGCATGACACCACACCCGGCTAATTTTATTTTATTTGTTTAGAGATGGGGTCTCACTTTGTTGTCCAGGTTTGTCTTGAACCCCTGGCCTGAAGCAATCCTCCTGACTCAGCCTCCCAAAGTGCTGGAATTAAGCATGGGCTGCCACACCTAGCCCTCATGATTGCTTCTTTTCTGAACTCCTGTCCTCTTGGGACTGAGCCCTCTCATTTCAGCACTCAAAGGTTCACTCATTTGCTTGAATAACTCATCTTCCCAACCAGACTTCCTAAGGGCTCAGTCAGAGCATCCTAAAGGTCTTCTGGGCCAACAAGAGTCCTCAGGGTGAAGTCAGAGATGATTTCTGCCCACAGCTGTCGTGAGAATCAAATGAGATCATAGACGTAGAAACACTCTATGAGCCATAAAGCATGTTGCCAAGTAAGGAATTAGTATGAGCATTATGGGAAGCATTTAGTAAAGACTTGACTGCTGGTTTTCGAAAAGAAAGTGATAGCAAGTTTTTTGCTGACCTGGCGTGAGGACAAATTTTAGAGGATGGGATGGGCTTCTCAGACTTTGAGCAAACTCCCTAAATAATGTTTCTTCCAGCAAACCTTTTGATAGAGGGCAGTGAGTTCAAGAAGTCGTGATGTTATAAAATCTGGTACTGACTTTTTAGTTACGCTGCTGAATAGTTAGGTGTGGCCTCGTGTGGTGTGAACAGTGTGGATGTGCATGCAAATTTAACATACAAATATTTTTATATTTAATGTATAAATTTAGTATATTTGTATGTACCTTACATAATTATGTGTTAAACTAATACAAATTATATTATCATTGCAGAAAACACAATGGAGTGTTTTATTGTCAGAGATATATTCTGAGAACCTAGCTTTCTTGGCTCCCCAAGCTCGGAGGCAATCCTTCAAGAGAAACACCCTTCTCAGGCCTGCCAGGCTTGTCTAAGGCCCTAGCAAAGGAGAAGTCACTTATAACCAGGATTTTAAATCCTTTCTCTCCTACTTCCTCTCGCCTTCTGCCCTTACAACCCCTTCTTCCTGCTCTGTTGAAGCTAGCTGGGAGTGCGGGACTTCTTTTCTGGCTCTTACTTTAGAACAGTTATTTTTCTGGGCTTCAGCTTTGACATCATTAAAATTACATTTGGCTGCAGCTATGTGACACCATTTACAAGGTCAGTTCCAGCTCTAAAGATTCCATTAAGGAGGAGCTGAAGGGTAGGAGAAACTGCTGCATCACTTCTTCACCAAGAGATGGAACGCTACCCTTGACAATGACATTCAACAAACAGACGTGGCCAAGTAGAATGTTACCAAAAATAAATGCGGAATTAAAGGCTATTTCAGGTTCCTGGATAATCAACTCACGTCATCAGCTTTCAAAGAAGGGTACGCAGTTACGGCTGCAACTGCTTGCTGACTGACATTTCTTCCTGCAGTGCCATTTTGAGGTCAAGAAGCCCATATGAGAACTCACACCTTCCTACCATACCCAGCGCCGCTGGACCTCCCAGGGGCACTCACAGACCCTGATTACCTCTTACCCTCTCACTTGGCCAGCTGTTCACCCCCGCTCCTCTCTGTATTTCACTTTTTTCCCTTTTTTTTGGCTCCTTGGTCACCACCAGGCCCTGTCCCATGGCCTCCTAGTTTATGATCTTCCTCCCCTCAATCTCCAATCCAGCCTGCCCCTATAGCCTGGAGGCATCCTCTTCCACCTGGGTCTAGCCCAAACTGCACCTCTATCCAATCAATTGGGTAACTTCCCATGATCCCTTCACTCCTCTGGACCTCAGTTTCCTCATCTATAAGAGTACAGGGTTGGGCTGGGCCATCTCCAAAGCACCATTCACATTGATTCACATTGCCACCGGAGAGCGAAAGTAGAGGAAGAAACTGTTATGCCTTCATGAAAACAGCAGATGGCGCTCAACCACTGAGAAATAACGGATTCTGTCGCAGCCTTCCTAAAAAGCCTATGGTGTTATCAACAGCAAAAACCCCGAACCCCTTAGCTTTCACTGCTCCTGAACACATAGCCAAAGTGGTCAACTCTGCCCTGAACCATCTCAAGTTTTTCCATCATCTAGACTCATCCAATCATTTAAGAAACATTTACTGAGCACTTACCATGTGGCAGGCCCTGAGCTGGTGACGAACTCGCTATCTGGTAGGGCCAACACACTTGTATAGAAATGACTGAGGTGCACTGGACGGATACACGTGAGAGGAATATGCAAAGTACCTCAGGGATGAGGGCATTAGTGGTAGGAGACTGTGTGTGAAGTGAGTTTAAAAGACCAAAGAGGGCTGGGTACAGTGGCTCACACCTGTAATCCCAGCACTTTGGGAGGCCAAGTCAGGAGGATTGCTTGAGACCAGGAGTTTGAGACTACTCTGGACAACAGTGAGTCATCATCTGTATAAAAAATAAAAATATCAGCCAGGCGCAGGGGTGCGTCCCCCTATAGTCCCAGCTACTTGGGAGGCTGACAGGAGGATTGCTTGAGGCCCGGGGTTTGAGGCTGCAGTGAGTCATGATGATGCCACTTCACTCCAGCCTGGGCAACAGAGTGAGAGCCTATCTCTAAAAAAAATAAAAAATAAAAAATAAAAGACCAAAGAGGCGTATACCAGGTATCCCAGATATACAGAGCAGCTCTGTCAAAAGGCATGGACTGAAAGTGGCTTCAAATGGCCAGAAGGGCGTTGGGGCAGTCATCAGGGTAGCTCTGTGGGTGGAGCCCCACCTGGGAAGGCTTTCACTCCCTGCAAAGGTGCCTTGACTTAACCTTGTAGGCAATGAGGAGCCCCTGAAAGGTTTTAATTCACACTGAGAATGGACCAGATGTGAGGTGAGCAGCTCTAGTGGCCTGTGCTCATCCCCAAGTAGAAACCTGCAGCACTTCGTCACACCCTAATGGCCGCCCTGTTCTTTCCTGCCCCAGCATAGCAGCCCCTTCTAGAGACACAGGAGCCAACCCATGAATCATGCATGACACCATAATGCTCAAGAAAACCTCTTCCACAGCATCCCAGTGTTCTCAGGATGAAATTCAAATACCTCACCAGGGCCCACACGGCCAAGCATGATCTGGCCTCTGCCCTCCTCTCTAGGCAGAGAGATAAGAGGCACTCAATGTCTGGGGAGGTAACTCTTTCAGTTTCATTCATTCAAAAAACATGCTGGCCAGGTGCAGTGGCTCATGCCTGTAATCCTAGCACTTTGGGAGACTCAGGCGGGAAGATTGCTTGAAGCCAGAAGTTCAAGACCAGCCTGACCAAGAGCAAGGCCTTGTCTCTACAAAATATAGAAAAATTAGCTAGGCATGGTGGCATGTATCTGTAGTTCCAGCTACTGGGGAGGCTGAGGCAGGAGGATTGCTTCAGCCCAAGAGTTTGAGGTTGCAGTGAGCTATGATGATGCCACTGCATTCTAGCTCGGGTAACAGAGCAAGACACTGTCTCCAAAAAAAAAAAAAAAAATGCTGAGTGCCCACTGTGTGAAGGCCTGTGCTAGGCATTTGAGAAGCAGCACTGACTAAAACAGAAATCCCTGCCCTCATGGAGCTTTTCATCTAGCAAGAGAAGTGAATTCTGAGGTGTGTGAGAAACAATGGCCTGCGAGAGACTCAGAAACAAAGCTGGGGCGGGGGCAGGGGCAGGGTAATAGGAGGTAGGGGGTTCTAAGCCAGGGAACTGCCCAGTGGCTGAGGCCTCAGAGAAGAGCAGCATCAACACTGGGCAAAGGCTCAGAGCTGAGAATAGCAGCAAGCAAGTGCAGGGGAGATCTCTGCCTCTCAGAGCTTGGGGGTGAGAAGTGGCGGTCAGTCCCCAACTCTCAGAGGGACTTTAACTCCAGCCAAACAGAAAATTAAGCTCATCCACCAGCTCTTGAATGAGGACATTGTTTTTGCCTGCCTCTCACTGTGCTGAGCCCCTTAAGGGCAAGGCAGGCCCTTCACGTCCACCAGACCAGTGCTTGACCTGGACATAGCAGGTGTGACAGGCCACCAGGCTCATCAGCACCCATCACATTCTCTCTCCTTCCAGGATGCACAGCTAAGGCACGTTTCTCAGCCTCCTACAGTAAGAAGGTGATTGGGCTGGGGCCACTGCCAAGTGGCAAGCAACGATATTACCCACTTCAGGCTGGTCCCAAACCCCACCGCGTCCCCCGCCATGCTCTCTCTGTTGCTCACTGACCACCAACACAAAGAACGTAGTAGGGGATAGAGGCCCAGAAGTTGGCAGAGCCACAGATGGGAGACATGGAACACTGCTCCTCTCCAATACACATACTAGATTGCAATGTGAGAAATACTCGTTGTGTTCAGCCACTGAAAATTTTGGAGTGGACAGCTACAGCACATATTCACATTGGCTAATATGAGCTCTTACTTATTAAATGTTTATTAAAATGTCCTGAATAGAAGTAAATTCCCCAAAGTCCCCCCAGCCTTGGCAAACAGAGTAAGGCATTTGGGAAACCTCTTCATTCACTGAGGGGCAGTTCAGCTCACCAATGAGAAGGAGTCCCATCCAGATCAGATTCTGTCTCTACAGCTAATGTTCCCCAGGGACCTTCTTCAGGAGGAAGTCACACAACAGGTTGCACCCACCTTTCCATCATGTACTCCAGATTGGTCAGCCTTGCTTCCCCTGGGGAGACGACGTGGACAGCATAAGAGCTGAGGGAGCGATGGATAAACCCCCGAGAATGCAGGTATCTCAGGGCATCGGAGATCTGGAGCAGTAGGTGCACAATCACCTCCATGTGCAGCATCGGGAACTGGGACCGCTGCAAGCAAGAGATAAAACACCAGGAACAAAAGGGACCAGGCCCCTGACACTGTATTTCCAAAGTCTTTCCATTCGATCCTCACAGGTACCCAGGGTCCCCATTTTATAGATGGAGAACCTAAAGCTCACTGAGGCTAAGGGACTGGCCTCAGGTCCCACTGACCCAGGCCCCCTGGCTCCAAACCTAGACTCCTTGTCCTCAGCTGAGCTGCTTCATACCACAAACAATGAAGAGAAAGTTCCAAAGCCTGGTATGTGGATCCAGGGTCGGCCTGGGGAAACTGCCAGGGGAGGTTCCATGCCCTGTCCCCTCCCTGTCTAAGCCCCTTCTGCTGGGAGAACCTGGAAGCTCAAAGGACCCCAAAGGATGCAGATAACCAATTCAGCCCCTTACCCCAATCAGATAAACTAGAAAGTTCCTTCTACGAGGACAGAAATTCACATACATCAGTGTACCCAGCTGACTAAAGTCATAATGGGTCTCTCCTCCAGAGAAATGTCATTTTAATGTAATGCCCTCACCCAAGGAAAAAAGGAAAAAGAGAATACTAATAGGAGGTCCTCAGGCAGGAGGAATGGCAAACTTGGGGCAAGGGCAAATGGCAAATTTGGGGCAAAGGCCCTGCCTAGAAGGTCTTTAGAACAAAGTCAGAAAAAAAATCAAATCTTGCAGGAGCTCTCTGTAGCCATAACTCAGCCCAAAGCACACTTCTCAGGGAATCTGTTGGCCATGGAAGATGTCCTCTAACCCCAAAGAAATTTGAGGGAGAGGAGAATGACACAGACCTCTATGTAAACAAAGCAGGATAGCACACAAGTGAAAATGTAGAAAAATAAAGCCAGGGGCTGCCGAATTACAGTCAGCTAGAAACGTGTCTGGGTGTGCTGCACTCACAGATGTGTGATAAGGAAGCAGAACTGACAAAAATCAAATTATAGTAGTTCCGAGCATGTACTTATCAGCCTTAAATGGCTCGTTATACAGCCTGCATAAAGTAAAAGAATGAAGAGATTTATTTTCCACGCACACGTGAATGGGATCTCTGCAGCTGGAGTGGGGGGAGGGGGAAAGGAGCGGGGAGGGCAGCTAGGGGAAAAGCCATGGAAACAGCCGTTTACTCGTTCATGGAGGATGCTGAACAGCGTGCCCACGGTGACGCGCTCGTACACGAGGCGGGTCTGCTCCAGGTCCTGAGACAGGCATACAGCCATCAGCTGCAGCAGGTGTGGGTGCCGCAGCTTGCTGCAAAAGAGAAGAAGCTTCAGGTGGCAGAGAGGGAAGGAGGACATGATGAAAAAATGAGTGTTGCCCTTTTTCTAGGCCCTCTGAACACATTCTAAACAAATAATTTGTATATAACATTTTTCTAAGAAAACAGGATGGGGTGTGGGTTGGGGGGGTGGTCTCTGGTGGTGGAATCTGTGGCCTTTTGCTGATCAGACCCTTGGAGCTTAGAGCCATCAATGACAACAATGATAATGTCACTAAGAGCTCCTGGGTAAAGCACTCTGCATACTTATCTCAGATCCTAATAATCACCTGCAGGAAATGTATCCTCATAGTCATTAGGAAACACATGTCAAGGAAATGTCACCTCACCCCAGGACACACACCCCACTCAGTCTCACGTTAGAGTCCATGTTGTATCTACACATTCTTTCAGCTTCCTTGGGTCCCTTCAGGGTAACTTCCCCAAAAGGAAGAATTCGGCCTCTCTAGATGCCCTCTACAGGAATTGGGTGGCCTTCTCAGGACAGCACTCAATAAGCCTGGATCCATTCCAGGGCCTCAGTGGCCCTGCTGGAAACCCATGAATTTAGAGCCTGCCCTAGCAAGAACTGAAGGACCCAACCCTGGAGCCCCAGGAAACCTAAGGTCCGGAGACCCGTGAGCACATCCTCAATGGCAGAGACATGGTTCCTCAGACATCAGGATCTCATGCACAACCATGCTCTATGAAAACAAGACAGCCACACGCTGTCCTAATGGGGACAAAATGGGTGGCTCTCAGGGGCTGCAGCAGGAGGCTGGACCATTCAGGGTTACAGGACAGCTGACAGAGTTGAGCCCCTCACCACCACCATTCTCACTGCTCAGGCTATTCATTAATTCCTCTTTCTCTTTATTGGCAGTCCATGGAATTCAAGCTGACCGATTCCAATGGTCAGGAAATGCTGGGGCTGAGGGGAGCTGGTGCTCCACACCCTAGGGACAGCCCTGTATATCCTGGAACCTGGGTCTGCAAAGAGACCTGGGGCTCTAAGGGGCCTGGCCCTTGGGCCTCCTTCTCACCTGCTGTGTTCCTGCTCAGCAATTAACAAGTCAGCCAGCCGCAGCCTGCTGCAGTGAGGGTGGGTGGGGAGATTCAGCTCTTTCACTGTGACCCTGCTCCCGTTCCACACCAGGCTACAAGGGCAGGAGAGAGTTGGAACAGAAGGGGAAGAATATCCACTTCAGTGAGTGAGCTTTTCCCAGAGAAGTGGTGTCTACACAGAACCTGTAACACCCACTGGCCACTGCTGGGTTCTCCCTCCCATACTCCCAGGTGCTAAAGTACCCTGGGGAACTTAGGTGCAGGTGCCAGGAAGTCACTGGGAGTGAGTCACTTGATCAGGTCTGTATTTTAGAAAGACAATGGTACCAGCAGTGTGGAGAAAGGGTAGGACAGGGGTGGTCCAGAGAATGGAGGCCAGTTAGAAAGCCAGTCTAGGAGAGGGATGGTGATGACTTGGGCAAAGGCAGCAGCAATGGAACAGAGAAAAAGAGACCGGATAACAAATCCACGGCATGGGCAGGAAAACGAGGAGCAGACGTGAGGAAGACAGAGGGCCTTGCAAATCTGGCAGAGGCCTTTTAGGAGGTTATATCTTCTGAGCAGGAAAGAGGCATCCAGGTTCAAGGAGGCTGAGAGACCTCGGCCAAGACAACTCCCATGACCCTGCAGGGGCTAGGTTTCTAGGGATTGAGAACACATCAGGGACTTGTCATGACCAAATCCTGGTACTGCCACTTATGCTGGATTTGGCTGGTAAGAGCTGCAGCTGATACCTACTCCAGTTTCTACAGGGGCATCAATATCCTTCTGCCTATATCAGAGGCAAGATGGTCACCACCAAGCTGCCTCTAACTCTTTAAAAAGCAGAGAGGTTAAAATATTGAATTAAATTAATCTTTCAGAGCAGTAGTTCTCCCTCTAGAGGACATTTGGCAATGTCTGTAGACAGCTTGGTTGTCACAGCTGCAGGAGTCATATGGCCCTGCTACTGACACTGGTGGGTAGAGACCAGGAATTGCTCCTACATATCCCACAAGGCACAGGACTGCCCCAACAACAAAGGATCATCTGGCCAAAAAATGGCAATAATGTCCAGGTTGAAAAACCCTGATTTAGACACATGTTCTTAAGAGCTCCCCGTGTTTGAGCAGAAACCCTCCACACAAGGAAGTCACATGCAGCCCACTCTTCCCATGGGATGAAACCAGACCTTCCACTGGCCAGCCCCTGCTTACTTGGTCATGACCATGTGGGGGCCACTGAAGAAAGAGAAGGTGGGCTCATCGTCAGCTTGAATCACTTCCTTTTCTCCAATGACCGGAAGAGATCCTAGATAGGCAAGCTGCGTCCCCCCTGTGAGGTAAAACTGAAACAAAGCACAGCCTCAGACTGCGGGGAGAATCGTATCAGCCAGCTAAAATAATGACAGCTGCTACTTACCAACTTGCTGAATACCCCTACACACTGGACATTATTCTTCATGTTATCTTTAATCTTCCTAGAAACCTTGCACGGTTGTGTTATTCTTTTTTTTTTTTTTTTACTAATAAACTAAGTCTCCTAGAAAGAGGTCAGAGGCCTGCCTGAAGCGCCATAGCTAGGACCAAACCCAGGACTGTGAGGCCAAAGCCAACATTCCTTCTCCCCCACCGACCCCCAGGCTGCCTCAGCACAAAAGAATCAGGAGTGTGGCCAAGCTGTTACCGAACATTACTCATCCACCTGTTAATGTTTCCAACAGTCTCTTTCTTTGATGGACAGAACCAAGGACCCAAAAGATACTATTTGCCCTCAAACTATTTCTCGGTTTAAAATTTCAATTCCTTAAAAGCATTCCAACCACAGTCACAAGCCTGTGGGAGGGCAAGGTCAGTAACAAAGCAGACTCATGGGGCCAGCATCTCTCTCCGCCTCTCTGTTAGAGAGACTATGTCTGGGGCCTCCACTGAGAATTAAAGGATCATATTCTAAACTCCCCAAATCTAGCCCAGGACCATCCAAGGGAATTCTCCAGGGTTTTGACCATTTGTCAGTAAGGGCAGGAACACTAAGAGATACCTTTCCCTCAGAAGGGACAAAAAAGGGGAAAAAAATCACTTTGGTGAGGACAAGAGGGAGGAGTTGGACAAAGGTGGGAGATGGGGCCAGGCGATCCTACAGTTAGTCCCGCAAACGCTGGCTGTCACTGGCAACCTCTTACCTTTCCAAAGCCAAAGCTGTAGATATTTTGGGCAGAAATGACTCCAGCTTTAAGCAGTCGGTTAGGAGAGCCATTAGGGCTTCTAGAAATATTTAAAAGAGGGGGAAAAACTAAGAATTAATAACTCATATTCAGAGGAACAATGCTGAACCAAGTTTTCAGAATGTACAGTTGATTTTGTCTTTACTACTTGACCCCTTATCACAGAACTAAAGCAACTGTAATAGCCAGCCTCTGAGAAGGCCCCGCGATTCTCACCCCCTGGCAGTCGTGCCCTTGTGTAGCCCCCCGCAGGTTAGACAGGGCCGACCTGCGAACTCAAGAGGATAATGCAGAAATGATGACTCATCACATCCCTTCCGAGGCTAGATCCACCAGGGCTTTTGCCCTGATCTCTCTTGGATCATCTGCTCTGGAGGGTGCAAGCTGCCATGATGTGGGGACACTCAAGCAGCCCTATGGAGAGGCTCAACACCCAGCACCAGAGTGTGAGTGAGCCACCCTGAAACTGGATCCTCCACCCCCAGTCAGGCCTTCAGATGACCGCGGCCCTAACCAACATCTTGAGTGCTACTTCATGAGAAACCTTGAGCCAGAACATCCCAGCTAAACCATTCCCTGATTCCTGACTGACAGAAGTTGTGTAAGACAAAAATGTTTATTGTTAGCAGGGCGCAGTGGCTCACACCTGTAATCTAACCCTAGCACTCTGGGAGGCCGAGGCGGGATGATCGCTTGAGGCCAGGAGTTTGAGACCAGCCTCGGGGATATAACAAGACTTTGTGTCTTTTTTTTTTAAAAAAAAAAAAAAAAGCAAAAACAACCGACTCCAGTCATCTACAACGATACAACCATCTGTTCTTCTCAATTCAGTGCTTTTATTTCCTTTCTCTGATCCAGGCTCTGTGTAAACAGACACCTGTGAAGAACCTTATCTGACTAGGCACCACTCACAGATCTGAGATGCCACCTCTTATTTCAAGGATTTGTCTGGTTTCTTTAGATTAAAAAGGGTGAGGGAGTGCCTTTCTATCCTGTTTTCCCTTAAGCATTTTATTAACCCCATAGTAAGTATGTTTCATCTAATTATATAAATACACTCTATGTTTAGATTAGCAACTGATAAAAAAAAAAAAAAAAAAAAAAAAAAAAATTAGATTAGCAACTGAAATTTTAAAAGCTTAGCAACACTTAAACTTGGGTTTTCCTTTCAGGGTGGCACATGAACCTACTCTCCTTGTACTAAGCCCTATCATGCACCACGCAGCTAAGGGTTAGTGGTGATGGACAAGACGGACACAATCCCTGCTCTCTTGGAGGTCACAGTTTATTGGAAAAATGGGGAGGAATGTATACAAATAAAATAACTGCACACTGTGCCAAGTCTCTCTTAAACTCTGAACAGGGAAACTCCATGTAAGGGGGAGGGAGAGGAGATGAGGTGGGAGAAAGGGGAGGGGCTGGGCCAGGCAGGGCCTCCAAGGCCTGATGAGGGATTTGGGAGTTTATCCTGATAGTCATGGGGAAGGCCCTACAGGGTTTTTAGCGGAGTGGGGCACAACCAGATTTCTATTTTAAAAAGGTCATTCTGGATGCCGAATAACCAAGACTGGCCAAAGTACAGCACAGCAGTTAGGAGTAACTAGTCCTCAAGGGGATCATGACCTCATCTTGCCTGCGAGGCAGCAGCATCCGGGTCATCAGAAGGAAAACCAGGACTCAATGTGCATGAAGGACAGCATGAGGGAGCCTGCAAGTGTGCTAAGTCCAGCTCCCCTGATCACAGAAAGAGATGCCATCAGAGAAAAGCAAAACAGATTCTCTACATACAAACCCAAAGTCAATAAAGAACTTACAATAACTCCCTCGTGCCAAGCTCATCCCTGAGGATGAGAAGCCTGGGGCCCACCTCCTGTAGCTATGATGGTGGGAAGAGGGAGCTGCCCACCCAGCTAGCAGCAAGTCTCTTACGCCAGCTTAAAATAGCCCAAGAAGGCCGGGCGCGGTGGCTCACGCCTGTAATCCTAGCACTCTGGGAGGCCGAGGCGGGTGGATCGCTCAAGGTCAGGAGTTCGAGACCAGCCTGAGCAAGAGCGAGACCCCGTCTCTACTAAAAATAGAAAAAAATTATATGGACAACTAAAAATATATATATAGAAAAATTAGCCGGGCATAGTGGCGCATGCCTGTAGTCCCAGCTACTCGGGAGGCTGAGGCAGGAGGATCGCTTGAGCCCAGGAGTTTGAGGTTGCTGTGAGCTAGGCTGACGCCACGGCACTCACTCTAGCCTGGGCAACAGAGTGAGACTCTGTCTCAAAAAAAAAAAAAAAAAAAAAATAGCCCAAGAAACCGTAAGTTAAGCATTTGTTGTCTTCTACAATCTTAGTAATAAAACAACATGCTTTCCATGGTTCAGGAAATGACCAAAAAAAGCCAGGCAGATGCCCTGCTGGGTAAGGCTTTTCCGCATGGCTCATCAGACCTGAGATGCGCCCCCTCTGCTGACCAGAGGACAGTTCCCACTAGAGCCCACAGGCATTCCCCCCAGACCTTCCAGGAGGAAAGAGGGGTGGGAAGTAGCCACAGGTGCTCCTCTGGCCATCCTTTATCAGAGGTCACATCTTCTCTTTCTGAGTGCACCCCTCTGGGTAAGCCAAATGCTGGAGGGAACCAATGTGGAGGAAACCGAGTTAACCAGGGCTGCAGGGCTCCGGTGAGGAAGGCTGGGATGACGCAGAACAGCCCACTCTGCTTGAAGCAATACTCACCCCTGCATGAGGCCCCCAAACCAGGGCGGGCTGCAGATGAGCCGCTGCGGGGAGTCTATCTTCTTCAGCAGGTCATAAGAGAAGCCCTGGATGATGGCTTGCATGTGCGAGGCGCAGCGCTGCATGAACTCCACCATCTGCAACACATCGCAGAGACGCTCAGAGCTGGCCACGCCAGCCTGAGTGGGAATGGAGGTAGGGGTGTGAAAACAAGTGGTCAGAGGAGCTGGGAGCCCCAACAGGGAAATCTCTGGAAAGGGAAGGGCCCAGGTGACTTTGTAAAGGTTTGGAATGTTTTCAGGGGGAGGATTTGGTGACAATTTCCTCCAACTCCCTCCTTCAGTAGATGAGGAAACTGAGGATGAGAGGAGTAATTACTGGTCCAAGGCCCCATAGCTAATGAACAGGAGAACCAGGGGTAGTGAAAGAGACTGTGCACATGGAGGTGCTTGGCGCTGCGCGTGCCTTTGTGTTTTACATTTGTTGTGTGATTTAGCCCTCATTAAAACACATCACACTTACTAGTCCGTGGCCTCAGCCAAGTTACTTAATGTCAATGGGCCTCAGTTTCCCTACCTATAAAATGGGGGCAATGATATTACTTATCTGAGAGGTCGCTGTGAAGATTAAGTGGGTTAATACATAAAAAACATTTGGGGCAATGTCTGATCTCTGGTAAGTACTAAACAGGTCAGACAAAATTACAACTGTTTTCCCTCCCCATAGAATAGATGACTAGGAAGATTCCCTAGACTTGCCCAAGGTCTTACAGCTGGTTAACTTGCCTCAACCCAGGCCTGTGAGTCCAGAGCCAATGCTTAAGGACACTGCGTGTTCTGTGCTGCTCCATGGGATCCTGACTCTCACTCAGCCCAGTGCTCTTCCACTGGGTGTGGCTGTAGAGCAGGGCCCACCTTACCGGAGTGCTACGCTCCTTTCCTGCTGTCAAGGCCCAGGTCTGCGGATTTCGACCCTTCTGGTCATGGAGTCGCAGGTCACCTCCGGCATCCAGCAGTTTGCTGAGAATCCACTGATTGCCTGAAAACGCTGCTGCATGGACAGGGGTGCTCCCATCAAAGCAGCGGCTGGGGATGGGGGACGGGTACAATCAATGTCCATGGCAACACACCTTCCCTCCATGGAGGGGGATTTCGTGTGTAACACAAGGCTGCCATTCTACAAAGGCAACCTTTAATGAAGAGGATTGCAATAATTATTATTTGTGAGTCCCCTGTCTGTGCCAACAAGAGCTTTACACACATCCCTTTTTTCTGTCCTTACTCCAACCTTTCAAGGCAGTATCGTTTCCCAATTTACAGATGAGAAAACAAAAGAGCAATGCTGGAGTTCATTCCCATGTGTGGGTCTGGTCCCACGTCCAGCTTTCTCTAACCACCACCCCTAATTATCGACTGCCCCAACACCGTCTCTTCATGCCTGCTGTGTCCTGGGATCATGCAAGCACAGCCTAACAAGGGACCATCTTTCTCATGTGAGAATGTCTCTGTCCCCCCTCCAAATCCTGTGTAGATTTGCATCAGCAATCCAGTCAAGGATCTACATCTCAGAAAAATTTCACCTAAGCCAATAAACTCTCCGAGGCATGAAGAAATGGCCTTTTGTGTCCAGGATACAGTGAGGATGTGACGTGTAGCCTTGGTTTCCCTAACTTGGCTGCATATCAGAATCACCTGGGGAGCATTCGCCCTTTTTTTTTTTTGAGACAGAGTCTCACTCTGTTGCCCAGGCTAGAGTGAGTGCCATGGCGTCAGCCTAGCTCACAGCAACCTCAGACTCCTGAGCTCAAGGGATCCTCCTGTCTCAGCCTCCCGAGTAGCTGGGACTACAGGCATGCACCACCATGCCCGGCTAATTTTTTCTGTATATATATTTTTAGCTGTCCATATAATTTCTTTCTATTTTTAGTAGAGATGGGGTCTCGCTCTTGCTCAGGCTGGTCTCGAACTCCTGAGCTCAAACGATCCGCCCACCTCGGCCTCCCAGAGTGCTAGGATTACAGGTGTGAGCCACCGCGCCTGGCCGCATTCGCCCTTTAATTGAAAAAAACACAAAGAGCAGGAGGAGGAAGGGAAAATAGAATGAGAAGAAGAGGAGGAAGAAAGAAAACAAAAGGAGGACAAAAAGGAGAAGGAAAAGGTAAGAAAAAAGTCTCTTAACTCCAGGCACGCAGTTCTCTTGCCCAGGTGCAACTACTATTTCAAGGTTTTGTATCTTTCCAGAAATTTTCAATGTATAAACAAGTAAAAATAAGAACATGCTATATAAACTGTTCTGCATCTAAATTTTCTCATTTAACAATATATCTTGAGAAATTTCCATATGAGAAAATACAAGTCACCTCAATTCTTTTTAATAGCCACACAGTATTCCAACGAATGGATGTTCTATAATTTAGTTAAAGAGCCACTGGGATATCTGTCAAAAATACAGATTCTCAGACTGCACCTAGACGAACTGAATCAGAATCTGCAAGCACAGGGCCCAGTAATGTGTATTTTTTACAGGTTCCCCAGGTGATGCTAATGAGGCTGGCCTGCACCCAGGCATCTGGGGACCAGCGGCTCTCACTGTTGGCTCTCTCCCATTGCCCAGTCAGACAGGAAGTCCAGCACACTGCATTGTGAAACCATAATATCCTCCTTGCTGCAAAAGCAACTTTGTATAATGGCTTACAGTCTTCTAATCATTCCTCCCACAAATAGTAAGAAAGCTGGGTTGGGGGAGAGAAGATTATTCTTCATTCCTCATGAATACTAAGGAAGAAAGGAATAATGGTTTATTTATATCCAGCTTAACCTCCCAAGAGAATCCAGGACCAAGTGGTATGAAAATGTGTACTATCCTTTCCTCTTCTCACTGGTGTTGGAAAAAAAATGTACTGTTATAAATTTATCATAGAGTTTGAAAACTGGAGTCTCAGATTGACTTGGCCAACCCAGTGTTCTAAAAATATTGAAATAATGGGCAATATTTAACATCTGGAAGATTTCATATTGAAATTTGGAATTTCCAACTCTTAGAAATTTGGAAGATTTGGCCTTCTGCCCAACAGCATTAGATGTCCAAACCCTGTACTCAGCGACCCCTACTTGGTCCATCAGGCATTTGACTTTGTGACCCTGAGAGGCCCAGGCCATCAGCATTTCCATCAGGTGTTTAGGAATAAAGCCTCCTCCCAGAAATTTCCCTTCTCCTTGATCAGAAGATATTTTTAAAGTCACATGAAAATGTTCCTAATCACAAAATACCATGGAGGTTTGCTGTCCTCCCCTTATTTTTGTCCTTTTCTACCTTCTTCCAGGCATCATGGCCACTTCTAAAAAGGGAACTTCTTTAAACTCTGAGTTCCTCAGGGGCTGGGGTGCCTGGCACCATGGGCTGGACTCTTGGTCTCAGCTCTATCATTAACACAATGTGCCATATATATTACGGCCTAGTCACTTAAACTTTCTGGGCCTCAGTTCCCTAATCTGAAAAATTAAAGCTTTGAATGATTTGATCTTTAAAGAACCCAGCTCTAAACCTGAACGAAACAGTTGTAAATGCAAAGGATCTGGAAAATGTTGCATTTTTCCTGAGGAACTGCAGGGGGTCCCAACATGGCCTCCCTAAAGTTGCTATCTACAAGTACCAGGTGAGCTAGGTCTTCTTTACTAAGCTTTGAAATTAAACAATAGAGACAACTGAGTGTGAGTCTAGGGGAAAAAAAATTTGTTTAATCTCACTCAAGGTATAGCAATAGTCTACAAAAATTCTGGACAGAAACACAAAATATTCATTGTGTTAAGTTACCTCCAGGTTACAGAATTCTCATACTGATTGGCTTTTTTCTTTATACTTTTCCAAGCTCCCAAATTTTCTCTAAGCAATCTTATAACCAACCCCTGCACACACATAAAACCACAGAACCTTCCAACATTAATCCTTCAAACTTGGACTTAAAGTACATTAAACAGGGCTTTCTTAGGTAAAACGTGAAAGACGTATGATTGTTCATATTCTGGCATTTCTGTAAAAATCAGCTGGATTCACATAAGTGCTCAAAACCCCAGTTTCTAGCTGTGTTCAATGGGAACTGTAAAAATGCCTGCTGTTCCCTCCCTGTCAAGGAGGTGTTATAAAGATTAAGTGAGTGCCGGGCGTGGTGGCTCACGCCTGTAATCCTAGCACTCTGGGAGGCCAAGGTGGGCGGATCATTTGAGCTCAGGAGTTCGAGACCAGCCTGAGCAAGAGCGAGACCCCATCTCTACTAAAAATAGAAAGAAATTATATGGACAGCTAAAAATATATATAGAAAAAATTAGCCGGGCATGGTGGTGCATGCCTGTAGTACCAACTACTCGGGAGGCTGAGACAGGAGGATCCCTTGAGCTCAGGAGTTTGAGGTTGCTGTGAGCTAGGCTGACGCCACGGCACTCACTCTAGCCTGGCCAACAAAGTGAGACTCTGTCTCAAAAAAAAAAAAAAAAAAAAAAAAAAAAAAAAAAAATCAAGTGAGCAAATACCTGGGAAGGCACTGGGAAAAGCCAAAGTGCTTCATAAAGAGAAGAGATGTTCACACAATGCTGAGTCAATACATTGTGTTGCTGTTCCATTAAAATTTGGACCAAGTATTAAACTCGGATTCTTTTAAACAACTATAAAAGACAGGCAAAAGTAACCCTGACAAAATGATGCCAAGTATATTAACTGGTGAAGAACTTGGTTGTGGCCAGGAGAGGGAACTCACGCCTATAATTCTAGCACTTTGGGAGGCCAAGACAGACTCCTTGAGAGGATCACTTCAGGCCTGAGCAGCACACTGAAACGCCGTCTCTACAAAAAATAGAAAAATCAGCGGGGCATGGTGGTGCAAGCCTGTATTCCCAGCTACTAGGGAGGCTGAGGTGGGAGGATCGCTCGAGCTCAGGAGTTTGAGATTACAATGAACTACGATGACACCACTGCACTCCAGCTTGGGCAACAGAGTGAGACCCTGTCTCAAAAAAGAAGAGAGAGAATTTGATTGTGGGGATGTTAAACTTGCTAAGCAAGTGAAGTACATGATACAAATTATAACCCAGTGTGAAAATATGCAAATGTGCTGTTAATAACTTATTAACTAATTAATGACTAATCTCAATTATTTCATAGGGTCCAGTATAACTGCTTGGAAAAATTTTATTAGCAGTTAAAATTATGTTTCAACATATGTATACAATTATATTTCACTGATATAAATTAGCAATGGTTCTTTTAATATTTTGTCAAATTAGTTTCCAAATGCCCCAACTCATCTCAAGAATACAATCTTTATTTTCTAGATGTCAATGTTATTGTACTTACTGATTTGGGTCTGATCCATAGTCCACCAGAACATCAACTAATTTTGTAAGGCCTAATAATGCCGCAACAAAAAGTGCTGTCTGGCCCAGGGAGTTAACTGCATCAACATAAATTCCTGCAAAACAAATACCAAAACCAATACCAATTTCAGGAATTTTCCTGATACGTAACTAAGAAAAAAAATTTAATTTCTTTTGTATTATATTTTCATATATTACTGCTGTGAACCTTTTTTAGAAATGAAAAAAGCAAGCCTTCACTAGTCACACGCAAACACACACATATATACATGAAAAGCCAAAGACCAACTGGAAGAAAACACCAAAGTTTATTCATCAAAAATATTATTTACAGAAATTTGCATTGAAACATTTCACCACACTCTGGCAAAACAAAATGGATTAAAACACTTATCAGTCGGAAATGTTTAAGGGAGGGGTTGATACTGGGTATGTTGAGAGAAAGATAACACAAAAAGACATCACTGGAATAGAGAAGACCTCACCTAAAAAAAACACTATTCAACAATGGAAAAAAATTACACAAAATAGGCCAGGAACTGTGTGTGTCTCAAGCCTTTTATCCTACCACTGTAGTTGACCAGCTTGAGCAAAAGAGAAACCCAGTTTCTACAAAAACTAGAAAAGTTCACCGGGTAGCTTGGCACGGCCTGTGCCCCCAGCTTCCAAGCAGACAGTGGCAAGTAATCGCTTAAATACTAAGTTCAAGGCACTACAGCGTTGGAGAAGACACCACCCCACCCCAACATAAACAGCACCAAATAAAGAGAAAAATACCCAAGTCCCGCTAAAAACAACCAGATAACCACTAACGAGAGAGAGAGAGAGAGAGAGAGAAATAATAAAAAAAAAAAGGGGGGAAACACCCCACACAAAAACAAAACAAAACAAAAACCCAACTCAGCCAATGTGAAAGCACACAACCAAACACCTAAAAGCTGCAAAATATAACTTCCTTTACCACTGCATAAAAAGAAAACCACTCAGACTGCGTTCTCTCCCTCTTACTCCCCCAAAAAGGAAGAGAAGAACGATCATCAATGGCAAATGGCAGTTGCAGTAAAGCAACACCAAGAGCCGGCTTCACGCTCAGGAGAGAACGCTGTGCCTCCTCCTCGTGGTTTTTGGTGCTCTACACGTTCAGAGAAACTTCTCTAGTAACGGACTATAGAAATGATCCCTGAAAGTATAGTCTTAACTACACCCTACTCGCCTCTCCGAACTGGACGAAACTCACACACATTGTGCTGATGATGAGTTTTACTTAGGACACCATTTTTCTCAAGAAATACTGGTATATGTTTTCTAAAAAATATCTTTCCACTACTAGAGTTCGACAAGGCATTTTGAATATGCTTGAGTTTTCAAAGACATTTCAAACTGTCACCTTAATTAACATACAGTCGCAAAACAGCCAATCACTCTCCAGTCATTTCTAACGCCGCCTGACTTCCTCAGCCTGTCATGTTTGCCCGCCTAATGCTGACGACAACAAAACGCGCTGGGGCGCCGGAAACTGTCACACACGCCTCAGTTTGGACCCGACCGGTGGTCGAAGCAAGGAGGCTTTTCGCGAGAGGAAAAAGAAAATGAAAAACTGGATGGGGCCGGGCGCGGTGGCTCCCGCTTGTAATCCTAGCACTCTGGGAGGCCGAGGCCGAGGCGGGAGGATCGCTTGAGCTCAGGAGTTTGAGAACAGCCTGAGCAAGAGCAAGACCTTGAGACCTCGTCTCTACTAAACACAGAAAAAATTAGCCCGGCGTGGTGGCGTCTGCCTGTACTCCCAGCTACTTGGGGGCCTAAGGCAGGAGGATCCCCTGAGCGCAGTAGTCTGAGGTTGCTGTGAGCTATGATGACACCACGGCACTTTAGGCAGGGTAACAGAACGAGACTCTGTCTCAAAAAAAAAAAAAAAAAAAAGGAAAGGAAAGGAAAATGGATGGTAAAAGCAACAATCCAAAGCCAAAGACCATGAGATTTACATAGTATGTGCTATTTTTAAATCCTATCTTGTGATCAAAATTCCAGACATATAAATATTCTTTTGGATTATTTTTTTCAGGTAAAGGAATTTTTATCCTATGACGTGGCTTGTGTACAAACAAGCAGGAAAATGTATTATTCCCTGCTTTAAGCTTCAGCAGCTTCCTGTCTCTTAGGTTAAAGACAAAACTTATCTACATATTTACAAAGTCTGACTCATACCGACATCTCAAGCCTTTTACGCCATATTCCCCCCTTACTTCAGCTACACTGGCCTTATTACTCCTCATACTCACTGTCTTCCTTTCTCCCACATGGCCTTTACACAAGCTGTTCTCCATGATAGGAATTCTCCCCCTCAACCTCTAACCCCAACTTAACTTCAATTTAGCATTCAGACATCTGTCCAAATGTCATTGTTTCAGGGAACACTTCCTTAACCTCCTTGAGCAGATCAAACACCTCTTCTGTGTGATTATTCAATTAATGCCTGCCACTTGCACGAGACTTTAAGTTTCAGAAGGGCAGACTATGAAAGGCTTTGTGTACCCACTATATCCCAAGCACCTAGTACTGAATGAATGAATCCGTGTAAAGGTGTCCAGTGTCCAGAACTGGGCTAGGTAGGGGTCATTAATATTATCATTGGCCATTTTTAAGCCATGGGAGGAAGTAAGTCATGAAAGATACTACCCAAACAGCAGAGGGTTAAAGATGGAGCCCCGAGGCCCACTACCATCTTAAGAGGCAAGCTGAGGAAAAACACCAAAAAGTAGGCAGAAGTTAGAAGAAAACCTGGAAGAAATAGGTCATGGTGACAAGAGACGTAAGAATTTCAAAAAGGAGGATCAGTCATCACCATCAAAGCCAGAGACATCTAGTAAGAAGGAACAGTGTTCTTGGTGAGAGCAGTGCCAGTGGGGTTCACGTTTCTCACTGCTCAGGCCTTGCTGTGTTACAAATATTTATGGCATGTCTGTATCTCCTACCAGAATGTCTACCCTACCCTAGAGGTACCAAATGTATCTCCCTATCTTCAGTGCCTGGTATACTTATGTGCCCAACACAAGCAAGCCTAAGAGGAGTAGAGCAGAGCAGCAAATAGCGGGAAGACAATTCTCCATGGATCTCTCCTGTTTATGCATGTCACGGGAGCAAAGCACTAACTACTCTTTGTTCTAGACCACCCTTTTCTTTTTGGAGACAGTCTCACTCTGTTGCCAGGGCTAGAGTGCCGTGGTGTCAGCCTAGCTCACAGCAACCTCAAACTCCTGAGCTCAAGCAGTCCTTCTGTCTGCCTCAGCTTCCCGAGTAGCTGGGACTACAGGCATGCACCACCATGCCCCACTAATTTTTTCTATATATTTTTAGTTGTCCAGTTAATTTTTCTTTTTTTTTTTTTTTTTTTATCTTACCCCTCAGCCCAGCCCTTATTTCTTTCTATTTTTAGTAGAGACGGGGTCTCTCTCTTGCTCAGGCTGGTCTTGAACTCCTGACCTCGAGCTATCCTCCCACCTCGGCCTCCCAGAGTGCTAGGATTACTGGCGTGAGCCACCATGCCCGGCCGCTGGAATGCAGTGGCATGTTCATAGCTCACTGCACACTTCTGGGCTCAGGTGATCCTCCTGCCTCAGCCTCCTGAGTAGCTAGAACTACAGATGTGTGCAACCATACCTGGATAATTTTTAAATTTATTTGTTTTGGCAGAGATGGGGTCTCGCTATGTTTCCCAGGCTGGTCTGAAACTGCTGGGCTTAAGCAATCCTCCTGCTTCGGTCTCCCCAAGTGCTGAGATTACAGGCATAAGCCACTGCACCTGGCCTTAGCCCACTTTTTAAAGATGTTTATGTTTAGAACTCAGTATCTACATTCAGGGCAAAGTAAATACATGCTTTCACTGTTTGGTATAATAAACATAATGTCTCTCACTGGAGCAAAAGGCCTACTGTCCATTATAAAGGTTCCTCTACTGTAAAGCAACCCACTACATAAAATGCTATCTGGATCTCTTTGCATGGCTCTGTGGGAATTGGGGCTAGGAGAACCAGCAATAAAAATGCTGATATTCTGGCTATTGCTGTTGCTTGTAAGTAATAAACTATCATTCATTTCTGACCCAGGAATTTCATCATAAGCCTATAGCAGTATAACTTGTCAAATCTCTCAGACTATTCATAGTTCTTGACAGGAAGAGATTACAGTCAAGGGAAGCAGGCTGATTAATCCCAGGGAGTCTGGAGGCAAAAAAATTAAATCAACTAGGGCCTCCTAAGGCTTCTCTAGGGACCAGGAAGCACTTAGGGAGGCACTCAGCAATACTTCTTGAGGGGATACAGGTGACTGGAAAGAAATAGGTTGAAAACCACCGTCCCTACAGCTTACACAAACGACATGCCCTTTGGAGATTTCCTAGTAGAAAACAACACTTATTTATTCAACAAATATTTATTTTAGGCCAGCATTGTACCCATGTTGTGGTTGATATAAGGTAACTAAAAACAGTTCTCTAAGAAGTCACCAAAGGCAGCTATGACATGGTACAAAGAAAGACTGACCAAAGAGGTCAAAAGACTTGGATTCAAATATCAAAGTCTTAATGACCACCATCATTAGCCCGGAACCTCCAGATGGGCCTGTCACCTAACCTCTGGTCCTCTCCAGAGGAGAAATATGGCATTAACATTAATGTGTACCAAGTGCCATTCCGTTGACTCACTTAATCCTCACAAAAACTCTACAATAGGAGGAAAGAACTATGGCCATCACTGTTTTATGGATGGAGAAACAGAAGCCTAGAGAGCAGTCTGGTTCCAAAGTCCACGCACTATACTATACCATCTCTGTCATATCGTGAAATATATATTTAGTCTTTGTCCCTCTTTCCTGACATACGGCTCCTAAAACCCTTGGAATCTCTGGAGTGATAAGAGTGTCTTTTGTATGCTAATTGTGACTGGTGGCTAGGGCCACACCTGGATAGTTTCAGGATGGCACTGCTCACTGGAAAGACCAAAGCATGGTAAGAGGGTTGAGACTTTCAGCCCCACCCTCCAACCTCCAGGGAAGGGAGAGAAGCTGAAGGTTAAGTTGATCACCAATGGTCAATGTAATCAATCATGCCTACATAATGAAGATAAAAACCCAAAAGGACTGGGTTGAGGAGCTTCCAGATAGCTGAACATGGGGAGGGGTTCCAGGAGGGTGACCAGGGAGGGCATGGAATCTCTGTGCCCCTTCTGACATGCCTTGCCCCATGCATCTCTTCCATCTAGCTGTTCATCTGTATCTTTTGTAATATCCTTTATAATAAGTGGGTAAACATAAGTGTTTCCCCTTCCTTTCGATCTCCCTTTGCTGCAACAATGGGTCCTGTTGTCATCTGTGGGCATATGTATCATGCTTTGTAAACCTATATCTTGCTCTTGCCCTATAATCCTTTCTTGCTCCCCTCCATAAACCTCATTTTCATGCTTGCCTTAAAAAAAAAAGGTTTCCCTGAGTTCTCTGAGCCACTCTAGCAAATTAATCAAATCTGAGGAGGGGGCTGTGGAACACCTGATTTATAGCCAGCAGTCAGAAGTGTAGTTATGTGACAACGTACTATAATACATCCAACTGGCATCTGAAGTTGGGGGCAGTCTTGTGGGACTGAGACCTAAACCTGTGGGATCTGATGCTATCTCTGTCTAGTACACAGTGTCAGAAGTGAATTGAATTGGAGGATATCCAGCTGGTATCTGCTGGAGAATTGCTAGATGTGTGAGAAAACCACCCCCACACATCTGGTGTCAGAAGTATTGTGCTGAGTGACTGAGTGAGGGTTTGAGGAGGACAGGAAGGGCAGACAGGGACCAGATACCCAAGGGTTTTCTATGGCAGCACAAGGCAAGGCCAGAAAAGTCTGGATTTGAATTGTGAATGGAAACTACTGAGAGTTTTGAAGCTTGGAGACCAGTTCTGAAGCCACTGCAAGATGTCTGTGGTAAAGACTACGGTGGCTTGGGGTGCATTAGGGTGTAGCAAGGAGGATGAAGAAACTTGGACTGTTCTAGAAGTCAAGTGGTAAGACTCAATGATGGACTTGTCGGGGAGGGGGGTCAAGGAAAGAGGCTTCAAAAGTGAAATGTTGGTTTGTGTCCAGAACAACTGGGTGGATAGTACTGATACAGGGAAGACTGGGGAAGTGACAGGGATTTCTAATCTAAGAGAGGGGCTTTTTCAGAATGGGTGAAGCAGGTATTCAACTACTACACTTACTGTATCTAGTTTGACCCTTAAAATAACTCTATGTGTTGATGGTACTATTACTACACCTACTTAGTTCACAGAGGGACAAACTGAAGTTAAGCAATTACCCACAATTCCACACCTAGTAAATAAAAGACCAGGGAATCAACTCCAGAGGATATACTGCTTCCCTCACAGCCCTCAACCTTCAAATAGGACCAACGGCTAATTTAGGGCCACTGTAGATCCAGAATGAGAAAATAAAGGAAGAACTACATAGTACATGGCTGGAGTGGAAGAATAAGAAATTAACTGTGATCAGAGAAGGTGCTCCCAAGACCAGGAAGCAATCCCAAAGTTTCAGAAGCAGGGAAGGGGCACACTCAACTCTCAGGAGGTACCTTTCCCTCACCTGCTCTCTGTGATGGTTCTTTCATTTCTTCTTACCCTTAGTAATGATCTTGCCTTATACTTGGCATAGAACTAGAAGCCATTGGTTGAAAAAACTCTCAATGTTGTCTCACTACATGGACTAGCCCACCTACATCTGCACTCTCCATCATCTCTGGCTGACTCAAAGGCCCGGATGCTGCACTCTCCCAAATCTCAATTTCTCCTGCCATATGTATTCAGACTTGCTCTCCTATCTTTAATTAAACCATGCCTGGATTCACATCCCACCCACCCCCAGTCTCCCCAGCTAAACACACCCATCTCTATACTCTCCTTCATAGCCTTCTTTGGTGAGCTTTTGATCCAGTGGCCAAGCCCTTAATATCCCTTCAGTGATCAACTGACCTCAAACCAGTTTCTGCTGCCACCACAGGACCAAGAAGGTCACCATTGTGACTCGATGCCATGGATACTTTCCTACCTGTAATCTTAATCTCTGTCTGCTTTCCATATACCTCATCTGGTTTCCCTCCTACTTGTGGCTATTCCTTCTAGTCTGCTTTGGAAGGTCCATCTCTTCCTTTTCCAATGCCTGTTAAAGGTGAGAAATCTCTCCTAAATGTGCCCTAAACTGAACTCTACTATCACTTCCCACTCCGGCGCTCTACCTAATTCAGTTCCTCCTCCATTTTCCATCATCTGAACAAATGGAGCAACTGTCCAACCATTTCTTAAAGCCATAAAACGTAACAGTTATCCTTTTTTTTTTTTTTTGAGACAGAGTCTCACTTTGTTGCCCAGGCTAGAGTGAGTGCCGTGGCGTCAGCCTAGCTCACAGCAACCTCAAACTCCTGGGCTCAAGCGATCCTCCTGCCTCAGCCTCCCGAGTAGCTGGGACTACAGGCATGCGCCACTATGCCCGGCTAATTTTTCTATATATATATTTTTAGTTGTCCATATAATTTTTTTTCTATTTTTAGTAGAGACGGGGTCTCGCTCTTGCTCAGGCTGGTCTCGAACTCCTGACCTTGAGCGATCCACCCGCCTCGGCCTCCCAGAGTGCTAGGATTACAGGCGTGAGCCACCGCGCCCGGCCCGTAACAGTTATCCTTGACAGCTCCTCTCCCTTCTGCCCACATTGAATCAACCCGCAAGTCTGGTCAATCTTACCACTTTAAACATCTTTCAAGTCTGGTCAATATTTCTCTTTCCCCATCACTACAATCATCTCCTATGTAGAAGAATGCAACAGATGCCTAACTCTTGCCACCTCATTCGTCCTCCAAAATTCAATCTCCACATAGCAGTTAGTGACCTTCAACTGCACAGCTCATTCACCCTCTTTCAATAGCTGCCCCCTACCCTTACCCTTCCGTGGAGAATAACCAGGATAACTTGACTGTCTCCAAATCTCTCTGTTCACCATGCTTTGGCCAAACACAGCGTTCATTCCTTTTCTGCTATAAACCTTAAGGCTACACACACTGTATTTCCTTGGTCTGGAATGACACAGAGGAAGAAATCATCCTATAGAATACTTAGGTGACAGTTGGTTAGTGGCTAGGCAGTAAAAAAAACAGACGAAAAACCCAAACTTTCTCTTTCAGTACTCTTCAGCTGACCCAAACACTCACACACTAAAAACTTTAACATACTGCCTTCTTAGATTCTTTTGGCTCTAAGAGAAAACGAGAAGCCCAGCATCATGCAAACTGTACTTCCCTAAAACATACGTTAGAACATAAATCACCAAATCTACTACACAGGTTACAGAATCCATAAACAAGAACAAAGCATTTAAATAGAAACACACAAACTCTGTATCTTTTGTTACAACCGAACTTAAAGGAACCACTCAGACTGCGTTCTCTCCCTCTTACTCCCCCAAAAAGGAAGAGAAGAACGATCATCAATGGCAAATGGCAGTTGCAGTAAAGCAACACCAAGAGCCGGCTTCACGCTCAGGAGAGAACGCTGCGCCTCCTCCTCGTGGTTTTTGGTGCTCTACACGTTCAGAGAAACTTCTCTAGTAACGGACTATAGAAATGATCCCTGAAAGTATAGTCTTAACCCTCACCTCGCAGCCTCCGCTGGGTCTATCGTGGCCGCGCACTTTTAACTGATGGCGAAATTCCCCCTCCCCGCCCCCCCCGCCCCCCGATCCCATTACTATCTTTTTAGAATGATCACGAATGCGTTTTCAAAGTGTTTTGTATACAATTTTCAAATAAGTAATCTGAACACTCTGAGAGTTTTTTTTTTAAGAAACGAACACTCCAAGTTCCTAATTAGCCTATTACAGACCGACAGCCAGTCAGAAGTTACTGTCTTTTGGCTGTAAAAACACACTTCCGGAAGAGTTTAAGACAAAACGTGTGCCCGTGTGCGTCAAATTAGTTTTCCGGCGTTAAATACGACACGCAGCGTCTGTGGGTGAGGGTTTTTGTTTTTTAATTTTTAACCAAGATGCTGAATTTTAAAGCTAATATGTGGGTGACATTCATCATCTGCTGGCTACTCAGAAGAGCCTGGACGTCAGGGGCGCTTTACCGCTCACCTGGGTAGCTTTTCAAACTGCTGTAGCCCAGCCAATCTTCACCAGGAACAAAGAGGTTTCTTTTAAAAACTGTTCCCTCCCCACTCTCATTCTTGTTTTTTTTTTTTTTTTAATTTGGAAAAAAGTAACAAAAACTCTAAAAGTGGAGTTGCTTTGGGGTTTTTGTTTTTTTTTTTTTTTTTGAGAGGGAAGGTTTCTACTTTTATTGGTAATTTTGTACATATTTGTACTATTTGAATTTTTTAACCTTAGACTATATCACCTTTATTTTTATTTATTTATTTATTTTTAAAAAAATATGGAACGCTTGGCCGGGCGCGGTGGCTCACGCCTGTAATCTTAGCACTCTGGGAGGCCGAGGCGGGTGGATCGCTTGAGGTCAGGAGTTTGAGACCAGCCTGAGCAAGAGTGAGACCCCGTCTCTACTAAAAATAGAAAGAAATTATATGGCAAAAAAAAAAAAAAAATGGAACGCTTCACGAATTTGCGTGTCATCCTTGCGCAGGGGCCATGCTAATCTTCTCTGTATCGTTCCAATTTTAGTATATGTGCTGCCGAAGCGAGCACTATCACCTTTATTTTTAAATATCTGCAGGTCTGTCTAGACAGAGATTACACTTCATTTTTTGTTTTCTTCTTTGTGCCTCTCAGTATTTAAAAGAAAAAAATCCAACCTAAATAAATGTTGTATTATATTTAAAAATAACTTCCCTGGTGAATGTGAAAGGTTATAGCACGCCTCCCTCTGCCAAAAGCCAACCAAACAAAACAAAAACAAACCAAAATGGCTAAAATTGCAATTTCCCTTACTCATGAAAAAGAAGAAAATGTTCTCCAGCATTACTTTAATATGTTCCCAGACCCTCTGCTAACCTCTTTACGTGGATCACCCCCATTTAATCTTGGAAATAACTGTAAAAAGTTGAGGAAATAAAAGCATGGAACTTTTAAGTGGCTCTCCCAAGGCCACAAGGCTGTTTTCTGCTGCATTTTGTTTGTTTTCTTGTTTGTTTGTTTTTAAGACAGAGTCTCAGCCTGTTACCTGGGCTAGAGTGCCGTGGCGTCAGCCTAGCTCACAGCAACCTCAAACTCCTGGGCTCAAGTGATCCTCCTGCCTCAGCCTCCAAGTAGCTGGGACTACAGGGCTGTGCCACCATGACCAGCTAATTTTTTCTATTTTTAGTAGAGACAGGGTCTCACTCTCGCTCAGGCTGATCTTGAACTCCTGAACTCAACCGATCCTCCAACCTCAGCCTCCCAGAGTGCTAAGATTACAGGCATGAGCCACCACACCGGGCCTCTCCTGCTGCCTTGAGCATTAATATCCTGCATTCTGTATCTTTTCAGTCCTTATCTCCTGGCACTTTACCCACAGTAAAGGCTCTGTGATTTGTCTAGAGTCAGGAAGTTGTAGGAAAAATTTAATGAACTGACCTGACTGAAGTAAATCCATGAGGAGAGAATTGGACAGTGACAGCACTGGGGGTGGAAGTGGGGGCTGAGGTTGAAAAGCGAACAAAGGGGGAATCTGGGTACACTGTCTGAGGAACTCAGAGAATCATTTAGGCCTTTCTCACAAAGGCTAAGGAAGCAAATCATAGAGCAATCATTCCTAATAAGGGGTGGCTGGGGATGAACCACTTATTACCAGGAACTGTCTTACCAACCAGAAGTAAGTTGTATAAAGAGCAAAAAGGCTAACAATTATAACCTTCTCTCTATAAGAAGAAAAAGGAATACAGCCTTTTGTATTAGCAAAAGGCTAAGAATATAACCTGTGTCTTGATTTGAGGCCCTCTGGCCATTTCCTGACAGACAACAGCCATGTATTTACCCAGTGAACAGCACTCTGCAGCTCTGGGCCAGATAAAAAAGAAAATGAGTCCAGGTGTGGTGGCTCACACATGTAATCCTAGCACTGTGGGAGGCTCAGGTGGGAGGATCACTTGAGCTCAGGAGTTCAAGACCAGCCTGAGCAAGGGTGAGACCTCCCACCTCTACTAAAAATACAAAAAATCAGCCAGGCATGGTGGTGCACACCTGTAGTCCCAACTACTCAGGAGGCTGAGGCAGGAGGATCATCTGTGCCCAGGAGTTTGAGGTTTCTGTGAGCTAGGCTGCTGCCTCAGCACTCTAGCTCAGGCAACAGAGCAAGACTCTGTCTCAAAAAAAAAAAAAAGAGTGAGACCCATCATTCCTATCTTCAAGGAGATTACTAAATCTCCAACTGGGTAGCTGGTGACAAATTCAGCCTCCCTAAAGGAACCTAAACCCCTGCTCTATGTATCTCACACTTATATGATGTACATACTTGGAGAAACACCCATTTGCTTTTTTTTTTTTTTAATTCTTTTTAAATTTGAGATAGTCTCGTTATGTTCCTCAGGCTGGTCCTGAACTCCTGGGCTCAAGTGATCATCTTACGTCAGCCTCCTGAGTAGCTGGGATTACAGGTGTGCGTCACTGTGCCAGCCAACACCTCTCTTCTTCTTCCTTTTTTTTTTTGAGACAGAGCCACCACACCTGGCTGATTTTTCCTATTTTTAGTAAAAACAGGAGTCTCACTCTTGCTCAGGCTAGTCTCAGACTCCTGAGCTCAAGTGATCCTCCCGCCTCAGCCCCCCAGAGTGCTAGGATTACAGGCGTGAGCCACCATCCCGCCTTTTTTTTTTTTTAATTGAAACCTAACTACTGTAAAACACCCCTCTTCTGAGTACCAAAGACAGGGTGGGGTAGGGTGGGGATAGAGGTCAGAGAAGAAACACTATCCTCAATGATAAAATGTTGAAATAAGAAATTGGACTAAATGACCTACTTTGGTCATTCAGTCCTTTCTAGCTCTCCTATTTTCATATTACTTCATTTAATATTCACAGTAACACTATGAAAGTTATTATTACCCTTGATTTACAGACAAGGCAATGGAGGCACAGAGAATTTAAGTGACTTCTGCTTAGTCACAGAGATAGTGCCAGACTGTGATTTCAATCCAGGAGGCCTGACTCTGGAGTGTGGTGCATAAAAGTTATCAGACCTCAGGCCGGGCGCGGTGGCTCACGCCTGTAATCCTAGCACTCTGGGAGGCCGAGGTGGGCGGATCGTTTGAGCTCAGGAGTTCGAGACCAGCCTGAGCAAGAGTGAGACCTTATCTCTACTAAAAATAGAAAGAAATTATATGGACAGCTAAAAATATATATAGAAAAAATTAGCCGGGCATGGTGGTGCATGCCTGTAGTCCCAGCTACTCGGGAGGCTGAGACAGGAGGATCCCTTGAGCTCAGGAGTTTGAGGTTGCTGTGAGCTAGGCTGACGCCACGGCACCCACTCTAGCCTGGGCAACAGAGTGAGACTCTGTCTCAAAAAAAAAAAGAAAGAATAAAAGTTACCAGACCTCAGATGCAGATCTACCTACCTGATATTTAATTGACTTCTTGTCTTGAAGTCTTAAAAGCACCTCAAATTCAACATGTCCAAACTGAATTATCTCTTGCTTGTTCCCTAAATCCCGGCCTCTTCCAGTCCTGCCTCAATGATGGTACCAATGTCCATCCATTCAAGGGCATAAGCCAGAAAATAAGGGTCATCCCCAACACCTTTCTTCCCACCAACCAGTCATAAATGCAGTTGATTTATCTCCTCAAGAGCTGTCAAATTCATCCACCTTTCTCCAGGTCTACCACCTCTCTTGCTGGTCAACAGACCATCTCTCAGCTGGATGTAGCTTAGCCTGCATTCACCACTGCCCTTCTCCAATTCATTTTAAGCAGCAGAGAGGTTTCCTTTCAAACTTTAAATCTAATTATGTCACTGTTACAAGACAATTTTCAATGGTTTCTTGTATTTCTGCACCTTAGCACTTGTTACAGAATACCTTTTTGAGAAAGTTTGTACAGTGAACAGCCTTGGAAGCTACAGACTACCTCCCTCCAGAGAGAAGGACAGGTTTGTTTCCAATTCAGCATAATAAAGAATACGTAGGCCGGGTGTAGTGGCTCATGCCTGTAATCCTAGCACTCTGGGAGGCTGAGGCAGGAGGATCACTTGAGCTCAGGAGTTCAAGACCAGCCTGAGCAAGAGTGAGACCCCATCTCCACTAAAAATAGAAAAATTATCCAGGTGTTGTAACATGTGCCTACAGTCCCAGCTACTTGGGAGGCTGAGGTGGGAAGATCGCTTGAGCCCACGAGTTTGAGGTTGCTGTGAGCTAGGCTGATGCCACGGCACTCTAGCCCAGGCAATAGAGTGAGACTCTGTCTCAAAAAAAAGAAAAAAAAATGAATCTTTGAAACTACAAGGGGTCTGGCAAAAAATTAAAAAAAAAGAAAAAAAAAAAAGAAACTACAAGGAACAGCCAGGCACAGTGGCTCACAACCATAATCCCTGCACTTCGGGAGACCAAGGCAGGAGGATCGCTTGAGCCCAGGAGTCTGAGGCTGCAGTGAGCTATGATTGTGCCGCTGCACTCCAGCCTGGGTAATAGACTGAGATCCTGTCTCAAAACAACAGGGAATGTATGTTCTTTGTGATTTGTCCTAAGCTTTACAACCTAAGATCTTGAGTCTCCAAAGCTAGCAGGTTAATATAACATCATTACTATTCAGAGCCAGTGATTGAACCTTCACCTGGGGACCTTTTTGTTTTTTAAATCCATGGAGAGACTTCCAAAATACAGTACAGATACTGGCCTTTGGAGCTTATGAGAATCTGGGTGGGGCTGGGGATGGGTGAGAATTGTGTGGTTTGACTTCTCCTAACCCCTCTGAAACCACTGACATAATGGTAAAAGGTTAATAACAATAGCAGATTCTGTTAAGGTGTTAATATTGCGTCAGTCTCTGTGCTAAAAGCTTTATATATAAGTTATGTCAATCTACTCTTTCTCAAGGTAGATACTATTATTATCCCCAGTTTACAGAAGAGGAAACTGAGACACAGAGAGTCTGATAATTTGGCCCTGAAGTTGTGAATCACTTTTTTTTTCTTGTTTCTTTTTTAAATATAATGCCTGCTTCAGGATAAAGTTGTGAATCTCAAAGTGGACTCCCAGTTTGCTGGGGCATGGGACATGAGACTAACTGGTGAACCACACAATCATTTCAAGTGCTACACCCAAGATTTTATTTTTTTTAATTTAATTTAACATTATATTTTATTATTATTTTTTTCACGGAGTCTTACTCTGTTGTCTGGGCTAGAGTGCTGTGGCATCAGCCTAGCTCACAGAAACCTCAAACTCCTGGGCTCAAGCAATCCTCCTGCCTCAGCCTCCTGAGTAGCTGGGACTACAGGCATGTGCCACCATGCTTGGCTAATTTTTTTTTTTATATATATGTTTTTAGTTGTCCAGCTAATTTCTTTCTATTTTTTTTTTTTTTTTTTTTGTAGAGATGGGGTCTCGCTCTTGCTCAGGCTGGTCTCGAACTCCTGAGCTCAGTCGATCTGCCTGCTTCGGCCTCCCAGAGTGCTAGGATTACAGGCAAGAGCCACCGTACCTGGCTTATTTATTATTATTTTGTAGAGACCAGGTCTCCCTATGTTGCCCAAGCTGGTTTCCAACTCCTGGCCAAAGCTATCCTCCAGCCTTGGCCTCCCAAAGTGCTGGGATTATAGGTATGAGCCGCTGCACCGGCCCATACTTTATTTTAATATCGTTAAATTTTTATTTAAATATTAATGGTATTTAAATCATTATTTTAATATATTTGAAAAATACTAACAAAACAATGAGATACCACTACACACCTATTAGAATGGATAATGCAAAACATAACATCCAAATGGATAATATAAAACATCAATCTTTGACAACAAGTGCTGGTCAGGATGTGAAGCAACAAGAACTCTCAAGCATTGCTCCTGGGACTGTAAAATGGTACAGACACTTTGAAAGACAGTTTGGCAGTTTCTTAAAAAGCTAAACATTGTCTTACCTACCATACAATCCAGCAATTGTGTTCCTTGGTATTTACTCAAAATTAGTTTAAAACCTGTGTTCACACAAAAACCTGCAAAGAGGTGTTTATAGCAGCTTTATTCATAACTGCCAAAAGCTGGGAACAACCAAGATGCCCTTTGATAGGTGAATGGATAAACAAACTGTAGTAAATCCAAACAATGGAATATTATTCAGCAATAAAAAGAAATGAGTTATCAAGCTAATGTCATGGAGAAAACTCAAATGCATTTTGCTAAGTGAAAGAAGCCAATCTCAGAAGGCTACATGTAGTATGATTCCAACTATATGACATTTTTGGAAAAGGCAAAACTATAGAAATAGTAAAAAGGTCAGTGGCAGCAGGTTTTTTTTGCCTGTTTAATTTTTTTGTATCATTCAGTTGCTGGAGATGGATAGGGGTTTGAAGAGAGAGAGGAATAGGAGAAACATAAGGGACGTTTTAGGGTACTGAAACAATTCTCTAAGATACTATAATGGTGGATACATATTATACATTCATCAAATCCCATGGAACTATACACACACAGAGTGATCTCTAATGTAAACTCTGGATTTTATTTCATAATAATGTGTCAATACTATTAATAGTTTAAAAATACATTAAAAGTTTAAACCTGTCCTTTCAGGGATATTTTGCTCAGAACAGGAATGAGGTAGGTAGTGCTTTGGTAATCCACTACAAAAAAAAAAAAAAAAGGACTCAAGGGTGGCATGTCTAGTGTACCAAGCACTGATTTACTAACCATACTTGTCCAGGAATATGGATGGCAGTTATGGCAGGACTGAGATCTTTCACTGACTCTAAACATTGGAAAATACTGGGCTGACAACAGGTCTCAAATAATTAAGCATGTATTCCCTAGGCAGAGAGCATGAGAATTTTCTCAGAAAGAAATGAGAAGCCTCAGGGGCAATAAAAAGTTACCCTCCCCACCCAGGCATTCCCAGAAGGGGAAATGTCACACCCATGCCCACAAAGCTTCCTATCAGCTTCTTCCAATCAGCTTCTTAGTGGCCTTTTATGGACAACCCAGGATCACCACATACTTGAGAAAAGCCCTCAGTGAGAGCAAAAATTTTGAAACTGGAAAAACAAACAAACAAACAAACAAACAAGAAAACCCAGAAAGAGACATACAAGAAAATAACTAGAAATCATAATATCTCCAGGAGACATTGAATTTTGTTCCAAAATCAGGAACGGAATGTCCCAAAAAATTAACAATCACTAAGAAGAAACCTCTTGTGAACTGAGATATTTATGACCCAAAACAAGGGAACATAAAGAGCTAACGGTAAATTACTCAAGCAAGTATCCCAGAGAAGTAAAGCAAAAAAAAAAAAAAAAAAAAAAAAAAAAAGAAAAAAAAAAAGAATGACCAAGAAGGCAAAAAAACCCTCCTGAAAACAAGAGAACTTAGAGTTACCAAGCCGGACACAGCGGCTCTCACATGTGATTTCAGCGCTCTAGGAGCCCAAAGTGAGAAAATTACTAGAAGCTCAGGAGTTTGACACCAGCCTGAGCAAGAGGGAGGAGACCCCGTCTCAATTAAGAGTAGAAAAATTGGTTGGGCATCTTACATGCCTGTTATCCCACCCAGCTACAAGTGAAGTAGAGGTAGGAGAATCCTTTTAACCGAGAAATTTGAGAGTGCAGAGAACTACAACGACCCCATTGCACCCAGGAGCATAGACTGAGACTGTCTCGTTAAAAACAGAAGGAAATTGGACAAAAACAAGTTAGAAATATAAAATGAGCTAATGACAGCAAACTAGCCAAACATCCCCAATCTGAAGACAAAAACCTCAAAATGCAAAAAAAAAAAAAAAAAAAAACAAAAAAACAAAACCCCAAAATCTCAGCATAACACAGCAAACACCTTCACCTTCTATTAAAAAGACATCATTCATGATGAAAACCACTCAGACTACGTTCTCTCCCTCTTACTCCCCCAAAAAGGAAGAGAAGAACGATCATCAATGGCAGATGGCAGTTGCAGTAAAGCAACACCAAGAGCTGGCTTCACGCTCAGGAGAGAACGCTGTGCTTCCTCCTCGTGGTTTTTGGTGCTCTACACGTTCAGAGAAACTTCTCTAGTAACGGACTATAGAAATGATCCCTGAAAGTATAGTCTTAACCCTCAAGTTACAGCCTCTGGGGCGTCTATAGAGGCCGCACACTTTAACGTGATGGAGAAATTTTTCTTTGCAAGTCACTTGCCTTTTTCAGATACTTTTTATATCTCGTAACAATTTGGTCAAATGTCAACGTTCACAACACTATTTTCACTTGTAAATTTCCAGAAACTCTTTAAGGCAGCAAGACGTCTCATTAACATACGGCGTCCTAGCAACCAATCACACGCTGAGTTCTCTGCGCGCGTCTGACTCTCCTAACCCCTACCGAGATGCGATTACTCTCCCAACATCAGGCGCCACCTAGGACCCGCAAAGGAAAAGTTATCGGTGCTACACGCGCGTCAGTGTGTGGCCTCCCGCCTGCTAAAGAAGTGAGCTGATGATGATCGCGCCACTGCACTCCAGTCTCCAGCCTGCGCAAGGGTGACAGGGCAAGACTCCCTCCATTCAAAAAATAAAATCACATAAAGCTGACTTGGAGAGACCAGGTTTCCTTTTCCTTCAAAGAGACAGGAGGAGGGAGAGATGAAAGAGATAGAGATCAACAGAAATAGTGTAGACTTCTTAACACCATATAATGATAATCATAACCACGATGGTTTATTGAATGTCTACTCGATGGTTAAGTGTTTTAATCTACTATCTCATTCCATCCTCTCAACAACTAAGAGAATCTTTAAAATAGTTGATTATTTCCCCTATCTTATAGATGCTGCCTACAGCATCTGTCATACAGCTAAGGGAACCACAGTTGGAACTTAAGTCTGTCTGGCACTAAATCAAGTCCCTGTTCTTTCTGGTAAGCCAAAGTGGTCTTCTTCAGAAGGTCTTGTAACCAGCCCCATAAGCAAGAAAGCAGTTCTTTTTTCTTTTAATAGTGTTTTTAGTTCCCTCATATTTCAAATGAGTTTTCAGTGTTCACATAGTGGCCAGGTCTGGCTGCTCTAAGTGGCCTTCACAGTGAGTTTTATCTTAACACTGGTAGCTTAGCGACTGCCGTTTCGAAGTAGACAGATAATAGAGAGCTCTCAGTAAGATTTAAGAACCAAACATTTATAACTTTGTTGTACTAATACATTCCTTTGAGTTTCTTTCCCAGAAATGATGGAACCTCCTTACAGCCACGAGATAACTACAGTCTTTCCCCACCTGTTCGTCCAAAGACAAATGATACCCCACCACAGATTGTGCCCAAGGACCCACTGAGCCTGCACACAAGGCTGAAAGAATGACTAACATTAACCCCTAACTCATTATAATACTAAAATCCCTGGCCTGGGAAGAACTTATCCACCCTTTTCTGATCATGGGATGTATATACTAGCATGATTTCTCACTGCGTTTGCATGCCCTGCACTCCACCCTAAACAGGTAATGATGCTTACTCCCCTCATGCATTATTCATTTCACCTCTAGAAAAAACCCCTGACCCTGTTGGTCAGGGAGGCAGTCCATACCTCCCACCTCCCAGTAGATGCATCTCCTGAAATAAATCCTTTCTTCCTCGATAATCCTCATTGTCTCAGTAATTGGCTTTCGTGTGGTGAGCAACAGTGAACTTCCCTTGTAGATTCATTAACGGGTTAGTCTCCAATCAAATCCATTCCTCTAATAAAGCACTAAATACATCATCCCTCAAAGTTCAGTCTAAATGATTCATCTTCCTGGCTTCTAAACCCCAGAGAAGGCCTACCCATTTACTTTTAGCAAAAGTTAGTCCCAGTACTTCATATATGATAGTGTGTAACTGTTTTAGTTATTTAATTTCCTGCTGCAAACTTCATTCCAGGAAACACACACAGTGCCACCTAGACATTCACATGCGCCACATTCTGAATCAACCACATTTTCTTCTTTTTCTTTCCTTTTTTTTTTTTTTTTTTATTAGAGACAGGGTCTCACTATGTTGCCCAGGCTGGCCTCCAACTTCTAGATCAAGTGATTCCCCAGCCTCAGCCTCTCAAGTAGCTGGGATTACAGGCCATTGCCACGTGCAAACCATGCTTTTTATTACATCATAGTAGCAAGTCTAATAAGACCATCAGCTTGTAAGGACGCTTAGTCTTCTCATCAAGCACCTCTCCAAATAGAATCTCCTTATAGACAGCCCTCTTTAGAGACACCCAAATGCTCTGTATTTAATTTCTTCAGAAAAAGAAGAGTGTTGGGGCAATCTGGTCAAGTCTGAGATATATCTCCTGGTTCCAGAGCAGTTCCTTACATCTTGAAGTTATAAAGTGCCTTCCAGTCACTTTCATCCAAAAGCACCATCTCTGGTCTAGGCCCTTCCATATCTAAGACTTTTCCATTCTCTATTCCTCCAACCTTTGTGGAAACCCTTCACCATCCATGCCATCCCTGGCCTCCTATGAGCAAATTCTCCAACTTCACATGGGTGTGACCATCACTCTTGCATTCTAAGACTTACCTCATGTCAACTCCTGTGAAAGCCTTCCTTGACCTCCCCTGGTAACACTGACCACTATGTGTTTTGTGTCCCTCATTATCTTTGCATGTGCCTCTACACAGCTCACTCTGTTGCAAATACATTTACTTCCTCCTATTAAACTGTGAGCTCTTTAAAAGTACGAACATGTCATATTTATCTCTGTATCTCCAGCCCCTTCCCTGGCACAGTAAGTGCCCAGTTAATGCTGACTAAATGAATGAATGATGAATCAACAAATGTATTGTTCCCTCCCTCAGCCTGACTACTGACTTGACTGTTGGGAACCACTGACTGTTGGGTTTTCCTCTCCCTCTTATTCCACTCCTCCCCCAATAAGTCTGGTCTGTCTGTAAGGAAGTAAGGTCCTTGTCAGCAGAGCTTCTGGCACTCTCATCTTGTCCATCCTTAGTTTCAAATTTGTTCGTGCAGTCCTGACCTCTCTTCAGAGCTGCTGGCTCAGATATCCAGCTTCTATCTAATATTGCGCTTAGCTGAATCACAGGTACCTCAAACTCAGCCTGCCCAAACTGACTTCCAACAGCTTCCTCCCAAACTTATTCCTCTTCCAAGCAATAATACCACTTTCAACCCAGTAGCTAAAAAAAAAACAAAAACAAAAACACAAAAACAAAAACCTAGCTGGGTGAGGGGGTACAGGCCTGTAGTCTCAGCTACACAGGAGGATTGCTTGAGCCCAGGAGTTCGAGTCCAACCTGGGCAACACAGTAAACCCTGTATCAAAAAAAATATGTCAGTCATCCTACTTTTTTCTCCCTCCCCTCACATACCTCATAGCCTCCTGCAGCCAGACCAACCATTTAGAAATGTAAATCTAGTCACACCTTTGATAAAAGAAACATTGGTTGGGCGTTATAATCCCAGCACTTTGAGAGGCAGAGACAGGAGAATTGTTATTTATTTATTTATTTATTTTTTGAGACAGAGTTTCACTCTGTTGCCTAGGCTAGAGTGAGTGCCTGCCCTGGCGTCAGCGTAGCTCTCAACAACCTCAAACTCCTGGGATCAAGCAAACCTCCTGCCTCAGCCTATGGAGTAGCTGGGACTACAGGCACACACCACCATACCTGGCTAATTTTTTCTATTTTTAGTAGAGACAGGGTCTCACTCTTGCTCAGGCTGGTCTTGAACTCCTGACCTCGAGCAATCCTCCCACCTCGGCCTCCCAGAGTGCTAGGATTACAGGCGTGAGCCACCGTGCCCGGCCAAAGACCATGTTCTAAGAAGCCCTGAATTAGACTGTGGGGGAATCTTATCACCTTTTATTCTCCATTCTGAGGCTTTAGATGGAATTCCCAGACATAGACGAAGTCCTGTTCCATATCCAGTTACAGCTGTTAACCCCATCCCTCACTCTAGCTGAACATCAAGAATTTAAAGATGTAGAATGTTCAGGAGATGCCTAGGAGATAACAAATGTCGTAAAACTCTGCTTCTCACACTGGAGGGTATGGACAGACAGCCACTAGAAGTCACAGCGTACTTATATTGAACATCAATGTTTATGTTAAAACACACATGGATATATCATGGAATAAAACGCGAAATTTTGACCGAAAAAAACCCCAGGATCTTTCACATCAATTACTGAGCTCACAGTGAGATATTTCACCTACACATCCTAGGGGTGATGCATGGAAAAGTTTGAGAACTTTTTGAGGGACCTATTCTGTGGGATAGCTGGATCCTAGAAAAGGTTACCCCTTCTAGAAGTCTTCGGGAAGCTGCTGAAGCAAGTGGAGAAACACTGGAGAGAAACCAGGTCACCCTGACTGTTCCACACACCAGGAAAGAGAAGCTTCATAAGCCTCGCCTTTAAAAAAGGAAAGGGGAGGATCCAGCAGGACTTCTGGTCACACTGAAAGGAGCCCGACACCAGGAGAGGTTTTGTTTGTATAAGGGTTTTGTTTTATTTGTTCTACTGAAGATTGCCTGAGCTATGTTTGCTATTTCTGTCTATCCTGTAGGGTGAGCTGCCAGTAGCCTCCAGCAAGAAAACCCTGGAAACAAAAGCACTGAGTGGAAATACAGAACAATAAAGGGCAGCACATTGAAAGCTGAGCTTCTCAGTCAGCTGCAGGCCACAGGGGACTCAATGGATGGAGCAGATTTGATGGAGTAAAGGGAATCAGGCAAAATCAAAGGTGGGGAGATTAGGAGCCTAGCAGTTGGAAGACCCTATGGTTCCCTGGCACAAAACAAAACAAAATAGCATCCAAACAGGGATTTATGACTTCTATTGAACAATATGAATACACTGGTGGAGACTATCAAATCTCTAAATTTAACGTCTGGACTTCCCCAAGAACCCATTCATAGTTTTATGATGTTCCTGGTTCTCCTCCGAATGCTATTCAGAAACGTGGACCAAGTTGCCTCTCCCATCTCAACATGGTGCTTACCTTTCTTAAGAATTTTCTTCACTTTCACATAGTTCCCTTGCTTGACATACTCATGAAGCTGAGCTTCCAAGGAGTCATTTCTTAAGGTACCAAGCTGAACAGGACAGGGGACTGGAAGATGAACAGCCCGAGACATCTGTGCAAAAGAGACCAACATGTTTATTCTAACCAAACCAGAAATGCAAGGAAGCAACTTAGATTTTTTCACATTTAGAAACTCGTCCACACACCTTCATTAATAATGAAGACGATTGGGGGAACAATTACTGAAGCTCTACGAGATGTTATTATTGAAATTGAAGACCTGAATATATTTATCACTAATTCCCAGGACTGAAAAAGTGATGACTGCTAGGAAATAAAATTAGAAATATACATGTTTATTATGTCATTAATTAGGAAAATATTGCCTTCGAAAGGTTAGAACACAAATGTAGTCATTATACAGGAGTATAGATAGTTTAATGTAGTTAAGCCAGGCATCATGGCTCATGCCTTTAATCCCAGCCCTTTGGGAGGCTGAGGGGGGAGGACTGCTTGAGCCCAGGAGTTTAAGCCTAGACTGGACAACACAGTGAGACCCCATCTCCTAAACAAATAAATATATATATATAAACAGTATAAAATAAGATAGTACAATGTTATAATGTAGTGGGTTAGGTTCACAGTTCACACTCTAAAATTTTTGTCTTGGCTCTGTCACTGTGGACCTTGGAGAAATTATTCAACATTGATAGGCCTCAATTTCTTCATCTGTAAAATGGGGATAATAATAGCCAGAGGGTTGCTGAAAGGTTTAAATGAGCTAATATGTGTAAAGTGCTTAGAACTCTGCCTGGCACCAAGCAAGTTCTCTGTAGTTGTTAGCTGTTACTAAGAATCAGAAAGAGAGATTTTAACTTTCCACATGTGGCAGCCACACCTGACCATCATTCATACAATCAAGTGTTTGTGGGATACCTACTGATATGGTTTGAATTTGCCTCCCCAAATTCATGTGTTGGAAATCTGATCCCCAATGTGGAGGTGTTGGGAAGAGGTAGGACCTTTAAGAGGTGTTTAGGCACTACTCTCTGAATGGATTGATGTCATTATCATTATCAAGGGAGCAGGTCATTATCAAGGAGTGGGTTCCTTATAAAACGATGAATTTAGGCCTCCTTTTGCCTCTCTTGCCCTGCCCTTCCACCTTTGGCCATGGGATGATGCGGCAAGAAGGCCCTCACCAGATGCTGGCCCCTCCATCTTTTTTTTTTTTTTTTTTTTTTTTGAGACAGAGTCTCACTCTGTTGCCCGGGCTAGAGTGAGTGCCGTGGCGTCAGCCTAGCTCACAGCAACCTGAAACTCCTGGGCTCAAGGGATCCTCCTGCCTCAGCCTCCCGAGTAGCTGGGACTACAGGCATGCACCACCATGCCCGGCTAATTTTTTCTATATATATTTTTAGCTGTCCATATAATTTCTTTTTTTTTTTTTTTTTTTGAGACAGAGTCTCACTCTGTTGCCCAGGCTAGAGTGAGTGCCGTGGCGTCAGCCTAGCTCACAGCAACCTCAAACTCCTGGGCTCAAGCAATCCTCCTGTCTCAGCCTCCCGAGTAGCTGGGACTACAGGCATGCACCACCATGCCCGGCTAATTTTTCCTATATATATTTTTAGCTGTCCATATAATTTCTTTCTATTTTTAGTAGAGATGGGGTCTCGCTCTTGCTCAGGCTGGTCTCGAACTCCTGAGCTTAAACGATCCGCCCACCTCGGCCTCCCAGAGTGCTAGGATTACAGGCGTGAGCCACCGCGCCCGGCCTGGCCCCTCCATCTTGAACTTCCCAGCATCCAGAACTGTGAGAAATAAATTTCTGTTTAGTATAAATAATCCAGTCTCAGGCATTTTATTACAGCAGCAGAGAATGGACTAAGACATCTACCATGTGTCTCAAAGGTGATAGGCGTTAGATCATTGCTATCACAATCCTCACAGTCTAGCAGGGCAGACAACTGGCACCATGTTGGTGCTCCACAGACAGTGGGTAAGATAAGGAAGTCCCATCGACATGAATCAACAAGCATGCACATTAAGGACATGACTAAGGGCTCCATGGGGAAGCACAGGTGTGAAATGAGGGTAAGTAAAAGAAAAAGCAAGAAGGTTGACACTTCAGTGGGTCTTCACCAGCCAGGAGGCTCAGGGATTATAAATTACTGAGAACTAATACCTTCTTAATTTATCCACTAAGTGAGGAAAGTGCTGATAAATTCTTTTGGGTTTCTTTTTGTTTTTTTTTTTTTTGAGACAGAGTCTCACTCTGTCGCCTGGGATAGAGTGCTGTGGCGTCAGCCTAGCTCACAGCAACCTCAAACTCCTGAGCTCAAGTGATCCTCCTGCCTCAGCCTCCTGAGTAGCTGGGACTACAGGCATGCGCCACCATGCCCAGCTAATTGTTTCCATATATTTTTAGTTGTCCAGCTAATTTCTTTTTTATTTCTTTTTTTTTTAAAGTAGAGATGTGGTCTTGCTCTTGCTCAGGCTGGTCTCAAACTCCTGAGCTCAAATGATCCACCCGCCTCGGCCTCCCAGAGTGCTAGGATTACAGGCGTGAGCCACCATGCCCCGCCCTAGTGGTGATAAATTGAGTGCATTAAATTTATTTCCTTTGATATCTGCTAATATGCATGCCATTGATTACAAACAGCATCCTTGTAATCCAACAGCATCACAACATTCTTAAGCAAACAAAAGTGATAGAAAATAATGTTTCTGTTAAATATATATGAACTGAAGCTTTTATAGCAAGGTGTCATTTCCTCCCCACCCTCCATTTTGCCTTCCTTCTATTTCCAGGTATAAAAAGAGTGGCATATTTCCATTATAAGTTGGATGGCTAGGACAGTGACACAAGATGGCAGCCACCATCGGAAGTAAAAGTCTCTTACAATTTCCGACTGTTGAAAGAAATCGAAGAAGGCCAGAAAGGAGTAGGAGATGGCACAGTTAGCTGGGGTCTAGAAGATGACGAAGACATGACACTTACAAGATGGACAGGGGTGATCACTGGGCCTCCAAGAACAATTTATGAAAACCAAATATACAGGCCGGGCGCGGTGGCTCACGCCTGTAATCCTAGCACTCTGGGAGGCCGAGGTGGGCAGATCGTTTGAGCTCAGGAGTTCGAGACCAGCCTGAGCAAGAGCGAGACCCCACCTCTACTAAAAATAGAAAGAAATTATATGGACAGCTAAAAATATATATAGAAAAAAAAATTAGCCGGGCATGGTGGCGCATGCCTGTAGTCCCAGCTACTCGGGAGGCTGAGACAGGAGGATCGCTTGAGCTCAGGAGTTTGAGGTTGCTGTGAGCTAGGCTGACGCCACGGCACTCACTCTAGCCTGGGCAACAGAGTGAGACTCTGTCTCAAAAAAAAAAAAAAAAAAAAAAAAACACCAAATATACAGCCTTAAAATAGAACGTGGCCCTAAATACCCAGAAGCACCCCCGTTTGTAAGATTTGTAACAAAAATTAATATGAATGGAGTTAATAGTTCTAATGGAGTGGTGGATCCAAGAGCCATATCAGTGCTAGCAAGATGGCAGAACTTATGTAGCATCACAGTTGTCCTGCAAGAGCTTTGGCACCTAATGATGTCTAAAGAAAATATGAAACTCCCTCAGCCACCTAAAGGACAGTGTTACAGCAATTAATCAAAAAGAAAAACCACAAGCCCTTCCCCTTCCCCCCATTCGATTTAAGCAGTCTTCATTTTCCACCATAGTAAATTTTCTAAATACGTCTTGTAGACCTCAAAAGTACTGGAAGGGAAGCTCCCATTCAAAGGCAATTTACCTTAAGATACTGTAAATGATACTAATTTTTTGTCCATTTGAAGTATATAAGTTGTGCTATAATAAATCATCCTGTCAAGTGTAACCACTGTCCATGTAGTTGAACTTCTGGGATCAAAAAAGTATATTTATTTTGTGCTCGGTTCAGCAGCACATATACTAAAATTGGAACAAGATAGAGAAGATTAGCATGGCCCCTGTGCAAGGATGATGACACGCAAATTCGTGAAGTGTATTTTCTTCATTTTTTTAAAATTTAAAAAATAATAATAAAAAAGAAAGTATATTTAAATTAGTTCCCATCATAACTGGTGAAGCACCTCTAACTCAACAGTGAAAAGACACATCACACAATCACCTTGCTGCTGATTACATGGCCTGGGGTCTCTGAGTTCTCTCCTTTCCCCTTCCCTGCCTCCTTCCCTCCCTGCAACAGCCCTCTAAGCTTGGGGGCCTGTTAGAGTAGATGTGAAGGTTTCAGGTCACAGCCTGTGGGACTACTGCTGGGTGTATAAGGTGCTTTGCCTGCACCCCTGGTTTCTTTCTTTAAGTCTTAAATGATGTCCCCTTCTAAGCCATAATCCCCTCCCCACTCTCTGCTCCCACCCTTGGCCAAAGCATAGATTGTAACCCCTCTCCTCCCCTCTGAGACTGGCCTTCAGTGAGGAATTCAGGGCTTTCCCCATATCTTCTCTCCCCACCTTTATTGAGGGGTGCTGCTTTCTCCTCCCTCCTCCTCAAGTCCCTCTTTGCACTGTCATCACCCAACACTTTCCATGACACTCCTTGCTTTGGCCAGAAGCCATCAGGTAAGGTTGGACAGAGTCTCTGACCTCCCTCGTTTAGTTTTGTAACCACATTTATTCACTCCACCAGCCTGGGAAATGAATATGGGGTCCTCAGCCCTGCCACCCTCTGCTGTCATCATCAGCTGAAGCAATTTTTTAGCTCAGGTTTTGATGAGGTGAAAAGAACAGTCACCAGGGTTACTCAGACCTGCCAGCTCTGAGTTCTTGGTGGTTAAACTTGGAGAAAGTTTAAGACACTCGTAAGCCACACACGATCCCTCTGAATTATTTTATTTTCCTGTAATTGCTTTTGCTTTTAAACATTGAAGAAGTTTTGAACAGGGCTTTCATTTGGTCATCCTTGCAATCTATTGGGGTCTAGTTTGGAATCTGACAACTGGAACAAAAAGAACCCTGAATTCAGTGCATACTTTGGTTTTGGTGCTGCTGCTTCTCACGATCCTCAGCAGGGATCCAGAAAGAATTGGGTGTGCACAGCAGATCCCCGAAATTGGTAGGCTTGACTTCCTGGCAAATTGCTGCGTTTTTCCACTTTCTGTTCAGGAACACTAAATGCTGAAATGTGGATGCATACTGAAATAAAAACAATTCATTGTGTAAAAAAAAAAAAAAAAATTGCATGGCTAATGTGGGCTGAACTGTGTCCCCCTGGCCCCCAAATTCACATGTTGAAGACTAACCCCCAGTACCTTAGATTGTAACTGTATATGGAGATAAGGTCTTTAAAGAGGTGATTAAATTACAATGAGGCCCTTAGGGTGGGGCCATAATTCAATAACTGGTGTCATTATAAGAAGAGACACCAGGTCAGGATTGGTGTAAGGAGGCAGAAAGGTTGGCTACCTGAAAGCCTGAAGACAGAGAGCTCAGAACCCAACTGTGCCAGCGCCTCAATCTTGTCTGAACTTCTACCCTCCAAAACTGTGAGAAAATACTGATGTTTAAACCACCCAGTCTGTAGTATTTTCTTACGGCAGTCCCAGCAAACTAATACACTAATAACAGCAAGTTGTGTCATCTGAATATACATATGGTTTAATTCTGTTTAAATAAAGACTTAAATATGCTCATCATCTACATACTAACATCCACTCCCCAAATATTTCTAGTCTACTTTTAAAACTGCCCTCAGGCCGGGCTCGGTGGCTCACGCCTGTAATCCTAGCACTCTGGGAGGCTGAGGTGGGAAAATCGCTGGAGGTCAGGAGTTCGAGACCAGCCTGAGCAAGAGCGAGACCCCCATCTCTACTAAAAAATAGAAAGAAATGATTTGGACAGCTAAAAAATATATATAGAAAAAATTAGCCGAGCATGGTGGCACATGCCTGTAGTCCCAGCTACTTGGGAGGCTGAGGCAGAAGGATTGCTTGAGCCCAGGAGTTTGAGGTTGCTGTGAGCTGGACTGACGCCATGGCACTCACTCTAGCCCGGGCAACAGAGTGAGACTCTGTCTCAAACAAAACAAAACAAAACAAAACAAAAACTGCCCTCAGAGAGTCATCCCACAACTAGGAAAAAAAATAAAAAGCTAAATTGGCATATTAGCAATTTAACCTTTGGGGGGGGGGGAAAGAACTTGCCACATACACCCCATATTACGCAGTTTTCACAAAAGGATCACGCAAGTCCAAATGCAGAATGTTATGTTTGAAATCAAAAGACACTATGTGAATTGTTCAAAATGAACTTTCCAGGCTTGCTAAAACCAGAAATATTTCTAAGAAAAGCACCCACACACATACACTAACTACCCTCTCCCTACCACCCTAAAACCAGAAACATTTCTAGCGAAGGCAACACTCCCACCAAGGACAACTACGTGAGAACATTGTCAGACACCAAACGTTGCCGCCAAAATTAACACCACAAAATACAGAACAAGAAAAAAACAAAAATATTAACGTCTGCCATTTAAAAACCGTTATTATCAGGGGAAAGCGCGAACGCAGTCCCCCACTACCACAAATTATGCAGTCGAGTTTCCCACATTTGGGGAAATCGCAGGGGTCAGCACATCCGGAGTGCAATGGATAAGCCTCGCCCTGGGAAAACCACCTTCGTGATCATGGTATCTCCCCTGCCAGGTAAGTATGAGTTGCAAGCTTGGACTGCTACCTCACCCTCGCCCTCAACACACTTACTAGTTATGGTCAATTGTATTACGCGTTCTTAGGCCTTCTGTTGGAAGCCACAAGGTTTTTCATACGACAAGGATCAAACTACATCCTTTCGGATTTTTCGCTGGAAAGTTTCCTGCGCGAAAAATACACTAGAACCGGCAATCACTGCGCTTGTTATCTACATATCCCGGCCTCTTGTAGTGACGTCACCCTCCGTTTCAAGGCTCTCTTCTTCACACTGTTCCCTCCCAGATGCGTTCGTCCTTGCCACCCTTACCGACAAGACAAAAGACATCGGCAGGTGTGATAGGGGATTTTGATTGCTTGCCTTTTCAGGCATACGCAAAGGTTCTGGAGTGCATGTGTAACCATGAGTCTGAGTCGTGCGCTGCAGGGCAGTGTGGGAGGCGGTGGTGTGGGGGACGGCGGCAGAAACGGTTGTGCCTGGTCTGATTCGCTACTCCACCCTAGGATTTGATCAAACTCTCAGGCTCTGTCAGTTGCCGTTTCTCAAAATTATAAAGTGGAAATAATACTGCCTACCTCACAAGGATTCTGTGAGGGCTGAATGTGTGTAAAATGCGGCTGCGAGGTCTCCAAGCCCCACCCAGGCCATTCTGCTCCTGGACTGGTGTCCTGAGTACTTTAAACTTTAAGAACCAAAGCCGGTCTCCGCAGTTCTTCCAAAGGGAAGCAGCATGCGGCCGGGATTTGGGAAAAAACCAAGTGCTCCTCCCTTCTTTTTAGACAAATATACCTCATGTTGTGTTTTCCCCGCAAGGGGCTCCAGGCAAAACAATTCTGTTTGCAGCAACTATAGTATCCAAGGAGCTTTCCTTTGTTTTACATTTTTGGAGGGTATTTTTAATTATTACAATAGTGATAAATGTTCCTGGCAGATAACTTGGAAAAGACAGAAAAGTTATTATTTATTTATTTATTTATTTATATATTGAGGCAGAGTCCCGCTCCGTCACCCTGGCTAGAGTGCCCTGGCAGTCAGCCTAGCTCACAGCAACCTCAAACTCCTCGGCTCAAGCAACAACTCTGTCAAATAATTTCTTTTTGAGACAGAGTCTCCCTCTGTTGCCTGGGCTAGAGTGCCATGGTGTCAGCCTAGCTCACAGCAACCTCAAACTCCTGGGCTCAAGTGATTCTCCTGCCTTGGCCTCCTGAGTAGCTGGGACTACAGGTGAGTGCCACCATGCCCAGCTAATTTTTTTTCTATTTTTTTAGTAGAGACAGAGTCTCGCTCTTGCTCAGGCTGATTTAGAACTCCTGACCTCTGTAGAAGGGACAGGAATAGGTAAAAGCAAAAAATAAAAAATGAAGAAGAACAAAGAATAGAACTCCTGACCTCAAGAGATCCTCCTGCTTTGGACTCCCTGAGTGCTAGGATTACAGGCCTGAGGGACTGTGCCGGGCCTAAAATAATTTTTAAAAGTTTATTCTGGCCGGGCACAGTGGCTCACGCCTGTAATCCTAGCACTCTCGGAGGCCGAGCGGGAGGATTGCTCGAGGTCAGGAGTTTGAGACCAGCCTGAGCAACAGCGAGACCCTGTCTCTACTAAAAAGAAATGATCTGGACAGCTAAAAATATATATAGAAAAAAAATTAGCCGGGCATGGTGGCACATACCTGTAGTCCCAGCTACTCGGGAGGCTGAGGCAGAAGGATTGCTTGAGCCCAGGAGTTTGAGGTTGCTGTGAGCTAGGCTGACGCCACGGCACTCTAGCCCAGGCAACAGAGCAAAAAAAAAAACAAAAACCCAGTTTATTCTCACCCATTAGGAGTGACTACGGCCTAGGGATACACAAATCCAAGAGGGCTTAAGTGGTTCTGAGGCAGTCGGATTACAGTTTGGTTACATACATTTCAGGGAAACAAGAATTGCACGTAAAATTATAAATCAATACATGGATGGAATACATTGGTTAGGCCCTAAAAGGCAGGACATCTCAAAGTTAGGGGGAATGGTTTACAAGTCACAGGTGAATTGAGAGATTCTTTAATTGGCAATTAGTTGAGAGAGTTAAGCTTTGTCTAAAAATCTGGAGTGAGTAGGAAGGAATGCCTAAATTATGAAGTCTGCTAATGATAGGGCAAGCCAAATATACCACTCAGTGATCTGTGAAGCAAGTTAATGGCAGCCTGCAGGTGTGACTTAACCTTTGCCTTGCATGGCCTTAGGTCCTGCTGATAACTTAGTATTTTATTGCCACGAAGAGTCTGTTTTGTCAGTCCTTTTTTTTTTGAGACAGAGTCTTACTCTGTTGCCCAGGCTAGAGTGCTGTGGAGTCAGCCTAGCTCACATCAACCTCAAACTCCTGGGCTCAAGCAATCCTACTGCCTCAGCCTCCCGAGTAGCTGGGACTACAGGCATGTGCCACCATGCCCGGCTAATTTTTTCTATATATATATTTTTAGTTGTCCAGCTAATTTCTTTCTATTTTTTTAGTAGAGACAGGGTCTCGCTCTTGCTCAGGCTGGTCTCGAACTCCTGAGCTCAAATCCACCTGCCTCAGCCTCCCAGAGTGCTAGGATTACAGGTGTGAGCCACCTCACCCGGCCTTGTTTTGTCAGTTTTATGATCTCTATTTTAACGTTAATGCTCTTCAATTGCTGTTGTCTACACTCCAAAAGGGAGGGCTATAATAAGGCATGTAGAGACTTGCTTTCCCTTCATGGCCAGGAACTAACTCAGTTTTAGGATTTTTCTGGGGTCTACCTTGGCAAAGAGGGGTCCATTCAGTCAGGGGGCTAGGGGGACAGTTTAGGATTTTATTTTATTCTGAGACAGAGTCTCACTCTGTTGCCTGGGCTAGAGTGCCGTGGCATCAGCCTAGCTCACAGCAACCTCAAACTCCTGGGCTCAAGCAATCCTCCTGCCTCAGCCTCCTGAGTAGCTAGGACTACAGGCCCACACCACTACGCCTGGCTAATTTTTCTATGTTTAGTAGAGACGGGGGTCTCACCTTTGCTCAGGCTTGTCTTGAACTCCTGACCTCAAGCAATCCTCCCGCCTCAGCATCCCAGAATGCTAGGAATACAGGTGTGAGCCACCAAGCCTGGCAGGATTTTATTTTTAGTTTAGAATGACAATCTCACTATAAAATTATCCCTGTTACAGTTTGATGTTATATGTGGTAATTGTGAAACTTTATACATATATATTTTTTAAAGGAGTATACTTTACATGCCATTTTATAACTTTTTGATTCATTTTACTATATACTCAATCATAATTTATGTAATCAATATTCTGTTGCTTCCAATTAATTGCCATTTTATATATAACTGCAATCCACAGGACTCATATCTTTGTTATTAATGATGGCTTCTTAGGGTACATTTCCAGTTTTCCCTGTTACTTTAGTCATCTAAGAGGTGCCTTAAAATTATTATTTTTTCAGGGGGAGGTTTCAGTCAGGAATAAAAAGTTGGCCTTTAATGGACGTGGAAGCAAGAACTGTTTCTCCTATATATCTAAGGTTTAGCACACCAGCAGGAGTCTAATAACAGCTCTCACCCTTAAGCTTTTTTTAAATTCATTTATTTATTTTTATTTTTAACTTGAGCATTACAAGGGCCTTAAATTATTTGGGGCAGGAGAGTGACTTACATGGCAAAAAATTTTTTTTTTTTTTTTTTTGAGACAGAGTCTCGCTCTGTTGCCCAGGCTAGAGTGAGTGCCGTGGCGTCAGCCTAGCTCACAGCAACCTCAAACTCCTGGGCTTAAGCGATCCTACTGCCTCAGCCTCCCGAGTAGCTGGGACTACAGGCATGCACCACCATGCCCGGCTAATTTTTTCTCTCTCTCTATATATATATTTTAGTTGGCCAGATAATGTTTTTCTATTTTTAGTAGAGACGGGGTCTCGCTCTTGCTCAGGCTGGTCTTGAACTCCTGAGCTCAAACAATCCACCCGCCTCGGCCTCCCAGAGTGCTAGGATTACAGGCGGGAGCCACCTCGCCCGGCCCACATGGCAAATATTTTTTTTTTTTTTTTTTTTGAGACAGAGTCTCACTCTGTTGCCCAGGCTAGAGTGAGTGCCGTGGCGTCAGCCTAGCTCACAGCAACGTCAAACTCCTGGGCTCAAGCGATCCTCCTGTCTCAGCCTCCCGAGTAGCTGGGACTACAGGCATGGCCACCATGCCCGGCTAAGTTTTTCTATATATATTTTTAGGTGTCCATATAATTCTTTCTATTTTTAGTAGAGATGGGGTCTCGCTCTTGCTCAGGCTGGTCTCGAACTCCTGAGCTCAAACGATCCGCCCACCTCGGCCTCCCAGAGAGCTAGGATTACAGGCGTGAGCCACCGCGCCCGGCCTCACATGGCAAATATTTTTAATTTTTTTTTTTTTTAGGGTCTCACTGGGTTTGTTGCCCAGGGAAGAGTGCAGTGGTGTCATCATAACTCACCACAGCCTCAAACCGCTCTACTAACTAAAGACTACAGGTTAGATCCCGACCCAAAACCGTATTTTCAAAAGACAAAAAAAAACCCTGAAATTAACCTTAACAATTTTGTTCGTAAAAATAGACACAAAATCATAAATTCTGTAACGTGAAAAGCCATCCTTTAGTGAGCGAAACATTCTTAGTACAAATAACCATCCACAAAACACTTAAGCCTTTTACAACCAATTTGCAATACAAGGAATCTTCACCTAAACTCAACCAACTCTATTGTTAAAAACCAACATAAATCAGGGGAAAGCGCGAACGCAGTCCCCCACTACCACAAATTATGCAGTCGAGTTTCCCGCATTTGGGGAAATCGCAGGGGTCAGCACACCCGGAGTGCAATGGATGAGCCTCACCCTGGGAAAACCACCTTCGTGATCATGGTATCTCCCCTGCCAGGTAAGTATGAGTCGCTTCTGACCCCGGCAGAACCCGGTGCAGCGCACATCACTGTAAGGTTCGGGTCACTCCAAAAATGATTCTAACTGTACTGTATCCACATAGTGCACGCAAAGCAAAAGAAGATTTTCGTACTGTATCTTTGTATTGGTGATAGAAATAATATGCATCTCTTTCCAGGGAACGTGCTTCCAAAATGCACTCAGTCTGCAATCTACATACTCCACCTCCCGGCGTGACGTCATGCGCAGTCCCGGCAGCTACATTCTCTTGAGCCGCCGCTGCGCACCCTCTGGGCCGACTTCCAACTACCGGTTCCTCCTCCTGCTTCCGCCTACTCTAGTGACGTTTGTCAAGCTATTTTCAAAATGTACCCCTCTCCCAACTTCTGGTGCACCGGAAGGCTTTCATATCTTCCTGTGTGGAGAGTTTCCTTGAGCAAAAAACGGACGCGAATGAGGTTTTAGTCACGAGCCGACTTCATGCCTTCTTTGGCTCCGCACCAGCCCGGCACCATTTCGTCCTATTCCAAGGGGGGTCTAGGGTGTCTGGCGGAGTGTATTGCAGAGGGGGGATTTTGGAATCCCAGGTTTAGTCTGCAATCCAGTGTCACACTGCACGACTGTAAATAAGCTTCTAGCCTGTTAACCTGTTCTTCAGTTTGTAAAATACGCATTTCTGATTTTGGAAGAGTTCTTGTGAGGATTAAACCAAATAAATTAACAAAGCAACAGCCTAAACCGTAAAGCATAATTATAATAATAACATATGAGTAGGCAACCCAGTAAAAACCCTAAAGAAAATCAAGAAATACTAACAGCTAGCATCTACTGAGTACTTACTATGCACCTGAACTTTACATTTAATGCTCGCACTTTTGAGGTAGGAAATGGAATCATCCCCATTTCACAGATAAAAAACCTAGAACCTGAGGCATGACAAAGATCTTTTGTTTGGTCAAACTTTAGTCAGGCTTCTGGACCTTCTCTGAGGCCCCCACCTGTGCATTTTCTTGTAAAATCCAGTTTTAGTAAAAGAACCCTACTAAATCAGTTCAGCCCAAACCCCCTATTCTTTTTTTTTTTTTTTTTGAGACAGAGTCTCACTCTGTTGCCCAGGCTAGAATGAGTGCCATGGCGTCAGCCTAGCTCACAGCAACCTCAAACTCCTGAGCTCAAGCGATCCTCCTGTCTCAGCCTCCCGAGTAGCTGGGACTACAGGCATGCACCACCATGCCCGGCTAATTTTTTCTATATATATATATATTTTTTTTTTAGCTGTCCATATCATTTCTTTCTATTTTTTTAGTAGAGATGGGGTCTCGCTCTTGCTCAGGCTGGTCTCGAACTCCTAGAGCTCAAACGATCCGCCCACCTCGGCCTCCCAGAGTGCTAGGATTACAGGCGTGAGCCACCGCGCCCGGCCTAAACCCCCTATTCTTGATAGCTGATCAGGTTCCTCATCCTGCACCACCTCCCAGGTGATATCTGTTCACCTTGGCCTGTCTTCAGTAAGAATCCTCCTGTTAGGTCAGTTTACCCAGAATGCCCCTTACCCTTGATGTTCCCTCTTAGTAATTTTCCATCCACTGAATCCCCACACTCTTCCTTGGCTATAAATTCCCATTTATCCATGCTGTATTGAGACTTGTGCCCAATCTTTCTCCCCTATCGGAAGATCCCACTGGAGTGGTCCCTATACCTATCTGATGGTCCTAAATAAAGTCTTCCTATTGTGCTTTAACAAGTAGCAATGAATTAATTTTTTCTTTAACAGGAACAGAGGGGTTAACTCACTCAAGTTTACACGGTCAATGTAAGTGGAAGAGCCATGAATCGGATTCAAGTAATCTGGTTCAGGAGACTACTTCTGCTATCTTTTGCCTTTCTTTGCCTTGCTTCTGTCCTTCTCCCTTCTCTATATCGTTAAGAATAATCACCTTTGGCCGGGCGCGGTGGCTCACGCCTGTAATCCTAGCACTCTGGGAGGCCGAGGCGGGTGGATCGCTCGAGGTCAAGAGTTCGAGACCAGCCTGAGCAAGAGCGAGACCCCGTCTCTACTAAAAATAGAAAGAAATTATATGGCCAACTAAAAATATATAGAGAAAAAATTAGCCGGGCATGGTGGTGCATGTCTGTAGTCCCAGCCACTCGGGAGGCTGAGGCAATAGGATCGCTTAAGCCCAGGAGTTTGAGGTTGCTGTGAGCTAGGCTGACGCCACGGCACTCACTCTAGCCCGGGCAACAAAGTGAGACTCTGTCTCAAAAAAAAAAAAAAAAAAAGAATAATCACCTTTAACATAAATACTTACATTTCATCTAATCTGATACCAATTGCAAGATATACTACCATTCTTTTATGTTCCAATAAGAAGAAACCCCTGCAGGCAATAACAAATGCTGGCAAGGATGTGGAGGAAGGGGAACTCTCGTACGCTGTTAGTGGGAATGTAAATCAGTGCAACCACTATGGAAAACAGTATGGAGGTTTCTCAAAAACCTAAAAACAGAACTACCATATGACCCATCAATCCCACTGCTGAGGCCGGGCGTGGTGGCTCACGCCTGTAATCCTAGCACTCTGGGAGGCCGAGGTGGGCGGATCGTTTGAGCTCAGGAGTTCGAGACCAGCCTGAGCAAGAGCGAGACCCCATCTCTACTAAAAATAGAAAGAATTATATGGACACCTAAAAATATATATAGAAAAACTTAGCCGGGCATGGTGGCCATGCCTGTAGTCCCAGCTACTCGGGAGGCTGAGGCAGGAGGATCGCTTGAGCCCAGGAGTTTGAGGTTGCTGTGAGCTAGGCTGACGCCACGGCACTCACTCTAGCCTGGGCAACAGAGTAAGACTCTGTCTCAAAAAAAAAAAAAAAATCCCACTGCTGAGTATATATCCAAAGGAGAAGGATTCAGTATATCAAAAAGATATCTGCACTCTCATCTTTATTGCAGCACTATTCACAATAGCCAAGATATGGAACCAACCTAAGTGTACATCAGCAGATCAATGGATAAAGAACTTGCGGTAAATATACACAGTGGAGTATCATATAGCCACAGAAAAAAATAAAATTCTGCCATTTGCAACAACATGGATGGAACTGGAGAACGTTATGTTAAGTGAAATAACCCAGGCCTACAAAGACAAATCTCACATGTTTTCACTTATATGTGGGACATAAATATTAAAAACAATTGATCTCATGGAGACCAAGAGTAATATGATGGTTACCAGAGGCTGGAAAGGGCAGCAGGCAGGAGGGATAAAGTGGGGATGGTTAATGGGTGCAAGAATATAGTTAGATAGAATGAACAGTATTTGATAGCACAACAAAATGACTATATTCAACAATAAGTTAGGGTATTTACTTTAAAATAACTGAAAAAGTGGAATTGGAATGTTCCTAACACAAAGAAATGTGAAATGTCTGAGATGATGGGTACCCCAATTACCCTGATTTGATTTATTCACATTGTATACCTGTATCAAAATATCCTGTGAACCGTATGAAGATATATAACTATTATGTACCCATAATAATTAAAAAAAGAAAAAACCCCGCAAATTAATAGTAAAACATGGATTGCAAGGTGAATTCTCATTTCACAGATATGTGAAAAAAGAACATCTTAACATCAATCATATAACATGCTAATACACATTTTTAGATATATGTAATATATATATAATATACCTTGGCACTTCCATACATTTAGAGTTCAATGGTTGACACTGAAGCATCCATCTTCAGGACAGAATGTCTCTCCCATCAGGACAATCACCTCTCATCTCACCCAAAGCCAGTCTCTCCCTCTTGTAGGCCCATGTATGGCATGGTCACTTCTAATATATAAGTGCACTCACTTCACAGTCCAAATAAGCACTTTTGACATCACTTAACAGTAAGTGCTCATTAAAGGTTAGTTGGTCTTATAATTCTGCAAAGTCCCAATTCTCTATGCAGAGCTAAGAACAAAGCCATCTCCAACCTAAACACAACAGCAGAGTGCTAAAAAGTCTGCCAACACACAGTCCCCTGGAGGAAGGCGTGTTTCTCCTCAGTGGCCTTGGAGTTATCTATTTACCTATTACAAACAAGCCCCCTTTACTTTGGTTTTCTCCAGCTGGTTTTTATCCTTTGGTTATGTCCAGCTTCCCTTCCTTCTCATGCTCTGCGCCTTTAAACGTTTACTGAAGCCTGTTTTTCAGTGTCACTCAAAGCACTATCAGCATTGTTCTTCTTTTCCCTTTTTCCTTCTGAAAGAGTACAGAATGCTTAGGAAGCCAAACACTAATTTTAAGAAAGCCATTATAAATTCAAAAGTTAGGTGGAGTTTGAAATAGGCAATAAAATTTGGTCAAGGCCTATACCCAGGTCAGCTCCCTTTCTTCAAAGAATCCACCCTTATGCATACTCAGGCCGCCTCTGTTTTGTGGAGTATCTTTTCTATTTGCATTTTCTATCCCAGTTCTCTTTTTCAAGGTTCAGAAACTGTCAAGATGCCAGGAAAGGGCACTGGAGCTCCTCTAATCTAATCATGTCATTCATACTTCCTTGCCCAGAGCTCTTTAATACCCCCGACTGCCCTCAGGATATGAAGCCCCAACAAGAGATACTTCTTTAGAGGGAATCAGAGCAGGCTCCCTAGAAGGGATGACATTTGAGACAGGTCTTAAGGAGTGGGAAGACACAGTATCCTACTACTTATGAAGGGAGAATAAAAGGTATAGAAAGAAAAAAAAGAATAACTGGGATTTAGGTGGCAGGTTAGGGGATATTTATATGTGCTATTTATATGTGCTATTTATTTAATTGCGAAGTCTATTTATATGTAATTAAAATAAATGTTAAGGAAAGAAAAGAGGGGTAGGATTTACCCATGTAAAGACGGGCACTGTAGGCCAAGAGGAATGTATCATCGTCAATAGTACATGTTGGTCTTAAGGCTGAGGGGAGGGGTATCTGTTCATGGACATCTGGCACAGAAACGAACATTAGAGTGTGATAGGACTCTGAATGCCAGACTACCCACTTTAGGCTTTGGATAGGAGGCAATGGATTCTTCTGAAGGTTTCAGTTGGGGGGATTATAGGTTCTAGGTGAAACAAAGAGCTATCAGCTAGTTAGAGATTAACCGTGGGAAAGGGAGAGAGAGCCGTATGGAAATCTATAAAAGAGATGGAGAAGAGGTTAAGGTCAGGGCTGGGTTCATAGACATGTTACCCACACAGTAGCACAAGGCCCTGCACATACCTGGTTTAATACTCTGCTATCAATGTCTTCAAATTCTTAACTATTTTTTAACAAGGAGCTCTCATTAACATTTTTTACTGGGCTGGCAAATTACATAGCCAAGGGAGGAGAAATGATGAAGCGTATTGTGGACATATAGAAGAAGAGTCCTACTCAATGATAAGACAAACCTTCCAATTAAAAAATAGACAAAAGGCAGGGCATCGTGGCTAATGCTTGTAATTCCACTACTTTGGGAGGCCAAAGAGGGAGGATCACCTGAGGCCAGGAGTTCAAGACCAGCCTGAGCAAGAGCGAGACCCCGTCTATACTAAAAAGAGAAAAAATTAGCTGGATGTGGTGGTTCTTACCCATAGTCCCAGCTACTCAGGAGGCTTGAGGCAGGAGGATCACTACGCGAGCCCAGGAGTTTGAGGTTGCTGTGAGCTAGGCTGCCGCCATGGCACTTTAGCCTGGGCAACAGAGTGAGACTTTGTCTCAAAAAAAAAAAAAGAAAAGACATATGTGGACACAGTTGACACAATGACTTGTGTGCAAATGTCCATAGCAACATTATTCATAATAGCTCAAAAGTGGAAATAACCCAAGTATCTATCAAGAGAAGGATAAACAAAATGTAATATATCCATATATAACAGAATACTATTCATCAATAAGAAGAACCAGTGATACATATAATAACATGGATGAACCTCAAAAACATTATGCTAAGTGGAAGAAGCCAGACACAGAAGACTATATAGTATATGATTCTGTTTTATATGAAATTCCGAGAAAAGACAAATCTATAGACATAGTCAGTGATCAGTTGCTGCCTGTGGCTGGGGTTGGGGTATGGGAATCGGGAGTCATTGCAAATGGACACAGGGGAATTTTGGAGGGGGAGTCATGAAAATATTCTGGATTATAGTGATGGTTGGGCAACTGTATAAATATACCAAAAATCATCAAATTATACAATACGTTAATGTTACAGTATATAAATTATACCTCAATAAAGCTGTCAAAAATGTCCAGAAAAGGAAATAGAGCCCTATCTTTAGAGATATGAGTTAATCTTGGGTGAAATATATACTATGATATATGGCCTTTGCTTCAAAATAATCAGGTGGGGGGTGTTTTAGGGTACGGAGGGATAGATGAAACAAGACTGCCGTTGAATTGATCATGCTTAAACTGGTATGGTAAAATGGGAGTATTCTGTATTATTCTACTTTAGTTTACATTAGAAGTTTTGCATAAGTTTCATAAGTTTAAAAAAAAGAGAGAAAGGTTCAAGGAGACCAGCCTTCTCCTCAGGATTCTGAGTACCCTGACATGTTGATACTTGGGCCTCCCCACCCGTGAATGGGAGTGGGCAAAGAGGAAGGGCAGGAGAGGCAGCCCTCTAGATTCTATTTTTAAATTGGTGAAAAAAATGTATTAAAGGAGAAATATAAAACGGATTTGAGGGTCATCCTTTTCTACTTCCTTTCCTCTCATATCCCACATTCAATCCACCAGCAAGTCTTACTGGTTTTTCCTTAAAATTATATTCAGAATCTGACCCCTTCACCTCCAGTGTTACCACTTTGTGTATATGTGTGTGTGTTGCCACTTTTTGGCAAGCTGCTCTCATCCCCTGCTTGTAAGATTGCTGTAGTGTCTGGACTCATCTCCCTTCATCCTTGCTCCCTCAGGCTTTTAACAGAGCAGCCAGGAAGACTGCTAAAACCTAAATTAGATCATGTCATTCTTCTGTTCAAAATCCCCAATACTAATTTCACACAAGCTGAGAAAACAGAACAGGAGAGAACATTTTCCTATTTATTTTCAGAAGCCAGCATTACTCTGATATCTAAACCAGATAAATACAAGAAAAATACAGACTATTATCCCTCATGAACACAGACACAAAATTGCTTTAAAAAATTAGAAACCAAATCCAGCAATATATGAGGGTAATACACCATGATCGAATAAGATTTATCCCAGGAATGTAAAGTTGGTTTAACATTAGAAAATTAATCCCTGGCTGGTCTCCGTGGCTCATGCCTGTAATCCTAGCACTCTGGGAGACCAAGGCGGCAGGAGAATCGCTTGAGCTCAGGAGTTTGAGACAAGCCTGAGCAAGGGGGAGAACTCCCCATGGAAACCTGCTTGGGTAATACCCTAAATCTCAATAAAGGCTTTGGTCCATGGGTCCTTCCCTCTGTCCTTCTCACACTGACCAGGCTCCGTGTGGCCCTCAGGCATACCTTGTATCCCCTTTGACCTGTAAGTAATGAAATCTTTATTTCCATGTTGTGTGTCTTCTAATCATTGAAGGAGACAATGACTTACTCTTCATCTTAAAGATCCTAAATTAATTAATATGACACGGAAGTTTATGTAGAAAACCCTAAATTACCATTTACCACAAAAAACCCTAAAAATTCATAACTGAACTTAGAAAAGTTGCAGGAAACAAGATCAATGCATGTATTTATTTGTACTAAGCAAAATGAAATTTAAAAATTGATATTACTCCCAACACAAAGAAATGATAAACATTTGCGATGATGGGTATCCTAATTACCCTGATTTGATTATTGCAGGTTGTATGATGTATCAAAACATCTCATGTAATGCAGAAATTTGTTCAATCATTATGTATCAATTAAAAAACTGACCAACCAGAAAGAAGTCATTATTATTTACAAGTAGTAAATAAATCACATATTCCTACCATTCACATTTGTTCCTGCCCTTTCTTCTACCACTCTACACAATCTACATCATTAATTTTTTTATGGGTGGGATAAGGCCTTGCTAATATCCTCATATTTCCAAATGAGAGGTCTACAAATAATAAAAGTATACAACTATAGGAACCAAAAATTGCTCCATTTATAGTGCAAGGCTAGAGAGGGAAGGTACTGGGGTGGGAAATATTTAAGTAAATTCTTATTATAAATACCAGCACAAAAACATTAAGTTTCCAGAAAAAACAGCTAAAAATTGGACAGCGGACTCTTTCAGGCCAAACCCCATTATCAATGTTCTCAAAGTCACATGCACATGACATACTTCAGTAAGAAGTAAAACCAGTTTAGAAGAAAACAAAACAAATTCAAGGTCTAAAAAAACATTGAGAGAAACCTGTCATTACAACAATCACACCAAGCTATAACATGGCCAATTACTTTGCGAATTTAAGTGTAAAAAAACGGAAAGCCTCATCTGGGGCCATAGCTCAGAACACAAGACTAACTTGAGAGAATAGTTTCTATTCTTTAACAAAGAGTAATACAGGGGAAAGCGCGAACGCAGTCCCCCACTACCACAAATTATGCAGTCGAGTTTCCCACATTTGGGGAAATCGCAGGGGTCAGCACATCCGGAGTGCAATGGATAAGCCTCGCCCTGGGAAAACCACCTTCGTGATCATGGTATCTCCCCTGCCAGGTAAGTATGAGTTGGAAAGGTCGCATGGCATCTCACCCTCAGATTCCAAATACACTACACATAGGGTCAATCTCCTTGCACAAGTTCTAGCTTATCACTCATAACATAAAGACGTCTCCCAATTATAAGAGCCAGACAAAAACATTTTGGACCGAGAGTATTTGCAAAATCCTAAGAAATATATGTACAGTGTAAATAAGACCAGAAGACACTGCGCTCATCTACATATTCCAAGCCCCTTTTGGTGACATCAAAAACTCCGGACGAATTGGAGACTTTGGATGATGGACGCAGAATAACACCCCACCAAAAATGTCTTCCTTCCTAATCCCTGGAACCTGTGAATCTGTTACTTTCCAGATGTGATTAAGGATTTAAGATGAAAAGATTATGTTTGATTATCCAGCTGAGCCTATCATAATCACAGAGTCCTTATGAGAAGGACACAGGAGGGCCAGAGAGAGAGAGATTACAAAAATGAAAGAGAAGTCAGATTTTCTAAATTGCTGGCTTTGAAAATGGAGCGAAGGCAGCTTCTCAAAGCTGAAAAATGTAAGATAACAGATTCTGTCCTAGAGCCTCCTGAGAAACGTAGCCCCCTAGACTTCAGACTGCTTTGAGATGTAAAACATTTTGTGTAGCTTTAAACCACTAACTTTGTGGTAACCCTTTACAGTAGCTTAATGGGGAGAGTGGAATGTAAGGGATATATACATATTGGCTTCCATGACAGAGAAACAAACCAACCCCAGGTATCAGGAACTTGGCTTTAAAACCCTTCCCACTGGAGATCATTGTCTTAAGTGAAAAAACAAGAGAACAACTAATGTATGTGCTCCCTAACAACTAAGAACTAAATAACGTGCACACATTTTAAGCATAAGAACGGAGGACAACGGAGACTCAGAGTAGAGAGAAGAGACAACAGCAAATTTCTTTGAGAATTAAAACTCCTCTGTTGATAGATTCACTGACACCCCGTTTTCTCACACATTAGACTAAAACTACGCACGAATTCCACACACGTACGAAAAACCGAAACAAAAAACCTGGAAACTCCAAAAACGCTAGACGCTAGAAAAAAAAAGCAAAGACATTCTCACTACGCACAAATGCACGTTCTATTCTTGAACAAAGTTAAAACAGGGGATAGCGCGAACGCAGTCCCCCACTACCACAAATTATGCAGTCGAGTTTCCCACATTTGGGGAAATCGCAGGGGTCAGCACATCCGGAGTGCAATGGATGAGCCTCGCCCTGGGAAAACCACCTTCGTGATCATGGTATCTCCCCTGCCAGGTAAGTATGAGTTCTGGTCGTTGCCTGGCCCTTCACACTCAGATTCAAATCACTCTAAAGTAGGGTCATTTTTCTCATGCGGTCTATCGAGCCCTTTACTTGCGGAATGAAGATTTTCCAACTATAATAACCATGTAACAATAATTTTGTATTTCTGGATATGTCATAATCTTAAGAAACATAGGCCTAGGGTACGAATGACCAGCAGTCACTGCGTTTTATCTACATATTCCACACCCCTTTTGCTGATCTCATTCAGTGCGTCCTTTGCCCGCAAGCTTGATAATACTACTGAAATAAAATTTAAAGACGCTTTACGGATTAAAATGTAAGCACATAAATTAGCTCCTGCCTTTGAAGATTTGGCGTTACTGATGGCACTGTGATTTTGTGATTTCCTTTTTTTTTTCCCCCCCGCAGCGAAAACTCCTGGCCTCAGGGGATCCTCTTGCTTCAGCCTCCGGAGTAGGGGGGACAACAGGGGCGCGCCACCGCGCCCGCCTCCGTCCCTGTGATTTCTGATGCAGTTAAGCCGCTATACCCATAACCTAAATAAGCAAGTCTACCAAGATGAAATTCGGTAAAAGTTCCTTTGAAAATCCAGTCTATATATACGTTGTCAGTCCAAAGCGTCAAGTGTAAGCACAAAATGCTCTTTCAAACATGCAGCAAATGATCACTCTTACTTTTTTTTTCCCCTCCCTTCTCTTGGGTGCTTCTTCGTAGATCACTGTTACTCGAAAGATCAAGTGCACAAACCCTTTTCTTTTTTTTTGGTCGAGAGGAGGTCTTGCTATGTTGCCCAGGCTCACAAACATTACTTCCAATTTTGAACAAAACAAACTAGGAAAACCTCAGGGAGCGCCCCCTTCCACACTCAGAGTATGACAGATGACCCTCACCTGTGGAAATACTTCTGTGATCAGTGTCCCTCCTCCCAATCAGGAATAAGTTGTGTTTGGAGGTGTCCTTAAACCCTCCCGTACTCAATACTACAAGCACAGGGTCAGCGTCTGCTTTTTCACAGGTGTTTCCGAAATCCGGAACAAGACCACTGGAGAATCTACTCTACAAGAAACTCCTGAGCCCTTCTAGATGCCTATTAGACTCCTCAAAAAAGAGCAAATCCTATCTCAGGCAATGATTAATTATTCACATATTCATGACCACATAGTAAATATTATCACTCTTCTCACCCCATCTTCTTCCTTCCTCACTGTAAATTAGAATTGGAGTTTCCAAATTTAACAGTTGTCTCTCCAAGATCACACCAGAACCACCCTACTTACCAAGTCTTTTTATTTTACAGAAGGACTCTTAACTATTCTCTCTGCCAAAATAAATCAAACAGATGATATCTTTAAAACAGGAAGAAATAATGCTGTTTTTAAAAATTTTATTAAAGATTAACAAGCAACAACTGAGAACATACTAGTGTCTGAGACGGAAGAAAAAAGTATTGGGGTAAAGGGGGATGAGATTGTGAAGCAAATAGAAAGTACTCCTCAAGTCTGATCTTCTGACAGTCTACCAGTTTGATTTTTATATACTTTCCTTTTCAAAGAAGGAAGTATTATGTAATATATACACACATATGTGTATATATATAAAATCTGTAAATAAAATATCTACATTTTGTGTTGTGAAATAAAATTAAGATACTTTGCAATCTAGTTGAGAATAAGTTGTGTATGGGAAAAAATGCTGTATGTGAACTATACTGCTATTACCACCAAACAATTCTTACATCCAAAATGCCAGTTTCAGAGGATTTGTGACTAGCAGTGCCTTCTTAAACTAATAACACAGAGTCCCTAAGGGGCCCATAATCTTCCCAAGGCCCAGGTTAAATATTTCACAAGAATTTCATTGTATTGGCTGAGTTATCAAAAGATATATGCTCAAGAGAGTCTGCCTTACGGCAAAAAGGTATCTGTCCTCCACTCTCTTCTACCTCAAGCAAGTTTAAAAAAATGCTACTGTTATAGTCCTCACAGAAACTCTTCATACTTGAATATCCTTTGAGGAGAGCCACAACATGTCTTTGATTAGGAAAAAATGAGGAAATATATATGTTTGTTAAATACTAACATAAGTTAGCACAGAAAAAAGCAGAGAGGCTTCTTAAATTCATTAAACAAAGACTGCATAACTGTTACCAAAACCAGAGAAAGCAGACATAATAATCCCACAGATCAATCTCACTTATGAACAAATATGCAAAACTCTTAACCAAATGTATAAAACCTTTATAAACTGAATCGAGTAGGATATTTTTAAAGAACAGACACAATGATTCAAGAGGTTTTATACCAAGACTATAGAACCTAAATACATAAAAATATATGATAAAAGCATCATTTCAGACACAAGGGGGAAAGATTATTGCTCCACAAAGACTACTGAGAAAATTAGCTTACTCCTGGAAAGAAGAAAAAAATGCTTCCTCCTACTTTATCTTTTTTTTAAAAAAATCAGATAGATTAAAATAGTCAAATGTAAATCAAAACCGCATGTAAAAAATACAAATAAAAAATTATGTTTATAATTTTGAAGAAGTGAAAGACTTTCTAAGCAAGTTACCAAAGTCAGAATTAAATACAAAATTTGACTAGATTTACATACACAAATCTCTATAAAGTAGAAATCCTCTTCATCTCTGTGAGGAGAAAAGAGGGAAAGAAAGAGAGAGAAAGAGAGAAAAAGACAGAGAGACAGAGAGAGAGAAAGACTGGGAGGCCGAGGCGGGTGGATTGTTTGAGCTCAGGAGTTTGAGACCAGCCTGAGCAAGTGCGAGACCCCCCCTCTACTAAAAATAGAAAGAAATTAGCCAAACTAAAATATATACAAAAAATTAGCCGAGCATAGTGGCGCATGCCTGTAGTCCCAGCAACTCGGGAGGCTGAGGCAGGAGGATTGCTTGAGCCCAGGAGTTTGAGGTTGCTGTGAGCTAGGCTGATGCCACTGCACTCTAGTCTGGGCAACAGAGTGAGACTCTGTCTCAAAAAACAAACAAACAAAAAAGACAGAAAGAAAGAAAGAAAGAAAAGAAAGAGAGAAAGAGAGAGAAAGAAAAGAAAAAAAAGAAATGAAAGAAATGAAAAAGAAAGAAAACTTCATAAAACAAAGTTTAAACACATATGGCAAAGTGGGAAGATATTTGCAATATACAGATTAGGCAAATAGCCTGTATGACAGAATATGCATATGAGAGGATAGGCAGCACAAAGGTTAAGAGCATTTTTTTTTGTTTTTTTTTTTGAGACAGGGTCTGGCTCTGTTGCCCAGGCTAGAGTACAGTGGCATCATCATAGCTTACAGCAACCTCAAACTCCTGTGCTCAAAGGATCCTCCTGCCTCAGCCTTCTAAGTAGCTGGGACTACAGGCACAAGCTACCATGCCAGGCCAAGAGCATGGGTTTTGATATCAGACAAAACTGAGCAGAATACGTGGTCTATGATAAGCACAATAAATGTTAGCTATTGTTCCAGATAATTTTTTATCACATAGACTTATTACAAATAACTATTTTAAATCAAATGTAGCCCAGTTAAAATGTAGGCAAAGGATATACACACATGTTCATACCAGCATTATTCACAATAGCAAGAGGTAGAAATAACCCAAGTGTCTGTCCACACATGAATGGATAAACAAAATGTTGTATATACATAGAAAAGAGTATCACTCAGCCTTAAAAAGAAAGGAAATTCTGACACGTGCTACAATACGAATCTTGAGTATATTATGCTAAGTGAAATAAGCCAGTTACAAAAAGGCAAATACTATATGATCCCACTTACATGAAGTATCACAGGGTAGTTAAACTCATAGAAACATAAAGTAGAATGGTGGTTGCCAGGGACCAGGGAAGGAGGAAATAGGAGTTGTTTAATAGGTACAGAGTTTCAGTTTTGCAAAATGAAAATTGTTCTGGAAATCAGTTGCACAAAAACGTGAATATAATTAACACTACTGAACTTTAGACTTAAAAATGGTGAAGATGGTCAATTTTGTTATGTGTTTTACCATGACTAAAAATAAAAATAAGCTGGCCTGGTGGCTCATGCCTGTAATCCTAGCACTCTGGGAGGCTGAGAAGGGAAGATTGCTTGAGGCCAGGGGTCTGAGACCAGCTGAGCAAGAGCAAGACCCTGACTCTACAAAAAACAGAAAAATTATCTGAGTGTGGTGGCTCGCACCTAGAGGCCTACTTGGGAAGCTGAGGCAGGAGGATTGCTTGAGCCTAGGAGTTGCAGGTTCTAGTGAGCTGTGATGACAACACTGCACTCTTCCTGGGCAACAGAGTGAGACTGTCTCAAAAATTAATTAAAATTTTAAAAAATTAAAAAAATAAAAAGGCAAGGGATATAAATGAGATAATGATGATAAAATATATGAATAAAATCATATGAAAATGAAATCATATCCAAAAATTTTGACTTCCAAGGAACATTGCTACCATAGGGGTGGGAAGACCAGCCCTCATGCACTGTTAGTAGGGGTATAAGTGGTGAAACCATGGGGGGTGGCTTTTGACAAGCTATTAAGTAAAAAATAAAAGATATTCAAATTTCTTCACAATTTGATTACAAGTATTGAAAATAAATATATAAACTTGTAGGCCAGGTGTGGTGGCTCATGCCTATAATCTCAGCACTTTGGGAGGCCTAGTTGGGAGGATCGTTTGAGGCCAGGAGTTGGAGATCAGCCTGGACAATATAGTGAGACCCCATCTCTACAAAAACTTAAAAAAAATTATCCAGAGGTGGTAGTGTGGGCCCATGGCCCTAGCCATTTGGGAGGCTGAAGCCAGAGGATCATTTGAGCCCAGGAGTTAGAGGTTGCAGTGAGCTATGATTCATTGCACCACTGCACTCTGGCCCAGGTGTCAGAGTGAGACTCTAGTTCCAAAAAAAAAAAAAAAAAAAGAAAAAGAAAAAGAAACCAAAATGATAATATGATTATGTCTGAGTTAAAGAGAAAGATTATGAATCAGTTTTCTTTTTTTATATTCTCTATATTTTGTTTTCCATAGGTATATACTTTCTACAAGTATACATTTTCTACTATATTTAAGAATAAAAAATAGGCCGGGTGCGGTGGCTCACGCCTGTAATCCTAGCACTCTGGGAGGCCGAGGCGGGTGGATCGCTCGAGGACAGGAGTTCAAGACCAGCCTGAGCAAGAGTGAGACCCCATCTCTACTAAAAATAGAAAGAAATTATCTGGCCAACTAAAATATATATAGAAAAAAAAAATTAGCCGGGCATGGTGGCGCATGCCTGTAGTCCCAGCTACTCGGGAGGCTGAGGCAGGAGGATCGCTTAAGCCCAGGAGTTTGAGGTTGCTGTGAGCTAGACTGACGCCACGGCACTCACTCTAGCCCGGGCAACAGAGTGAGACTCTGTCTCAAAAAAAAAAAAAAAAAAAAAAAAAAAGAATAAAAAATAAAAAAATATAAAGAGTAAGGAGCAAGTTAATCGTTTAATTATCCATTCACTTAACAAGTACCTACTAAACACCTAAGCCATACACTGGGCTGGACATGGTGGCTCATGCATGCAATCCTAGTGCTGTGAGAGACTGAGGCAGGAGGATCACTTGAGGCTATGAGCCTGAGCAACATAGTGAGACCCTGCCTCTACAAAATATTAAAAAAAAAAATTAGCCAGGCGTAGTGGCATGTGCTATAGTCTCAGCTGCTCAGGAGGCTGAGGCAGAAGGATTGCTTGAGCCCAGGAGTTAGAGGCTGCAGTGAGCTATGATGATGCTACCACACTCCAGCCTAGGCAACAGAATGAGACTCTGTCTCAAAAACAATAAAAAAACCCCCCTCCAAAACAAACAAACAAACAAACAAAAAAAGCCATACACTGTGTACGGGCCCTAGGAAAACAGTGATTAAAATCCACATGGTCCTGCTTTATTGAAACTTTTTTTCAGGCTAGTTGGATAGACATATGTCAAATAAATGATCACATGAATGCATTTGGTGCTATGAGAACTTTAAAGATTTGGCCTAGTTTTGAAGGAGTTTGCTGAGGTAGAGGTTCAGGGTCAGAGCAGGGGTCAATGCATGCTGACATTTGAAGGATATTATATTAATAGTAGTTAATTGGGTGAAGGAGGGCAAGGTAATATCACAGGCACGTACAAAGACTCTGTTGAGGGATGAAGCCTGGCACACACAGAGAATTAAAAAAGCGCCAGAATGGCTGGAGTGGAGGGAGTAAAGGGGAGAAAGGAAAAGGATGAAGCTAAAGAGATAAACAGGGGCCAGAACATGCAAGGCTTTTTGTAAGCCTCATTGAGAAATTTAGACCAGGCATGGTAGCTCACACCTGTAATCCTGGCACTTTGGGAGGCTGAGGCAGAAGGATTGCTTGAGGTCAGGAGTTCAAAGACCAGCCTAAGCAAAAGCGAGACCCCATCTCTACAAAGAATAGAAAAAATGGCCAGGCATGGTGGCATGTGCCCATACTCCCAGCTACTTGGGAGGCTGAGGCAGGATGATAGCTTGAGCCCAGGAGGTTGAGGTTGCAGTGAGCGATGACGCCACTGCACTCTAGCCCTGGTGACAGACCAAGACCTTGTCTTAACAAAAAAAAAAAGAAAAAAAAAAAGAAAAAAAAAAAAAAGAAATATAGTCTTTACCCTAAAAGCAAATAGAGAGTAACGTGAACTGAAATGTATTGTAGAAAGATCACTTTGGCTACAGTGTGGGAGAAGACTGGAGGGGGGGGAAGAGAAGTTAGAGGGACCAGCTAAAAGTCTCTTGCAGTACCTATTAGAAGAAGAGACATGGACATAATCAAGATATTTCAGAGAAAAAACTGATATGATTTGTGCATACCTTGAACATTGAACATGGGGAGTGAAAAGGAAGGAGGTGTCAAGCATGATTCCTAGGTTTCTGGTTTGTGCAGATGAAAGGTTAGATATGTGGTTCATGGAGGTAGGGAATGCAGGAAGAGGGTACGTTCCGGATGAAGATAATGAGTTAGGTTTAAGATAGGTTGAGTTGGAAGACAGTTTGAATTGTCCAGTAGGCAATTAGATATTTGTATCAGAAGGCCAGAGAACAGGTCAGGACTATAAATGTAAATTTGAGAGTCACTCCATATAAATAGTGAGGCTATGAATATGAATAAGATAGAAGAGAGACTGAGATACACACACACACACACACACACACACACACACTCACACACATACAAAGAGAGAACAGAATTAGCAGAGGGACCTTAAAAGAACTCTAGCCTTTCATGCTCAGGTTATGGAGGATGAGCTTGCAAAGGAGACATTTGTAGCCAGATGGGCAGGAAGGAAATCAGGAGGTGTGGCATCCAGAAGTCAAATGAGAAGAGTGTTTCAAGGAATTTGTGGACAACAAATACATATGGAACTTCTGCTAAGTATACAGCCTTGTGCAATTGATACTGCTACTCCAAATATATGTGTCTGAGGCCTTAAAGAAGTTTTTATCGGCCGGGCCCGGTGGCTCACGCCTGTAATCCTAGCACTCTGGGAGGCCGAGGTGGGCGGATCGTTTGAGCTCAGGAGTTCGAGACCAGCCTGAGCAAGAGCGAGACCCCATCTCTACTAAAAAAAATAGAAAGAAATTACATGGACAGCTAAATATATATATAGAAAAAATTAGCCGGGCATGGTGGTGCATGCCTGTAGTCCCAGCTACTTGGGAGGCTCAGACAGCAGGATCCCTTGAGCTCAGGAGTTTGAGGTTGCTGTGAGCTAGGCTGACGCCACGGCACTCACTCTAGCCTGGGCAACAGAGTGAGACTCTGTCTCAAAAAAAAAAAAAAAGAAAGAAAAGAAGTTTTTATCATAACCACCTCTAGAGCTAAGCATTGATTCAGAGGTTTTTTTTTTTTTTCCTCAGTCCAAACAATGTTCACTTTTCTTTCTTATCCCAAATCCAATTAAACATGTAGTTCTCTGTTCTTAGGCTAAAAGAAAACAAACTTCTCCCCGGTCATAACAAAAATATTCATATTACTTCTTTCCTACATCGCCAGGAAATAGCCCAGTCAACATGAAAATGTCTCATTATTGCAAAACTTTGACAGATTACAGAGAAACAGTAATAACTCCTTCCTACCCTTAGTATTATGTCTAGATAGCAACACAAGTCAGAAATACAACATATCTGAAATACTCAATAATGATCCTGATAGATTGATTATAGGCTTTGTGAGGGCAGAGAATCTGTCTTGTTTATCCTGTTACTTGGCACATAACTAGCACTTAATAAATGTTTAATCTTGCTTCAGTAATCCAATCTTCAGTGTGCTAACCTTAAAGGGGGACTCCAGTAACTGTACATAGGATTGCTATAAGGATCAAGTCAAATAAAATATGTAAAAGCACTCTAACTTTAGGACTTTTACAACGCTATGCATTTTAAAAAAATCTCACGCTCATAGTATTAGCACTCTGCTAAGTTAGGTGTTCCATGAGGATATAGTCATTGAATACACACATTAGAATATTTTCAAAATAGAGAAAGAGACTAAGATTTTTCTTTTTTCAGAGACAGGGTTTTGCTCTGTCACCCAGGCTGGAGTACAGTGGTACAATCATCGCTCACTGCAGTCTCAAACTCCTAGGCTCAGGCCATCCTCCTGCCTTAGCCTCCTGAGTAGCTGGGAGAACAGAAACATGCCATTCACGTCCAGCTAATTTCTTTTTCTTGTAGAGACAGTATCTCACTATGTTCCCTAGGCTGGTCTTGAACTCCTGGCCTCAAGTGATCCTCCTGCCTCACCTCCCAAAATGCTGGCATTCATTTGAGCCATGAGCCACCATGCCAGGCCTGAGACTAAGATTTATTAAGTACCTTTTCTGTGCTAAGTACTTTGTATTTGTTAATTTAATCTTTCCAAAAACTCCATGAAATAGCATCCTTTTGTACTTGCAAGTGAGGAAACGGAGTAACTTGCTGAAGGTCGCACAGTTGGTAACTTCCAGAGATGTCTGCCATACAAATCCAAATTTGTATGACACCCACGGCCATGCTCATTTGCCCACAGCAGTGCCTGTCAAATTTTTTCATCAACTAACCACAAATTCCAAAGGAAAACAAAAAACATTCTCAAGGGGCTTTGGGAGACTACTCAAGTATCCAGTTTAAGCCTGATCTTTTTTGACGTCTTATGTTTATCTTAAAATTTACTTTTATGTTTATCTTAAAATTTATTTTTATATTTGCATAATGCTTGTTTAATATGAAAAATTTCAAATGACTCACTAGTAAAATCATTCAAATCTTCCTTCCCTAAACAAAATTTTGAGAAAACTGACAATATAGGGAGGTGCACCTTCCATATTTATCCCACAGCTTTAGTTCCTAGTGCCTGCCTTCATAAACCTGGATCTCAGTTTGAAAGCATGACTACACAGCAAACTGCATTACAGAAATATTAATGATGATGAAAATAATAATTTTCATAATAATGAAATTATTATATAATATAATAATGAAAATTATTAATGTAATAATGAAAATTATTATAGGCACCTCACGGGTCAGAAGATATTAACAACACCTAATTGTATAGCTACAGATAGGGCTGACTAGTTTCTTAACTCTCCGCCGCCAATAAAGCAAAATTCTAAATGTGACCGATTCCAATGGGTTTGACCAAACTAAAGGGCTATTGCTGAATGTGGTAACACCATCTCTTCCTTGCCCAAGAATCTAGTTGCTTTATAAACATAAGCATGAATTCTTCCTGAGGACAATATTTATCTAATATCCAGTGAGTGCCCAGACGCAGCTCATATTAGAAGTTAAGCAATATACTTAGCGGCGAACCACATTTTGACCAGTCCTCTCAGACCTTCCCTGACCTACCAAATGGGGTACAAATGCTTCTCGCATTCTTCCCTCCAATAGGTGTTTACAGTTTGGAGGCAGCTCGCGGTAGTAAAAAGGATACTACGCTTGAATTTTGGCTTCAAGAAAACTGTGCTGGGCTTCTATATCCTTATCTTCCTCATGGAGCATTTGAAACTGTGGGACTTGCTGAGGTGCTCAACATATGTTGTTTCCTTCCGTAGACCTTATGCACTTAAAGGACTCTGATTTGCAATATTTAAAGAGTTCCCTTAAGCTGGGAAGAAAAGTCAAGGCTAAGAATCGTCGCCAATAGGTAGGGAATGTTACTCTTCTAAATAAATCATACCTAGGCAAGGAAAGACCTCACAAATCACCGTTCAAACTGCCTCCTAGTTCCCCTAAAGTTCTGTATTTTAGAAGCGGTCACCTCTACGCCATGAACACCCCATTCCCAATTCTGTACCAGAACAGCTCTTGCGCAGCCCAATCCCTCCCTCTCAGGACCCGAGGAGCCCAGGCCCAGTCCACGGTGGGGACATTATTTGCTTACTTTTCCGGCTACTTCTTAAGCTAGGCAGGCCATGTAGCACTAACGGTCTCAGAAACCTCCATGCTCCAGACTCCAGACTCGACTCGCGGGGAAGGCGTGGGTGGGTGCGGGGATTGGGCGCCAAGGACGCCCGCGGTGGTGGGGGGCTGGCCCACAATGCCTCGCGAGGGCGAGAAAAGCGAGGGGGGGCAGGCAAGGGGGACGGCCGGCAAGAAACTGGAACCCTATAATGGACGCGCAGATTAATCCTTACATGACTGTTTCTTGGACTTTTCACACCAAAAAAACTGGTGTGCATTCATTACTCTCACTACTCTCACTCTGGAAGATCGTTCCTATTAAAGATTCTGAGGCTTCCACCCGACAGGCCAGGGTGGAGGTGAGGAAACATAATGTGTAGAACCTTCTAGGCCTACCTCTTGACCCTACAGTCCCCATCCATCTCGTTACTGTCAGGATGTACATTTGACTGGGAAAGCCTAAAGGGGATTTGAAGAAATCACAACGGAAATGGTGCCGAAGTGTGAAAATTTACATGCCACCGCACAGAGGCAAAGCCTAAAACCTCGTGCGACAAGGCCGCAGACCCCGCCCCTTCCACTTTACGCCTGACGTCACACGGCACGGCCGGGCGCTGGCAGGCGGAGTTTGGCTGGCGCGGGGTTTAGCGGCTCTGTGTCTGCGCGATTGCGCGCGTAGGGTTACCGCTTTGAAATGCAGCGGGATTTAGTGAGTTTCCCGCTCTCTCCGGCGGTGCGGGTGAAGCTCGTGTCTGCTGGTTTCCAGACTGCAGAGGAACTACTAGAGGTGAAACCCTCCGAGCTCAGCAAAGGTAACGACTCCAGACGGCAAGCTCAGGCACACCGGGCCGCCCTTGGTTCCGCCCCCTTTTTTTCTCCCGCCTCAGGCTGCAACCCCGTCTCCGCCAGAATCTGCTGCCTCCCACGGCCGGCCGCAGCATTTACAACGTGAAAGAGCTGTTTAACTCCACTTAAAGATTGTCCAAATGATTAGAACTGTGGTCGTGAAACCATTTGTTAATTGCTTTTTCTGTGGCAGTGCCTGCTGAATGCTTTGTGAATTATCTTGTTTATACCCAAAAGAACCCTCTTACATGGAATATTATGTTCAATATATAGAAGAGAGAACTGATCTCTCATCTTGAGGAGGTTAAGTAACTACATGATAACTGGGCTAGGTAACAGTGGAGTCTAGAATCGAAACCAGACAAGCTGTCTAATTTTCGCTCTTCAAGATCCACAGCGGGATCTTAATTCTATCTAGGCAGGATTCGTGAAGTGTCTGTAGACACTAAGAGTGAGAAAGGGAGTAGAATTCCCCAAAACCTGGAGAAAGCAGTAGAAAAAAGACATCCTTTCTCTCCCTTAATTCACTGAAAAACCCAAAAGCTCGTAATCTAGTGCACTGCAAAGTTACACATTGCTGAGTATCACAGCATCCTGAGATGTAAAAAAATGAAGCTGGCTGTGGTCATTCTCGCTGTGTACGTTACACTATAGTATGCCCAGACCTGTGCTGTTTGCTGAAGAAGATGGAACAGAATCTTAAGTTATTGCCCTTAGTGATGGAAAGTAAGGAGGTTTCAACTCACCACTCAAGAATAAGTATTGTGGACATAACCTTAACTATTTGTTTTAAGTGATACCACAGACTGTATCCCCTAACGTTTGATGGGCTCTTTTTCTTTCAACAAGTTGGTTTTCCAAAGAAGTGAGAGACTCTGAATAATAATCGTTAACAATTATTGACCGTTTTGGATGGCCCTGTATTCTACCAAGCTTGCTACGTGTATTGTCTCCTCTTTTTTTTTTTTTTTTTTTTGAGACAATATCTCACTCTTTGCCAGGGCTAGAGTGCAGTGGCATCATCATAGCTCACTGCAACCTAAAACTCTTGGGCTCAAGTAATCCTCCTGAGTAGCCGGGACTACAGGCCTGGCTAATTTTTGTATCTTTTGTAGAGGCAGGGTCTTGCTGTGTTGCTCAGGCTGGTCTTGAACTCCTGGCCTCCGGTGATCCTCCCACTTTGGCTTCCCAAAGTGCTAGGGTTACAGGCATGAGCCACTATTCTGGGCCTTGTTCCCTTTTTATAGAAGAAAAAAATCTGAGGCAGACAAAAGTTTGATAACAACTTGCTCAAAGTCACACAGTGAGTGGTGTGGTTTCACAGGTTCCAGTGATTGTGGGGGGCAGGGTGGTGCCAGGGAATGGTGCAGTCAGGATTTACAAACCCTAGCAGTCTTGCTCCAGAGTTCAGCCTCTTGCATTGGATAGGATTTACATTTCTTATATACTTATCGCCACCATTGGCTTTCTAGACAGATGGGGCCTTGCTGTATCCCAGGATGGTCTCAACTCGTGGGCTCAAGCTATCGTCCCCACTTCAGCCTCCCGAGTAGCTGGTACTACAGGAGCATGCCATCCTGCCCAGCTACCACCATTGTCTTTGATTAGCATTGCATTTATAGTTCATATCATTACCAAATCAAGCACTGATATATCACTGATATATCATACTGAAAAGTGTTATCATCCTCACTATTATTTCCTTAGCAGCTTGCCATGTAATTGCCATTTCCTTTTCTCAGGCCATATTGTCAGGAATGAAATTGTGTAGTTGAGGAAGTATAAGTATATTGTTTAAGATATTTGTGCATTGAAAAATTGTTCCTATTAAATATTTTGGAGTGATACGTGTATTAATTACATCAGTGTTTCTGTGAAAAGTGCTATGTTGCCCACACTGGAGTGCAGTGGCTATTCATAGGTACCATGACAGTGTGCTACAGCCTCAAACTCCTGGGCTCAAGTGATCCTCCTGCCTCAGTAGCTGGGACTACAGGTGCATACCACCAAGCTCAGCTAATTTTTAAACAATTTTTTGTGGAGACAGGGTCTTACTGTGTTGCCCAGGCTGATCTCGACCCCTTGGCCTCCCAAGGTGCTGGGATTACAGGCATGAGCCACTGTCCCTGGCAAAGGTTTTATTATGCACATTCACTTCTTAAAGTTGTACCTTATTTTAGGAAGTCAAAACAGCCATTTTCTTTCTCACCTGAAAAAAATTTGTAAACCTTATGAGAGCAAGATAATTATGGCTTCATAAGACCAAAAAGGATAGTAAAAGGACTGACTGCTAGTACATTTTCATTTCTACCCCCTGAGACACTCTTAATAGGTACTCAGAAATGCCTTTTTTTTTTTTTTTTTGAGACAGAGTCTTGCTCTGTTGCTTGGGCTAGAGTACCGTGGCATTAGCCTAGCTCACAGCAACCTAAAACAACTGGGCTCAAGCAATCCTCCTGCCTCAGCCTCCCAAATAGTTGGGACTAGAAGCACACACCACCATGCCCTGCTAATTTTTTCTATTTTTAGTTGCCCAGCTAATTTTTTCTGTTTTTAGTAGAGACGGGGGTCTTGCTCTTGCTCAGGCTGGTCTCGAACTCCTAACCTCAAGTGATCCTTCTTCCTTGGCCTCCCAGAGTGCTAGAATTACAGGTGTGAGCCACCTCCCAGACCCAGAAATGCTTTAGTTGAATAGGTAAATCTTTATGTGACAACTAAGAAAACAGAGACAACTGCCTTTATTAAGTTGAAAAATTAAATAGTTAAAGGAATGTTACATTTTTATGTTTCCCTACTTTTAATATCATTCTTATCTAAAAATTAAAATTAATGAAGGTAACCCATTATTATATTAGACTGTTTTAAGTCTCTAAAATTAGGATTTTTTTAATTTTACTTTCAGAAGTTGGGATATCAAAAGAGGAAGCCTTAGAAACTCTGCAAATTATAAGAAGAGAATGTCTCACAAATAAACCAAGATATGCTGGTACATCTGAGTCAGGCAAGAAGTGTACAGCACTGGAACTTCTTGAGCAGGAGCATACCCAGGGCTTCATAATTACCTTCTGTTCAGCACTAGATAATATTCTTGGGGGTGGAGTACCCTTAATGAAAACAACAGAAATTTGTGGTGCACCAGGCGTTGGAAAAACACAATTATGGTAAAATAAAATGTTCCCTTCTTAAGGGTGGGCTTAATATATTAAAATATGTAAGACAGTATTGTGCTGTTGGTTTTCAGTCAGGAGACCAAAAGAGGCATGTATGTGCTCTTAATTTTATTTGTGTGTCAAACTAAAACCAACTTAAAATCACATTTGTGTTACTTCAGTACCCCATCTTGATAAATTGATGCAATTATTTTGATATCAAATGTTTCTTTTGCAACAATGTAGTGCAGTCATAAGGGTAAACAAAAGCAGCTTCTACTTTATTAATTCACTCCTGAGAATATATTTGAAAGTCAGATGTTTCAAAGTAGGTTTATGTATAATAAGAAAAGGATTCTGTTTCCAGAGGCCTAAAAATCATTAAAAAGTTCTTAATCTTGGTTTTATAGGCATGTCTACCCCCTAATCCAAGCATCAGTTGATTCACATATATCTAGAGTCATACAGAGTCAGATATTTCTGTTGCCTTGGGGAGAATATTTGCATTTATAAAAATTTTAGGGGTAACTGTTTGTTCTCTGGAGTTTAAAAAACACTGTCTTAGATGATCATGATAATAATTTGATCATTTGACTTTTCTCTTGACAGTATTCAGTTGGCAGTAGATGTGCAGATACCAGAATGTTTTGGAGGAGTGGCAGGTGAAGCGGTTTTCATTGATACAGAGGGAAGTTTTATGGTTGATAGAGTGGTAGACCTTGCTACTGCCTGCATTCAGCACCTTCAGCTTATAGCAGGAACACACATAAGAGAAGGTAAGTTAGCAAATGATCCTTTTTTTTTTCTGTGTAATAAAAGTAAGTTGCATTTGTGTTCATCCGAAACCTCAGCAAGAGACCATCTGGAACCTGAAGCTTAATGATTGATAGTATACTACTGTGAAACTCTTATATCTCTGTTACAGAAAAAGAAATTCCACAGCCTAGCCTGACCTTTTCTTCCCCTTTTATGGTCCTCCCTTCTTACTGCAGGACCTTTGGGGCAAAACCTATATATGTATTCCAGTGTATGATTTCAAATCATCATATTCCAATTTGCCAGATATAAGCTAATGTTGGACACCTTAATATAAGCAAATGTTGTTAAATGGATTCCAGTATATATTGACTCCCATTCTCATTTTTCCAAAACCAAAGGTAGCTTTGAAAACCACATCTGGAAATGTTTGCATTGTTAAACTGATTGACTTTGGGGGGGCTTTGAATAGTATAAAACTGACGACTTAACTGCATTAATTGAATTGTTAAAAGTGTTTGGGAGGTTTTTTGGGTGCATGTTATGTGGAAATAAAGTGTTTGATTTTTAAAATAACTTTTTTAAAAGGTAATTTGTATTCAGGTTCTTGTCCTTTCAATTAATTATAAATTCAATGGCTTCTGGATTGACTGCTTTCATTTGCTTTGTTTTATGTTATTTTTTGATTGTGCAGTCCTTATTTTCTCTAGAAGTTTAAAAAAATGTTTTCCGTAATATGGATGTCCTTTAAATGAAGCAGGTGAAATTAATTATTTTAAGATTTTTTTTTTGTTGTTGTTGTTGTTTGTTTCAGAACACCAAAAAGCTTTGGAGGATTTCACTCTTGAAAATATTCTTTCTCATATTTATTATTTTCGTTGTCGTGACTACACAGAGCTACTGGCACAAGTTTATCTCCTTCCAGATTTCCTTTCAGAACACTCAAAGGTATGGGTCAAACTACTGAAATGTAACTAACCAAGTATTTTTGGAGTTGTTTGATAAGCATGAAAAATAACTATATTTTTTTTAGTTTCGTTTAGCATAAAATGGAAGTCAAAGCCAACTCAGGCAATATCCTCCTTCCCTGTCCTACAGTTTATTTACATTTATTTTGCTATATATGTATTCATAGTTTATGCCCAGCATAAGAAATTGAAATAATATAGGAAGAGTAATGGTAGACTAGTTCCTATTAAACAAACGTATAGAAAGGAATGAGATAAAAAACAAAAACTTCCCTTTCGCTACTGTTTCTTAATGCCTCTCTCCAGAGTTGACCACTATTTATGGTTCCCTGTGTATCTTTCCAGAAAAATTTTGTACGTATTGCAGCATCTATCTTCCCATTTGTTAATGGGATTATACTGTAACATTGTTCTGCACCTTCCATTTTGGCTTAAAATATTTTGCATGTCTTTCTGTGTCAGCATATATGGATAGGCCTCATTCTTTTTTCAGCTGTATATTATTTCATTTTAAGTACTTTATTTAGCTAGTCCCCCATTGTGGACTTTTAGATGCTATTATTAAAGATGGTTTGGGGTAATCCTTATATATCTTGGCATAATTTATATATTTATGGGATAAGTTCTAAGTATTGGAATTTGACTATTAAAGGGTATGTGCATCTTTGTCATAAACATTACCAATGACAGAAATTCTCCTTGACCAAATTTGGCCCCCATCCTGTCTTTGGCCTACCCAGCCCTGTCCTAGGAAACACGATCCTGTCAGTTTAGAGAGAATCTCTCACACTGGACAATCTGATCATTCTTTTTATCTGATCAAATTCGTCATTCCCCACCTTTGATGTATAAGTCCTTGGCCTGCCTTTAGCAAGAATCCTGTTGTCAATTTAACAAGAATTTCCCTACCCTTGATGTTTCCTCTTAGCAGTTTTCCATCCCCTGACCCCTTCACCCTGCTCCTTTGTTATAATTCAAAACTTGTCCTTGTTGTATGCAGATTTGGACCCAATCTCTCTCCCCTACTGTGATGGCCCTATTGCAGTAGTCTTGGATAAAGTCTTCCTTACTGTTTTAACACTTGTTAGAATAATTTTTTTTTAATACAAACTGCCCTTCAAAAATGTTGCACCAGTTTTCACCCTTACTGGCAGTGTATGAGAATGCCTGTTACCCATCATCCTGAGGCTATGGATATTTTCGCTAGGATTTTCTACATACAAAATGCCATCTCTTTGTTATTTTGATTTATGTTTTTTCAGTTATGAATGAGATAGGGCATTTTTTCATGTTGAATAACTTGACTACACTACAGTTTTAAAAAAATTTGATCATTTAATATTTCTGGATGCTAAAAATTATGTTCTATTATTCTACTCTTTCACAACTAACAATACTATTCTCTTTTAATACATTTATCATGGAGTAATAGTCACTCCAGTGGTTTTACTTCTCCCTAAGGCAACAATGCTAAAGATAGGTTTTTTGGATATTGCAGGAAATTGACACACGTTGGGGAGTGATAGGGAGCCATTTCTGTTTTGAACCTTTTTCATTTTAGGTTTTTTGGAGGAAGAAGTGATGAGAGAGTCTTTATATTTTGTATCATTTTGTTTTTTAACCCAATTTGCTTATTATTATACATTTGCAACTCATTTTTGATAGTGGATCTGTACGGTCTTGTGCTAATTTGACCCTCTTATATTTGAGGTTGGCTGTTACCTCAGGGCTAAGATTTCTGCCCATTCAAAATACAGTGCCTTTTGAGCTGGGCACAGAAGCATAGGCCTGTAGTTCAGCTAGTTGGGAGGCTGAGACAGGAGGATGGCCTGAGCTCAGTGGTTCAAGTCTAGCCTGGGCAACATAGCAAGACCTTGTCTCTTTACAAAAAAAAAAAAACAGTACTTTTTCAACATGCCTTTCACCTGGAGGGCTTGTTAAAACATCTATGGCTGGGCCCCACCCCGAGTTTCTGATTCAGAATACAGAGGATATGGCCTGATGATTTGCATTTCCAACAAGTTCTGAGGTGTTGGTCTGGGAACCATGCTTTCAGAACCACTACTTTTAGATGCTTAGATGCCCTTACATGCTTAGCTTTAATAAGAAAGGATAAACAGCAGGGGTTTTTGGCCTTGGGTGTGGGAGATGGGTGGTATGTATTAGAATAGCCTTAAAAGATTGAGAAGCCTTTTAAACTTAAGCAAAGTTTTTCTCTACTCCTCCTGGTTTTTTCCTGAGCTAAGGTTCTTTTGGGGAGGAAAAAGTTTTCCTCTATCTTTTTAGATTTGGGAGGAGAATGCAAATTAAATTGACAAAAGACAGATTAGCAAGAATAAAAAACAGATTTAATCACTCATAAGTATGGGAGCTCAGAAAGAAATGAGACTCAGAGGGACAGTTAGAATTTAGAGCTTATATTCCATCTCCATAGGTGAAAGGTATTGGGACAAGGGCACTTAAGGGAAAACATGACTTCTTGGAAAGGGCATTTATGGGAAAACAAATGACTCTTTGGGAAGATACATGAATGGGTCCTTAGGAGAATAGATAGGAGATGGAGTTGTGTGACAGTGTGTGTTTGGGTATGTTGCAGACTTCTTTCTGACAAGGGGATTTATAACAATTGAGTTCTTCTGGGACACTCTGCTTTTAAGCAGATAAGGCATTTCTGAAACTCAAATAACTCTCACCTCAAAGTAGTTTTTATTGCCATAGTGGCATATTCTGGACTCGTTTAGTTGCAAAGTGGTATCATGGATGTGCATAGTTTAGAAAAAAAGATCCTTTGGCAATGTAGATACATTTTCTATCTGAGAACCTCTTTTGTGAAAATAGAAAGTAAGAACTTGGAGAAATTTGCTTCTTTAACTCCTATACTAAGGCTCCCACAGTTATATTCTAAATATTTTTAGAATTGAGCTAGGCACACCTATAATCCTAGCTACCTGGGAAGCTGGGGTGGGAGGATCGTTTGAGGCCAGGAGTTCAAGATTGGCCTGAGCAAGAGCGAGACCCCATCTCTACAAAAAATAGAAAAATTGGCCAGGCATGGTGGTGTGTGCCTGTACTCCTAGCTACTTGGAAGGCTGAGGCGGGAGGATCTCTTGAGCCCAAAAGTTCGAGGCTATGGTGAGAGATGAGCTATGATCGTGCACTTCAGCCAGCCTGAGCAACAGAGCAAGACCTTGTTTCTAAAAAAAAAAAAAAGAGAGAGAGAGAAAAATATAAGTGATTTTTGTATGTTGATCTTATATACCACAGCTTTGCTGAATTTGTTTGTGTCATTAGGTAATTTCATTGTGTAAACTTAGAATATACTTACACAAACTAAGATGGTCTAGCCTTCTGTATACCTAGACTGCATGCTATAGCTTATTCCTCCTAGGCTGTACATCTGTACAGCATATTACTATACTGAATACTATAGGCAATGGGAACACAATAGGTATTTGTGTATCTAAACATAGAAAAAGTACAGTAAAAATATGGTATGAAAGATTAAAAATGGAGTACCTGTATAGGGTACTTACTATGCATGGAGCTGGCAGGACTGAAAGTTGCTCTCAGTGAGTGAGTGAATGTGAAGACCTAGGATATGACTATATGCTAATGTAGACTTTATAAACACTGTACACTTAGGCTACATGAAATTTATAAAAAAATTTTTTCTTTCTAACTGGGCGGTAGCACATGCCTGGAGTCCCAGCCACTTGGGAGTAGGTGTTCAGCCCTTGAGCCTAGGAGTTTGAGGCCAGCTTCCAGCCCGAGCAACATAGAAAGAACCTGTCGCTAACAAAATAATATTTTTTCTTCTTGAACAATAAATTCACCTTAGCTTACTATAACTTTTTTACTTTATATAAACTTAGTTTTTAAAACTTTTTGACTCTTTTGAAGTAATAACATTTAGCTTAAAACACAAACTCTTTGTACAGCTATACCAAAATATTTTCTTTATATCCTTATTTTAAAGTGTTTTTCTGTTTTTTTGGGTTTTTTTTTTTTTTTTTTTTTACTTTTTAAAAGTAAAATTTAACAATTTACTTTTTGTTAAAGGCTAAGACACAAATGCACACATTAGCCTAGGCCTAAACAGGATCAGGATCATCAATATTACTATCTTCCACCTCTACATTTTTGTCCCACTGCAGGGTCTTTGGGGGCAATAAAATGTCATCTCCTATATTAACAATGCTTTCGTTTGGAATACTTGCAGGACCTGAGGCTGTTTTACAATTAACTTTTTTTTATAGGTAGGAGTACATGCTAAAATAATGGAAACAAGTATAGTATAGTACAGGGGTGGGGAGCCTTTTCATGTTCGAAGGCTGCATTCAAGAAACTTCGGTTAAATATACTTAAAAATATACATTATTTTGTAAAAATCTGACTACTATGTACTTAATTTCAAAAAATGAAAACTCTTTTTAATTTTAAAGTTAACCATTTAATGACTCTGTCCTGTCTGCTTTTTTTTTTTTTTTTTTTTTTTTTTTTTGAGACAGAGTCTCACTCTGTTGCCCAGGCTAGAGTGAGTGCCGTGGCGTCAGCTTAGCTCACAGCAACCTCAAACTCCTGGGCTCAAGCGATCCTCCTGTCTCAGCCTCCCGAGTAGCTGGGACTACAGGCATGCACCACCATGCCCGGCTAATTTTTTCTATATATATTTTTAGCTGTCCATATAATTTCTTTCTATTTTTAGTAGAGATGGGGTCTCGCTCTTGCTCAGGCTGGTCTTGAACTCCTGAGCTCAAACAATCCGCCCACCTCGGCCTCCCAGAGTGCTAGGATTACAGGCGTGAGCCACCGCGCCCGGCCCTGTCTGCTTTTTGTTGGAGAGCATTTGAATATTTGGTTGTAGCATGGAGGTCTGCAGTTTCAGTTGATCCTCTAGATGGGTATCAGTCATTTGCAACCTTAAGGGCATTTGATTTTGATTAAGCATTGCACAGTTTACAGTAGTGGACATGTGTAGAGTGGTGAAAAATTGAGTCACCTTAAGCACACATTGCCAGCTGAGGTTGAAGAAAGTGATGTTCTGCCACCTTGTTTCCATTCTCGTACTATAAAAAAACTGTCTTTTTCATGGTCTAAAGAATGGCACATTTTTGCATTTTAGGGATTTTTTTTTATTGATTTCACTGTTTAAAATGGCCATCAAGTGTAGTGCTGAAGTGTGTTGGCTAGTGTTCCTAAGCACAAAGAAGGCTGCTATGTGCCTTATGGAGAAAATATATGTGTTAGATAAGCCTTGTTCATGCATGGGTTACTGTGATGTTGCCGTAAGTTCAATGTTAATGAATCAACAACATATAATTACTATCTTTTTTTTTTTGGTGCCTTTTTTTTTTTTTTTTTTGAGACAGAGTCTCACTCTGTTGCCCTAGCTAGAGTGCCGTGGCGTCAGCCTCGCTCACAGCAACCTCAAACTCCTAGGCTCAGGAGATCCAACTGCCTCAGCCTCCTGAGTAGCTGGGACTACAGGCATGTGCCACCATGCCCAACTAATTTTTCTATATATATATTTTTAGCTGTGCATATAATTTCTGTCTATTTTTACTAAAGACAGGGTCTTGCTCTTGCTCAGGCTGGTCTCGAACTCCTGAGCTCAAACAATCCGCCTGCCTCGGCCTCCCAGCGTGCTAGGATTACAGACATGAGCCACTGCACCCGGCCTATAATAACTATCTTTAAACAGCAACACATAAAATAAGGTTATATAATGATCAGTTGATGAAAATATGTGACTGGAGGCTCACAGACACCTAACCGTGTATTTTTCCTAGGAGCAATGGTTCAGTATTCACTACTTCAGTATTGGTGGTAGCTTTATAGACTATAACTACAGTGAATTACAAGAATCAACTTTCTGATATTAGCAGTGGTTTTTCATAGATACCTTTTATCAAGTTGAGGAGGCAATCTTTTATTCCCAGTTGAGTGTTTTTGTCATAAAAGGTATTGGATTTTGTCGAATGCTTTTCTGTATCCATTGAGATGATCATGTGGCTTTTTCCCATTCTATTAATGTGGTGTATTCCACTTGTTGATTTTCATATGTTGAGTCACCTTTGCATTCCTTAGATATATCTCACTTGATCATGTTGTGTAATTTTTTTTTTAATATGCTGCAGGATTTGATTTGCTAGTTTTTTGTTTGTTTGTTTGTTTTTGTTTTTGTTTTTTTTGTTTTTTTTTTTTTTGTTGTTGAGACAGAGTCTCTCTCTGTTGCCCAGGCTAGAGTGAGTGCCGTGGCATCAGCCTAGCTCACAGCAACCTCAAACTCCTGAGCTCAAGGGATCCTCCTGTCTCAGCCTCCCGAGTAGCTGGGACTACAGGCATGCGCCACCATGCCCGGCTAAGTTTTTCTATATCTATTTTTAGCTGTCCATATAATTTCTTTCTATTTTTAGTAGAGATGGGGTCTCGCTCTTGCTCAGGCTGGTCTCGAACTCCTGAGCTCAAACGATCCGCCCACCTCGGCCTCCCAGAGTGCTAGGATTACAGGCGTGAGCCACCGCGCCCGGCCTGATTTGCTAGTATTTTGTTGAGGATTTTTGCATCTATATTTTTAAGGAATATTGGTGTGTAGTTTTCTTCCCTAGTGATGTCTTTGTCTTGCTTTGGTATCAGTATAATACTGGCCTCAGAGAATAGTTTAGAAGAATTTGAGAAGACTTCGTATAAATTCTTCTTTAAATACTTAATAGAATTCCCAGAGAAGCCATCTAATCCTGGGCTTTTCTTTTTTGGAAGGCTTTTGATTACTGAGTCAATCTCTTTATTTGCTATAGGTGTATTCAGATTTTCTCTTTCTTCTTCTGTCAGTTGTGTTAGTTTGTCTATTTGTAGGAATTTGTTCATTTCATCTGAGTTATCTCATTTCTTGGCATACAAATGTTCGCTTTCTTCTAATTGTTTTTATTTCTGTAAGGTTGGTAGTAATGTCCCCACTTGCATTCTTTTTTTTTTTTTTTTTTTTTTTGAGACAGTCTCACTCTGTTGCCCGGGCTAGAGTGCCGTGGCATCAGCCTCGCTCACAGCAACCTCAAACTCCTGGGCTCAAGCAGTCCTACTGCCTCAGTCTCCCAAGTAGCTGGGACTACAGGCATGTGCCACCATGCCCGGCTAATTTTTTCTATATATATTTTTAATTATCTATAATTAGATAATTAATTATAGCACTCCCAGAGTGCTAGGTTTACAAGCATGAGCCACGGTGCCCGGCCTAATTTTTTTTTTTAAAACACAGGTCTTACTCTGTTGCCCAGGCTGGAGTATAGTGGCATAAGCATAGCTCACTGTAGCCTTGAACCCCTGGGCTCAAGCAATCCTCCTGTCTCAACCTCTAAAGTAGCTGGGACTATAGGCTCATGCCATTTCACATATCTAATTTTTTTTTTCTTTTTTACATTCCAATGTCAATACTCAAAATTTTTCTTATTTTATTTTATTTTTTTTTTAGAGATGGGGTCCCAAGCTGGTTTTGAACTCCTGGCCTCAATCAATCCTCCCACCTTGGCCTCCCAAAATCCTGGAATTACAGGCATGAGCTGCCATGCTCAGGTATAATTTAATATTTGAAGGTGTTGTGGGGTTTTTTTTTTTTGATATAAAAGGAACTCTGAAGGTAAAGTTGGTATATTTAAGAAATTTGTTTTGCCAGGACTTTAAATGTGCTTTTTATCAGTAAAAACTGTGTATAGTGGCAATTTATAAGAAAATTATAATTTTTCCTTTTTCTTTTTGAATTACTTTTTTTTGAAATTGACAAATTATCAAACCACAGTACATTTTGACTTTTATTGATTTTATTGATTACTATAGAAAGCATTGGATAGATTTCCAACTCCCACTCTGGCATAGTAGTCCCTGTAGTCCCAGCTACTGGGAGCGAGGGGGTGGGGATGCTGCAGGAGGATCACTTGATCCCAGGAGTTCAAGGCTGCAGTGAGCTATGATCCTACCATTGCATTCCAGCCTGGGCAACAGATCAAGACCCTGTCTCTTAAAAAAACAAACAAAAAACACCTCTCCATGAGAAAACTATTCCTTGGAGAGTTGGAGATGAAGCCCTGAATTTCAAGATTTTTTTTTCTGTAATGGATGTCACTTTTATTATTTTATTTTTCGTAGCTAATCTAGTATCATTCTCTCTTTAGGTTCGATTGGTGATAGTGGATGGTATTGCTTTTCCTTTTCGTCACGACCTAGATGACCTATCTCTTCGTACTCGGTTACTAAATGGCCTGGCCCAGCAAATGATCAGCCTTGCAAATAATTACAAATTAGCTGTAAGTATTACTAGTGAAGAGAATTTCATAACAAAATCAAGACACTATAAAATATTAATATCTAGAAATAGCAAAATAGAATTTGCCTGGCCAAAAGCAAATAATACAGACATGCCATTTTAAGTATAGTTTTGTTTTGGTTTAGTTTGGTTTCTATAAAAAATCAACTCTTGTCATAAGTGTTGTGTGGCAGTTTTCCTATAAAATAACAAGCATAACCAATGTCATTTTTAAAAATGGACTTTGATAATGAAATGCTACCTTTGGTAATTGCAGTGTTTTCTTTGTCTAAATATACTTGGATTTTTTTTAGGTAAGCTCTTCCAACATCTCTGTTTTTCTTTTACTCTGAATCTTGATTATTACATAGTGTACAATCACAGACTCAGGTAGATTAGAAAACTACATAGTGTAAATAAACTAGATGTTTTAAGGTAGGTCTAAATAACTCTTCTAGATTTGAAATGTGGGGAGAGAGGTAAATATAGGCTCAGAAGTGAAGAGATACAAAGGAATGAGGTAAAAGTTTTTTTTAACTGCCTGTTTGCCATTACTTCCTTCTCTGTAACCCCATCCCACCACTGGCACAACTGTGCACACTTGTCTGGGAATGAGATGGAAGAAGGTCAAATTATTTAACTTGATTTCTTTGTCTTTGCTTTGATTAGGGTCCTTAGCACATACCTGCAATACATCATAAGTAAATAAAAACTATCCCAATAAAATCATTTAAATTTAAAATCATACGTCTTTTATTTGAGTTTCCAGATTTTTTGCCATATGCTGAAAAATATAGTGCTCTGTGTTTGAATTATTAATATTTCTTGCTATTAATTGTAATTTAGCATTCTGTTTATGTCAAGGAGTGCCTCCAGTAGGGGGCACTCAAGACTAATGGGTTGCATAGTTCCTTAGGTTTTAGTTTTTGTTTTAAAAGACATAGCTTCATCTTTTCTGGTTAAAAAGGTAATCCAAATGATAATATCAAATAATGTGCATTATTTAAGAAGAGTAATGTAAATATAACATACCAACATGGAACAAGATATATGCAGATAAAAGATTATGTGAAAAAATTTATGTTGCATAAAAATATATTTAGTGTGGCCAGGCATGGTAGCTCCTGCCCGTAATCCTAGCATTTTAAAAGGCCGAGGCAGGAGGATCGCTTGAGGCCAGAAGTTTGAGACCAGTCTGAGCAACATAGTGAGACCTTGTCTCTATTAAAAAAAAAATAGAAAAACTAGCTGGGCATGATGGCATGCACCTGTCGTCCCTGCTATTTGGGAGGCTGAGGTGAAAGGATTGCTTGAGCCCAGGAGTTTGAGATTGCAGTGAACAATGATGATGTCACTGCACTCTTCCCCGGGGCAACAGAGCAGCACCCTGACTCAAAAAAAAAAAAAAAAAAAAATACTGTGATCCCACTTTTGGGAAAAATTACAATTATATGTGTGCATTTATATTTACATATATAAAGAAAAAGGTCTGAAAGAACCAAAACATTAACAGTGGCTACTTCTAGGGATAGGACTTTATGGGGTTAGGAATATACTTTTCCCCTTTACTTTATAAATTCTTTGCTTGATATTTTTTTCCCCAGCTAGCATGTATGGAAGCATATATGACTTTTGATAATAAACATATTTAACAATTATAAGTTATGTATATTTGTTGTAACAAAAAGTTCTAAACAATGAAAAATGTAGAAAGTAAGTGATTATCCGTTACCCAGAGATGATTATTGTGTGGTGTAAATATTTTTTCAGACTTCATTCTATACATATACAAACATACTTTTTAGAAAATGAGATCATATTATGCATACTGTTATGCAAAGCAGTTTTTTGTTTTTCACTTACTATATTGTGAACATCTTCCCATGTACATTACTTATAAGTCTACCTTACCTTAACAGCTGCATAGTATTCCATTGTGTGATCAGCGTAGTCTTTTCTTTTTTCTTTTTTTTTGGAGACAAAGTCTTGTTCTTTTGCCCTGGCTAGAGTGCCGTGGCATCAGCCTAGCTCACAGCAACCTCAAACTCTTGGGCTCAAGCAATCCTTCTGCCTCAGCCTCCCAAGTAGCTGGTACTACAGGCATGTACCACCATGCCCGGCTAATTTTTTCTATATATTTTTAGTTGTCCAGATAATTTCTTTCTATTTTTTAGTAGAGATGGGGTCTCTACTAGCCACCATGCCCGGCCTAGCATAGTCTTTTAACCACCTTCCTATTGATTGTCTTTAAAGTTGGCTCCAATTTTTCACCATTTAAAACCCTACAATTAATAGTTTTATATTGGCCAGGTACAGTGGCTCATGCCTGTAATCCTAACACTCTGGGAGGCCGAGGCAGGAGGATGGCTCGAGGTCAGGAGTTCAAGACCAGCCTGAGCAAGAGTGAGACCCCGCCTCTACTAAAAATATAAAGAAATTAGCCAAACAACTAAAAATAGAAAAAATTAGCTGGGCATGGTGGCGCATGCCTGTAGTCCCAGCTACTTGGGAGGCTGAGGCAGAACGATTGCTTAAGCCCAGGAGTTTGAGGTTGCTGTGAGCTAGGCTGACACCATGGCACTCTAGCCCAGGCAACAGAGTAACACTCTTATCTCCAAAAAAAAAAAATAGTTTTATATCTGCATCTTTGTTCATTTGTCCAGTTGTTTCTTTAGCATACATTTCTTAAAGTGAAAGTATTAAGCCAAAGGAATATCTCCATTTTTAAACGTTTTGTTATATATTATCAAATTACTCTCAGCATATTCTAGAGTATGTTCTCTACAGCAATGAATGGGAATTCTTGTTTTCCCATATCTTTACCAACTTTGAGTGTTAACTATTCTCTTAAATCTTTGCCAAACCGATATGGGGATAGTCCTTTAAAAAATACACTTCTTGGGCCAGGCGTGGTAGCTCACGCCTGTAATCCTAACACTCTGGGAGGCAGAGGCGGGTGGATCGCTCGAGGTCAGGAGTTCGAGACCAGCCTGAGCAAGAGTGAGACCCCGTCTCTACTAAAAATAGAAAGACATTATCTGGCCAACTAAAATATATATATATGAAAATTTAGCCGGGCATGGTGGCACATACCTGTAGTCCCAGCTACTCGGAAGGCTGAGGCAGTAGGATCACTTAAGTCCAGGAGTTTGAGGTTGCTGTGAGCTAGGCTGAGGCCACGGCACTCACTCTAGCCCGGGCAACAAAGCGAGACTCTGTCTCAAAAAAAAAAAAAAAATACACTTCTTGGATTATTCGCAGAAATTTTTTATAACAGCTTTCATGAGATATGACCCACATATCATAAAATTTACCCTTTTAAAGTGTATAATTCAATCATTTTTAGTATATTCATAGAATTGTGCAACCATCATCACTGTCTAATTTTAGAACATTTTCATCATCCCAAAAAAGAGACACCCCCACCCCACAATAACCTTGACCATATTAAAAATGTATGCTTCTTCACTTTGACCTTTAAATCTCATGCAAATTTCTCTTGTGATCAACCCTAACTTGGTACTGAACTGGGAAAGTAATTCTGGGAAGCACAGTTCCAGATTAAAAAAAAAATTTCTTCCCTTTAGTTATTCCCTATTCTGCCCTTCTCTTAGTCCTTAACAACCACTAATCTGCTTTCTGTCTCTTTAAGTTTGTCTTTTCTGGACATTTTATATAAATGGAGTCATACAATATGTGGCCTTTTATGTCTGACTTTTTTCACTTAGCATAATATTTTCAAGCTCTATATTGTACATATATCCATATAGAATATCCATATTGTAGCATCTATCAGTATCCTTTTTATAGCAGAATAATTTTGCATTTTATGCTTATACCCCATTTTGTTTTATCTGTTCATCAGTTGAAGGATATTTGGATAGCAGAAGTATTTTTAAAACACTGAAGTTTATAATTTCAAAGTTATTGTTACTTTACTGTTTTAAAGACATTCTTTAGAAGCTTGGAGCAGTCACAGTAATTTTCATTTGTATTACGGAGCCTAACATTTTTACAGAAGTAGTATAATTACACATATTTGCTAATAATGCAAAATCTAAATCTGAGATGTTCAGCAGCTGGTAAACCAGTACTTCTATTTATGTTTTCCTGAAGGTATATAATGGATAAATTAAATACTCTTTCTAAACCAGCAGTGCCCAGTAGAACTTGTGGAAAGATGAAAATGTGCAGTCTAGTACCCAGGATGGCTTTTGAGCACTTCAAATATGGCTAATGCTACTGAGGAACTGAATTTCTAGTTTTAATTTAACTTTAAAAAGTTACATAAGGCTAATGGCTATAGAATTGGATAGCGGCACCTCTAAACAAAAAGTGTGTGCATAAGTAAATGTCCCAGTTGCTAGAGTTTAAACACTTGGTAGTATGTACAGTAAAGAGTATTACTCAGCATGTTGGGGATGCCAGTTGGTCATATACTTCAGTTAATTACCAATTTAGATTCCTGCTTAGCTTGTTCTAAGATGCCTGGTGTGAGATAACAAATGGGGTAAGCACTATGGCACTTAAAGGGAGAGGAACTAGAAGTCATGTCATCCAATTGGTATCTAACCTGAGACCTGGATGGATCACAGATTTCTCCTTTGTGGCTAAACAGAAATTTTAGGGTGTTACCACTGCAATAGAAACAGCCACACAGCCTTTTCTTTCTCAGTTTTCTTATGGAACTGATGATTCTTTCAGAGTAGGCAGCTTTTCTTACTGCTTTTCATAGAATTTCTTTATCAATGTCAGCTTGTGCTGGTAACTCTTTATAGGGAAGATCTATATTGAAAGAATATTTAAAATAACTGTTTCTGGAGAATTTTGGATGAAAAGGTGCCAGAAATCTGACTTGTATTGTATTAAGTCAGCCGTAAACACTTTTGTTTTTCCAGTTTTAAAATTACTACCTTTCAAAATAAGGAATTTTTTTCTGTAGGCCACTATTTAATCAAGAGCATTAGTAATATTTTTACCTTTGAGGGCCATCTGTGAGTAGTAAAGCAACACTTGTTGCTATTACTAGCAGACTAGCATAGTCATAGTCTGGATTCATTTGACCTGACCACTGGGTTTTATTTTTTCCTAATTCTTCTACTTATATTGTACTTTCTTTATTTTATGATTTTAGGTCTCTTCTCATAATTCATTGCCTCAGAGATTCACCTAATTTTCTCACATTTTGTTTTCATAGGTAATTTTAACCAATCAGATGACAACAAAGATTGATAAAAATCAGGCCTTGCTGGTTCCTGCTTTAGGTGGGTAATTCATCAGATAAACATTTTAGTTACACACATTTCTTTCTACCTCTATCATTTGATTCTTATTGAGTACTATAAGCTCCATGAAAGCAGAGACTATTTGTCTTGCTCGACAAATCTTAGCATCAAGCACAGTGCCCTTAGATACTAACTGTTTATTTAACAAATATTTATTCAGTATCTCCTGTCTGACACTAATGTGACAACTACGGGGATATAAATATTCATAAGATGATTCTTGCCCTCCGAATGCTCACAGTCAGGCAGGAGGAATGGTGAATCCATTTATATACAAATCACACTGCAGTGTGTAGATTTAAGACACTCTTCCTAACGTCAGTCATAGTTTTGATAGAACACAATGCTTCAAGATTTATTTCCACTAAAATCATTAAGAATATTCTATCAGAGTTTTTATTTTTCTTCTAGGGTTCAGAAATATGTTAGTCATGGCCGGGCGTGGTGGCTCACGCCTGTAATCCTAGGAGGCCGAGGGTGGGAGGATCGCTTGAGGTCAGGAGTTCGAGACCAGCCTGAGCAATAGCGAGACCCCGTCTCTACTAAAAATAGAAAGAAATTATCTGGACAACTAAAAATATATATAGAAAAAATTAGCCGGGCATGGTGGCACATGCCTGTAGTACCAGCTACTCGGGAGGCTGAGGCAGTAGGATCGCTTGAACCCAGGAGTTTGAGGTTGTTGTGAGCTAGGCAGACACCATGGCACTCTAGCCCAGGCAACAGAGTGAGACTCTGTCTCAAAAAAAAAAAAGAAATATGTTAGTCAGCCTGATGATACTGAAGAATGACAAATATACTGACTTGAACTATAAAATTTTCTAAAAGCAAATAGAGGATAATGATTTGCAGTATTTCTCTAGATAGGTAAAAATCTATCAATCTTAGGATGTTACTCATTTCCCAGGTTTTTTGAAACCAAGTATACTCTTGTTATGTTAAATATAGTAAGACTGTATTTGGTCAGAGACATTCTGAGAAACTTATAACCTAGTCAGTAAGGCAGTATTCAGTTATTATGTTCTTTTCTCTCAGGGGAAAGTTGGGGACATGCTGCTACAATACGGCTTATCTTTCATTGGGACCGAAAACAAAGGTTTGTATAGAAAGAAGTTAATGATTCTAAATATTGGGTTAATTACACTTAACACTTACTAGTTTCTTAGAGTCAGTCCTGTGGATGAGATCTACAGTGACCCATGAACTAATGCTTTTGTTGCCTTGTCCTATATCACCTAGAGCAAACGTAGAAACATGTTGTTATACTGCACATTTAGCTACATAGGAAATTCTTTGGAATATTTAAATGACTGAGTGCATGCACCTAAAATGAGTAGGTGGCCAAAGAATGCCACCTTCTAAAGCTCTTTGAAATTATTTGTTAACCATGTAAAAGGAGGTGGTGAGTACTCTGTGTTCCTGCAGGAGACTGAAAAAAATGAAATCAGGACAAAGGAAAACTTTTGGGGTTAGCTTTAAGGCTCTAATTTATGTGGAAAATAGGACAGTTTTTTCTTAGTTGTTTAGTATGTTTCTTGTATGAAATTGTTATTTTTTTCTTTGTATTTTCTTATCCTGCTTTTATTATCCAGTTACTTACTTACCTGCCTTTCACAAGTATTATGTTCTTTAAAATAAAAGTATGGCAGCATGAAACCTTTGTGTTTGTTTTTAAAGCTGCTGAGCAAGTGAACAAACCAGCTTTTATTTTCTTTAAAATAGGCCATTGAAAGCTGTGAAGTCTTTTCTTCTACACTTCTAGAAATGTCAGATTCATGCCAGCCTTTCTGCTTTGTGATTAATTGGCATAACCTCGAGAATTTGGTTTAGAAATGCTCTAATAAAGGAGGAAATTTGAGACAGCATATGGGCAAAGATGGAGTAAAGGGTTACATAAATATATATTGGGCCTAGTCAGTGATATTGTCTGTTTTTTAATCTGCATTTTTTTGTTCTTCTACAAACTGAGAAAAAAATCATTCCTGACCAAGTTAGGTTTTACTGACTCTAAGCTTATAGCAGAATCAGTGTCACTTCTGCATACATCTTTTGCAACTGCTCATGTATTTTGTGTCTCCTTTAAAGATGGTGTTTCCAAAGAACTCAGATAAGGTTTTTTTTCTAATACATAGTGCTTTACAATGAACTACCTCCTCCTAATTTTGTAAATAAGTTACTGTATACTGTAGTCACAAAAGGAGCTCTTTTCTCAGCAGCAAACCTTTTTGTAAAGACTTGGCAAGAGTTCTCCAGCTGAGAGTCTTTTCAACATATTGCTTATACTTTCCCAGATTTAGCTTAGCTTGTTCTATAAAGTGCACTCCACCTTTTTTTTTTTTTTTTCAGGGACAGGGCCTTGCTCTGTCACCCAAGCTGGAGTGCAGTGGCACAGTCATAGCTCATTGCAACTTCAAGCTCTTGGGCTCAAGTGATTCTTCCACCTCAGTCTCACCAGTAGCTGAGATTGATTACAGGTGTGCATCACCACACCCAGCTAATGTTTAAATTTTTCATGGAGATGTGGTCTCACTATGTCGCTCAGGCTGGTCTGGAACTCCTGGCCTCAAGGGATCCTCATGCCTCAGCCTCCCAAAGTGCTGGGATTACAGGCATGAGCCACATTCTACCATTTAGATATTCTTAGGAATTCCCCCTGAGCTAGTATACAGTAGTAGTCTTCTCCAGATTAAAATTAAATACTCACTCATATATTTAAGAAGAAAGAAAAATAATAGGGGCAGAGCAAGATATTTCATCTTTTTATGAACTCATCAGAAGGAAAAGTTTGCCTTCCTTATCTAAAAATTAGCACAGGTCAGAAAATCATGCTTACTTTTTAAGAGTTAACCATTGTATGAATTCAGCTTACTACGAATCCTTCCCAAGAAATTAGAGAATGATGTAGAATACTGACATTGAATTTAGATAGAGTTTAAAATTTTTCCTCTCATACTATTTTTCCATCTCATACTATCATTTGAGTGCATGCTTGCTTGTGCTAGGTATTTTACTAGGCACTTTATATACAACATTTCAAATAATCCTTTCAGTAATTCTTTGAAGAATCTTTACCTGTTATTATTAAAAGTGAGAAACCAAGGCCCAAAAAGTTTAATTGACTAAATAAGTAGTCAATAATAGCTATGATTTATAGAATTTTAATTAACTGTACTTTATTTTGCAAAGCACTGTGTATAAGTATGTATTATTTTATTTTTCAAATAACTGTAAAATAGATAAGCCACATTTTATAGCTGACTCTATAATAGAGTTCATTCCTTTTTGCCTATAATAACAGTTTCTAGAAGGTAATTACAGTATTGCATTGATTCCCTGTAAATCTGAATGTGCAGCTCTTGTTCTTCTTTTCAGGTAAAATCTTTTTTCTCCAGACTTTTTTCAGGCTGTGGATATATGATAAGTAATATGCATACTTTATTATAATCAGAATAAGTTGACCTCATTTAATAAAATTCTTTTGATCTTCATTAAAAGCATGTATCTTTATGCCATTAAAGTTGCATGAAATCTTATACACTTTTAAAAATTTAGTTTATCTTACCGGGTGTGGTGGCTTATGCCTGTAATCCCAGCAACTTGGGATGTTAAAGTGGGAGGATCACTTGAGGCCAGGAGTTTTAGATCAGCCAGGGCAATGTAGTGAGACCTCCATCTCCAAAAAAAATAAGAAAAATTAGTTGGGCATGGTGGCACATACCTGTAGTCCCTGATACTCGGAAGGCTGAGGCAGGAGGATCCCCCGAACCCAGGAGTTTGTGGCTGCAGTGAGATATGATTGTGCCACTGCACTCCAGCCTGGGCGACAGCCCTGTCTCTAAAATAAAATAAAATAAAATTTAGTTTATCTTGAATGGATGGAAGTAGAAATTCATACCGAGGAAAAATAGTTATAAAAAGGAACAGTTTTCATTTGGGTAGAAAAACTAAAACCTTAAATAGCCAAATTTATATTGGGAATTGAACTTAGGTATACCATCTCATGCCCAGCCCCCATCCTTCACCAGTAACACCTGATCTTTACCCTTTGACTAATGGTGGAATAATATTCCAACAGTTATTAAAAGAAAATTTTGTCTGTGTCCTTATATTATGTGGGTTTTCCTCCAATTTGCATATTCATGATAATATGAAGCCAAGATTGTTCAGAATTACACTACTCTTTGCCAAGAAGATCTGATGGTAGAGTGGAGTAATATATCAACACCCCCACACAGTGTTTCATATGTGTGCTCAGTTTTAGAGCACAAATTGTGCTTCTTTCTTGTTTCTTCCTGACCCAAACGATGTATTTCAGCCATATGTTAAGGTTCATCTCAGCTAGGGCCATGAGCCAAGTGATTCTTTGGTTTAGTTTCTTGTTTAAAAAGATCTCTTGAGATACAGACATGACACACAAAAATGTGTTTTTACTTAGAAATTTGAGAACAGTTTTCAGCCTGAATAATTAGAGCCCCTTTGACTTTAGGATTCTTTAATAAACATGCAAATGTATCTTAAAAGCTTAATACTTTTTAATAATTTCCTCAGAAAAATAAAACGCACTGGGTACCTTTTTCAACATACTGTTAATATGAGGTGATTTAGATACTAATTTTTCAGGTTAGCAAATTTTTGTTTTATTGAATCAAACAGTGATTTTCAAATAAGGCCAGTTAGAGTGTACTTTTCCTCTATTTTTATGCTATATTTTTGCATTAAAGATAGAATATCAGTCCCAAAGCATTGCAAAAATTTATAATCCTACACAGCTATTCTGATTACATATTATTTGACAGCGATTTTATTTATGTGTAAAGTTGCAATTATAGAAAATATGATATTTTGGATTCTGCTCTTTTCATCCTGGAAGTCCACACCTAGAACAATAAGCTAATGGACCATGGTTTCTGTTTGCTTTTCTTTTAAATTTTGCCTGAGGGGAGGAGAAATTTCAAAATTAAGAGAGTAACAAATCATAACCAAAATGTCTCTTTTGAATTGTCTTTGAAAACAAATCAACATTACTTGTAAATGAATGAATGACCCTTATAGCCCTGAGTGTATGATTTTTTTTCTCTGAGTTAGAATCGGCATTTTGTATAGCTATATCAGTTTTTAAAAATTGTGGTAAAATGTATGTAACATAAAATTTACCACTTTAATCACTTTTTAGTGTACAGTTCATTGACTTTAAGGATATTCAAATTTTGCACCCATCACCACCATCCATTTTCAGAACTTTTTCGTCTTCCTGTGCTGAAACTCTGTCCCCAATAAATGCTAACTCCTGGTTCTCCTTTCCCCTCATCTCCTGGCAACCACCATTCTACTTTTTGCCTTTATGAATTTGACTGCTCTAGATACCTCATATAATTGGAATCATACGGTATTTGTCCTCTTGTGAGTGGCACTTAGTATAATGTCTTAGCTTATTTCACTTAGCATAATGTCTTCAAGGTTCACCCAAGTTTTAGCATGTGTCAAAATTTTCTTCCTTTTAAAGTCTGAATAATATTCTATTGTATGTATATACTACATTTTATTTATTCATCTGTCCATGAATACTTGGATTGATTCTGCCTTTTGGCTATTGTGAATAAATCACAGGATCAGTTTTAAAGTAATTTTAAAAGGTACTCTAAAGGTTTTTGTTTACATTTGTTGTTCTTATAGTATTTAAATATAGTTACAAGTTTAGATTTTTATTTCTCAACTACTTTTATCGTTCAGTTTTATATTATTTACTTGTATAATAATAAAACTCCACCTAAACAAACCTTGTTCTGTCATGATAGTGATTTTTTAGGACATAATTATTTTAAAACAATGTGTCTTCCTAGCTTATTTGTATTAGTATAATATAGTATGTGTTCCTCATTTATATTCCAAGAAATTGTCTTAATTCTATAAGAATACAAAATATATGTGATTACTGTAGAAAGTTTGGGAAATATAGATAAACTTTACCTTGTGATAACAATTATTAACTTTGTAGTCTAGCAATTTTTTTTTTTTAATTTCATCTTATTGTTATGGGGGATACAGAATTGCAGGTTACATACGTTGGTAATTTTTTAATACATATATACATACTCATAAATGGATCATACAGTATAACTATTACTTAATATATGAATACTTTTCTACCTAAATAAATATTTAGTTCCACCATTTGTTTTTAACATAAGTAGTATCTCATCATATATAAAATAATTTATTTGTATTAGTCATTGGACTTTTTTAAAAGTTCACTTATATAAACAACTGTTATATTAATAATTATTACATGCATATATATAATAGATATTTTTGATATTTCTCTCTTTTATGTGTCTTTAGAAAACAAAATTATAGTAAAAAACTATAAATTATGAATTTAGTCACCTGAACTAATTAATTAAGGTTGTGTGTTTTTATATATTCTTTTTCTCTAAGCAGGTTGGCAACATTATACAAATCACCAAGCCAGAAGGAATCCACAGTACTGTTTCAAATCACAGTCAGTATTATTTGATTAGAGTGGGATTTTGGTGTTGGTGGGCAGTAATTATCTGAAGAGATCATTTACAAATTGCTTCTGTTAACTTTTGTAGGCAGCAAGCATATTTGAGGACAGCTTTTAATGCTTAGAACATTGTCCCCAAAATAGTAGTATATACAGAATACTGTAGTCACAATTGTACTGAAATTTATTCTTAAAAGCAGAGGAAATACTTATTTTTGGGTGGTGTGTTCCATGCCATATGTAATGTCAGGATATTAAAGATTTTTAAAGTGAAAGTTGTTGAAGATTTCCAGAAAAGAAAAAATACTAACATTACTCATTTTAGCCATAGATTTTATAGATCTATCATAGCCACCAAATATAGCCCACTTTAAAATGTTAGTTTTCCTGGGAATTTACATCATAGAACACACATTTTTGGCTGAAATATGCATATTTATCAATAGTGTTGAGCCAAGTATATTCTTGGCATCTCATTTTTGTAAGTACAAAAACAGAAATGAAAAGAGATTCTGAAACTGAATTATCCACTTAGTCTTTGCACTGCCCAGGTGCATTTGAAATATCGTAGTGGGAATATTTTATTTTAGAGTATTTAATTGGGAAAATAAATTTTTTTTTTTTTTTTTTTTTTTTTTTGAGACAGAGTGTCGCTTTGTTGCCCAGGCTAGAGTGAGTGCCGTGGCGTCAGCCTAGCTCACAGCAACCTCAAACGCCTGGGCTTAAGCAATCCTACTGCCTCAGCCTCCCGAGTAGCTGGGACTACAGGCATGCGCCACCATGCCCGGCTAATTTTTTTTTCTATATATATTTTAGTTGGCCAGATAATTTCTTTCTATTTTTAGTAGAGACGAGGTCTCGCTCATTGCTCAGGCTGGTCTTGAACTCCTGACCTCGAGCGATCCACCCGCCTCGGCCTCCCAGAGTGCTAGGATTACAGGCGTGAGCCACCGCGCCCGGCCGGGAAAATAAATTTATAAAGTACTTAAGAATTAGTACATGTTACCTCCTTTCACCTCTTCCAACAGAGCCACCATAAAGCTTGTTAGGTCTTTTAGAGAACATTTTTGTAAAGCAGTGTTATTTCTCTGTGTGTGTATATGGATATGTGTAAATAAATATATACATATAAGATACTCTAATACAGCCCTGGCTTGTACACCTATCCACTGTTCATTCACAGTGGTTGATAAATTCTATCTCAAGAACAGAGTAGCTTTCTTATCAGTTACTTAAAAATATTTGGGAAACTAATCTTTATTTTACATGTTCTTAAAGTATATTTGTGTATGTGTGTGTGTTTGTGTTTTTTGTCTTACAGCCTCAGGGATTCAGAGATGCTGTTGTTGCTACTGCATGTTCATTGGAAACAGAAGGTTCATTGAATTCCCGGAAACGGTCACGAGAACCAGAGGAAGAACAATAATCCAAAACTAATCTCAAAGTATACAAATGTATTTATGCTGTGAAATCAATGTGTACAGTAATAGACTCATTACTTTAAAATATAAACACACACTATGGCATGACTGAGTCAGGATTATATGAAGTGAATGGGAAAAATACTTAAGGAATATGATTCTCTGAAAAAGTTTTTCTAAACTAATGTTCTACAATCATATTTTGCCCTGTTCAATTAACATTCCAGTAGATATGATGTAGGTATTATATTTCATAAATGTGGAAAGTTGATGTTATATTGCCAGTCTGAATTTACCATTTAGATTGTTTTCCACTCTTTCTTTGCCAATTGTCTAGAAAATCCTAGGAAGCCAGGCACAGTGGCTCACACCTATAATTCCAGCACTTTGGGAGGCCAAGGTGGGAGGATTGGATCACTTGAGCCCAGGAGTTCAAGGCTGCAGTGAGCTATGATTATGCCACTGTACTCCAACTCTGAGCAACACAGAGTAAGACCTTGTCTCAAAATTTTTTAAAAATTGGATTTTTGAGTGGTTTCAAAGTCATCTAAAAATGTTTTGGCACTGAATTCTTACTACTTTCCAATTCATTTACAAAATTTACTTTGGTTCCCTGTGGAAAAAAATTATTTAAAAAATTGATTATTATATACTGTGCAGCCGTATTTCCCAGATTTTAGTGTCAGTTGGTATTTCTTGTCCCAGACTAAGCACTAAATTTATAAAATTTCTCAGTGTAACTATTCTGCAATTGATTATACATAGAATAGCCATAGTTTACCAGGAATTTTTTTTTCTTTTTGAGACAGAGTCTCACTCGGTTGCAGTGAGCTATGAAGACACCACTGTGCTCTGTTGCCCCTGCTAGAGTGCAGTGGTGTCATCATAGCTCACTGCAACCTTAAACTCCCAGGCTCAAGCATTCCTCCTGCCTCAGCCTCCTAAGTAGCTGGGACTACAAGTGTGTGGCACCACGCCTGGCTAATTTTTTTCTGTTTTTAGTTGTCTGGCTAATTTCTGTTTATTTTTTTAGTAGAGACAGGATCTCACTCTTGCTCAGGATGGTCTCTAACTCCTGAGCTCAAGCGACAAGGACACTTTTGATTACATGTAGAACCCACCCAAGGTACTCCAGGATAATCTCCCCATCTCAAGATCCTTAATTTAACCACCTCTACAAAGTCCTTTTGGCCTGTATGGTAACATTTATAAATCCTGTGGATTAGATTGTAAACATCTTTGAGGAACCATTATTTAGTCTCCCAAATCATATGGTAACATAATTCAAGAAATAATGATCCCTGGGTGATTTATTTGCATATTAAAGTTTAAAAAGCACTATAACAGATGTGTTACCATTTTTAAACTACATTCGTAGAGGGTTATTCCCATTTATGAAACTGAAGAAAGGGCAGATCCTTAGCTTTTTGAAAGCTTTATTTTTCAAATATTATTTCTTAGTTATAAAATATATGTAAATATAAGCTTTTCCCACTAGCGTTTTCAGTTGCCTGGTTTTAACTCATGATGGGACAGTATACCTATCCCACAATTTGTATAGGCTTGCCACATAATGCTAGACTACTAAATTGGTTAAAGTCTCACCTTCTGGCAAATCAATGATTGCATCCAGGTTTCATCTTATGGGTAGTCAATAAGGTAAATCCAAAAGATGTATATTGCCTTTTACTCCTTTTCATGTCATTACTGTGATCACCCTTTCTGGTAATTCATTTGCAAACATAAATATATTTGCTCACACACATAGAAAATTTATTTTTGTTGTTTTTTGTGTCACTTTATGTTTTAATGCTTTGGCCACAGTTAGTACAACACAGGCTATTAATATAGTCTACTTTTAAAATTACTCATTCCAAGAACAAACAAATATTAACAATTCAAAATTTGCTCTGCTTTGAGAAATGCTTTCTACTCTGGGAGTACTTGGAAACTCAGTTTGATCCCAAGTAAGTTATTAAAAGGATAAAATATGGAATTAAAAGCTCAGATAACCTAATTTAGGGTTTTGTTTTTATTTATTTTTAGGATAGAGGCTTAACATTTCAAATGCAATTGTTATAGACCTTTATTACTAGAGGAAACCTTATAGATCATCCCACCAATATCTTTGATAATAAATCTCCACACTTTTTCAAGTGTGCATGTAATTTTTTTGCCAATCCTTTCTTGGTTTTACGTAAAAAACATCTTTTATTGAATTGCATTTTTTTCCCCAGAAAAATGTATTTTTAGCTTCCATCTTGGGATATATAACTTAAAACATATTTATATAATGTTTTATTATTTAAGAAACATTTTTGTTTTTTTAGAGATGGGGTTTTGCTCTGTTGCCCAGGCTGGAGGTCAATGGTGTGATCATAGCTCATTGCAGCCTCGAGCTTCTGGCCTCAAGCTATCCTCCTGCCTCAGACTCACAAAGTGCTAGGATTACAAGCATGAGCCACCGGCCACGCCAGGAAATACTTTACATCATTTTATTTGATCCTACTAGCAACTTGTAAGGTGGACTGATAGGCTGGCTCATCTGCTTTTCTTTCCATCCCTTCATCCATCTAGTGCCTAACACATATTTACTTCTTGTTGAATAAATATTTCCAATAAGATTTAGAATAAATTCTGCTTTTCAAATGATCAGATAAAAATGCCATTTGGTCATGCATAGGATGATGTTTCTGAGCATTTTTTGTTATAAAATAAATACATAATAGTCTTTTGGTTTTTATCTTTACTTTTTTATTGTGGTAAAATAGCTATATGTAAAATTTGCTATTTTAACCACTTGTAAATGTACAATTAAGTGCGAATAATTATATTCATAAATACATGCTACAAGGAAGCCAAAATTAATAAAAATTAAAAAAAAATTATATTCATAATATTATGTAACCATCACCACTGTACCTTTTTTTTTTTTCCCACAGCTCATTGAGCATCAGAACATCACCACTATTTCTAAAACTTTTCGTTACCCCAAACAGAAAATCTGTACCCATTAAACAGTAACTCCCTTTTTTCCCCTCCCCTGAGCTCCTGGAAATCTCTCATCTACTTTTTATTTCTATGAATTTCAGCTCCAACTAAATAAATAAAAGATAAAAATTAATTCTACCCAAGGTCCCAGCTCCAAAAAAAATTGTATTTCTATGAATTTGCCTACTATTGTAGATATTTCATAGAAGTGAAATCATTTCTTTGAGACACGGTCTCACTATGTTGCCCAGGCTGGCCTCTAACTTCTAGCCTCAAACAATTCTCCCACCTCAACCTCCTGAGTAGCTGGGACTAATTTTAAAACTAATGAATTATTTATTTCTAGAATTTTCCATTCAATATTTTTGCAGATAACAGAAATCATGAAAATCAAAAACCTCACATAAGGGGGGACTGCCATACATTTTGTTGACCCATTCATGTGTTGATGGACAGTTGGGTTATTTCTAATAGTGTTTTAATTGTTTATAAATTTATTTAAGTAACAACTTTTTTTCCTGAACCTTTTATGGACCTTTATTGTTTATCTAGTTTGGGGCAATTGATTTGTCTTTGGTATATTTTTAAGCTGTTCTACCAGCTTAAATTTTAACCCTAATAGGTTTATTTTCATTTCATAGATTAGCTATTCTTATTTTCTCTCTCATTACTGTATTTTCTTGTTAATAATGTTGTTACTAAAATGTTTGCAACTAGTGATAAAATTACAGTATAATGTGGTAGAAAAAACATAGGACTGGGCTGGTGAGGTGGCTCATGCCTGTAATCCCAGCTACTCAGAGGCAGGGGAGGATTGCATGAGGCCAGGAGTTCGAGACAGTTTGGGCAACATAGTGAGACCTCGTGTCAAAAAAAAAAAAAAATCCTAAATCAGCAAAGAACGTAGGACTACAGTTAGAAGACAAACATATTAATTCAAGTTGAGACATTAATAAGCCATATCAATTTTGGCACCTTTATTTTATCATGTCTTTACCTTATTTATAAAACAAGATAGGACTAATGATTGCTTAATTCATTGCTCTAAATTTTGTGGTTTCTGCTTTTGTAGAGGCTTTATTAAATATTCATTTTAAATGATCAATACTGGAAACAGAAAAGAGTGACATTTTTACATTTTTATTTTTAAATCTGTAATGCTAGGATCCCCACTGCAATATATTGCATTTCAGTTTTGAGACTTGATGTTGAATTGTTCTATTGGTTTTAAAAAAAACATTGAATTGCAGAAGCGAGTCTGGCTGTTCATAATATGTATTTTTAGTTAACATCAGTGCCTAAATTTACTGTTACTGTTAAAATTTACAGAACATTTTGCTCCCTGAGAACTGATTTTGGCATAAAATATGTTGACAAGATTTCATGTTTTTTTGACCACAATATATTCCTTTGCTTGTTTTCAGTTTTAGTTCACCATTGACATCTGCCTCTTTATGTTTCAACTATCCATTTGACTCCCATTATGTGTAGTAACATGTGAGGGTTTTTTTCCCCATTTTCCCAAGATTAAATGTTTATTAAAAAAGCACATCACACTTTATAGAAATCAACATTCTCTCCCATAATTCTCTGCATCTGGGACTATAGTAATGTCACTGTCCCTGCCCCACATCTTCAAATTAACATTTTCAGGTCACAACAGTAAGTCTTCCCAAAGGGGACCTTCTGGAAATACAGGTTTCCTCAGCTTGTATTTCCCTCTTTTTGTAACATGCACCAGTAGTCTATCCAAGAAGTATATATTGGGGGATAAGGAGGAGATCCACCAGCAGGTCTGGAGTTGTTGACAGCCATAAGATTAGATACAAGCACAAAGGTGTAGGTCAATATACTGGCAAAAAATCTCATGACAGCTTGGGTATAACTTCATTTCATTCATGATGGAAACTCCGTTGTCCAGTGCACAGGTATTGACAACATAGGTCAGTGAATTAACAGAGCCACAAAAAAATGTCACCTAGGAAGCAAGGAACAAGACCCATGAAAAAATCCTAGGATGCCCTCTTCCCAATAGATGGTTACTATGGAGTCACAAAATCCACAGTACCTGGATTCTCTGCCAATGAATTGTATTATATCATAGATCTCAAGAGAGATCATGTGGAAGGGATATGTGATAAGGGTAGCAGCAGACCCAGCGATCATCTCTCCAGTTTTCTCCTTGATAACTTAGTCAAAAGAAGATGAGACTTCTTTCTGTACATTTCCAGATCCTAACTGCTCACACTTGTCACACTCCTGGTAATGCTGTAAAACTTTGCCATGGACCACAGTTCCAAGGACTCCTGAACACAGTCTTGGAGTTAAGCCTGTGAACAACCCAGGCCTCCAATCGATGCTGGCAATGTGTTGAACATAACAAAAGAGACCAGGAAGCTGACATACATGTTGCCCCAAAATACTTTGTCCTGTTTTTGGAGGAAGAGCCTCATATCCCACATGAACGTCTGGGACAGGATGGTGAGACCAGAGCCCAGGAGCACCTGGCTGGCCAAGTCTGCCATGATGGCACCCCCAGATGGAAGACAGCTACCAAATGTGCCAGTCATTGTGTGAGTTTTTAAACAGCATTACTCTGATAGCAATTTCATGTGTAGCTTATTTCATGAGGGTATAAAGGTTGGGCTTACCCAAAAGAGCTTGAGAATTCATGGAAATTATGTCCTACCTATTAATACTTTCAAAAAAAATTAATACAAGATAAAGGACAAAAGCCTTTTCGTCCTTTGTCTTTGATAGAAGACAAAGGAAAGAGAATTTGTATCAAGAGGTCATGTAAACCAAGGCAAAGAAAAACATAATGGGTTGATTGTCATTAGGATTCTTTAAGAAAAATATTTCAATTATATATAATAAATATATATGTTTCAGTTATACATATATAATCGTTTCTCTTTTTTTAAAAAAAAGAAACAATTGGTTACATAACTCTCTTGGTCTAATGATATGAAGTATATGAAGTATCCCAGTTCCTCAAGAGAAAAAATGTTTTCTGGTCTTTTTTTAAAATTACTTTTTGTTTTTACTAATATTTGCATAAGATTTAAATTTAAAAGGCACAAGATTTAAAATTCAATGAAAAGTAAGTCTTCTTTTGTCTCCTGTCCCTTACTCAGTTTCTTTTTAGAAGACAACCATTATCAGCTTCTAATATGACCTTTCAAAGATATTCCAGGTATTTAAAATATATTTTTTTCTTTAACACCCAAATTTTAAATAATACACACATTCTTTTGAATTTACTGCTTTGACCAACAGTGCACCATAGAAGTAATACCATTGACTTATGAGACTAGGTCATAAAAGACTATGCACCTTCTGTCTTACTGGAACACTCACTTTTTTACCCCCACATTCACTACTTCTGTTCTATAGAACACTCACTCTTGAAGCCCTAAGCCACCATGTAAGAAGTCTGACTACTGTAAGGCCACCAGGTTTTGCACCTTGTTTCTACCAGTACATGTAGAATTTTCTCAGTTAAAAAGTTGCATTCCATCGAATGAATATACTATTATTTAATCACTTTTATTGATGAATATTTAGGTCAATACAATTTTTTATGAGGATGCAGGGTTTTGATCAGAATGTATATGCATTTAAAAATTTGGTAAAGTTGCCAAATTATCCTCCAGGGAGGCTAACAGTTTACACCTCCACCAATGATATTGAAAAGTAGCTGTTTTTCCACACTCTTGACAACACACTGTTTTATCTTTTTTGACAATTTGATAAGTTTTTAAAAATGATATCTCATAATGTCATTTTACATTTTTCTTGGCTGCATCAGACTATCTCAGCTCGATGCCATTAAATATTTGAATCATAATGAACTTATCTGATTCTATGCATACCAATTTCCCAGGTACTTTGGTTACACCCAGATCAATTAAAATGTCTGGTGTCTTTGGAATAGTTCTCATTGTAAATTCATATGTTGTCATTGTGATTTTTATATATTCTTGTGAGATTTGTTAGTTAATATCCCTTCATGTAATTAAATTTGCAACACTCATATTTCTGAGCCTCCAAGTTCAGGTTGCTGAACTTTGTATAAATTCATGAAGATAAATGTCATTATGGTAGTTTAAAACAAATTCTTTGACATTCCTCCCATCAGAAGGTGAGGTGTATTATGTCCCCTTCTCTTGAATTTACTGCTTTAACCAATAGTGCACCGTAGAAGTAATACTGTTGACTTATGAGACTAGGTCATAAAAGACTATGCACCTTCTGTCTTACTCACTAGAACACTCACTTTTTACCCCCACTTTCACTACTTGTGTTCTATAGAACACTCACTCTTGAAGCCCTAAGCCACCACCTAAGAAGTCTGACTACTGTAAAGCCACCATGCTGGAAATGTTATGTGTAGGCATTACAGTTGACAGCCCTAGGTGAGCTCTCAGTCAATAGCCAGCATCGACTGCCAGCTTGGCAACACAATCAAATACCTTGAAAAATATTTACAAATTAGTCATTTTTCCACTCATTTTTTTCAATATAAATAAAAAAAGTGTAATATAAGTCATCTTGGACATCTAGCCCAATTGAGCCTTCAGATATTTTATCCCCAACTGCTATCTGATTGCAACTTCTGAGACCTGCAAGTGAGAACCACCTAGCTGAACCCAGTCAACCTACAGAGCTGTGAAATATAGTAAAATGGTTTTTCTTCTAGCCACTAAGTTTTGAGGGAGTTTCTTTTGCAGGAATAGATAACTGAAACAGCCACCTGAGAACTTCTCTGGGTGGGTTGTCAGATCTTCCCAAATTGTGTCTTTAGCTGTTTTCTTAGAATTTCAGATCCTCCTGTCCAGTGTGTTGTAGCTTTTTCTGTTCATCTTCACTCCCACTGACACCATTCTTTTCTGTACTCTCATTATCTCCCATTGCCCAACTATTTCCAGCCTTCAATCTCTCTTCTTCAATCCATACTGCACTTATCTGAAGGAATGTTTGTGTATTAAATTTTCTTAAAACACAATTTTCATATTTATTTCTAATTCAATATTTTTGCCAATAGATGGAACAAATAATTGCAATTCCATCTTCCAGTACAGCCTAGATCTAATCTTGAACTTTTGCCCATAGGCTTTATACTTTACAGAGTCATGAAATCATTTGCATATATTTCCAGAGATAAGAAATTTCAGAATTTTATGTGACAATTTAAAAGGATATTTTAAAAATTAATAATTTTATGTGTGAAGGACCTGGGTTTATTTTGCATACATATTTTGATTCGCTGTCTTTGTGTAAATAACTGTATGGTATTGTACTATTATTTAGGTATATGGAGGTCATTAACTTGACTCTCAGATCTTGCAGGATTACTAGAAACCACATGTACTACAGGGGTACCAGATAAGTCATTTACAGAGCACTCTTTCATAAGGCAGCAAGCTACTTCATATGCCCAAATCATTTTCTTTCTGGAAAAGATGCATTGTGTCAGCATGGTTACCATGTGTGGTAATTGATAATGTCTGTGCCACATGGCTTACTTCCACCCTTGTCCGACACAGCTATTCTACCACCTATGATTACCATATGTTGCAGCACTCTAGGTTAATGGAATCATTTCCATCTTCCCTTCTAGTCACAAATGTCACTGTGGCTCAATTCCATCAGCTACACTAAGAATAAAGTATTCAGTACTATCTAAGCATAGAAGACACCTTTGTGAAGAGTTTTCATATTTAGCTGACTATTTCATTTTCATTTTAAAAAGCAGGTGGTTTTTTTTGATGAATGTTCCAGAGTGAGAAATAGGCATCTGCTGACTAGAATAGGACATGATCAATACAATTCTTTTTTTTTTTTTTGAGACAGAGTCTCGCTTTGTTGCCCGGGCTAGAGTGAGTGCCGTGGCGTCAGCCTAGCTCACAGCAACCTCAAACTCCTGGGCTTAAGCGATCCTACTGCCTCAGCCTCCCGAGTAGCTGGGACTACAGGCATGCGCCACCATGCCCGGCTAATTTTTTTTTTGTATATATATATTTTAGTTGTCCATATAATTTCTTTCTATTTTTAGTAGAGACGGGGTCTCACTCTTGCTCAGGCTGGTCTCGAACTCCTGACCTCGAGCGATCCACCCGCCTCGGCCTCCCAGAGTGCTAGGATTACAGGCGTGAGCCACCACGCCCGGCCTACAATTCTTGCATGTATTTATTCTAAGCAAATATATAAAAGTAATTAAAAATTAGATAATAATAAAGGTAAATTTTTACCACAAAAGCACTTTTTTGGTTTTTGTAAAGTGAAAACTAGTAGCAAAATGTTGAAGTGGATTTTTTAATAGGGTCAATTCATTTTTTTTTTTTTTTTTTTTTTTTGAGACAGAGTCTCACTTTGTTGCCCAGGCTAAAGTGAGTGCCATGGCGTCAGCCTAGCTCACAGCAACCTCAAACTCCTGAGCTCAAGGGATCCTCCTGTCTCAGCCTCCCGAGTAGTTGGGACTACAGGCATGCACCACCATGCCCGGCTAATTTTTTCTATATATATTTTTAGCTGTCCATATGATTTCTTTCTATTTTTAGTAGAGATGGGGTCTCGCTCTTGCTCAGGCTGGTCTCGAACTCCTGAGCTCAAACAATCCGCCCACTTCGGCCTCCCAGAGAGCTAGGATTACAGGCGTGAGCCACCGCGCCCGGCCTGGGTCAATTCATTTTAAAAGAACTATTCATTATAGAGGGAACATGCAACACATTAGCCATTTATAGTGCTATCATCAAATTATCTTTACCCCTACCCTCTTCATCTTTTGTAAGCCTGTCATAAGTTCAAAAATAATTTCGGCTCCTCAAAAAACCATGCTAGATAAAAAGAAAGATTGTTATTGTTAATGGTTAAAACATTAAGAAAAAAGGTTAGACCCTGTTTGGAGGACTGACTTCTTTGCTTTTTAAAACTGGTGAAATATAGTACATGTAGGCCTATTCTTACCTGACATCAATATTAATTTTGACAGCTTTGGACTGTTGCTGCAATATGACCATATTTACCAGTAATAGAAGAAGAATAAAAAATTATAGCGGTAATATTTTGGCAGCAAATAGGGATGATTTTTAAATTATATTATTGATCTGAGACGTAGAAGAGGAAGTTTCTATCTGAAAACATTTCTGTGTTCTCTGTTTTCAGTTGTCAAGTATTCTGTTTCTCCCGACTAGTCAATTTGATAACAGAATCAAATTAATTTTTTAAAACTATTTACTTATTAGCCTTCCCTTCAGTTTTAAAATATGATTTAAAAATACACATTTTTATATTTGTAACTTTAACATTCATCATTAGGCCTAGCCTTAAACATTTACATAGTCATCAACTTTTTAGGCCACTGAATTTGAGCCATATATGTGTTATTGTTATTCTCTCAAAAATATAGTGTCAATATTTAGTGTAAACAAAGTATATTTTACTATTTCAGATATGATATTAGCTTCAAATCAATGATTTTTTTACAATTAGCAAGTCAAAATTAGCGGCTTTTAGAAACAGTATTTCTATTTTTCTTACAAATAGATAAAACAGGCATACTTTAGAATAGAAAGAATATTCTAGACTTGCATAGTCAAGCTAATATTAATTGGAGATAAATTGAGAAGTTACAGATTTTTCTTAGTTACAAGCACTAATTTTTCATATATCAAATATTTTATTAAGTTTTTAAAATTAATAGACTATTTTTTAGAGCAGTTTTAGGTTTACAGAAAAGTTGAGTAGAAAGGACAGAGTTCCAATATATGTCTTCTTATGCTACAGTACTCACAGTTTCCCTTAATATTAATATTTTGCATTAGTGTGCTACAATGGTTATAATTGATGAGCCATTATTAATACATTGTTAATAACTAAAGTCCATAAAGTAGGTTCACTCTTGCACATTCTATGGGTTTTAACAAATGTATAATGGCATGTATCTACCATTACAGTATCATACAGAATAGTTTTCACTGCCCTAAAAAATCCCCTGTGCTGTTACCTATTCATCCTTCCCTCCTTCTCCCTGAACCACTGGCAACCTATCCTTAACTTCTAATTCCAGGAAATAATTTACTGCTAACTTTGCTTCAAGTAAACTCAGTGTTCCAGTAGCACCTCTGGAGGCTTAGACTTGCTTTAACTTTGGCTTAATCCATTTATAGTTCTCTTATATATACAATCCATTTTATAATAGTTCCTTAAGGTATTATTTTTTACCATACCAATTGGATCTAGTTAAGAAAACAGAGAATTATATACAAGAAATTTGTTACACAGTGATGGAAGAGCTAAAAAGCCAAAATTCCCTTCTCTAATACCTAAAAGATTAGGAAACTGGAAGCTGCTACCATCCCTAGGTTAAAGGACAAATGGAGGAAGATGATGTTTCTGGAGCTCAAAGCCTGAGGTCATTGGCAAAAGCTGGAATCCCACTGGGCACCAGGAGGAAGAAAGCTACAAAGGAGATACAACAGATCTCCGGACTGAGATAGGGGGACAGGGATTTTCTCCCTTCCTCTCACCTTCCAATTTCTTGTTAGTGCCTCCTACTGGGTAAATCCCAGCTGAAAGTCAGCTGTCACAGGAGTCTAGTGAATACAGCCCGAAAAGGTCAGCCCTCCTACAACATACAGCAGAGCAAGGGAGGAGAAGAAATGGATGTGAGAGCAAAAAGGACAAAGACGGACACGGTAATCAATTATTTTTAACTTTAAAAATCAACTTTATTGATTTTTTGCTTATCCCAACCTGAGGATAAAAATCAACTTTATTGAGGTATAATTTACATACAATATACTTATTTTAAGTGCATACTTTGGTAGTTTCTTTTTTTTTTTTTGAGATGGGGTCTTGCTGTGTTGCCCAGGCTGGAGTGCAGTGGCTACTCACAGGCACCATCATCATGCACTACAGCCTTCAACTGCTGAGCTCAAGCATTCCTCCTGCCTCAGCTTCCCAAGTAGCTGGGACTACAAGCACTCATCACTGTGCCTGGCAATAATTTTTGACAAATGAATACACCCATTTGTGGTTACTCCTAGTCAAGATATAGAACATTTTAATCACTTCAAAAAGTTACCTCTTACTCCTTTGCCAGGAATCTCCCACTCCACCTCAGTCCCAAACAACCAGGAATCTGCTTTCTCTCACTATAGGTTAATTTTGTCTGTTTTAGAATTTCGTATCAATGAAGTGTGTATAAATTTCATATAGTATGTACTCTTTCGTGTCTAGATTTTCTTTTTCTGTCTTTTTTGTTTTGAGATAGGATCTTGCTCCCAAGGTGCTAAGATTACAGGTATGGACCACCGTGCCTGGCCCAGCATGCTTTTGAGATTAATCCATGTTGTTGTGTTTATCAGTCGTTTATTTTTATTGCTGAGTGGTATTCCATTGTATGAATACACTAATTTGTTTATCCATTTACCTGTTGCTGGACAACTTGGTTGTTTACAGATTTGAGCTGTTATGAATACAAATTCTCTGAACATTTATGTACAAGGTTTTTTTTTTATGTTTGGGGGTGTGTGTGTAAATATCTCATGAGGAAATATCTGGGAGAGGAATTGCTGGGTCATATAAGAAACTGATAAACTCAACAATTCTTTTTCTTTTTTAAAATTTTTTTTTAAGGAAGGAGAAAAATAAGAAAAAATGAGACATTGGGGGGAGGGGGGTTAACAATTCTTTTTAACCTTATAAATATTATTACCATTAATGTCCATAAAAAGACATTGTGCATTCCCTCCAAAGAGCTAAGGGTTAGAGGGAGAACAATTTTTATGAGGAAAAAATCTCAAAAATTTTAATACCTTTGATACACATTAAGCTTTTCATAGCTCAGTATTTTTTAATAGTAAGAAAGTGGATTAAGGAAGTATAAGAGCAGAGAAACTGAAAAGGAAAGCAAAGCGATGCAGAGTAATTACTAAAAAGACTTCTTGACAATAACAAAATCATCCTACACAGCTGCTCTGAGATCTCAGCGCTGTTATCAGCAACCTTCTGGTAAAGCTACTTTGTCAAATAGATACAATAGGATCCATATTGATCTTTGTGAAGGAATATCTTTATTAATATAAGCAAACACGCCTCTCATTTATAGTAATATAAAGGTGTAGGCTTTTTCTTTTACTCTTAGTAGTAATGTTTCCCCAATTTATATCACTTCCCTTTGATATGTGGGTTGAGTCATAAATTAATGTCATCTAGATGAGGGAGGCAACTACATTACAAAGTAGGAAGGTGTAACTTAATATGAATTGTTACAGTTGACAGCTATGTACTCTTGAACTAAATGTCATCATGTCAAATTCTGAGATCTTGAACAGTTGTTGGAATGTAAAATTGTGGACATTTAGGTTTGCAGCCTAAAAAGTTTTGTCAATCTTTTCTAGACATTCTGAAATGGAAATGAACAGGTGGATTGAAAACAAAGACAAATGAGGAGTTTAAAGACTTTCTTGGCATCTCATAGAGAAGTTGCTCTACACTGGTGATGTTTTAAACAAAACATGTATAAATACATTCAGCATGTCTGGAAACAGACTTATTGGATCTTTCCATTTACTTTTGAGAAAAAAATAAATAGTTATAGAGGACTCAAGTGCATTACTCACTATATACTTTCCATCATGTATTATTTAATCTCAAGCTAGGGGAGAGAAAAGAATTATTTTACATGATTCCATAATGTACATTAGTGAGCTCAACCCACTTAATCTTAAAATAACAGTATCAGGTCAGGGATTTAGAATACAGTATTATATGAAAACAGTTGGCAGGGAGACTCCCTTTTCTGCCATTAGTAACTGACTGGAAACAGTGGTATTTCAGACCCTAAATCTAACTGAAATCTAGAAACAATAAATGGAGAGGATGGGGTGGATAATTGGTGAGAACATGTTTTTCAAAGCAGAGGAAGAATCACTATGTTTTTGCTGAATTATATGTTGCCATGGACATGGGAGTATGCAGTAATGATGCTATCATCTATACAGCTGTATAACAACACAGCTTCTCCCTCTCCCACTCCCCTCAGTAAGGCTTGGAAATAACAGGCTTGTGTGTAGTTTGGTAAGAAAATTAGAATCATTTAAAGTCATTTCATTCCCAATCTAAGAAGGAAAAAAAGAGACTTGGGGGGATGGGAAAGAAGAGCAAACAAAATGTAGAAAGAAATAAATATTATGTAATAAAGTGTAATATGCATTATGCAGAAAATAAAGAGGGGAATCTTGGTGTACTGTAAAACTAATCGGTGAAATCCATTGAAGTGGGTAAATCCAGTGAAAAGACCTGGGTTGTGTGTGACCTTGAGCAAAGTCACTGTGCCTTAAGGATGTTTCCTCAACTATAAAATGGAATCATAATGATAATGCCCTGTACTTCAAGGGGCAGTGGTAAGGATTAAAGGATGAAAATAACTTAAAGCCCAACAGAATTAAGGCATTATGTGGACACATTACACTGTTGAATCTTCAGAGACAGAGAAGAGTTGAGGAAAAATGGTCAAGAGGGCCTTGGAGACCAACGACCTGGGCTCTAATTCCAACACTGTGACTAGAAGTTTTGAGAACCTGAAGCAAGTAAATTACTATCATAATTTTCAGTTTCGTCTTTTTGGGAAATGAAGATAACATCATTTTCTTCACAGAATCAAGTAAGAGAACTTATGCAAAGGAGCCTATCACTTTGTAGGTGTTTGAGGCCCCCCCTCTCCCCGAACTTTATTTAGTGGGTGTCATCAACAAAAAGGTGTTCACAGTGTGGTATTTTTTAAAAGATACCATAAGGCAAGGAAGGAACAGATAAGGAAACTGAAGTACATAAATGCAAACCAAGTGGGAACCAACAGCTAGACTGGGCATGTCTTAGTTCACCTTAACCGCGTGAGGCTAGGGAATTCATCCACATCCAATAAAGACATTCAGAGTTGGAGAGCGGGCGAGTCGAGTGTCCTTTCGACTCCACGGACTCGACGGGGAGGGACCCTGAAATTCTTAATTAGAACTGGTTGCCATGGTGACAGTCTCTAGGCAGCGTGGGCTGAGCTCTTGTAGGGATAGAGGGTGGGCCGCCACTGGACCCTGCGCGCGCGCCCGCCGCCAACTTTCCCTCCAGACCTGAGAGGGACGGCGCGCTCCGCCCCCGGGCCGCGCACGTCCGCGCTCGGCGGCGCGCACGCCTGCGGGAGCCCTCTCCAGGCAACCTAGTGCTGATCGCTCGTGCCGGTGCGGCTGTTAACGGCCCTTGCGGGAGCCCGAGGCTCAAAAGCAGCCCCCTCCCCTTCCTGGGCTTCCACCCCACCCCCTCCCCGGTCGGCCCCCGGGCATGAGCAGCGATGGCAGGCTGCATCCCTGAGGAGAAAACTTACCGGCGCTTCCTAGAGCTATTCCTGGGCGAGTTTCGAGGACCATGCGGCGGCGGCGAGCCGGAGCCGGAACCCGACCTCGAGTCCGAGCCCGAGCCGGAGCCTGAACTGGTAGCAGCTGAGGCGGCCGAGGCTTCAATTGAGGAACCCGGGGAGGAGGCGGCCACGGTAGCCGCGACGGAGGAGAGGGAGCAGGAGCAAGACCCGGAGCCTGAGGAGGAGGCGGTGGAAGAGGAGGAGGCGGCGGTGGTAGAGGGCGAGGAGCAGGAGGAGGCAGCGGCAGTAGCCCCGGGGCACTCGGCCGTGCCGCCCCCACCGCAGCCCCAGCTGCCGCCGTTGCCCCCACTACCGCGGCCGCTGTCGGAACGCATCATCCGCGAGGAGGTGGAGGGCGAGAGCCTGGACCTGTGCCTGCAGCAGCTCTACAAATAGTTAAGTAGCGGGGCTTGGCTGGGGGTGGGCCCACTGTCCCCGCCGCGCCGGCCTCGGACGCGGCTCCCTCGGCCCCTTAAACTGCTCTCTTTTATGTTCCTTTCCCCCGTATCCGAGCCTGCCGCCGCTGAAAGCGCCCCCGCTGCTCGGACTCGGGCGGTCGGCTGCGAGCTGCCCACGCCCGCCTCGGCCCCCGCGCCTCCCGCCCGGCCTTGGAGCCGCTCTCCGGGCCCCTCGCGCCCTCCCGCCGGGCCCCGGCCGCTTCACCCCCCTTCACCTCGGCCGACCGCTTCTTGCTTCACTTCACACACCCTCTCCTCTTCCTGCCTTGGATGGTCCTTCCTCCCAGTCTTGAGCTCCCTCTTCCCAGCTCCCTTCTTTCTCCCGGAGGTTTCCTGCCACCCTAGTCTGTCTTTTCCCAGGCTGGGTCCCTTGTTGTTTGGTGGCGGAGAGATGCGACTCCTTTCTAGGCTGGGCTGCGAGGTGCCTCCTGCGTAACTGCAACAATGATAATATCCATATGAGGAGATACTGGAGTAGATTTTCCGTTAGGTGCTCAATGTTGAAAGTGAAGAGCTCTTTAGATGGCTTAATACAAGGAAGCCTAGTATCTTAGTTTAAAGACATTTGACAACTCCTAATTGAGGGAGGTGGGAAGGAATTGGGGAGGGAAGGGTAAGCAAAATTGTGCAAGCGAGCCTTCAGGTGAAAGACAGAGTCATAATTCGTTAAAGTGGAAGCCAGGCCGTTTCGATAAAATTGCAATTAGGTGCAGTATTTTCAGTCCATTAAGTAGATGGGGTGGGGAGAAAGCAGATGGCTTAGCTACACAGATGCGAGTCTAAAATAGAAAGGTCAAGGCTTTGCCTTTCAGCCCAGTTCTGGTTTTTATGGGCCTGAAATAGAAGCGGTTTACAATTGCGTTTCTTTTTAAATGGAATTGTTCTGAAATAATGACAGAGGAGAATACTAACAAGTCTCTGAAAACATTGGTAAACCTGGGAGTCTTTTTACCATTCAGCTGTTAGTTGTAATGAAAGGTGTTACTCTGGCCACCCAAAAAGTTTACTACTGCATGATTCGCTGTAATTAAGTTTAAACTCACTTCTTGGATTTTCCCAAAAGCCCAAATAAAAGCAGGGCCTGGTAAATAAAGCTGTTTTGTCTTCATCCAACCTAGAGACACGTGATCAAATCATTCTCCTGTTAAACCAGCCTCCTATCAATAGGGAAAAAGCGTTTAACAAATCTATTGTAGAAGTAGACTATGTGGATGTCTCGCACTATAAGCTACATAAAATTTAATGTAAAAATACTGTTCGATTACCAAAGTAGTAATGCTTTTGGAAAAATGTAAAAAATAAAATAATGTGTAACACCACCACCCAGACATAAACAGTATTAGCGTTTTAAGGTATTTCTTTCTAGTCTTTGTAAACCATAATAGAAAAGGACTTATGAAATGTCTTTTTTTTTACACTAAAGACAGATAAAGCTTCCTGCTTAAAACAAAATGGAAATGTTTACCAAAGTGAAGGAATTTATCTCAGCATCAGACTAGTTTTATTTTGACAGTTAATTTTTACCTTTACCAATGCAGTTACAGAATTAAACAAATCAAACAGTAGAGAATGTCCAGAAAAAGGTGATTAGCTTAATACAACCCTGAACATTTGCCATTCAAGAAGGTTTTTTGTTTTTAATGAATGATGGTAAGAAGATGTGTGTTTTTTCATGTGGAAGGGAAGCAAGATTAATTGCCATACAAATATAAACTAGAAAAAGGATTAAAATAACATAGCCATCCAGTTGAGAACAGAAGTTTGGATTTGAAATAAAACTAGCAAAATTAAAGTTGGAAAATATTTTCCCTTAAATCAGAGATTTCATTATATGTACAGTGTTTTGTACAGACTCTATTAATGAATTTTTATTCAGATGTAAAATGGCTGGCTTGTTTATGTAAAGTATCTTTAAGGTCCTTAACAGTTTTAAAAACTATAATGATGCTTTTAGTTTTTATTTATAAAAGAAAAGCATATGACTTAAGTCACAAGAATTGATACTGGAAGACTCTGCAGGGATAGATCATTTTTCCTTCCAAGAACTTCATTTCACAGATGAGAAAACTATGAATCCAGATTCAGAACTGACAGATTATGTACAAATTATTCCAACATTTTTCAGTATAATCTCTGAACCTCAAAACTCTTACTGATATATTTAAAATGTTGGTTTCTCAAATTTCCTAGGAAATACTTTAAAATAATCTGATTATGAATATGTTGGAATTGCTGATTTGGGGAAAGCTTTTTTTTCCTAAATATTTTCTCATTTGCCCACTAACTGCGTTTATTTGGGAATTCTTAACAGTTTCATGTCTGTCAAATGGTGCTAACATTTCTAAATGAAGTTAGCTGAAGTGTATATTCACCAATCTGATAGTTGGGACCAGTGTGAGAAGAAAATACCACTGCATTTAATACCCGTTTCATAAGTCTCTAGTGTGTTTTTTCTGTCATTATTTCAGAAATATACAATATATAGCTGTTAAACAGATTGAAGTTCTCTGAAGAAAAAAGAAAGGTGCTTCTCAATACTGATTTGTGTATACACTGGGTGAAATTTTACTTTTTAAGAAGGTAATATAGTGACGTTATTTTTCTCTATTTTGCTTCACTCAGGTTTTAGAATAAGAACAGTAGAAATGTATCATTTTTCATTTTGGTAAACTCAGCTCAGGACTAACTTAAAACAAGCAGTTACTTAGATAAGATCCAGGTTTAAATGAACAAAATTTAGTTATAATTAGCAACTTAAACATTTTCAGAGCAATACTATTTAGGGTTAAGTTTTTGTCTTTAGGCTTCAAAAATGAGAAAATTGTACTTAGATATTCCTCTACTAGATAATATTTAACATTTAAAAAATAATAAAAATGGCAAAAAAAACCCCTTGGATGAGAAAGACCTCTTGTGGACTATAAATGCTTTTTTAAGGAGCCATTTAATCAAATTTGTTCCAATTTATGAAATCTCAAGAATCAGTAATAAATTCATGTAATACTTTAGAACTTTTGCTAAGTTAGTCTGTTACTTGTCAATAAGAAATTTCAGTGATTTGGAACCTTAGCTGCTTGTATAAAAATGACCTATGTTTTATTCCTTTCTCTAAATTTAAATGTCCTTCAAGAGATTAAAATAATTTCTAATGACATAATCTTAGGATCTCTGAGGTTAATGAGAGATTCTTTGAAAAAGTGGAGGTGAGGTATTTTATAACTTTGAAATAATTTGCAAATTTATAATTGATCTTACAGCAGATATGACTGACTATTGGGGCTACTTTTGCAGGTTATATAGGTCAATACTATGTATTTAATTCTCTATACAACACTAGGGATAAATCTATTTGTTTTAATCCAAAAGAAATAAATACTCTGAAGTCTTTACTAGAGCTATATGTCATCACATTTTCAGAACAGTTGTTTCCTCGGTTATTCGTTTAGTGTTTGTTGAACTTCCCAAGGGGGTGACAGATATCCCAGCAGCCTGGCAAAGTTAAGTAGTTCCAGATGATTTGCAGTAGTAATGAGGGTGGGCACTTTAAAAATGGCTTGGAAAAGAAAATCATCAGTTATAGACACTACTAATTCAGTTATATAGAATTGTGTGTCAATGACTTCGAGATAGGTCAGAAAATCATTAACTTTGTCTCATTTACATATATAAATGGAAAAATACATGGATGCAAGTTATATCCATTTTTAAATTACACATTTTTTCTTATTAAAAAGTAATGTTCACTGTAAGAAGTGGAGAAAATTCATATAAGCAAAAAGAAGAAAACAAATACCATTCAGTGTTGTTTTTTTTTTTTTTTTTTTTTTTTTTTGAGACAGAGTCTCACTGTGTTGCCCCGGCTAGAGTGAGTGCCGTGGCGTTAGCCTAGCTCACAGCAACCTCAAACTCCTGAGCTCAAGCGATCCTACTGCCTCAGCCTCCCGAGTAGCTGGGACTACAGGCATGTGCCACCATGCCCGGCTAATTTTTTCTATATATATTTTTTTAGCTGTCCATATAATTTCTTTCTATTTTTAGTAGAGATGGGGTCTCGCTCTTGCTCAGGCTGGTCTCGAACTCCTGAGCTCAAATGATCCGCCCACCTCGGCCTCCCAGAGTGCTAGGATTACAGGCGTGAGCCACCGCGCCCGGCCAACCATTCAGTGTTAATCATACTTTCCAGGTTTTTTTTTCCTAACTCTCAGGCTGCCACACTTCTTCTCTGTGAGCTTTTAATATTCTGCCCATCCCTTTAATATTGGTGTTCTGTCCTTGACCTTCTTCTCTAATCTGGTTGACTTATTTGTCCCAGTCATTATCAGTCTCTCACATGACTTCAGTATTGTAGGTTATGCTAAAGGCTCCCAACTCTATCTCCATCCCTGCTTTCACTGGTAATGGAATAGCTCCACCTGGATGTCTAAAAAGCTCCTCAAATTAAACTGTCCAAAACTGAATTCAATACTCCAGCCCCTTTTTCCTCCCCTAAAACAAACAAAACCTGATACTCCCTGACTTCTCCTTTCCTCCCTCACATTCATTCAAGTCTTGTTAATTTCTGCCTTGTAAATATCTCATAAATATGTCTCTCTCCATTCCCATCATCATTGCCATCTCTTGCCAGTCTTACCTTTTTGTAATATATTTTCTCCAGCATAGCCAAGGTGATTTTTCTAGAATCTAGATTATGTAGATTGTCTAATTGTCACATTGGTTAAACATTTTTACCCTTTACCTGGAATTAGCCAAACTGTGAGGTTAAAGGCATAGTCGTCCACACTGCCAAGTCTGCTCAAGACTTCTTACCCCATTGTAAGGAGTTAGGGTCCAAATACAAAGTTAGAAGGAATAGTCCGCACAAGACCACCCTCACCTCTGACATCAACTTCAAGTTTGGAGGTTTCTCAAAACCACCCTCAAAGTTGATAATTCACTAGAAGGACTCATAGAACTCGCTGAAAGCTATTATGCTCATGGATATGATTCATTACAGGGACACACTACTTGTTAGAACCAGCCAAAGGAAGAGATGCATAGGGTGCAGTGTGGGAGGGTTGCAGATGTGAAGCTCCTATTGTCCTCATGGATGCATTACCTTCCCAGCATGAATGTATGGCACTACACCAAGTATGCCTACTCAAGAAGTTCAGTATCTAGAATTTTAATTGAGTCTTATGACTGATTGTCCCCATGGTTGAACTTAGTTTCCAGTCCTTCCTCCCCAGAGGTCAGGCTGATTCCATGTGCTCCAAAGGGCCCACAGTGAATAACAAAAATACTCTTGTTACTCCAGAAATTCTGGAGGATTAGAGGTTACGCTTTGCTCAAGACTTCTCTTTGGGCAAGGCCAAATTCTTTACTACATACCCTTTATCATCTATCTCTCCTTTGCCCTCCAGATAAAATCCAAAGGTAAGGCCTTATAATTTTACTTCGTCAGCCTCATCTCTGGAATCACTGTCTACCCACTTCATCCCACATCTATACCTCTAGAAAGTACACTTCAACTATGTTAGATTACTAATATATTAGCTTGTGTTGTGCTTGCTCTCACTTCTGCACATAGTACACTATTCCCTCTGCTTGTAATACCATACTCTCCTGGCACCCACTCTCACCTCCACCCCATCCAATCTCATATCCATTCTTTAGGTCTCTGTTTAACACTGTTTCCTTTAGGATGTCTTTATTCACTATTCCCACACTCAGTGAGTTTGGAGTCCCTTCCATGTGCCCTTACATAATACCCAACGCTATTCTTCCTGTAAGTACTTTGTAAATTCATTATTTTTTATCAACAAATATTTATAGCTCCTTCACTAGACCAATGGTCTTCAAAGTGAGGTGCACCTAAAATAATTCATTGGGGCAAAGGAAGAAAATACTAGAATCTTGTATACAAAATATGAAATTAAGTGCTATTAATATTTGATATATTTATTGAGATTGGCAACTTATTCTGTATGACAACTGATTGCACGTCAAACATAGTAGATGAAGTATTTTGAGGGAGTACAGTTTCCGCAGCTCAGAGTGGGGATGACAGTGGCATCTTTCCTCTAATTTTTAGGACATTACAAAGTATTTCAGTTTACTTATGCCTGATTAAATGAATTTATGAATTATATTTCCTAGTTTTAACAAGATTAACCCTCATGAAATGGACAATTGGCTTTTAAAAATATCTGCAAAGAAATCATGGGTTAGACATAATATTGATAATGCAAGCATAAGAAACAACTAAAGTTAAGAGCCTGAAGTTCTCTTAGTTACCTTAGATTTTTTGTAAGATGTTATAATCAATATTTGAGAAATCAGCAAAAATAGAATTAAGTAGATTATGTGAAATATGGGTATATATGAAATAAGGAAATACTGCCTAAAGAAATACTGAAGTATTAGCCGGGTGCAGTGGTAGTGTGTCTGTAGTCTCAGCTCCTCAGAAAGCAGAGTGAGGCAGGAGGATCCCTTGAGCCTAGGAGTCAGCTTAGGCAACATGGTAAGACTACATCTCTAAAGAGAGAAATACTAAAATATTATTAGTGAAAATGGTATGCGTGTATGTATATATGTATAATAAAGAAGTATACATACATTGGGGGGTTCATGATGCTTGATTTTTTTTATAGGGTGATTGAGCAAATGTTTGTAGGCAATTGCATTACATTACTAGCTATTCATTTGCCATCATATCTCTAGGTCTTACAGTGCCAGGCACATAAATAACACACAATAAATATTGGCTGATTCAATGAATGAGGTAAGAGATTAAAAAAAAAAAAAGCCAGGTGTGGTGGCTCACACCTGTAATCCTAGCACTTTGGGAGGCCAAGGCAGAGGATCACTTGAGGCCAGAAGTTCGAGACTACCTCGGACAACAAAGGGAGACCCCTGTCTCTACAAAAAAAATAAAAATTAGCCGAGTGTGGTGGCACATGCCTGTGGTCCCAGCTACTTGAGAGGGGTTGAGGTAGGAGGATTGCTTGAGCTTGGGAGTTTAAGGCTGCAGTGAGCTATGAGCATGCCATTGTACTTTAGCCCATGTGACAGAGTGAGACTCTATCTCAAAAAAAAAAAAGATAATTGTTCTTACTATTTTAACTTGTTTTTAAAAAACTTAGGAAGTTTTAATAGTATATAAAAAATAAAATAGTATATTTATAACTCAGCCTCAGCAATTATCAATCTTGTTTCATCTAAATCCCACACATCTCATTTCATCTCCCATTATGTTCTCTGTAATTATTATTTAATGAGTACTCAGTAATTTAATCACAAGTCTATTGGATATTTCAAACGGTACCAGTTTTTGGTTACTCTGAGAATATTGTGATGGTCAATTTTTGAGTAAGTCTCTGATTTTCTTAGGATATATTTCTAATGTTGGGATTGCTATATTAAAAGATATTTAAGGCCAGGCATGGTAGTGCCTGGTGGTGCCATGGTGTCTGTAGTCCTAGCTATTTGGGAGGCTGAGGCAGGATGACTGCTTGAGCCCAGGATTTTGAGGTTGCTGTAAGTTAGGCTGATACCATGGCACTCTAGCCCAGGCAACAGAGCGAGACTTTGTCTCAATAAAATAAAATAAAATGTTTATTAAAAGATATTTAAGGCTTTTGATAATGTAGTTTAAAAATGTCCTCTAACAAAGTTTTACTAGTTTACCCTCCAAGCAGGTATTTATATAAGAAAAAGATTGTTGGTATTATGAAATAATTTAAACATTTAAAAAATAATAGAGAATAATAAAATATCACCTAGTTTCAACAAATTATAATTGCTTCAGATTCCTTTAAGGAAATAAAACATTTCATATGGAATTGAAGACTTCCTTGTAATCCCCTTCTCTAAACCCATTCCCTTTTCTTTCTTCTAAGAGGTAACCTGAGAATTCTGGGAATATATCCTCCTGGTCTGTGTTTTAATATTTTTACTACAAATGAATTTGTATAGTCAATATATGGTGGAGTTTTTGTTTTTGTTAACTAGCTATTTTGAGACTAAAGTGTTATTTTAAGATTTATGTTGATACATGTAGATTTATTTCTTTCATTTTAGCAACTACATATTCCATTGTATGATTTTACTATTATTTATCCAATCTCCTATTGATGGACATGTAAGTTGTTTCTAATTTTTGGATATTACATATACATTAAGTTATGGCTTAGTCCTGAAATCTTAAAGGCTAAACATAATGTCAGTTTACTTCTTGCTCACATAGAGTCCCTTCAGTGGAGAAGAAGGAGCTGTATTTTAAGGAGTTACTGAGGGACCCAGGCTGATAAAGCCTCTGTCATTTTCATGATATGGTTTCTAAGGTTGCTCTAGGCAGCAACATCTATCCATATTCTTATGTTTATAAGAATAGAGTGGAAAATGGTGTTGGAGGTTTTTAAGGTCTGGTCCTTACAAGTGGCATATTCCACTTCTGTTCACTTTCCATTGGCTAGAATTCAAGTCATATGGTAACCACCTACATTTCCCAACAAAGGGGACTAGGAAATGTGTCACTGGCTTGGCAGTTAATTCCAAGAAACAATTCTATGTTATGGAAAAAGAGTACAAAACCTTAGTGGATAGCTGGCAGCCTCTGCCCTACAAATAATGCTACAATTTGGACATGTCTCCTTGTGCATATGTTCATAGGTTTCTTGGGTATATATCTAGAAGTAGAATTATCAGATTGATATTATGTATGTTTTTAATTTGTTAAATATTGCCTAATTGCTTTGTCCAACAGCACTGTATGAAAGGTCTGATTTCTCTATGTTCTTGATACTGTTCGAACTGCCATACCACAAACCTTATTTTTTACATAGCTGTGTACCATTATTGCCACTGAACTATGTGGAAAAGAGAATACTTATAGTTGACTGTGACATTGATTTAGGGCATTTAGGAAGAGGACACTGCCTAAAAGTCTAAATAAACTTTGTCTAATAGGAATATAATATGAGCTACATATATAGTTTAAAAATTTTTATTAACCATACTTTAAAAAGTAAAAAGAAACAGGTGAATTTAATTTTCATAGCTTATTTTATTCAACCCAATATATCCAAAATATTACCATTTCATCATGTAATCCATATTAAAATATTAATATAGTTTACATTTTTATACCAAATGTTTAAAATCCTGTGTATATTTTATATTTACAGCATATTTGGAATATCACATTTCAAATATTTAATAGCCATATGGGACTAGTGGCTATCATAAAGAACAGTTCAGGTTTAGATTTAATATTTAAAAAAACCCACAACAGCAGCAACAAAAACTTTAATTCTATAATACAGATCTGACAGTTTTAAAATCATATTTAACAGGTGATTTGGAAAAAAAACTGTATTTTTCCTCTGCGCTCATAACACCTGGTCATCACAGAAGACTTCTATGATTAAATGTGATGGGTAGGGGTAGGTTTTCTCCCCACCACCAAACAAGCAATCGGTTCTGCAATGGACACCAACTGGGTGTCCTCCAAAATTCAGTTCTGACACCATCTACCCAGAGATAGCATCAGATCCCACAGGTTGAGGGGCCAGTCCCCAAAACTGGCCCCCTCCCACTGTAGAGACCAGTTGCGTGTCTGGGCATCCAGAACTTCTGACCCATCCACCAGCTTCAAGTTGGGATTCCCTTGACCCCCTCTTTGGGTTTGATTAATTTGCTAGAGTGGCTCACAGAATTCAGAGAAACACTTATGTTTACTGGCTTATTACAAAGGATATTACAAAGGATACAGGCCAGGAGTGGTGGCTCACACCTGTAATCCTAGCACTCTAGGAGGCCAAGGCGGGAGGATTGTTTGAGGTCAGGAGTTCGAGACTAGCCTGAGCAAGAGTGAGACCCCCGTCTCTACTAAAAATAGAAATTATATGGACAACTGAAAATATATATAGAAAAATTAGCCAGGCATGGTGGCACATGTCTGTAGTCCCAGCTACTCGGGAGGCTGAGGCAGGAGGATTGCTCGAGCCCAGGCGTTTGAGGTTGCTGTGAGCTAGGCTGACGCCACAGCACTCTAGCCTGGGCAACAAGAGTGAGACTCTGTCTCAAAAAAAAAAAAAAAAAAAAAGAAAGGATACAGAGAAGAGATGCGTAGGGCCAGGTCTGGGGAAAGGGTCTTAGCGCTTCCGTGCCCTCCCTGGGCGTGCCACCTTCCAGGAATTTCCACATGTTCAGCTATCTGGAAGCTCTTCTCTGGAGCCTTTTATGAAGACTTTATTGGATAGGCATGATTGACAACTGTGTAGCAATGTGTTTGGACAAAAAGGGTATGATCTAAACCCGACAAGGTCTATCCAGATTTTTTTTGGCCTCTCTGTGCAGCATTCTTTGTTCTACAATATGGGGCAGGACCCTCTCTGGAATGAGGGTCTTATGACCCACACTCAGATTAGAGTCCTGCCTTGCACAGGTGAAAGGAGGGCAGGAGAAGGTCAAAGAGAGAGGCTTTGTTTCCTGAGGCCTAAAGTGCCCCAACATTATAAGACTATCTATGGGAGGTATGAGCCAGGACCTATGGATGAAAACCTATCATAATATCACAAAAGTGTTCTCGCTCCAATCCCCAAATACATCTTTATTTAGCCTTTGGAAGAATAGCAAGTTGAATTTATTTTCCCCAGATTTCTTTCTGTAACTAGAGAATAATCTGATTTAAATTACTGAATTGTTAATTTCACCTCATATCGTTTATAGGGTTGCATATGAATATATTATAATCTTCTATTGCTGTGTAACAAAACATAGTGGCTTAAAACAGTACCCATTTGTTATCTTACAGTTTTGTAGGTCAGAAGTCCAGGCAGGCCGGGCGCGGTGGCTCATGCCTGTAATCCTAGCACTCTGGGAGGCCGAGGCGGGTGGATCGCTCAAGGTCAGGAGTTCGAGACCAGCCTGAGCAAGAGTGAGACCCCGTCTCTACTAAAAATAGAAAGAAATTATCTGGCCAACTAAAATATATATAGAAAAAAAAATTATCCGGGCATGGTGGCGCATGCCTGTAGTCCCAGCTACTTGGGAGGCTGAGGCAGAAGGATTGCTTAAGCCCAGGCGTTTGAGGTTGCTGTGAGCTAGGCTGACGCCACGGCACTCACTCTAGCCCGGGCAACAAAGCAAGACTCTGTCTCAAAAAAAAAAAAAAAAAAAAAGTCCAGGCAGGTTCAGCTCACTGCTCTGCTTAAAGTCTCATAAGGCCAAAGTCAAGGTATCAGCCATAAGATTCAGAAGAAGAATCTACTTTCGTGCTCATTGTGATTGATAACAGAATCTAGTTCCTTCCTGTAGGTCTGAGGTCAACTGTTTCCTTACTGGCTGTCAGGCAGGGACTGATTATCACTCCTAGAGGCCACTCACCTTCTCACATGGCTCCCTTTATCTTCAAACCAGCAGTGATACATGGTATCCTTCTCATGCTTGAAATCTCTCAGGCTGCTGCTGCCAGCCAGAGAAAGCTCTCTGTTTTTCAGGGCTCATCTGATTAGATCAGGCACACATAATCTGCCCATCTTAAGATCAACTTGTGACATAACACAATCACGGGAGTGATGTCTCATTAGTATTCACAGGTTTCAGTGATTACAGTGGACATCTTTGGGGGGCCATTTTAGAAATTCTGCATACCACAATAGAGAAGCAAGATGGAAGAGCATTTTAGTTATTTTGTTTAGAGGTCTTTTAATTTCACTTCTAAATGAAAACAAAATACGCTGTCCTTTTCTTTTTGTCCCCATTCCCATCAAGCTGGTACAAGTTACCATCACCTCTTAGCTGGGATAGAGAAATACTCTTAACTGGTATTTCTCATTCCACATTTCCCTCCCTTCAAACAATTTTGTGTACTGCAATCAGAGTGCTCTTTAAAATTGTAAGTAGATCATGTTGCTTTTCTGCTTAAAACACATCATGTCTTCAAATTATAGTTAGGGTATAATCTACCGTGCTTGAGGAGACCTACAGTGCCCCACCTAATCTTGCCCCTGGCCACTTTATCTGGTCTCACCTTGATCAACCTCTGTTCATGATAAATTACTATGCTCCAATCACAGTGGTATTGATTTAGTTCCCAGAACTTGCCATGCTCTCTCCTACCTCAGGGTCTCTGCACATTTGTTTTCCTCTTTTCTCTAACTGTCCAATTCAACCATTATTTTTTATCTTAAATAAAATAGAAGTGTTTCCTTACTTCTGGCCTAAAGTCCTGTTTTTCAGTTTTCATAGCATTCTATATTTTTTCTATATATCCACTTATCACAATATATATATATATATGTATGTGTTGTTTAATGTCTCTTTCCCAGTCTGAGGGCAAGAGATAAAAGGTTTTGTTCACCTTTGTATATACAGTACCTAGTACAGTTCCTGACACATAGTAAGCACTCAATAAATGTTTGTTGAATAAATGATAAATCTTCAACTTTTTCTCTGCTTAGTCTACCAGACTCTCTTCTTTCCAGGTTTTTATAGGTCTGTTCTCATCCCCTTCTTTCTCTTTTTTATTATTTTCCTTCTCTGCTCTCTGAAAGGTAAAGAATAAAGGAAATGAAAGAATAGAATATTCCATTCCTACGTCTCCACTTCAAGTTCGGCTTCCTATATTATGTTTTTATTGGTGTGTTTGTTTTGTTTTTGTTAATATTTTCAACTAGCTATAGAAATGTTTGCAATTCTCATTACTGATTAACATTCCACAACTTTGTAATGAACATTTTTCATGGATTTTAAAGAGTATTCTTTTGTAAATTCTTTTGAGAATATTGTGAACAATGACAAGTTTGGAGAACAATGATACTATATGGAGAGTAATGAGCTAGTTAAAAGATTGAGAGTATTCTTAATTCCTCATGTATAATTTCACTTAAGACTTTACCTTCTGGTGTATAGCTCTGAGAAAGACCAGTTCATTACTTCCTATCTTAGTTTAAGTCAACAAAGAAAAAGAACCAAAAGACTAGCCTGCTGGTTAGAAATATCAAAAGATCATTTTTTTCCTGGTGACTCGATTCCTTAGAAACATTACTGTTGTTGTCTTGTTATGATTAAAGTATTTGTTTGACCTGCTTTTACCATAAGGTGCAATATCTGAACTTTGATCTTATGTAGTAGTTTCTTACTCACATTTTTTCAACTTTGACTATCTAAATACAAAAACTAAAACAAATACTAATAAGCCAACTTTTTTGAGAATATTATTCTACAGCTAACATCATCTCTACATGAGAAATACAAACAACAAAAAATAAAATGTAATTCCCTTAGAGAGAGAGAGAGAGTGTAGTATTTTTTTAAATGTGTGGAGGTATATGTATTTTAGGCAATAATCATATTATTTATTAAAACATATAAATATGAGAGGTGACAGTTATTAAATCAAGATATCATTGATTTTGCAATAGGAATGATGTCTGAGGTTTTGGTATTTGATTTCTGGCAATTCTGAATATTAGTTCATTATAGTCTTGGTTTAAGGAAGCTTATAGTTTCATCTTATAGAAAGATACTTGGCTTATTATTCATAATCTATATATAATCAGAAAAACAATATTAAACTTTTCAGGGTCACATGGAAAGTTGATTATGTATCAATTTTCAGTGTTGTAAGACAAATAAAACCAATTTACATTTAAAAAAAACCCTTTGCCCAAAGTATTCTCTAATCTTGGATTGATAAATAAAAATATCTTTCTGTAAGACTTAGTTAACAGTATAAACCTGCAAAGCGGTGTCTGTACCTGAAATAATACTTATAGTACCAATAAGAGTAATAAGCTGTTTCTGTTGCTGCTATGTACTACTTTTATTGAGAGCTTGTTTAGGCACTATTTTATATTAACTCTTAATCATCACAAAGTATATGATAAAGGGTTTATTATTAACCCATTTTGCAGTTGAGAAAGCTAAGGCAGAGAATTCAAAGAACATGCTTTCACCATCAGTGTTGTCACTAGGACATTAACCTAGGCAATTTGACTTGAGAGGTTATAGTTCTGATGTTCATTTTATGATTCTCATGCTACATTACAAACATATTTCCTATAGGGAAAAATCTCAGTGAATGTGCAAATGTAGAAATTGAATTTTGACCACTGCCATTTGCTTAGTTCATGCTTTTTGCCTTGATTAGTAGTCTCCTGTCTAATTTCCCTGCCACTGGTCTCTTTCCCTTCTAATCTTGCTTCCCTGGATTTTCCAGCATTATTGAACTTACTGTGATTCTCTAAAAATATCATGTTATTTCTGGCCTTTCTGCCTTTGTAGATTCTGCTGCTTCTGCGTGGAGCGTCTACTTTCCTGGCTAACTGTAACTAACCTCCCTTTTGAGCGGGAAGGGTGGTTAGATTTTTATTTTATTTTCCACTCAAAAAGTCTATCTTGCTCAGGTAATACCGACAGATAAAGAGCAGTCTAAGGGTTTTGCACCAAATATTTTCCTAAACTCTTGCCTCTAATGAAAAAAAAGAAAAAGTTAACAATTACTAAAAACACAATTTAAAATCCAAAAATTCTTTAAACAATAGACTAAAGAAAATAGTTAAGAACTTACTGTATGGTTCATAACAACGGCAAAATTTTTTTTAAAAAACATACTTGTTCATTTACTAAAATGCCTGGGGATATTTTTTCCATACTTAACTAATCCTGCAATCTATTTAAAATTTTCAGTTTCAATATTAATTACTAAAGTAGCCAAAGGGACCTATTTTCTATACTGTTTATAAAGATAATAGCCATCTACTCAACAAGTATCTGTTTTGAAAAGAAATCCTTTTTTTCAGTTAGGGAAAAATTTTTGTTTAGTTTGCAATCTATTTTAATGTTATATATTCAGTATGTGATCTTTTAGAAGCCGATAAACACTGGTTATTGATAAGCAGTGGATTATAAATTAACATAAAGCATTGATCACTTGTATTCTAAGTGTCATAGAATATAACCCTCATCTTTGGATCTATATCTGTAACATAGTTTTGGAATCATCATTATAAAATCATTCCTTTGCATAATTAATTGAAAAATGGCTCAGAGTAAAGCTTGTCCTTTAGAACCAGAATTCCATTTTATATATTAAGATATCCAGGTTATATTTAAGTATAATATTAAAGGCCGGGCGCGGTGGCTCACGCCTGTAATCCTAGCACTCTGGGAGGCCGAGGTGGGCGGATCGTTTGAGCTCAGGAGTTCAAGACCAGCCTGAGCAAGAGCGAGACCCCATCTCTACTAAAAATAGAAAGAAATTATATGGACAGCTAAAAATATATATAGAAAAAATTAGCCGAGCATGGTGGTGCATGCCTGTAGTCCCAGCTACTCGGGAGGCTGAGACAGGAGGATCGCTTGAGCTCAGGAGTTTGAGGTTGCTGTGAGCTAGGCTGACGCCACGGCACTCACTCTAGCCTGGGCAACAGAGTGAGACTCTGTCTCAAAAAAAAAAAAAAAAAGTATAATATTAAGGTAAAACTATCCTTGACTGTCAAGGAAAAGAGGAGGAAATAGGACGAGCGATACTAGCTTTAGTGCAGGTCTGTAAAAATATATTGAAAATGAAAATATAATTGAGCTGGGCATGGTGGCACATGCCTGTTATCCCAACTACTTGGGAGGCTGAGGTAGGAGGATTGCTTGGGCCCAGGAGTGTGAGATTGCAGTGTGCTATGATCATGCCTGTAAATAGCCATTACACTCCAGCCTGAGCCAACACGGTGAGATCTCATCTCTAAGTTTAATTAATTAAAATATATTGAAGATCAAATGTAAAATAAAAGCATTCTCTCAGAATGAGACCTTACAAATGAATAGCAAAAATTATACCTTAAAGTTATTCAAACCAGCTAATTAAACATCATAATAGAAAATCACAATAGAAAAGTCCATTATTTGATCAAACTACTTTCTTCAAAAGAAAAATTTTTAAAAATGTTCATTAAATATTATGTTGAATAATTAGTATATTCTTATATAGGTCAAAATTAACAAACTACAAAACTGAATTTCTTCTCATCTCCCCAAGGACTATAAAAGATTGTAATTAATTAAGCTTTCTATACTGAGAATTTCTTTAGTTTTAAAAGGCTTTTTATTTTATTGTAACTTTTCTAAGTGATTGTCAGAGAAACATAGTCTTATGTGTGGCTTGGTAATTCTTGTGGTAATATATACCAGGAAAAAATTATAGGTATGTGGTTCCTTAGGCATATATGATCAGCTATGTTCAAGCAAGATATTGAGTCATTTGGTATTTCATGATAAGTATAATTAAAAGTAAATCCTTATTTTTAAACAATTGACATCAATGAGTTCTTTTTTTTTTTTTATTTTACTTATTCACTTGTTTTCCACCTCATTACAGAAAGGATTTCAAGTGGCAAATTAATTTTACTATAATGGGAGTAATATTTATTCATCAAAAAAAACCCATTAAGTACCTACCATATGCCAAACTCTGTGCTAAATGCTACTTATCCAGAAATAAGCATGTGCCTTTCCTCAAGAAGTGTGCAATTTAGAGGAAAAGTCAGAAAAGTTAACCAGCAAGTACAATACAATGTGAGTATAATAAAAGTTATTATTCTATTATGTATGAAGTGATATGCTAACCACCTTACATGCTGTTATTCTCTGTTTTTCATATAAGAAAATTAATTCTTGGAGACACATTAGGTAACTTGTCTAAGGTCACGCAGTAAGTGGTAGAATCAGAATTTGAACTCAGATATGTCTGACTCCAGAGCTCATTATCTTGCTGCCTTTATACAATATACTGATAAGAGTTAAGACACTGCAGTGCAGAAGACTCTATGGGGACACTGAGGCGGGTGTGCCAAAGTAGGCCATTGGATTCTGGAAGGGGATGCTTAAATTAAGTTTAGAAGACTAAGTAGGAGTTATCCAAGAGGAGGAGGGAGCTGAAAAGCATTCTAGCAGAGAGCTTACCATGTGCAATGGCTTGGAGATGAGAAAGTAGAGCCCATTTGGGGCTTGTCTGGCTAACTTTTATTTCTCTTAATAAAGAATGATAAACCTGCAAGAAATACCAGAGAAATGACCTGGAAGTCATTCATTCATTCATTCATTCAGTTAATAATGGGCTCTGTAGACTCTGAGTTTGCTGCATTTCTGGGAAGATATTGGAATTTTAAAAACTAAAAGTCATAGAAAAGCCACTCATGTTAAACGAGATGCCCCATAATGAGGAAACAGAAGAGTCTTATGCTCTACTTCTGCCCTCTAAGTTGTTTTATTTGGCTTTTAGAACAATAGCTTCTAAATTGTAAAATCTTTCTCTTTCTCTCTCTTTTTTTTTTTTCCTGATCATTTCTGTCATCATGCTACCTGATGCCAAGCTGTGTGGAGATTTTAGAACTTGAAGACTGCCTAAAGTGTTTCCATTTCAACTATGCTTAAATCCTATTTACTTCCTAAAGATTTGTGAAAGGATAAGTATATTTCTCTGTATCAGTATCCACTGTGTGACCTTATCTTTCAGAGGATAAATGTACTAAAAGTACTAAAACAGATCCTTTCAAGGGCATGTCTGAAGAGATAGAAACACACCAAGCTGCTGATGGATATACAGGACAACACAAGACCATGACCCAGATAATAAATCAACACAAAAAATTTAAGAGGTAGGGAATAATTTTTCTGAGTTTGAAGGGGTGATGTTAATAGGCACATTTATCATTCAATGAGAGAATTATTTATTAGTTTATTTTTTCTGCCCTTATAATTTAAAGAGACAGGCTTCCACACTCATTTCAAATGGTATCTCCTACTAGAAGAATTTCCCTGAGGCCAGCTGTAGTATCATTCCCTCCTCTGAACTACCCCAGTATTTTATCTTTATATTTTTAAAAGACATATAATAATTCCTTTTCGTTATAAGTTATTTATATGCTGTCTCATCTCCTCTGTTAAACTATACCTTCCTTGAAGCAGAATTCATGTTTGATCCACAGCACTAAGTAAGCCTTGTACTTGTAAGGCATTGAGTTAATATTTAACGAATTAAAGCATAGCATGTATATTATAAACTAAATTATTAGAGCAGTGTTTCTTAAGTGTTGGACATGAATTACTTACATCAGAATAATTTGGAGTGTTTTGTCAAAAATGCAAATTCCTATGCTCCTGCCCATATGCAGTGAATGAGAATTTCTATAGGTTCCAGGAATCTGTTTTAAATAAAAACTCTAGGTAATTATGATACATACTGAAGTTTGAGAACCACTGCATTAGGAAGAATGTAGGAATCCAAATAAAAGTTGCATTTAAATGAGTTACAGGTGTGTATAATATTAAAAATATTGGCCGGGCGCGGTGGCTCACGCCTGTAATCCTAGCTCTCTGGGAGGCCGAGGTGGGCGGATCGTTTGAGCTCAGGAGTTCGAGACCAGCCTGAGCAAGAGCGAGACCCCATCTCTACTAAAAATAGAAAGAAATTATATGGACAACTAAAATATATATATACAAAAAATTAGCCGGGCATGGTGGTGCATGCCTGTAGTCCCAGCTACTCGGGAGGCTGAGGCAGGAGGATCGCTTGAGCCCAGGAGTTTGAGGTTGCTGTGAGCTGGGCTGACGCCACGGCACTCACTCTAGCCTGGGCAACAGAGTGAGACTCTGTCTCAAAAAAAAAAAATAATAATAAAAAAAAATAATAATAAACTAACATTTAGTACATAGTAGATATATAAGAAGAAAACAAACAGGATATTTTCAATGCAGAATTTTCTATACATCAGTGAAGACCAATGTTCAATATTTTAGAACGTTCAATCTTAAGCATAGTTGGATGTAAATAATTTTGAATATTGATGACCATTTTCTATGAATGTATTCACAGTAAATCACCATGGTTTTATAATTAAAGACTAAGAAAAGATGTATTGAACATAGTATCTACACATCCTATATTGCTATATGCATAGATTGCCTTTTAGGGCATGATTCTCTATAATATACTTTATGAATAATATAGTATTGTCAGAAATATACACATCCTTATTTTGCTAAGATTGCCTTTTAGGGCATTATTCTCTATAATATAGTTTGTGACTAATAGTATTGTCAGAAATATTGTGGTTTAGATAATATTTAAAAATATATTTTTCTGTAATAAATTGTATTCTAGATTTACTTGTCTGTGAATGCTTTATCTGTGATTTTTTAAAAATATGAAATTGTTCATAGAATGCCACTTGTCCTCATTAGTATAGTGGTGAGTAAAAAAAAAAAAAAGAATGCCAGTTATCTTGGCTTATACGTTATTGAATTGATAAGAACTAGGATAAGCTGTAGCAAGCAAGTCTAATATAAATCTTCATCTAGATAGATCTTTTATTTTTAATGTGATATTATAGTTTTATAAACTTAAGCTGTCTTTATAATAGTAATAAAGAAATGCTTAAATAATGCTTGTAATATAGAGCACTTGGTCCACGTATTTTGCATACATTAATTCATGTAATCCTCAGAACAACCAAATGAGAGATAGGTATTGTTATTCTTATAGGTAAGGAAACTGAAGTACAAAGTAAAAGATTGTCTAAGTTTACACTGTCGGTCAGTGGCTAGGGTATGAGCTGGTACCATCTAACTTCACAGTTGCCACTCTACTAACATGTTGTTTTATATATATATATATATATATATATATTTTTTTTTTTTTTTTTTTTTGAGACAGAGTCTCACTTTGTTGCCCAGGCTAGAGTGAATGCCGTGGCGTCAGCCTAGCTCACAGCAACCTCAAACTCCTGAGCTCAAGGGATCCTGCTGTCTCAGCCTCCCGAGTAGTTGGGACTACAGGCATGCACCACCATGCCCGGCTAATTTTTTCTGTATATATATTTAGCTGTCCATATAGTTTCTTTCTATTTTTTTTTAGTAGAGATGGGGTCTCGCTCTTGCTCAGGCTGGTCTCGAACTCCTGAGCTCAAACGATCCGCCCACCTCGGCCTCCCAGAGTGCTAGGATTACAGGCGTGAGCCACCGCGCCCGGCCAACATGTTGTTATATTTTTAATTAGCAATTCATTTGACTTTTTTGTAATCATTACCAGGAACATTTTCCAGCAATTAGATGTCAGATGTTTCCAAGTAAATATTTTAAACAAATTCAGCCTATATCTGAACAATACCTTGTTTGAATTATTTTTAATGCTATTCTTGCTTTTACTGATTATATTTAGTAATATCAAGGTTTATTTACTTAAAATTAGTTGAGTTTCAAAGATTGTTTTAGCATGCCATTTTTGATGTTTGTGATTGTAGATGGTCATTTGTAGTTTAAAAAAAGGGGGGCAGGGAAAATATTCATATCTTCAGCACTGATTGACCCAAATGAAAATCTAGTAATTTTAATTTTCTTTTTAGAAGCTGTTAGAACACTTAATGGATTTTTATGAAATAAAAACTAGATAAATTTGCATACTGATTTTGAAAAATTAATATAAAGGATGTTTAGTAATATATTTTTTTCTGATAAAAGTTACTGAAGTTTTTCTCTACAAAAAGTACATTTTTAAATTAATGTCTGTGGTACACGTGAATAAAATATTTGTCCTTGATCTGTGTCATTTCCTCATTTTTAATTTACCAAATTGGTCATTTTAGGTGTCACTTGTTGCTTTATTTTGATAAATAAATACTGGAAGTTATTTAGCCACCTGTATAAATACCTGACTAATGAACTTATGAATATTGGGCTGTGTTTTAATATGTCAATTATGTGTAAAAGTTAATCTGTCCCTGCACTAACTTGGTTAAGTGGTTTAATTGAATACCACCAGCCTCTGTTATAATCAGGAGAGCTAGGAAGAAGAGAACTAAATTAGAGAAAAACCCAGAAGAGAAAATGAAGGAAAGTTTAACCATTAGGATGAAGGGTTCCAAAAAGAGGAAGGTAGGCTATAGGAATCTTGAATAAGAAAATCATAGGTATGCCTAATCATGTGGTTTTTTGTTTCTGTTTTTGTTTTAAGAGACAGACTCTCTCTCTGTTGCCCAGACTGGAAGTGCAGTGGCACAATCATAGCTCATTGCAGCCTCCCAAGTAACTGGGATTAAAGGTGCAAGCACCGTGCCCAGCAATCATGGCTTTTTTTTTTTTTTTTTTTTTTTTTTTTTGTTGAGACAGAGTCTCACTTTGTTGCCCAGGCTAGAGTGAGTGCCGTGGCGTCAGCTTAGCTCACAGCAACCTCAGACTCCTCGGCTTAAGCGATCCTACTGCCTCAGCCTCCCGAGTAGCTGGGACTACAGGCATGCGCCACTATGCCCGGCTAATTTTTTCTATATAGATTTTTAGTTGTCCATATAATGTCTTTCCATTTTTTTTTAGTAGAGACGGGGTCTCGCTCAGGCTGGTCTCGAACTCCTGACCTTGAGCAATCCACCCGCCTCGGCCTCCCAGAGTGCTAGGATTACAGGCGTGAGCCACCGCGCCCGGCCAATCATGGCTTTTAATAGCATAATTAAGGTATTTTTATTTTTTCCAATGTAAATTTGTAATCTAGTAAATTGAAAAGCAGTATGAACATTGAATTATCTGGGAACTCTTAAAGAGAAAGGATCATTGTAACTTTATATTTCACATGAGAAGGTATTTTATGAACCTTTTTCCTTTGATCTTTTTTTTTTTTTTTTTTTTTTTTTTTTTTTGAGACAGCGTCTCACTCTGTTGCCCGGGCTCGAGTGCCATGGCGTCAGCCTCGCTCACAGCAACCTCAAACTCCTGGGCTCAAGCGATCCTCCTGCCTCAGCCTCCCGAGTAGCTGGGACTACAGGCATGCATCACCATGCCCGGCTAATTTTTTCTGTATATATTTTTAGTTGTCCATATAATTTCTTTCTATTTTTAGTAGAGATGGGGTCTCGCTCTTGCTCAGGCTGGTCTTGAACTCCTGAGCTCAAACGATCCACCCGCCTCGGCCTCCCAGAGTGCTAGGTGATCTTTTTTTTTAATAGTAGAAAAAGAATGAACCCTATTTATGAACAAAATATTTTCCTTTCTAAATTTGACACCAGTGTGAAATTTACCCAAAGTATATAAGTTTTAAAAAATATAAATTGAGGATTTGATTGTTATTAAAGTACCATTTAACCTAATGCCTAGGAGGAGTCAGCATAACGTGTATATGGAGGGTAACAAGTACCTCTAGAAGAGTGCATAAAGCATTAAATAACTGTTGAAAGAATGATAATGCCCTATTTATTACATAAATAGAGTTTTACCTTACTATATAAGGAATTTATTCTATATTATTCTATAGAATTTCCTACTAGTTTATGAGCTCCATGAGGCAGAAACTTTGTTTTGCTCACCATCCTATCCTATCAATACCTACAGTGCTGACTGAATGCTTAGTACATAGGAGGTTTTCAGTAAGTACTTAATGAATAAATATATGCTTGTACATTTATTGTGGTAAAATATACATTGTAATTTAATGTATGTTTTAAATAGCATTTTTTTCCTGATAAAAGACACATGCTCATTGTAGGAATTTTGAGACTAAAAGGAAAAAGAAGAGAAAAGGCCAGGTGTGGTGGCTCATGCCTGTAATCCTAGCACTCTGGGAGGCCGAGGCGGGAGGATTGCTTGAGGTCAAGAGTTCGAGACCAGCCTGAGCAAGAGTGAGACTCCCTCTCTACTAAAAATAGAAAAAATTAGCCGAGCGTGGTGGCTCGCACCTATAGTCTCAGCTACTTGGGAGGCTGAGGCAGGAGGATTGCTGGAGCCCAGGAATTTGAAGTTGCTGTGAGATAGGCTGATGCCATGGCACTCACTCTAGCCTGGGCAACAAAGCGAGACTCTGTCTCAAAAAAAAAAAAAAAAAAACAAAACCAGAAAAATTACTTGTATTTTGCCACTCCAAATAGCCATCCTTTGGAAATATCTTTTCTAGCCCTTTTTTCTACGTGAATATATTTATAACTAAATCGAGAAGATACATATATCACATATAGTTTTGTACTCTGATTTTTTCATTTTAACATTTTCAAGTGAGCATTTTATTACTAAGTCATGAAATATTCCTTGAAAGTATAATGTTGAAAGGTTGTTAAGGGTCCTAGTGTGGTTTTGCTCAAAGTTCATAATAGGAAATACATTTTGCTTTGTGATCAAGGCCCACATATAAGTTTTTAATTATATCCCAAATTATAAGACAATAGTTACTAAGTATAATACATTTTAATATTTTCTGTTGTCTTTTATTTTTTAAAATATGCTTGGGGCATCCCTTCAAAGTGATTTTGCATCTCACTAATGGGTTGCAGCCTGCAGTTGAAAAAATAATGTCTCTTTTATGAATAATCTGTAATTCAGTTGTGCCCCTTTTACTGGATAAATTTGGTTCAATTTTTTGCCAATAGATGTAATTATTTAAAAATGTGTAAGTGTATTTACCAAAGTAACTCATGCTGGTTGTAATAAATTATTACTAAAGTGTTAAAATATAAAAGTCTTCCTTATCAGTTTGATACATATATATGTTTTTTAGATTTTTCTATGCATTCATTCTTTATATCAATATCTATTCACACAGTTTTTTTCCTAAACACAAATGAGATTATTATACATCCTAAAAATTTTTTTAGTGTATCATGGCTATCTTTTCATATCAACATATAAAGATTTACCCCATTCTTTTGTCTTCTGCATAATACTCCATTATAGGTGAATCATAATTTAAATTTTCCACTATTGATGAAGATTCGTGTTGCTTCCAGGTTTTTGTATTACAAAGAATGCTGCAGTGGCCATTCATAAATGTAGATCTTTGTGCACACCTGCGTGTATTTTTGTATGATGAATTCCTGGAATTGAGATTTTTGGAATATAGGTGATACACATTAAATTTTTTTTTAATTATTCAAATTATCCTTCAAAATATTTATATCAGTTTACACTAACTCCAGTAGTATATGACAGAGAAGGTTCCCCATGCTGTTAACACTAGATATTTTCAACTTCAATTTTTGCCAATCTGATGAGCAAAAAAAATCTTATTTGAATATATTGGTTTGGCATCTTATGCTCATTGGTGATTTGTATTTCTTTAAATTGCTTATTTATATCCTTTATGAACTTTTATATTTTTATCTTTATTATTGATTTGTAGGAAATCTTTATGTATTATGGATAGCCTCTTGAGTGTTATGTGTTGCAAATGGCTTCTCCCAGTCTATAAAAATGTCTTTAAAAATTTTATTATGGAATAGTTTTCTTATATAGAAGTTTAAATTTTTGTACTTGGTCAAATTGGCTAATTTTTTTCTTTATGCCTTTTGGGATTTGTGTTATGTTTAAAAGGGTTTAACTAACCTTCCCTACCTATTCTCTTCTATTTTCCTCTAGAAATTTATAGCTTTTTATGTTAATTCATTGGGAATTATTTTTGTATTGGATACCATTACATTTAGTCCAAATTGACACATCTAGTCATTACTTCTGATAATAACTCTTATAATTAGGAAGATTGGCAGGTTTGTGAAAGGAGTTCTAATTTTGTCAAAATGCTTGAATTGAAGGCTGGGAATCTATAATGGTAAATATAGTTGGCTAAGACATGAATATAAGATTTATAAGCATTTGGAGTAAGGGTAGATTTTTTTTGGATAGGAAAAACGTTCAAATAAAAGTGCAGATTTCTCAGCAGGCTTCAGGGCCAACCAAATGCATTTGAAACATACCACTGAGTGTTTGACAAATTCTTGCCTTGCTGAGATTTTCTCAGAATGTAAGAGAAAAATATATATTTGTATGATAAGTCTTGAGGGATATACGCAAAGTTATTAGCAATGATTTTCTCTGGATAGTAGGATTTTAGATTTTTCAAAATCTGTTTTTACTTACCGTGTTTTTATTTTTTTTCAAACAAAAAATGTTATTTGTTTAGTAAATATAGGGGGAGGTAGAAGATGAAATGAAGGGTACTGCTGCTCTGGATCTATTTACACCCAATGAGGAAGAATTGCTTGGTAGGTAGGAATGGTACAAACCTTTGGAGATTGCTTGAGCCCTGGAGTTAGAGGCTGCAGTGAGCTATGATGACATGATACCACTGCACTCTAGCTCATGCAACAGAGCAAGACCCTAGCTCAAAAAATTTTTTTTTTCAGAAATGAAGACTTAAAGGATTACAAGAAAAAATAAACATGTCAAATAAAGCTTTAAGAGAAACAAGGTAAAAAGGAAGAAAACGTAAAAAAAAAATGACCGTATCATTATAAAGTTTGTGATAACTGTGTTGGAGAATTCTAGAAGTAGCCACATATACATGCATTGTTTAGATTGTGGGAAGAAAACTTTAAAAAACTGACCAAAAAATATACAGTCATGACCTTATGACCTTAGACTAGGTAAGTTGGGAAACACTAAAAAATTATTGTATAATTTTATAATTGTAAATTATAGCAATGAGTTTTTTTGTTTTTTTTTTTTTGGAGAGAATCTCACTCTGTTGCCTGGGCTAGAGTGCCGTGGTGTCAGCCTAGCTCACAGCAACCTCAAACTCTTGGGCTCAAGCGATCCTCCTGCCTCAGCCTCCCGAGTAGCTGGGACTACAGGCATGCGCCACCATGCCCAGCTAATTTTTTCTATATATATTTTTAGTTGGCCAGATAATTTCTTTCTATTTTTAGTAGAGACGGGGGTCTCACTCTTGCTCAGGCTGGTCTCAACTCCTGACCTCGAGCGATCCACCCGCCTCGGCCTCCCAGAGTGCTAGGATTACAGGCGTGAGCCACCGCGCCCGGCCAACAATGAGTTTTTTAAAAAGGCAAATGCAACTAAAACTGTGACTCCACTTGGAACAATAATAACTCAGGTTTTACAAAGGATATTTATAGGAGGCGAATATAGAAAATGACAAATTTAAAATTAAAGAAAAGTTAAAATTCAGAATTAACAGATGTGAGGAATATGTTAAAGATAATTTTAAAGATTTTACAATTATATTCAGAAACAGGAATGTGGAAGATATATTCCTATTTAATATTAACAGCTCCTATTTTGTTTCCATATTTTCTGTCAAGGAGAACAATCTTTGTTCTGGAACACCAGCAACAAAAAATCACTTAGTAAAGGAGAACTAAGGTCCAGTATAGATGAAATTAATTAAGAAAGAATCTTAACTGCTCAATATGACTTTTTTTCTAACTTGAGTTAATTATATCTGAGGTTGCTGTGAACTTGTAGGTAAGAAAGCCAAACCTTGGAGGAATTGACAATAGGAAAATGCCAAAAGATTGGAGGTGAGCAATGAGTAAGGACATTGACAGCATATTGGTCAAATTCAGAGATGACACACAAAGCTTGATGGACTTTTATGCAAGCGATGAAAATAATCTGGAAGTCTGTAGCAACAAGGACTTAGCAGATTGGTTTAAATAAGAAATTTGGTATAACTAAATATATAATCCTGCATTTCGGTTGGAATAAATCAGTCAAAAGAAGAATTGATGAAGGATGAATAGCCTAATGGGAGCATTTATAACAAAGGGGGTTTTACTGGGAAACTTAATATGAAGGAGCAATGTGATTTGCCTGCCAAAATTGAATCATTATAGTTTTCTGAACAAGGGAGGTTGGTTAGGCCACACCTGGCATGTATTCAGATTTAGGTACCGTGTTTGAGAGAATTGACATATGTCCAAATGACAGCAGTATCATGTGGAAAAAGGATTAGACTTAATCTGAGCCATAAAACAGCTTGGAAACCAAAGATTATGGGAAGACTTCAGCAGAAAAGAAGGAAGAGAAGAATTTTCTGGTGATTAGAGCTATCTAGAAAATAACAGGTTGCTTTGAGAGGCAATAGTGTATGTGCATAGTGTTTGACCAAGGCTAGTTTACTGCTTTAGTAAGGATGTTATAGAGGAAACTCAAGTTCAAATGTCTTGAATGTAGTGGTTGGATTTTACATATTTTCATATAGTTATTGGCCATTTGCGTATCTCCTTTGGAGAAATTTCTATTCAAATTCTTTTTTTTAAGATATTAAATGTTACATTTTTAATAATTAATTTTTTCATATGTTTAGTATTCTCTATTATCTTCCCCCTCAGACTTCATGAATATTCAAATTCTTTACTCCCCACTTTTTTTTTGAGACAGGGTCTCTCTCTCTCACCCTGACTAGAGGAGGCTATCATAGTTCACTGCAGCCTCAAAACTCCGGGGCTCAAGCAATCCACTTGCCTCAGCTTCCTGAGTAGCAAGGACTACAGGCATGCAAGCCACCGTGTCTAGCTGATTTTTCTTATTTTTTTTGGTAGAGACAAGTTCTTGTTATGTTGCCCAGGCTGATCTCAAACTCCTGGGCTCAAGCAATTCTCCCACCTCAGTCTCCCAAAGTGCTGGTCTTACGGGTGTGAGCTACCATGCCCAGCCTCCTGTACACATTTTTTAAATTGGGTTGTCTTTTATTATTGAGTTGTAAGAGTTCTTTACATATTCTTGACACAAATACTTTATCAGATATATGATTTGCAAATATTTTCTGCTGTTCTGTGAGTTGTTCACTTTCTTAATGGTACCATCTGCAACACAAATGTTTTTAATTTTGATGTAGTCCAGTTTATGTATTTTTTCTTTTGTCACTTTGCTTTTGGTGTTGTCTAACCCAAGGTCAAGATTTACTCCTATGTTTTCTCCTAAAAGTTTTACAGTTTAGCTTTTGCATTTAGATGTATGATCCATTTTGAGACAATTTGTGTGCTTGGTGGGGATAGGGGTCCAAATTCATTTTTTTGCAAGTGCATATCTAGCTGTCCTGGCACCATATGTTGAAAAGACTATTCTTTTCCCCATTGTATTGTACTGGCACTTGAATTTTTAAAGGAATAGTATAACTTTTATTTTTTATAAAATCTATGGAATGTAGGAGAGAAAGTACAGTAGCCTCCTTTGTCTGCAAGGGATATGTTCAAGACCCCCAGTGGATGCCTCCAAACCTGGTTGCTGATTACATCAATTAGAATACGTTTCTGTTCATGTCTTCCACAAATTTAATGCCTTTTCCATCTTACTTAAGTACTTTTGCAGTATGAGGTGCAACAGCAAAACTACCAAGAATTTCTTTTTCCTTCTTCACAATTTCATGGGTAGAGGATTTATTCTTAACCATAGATCTTAATAAGATTGGCATGATTTTTTTTCTTTCCTTGTTAAGTCAAGAGCCTTCACTTTTTCACTTAAAGGAGGCACTTCACAGCTTCTCTTTAGCATATTTTATTTGTCATCATCACTACTCTTGCAATTTGGGGTCATTGTTAAGTAAAATAAGGGTTCCTGAACAGAAGCACTGTCATACCATACCTCACAGTCAATCTAATAAACATGATGGCTACTAAGTGACTAAAGGGGTGGGTAGCATATACAGTGTGGATATGCTGGACAAAGTGATGATTTCATGTCTCAGGTGGGATGGAGTGGGATGGCTTGAGATTTCATCACACTGCTGAGAATGGCATACAATTTAAAATTTATGAAGTGTTTATTTTGGGAATTTTCCATTTAATATTTTCGGACTGCAGTTGACAGGTAACTGAAACTGTGGAAAGGGAAACCATGGATAAGGAGGTAGTGACTACTTTACTGCATAATTCTGCCACCGTTACAACAGTTTCACTATTTTGTGCATTCCCTTCAAGTCCCCTCTCCATAGACATGAGTTTTACAGAGTTGCAATCATATCATATTATGTATTTTGCCCTTTTCATTTAATGTATGATACTTTCCATATTGCTATGTAGATTTCCACATTTTTTTGTTGTTGCCTAATGTTCCATCTGCAGATTATACATAATTTGATGAATTAGTCCCTTATTTTTAATATTTGAGTTTATTCTAATTTTTAATTTAAATAACATTGCATTCATAATCTTTGTGAATAAACTATTAGCCTTCAGTTGGATAATTTCCTTAGATAAATTTCTGGAAGGACTTCTTCCAAACTTATATGGAAAACCACTAGAGACTAGTTATATAATTTTGATTTTGAGAATTGGGGGAGGGAGACAGATGTTAAGTAGACCCATTTAACATAACAGTAGCAGCTGATACCTGTAGCTATGTGCCACATATTTTGTGTGCATAACATATTTAATTCTCACACAAATTCTATTAGATAAGGAATTCAAAGCTCAGAAAAGTTTGATAACTTGCTCAAAGTCATATAACTAGTAAGTGGCAAAGATAGCATGCAGAGCTGTGTGACTCCCAGACCTCACTGGCTCTCAGACTGGATGTAAGTAGTTATAATGACAAAATTCCCACAGTAATAGATTATATCAGATTAGGTTTCTTGAGCAGAAGTTCATTGAATACACATGAATTAAGTACTAATACATTATTGGCCCAAAATTTGTTTTTTAAAAATGGGAGTCTAAAAACTGATTTTTCTCTGTAGATTTAATAATTTGTTATTCTTGAAGCCCGTGGACTAATCATTTTGTATTATTCCCATTTGTATAATGTTTGCCATTTCAAAGGATTTAGAGAGCATACATAACTAATACAGAAATTGTTTCACTCAGTGAGAAAATAATGCAGTAAAGACAATGGAAAATGAATTAGGAGTCCTTAATACCTAAATGTAAATCTAAATTTCTTGATGTCTTAAAGATTTAAATTTTATTATTTCCCGGAAAATATACACAATGGTAGCATTTCTGATCCAGACATCTAAGTCTTATCTAATGTATATTCACTTAATGGTGTTTAGCAGTTAGTAGATATTTCAATTTAAATGTGTTTGGTATTTAAAATAAGTGTCTACAACTCATAATTATTGCTATAGCCTAAAATATATGGAGCAAAATTACAATTATAAGAATAAAATGCTTAAAAAGAAACAGTAATTTTGAAATGTAATGGTCTAAAAAAAATTGCTTCTGCCACATTCAGAGATAACGGTTTTCTTTAAAACGTGAAAATGCCAGTTCTCTATACAAACTCTTGTTTCAGGTTTCTATTTTTGAAGTTTTTCACACATCAAACTGCATAAACTCTTTTTTTGCTTGATTTTCATCCAGATAGTTAGACTATTTCTTCAAGATTAACAAGGTGACTAGAGTTGTTTGTATGCCCTAGACAGAAGAATGAGGCTCTTCAGTCTGATAGAATAGTACTCTTTTTGTCATGATGTAGCTTCGCATGTAATTGTGAGGGAGGAAGGGTACATTTACTTAGCAGAAGCAATCCACTTCACTAAATGCCAATTCTCTGAATTTACTTCTTTTTAACTAGTTTTAATTGATCTATTTTCTTCATCTTAGTAACATTTGAAAGAATTGAATTTGTTTCTGCTCTAATTCTTTGCTGCTGTTGAAGAGGAGGTGGACAGACAAGAATATTTCATATTCAGGAACATAATAGTAATGAATGTATTCTTCATCAGTGCAGAATTTGAAGGCTTTAGGTCTAGTCCTCTCTCTTTCTCTGCCTCTCAGTCTCTGGCAGCAATAGCAGGGAGGTAGGGAGGGCAGACAAATTGAACATTCTTTTACATGCTACTTATAAAGATTAAAACTAATCAACTAAAGAGTTAAACGAATTCATTCTATTTGAGGGGAAAGGATAAAAGAAAAGAAAAAAATGAATTCAGTCT